>NC_140506.1:56992614-58265114 GCF_964339955.1 Pipistrellus hanaki
ATAAAAATACAATTAACCTGTAAACAACACAGGGCTAGGGGCGCTAACCTTGACCCAACCAGTGGAAAATTCCCATGTAACTACATCAGCCTTCCAAATACAGATTCCCAACTGTCAGTTGATCCTTTAATAATGTGGGTGTGATTGTGCAAGTTGGATTGAGTAGCTCAGTTGAACAAAATCTGTGTATAAGTGGACCCATGCAGTTCATAGCCACATTGTTGAAGGATCAGCCTACAGGTTGGGTTCCAAGCAAGACCAGAGGTCTATATAGTTTGTATCTGAGTAAGCATTTTCTTTACCACCACCTCATAGTATTTCCATGATAAATCCATCTGAGGACCACCTTAGATCAGTAAGGGCATGTCTCTATTCCTGCCTTCTCTCCTTCATCAGAAAGGTGATAAGGACATACTTGCTTCCCCATTCCCTAGGCCACTGTCTCAAGGTTCTTTAGTTCTATACTTCAGTTGGTTTCCCTTACTCCTCATGAAAAAAAGAAGTTATGGGCTCCAGCAAGAGTCAAAGAGGTGTGGTGGAGGCTGGAGATGTGCTGACCCATCGAGGCGTTCCTATTACCTCAGAGTCGCTGTGTTCAGATCGCACTAGGGAAATTTTAGAAACAAAAACTTTTACAAATTTGCCCTATAAAATTAGGCTAGGGTAGAGATCCTAGGACTTAGTAATTCTTTAAAACTCTCAGATTGGGAAACTAAAGGCCAGAGAGATTAAATGATTGATGGTTAAATGATTCAAATAAAGCTACCTTCTCAGCTGAAACCAGTTTGGCTCAGTGGATAGAACGTTGACCTGCGGACTGAAAGGTCCCAGGTTCGATTCCGGTCAAGGGCATATACCTTGGTTGCGGGCACATCCCCAATAAGGGGTGTGCGAGAGGCAGCTGATCAATGATTCTCTCTCATCGATGTTTCTAACTCTCTATCCCTTTCCCTCTGTGTAAAAAAATCAATAATATATATATATATATATATATATATATATATATATATATAATTATTATTATTATTATTTATTTTTTAAAACTACCTCCTCAGTAAGTGTTAGAATCCAGACACACCCCGTGTCTGAATCCAAATGCTGGATGTTGCCACAGAGGTAGTATTTGACTTTTTAGTTACTTTATCTTTTCCTCCAAGTTATTGGTAATGAGTTTTTGGTTTTATATAAGCCTATCTTGCTTTTCTAAGTTATATATGTGTTCCTAGCCTGATCTAGCCACTGTCTAGGAACTTAACTGTTAGTCTTCTCATCTGGTAGGTCTTACCTCGAACTCTCTTCTCTTTGTCACCTCCTTTTCTTGCACTATTAGGAGCTTCAAATACTAAAGTTTCGGTACAAGTTTGAAAACTGGGTAACAGGAGCGCCACTCAAGTACACTGAACAGGAAAGCCCTGTCATCAGGAAAGGTCATGATTAAGGGAGAAAGAAGTCTTGGGCAAGAATATGCTGGAGGAAGGATCATCATGGGAGGAAAGATCATGGGTCAGGGTTCTGTAGGCTAGAATTACAGGTGCTGACATCCCGGGGACAAGAGATGGCTGAGCTGTTGAGTTAGGCTTCACAGGGCCAGTGTGCCATGAACAATATGTGATTCCACCGTTACTTTTCCAGATTATTCCCACTGCTTCCATGTTTAACTATATTTTATATCTCTAACTACATATACACTGTCATATGCATGTGTAATTTGCTCTCTGTGGAATTTCTTTTGATTTGTGCTTAACTGTTTCTTGCAAATAGTTAACCAGTCATTTCAACATCAACATTACCTATTAAATAAGATTTTCTCCCCTAACTTATTTACACCACCCCTTTTTTATAAGAGGCAGTTGTAAGTTCTTACTTTATTATTTTGCCTTTCTTATAAGCATTGATTGGTGCTTTATTGATCTCCCTAGCTTCTGGAAAGGTGAAAATTGTAGGGGAAAATTCTCTTTGTTGTACATATCTAAGAACTGCCATTCACCTTCCCCTTTCTGTCATGTTATCTTGTTCATCAAAATAGGATAACTGTTATTGGACATTTTAATAAGTACCCTGGAAAATGAATTTCTACTAGTTATTTCCTGTCTTAGAACATATAACACAGTGTACAGGTTTCTAACCTTTCCAGCTGTCAGAATGCACTGAAATTTGAGTGCTGTTAGGCATTTTCAAAGTATGTGAGTAGGTTGGATAAACTTTTTCACCAGGTGTTTAGGTATCCTTTAATCTATGCACACCTTATACATCCTGTGAGGAGGGTGGGGTCACATTCCTCCTGGAGAATAGGTCAAATTTATAGGCCCTCTCATCCTCAGAAAAAAAGTATATACATGTATTTACTATGGTTTCCAGGAATTTACTGATTTGTGAACCTCACATCTATATATATAAAAGCCTAAGCGACCAAAAGACTGGTGACCAGTCTCTATTACACACACTGACCACCAGGGGACAGATGCTCAATATACAGGATTGGGCTCCCTCCTGTCTGGATGCAGGGATCAGGCTCCCTCCTGTCTGGATTGAGCCTGTGAGAATCAGGCCGCAACCAGCTATCTGACATCCCCCAAGGGGTCCTGGATTGCAAGAGGGCACAGGCCAGGCCAAGAAACCCCACCAGTGTACAAATGTGTGCACTGGTCTCTAGTTACTAATAAGCAAATTAAGTTTCGTTTGGTGTGAGCCAGGAATAGCATAACTCTCACATTTTGAGCTCTTAACCACTTCAGTAGAGGAATATTTGCCTATATTCTTATGCAAGACTATAATATGCATGTGTAATTTTCAGAATGGCTTTAAATTCTGCTTAACATAGGATGAATGGATGGATGGGTAGACTGAAGATGGGTAAAAATTATAATTTCTAAATTTTACTTTCTGAATTGATAAGTTTTGATAAATCATGGTTTTATTTCTGCTGGGTCTATTAATTAAACCCTCTCTGCTAGCAGCCTCAAATCAGAGGGCGATCTCCTTTAGTTTAAAGCCTTTTGTTATGTTATGTTAAAGGTGGTTCTCCCTTTCTCTCTCCTTGCTGGCATCTGTAAGCACCAATTCACAGCAAGAGTAGAGGCAGGAGAATGAAGCTGTTAGAAGCACCGACTTTGGAGTCACCATCTGGGTGACATAGAGCAAGTCATTTCATTCTCTGCATCTCAGTTTTCTCATTCATAGTGTGGCAGTATAGAGCCCACCTTAGAGATGTTCCGAGGATTAAATGAGTTGATGTTTGTAGAGCATTTAGAACAGCAACAGGTACAAGGAAGCACCGAATGTTTGTCAAAGGAAGGTTCTTAATTGTGAGCAGTTGTGATTGTTACTAATAATGAAGTGAAAATGCTGGCATATTTTTTATAAATGAGAGAAAAGCTGAAATTTATCACCAAAGTAAATTTTGATGCTATTTTACTTGTATTCCTTGTACATTTTATTTAATAATTCCTCAGATTCTTCAAAACAACATACCTAACCTTGTCTCTATGCCAAGCATTATGCTGAGTATTTACTTGAATGTTATTAGCTCTCACAGCACTGTGAAGGTAGCAGTATTGTACCTCATCTTATAGGGGAGGAAACTGACCTGGAGATGGTGGGTAACCTTTTGAGGTCACACCATCCATCAGTAGTTGGTGGTGCTGTGTGGCATGTCTCTGCATCTCTGATTCCAGTTCCCTACCCAGAACCTTATCCTGCCTCTTGCATGGGGCCAGACAGGGAGTGATAATGTGGAGTATGTTGAGGCGTATGCTGACTTATTTATCTTGTTTACTCAATAATAATGGAACACCCACCAACTATATATGGGAAAAGATCATAAATGTTCAATGTAGAGTCATTAGAGATAATTACTATTAAATATAGAGAGGATGCTTTGTGATTAGGGATATTCTTGTACATTTAAATCTTAATGCAAACTTGTTTACCACCTCAACTACTTCAAAGGTTGTAAGATGAAATAATCCATGAAAAGCTTTCTGCAGAGTTTGACACAGCAGCAGTTCCTGTTGTCACTATGGTTGGCCCTTGATCTTCAAAGGGACTCTTCACAAGTCTGACTAGTTCTTGGAATTTCAGAGGTTAGATGATATATACACACTAATAACTGATGCATGTTAGAACCAACACTTGCCTCTGGTCCAGCTTTCTCTAAGCCTGATGGCTTCATTCTGCAAGCAGACCTCCTACCCCCAAACTCCATCCTGTTGCTGGAGAAGCTCACAAGCCCCACTTAGTCTAGGAGCCTCGTGTTGGTTTATCCCCTGAATAAGTTCTGTAATGGATTTTCCCCTGTGTAACTCAATCATCCAAGCCTTCCAGGATGGATTCAGCTGCAGTTGTAATCAGAACTGTTTTATGAAGACATTTAGTTTGTAGCTCACCCAACACAGTGCATGGCGCTGTTTCAAAAATTAGTGAATTTTCTTCCCCTCACTCTTCTCTTCTTTTCTGAGGTCCAGATATTACTTACATGTTAATGAATGTAAATACAGGTTTTTTAAAATCTGTTTTATCTCCTGGCGCACACATTGTGACTACATGGTATTTTTTAATGGGTTAACCCACACTGTGACTCCGTGAAGGAGGAAGACATACGTGAGCTCCATTTTATTGGAGATGAGGAACTGATGTGACTACTCCAAGGTTTCACATTGGCATGTGACAGAGTTCTCTTAGTTATTCTCCTGCAGCTCTTACGTTTATTATAAATGATGTGTTTTCATGCTATTTTGAGACTGTGTGAAATTTATAGAAATTTTATTAGAAATCTTTATCTTGTGATTTAAACTTTCTATATGTATTATGTGGTCTTGCAATGACTCAGAATTCCTTAAGTGACTTTTTTCTCTCCTTCAAACAAAATCTTAGCAGTACCACTGCAAAATACCAGTGTGAAATGTCATAAAACAGGTTATTCCAGCCAAGAATCTGAGGTGAGGACAGCTTTAAATTGTTCAGGCACATTAAAATCAAATCAGTGGTGGGAATGCTGGCACTAGTTAGAAAATATGTCTCTATAGCATATTAAAAATCTTATCCCCTAGTGAGGATGATCAAGAACTTGGGCATATGTGTATATGTGGCCACAGAAGAAAAAAAGGGATCATTTTCATCACAGTGTCAGAGGTAGGCAGCCACAACTCTATTTGAATCACTGCACAGTTCTTCATTTTTTAAAGGAATTTTAATTCATTTTATTTATTATCATGAATACATTTCCACTTAAGAAAACATAAAATTTATTAAGATAAGTGTAATTTAAAATATTCAAAAACCTGAACCACTTATGGCATTATTATTTAAATGGATGCAAGACATTTTACTTCAGGGATATTGCGGGTTTGGTTGCAGGCCACCACAGTAAAGTGAATATCACAATAAAGAAAATCACATGAAATTTTTGGTTTCCCAGTGAATACAAAAATTATGCTTACACTATACTGTAGTCTATTAAATGTGCAGTAGCTTGTGTCTAAAAAATGTACAAAGCTGAATTAGAAAAATACTTTCCACTGAAAACTGCTAACCAATATCTGAGCCTTCAGCGAGTCATAATCTTTCTGTTGGTGGAAGGTCTTGCCCTAGAGACATCAAAGATCATAGATCACCACAAGAAAAAAGTTTGAAATATTGTGAGGATTACCAAAATGTAACAGACACGCACTGAGCAAAGGCTGTCGGGAAAATTACATCAATAGACTTGCTCAACACAGGGTAGCCACAAACCTTCAATTTGTTGAACACAGTATCTGTGAAGCAGAGTAAAAGCAAAACCCAATAAAATGAGGTGTGCCTGTAACAGCCCTGTGGCTGACTTGTCATGTTTCGTATTTCTCTGTTTGCCTGCATAGAAAGAATAGCTTCTGTAATATGAATTTAAGTGATACAGCAACCTAATAAATGTGGCTGGCCTAGCAAGTGATAAGCATAACTAATTCAAGTGTCTCTTATATAAAAATAATGAACCAATACATTAGGTTTAAAATATTTTAATGCAATTAGTATTCAGTAATGAAGCCTGTTTCAGTTTTAAGATGGAGTTTATATCATCATTCAGTGACCAGATAAGGACTAAATTCAGGTATACATTAAAATTTTATCAAGAACTTTATTCAGCTGATGTATACGTTAAAAATAAAAGTGAGTGCTTTAAGAAAAACTGATAAAACAATATATAATAAGTGCACAAAAGGAAACCAAAGTCTTCAAAGCCTGTGAGGAAACCAAGGCATGAGATGACTTAATAAGGAACCAAGAACATAATACCACCTGACTCCTTGGAGGAGGCGGACAGGCTCAGTGCACGTGGAACCTGAGGGGAAATGCACTTGCCTGGCTTCACTGCTACACAAAGTGAGCCTTTGTGTTTGGGGATGCTAACAAAAAGGCGGTGAGTGTGCGGTAGTGACTGTTTGTTTTAATAACACGGTGGCATGTTGGCACTCTGCTCCTTTGCAGGTGGATGGCAAGCATTCCGACGAGGCGGCCTTGATCCTCCACAGGAAGGGCTTTGATTGCCGCTTCTCCAGCAGAGACACGGGGCTGCTTTGTTCCACTACCCGGGGAAAGGTGAGCTGAAGGTTTTTGTTTGTCAAGTTAGTGTGCTTTTAAATCCTTACTCTCTGCAATAATCCTGACAATAAGATAATGTTTCATTGCTTCTTCATTGATTTGTTACCCTCAGCTACAAATTAGCTCAAGTCTCCACATTTTAAGAAAGCATTTTCTCAACTTTTCAGTCTCCTCGTCAACATCAAAATGCACAGCTGGAACATGTGCATATTTGAATGTTCACATTGATTTTTAGGCTCTCCATTTTTTACCTAAAAAACATCTTTAAATTACCTCACCACCATATTTTCTGCTTTCTTGGATATACCCATGCATGATCTAGTTCAGCGGTCACCAACCAGTGATCCATGGACCACTGGTGGTCCTTGAGTCTGAAAGGTTGGCGACTGCTGATCTAAAGTTCAGAGATGGCAAACCCAAGTCCTGTGGTGGCCGACACAAGTTTTATAATAACTTAAGTGAATTTGGGGAGCAATAGGAAAGCAATAAGAAGCAAAGAAAGTGTAGCCAGTGGGAGCATTCAGCCACTGACCCCAAGGCAACTATCCTGAGCTCTTATCAGTTGTTTCCCCTTGGAAACATGCTGGTCTAGATCTTCTGATGAAGCCAGATTGGCATGCAAGTCTCCACTGTGAAGGCCAAACATCCTCAGGCTGACCACTGCTGGATTTTTTTATTTCTCTTCAAGTTGGTTTTGCTCCCTGTTCCATCAGGCCTCTCCCTGGAAGAAAGCAAAACTTCAGTCTTCTGCTTGTTTCTCTGAGCAGGTTGTAACTCTGAGGGATTTACAGTTGGGATAGTTCTAGAACACAGACAGGTCTGCCCCACCCAGCACCTCAGCAAAACCAGCTCTTCTCTAAAACCTCACACATATACTGTAGACCTAACTCAACAGATTTGGTTTCAAACCTTACAAATTAGCATGTACGTAGTGAGAAGAAGAGAGATGTGATAGGGGACCTAAATCTATGCAGATGAGCTTCTTTCTCCATTTCATTTACCTCATCCTTTGTGGAGTTGGTACTAAGAAAGCACTGATAACTCTATTTCCCTTTATTATATTTTAACCTCTGCCTACATTATTGTTGATAGGACTATACTTGGTTGTGAGCATTTGTTGTATTCTAACATTAAGGCTATGAGTCTTTTTAAAATATATATATATTTTTTTATTTTTTTTTATAGAAAGGAAAGGATAGGGATAGAAAGTTAGAAACATTGATGAAAGGAAACATCAATCAGCTGCCTCCTGCACATCCCCCACTGGGGATGTGCCTGCAACCAAGGTACATACCCTAGACCGAATCAAACCTGGGGACCCTTGAGTCTTCAGGCGGACACTCCATCTACTGAGCCAAACCAGTAGGGCAAGGCTATGAGTCTTATGGGAGCTATGGCGCCCAGACATATTCATGCAACCTCTCCACCTTATAAATGGGACTCATTGGTATGAGCCCTCCTTGTGGCAAGTCCGTCTCCTGTCTCAGCTCTCTTGGAACAGGAAAAATGGTTGAGAACCATTTGTTTTAAGGTATTTTTACAGCTTCTTGGTTCATTGATGTCCCTGATTTTTATTGCAAAGGGCCTCTCACATAGTAAGTTCTCAGGCTGTACAATAAAGGAGTATAGCCCAGGTTGACCTCTCCTGGTTCCCACTTTCCTGTGTTTCTCCCAGGATGGTCTGTATGTTCAAGCCTGCAGGTGTATATTTAATCTCCCTCCCTTCCTCATTATTGTACTTAAAGGGAACTTCAAACATATTGTTTTAGCCTGGCCTGGTGTGGCTCAGTGGTTGATTGACCCATGAATCAAGAGGTCACTGGTTCAATTCCTGGTCAGGGCACATGGCTGGGTTTCAGTCTCTGTCCCTAGTGAGGGATGTGCAGGAGGCAGCCGATAAATGATTCTCATCATTGATGTTTCTTTCTATCCCTCTCCCCCTTCCTCTCACTCTGAAATAAATAAATAAACTGTTTTACTCAGTCTCATACTATTTTTCACTGATTATAGAGCTGTGTTGCTAATATTTCTTCAAAGTTGATCTTTGCACCTTTTATTATTTATTTAAATATGCACCTTTTATCATTTACTTTTTAGATCTTGATTCAGAAACTTTTTAATAAGTTTACTGTTGCAAATCTCGTACCTTCATCATTATCCTTGATGCATTCACCTTCAGACGTCCGAAATATAAGTGAGATCAACTTGAGGCCCATGGAAATCAGCACATTTCGAATCCAGTTGAGGTGAATCTGGCTTTCAAATTTGGACTGTGAAGCATTGGCTTATACATTTCTTAATTTAACGTGCAATAAGAAGCACATTATTTAAGCTTCTGGCTACTGTGAGAACATGAATTCTGTGTTTTGTTTTTAACCATTACATAAGAAAAAAAAAAAGCCATGCTACAACCAGTTTGGTTTTTGTTTTGTTTTTTATGTTTCTTTCATCAACTACTACCATCTGTATGAATTGATGCAACAAACAAAGAAATGTCTAAAGACAACCTCTCACCAGATTGTATCTCAGGTTAAATGCTAACTAATTATATCTGTGTTGGGGGTTGTGAAGAGATTGTTATGAGTCTTCATGTTGCCGGTCCTTTGATAATTTTACAAAAATACCCACTTTTATCAAAATGGAATAAGAAGCTAGTGGGTAATAGCTAATGGCCAAAATGGTTGTAAACATTCATATGCATTAGAAAATGTTCTTGTGTTGAAATATGTGGAAAAGTGCAATCCATCAACCCTTATGGTATATGTAGTTGATTTTCACACCTTTTTCTAACGTACCACTTAACCCTTCCCTGCCTATCCTTTGTAAAGTATTTCCAGAAATATCCGATTTTAAATCATTCAGTAGTAGAAAAAGAGACATATTTTCATTACTTGACAATGTGGGATAGGTGCAATTTATTACATTGTCATTAAAATAGAAGAAGCAATTCCATAGGTACCATAACCTATTTTAGGTACCACAAGGTGTCTTTTTACACAGCTCATTTGAATACAGATGTTCTGAGAAGGGGTTTTCTATTTTAAAAATACCATATCAAAATAAATGTGCCTTATTTTTGTATAAGTCTTGTTAAATCTTTTAGTGTCCATATTACCGTTTAGGGAAGGGGGGAGGTTGGGGCAGGAGAGAGCGTGGGTACTTTCTATGACACATAAATTGTAAAATTTTTGCCTGACAATGCTGGCCACATTCTGATCTGTTTCATTAAATTTGTGGTGATATTACTCTAAACATTTTGACTATTTGAATGTACTGAAATCTCAGAAAACAAAACATGGGGAAAATATAGTTAATTAAAATATGCTGCTGCCAAGGAGACTGCAACTTGAAGCAAGATTCTGTAATGTGCAAGTCCACACCCTGTTTCCACTTCATAGGAGTTAACCACATTGAAGAGAGAATGCTTTAAAATAGACCTCATTTGGAAATCCAATTATATGTAGCTCACCATGACTTACCATATTCAAGAATATGTCTGTTCACTGAATTCCACACTTTGGTATGTGTGCACTAACCTCCAAGTGAAGTTCTGAGCCCATGGGCTACTACAATACTTTTTATAAAATTTATTTGGATCATTGTTAAGTTGACATTAAAATAAAAGCAACATTTAGACTATTCAGTTTTGAGTATGTTCATTTCTGAAAGTTCTCTTTGTGTTAACGAATAGATTATTGTCTGACCTTACACTTCCATTTACCTCCTGTTATTCCATCATCTTTTTAGAGAAATTAAAACCTAATTTCTATTTCACCAGGTAATCTAATTATAATCTGGATTTTTCATCCAGATAGAGCTCCTAAGACTATTGTTATGTTAAATTCATAGGTTTCTTTCACCTTTAATAATTAAGGAAACATACTAGTGGTGATAAAGATATTAAAAAGGAGTAGTTTTCATGCAATAAACATGTACTGTAAGTTTCCTTCCTGGTTTGGGAGGGATAGACAATTAAAAAAGAAACAAAAACTTCCCTTTTGTGGACGTCTACAGACCTTAAAATTGTCAGAAGCAAGTTCCAGGAATAAGATCGATATTTTCATTGCATATTAAATGTAAAATCTTCCTATGGGAGTTCACTGGGTTCTGTGGTTAATTGATCTGGGAATTCTGATCAGTTGAAATAACGTATCTTCATGCAATAACAGTGGTTTTGCCACTTCTGGTTGTTTAAGGATGGTATGTCCCATGTCAGTTTGGTCTTATTCAGTGTGTATTGCCACTAACTGTTCACAGGTAAAGCAGAAATTTTATTTAATGAGAAAGTTATCAGGGAAATGAAGAGGGGATGCTTTTGCTTTGGGCTGTGATCAAGAAAATGTCATCAGTGTCTCCAGCACATACTAAAAACTGTACACTTCAGTTGTAATTTTGGTGGCATATTTATGTGCCTAGATTTTATTATAGTTATAACATGTTCAGTTGATGGAGTAGTTCATTACTTTCTCCTATTTTTTTTTTTTTTTGAAATTTTAATTTGGGACTTCAACTGCAGTGTTTGAGAACTCAGCATCCTTGTTTTCTACAAATGCTGGCTAAAATAAAATGCTGTAAAGTGTGTTGTAAAACATTGTAATTACCTTCCCATGTATCTGTTGTACTTGTGCCGAAATGTTTTCACATCCTTTTGTCTGGAAGGAAATCTTTGCTTTCATTTTATGTTGCTTACCTTGGAATCAATAGATTTTGATATTTTCTCTTGGAAGATTTTATATCTTTTTGGGAACATGTAATATAAGATCTCTAATAAAAGATAAATCTTATCACGCACATGGCCCAATAGAGTGTTCTTAAATCTTATTTTGTACCCCAAATATATTAAGACATTTTGAGTGGTAGGGTGGAGTAGTGAGGGCCTTTGTGAATGAATTGCTCCTCCTTTAGCCCAGTTCTAGTTAGAAAAGATAGTTTTCAAGGGCAAGTGGCAGATGGGATGAAGGTGGGTTTCACATCTGGGTGAGGGATCACCTTTGAGATTAGAATCTAGGAACCTTTGAACAACGTGGTGCCCATGGGTCCTAGGTCAATGAAGAGGAGAAGATTGTGATAAGATTCCACATACTCCAGGACGAAGGTGAAGAGGAGAGTAACCCAAGACACGAGGCTGAGAAGGTCCATGTGAGCTGATCCACAAGGTGAGGTGGGTTGGAAGACTGGGATCTGGAGGCACTCTGCCAGCCTTCTGGCCCTGACCAGCACACAGCACACACCTAGTGGCTTTGGGGGAGCTCCAGAGCCAGGAGATGGGGGAGAGTGCAGGATAAGTATCCAAGAGGTGGTATGTATGGATAAGCCAGGCAAATGATACATGACATGCTAACTAGGAACTTTCAACTTGTTTTGAATGACAGTATAGAGATTAATCAATTTGTATATGCCAAATTGTGAAAACCTTGAAAAATACTAATATAACTTGCATCAACAACGAAAATTACCTTCAGCTCCATAATACTTGATTACCAATATGTCAAAATTATTTGAATATTAAAACCAGTAAAGAAAAAAATTAATATAGGTGGGCATATGTTCACATGCCTAACCTGTGATAAGAAACCAGCTATGGGGTTTGTGAGACTTATTAAAGGGGTGACTGGGAGGGGCATGGAGGGAGATCATGCAAGGCCCTGCTGCTGCCCTAATCAGAGCACAGAAGCCTGAAGAGGTTGTAACTGATGAGACACCTTCAGCACGCACTGGCTTACACAAGCACAAATAGGAAATTTATGGTCCCCAGCAACAAATGTTCAAGGGTAGCCAGAGAGCACTTCAGATACAGCTGTAGCCAAGTCTGAGATGATGTCATGCAGGCCCTGTCTTGCTCTCTTGGTTTTGCTTTTCCTCTGAGCTATTCTAATTCTCAGACAAAGACTGCATATTTGATGGCAGGATGGCCACCAGCGACCCATATTTGCATCCAGCCAGCTTAGTAACCTCAGTGGGAAAAACACCTTTATCTAATTTTTCAGGAAATGCCCTGGGATTAATGTCTCTGGCTGTCATCTGGCTTATAGCTAATTGACTGGCTAAGGATAGAGTTGGGTTCGACTAAACCACATGGACAAAATGAGTGATAAATTGCCCTCCCCTCATACCACCTCCCCCAATAGAAAAGAGATTCAACAACCAGAGAAAAGGGAATTAAATACTAAGGTACTTTAGATGCTAGGCAGGCAAAATACAGTAGAAATACATTGCAGATAAAAACTAAATGCGCAGATTTAAAGAAAGCAAGCATACCCAGTTTCAGTTTCAGGAAAGGTTTTACAGAAGAGGACTTGAAATAGCTCTTAGAAGATGCATTTGATTTTCGCAGATACCGACAATATGTGTGTTCCCTGTAAAAAGACCAGGAAACCTTACATCCCCATAATGGCAAGGTTCTTCACACATGCACTGGCCAAGATGGTAGCCACCAGCCACAGATAGCTCTTGAACATTTGAAATGTGGTTTGTGAAACTAGGGGATTATCTTATTCTAGTTTAATTAACTTTAAATAGCAACATGTGGCTGCAGTATTAGTACTGGTCTGGAGCACACAATATGTATAAGATACTAACTAGTAGGAAATACAACTAAAAATGTTAAGTTAAAATCACATTGTGTTGGAATCTTGCTAGTTGGGGTGGTCCTCATGCCAGAAGCATGGGAATTACCTGGAAACTTGTTAGGAAGGCAGAACCTCAGGCCCCACCCCAGACAGCTGTTCATAACCTACGTTTTAGCAAGATCCCCAGGATTCACTGGTCTGAAACACATTTCAAGAGTCTTATCTCCTTATTAAACTTTCCTAAGTAACCCTGAATCCTCTGCTACCAGAAAGCATCCCCTAAAATCTGTCTACTTGTCTCCCCCCCATCCCTCCCCCAATTCTAAGCTTCCACCTGTACATGGCCTGCTGCCTTTGCCTCCTAACAGTTTCTCTGCCTAATTCCAGTCCTGCCCCTTTTGGTTTCTTTTTATCACGTAGAATCCAAAAAGTGAAATTTAATAAGCTTCTTTCCTGTTGAAAATTGTTTCTCATTACACATGAAATAATAATATACAAACATTCACCATGGCCAAAAGCCCTACATGGCCTGGTCCCTATCCCTTCCACCAACCTCAGCTTTAGGAGATGTGTGTGTGTGTGTGTGTGTGTGTGTGTGTGTGTGTGTGTGTGTGTGTGTATGTGTGTGTGTGCAGAAATCATTTCCTGACCCAAATCCATGTCATGTTATACCACTTAGTCTCATACTGTTTTCTAGGGTTTTTATGGGTTTCTAACACACTAAGGTTTCCTCTTAAGGGCTTTGCTCTTGTTTCCTCTGCTTCCAAGATCCTGCTTTCAGATCTTCCAAGACAGGCTCTTTGTTCTTCAGTTTAGTTCAGGTATCATCTCCAGAATCTCTCTTGATCAGCTAGTTTAGCCAACCCTGCCTCCCCTCCTTCACTGAGTATTTTATTTCCCTCTTTTCTTCTTGACAGAGCCAAACTTGAAATTATGTAGGTTTGCCTTCCCCACTAGAATATAAGCTCCACAAGAACTCCAGCTATTTGTTCAGCATTGTATCCCCACACTGGGAAAAGCAGGTTTTCAGTAAACATATGTTTAATAAGTAAATGAAAGTATGTATATCACCAGTAAATGTTGAGGAAAAATTACATTTTTCAGAATTGAAGGCTAGAAAGTCTTACATCTTCCATTGCATTTTTCTGTTCATGCTATTTTCTTGCTTAAAAACCCAAGGAAGGACTCATTACCGGAAATTAAAGTATAAATGTTTCAAGCTGCAATCCTAGTCTCCTAAAAGTTGTGACCTCATGGAAGATACTGTACTTGCTTACCAAGCAGCGGCTGCCGCTTTGCCTTCTTTGCTAATAAACCCGCAATTTATTCATGCATCAGACAGTGAGGAGCCTCTGAAGATGAATTGTGATTGGTCTAATTTAGTCATAAGTTCCTTTTGTAGGCTGGGTGACTGATTTAGGGATTGACATGTGTCACAATTTTAGCCAATGAACTACCATAGGAGGTTGGTTGGGGGCTTCTGGGAGAGGTCTCCCTCTTCAAAAGAGGAGAGCATGTCACATTTGAGACTGTCAAAGGCAGTGTTGTGTTGTGTTGTGTTGTGTGGAGGCTGGAGCTGAGGCTGGTGCAGCTGCAGCCATTTTGCAACCCTACAGAGAGACAAGCCTAGGACAAAAGTCAAGTGGATGACCAAGTAGAGCTTGGGTCCTGATGATGATCTACTGAATGACCAGCTCTAACTTGGTCATCTATAATAATAGAAGCATAATATGCTAATTAGAACCAATGGCCAAACAGCAGGACGACCTTCCAGACAACCTTCCAGATGAAGCTGGAGCTGCGAGGGCCACACTCCTTGCACAAGTTTCATGCACAGGACCTCCAGTATGAAATAATTGGTCATTTTACTGTTCAAACCACTTTGGGTTGAGGGTTATGTTACAATCTACTGAAAGCATTTAAACCCATGCTCCTCACCACTGCCTCAGCCCTGGGCTCTCTTGTTTGGATACTTTGCTGAATGGGAGCCTGTGTACAGCCTGATTAAAGCTTAGCTGTGACATTAGTTTATCAGAATGCAAACTCTGTGTCCCTACTGCTCCTATCATCTTCCATATTTTGGTTAATAACACTGCACTGAATTATAAAGAGTGTTTCAAATGTAAGGTGAGAATGGTTTTTAAAAATGCTAAGTGAATCAAGGATGTGTATACTATAGAAATGCCTTAGCTTGCAGCATTCCTTTAGCATATACGCTAGGAGAGTGTTTCCGTTCAAACATGGAATTGGGCTGGCTCCCATGTATCAAGATAAGACTTCCCAGCATCAAGCAAAATCTGGAGGCTGAGGGGAAGGGAACCCAAGGGTAAAGGTGGGAGCAATGAGTCGGAGTGGCAAACTTCTTTGGAGTATGTCACCACACTCGTTAAATATTTTAAGATTTTTCCCAAATATTGGGTCGGCAAGTAAGTAATTGCGGGTTTCACACATATATGGCTTCAGTTGAATTTTTAGGTTTGCAGACGTAGTACAAATGTAAAACACATTTTGTTATTTGATAGTTGGCTATTCAGCTGTTAATCAGTAAAAAAAGTTTTTTGATCTGTTTTGTAGTTTTCGTTTGGCGTTCGTTGAAAAATGGAAAATCAAAAGGAACATTTTCGTCATATTTTGCTTTTTTATTTCCTCAAAGGGAAAAACGCATCGCAAGCTCATAAAAAGTTATGTGCTGTTTATGGTGACGAAGCCTTAAAAGAACGGCAGTGTCAAAATTGGTTTGCCAAATTTCGTTCTGGTGATTTTTCACTCAAAGATGAAAAACGCTCTGGTCGTCCAGTTGAAGTTGATGACGCCCTAATCAAAGCAATAATCAATTCGGACTGTCACAGTACAACACGTGAGATTGCAGAGAAGCTTCATGTATCACATACATGCATTGAAAATCACTTAAAACAACTTGGCTGTGTTTTAAAACTCGATACATGGGTTCCTCACGAAATTAAAGAATCACAGTTAACGCAACGCATTAGCAGCTGCGATTTGCTAAAGAAACGTAATGAAAATGATCCATTTTTAAAACGACTGATAACTGGCAATGAAAAATGGGTTGTTTACAACAATATCAAGCGGAAAAGATCGTGGAGCAGGCCAGGTGAACCAACTCAAACAACATCAAAAGCTGATATTCATCAAAAGAAGGTTTTGTTATCAGTTTGGTGGGATTACAAATGAATTGTCTACTTTGAACTCTTACCACCCAACCGAACGATCAATTCTGATGTCTACATTGAACAACTAACAAAATTAAACAATGCAGTTGAAGAAAAGCGGCCCGAATTGACAAATCGAAAAGGTGTTGTATTCCATCATGACAATGCAAGGCCACACACATCTTTGGTCACTCGGCAAAAATTAATGGAGCTTGGTTGGGATGTTTTGCCACATCCACCATATAGTCCTGACCTTGCACCATCTGATTACTTTTTGTTTCAATCTTTACAAAACTCCTTGAATGGTAAAAATTTCAATAATGATGATGATGTCAAATAGTACCTGATTCAGTTTTTTGCTAATAAAAACCAGAAGTTTTTTGGACGTGGGATTATGATGCTGCCTGAAAGATGGCAAAAGGTCATTGATCAAAATGGGCAATACATTACAGAATAAAGTTATTTAGTTCCATGAAAAAATTGTCTTTGATTTTCTTTAAAAAATCCGCAATTACTTAGCTGCCGACCCAATAGATTTATATGACTGACTATAAGTGAATTTTTAAATCTCCAAACAGGTAAGGAAGGGAAATTGGAACAGTGCTTTTTAAGACCGGTTTGGCTCACTGGATAGAGCGTCGGCCTTGGGACTGAAGGGTCCCGGGTTCGATTCCAGTCAAAAGCATGTACCTTAGTTGCAGGCACATCCCCAGTAGGGGGTGTGCAGGAGGCATCTGATCTATGATTCTCTCTCATCGATGTTTCCAACTCTCTATCCCTCTCTCTTCCTCTCTGTAAAAAATCAATAAAATATTTTTTTTAAATAAAATAAAATAAAAGGCCATATTTTAAGGGCGTTTTACATAGAGTCTAGTGTTCTTGGCTCCCATGTGCTACATAGCTTTCCAATTTTTTACTCACAAGCTTAGCCTTGGGGCTCATTTTCTGGTCCCAGATCTGAATGGTAATGCCAGCAAGCAAGATATGTTTTCAGGGCCTGGAAGTGTGCAATTTTTTCACTAAACCAAACAAAGCCCTCATTGGTTGGCTTTCAAAACATAATCTGCAGTTGGGGGGAGACCTTTGTTTTGGCCCATAATTTTTTTTTTTTTTTTTTTTTTTTTTTTTTTTGCCAATGCAAAAACTAAACCACATACATGTTACTTTCAAAACTTGAATGTCAAGAGCAAAACTCTGGCTATTAAATAATAACAACAATGCCAATGCAAAACAACAAAATGAGAAATCAGAATTATGGACATATTATTACTTTTAGCTACTAAATGAGTCTCTTTTGTTGCTGGTGTAGATTTACTCAGAGTCCTTGGACTTGCTGCACAAGACTTTGCAGAAGGCTGGAAGCTAACAGATGCTAGCATGAGCAGGAAAATGATTAAAGAAGTAGCTTCCATTTCAGTCTTTAATTTCTTCAGAAGACTCCATGTTGGCACCTCAGTCCCTTGTGTAGCCTTCAGTTTTCTTCTCCCACTTTGCTGTCTTCTGGGCAACTCTCAGTCCTTTTGGGTGAAGGGACACAGGAGCTTCTCTGAGTCCATTGTGATGACGGACCTAACACTCTGGTACCCTAATTGGCTGCATTGCTCCTTCTTTCCTTTCATTTTGAACCCAGGGTTCAACCCCATAACACTTCGGGCCTGGCTGCTCCGGGCCTGAATGCTGCTCCCAGCCTGGCTGCTCCGGGCCTGAATGCTGCTGCTCTGAGCCTGGCTGCTACTGCTCCGGTTGGCCCATAAATGTTCCCTTAAACCAAAATTCAGAGCACTTGCCTGCCTTGGAATGGATTTCCTTGCCTCGTGAAGGACTGAAATAACTTCCGGCTTGTTGTATAGGAAATGAGTGTTCAAGAAAAATGATTTGACTCATTTGGTCATTTTGTCTTTCTAAATGGATGTTTTAAGTGCAGTTAACAAGATTGCTTTGAAGTTAAAAATCTATTTTCTTAGGTAAAATCTAGAAATTCATCCTAATTGAATCAATGGGGCCCCCTTTAATAGAGCCAGAAGGCAATTGGTTTTAATTCTGCACTGAGCTTTCAATAAACATTAATTGAAGTTGTCATCTGAGCATAGGATCTGGGAGGAGGATTTTAATTCTCTACCCTGTGTCTAGTAAAGGAGAGAAGTTCTTCATAGAGATCTGCATTCAGATCAGGGGCAATGGGGCCATCTTAGTAGGTGGCACAAATCATAGACACTGGAAGCACCGAGGAAGGAGACTTTACTTCCATCTGGAGTGATGAGGCGGAAGGCAAGCAGATGGGAGGATGTGAGCCAAGTCTGGAAAGATAGGTCACCAACCTGCTGTGGGAGAGGAAGGTGGCAGGACACCAACAGCACAAAAACAAGCAAGCTCATGTCTGGTGGAAGTGTGTGAAGGGAAATCATTGAAAGTTAGTTAGACTGTGAATGCTCCCCGTAATTGGTGTCTAGACTCTGGATTCTGCAAAATAAAATGGGGTGCATGCACATTAATATTGATTTGCAAAACACATTGTAAGAATGTAAAATGAAAGAAGCAAGTGTACAGTTTTCAGGAAACTTTAATATACCTACATATAATAGCCAGTAACTGTGAAGAAAAGGACACATGTATATCTGAATTTCTGATTTTTTTTTCATTATAACCATGTGATGCTTCATTAAGGCAATTAAGGCAAATAAGTTTCTTATATATGAGCTTGTTGACTTCAAAACTCTGTAGTAATTTTATCAGGGAAAGAGTAGCGTCTAATCTAAGCTTGGACAGAAAAATTTTGTAGGGTATTGAAGTAACAAGCTCCCTTCATTAGTCCAGCCAATCCACTTCAGGACAGTCTCTAAGGGTTAATTTGTCAGCCATAAGCTGAGAAATATTTGTCACCAAGATACAGGGTTACAGAATTAATGAGAGCCCTAACCAGTTTGGCTCAGTGGATAGAGCATTGAAAGGTCCCAGATTTGATTCAGTCAAGGGCATGTACCTTGGTTGCGGGCACATCCCTAGTAGGGGATGTGCAGGAGGCAGCTGATCGATATTTCTCTCTCATTGATTCTTCTAACTCTCTCCCTTTCTCTCTGTAAAAAATCAATAAAATATATTTTTTTAAAGAATTAATGAGATACATTATTTAAATACTTTTACCTTTTTTTAAATATATTTTATTGATTTTTACAGAGAGGAAGAGAGAGAGATAGAGAGTTAGAAACATCGATGAGAGAGAATCATCGATCAGCTGCTTCTTGCACACCCCCCACTGGGGATGTACCTGCAACCAAGGTACATGCCCTTGACTGGAATTGAACCCTCGACCTTTCAGTCTGCAGGCCGATGCTCTATCCATTGAGCCAAACCGGTTTCAGCATACTTTTACCTTTAAATGGTCTATTATTTGGAGGCAAATCATGTTGCTAGTCATGCAGTTAAAGTGTAGTAGAACTTTGTCATAATGCATCTCTTAGGGCTGTATAATTGAAGTGTAATAATGACAAGATTTTTTTATTCAGTAAAAAGTACATATGGTGGAAGACTAGCCCACCTTATCCAGAATCTCACCCTGTTTGCATGATGAGAGATGAGTGAGGTTTCAATAAAGCTGTAGACCCAGTTTCTGTAGCTTCAACGTGTGCAGGGAAAGTGAAGATCTCTGGAGTACAAAATTTCAAATGAGAAGGGAACGCAAGGCACAGAGTGGCACCAGCAAAAATGACGGGTCTTTGAAACTATGCACCTGCCTTCATTGAAATCTCTACAAATAAAAAATGAAATGAAAGCTGTTCAATATTTCATTATTTAAAAAGAAAATTACCTATCGGGGCACCTGATGTCACAGAGCCAGGAGGCTGTAGAAGTTAGGAACTTGCCAGGGTCAAATAGAAGGCACACTGCCTTAGGGCATGGGGAGCCCTGGGGGTTTGCTATTGGCATCTGTGTGATTGTGACGTTCAGCTACCTGATAATGTTTGTAAAGCAGGGGATAGAGGTTGCTCATGGCAGTGGGCAGATCTTGACTTGTCTGGGAGCAATAGAAAAATAAGGGATCACTAAATGCCTATTTCTTTGTTTCTCTTCCTTATTCAGAGGCATAGCCAGAAGTAAAATAATCCTATATAATAAAGAGGTAATATGCAAATTGATCCTCATGCTGTAACAGCATCACAAGATGTCTGCACCCACAGAGAAAGCAGGGTTCCCATAACACAAGATGGCTGTGCCCACAGCGGAGGCAGAGTTCCCATAACAAGCAATCAGCAGGGACCTGAGGCTGCATGGTGCTGGGCTGCACGCCCCCACACCCGCCCAGCAAGGCTCAACTGGGGACCTCAGGCTACTCCCCCTCCCCCGGCACTGGGCCAAGGGACCTGAGGGTGGGCCAGGGAACTTGAGGCTGTGCTCCCCCACCCAGCATGCACCAGGGTACCTGAGGCTTCACCCCCCCTCCCCACCTGGTTCAAGGCCAGGGGACCTGAGGTTGTGCCTCTCACCTGGCAGGGCTTGACCGAGTGGGGCCAGCTGAGTTTGGATCTCACCCAATGGGGGTGGGTTCAGCTGGATCTGGGTCTCATGGAATTTCAAGATGTGCATGGGTGGCCGGTGACTTGACTCTAGGTCCCATGGTGAGCCCCAGACTCTGACAGGAGGAAGATTTTCATATACATTTTACTAATTTTCTTTCATCTCTGACACTTTCATTATAGAGAAAGGGTAAATAGCAATATTAAAATATTTCCTCTAATTAATTCCCTTTTAATGTGCACGAATTTCTTGCACCAGGCCGCTAGTGATGATAATAATAATAGACAACATTTACTGTGCCAGGTACTATACTAGTAAACATCTGGCATTCTTGCCATTTAATTCTCACAGATACCCTATAAAAGCTGAACTGTTAACATATCTGTTTGTTTTTTTAAAATATATTTTATTGATTTTTTACAGAGAGGAAGAGAGAGGGATAAGAGTTAGAAACATCGATGAGAGAGAAACATTGATCAGCTGCCTCTTGCACACCCCCTACTGGGGATGTGCCTGCAACCAAGGAATGCCCTTGATGTACATGCCCTTGATCTGAATCGAACCCAGGACTTTTCAGTCCGCAGGCCGATGCTCTATCCACTAAGCCAAACTGGTTTCGGCAATATATCTGTTTTATAGAACAGGAAAGTGAGGGTTAATGAAATTGAACTCCAACCTTGTTCTGTTTAGGGTTCTGAGAACTACAGTCCACAACCAAAGCTAGCCACCTGCCTGGTTTGTAAACAAAGTGTACAAAGAACACAGTGATACCATTTGTTTAAATACTTTCTGTGGCTTCTGTAGGCTACAATGAGAACTGAGTAGTTGCGACAGCTGAAAATATTTACTAATGGTCCGTCAGAAAAAAAAAAAAAAAAAACAACTCTTGTCTATCTGACTGTAGAACCCACTGGACTAGAATTTTCACTTTTGGAGCTATCTATATTATAAAGAGGTAATATGCAAATAAGTAAAATCTGTTTTCTTTTAGGCTGGGACTCCATAACAGGACACAACCAGACATGAGGAGGTTGTGCACGCAGGTGAGGCCGGGAGCCCAGAGCCTCTTTGCGTGGCAGGAGGCGGGGCGCCTCCTAGTTTTAATTATAACAGAGAATGGGAAAGGTGGCTTCAGTAGTGGGAAGAGCACTCGATTTTGAGCCTGGCACTCAGGATTCTAGTCTCAATTCTGTCAGAAAGTAGCCTTGGAAAAGTCATCCAGGAAACCTTTTTCCAGACCTATTAAATTCAAAATTAGAATGTTTCCTAAGTACCTTTTGTGGTTTACAGAAAGCTGTTTTAGCATATCGCATAAAAGGCTTGGTTCTCCACAGCTACCCTCACAGCTCTTGCCAAACAACCTTTGAAGCCCCTTTTCTGGTTATGGGATCTCTGGATAGATAGACGTTTGAAAATGGGAATAGATTATCTGGTTATGGAATCTTTGGATAGATACACTTTTGAAAATGTAAAAACGTATTTCTGTTTTGTTTTGTTTGCTTGTTTTTGTGAATGCCAGTGTTTCCTTCTTCTGAAATTGTAGTAGGCATTTAGATAAACCTGGGCAGAGCAAGGCCTACGGGCCAGGTACAGAAGGTCGCCAGGGCAGAAAGCCCAGGGAGCTGAGCAACGGGCAAAACTAGGAAAACAAGGACTTTGCCCCCAGGGTAACCTCTCCTTCCCGAGCATATTGCTGCTGGTCATGCGGTTCTGACTCTCCCCGACCTTTCACAGTGCTGGTCATGCAGCTTTGACCTTCCCCTGACCTTTCCTCTGCTGGCATGTTGCTAGTCATGCAGTTAGACTCCCTCAGAGGGGGAACAAATGAGGGAACCAGAGAATAGCCCTTACGGTTTAACTCACCAGGAAAATGAGGCTCTGACCTGAATCCAATGTATGTAGGCCTCAGCTGTGTTTCAGCTCCAGGCCCAGAAAAATAGGAAAATAAGATGCGGAAGCCTAGACCAGCTACATTAACTAAAGACCTGCCCTGGGGCCCACCAATCAGTGGAGACCACAACCATGAAAGACACACCTGAAAAGCTGATGAATATTCTATTGAGTTTCTCCCCTGGAACCTTTCTTCCTAAAACCCCTGCCTTTAAAGTTCTTTGAATGGAAGTCCCATAGACCTCTCCCTCCTGGGGGCAGCATCCCAGCTTTCCCCCTTCCTCTCATCAACTCCCTTCCTTCCCCCTCCCCATCACCACCAGGCTTATTACCTTCACTGTCCTCTCTCCTAAGACTCATGGACCCTTCGTTTACCTCAGTAACTTGTTTCCTGAATCCCTTTCTTCTACAGCTCACTTCTACCTCTGTGACTTTCTAAGTAAACTTTCTCTTATAGTTTGAGTCTTGGCTCTGAATTCTTTTCTAGCCAGAACTCAAGTACAGAGGTTGCTGAAGCTAGGTCCCATCTGGCCCTACAGGTCTTTCTGGTGCTGTTCTTGCTGCCAACGATAAACAAAGCCTGGAGTTTTCTCTAGTGAGACTGAAGCCTGAAATTGAAGATTAAGATTAAACAAACAAACAAACAAACAAACAAACCTGTGAACCAACAGAGGCCTGTGGAACAGCAGGTTCTTCCATGGAAGGATGGAGACAAATCACGTTAAATCCCAGTCTTTGGCCGTTTGTGGTTAAAAGCCAGTCTTGGTGTAGCTTTGCCCGGAAAGATTAAAGGAAAAAGACTGCTTAGGAAAAGTCCAGTCACTGAGGTTTGCCTTTCGCAAAGATGATTTACTTGGTAAGAAGGCTGGTGATAGGATCGCTATCCTGTTCCATGGTGCAACACAGGGATTTGAAGCAAGAAACTTGCTAGTTTGATGATCCTATCTTAACTCTTTTCTATTTAGAAAATGAAAATTTGGAGTGGGAGCAGGAACAAGATAATTAATTGTGCATCTTCTTTGAATTCAACCGCAGGCAAGTTTGAGTCTGAGAGAAGCTTTAGGTATATTTTAGGAACAGGAAAATCTCAGAACTTCATGCTCATCATTCCCTTTGACTAATATCAGCCTGTTGGATATCAAGTTGATAAGGCACTCACGAACCGAGCCTGACTTCTTCTTATGAAACAAGGCATTTGTAGAGGGTTGAGTGGTGGGTTCCATGTCATAATCCCTGGAACCTGCTAATGTTACTTTACCTGGGAAAAGGACCCTTTGCAGATGTTATTAAATTAAGAGCCTTAAGATGAGATCATTGTGGCCCATCTGTGTGGGCTCTAAATCGAATGACAGATACCCTTATGAGACAGAATAGAAAACACAGCAGGGAGGAGTCAAGGTGACCAAGGTGGCAGAAATGAGTGAAGAGGCTGCAGGTCAAAGAGACAAGGGGAGAGGCTGCAAATGGAAGAATCAGGAAGGATTCTCCTCTGATCTTCCAGAAGGAGTTATTGTAGACATTCTGCCTTCAGAGCAGTGAGAGGATAAATTACTGTTGTTTTAAGCCACCCAGTTTGTGGTAATTTGTTACAGCAGCCTCAGGATACTAACAAAAAAACTCAGAACATTTTTATCCAATCAACCCCACTGGAGAGGCACATGGGGCTTTCTCCAGACCCTCCTGGGAAGCTGTCAGAGAGGAAGGGTTGGGGATCATGAGGAACTGAGACTGGGCGCCTTGCCAAAATGAGAGAAGCACCACAGTAGGCAGGAACCCCTTCAGTATTTGATTCATTTTGTGGGAGTAGTTGTACATCTGCAGCTTAGAGTACAACCTGTTCTAAAAACAGGAAGACCTTTTCAGTGGCTTGCCACCATTTACCACAGAATGTAACTCATCTAGATAAAGATTGCATTTTATGCCCTCAGTGGTTAGGGCATTGGCCCGTGGACTGAAGAATCATGGTTTCCATTCTGGTAAAGGGTACATACCTCAGTTGCAGGCTCTGATCCCCGAGGCAACCAATTGATGACTCTCTCTCTCACATTGATGTTTCTCTCTCTCTCTCTCTCTCTCTCTCTCTCTCTCTCTCTCTTTCTCTCTCTTTCTCCCCCTCCCTTCAACTATCCCCCCCCCCAAAAAAAAAGAAAAGAAAAAAGAAAAAGAAAAAGAAAAAAATCAATGGGAAAAATATCTTGGAGTGAGTATTAACAAAACAAGACAAAATTATATTTCATGTTGGTGGTAAATAGCATGCTCTTTATTTTAAAGAAAATAAAATTGTATATCTTCCTCAAACACACACACAAAATAATTTGGAGATTAAAGATTTACTTGAAAACTAATTTGGAGATTAAATATTTAATTGAAAAAAGTTATTTTGAAAAAAAAAAACCCCGTATGAGATAATTCCATTTTTTTATTCTAAAAATAATAGAAGAAATACAGGAGAATATTTTAACCATTGGGAATGAAGAAGGCCTTCCTATGCATGGCATGAACTTGAGGGTTATAAAAATAAATAGGCAAATTTGCTTATAAAAATTAAAAATGATGTGGCCAAAGATGCCTTAAATAGAGTGAAAGGAAAATTAAAACAATATATAGTCATAAATACTTGCAATATGTATTGCTCATTAGTGTATTCAACAGTCTTGGAGTATTAGCTCTGGGCCCAACACTATAGTCAAAACACTAAATAGACAAGTGTAGGCCTGACCTCGTGGAACTTGTGATCTAGTCAGTGAGGAACCCACATTGAACAAGTGCTTTTGAGTATAATTAGAATTACAAAGGACAAGTCTGGATGCCATGGGAATGTATGAAATGAATAATTATTGACAGAAGTGAGTTAATTAACATCTCTAATGTATAAAGAACTCATGGGAATCAATGGGAAAAATATTAACAAAGAAAAATTGACAAATTCCCAAATGGTGAAATATAGTTCACCAATATAAAGATATTTATCACCAGGAATAATAAAATACATGCATATTAAAATTAGATATAATATTTTACTATCAGATTACCAAACAATAAAATTAGTTACAACAAAGACTGCTAATGATGAGATATAGAGAGTTGGGTATACTCTGGTAGCAGCATACATTGACGAAAATCTGACAATGTACGTATAGTAACATTTGCAGTTTTAAAGTGTGTGCCTCTGTATAGCGTGTTATGAACTAAATGCTTGCATACCCCCCCCCCCCCAAATTCCTATGTTGAAGCCTTTACCCACAATGTGATGGTATTTGGAGGTAGGGCCTTTGGGAGGTATTAATTAGTGTTAGATGAGTTCATGAGCCCTGGATTGGGATTAGTGCCCCTATAAAAAGAGACACCAGAGAGCTGGCTCTCCCTCCACAGGCACACACTGCAGAAAGGCTGTGTGAGGACATAGCACATTACAGAATATTATACATACAAAACTAACTACTTAACATAGTTTATCTCATCTCATTTATGCCATATAACATTCACATGTCATCGGTAGTATTATTATTCCCATTTTACAGATAAGAAATTGAGGGCCAACAGGTTAATTTTCCATGTCATACAGCTAATAAATCTCAAAGCTGGAAGGTGAATCCATGCTCTTACCCACGACACTCTGCATAAATGTTCAAAAAGTACAAATACCAGCAGTTATTATTTTATAGTAGAGATGAGAATAGGAATATAATTATAGGAGCCTTTAATTTTCTGATATTGTTTACTGTGTTTTTTTTTTGGTAATATATGCTTGCTGTAAAAATTCAAAGTTATTTCTATTTTGGAAGAAAAAAACCTGTATGAGATAATCCCATGACCTTTGCCTATCTATTAGACAATGTTTACAGTCAGTGAATTGTTGGTACTGTCACATTAATGAAAAATACATTTAAAGCTGTCACTTATGATCATTTCTTAATTAATTAAACTGTTATCAGAAAACCAATTCAGTATATAAATGAAGGAAAAAAGGCTTTAACATCAATTATTTTTCTAGAAAACTGCAACACAGGCAAAACCATAAAATGTCAAAGCTTGAGATCACCACAATGAGTTCCCTAAGTTTGCATTATTCAAAGGGATGTGATTTTCCTGCCATGGGCTTTGACAGGCAGGGCTTGGTGAAATTAAGTACACGTTGAAAATAAATTAGATTGAAATAAATTAAAGATTTGGATTTAAATCTTGGCCCTGTCCTTTTACTAGGTCATTAAAGAGCCAAGTATTTACCCTCTTGAAACCTAACTTATTTCATATTTAAAATGGGGATGTCAGTCCCTAAGTTTCTGGGTTTTCATACTTTAAGTCCTCTAATATACCCAGTGCATTGCCAACCACTTAGATGCTTAATAAACATTGGCTATGTCTACAGAGATACCCTTTAAGCTCTCAAGTAGAAAGTTAAATCGGTCATCTCCGATTTTTCTGTCCTCAACTACACTAGTCCAGAAGGAAGGTGGTTTTCTCCCACTCACTAGCACAAGCTGGCAGCAGCACCATCCAGACTGGATGTTCATCACTATGGTAACAACCGTGGTCTCCCTGCTTCCTGCTCAGTGTTTATTCTCCCATTTTTCCCCTCTTCTCAGAACCAGACTTTGCGTTATGACTCCCACTCTGAAGTCCTTTGAAAAGAAAGGAATATATAAATTACAGCAGATGGACATTGGACATAATCTCTTTTTCTCCTCAAAGTAAGATAGAACTACAGTTCTTCCTGTCCTCCCCCTCCCTCCCTCTCTCCCTTCCTCCTTCTCCTCCTCTTCCTCCCTCTCCTCCTCCTCCTCATCCTTCGTCAAAGGAATCTAACTAAATATGTCACTTTCTTTTTTGTAAACTGTCACCTTGTTTTGGAAACATTAAGCAGGAGGCAAGATTTTGAGGCTCACTTAAACCTAATGGATTTGATGATTACTCTTTAAAGGCCTAACTGCAAGGTCTTCAGACTGAGGAGACTGTGAGAGCAAAGACAGAAATAGGAATACAATTAGTGTATCTGAAGGTCCACGTGTTGGAAGAGACGGTTGACACAGGTGAGGAGTGGGAAATGAGGGTGGAGTGCTACACGGAGGCCAGGTTGTAAAAGAATGGATACTATT
Organism: Pipistrellus hanaki; assembly: GCF_964339955.1. Taxonomy (NCBI): domain Eukaryota; kingdom Metazoa; phylum Chordata; class Mammalia; order Chiroptera; family Vespertilionidae; genus Pipistrellus; species Pipistrellus hanaki. Next base: position 57,020,428 of record NC_140506.1, read on the forward strand.
AATGTTGGTTTTCTAGGAAAAGTCACTTTTCATTATGCAGGATTTATCTGTAATGATCTATGGAGTCCTGTATTCCCCATGTTTCTGTGATTCCAACATCTGCAAGAGACCCAAAAGCAGAGAAACTCAGCAATATTTGGTCTTAAGCACTTTACCATCTATGACCCTAGATGTAATGGTTACACTGCATAAATTATTTTCTTAGCTTCCAGTTTCCAAAAGGCAGATCTATCTAGATTATGATTGTGACTGGAATATATTTTTGCAAATATTATACTGATAGTTTTTCCTTCCAAGATATCATGTTGCTGTGTGGTTGTGAACTTATTAAATCAATGGACTTCTTCATTTCACAGAAGGTTGAAACAGAGAAAGCATTTCTTGGTCATCAGTGAAAAACCATATTAAAAAAAATTCTCAACAAAATTCAGGTTTTGTTGGGGGGGGGGGAGTAGGCTGTTTAAATTTGCCAAATTTTTTTTTTTACAAACCACATAACCACATGCTAAGCCTAGAGAAACTGGATCACTAGATTTTATTATAACCAGAGAGGACTGATATATGTTATAGAGACAATTCCACCCGAGATCCTTTATATTTCTGAGAGGAAGTGGCTGGAGAAAAAACACAAGTCATCAGACATGAATATCCCAGCTGTCTGACATCCTTGCAGTGGTACTTTGCTGGAGTATGTTGTAGAAACATGTTCCAGAACAATGGGCTAATCCTAATATACATTTTAGAGCCATCCCACCATTGGCATGACCTACACCTAACATGATGTCAGAAAGGACTGTAGAAATGGTTGAGGGAGGTGTCCAGAGAGCTGAATTTTAGATATCACCCTATTTCTTCAGATCCTACTGCATGCTGTATCCCTGGCAGGGACGGGAATGAAACAAGAGGTCGAAGGTTAGAAGGAAGATGATACAGTGAGCACTTACAGAAGAGCCATGACTTCAGCAGAGGGTGCCAGCATGGCGTTTCAAGAAACCCAGTGGGGAAAAGCATGCACCAGTGGTTGCCACCACTATCACCTGCACCAGACCAAACAGGCTATCACATATCAGAGACCAGCGAGGATCCAGAGGATAATAAATGGCTGTATGTGTCATACACAAATGTACTTTATGTCCAGATGCTAACTTGAGCAAGATGAGGTGAAGAAATGAGGATAGGACAATACTTAGAGGGAGACAAAATTTTGAAATATCCATACCTAGGCATCTCTAGATAGCAATAGGCATAGAATAAGGAAAGATTATTTTTGTCAGAGTGTATAACTTTTGAATCATCTACACCAGTATTCTTAATGACATGGAGAACTTCTTGGGTTTGGGAAAGGTAGGAAGCATAGGAAAGAAGGAGAGTTAGCATGGTGATAAATCTTTCTCAAAATTTTTTTTTCTCTAATTGCTATTTTCCAGATATTTAATTTCAATAATTTTATATTCTACTTTTGAGAAAGGAAAAACTGGATTTGGACCATTCTCATTAGGAGTCTTGCAGAGGTAGGTGTCTTGTGAATGATTTTGGAATCTTGGAGCAGTTTCTCCCTGTTGTCTTAGAGCCTCAGCCTAAAATTGAGGCCAAGTCCCAGTGCACCTTCCTGATTCATTCAGTGGAGACAGATCTGTACACTTGGGTGATGTAGGTGCAGAGCTAAGAAGATAGTAAAATCAAAATACTGCATTGTTTCAGTGCTTTCTTTGGCTACATGATATATGTTATGAATGTTTTCAACTTTCCTCTAGTTCTGAAAAAGAATCTTTCTTGTTCACATTTGACTAATGTACTTTGGAAAATAATTTGAATTTAAGAAGCTAAATATTTAGAACAATTTTGATTAGACTGCATGTTAAAGAGAGTTTATATATTCACCATTAGTAATTCCCAATCTAATATTGCCAATGAGGAAACTCTGAACAGCTGCCATCTAGAATTCTAAAATATCACTCGTTGATAAATGTGCAACATAAGCACCATAGCTCAACAAAATGAAGTGCAATTTTCTCTTCAGTCAGAGAAAAGAGCAAGTTCAAGATTACTTATGCATTAAACGGTCCATTTGGGGAAGCTAATTAGAGAAAGAGAAGACCTTGAAATAGAAGTCATCAGAAAAAGCTAGCAGATGAGTCTTTTTGGAGACTTAATTTGTCCTTTGTCACAAACAAGAACACCTGTGAAAAGAGCTAAGTTGCCCTCATCCAAAGTCTGGTTGTGAGGTCCAGAAGGTTTTCTGATCCTGGAGAAAAACAGAACAATAATAGTTCATGTCTTCAGGGGCACTGGAGCCTTTTGTGTTAGGTTTCCAAATCTGTTTAACAGGTGTTCAAATTTACTGCCCAAAACAACAACAACAAACAAACACTTTGGCACAAGAATTTTGATTTTTCTCTTTTCCCCAAGACTCAGTAAGGACTGAACATGAATAGATCATACAGTATTAAGACAGTCATATTTTTTAAATAGGAAATCTAGTACTTGAAAAGAAGTAATTGAATTCTAGCCCATTAAATATACTCAGATTAGTATAATTCTCATTTTAATGCCCGTGGAAATTGCCCCATTTTAATATTACATGTTACTTTTGTAGCATATTAATCAAAAACAACAAAAAATAATTCTTATATAAGTTGTATTCACATTAGTACCATCAAAGTGCATATTTCTAGAATACTTAGGTGATTTTTTTTTTCTTAACAAATTTGTGGTAGATGATCGGTATCTGGAGGTTTCTTAATATTATTTTATAGAAGGACAAAAGAAAAGTTTTGGAGAAGGGTAAGAGAGGTGATTGTCCTTTATGAGAGGCAGCTACCAGAATTAGAGATAATTCTCAGGAAATATCTCTGAGCAGACTGTCCTAGGCCTGATTTTTATAAGGAATGGACAAAATGCCCTCAAGAAAAGACCTGAATCATAAATTAAGGCTTTTTTGTTCGAGAGCCTCTGCTGTTTGAAAAGTTGGCAGTCCAGCCTAAAGCAAGGTAGGCCAGAAGTTTGATTCTTAAACTTTTAGTGCCAAAAACTCTCAAATAACCTATTAAAATCTCAGGCCATGTACTTTCTCATCAGAAAAAAACTATTTTTATTGTAAAAAAAAAAATAGCTAGTTCTGTTCTTCACATGAAAGTAATGAGGCTCAGGAAGGTCACTGCTGGCACTTGCATAATGAGGCGTAATGAGCTTGCCCACTCCTCTGCACTTGGCAGAGGCCATGCTTAAAGGTCAGGAGAGTTGCTTTGGGGCCATACTAGTCACTGCTCTTCCGCCCTCTCCTCCAGCGTTTCTTCCCTTTGGTGCCAAGCAGCAAAAACTTCCTATTGACCTGGGTAGGTTTCTGCAAGCATATGCTTCTTAAAAAAAAACTCCCCATCTTTACAGTCCATAATCTCACCCATGTGATTCCCCTCATTCATATTTAATTCCCACACAACCAGAGATGATGTTCAAAACATTTAACAAGGAATAAGGCACCTTCATGGATGCTTTAAGTGGCAGCCTGGAACAGTGCTGAGGCAGGGCCCCTGAGTCCCTGCTGTGTCTTAGTTGAAAAATCAGGGGGAATCATGAATAGGGGGCCACAGGGAACACTTCAGGGTCTTGGGCAATGATTACTTACCCCCTGACTAAGGAATTTCCGTATTTTAGCCGTTCATACAGCTGTTGCAGTGTGTGCGGCCTGGATGGAAGCTCTGCTCACACATGGCACTGTGAGGTAGAGATTATAATCTCTGTGTTACAGTTGAGGAAACTGAGACTCAAGGAGGAGGAGTCATTTGGCTATGGCTACTCCCCTGGGATATAGGGAGGAGAGGGAACCTGAAGGGCACCCAGGCTTGTAAGATGCCAAAGCACAGGCTCTGTCCTCTGTAGATGCTACACGGGCCCACCTTTAGCTAGCGCCTCAGTATCCAGTCTGACCTTTAGATATAACCTCGGGCCCTTGCTCATTCTATGAGGTTGACCTGGCTGGAAAAGGATGCAAGACCTGGGAACTGAGCCTCTGCAATGAAAAGGTTGTTTCTGCCCTACCCCCTACCCCAAGCTGCTGCAGGAGACCAGGCAGGCTGCACAAGAGCCAGTTCAATGGCTGCATTCCTAAATGAAAGGCAGAAAACAGGAGGCTTAAATACACTCCTCTTAGATGTAATTTTTCTCTTTTTATTTCTCTTTGAAGATCGGTGAAGTATAAAAGAAAATCAATTTTCTTTAATTTTATTTAAAATCCTTCATTTAAAAAGTTTTGGTGTCATTGTAGGTGACAGAGAGAAAAAAAGTCGCTTTATCTCTGAAATTTGTTCAATTTTTCATTTATTATTACATATGTAGGGGATTTCCAGTTTTCACCATTCACATGATGCTCCATCTAAATCCTGATAACATGAATCTCTAACTCACCACGGGCTGTTTCCTAAGGTAAGATCCTAAAAACTGAGATTACAAAGATGAGAGTATTAATATATTATACTCAATGGCTCTTTGTGTCTTTTCTTTTTCTGAATTGTTTGTTACAGCTCCTGGCTGACTTTTAACTCTTTTGTTATTTTTTTTCTTTACATGTTAAACATGTAACTAGCATATTTCATTCAAATATTATAACTCCCAGTATATTGTTTGTCATTTAAGTTTATGAGGTTATTGTTTTTTCTCATATAGAAAATTTTTTTAAATTTTGTAACCAATTTTACTGTCCTTTTCTGTTATTTTTTTATTATTATTACTGATATTTTTTTTAGAGAGAAGTAGGAAGGAAGAGAGAGAACAGAGAGAGAGACATGGATGCTAGAATCAACAAACTTACACTGGCCAGGGCTGCCCTTTCCTGTTTTAGGGTTAATTCTTTAAATTGGTTAATACTTTAAAAGGTATTACAGATATCAAGATCTGATAAATATTTTCTTCTAATTGTTTAAGGTTAATTTTTTAAAAATACTTTTATTGATTTTTTACAGAGAGGAAGAGAGAGGGATAGAGTTAGAAACATCGATGAGAGAGAATCATCGATCAGCTGCCTCTTGCACACCCCCTACTGGGATGTGCCCGCAACCAAGGTACATGCCCTTGACCTGAATCGAACCCAGGACTTTTCAGTCCATAGGCCGACGCTCTATCCACTGAGCCAAACTGGTTTTGGCTGTTTAAGGTTAATTTTTAATATTTCACTCTTTAAGCTATCAGAAATTTTATTGGTTTAAGACAAACTTTTTTTTTTTTCCAAAATAGTGATCTAATTATCTCAGCACTATCTATTGAACATTCATTCTCTTCCCCATTAAGTCGTGATACCATATTTATCTTACACTAAATTATTATATATACTAGAATTGGTTTCTTGGTTATTTGTTTTGTCTTATTGATCTACCTATAAATTCTTGAAATAGTATATACTACTTTGATTATTTAAATAAGAATCATAGGGTTACTATAAAAATTACTATCTGTGCTTGAATCAACCTTTTTAAAAAATCTATTTTAAGTGAAAAGTTACTAATATTTTTGTACATAATTTACTTATGCATATTTCATTACCAAAGGTTTTGGAATATTTTAGACAAAGGTGGCACAACATGATGGAATGAAAATGAGAAATTTTAAAAAACAATAAGATAAATTCAGGGCTCAAGTTAGATATGAAATGATTGTCATAATGAACTAGAATAGACCACATGTTGAGTTCTAAGCATTCTATTGGTCAAAGCAAAGAAGAAAAATGACCACTTACAAAATTCTAAATTTAAGCAATAGAATTTTTTTTAGGAGACGTACTGCTCCTCCAATACTGAGGCCTGAAGTGGTGGAAAACGTTCTTGATTACATCCCTACAAATGGCAAATGAGTCACTCCCTCTCTGTGCTTCCGAGGCACTTTTGTGTCATTATTATAACGATCCCTTGGAACTAGCAAATGCTGCCCCTGCCAACTCTTTGAGGCAGGCAAGATACAAGCCAGTCCCTTGGACAGCACTCAGAAAAGTTGGCACACTAGATGTGTGGCCCAACTCCTTTGCTCCTTAGGGAGTAACTTGGAGCTGGGGGCTCCCTCCTGATCATATGGCACTGTACCACGAGTGAGGTGTTTTTTTGTTTTTTGTTTTTTAATGTATTTTCATTGATTTCAGGGAGGAAGGGAGAGGCAGAACTTAAGAAGAGAGAGTTTTCATAGATCAGGCAACTAAAATAAAACCAACATTAGATTTCTTTAAAAAATAGAACCACAATAAGCACTGGACTCTTGGCCAAAAATGGGCACATTTCCCAGCCATTTCAGAGGTCTTGGAGAAAGGCCTAAACACCGATCTCCATTGATCCAAATCGGCTTCATTTAACACTCCCTGGGCCTGTGAGATGGATGGTGTGTGGGCTGAGTGCTGACAGGCAGGGAGAAAAGATCTCCCGCCTCCAGGTGCTCCTGGCCCAAATTAATGGCCCTGACATGGAAACTTTCAATGAGGAGGCTCTGCGCTGGTCATGAGGACTGAACAGTGTGTTTTTTCTGGATCTTTCAGAAGTTTCCTCTGATTGAGGAGGAAACCTGGATATATGTGCATGATGGGATTGCAGTGAAGATGGGGAAAAGGAAGGTGTCTGTCCTGGGTAGGACACTCAAATGTGAGAGACTGTTACCACTCTGAGTTCATTTTCTTTTTTCTGTAAAAGTTATAATACATGTCTCACAGGGTGGTCGTATTAAGATAATATATGTGTGAACTTGATGTACATGTAGTAGATGGTAAATATGTATTAAGTTCCTGCCACTCTTCAATGCCCATTCCCACCCCATTGCAGGTGAGAACTCTACCTGTTACCTCCAGGGTAGACCACTTCAGAGTACAAAGGTAGAATTTGTGGGAAGGGGGAAAGTAGATTGGCATATATGTGTGTACATGTGTGTGCACATGGCTTATGATTTTACATGTGTTATATAAAGGAAAGCTTATATTTGCTATGCGTTTTGCTATAGTAAGTGAACAGCAAAATGATGGACAAATAACATCTGTTACTTTTGCCCTGAGAAGAGAATGTAATTGGAATCTTGAACTCAATGTGGAGGGAGATGACTTGCTGGGCTAGCATTAACTTGTAGAAAGGAAGTTCTACAGTCTTAAAGTGGCAAACAAAAGGGAAATTTTGTTTTGCTCAAACCAGGAATAAGAATGAATTTAATCTGAGGCAGACTGATGAGTAGCCTAGAAAAACAAGATTTTTTTTTTTTTTAAAGAGAGTTCAATAACCAGAGTGAGGGATATTTACTGTGGATATGGGAACCTTTCAGATCAGTCTTCATTATTTATTTAATGAGTATGGGAAATGGATAATTAAATGAGCATAAGTATTAGCTTTCTAAAGCCACCCTAACCAAGTACCAAAAAAAATGGCTTAAACAAAATAAATGTACTGTCTCACAGTACTGGAAGCTGGAGATCCCACAATCAAGATGTTGATAGGCTAAGTTCCTTCCGAGGGCTGTGAGGGAAGGAGCTGTTCCCCACCTCTCTCCTTGGCTTGGAGATGGCTGTCTTTTCACCCTGGCTTCACATTGCCCTCCCTCTGTGTGTACTTGTTTCCAAGTTTCCCCTTTCTTTAAGGACACCAGCCATATTGGATTAGGACCCACACTCATGACCACATTTAAGTTGATTATATTTGTAAAGATCCTATCTCCATATTTGGTCACATTCTGAGACACTGGGGGTTAGGACTTTGGGTGGGGGTGGGAGGTACAATTCAACTGAATTTCTTAAGAGTTTTGATACTTGAAAATCTTTGCTAGGTGCTATACTCCTGGCTTAACAACAACAACAACAACAAAAAAAAGTGGAGGGGGAAAGCAAATTATAAAATGATATAAAATAGTCATTTTTGTGTCTCTGACAATCATTTCTGGACATAGGTATGGAAAAAACATGATTTGGGTCCAGAACACTTCTAGTAGGAGCTCACTGAAGATTCAGGAATTCCCTGAAACATTAAGATTTGTTTCTATATGTAAATGTGATATGACAAGTTCACCCATGTATCAAATGAAGTAAATGCATGGAGGGCCAGCAGGAGAATTATCCTCCCAATTACCCAACTTCAGTTTTTAGAGAATATAACCTCAGGTGACATCTACAGATTATGGTGTGCCTCAAGTTATCCTCATCTCTACCCACACCATTCCATTATAAATGGGCAGGAGATCTAATAAAATAAGTAAATAAATAAACAAATAAATAAAACCAAATGTAAAGTAAACCAATAGACATGACTCTCTGAGCTGGTATGTGCACAGAAATAATAGATAAACTTTGAGGCAGAGCTGTCATAATATAGCTGCCTCTTAAAATAGCTATATTTAACATTTTGGTTTGCTTTTTACTTTAAAATGGCATGCAAATTAGATAAGCATTGTTTCTTTTGGCCTTTTTATGATTGTAAGATGTGGGAAATAATACATATATTTACCAGTATGTTGTTGTTAATGACAGCTTATATAAAGGACACAATATCAAAGAAGGAGACTCATAGGGAGAAATGGCCATCAGCCCTGACATTTAAACAAAAGCAAACACAACAAAATGATGGGGAATTAATGCAACAAATTCTGGAATGTTAATATTTCAGAGACTCTTCCTCAATTATTTTTATTTTTTTAATTTTATATTTTTGCTGTTCCATATCACTAACTGTTGATTAAATGGCACAGTGATGGAGGGCCATTTGTTAGACAAAGGCATTTATTAGATTAAACAATGAAGCTTTATCAGATGATGACCCACTCGGTCTTTGAGAGAAGACAGAAGCTGTCAGGGAAAAACACATTTTGCACAGGCAGTATTAAAGATGGTGGGGTGTTGATATGGCAGAATGTGGGGATGTCTTTGGTGAAGGGGTTTAGTTCTCTTTTGCAATGAGCACATCATCTCAGATGGAGATAGGACTAAGCCTGACATTGTTCTTATAGCTTACCAAATGGATTTGAACATGCTTATGAAAATGGCTGCATAAATGTTTTCCTTTGCCCATTTCAGAGCATGCTAATCAGAAAGGCTTTTTGAAAACAATATTTTTTATCTGTACCTCAAATTCATTCATACCTATTAGCTACTCAATTAAGCGAGACAAACTTTTAGTTGCATGCCAGGGGCTTAATTTAATTTGCCTGGGATAAGCAGTTGGCCATAACTGTGAAACCCTATGGTTTTTTTTTGTTTGTTTGTTTGTTTGTTTTGTTTTTTTGTTTTTTTGTGTGTGTTTGTTTTGTTTTGTTTTTAATAAATTAAACCAGACTAGTGAATAAGAAAAAAACTCTTAAAGTACAGTGTGGAAATTAAAGCAGACCATAGTATACGTTTTGTGGAAATTCAAAGCAATGTAGTAAGCAGAATGCAGGTATGTTAGTCACATCTTCCTGATCTTGTTCACTTTCCAGTTACTGATTTTTTCCCCCCTTGCTTGAGTCCTGTGGATTCTAAACAGAATAACTCAAGTGACATCAGTTCATGAAGACAAAAGAAGCTTTTTCTTTGATTGTATCTGGGTGGGTGTTAAGGTCAAACAAGAACTGAGCAAACTAAATGTTGTCTTTATAAATCTTTAGCCTAATGGAATTTTCTTGGATTCAAGATGTAAATTTGATTAAATTGCTTTTCAGTCATCATAGAATGTACTGAAAGCATTTCTAGAGAGTGAAACACATTTAGCCCAAATGCAAGGGGGAAAAAAATTTAACTTTGCAAGAAAGTGTTCCTTTGTTTTTAATCATTTAAAAAAAAGCATCCAAGATATTCAATTCTTCCAAAACGAATGTGGGAAGGTTGATTCTTTATGGCTTTTAAGAAAAGTGTATTTAGGTATGAAGCACCTCCCTAGGGAAACGGAGGAGTCAACAGCAAAGCCTGCTCCCAGTGTCCGTCACTTGCACGCATGCTGTGTAGAAACGCAGAAAGAATCACATCTGGGTGTGAGGCTCAGGGATGAGTCCCCCTCTGATACCAAGATTAGCTGCTGGACTCCAGACAAGCCACTTGACCATGCTGTCTTAGTTCCCCAGCATGTGAAAAGGTGAAAGAAACACTGTCTCACGCAGCCCATGGGGATGGCTTTATCAAATTAAAAAAATGAAAGTGATTAATACATTTCAGGCGGAGAAATATGCAGCAAGGTTTCAACTGAGAGTTGTGAGATAGAAAGAGGAAGACAAGAAGGTTGAGAGAAAATTTGGAAGTTAAGAGCAAAGGGGGCAAATATAGCCATGAGGCTGAGGAGGATGGGCAGGGAGAAAGCCTTCTTGAGACTGCGTAGGGAGGAGCTGGATAGGATACTAGCAGATGCTTTAGCTGGTCTTGTTTTAAATATCTCCTGAATGGACAAGGCACTCACTGCCTCACCGGGAAAGGGGAGCCACTTGAGGGAGGTGGGTGGAGCCTTCTTGCTTGGCTATCTTTGCAGTATCTACCTTCTGCTGACTGCCCCCACTCCAGGTGACAGTGGAATGTGTTCAGAATCCAGGTGTGGTCTGGGCCAAGGAGAGATCGGTGCTAATAAGGATATTGTGTGGATGACTGAGTCCCCGGACTGAGTTTTCTGACAAGCCTGGTGGATGGGAACAGTCCAGGCAGTGGCTGAGAGTAATGAGGTGATAATTGAAGAGACAGAGGAAAAGGCACGGACAACCACTGTGTCTTCAGTGTCCAACACTCCTCAGCATGCTGATCTATCCAGCAGGAAAAAGAGACTAGACGGTCTTTCATTTGTAAATATACTTGCTTAGTTGCCAGTGAGAGAGAGAGGCTGATCGCAGGTGAGTTGCCAAAGTGAGTGCGTGTGAGTTGTGTTAAGAAATTAACAAAAGATGGATTTCAGGCAACTTTCTGGAACACACAGTTTGGTGATAAGATCCACTGAAAAGTGAAATAGTCTTTCAGCGGAGGAGGGAGTGCCTCGTTTGAGATATTTAAAACAAGACCAGCTAAAGCATCTGCTAGTATCCTATCCAGAAGGGGAAATCCAGACCTGGCAAAAGATGGTGTCTGGGAGCTCTCACACCTCTCATTCTTGATTTCAAAAAGCTGTGGTCAAATCCCTGAACATTTTCACAAGCACATTTAAGACCCGGGGGCCGTGTGACTCATTAGTCATTCTGGTAAACTCTAAGATTTCAATCAGATGTGACAAAATAGCAAAGAACACCTTTCAGATTCATATCTTCTTTGTCTCTCACTCTGTTTTTATCCATGGAAGAATCTGAGCATATTTTTAAAGGGCAAGTCAGGTGTTGGTAGAAGGGAGGGGTGGGGAGAGAAAGAAAGAAAAAAATCTGTTTAAGAGAGGAAGCTTCCAACTTCCTAATTTACACTAAGGGGAAAAGACTTGCAAATGTCCAGATTTAAGTATTGTAGACTGCCAGTATGCCCCGATCTGACCATGCGGGGGCTGTGGCCAACCCAGAACAGTTGTCACAGTTAATTATGCATTTGAGCATTAGGACCAACAAATTGGTAATTCCAGACCATCTTTCCTCTGCTGTCTAATATGTTTCTAGTCTGTCCCTTGGCTATTTTCTAGCAGAATGAACTATAACCTTGATGAGACTGCTGTTTGAGAAGAAATGCATCTGGAAGGACTGGCAGAAAAGAAGGGATGAGAGGGCTCCCTTGATAAGTCTTTGCGACCATCTGTTACTCGGAGTCTCTGGGTGAGGCTGATTGAGGGAAAAGACAGGTGCAGATCAAAGTTGAGAACACTCGTTTTAAATGAATTTGTCAGAAGTTTGCCTTACTTAATTTCCACAAGATACTAAGCCAGTGGCTTTAAATTGGCCCCCTGGGAGTGGCATTTGTATTGCATGTCGTTGACACATGCCACTGTGTAGAAAGGCAGGGAGAACCTTAGTGGGGCCCCGGGATCTCAGAGCACATGTCCTGGCTCTGATACTGATATTAGCTGTTTGACTTCAGACATGTTGCTTAACCATATTGTCTCAGTTTCCTGGTATGTAAAGGATAAAAAGATTAATACCTATCTTTCATATATAGCCCACAGGATTGTCTCTATTTAAAAAGAAAAAAAAAAGGGGGGGGGGGAAGCAATTAGTACATGTATTCTGGAGGAAAAAGCACTTAGTTTTGACAAATTAGTCCTATCAAAGCCAACTCCTCTATACATTTAGCAACTGGAGTTTATCGTCTTTACATAAACTCTAGCAATTCTTCATTTTCTATCCAGTATTGTTATAGTCAGTTTGGGATGCTATAACAAAAATACCATAGACTGAGTGGTTTAAACAACACATGTCTGTTTCTCATAGTCTGGAGGCTGGGATGTCCAAGATCAGAGAAGATTCCATTCCTGCTAAGAGCTTCTCTGGTTTGTAGATGGATGCCTCTCTGCTGTGTCTTCATATGGCTGAGAGAGATCATTTCTCTCCTGTCTCTTCTTATAGGAGAAACACTAATCCTATTCAGAAGGGCTCTACCCTCATGATTTCATTACCACCCAGAGGGCCACCTCCAAATACTATCACTTTGGGAATTAGGGCTTCAACATATAACTTTTGGAGACACACATTCAGCCCACAGCATCTATCAATTTTCTTCTCTCTACTGGATCATGGCCTGCATGCTCAATATTTCCCATCTTAAGCTACAATGACAAAAAAAACTTATTTTACCTTTTAGTCTCATTTCTCCCTCCACCTACTGTCTCTTCATCTAAATGACAAAATACTCCAATAGAGTTGTCTGCATTCTGCTTCATGCTCATCTTTGAATTTCTTTCTAACATATTTCCTTGGGTTTTTTTTTTTTATCACTATTCCTTTGAAACCATTCCGGTAAAGTCATCAATTATTTCCCTATTGCCAAATCTAGTGATCAACTTACAGACTTCATCTTCCATGAACTCTCAGTATCATTCACCATAAATTTTCACTTCTTGTTTTTGAAATGCTCTTTGCTTGGCTTCTAGGCCATCACAATGTTCTGATATTCATTCTACATCCTTACCTCCTTCTCAGGCTTCTCTTCTGGTTTCGCCTCTTCTTTATGACCACTATTTTAGGGTGTTCTGGGTTTCATGTCTCAGATCTCTGTCCTCTCTATATCCTCGGTTTACACCATCTAGTTTCATGTCTTTCAATATTATGTGTATCCTATGTCTCCAGGCTCAATACCTCCTCTGGACTCGAAACTCACATCCATGTGTCTTGTTGGCATCTTCAAAGTCTAATAAACTTCTCAAACGTAGTATATTAAGTAAATCTACTCAGCTATGTAGGTCAGAATTACAGAAGTCATTTTTGTTTTCTTGTTTCATTCATATCCTAGATTTCATCTGTCAGCAAAATCTTATTCATTCTTCAAATTACACCTCAAATTTGATGACTCCTCAATTTTAAGACTATCTATTGTATCACCATCATTTCTCATTAGGGTAGTACAGAAGCCTCCTCATGGCTCTTATTGCTTCTGCTTGAATCTGCCCCCAATCTCCATTCAGCAGCCTTACTCTTTTTAAAACCTAAATCAGATTCTGTTCCTTCCCATTCAAAATTTCCAATATGTTGCTATCATGCCTGTAGTAAAATCCAACTCCTTTATTATAACCAACAAGTTCCATATAATTTGGCTTCTACCTATCTCTCTAAATTAATTTCCTACTTTGTCCTCTTTACATACTCTGTGTTGATCAGATGAACTTTCTTAGGTTCTGTGAACAGGCAGGCCTATTTGCTCCTCAGGATTCCTGCGATTACTTTTTTCTGAATCAGAAATGTTTCTTGCAGATCTTTTTTAAAAATATATTTTTTAAAATCTATTTCAGAGAGGAAGGGAAAAGGAGAGATAGATAGAAACATTAATGATGAGAGAGAATCAATGATCTCTGCCTTCTGCACACCCCACATTGGGGATCAAGCTGGCAATCCAGGCATGTGTCCTGACCTGTGACTACCTGGTTCATAGATCGATGCTCTACTACTGAGCCATGCAGGCTGGGCTCTTGCAGCTCTTTGAAAGACTTGTATGAAGAGTCTTTCCCCAACCATCCTATCTAAAATAGTCCTTGCCCCCACTGTCTCACCACAATTCTTTAATCTATTTTTTCTTCAGAGCATTTATTAGTATCTAAAGTTACATCTTTTGGTACTTTGTTGTTTTTCCTTGCCTTTCTCTGTCTTCCTAAATAAATGTAAAGTCCTGAAACACAAGGAATTTCTACATTGACTGTTGGATCTAGCATGCAATATATATATATATATATATATATATATATATATATATATATATATATATATATGTATACACACACACACACACTGGTGTGTGTGTGTGTGTGTGTGTGTGCGTGTGTGTATATATATATAATGGTCGGACTGTGTCTCCACCCCCTCCCTAAATTCATATGTTGATATCCTAACCCTAAAAATGATAGGATTAGCAGACGAGGCCTTTGAAAGGTGATTAGCTGAGGAGGGTGAAGAACTCATGAGTAGGATAATAGGAATACCCTCAAAAGTCCTCTTCATAGTTCCCACAGAGCTCCCTCACCCCTTCCACCATATGAGGACACAACAAGAAGGTGCTGGCTATGGACCAGGAAGAGGGCTTTCACCAGAACATGACCATGACAGTGATTTCTAGCCTCCAGATCTGTGAGGAAAAAAATTTCTGTTGTTTATAAGCAACCCAGTCTGTTGTATTTTGTTATGCAGCTTGAATGTATTAAGGCATGCTCCATAGTGCCTTTATTTATTTATTTATTTATTTATTTATTTATTTATTTTGCATCTTATTAATCCATCACACCTTTTAAATTTATTTAGTATTTTTAACCTTTGATGCATAAGGAGACCAGATGTTCTTTATGGAGTGAGGGAATGTCTACTGTATTGGCTAACTCCAATGTGCTATTTTTCATTTTCATAATGATGTGGAGTAGTTGTGTTTGTTTAGTGGCTGATTCTTTATAATTTGTGTGTGTGTGTGTGTTTCCCTAAGAATGTCCATGATTCATAGATATTAAGGGAACTACGTGGATGGGCTTTGGAATTGGGTTTTGGTAAAACCATAAAAAAAATCTGGTTGATTTTTTGTTTACCTTTCTGAAACGCAGATGTATCAATTTGGGGACTGTGGGTTGATGCAACTGGGCGTGAGAATGGAGGAGAGTGAGCTGGCAAAAGAGTAAGCCAAGTCATGGAGGTGGTCCCAACACATTGAAGAAAGCATAGCTCAGAGCCCAGTGCACAGAGTGATAAGATACCTCAAGGCAGAGCAAAAAGGCCCACTGGTTGGAAGGAGGGAGACTATTGATGGACAATGGCAAGATGAGGGAGATGGCCACAGGGCTGAGCCACAGAAATGCATAACTACTAGCAGAAGGGAGGGGACAGTGGTAAAGGAGGGACAAACTTTCACTCAGAGAGACTCTCAGATAAATCTTTGTGGAGCACTAACCACATTCTTTATTGGACTTAATTTTTAGAAATTATTAAGTATCCACATCTGCCAATCTTTCTGTTAAGAAGCTAACAGACCAATCCCATGTCCTTCAAGCTCTCAAAGTCTGATGTATTGTCTGTGCTCAATAAAACTATGTGCAGAAGAAATATTTTTGAAATAGAATAAACTTGGTTTAATTTTAGGAAAGATAAAGATGATGGAAAATAGTAGAAGTTAGGGGACAACTGGAATGTAGGTTGAACAAAAAAGACTTAAGGATATAGGCTATCTCTTGAAAATAAAGAATTCTTATATTTTCATTATTATTTTATCCTCAAAGCTTTCATTAATTGATATAGCTAATGCTTCCTTGTTAATAGGGTTATTGTTTTCCTTTTTCTCTTTGATTTACATCAGTATGGAAACATGGATGACAAAATAGGAAATCTAAAGTTAATTGAATAGACACATTATTTTCTCTTTTTTTAAAAATATATTTTATTGATTTTCTTACAGAGAGGAAGGGAGAGAGCTAGAAACATCGATGAGAGAGAAACATCGACCAGCTGCCTCTTGCACACCCCACACCGGGGATGTGTCCGCAACCAAGGTACATGCCCTTGACCGGAATCGAACCCAAGACCTTTCAGTCCACAGACTGACACTCTACCGCTGAGCCAAACCGGTTTTGGCTAAACACATTATTTTCAAGAGTGTCTGAAAACTTGAATACAAAGGATTTGAATGTAGGTAAACATTTATAAATGCTCCTCTTATCTTCTATGTTCTTTTTCCCCCTACAACTCCTTGGAGAAGTTTGTGTGACATTCTGTTTGACGTAAAATCAGCATGTGTCCCAAGTAAATCAACAGCAGCTGTTTTAAATAGCAGATTGTGTTCCAAAATATCATCATGAACCAGGGGAAAAATTGCTTGGGAGCTTATGATTTCAGATTACACTGACAAAACCGAGCATCTGGACACCAAGGCCACAAGTAGATGGAGGTCAAGTTGGCTGAGAGATAGCAGAGCAGTGTCCTTTGGGAAAAACTTCAGTGTGGCTTAGGGTTAGAGATGCCAACAAAAAAACAATAACCTGGCTACATTCAAAGGAGTCATGCATCAATTGGTTGGAGCTTTTACTTAGAATCCTGGGGATTTCTCTAAATGGGCCAGAAAAGCAGTTTGGTTTTGTCCCCTTCAGAAATACTCACAGCAGTGTTCTAAAAAATGTACAGTACCTTCCTCCTTTTAGGTTTGTAGTATAATACGATGGGCTTATTGTATTATCCACTATAACTAAGAAAGTTTCGGTTCTATGATCTATAGGTTATTTTAGGCTCAAAATAGAACCAGCTCACCTTTAGTCATTGGTTGGGAATTCTTTGGCAATGGCTATGGTACTGCCCTCTGCTTGGATAGCAGGCCTCCGAGGAGGGGTTAGGTATTTCTCCTCCACCTCCTAACAACTGCTACTTTGAGCAACACTTTCCCCTTCCACAATGCTGCCAAATGCAGGCCTTACCTGGTGAAACTATAACATATAAAAGTTCTGCCTGTTGTAGGTAAAAATGTGAATACAAATGTTCATTGCGCCAGCTTGTGCTTTCCTACTGTTTTGGTGCCCATTTCTTGGAAGCACTGTGTGTGATACTTGAAACACTTGCTGGTCCCAGACCTCCCTTGTCATAGAAAAAAAAATTATCTGAAAAACAAAATTACTTCTTTATTTTAGAATATTTACTGTTAAAAACTTAGGGGGAAAGCTTGCAAATTTCAGTACCTTTGAAACATTTTCCAGGTAGGTCCAAATCTTACCACCCTTTAAGGCATGGCTCAAATGCCAACTGATCCTAGAGTTAGAAGTGATCAATAACTTCCTCTTTTGAATTCCCACAGCATTTTATCTGAAAATCTCTGAGGACATTTAAAGTTTTTATCCTAGATTATCTATCCTAGATAGATATCAATACAAATCTGTCTTTCATGTACACTCTATACAGTATAAGGTACAGTACCACTGTGTCTCCAGCTAATGCCTGTCCATGAAGGATGCTTAATATTGTTTGCTGAATACAAAACACAGAACTTGAAAGGGTTAAGCTAACTGCAAAAATCAAATTGAAAATGGCACAATTTCTGGCTCTGTAGGTTCTGGGTAGTGCAGATAATCTTTGGACAAGAGTTGTGGATCCTTTCTGATTGTTCTAGATTACTCTCTGCCGGCAGCTGTGACTCGCAGGAAGCCTGCCATAAAGTGTGAAGTTGTTAATGAGACAAATGCAAAGTGATTTTGACCACTCACCCAGCCCACCGTGAAATCTAATTAACAAGCGTGGTCTTGACCAACATGTGAGAATAAGAGTTCACATGCAGGCTAACATTGCCAGGGAGACCTTTCAGAGGAAAAAGGAGCGTCATTGAGGGGTACAAATGGTCATCTCACAGACAGGCAGCCTGGCTGTTTTATGGTGCCCAGGCTGCTCAGCCTGGGAGATCCAGACTTAACTACTTAACTCTTTTAAGTGAACAACAAAGGACTCTCCAGCTTTCAAAATGTGCTTCTTCTGTCTGCTGCTCTCTCCTTCTAACTCATGCCAAAGGTCAGAGAAAGGACAAAATCTAAATGAAGTTACAGGGGAAAAGGTATTGCCAATGCTGCTACTTTCTCCTTGAGGTTAATTTCTGTTCAGAATCCTTTTCACCTAGAGAGCGGCAAAATAAAATCAATGGAAACAGCATTCAAATTGCTCTTTCTCTGGGAAAGAGATCATGACAAACCCTGC
Source organism: Pipistrellus hanaki (assembly GCF_964339955.1). Taxonomy (NCBI): domain Eukaryota; kingdom Metazoa; phylum Chordata; class Mammalia; order Chiroptera; family Vespertilionidae; genus Pipistrellus; species Pipistrellus hanaki. The sequence goes on from NC_140506.1 coordinate 57,038,641, forward strand.
CCCCCACTAAGCAAAGTACTCTTGCTCTTCACCCACATAATGAAGAGGGTTATGTCCTCCTGAACCCTTAGTCAACACCTTACCCCTCCTGTTCACCTAGATCCTAAAGTTACTTCTCAGTGCTTACCAGAAGCAATGAATATGGAAAACACATTGTTCAGGCTTTCTGGTTTACTGTGTGATCTTGCACAACCAGGGAGTATGTGGCTGAATCTCAAAAACTGGCACCTCATAAGGCCCCTTCTGTGTGGCATTATGTCTCCCCCTTTATTAGTCAACCCCATGGTGCTTACACAGGCAAGGTTTTCATCATTATTCAGTGTTGAGTGCCAACAATAAGCAAAGTGCAGAACATACTTTTAGATAATATTTCTGCCCAGAGGGACATGCATGATGGATGTAGAGTGAAACAATAAAGCAGTGCAGTGCTTAGGGGGTGAGGGCAAATACCTGGGCCTCTGCTATTTCCCTTTCCCTAAAGGAACCTGGCAGAAGGCTTTTTCTTTTCTCACAATCTCCTCCATCCCCCATTCCACCAGCCCAGCCCTGCTTTTGCTCTCACATCAGATGTGCTTGCAGATGCGGGGACTAGCTCTGGCTCTTCTGAATTTCTGAACCATATGTCTAAACCCTTTGTTTTGAAAAGTGTTTGGGTTGTTCTACCAGAGAAATCAACTCACACCCAAACCAGACAGTACGTGCTCCCTGCTTTGGGGGTAGAAAGGATGGTGTTCTGAGAGAGCCAATGCCACCTGAGTATATATATACAATGATCAGATGATAGTCACAGAGATGGAGAAATATGCTCAGGTATGTCCCATGATCTAACATGTGTGAGTTGATTAAAAGAGTCCTGGGGCTTCCTCCACTCATTAATGTCATCCAAGTAACACTCATTAGGCATCTGCTGCCTGCAAGTATGGTTCTCCAGAGAGATTAATAGGGGATATTAAGGTCTCACCCCATATCTACATGCGCTCTGAGAGCAAAACCCACATATTTTTATTTCTCTATCCTCATTATCTTCCCTCAAAGGCTTGGTAGGTGCTCAACAAATATTTGGTGATTGAATAAAGACACAAACAATTAAATGTAGCAAAAAGGTACTATACATGGTAGCTGTCATTTACTGAGGGCTTATTCTGTTGTAGGCTTTTTTATATTCCTGTCTCACTGTGATTTTTTGTGTTACAGATGAGGAAGCTGAGCTTGGATAATCACCTCGTCTGATCTGATGTGGCTCAAAGTGATGGAATAAGATTTGGTAAGAGAGGGCACCCCAGAGGACACTGGGGTATTTGTAGCTGGATAAGGCCTCCAACACAGGAGTCACCAGGCTTGTTCGGTCGCCCGTCACTCCACATGGTGCTGTCCTCATGGAGCCTGAGCTGACCTAGGAAAGTGAGCTTGTAATTTAGAACATTACAGCTCTCTTTAAAAGCTGCAATCAAACCCATGTGTGTTGTTGTAAATGTATTGCCAGTTATTTCCAAGTCTGACCCATCACCCGAGATGGTGGTTTTAGGAGGAAACACAACCCTGGAGCTGCACAAGCACAGTGGAGGCCGCCTCCTATCCGAAGTTAGATCCCTGCGTGGTGCACAGTGTTTAATTGATGCCTGATCAAATTCAAATCTCATTTGAATGTGGAAATTAAAGTTCTCTACAGTGAACTCAGAGGGATTTTGTCAACATGAGATAACTCTCTTCCAAGATAATGACTAAATTTAATCTCACATAAACCTGATAACAGGCAATTCTCCTGACAACCTGGAGCTGCCAGGCTGGTGTGGGAGTAGTGAGGAGCTGAGCATCTACAGAAGCACTGGAGTGGGAATCGATGAGCAGAGAACAGGACCTACCCACGTCAAAGAGGCCTGGCCAGGCCTCTGAGAGCAAATGCAGCTCAATCAGAGAACCCAAGAGATGTAAGCTGAAGTCTTAGAGGCACTCTTGAATGTATTCATTTCTATTTTTCCTACATCATTTAAAAAAAATGATTATGCTCTTCTTCCTCAATAATACTAGCCCTAGAAATTGGCTTCTCCACCTCAGGGCAAAATAAAAGTACAATATTTCCCTCACCTCATATGCTGATCTAGAGACACTTGAGGCAAACATTTTATTGCCCATGATGGATTGGGTGCACCGGAGTGAGCCAATGAGTGAGTTCTTAGATCTTCCCAAGTGGACTTTTTAAAAAATGAATATCCTCTTATTTGGACTCTGTTAGAACCCGACCTTGAATGGATTTTTGAGAGTAACCAGGATCTCCAAGGCCCATATGGCCACCTTCCCTTTCCTTCCTGGGCCATATGGAAGTTGGACTATCAGTAGACCCTAGCCAGGGGCCTGTCTTTGTGGGACCTAGATTGTGGTGGGGAAGGGGATTGCTGTCTGTCTGTTGTTTGGGACTTTTTACCCATGAGTGTCTACAGAACTAGCTTTACTTAGCTTTTCATGGCAAAGAATCATTTCCAATTTTCCCCAGCTCCTCTCTCAATCAGACCTGGTTCTCCGAGAACACTCAAGGTGAAAAAAGCAGGTAGAGTACTTTGGCCAGTTTGGGTGGTTACTGGTCACCTATGGCTTGTCCCTGTTGCTGTTGGAGGCTCAGGGTCCTGTCACCACTTCTCCCAGTTGGTGAGGGCCGGATAAGGCCATTGGCAAAGACTGGGACCCAGAACTGCTCCACATTTGGGACTAAAGGAAAGATGCTGCAATGCCGAAACCAGTTTGGCTCAGTGGATAGGGCGTTGGCTTGCGGACTGAAAGGTCCCAGGTTCGATTATGGTCAAGGGCATGTACCTTGGTTGCGGGCACATCCCCAGTAGAGGGTGTGCAAGAGGCAGCTGATCGATGATTCTCTCTCATCGATGTTTCTAACTCTCTATCCTTCTCTCTTCCTCTCTGTAAAAAATCAATAAAATATATTAAAAAAAGAAAGAAAGAAAGAAAGAAAGAAAGAAAGAAAGAAAGAAAGATGCTGCAATGATGGACTAGAAGCCACCACCATCTGCATGACTGGCTCTCTGACTGAGGAGTGAGAAACAGACAGCAGGGACGTCCAGATGGACCTGGCTCTCCAGATCTTTATTGGCTGACCACAATCACCTTTTTCTGACCTTTAATTACAGTGCTGTGTTCTCTTGACTCCCAGCCTGAATGCTAAGGCAGAGCGGCTGGGAAACCATGCCCAGCATGTGCATTGTCGCTGCTCTGTTGTTTTCCCCTTCTAATCAATCATGCAATCCAAGAATGTGCTAAAATTACGCGGGCTCTAGGAACTTACAATATCAAGGGACACAATATTAGCACAGACATAGTAATTAAGAACAATAGAAAGGAGTCTAAATGACTGCAGAATTGTGTGCAACCTTTTGAAAGGGTTGCAGGAGGAGCCTTGAGGGCTATGGTAGGTAGCCAAGAAAGGATTTTGAGAGAAAGTAACTAAAGCTGGATGTTAAAGAATGTGCCAGATTTGAGTAGGGGAAAGCACTGGGGTGGGAGGGAGGGAGGAAGGAGGACATTCTGAGAGCCAAGAACAAAGGGGAGGCTATGGGAGGCTAAAGAAAAGCAGTACAACTCTACGCCAGGAAAGGCCAGGCAGTCCGGCTTTTTAACCATGAACTAAGTTCCTGAGGGCATTTGTTCAAGGCAAATCACTGTGACTCACTCACAAGTCCAGGATCCACCAGGTGACTTCTCAAGGTTACTGAGCAGCCACGGCGCCAGAATGCAGGCTCAAAGCACTTCTCTCTTAACCACATTACATTTGCTCCCACTCATAAGCCTTTCGAAACCTGCCAAAACACAGGTGCACTTTTGTTTTGATTACAAATTTAGAGAGCGGCTGGTGGGACTTTCTGAATGGCGAAGTTGCTGTCGCTTCTGCATCTGTTCATATTCTTCAAATTGCTGTGGCCTGAGAGGAAGGAGGAAGAGAAACATGCTTCCCCCGCCCCCCCGCCCCCCATCCACAGACACACACGCCCTTTGGAAACAGAGGGTGTTGGCCTCCTCCTTCTTGTCACTGATGCCCCGCAGTGCCAAGTGCTGACAGGAGGTCCTGGCTGCTTTCAGCTGAGCATTAGCCTTAATGGGTTTGGCAGGCCTTTACAATAATCACAACAAAGCGTGTGTGTGTGTGTGTGTGTGTGTGTGTGTGTGTGTGTGTGTGTGTGTGGTGGGGGAGGGATGTGATGACTGCCTGAGCTCAGATCGCAGGAGATGCTGTACAGCCCTGCCCGGAACAGCTCCAAGGCCTGATGCCAAGGGTCTGTCTGAGCTGAATAGAAATCTGGAGTGACTTTATCAGAGACATTGGTACATGATTAAAGCTGTAAAGGGTCACGAATCTTAACTTGTATGTAGCACTCCAAGGATAAGATATCCTGTTGTTACTCAGTTATTCTCTCGGGCTCAGCCAATCAACAGATCAAATGGGGAGGCTTAGCAAGGAAGAATGGTGGAGGGAAGATGGGGCAGGTGGGGAATGGAAGGAGCTGTTGGCTGGAGTGGTTGGCTTTGTCTGTGGGACGTGAAATTCTTTGGTCACTGATTTCAGTCCAGTAATGTGTTAGGATACCTAGGACATGTGCTAGACTTAAGAAAAGACAGGACTTTGACCAGGTTGGATATGAAGATTTTAGTTAAATTGGCATAATGTATACAATGTCTCTGAGAGAAAGGGCAGGCTTTCAGAGGGGTGGAGAGGAAGGGTGCTCCCACCTAATCTTTCCATCAGGAGGACTGTGCTCCTGCCAGAGCCACTCGAGCCTGTGACTTTCAGGTGTGGCCCATTGTAGTGAGCATGCTCCTTTGTCCCCAACCCCAGGGCAGAACTTAGGGACACTTCAGTGGAGCTCCTATAGGCAGCAGTTTGAGGACAGCCAGGGGGTTGATAGTTATCAAAAGCTATCCTGGGTTTTATTCTCATGTCTGCCAGAGGCTCCCTCTGCATCCTGGCACCTTTGTCTTCTAGCTCCACATGCCTGTGGTTAGGACGGAGCTGTTGAAAAGCATTTCTTTCAGAGCCATCATGAGGACCTGTTCTGGACTGGGCCAGGCATGGTCAGGCCAGGCCAAGAGCACGCTCCAGCCCAGCACGGCTTTGCAGAAGGCTGGCCTAGGGTCTGGGCTGGGCCTGTCCTCAGCACCAGGGGTCTTCCTCAGAGTTCTTTTTGATTGCACACAAACCAAGAGGAATGGAGAACCGATGCTAAAGAAACAGGGCTATTGACGGAAGCATGAGGGAAGAATGTGTGACGGGGCCCAGGGCTGGCTGGAAACCATTCAGAGGGCAATACAGTTTATCTCTGTGTGTGTCTTGCTCTGGGACTTGCCAAGCTCTGACTCTCCACGTGTGACTGTGTATCTGCTTTATTTTTCTCTCACTGCACCAACCTTGGCTATTTCTTGAAGCACATGGCAGAAGATGGCCACCTCTTAGCTCCCAGTTTTACAAAGCCCTCAGTTCAGGCAAACAGTCCAGCTGGTCTGCTCGGGGACAATTCCAAAGCCAGAGAAAGGAATCTGATTAGTTAAGAGTAAGTGAAAGCAGATTAAAGGGTATTTAGAGGGAGAAGTGTTCTGAGTGTGATCATAGGATATGCCTAGGAGCTTCCATCCAGAGCAGCAACAAAACTATGGTCCTAGGGTGGTAGGGGAGGGAAGAAGAATGAGCAGTAGAGAGAAGGTCATAGAATACGAATTTAGCTACCTGAACTGGGGTAGGGGGAAGGGCTTGAGGGGGGAGCTTATGGTGGGGTAGAAACCCTCAAAGACATTTACAACTTCAGATAGACAATCAGAGAGAGGAGAGTTGGACTTACCCTTTATCTAGAAAAAAATTTTTTTGAAGGCACCCTCCTATTGTGTACTTCAGCAAAATTGCTCATTAGCATGGCCCTCATGAATCCAGAGATTTGGTCCCAGATTACCTAATCATCCCCTGACTTCCCAGGGTGGAGACGCTGATATATGCTGGGGAGCCGTTTGTGAATTTACATTTTCTTTAATATGCATTGGGCACAGATGGTTACCAGGTTGTCTCTGATCCATAAGTTTCATCACAGGCTGATCAAAATTTAGTGCGATCAGGTTTAAAGGGACAAGCTTTTAGGCTTGAAATGTGCATATAAATAAAAACGTTGCTGTAGCAGCTCCATTGTTAATGAAAGAAAAATGATCCATGTCCTCTTCCGGGATAACGGAGTCCCTGAATATATTTATTTCAAGATGTAGGTGCTGGGGGAGCAGGCCACAAATCACAGAGCAGCCATTAATGAGCCTCTGTCCCTACCTGTTAAGCTTATTAACTGCCTGTTACCTACAGCTCTATATCCCACCTGGGGACACCAAATGGGTGCTACGGCAATGCAAAGGCTGAAAAGTACAGAAGTTAATCAAAAGCATGTGGGGGCGGGAGGGATGGGAATGCAATCAGAAGACATGTGCTGGCTGAGATTGTTGGCGGACTGGGAGGATGCTGGAGGGAGGATCTGACGCTGTCTGATCTGAGATTTGGCTAATTAGACCCACCAGTCCTTTAGTCAGTGCCTTCTCCCTCTGCATGCGGAGGACATGAAAGATGCAGTCCCTGTCTTCAAGGAACCTGCATGCTAACTAAATGGGCAACTCAACAGATCTGGATCAGATGGATTCTGATGGAAAGCAGATTCAGGACAATTAGGCAGAGGCTGTGTGAATAAGTGCTAACATACTCAATAAAAATAGGAGAGTGTGACAGAGTGGAAAGAGCCCTTAGCTGGGAGAGAGGAGACCTTGGGTTTTGTTCCAGTTCCCCCCATATGGCAGCAACTCTATTCATTCTCTCCCAGTCTGAGTTTTTTTCATCGATAAAAGCCTTTAAACTTGGTCACTGAAGAGTATCCATGAAATACACTTTTCTGTATTCATGGAACAGAATTAGGGACAGAAAACTGCTTAGAGGAGGGGAGCCTTGATTTGAGTTCTTAGCAAAGTACAGGATTTAATTCATAGAGCAGAAGGAGGCAGCCACTCTTGGCAGGGAAACTTGCAAAGCCTTGGGCCTAGAGGTGGGTGTGTGTTCTAGTATGCAGAGGAGATGGCCTGCCTCTTGGGGATGGGAGCCAAGGATGGAGGGGAGTGTATACAGATTATAAGCAACGAGATGGACAGAATCAGGTAGGGGGCAGGCATTGCAGAGTGCAATACTTGGACCTAGAGCTACTGTTCTTTAACGCAAATATTTCAGGAATCTTCCTAGACACTTCTCCATTTTAAGGCAAGGTCCTTTCTACTAAAAGCAGCACCAGTCTTTTTAAAGTAATTAGAAGGCAGAGATAAATACTGAAAACTAAAATGCTTTGGCTCTATGATTAATTAAAGGAATCATCTCAAATTTAGAAAATTGCTTAAATAAAAGGAGATACAAAATTACATCAGTGAGCCTCCATATGTTAATTATGGTGATTTTTCCTTGTTTTTTTCTGCTGCTACTACAGCTATGTCCCATCTATCACTTGGTTTGAGGCGTCATGATCAATTGACTGTACCATAAACAACATGTTGTACATGTGGCAAATGATAACATCATTTAACTTGGCACAGGGCAAAAAAACTCTTTTTTTTTTTTTAATCTTTCCAGTCTCTCAGAAGAAAAAAAGGACAGCCTTGAATTAATTTCTTACTGAGGTAAGCAGACAGTCTTTGTGGACCCTGTGGAAGCAAAAAAACAGGTTCCAGCTGAGAACTAAACCTACTCTGACGTGGGCTCCATAGATGCTGTACCCTAGTTCCCAGAACGGTGCCTGACACATAGTAGGTACTAAACTGCTGTATGTTAACCAAATCACCAAAGAAAATTAATGTTCATCGCCAGAAGAGATGTTTTCACCCATGGGGGATGGCAATTTTTTCTGCTGGCTGAAAATAGGTAAATAAAGAGAATCTTATAATGACCTCTACTTAGCAGTCACCTAATTAATTCCACATGGAATTAACTATTGCTCTTCTGTTTCCTCTCTAACATATGGTGACTGAAGGCTCACGGCACACTGGATGCTTGTAGCCAGTCGGCCACTAAACATGATGCCTGTGTTTGACTGCCTTGGTTACCTGTAGGCCTGTCCTTAAGATTGTAAATATATAATCAAGTGAAATATCACACAAACTTATAATACATCTAAGAAAAGAAATTTTTTTCTATGAATAATAAGAGTATTGCTTTGGTGGAACTGAATAAAATCAGGTACTTAAACCTGTATGTTAAATCAGTGAGTGAGACACCCATAAATGATTGACAAGAAGTAAACACCTAAAAGCAACGCACTTTCAACTTTAAAGAAACTAAATTTGGAAATAATTGGTGATGTATGGGTTGTATGAGTGTGCTTAATGCAAGAAAGACTATATGCAACTCCAATTGGCAAACGCCCACTCAAAGAAAGTACACTTAAAGTTTCAAGGGGAAAGAAATTCTTAAACTATATATGTTATAATCTTTGAAAATGGTTTGCTGCTTTGATAAACTTTTTACAGTCAATTATTTTTACTGATTGGTAGGTAGCAAAAGAGGAGTCCTACTAAAAACAAATTTAAGAAATTAAAAAATAATTAGGCCACACAAAATCAGCAGTATATTTTTGCAGTGAAAGCACATGATTGGTAGTCATGTGATCTTGCATTACAAAGACTAGTCTCCTCTCATTACCTTATTAGGCTAAGTGAGTGTCCTTTTACTTCCTAGCCTTGAGATACTTTTGCGTTATTCAATGTCTACAGGCACTAGCACTTTATTTGGTTATCTCATTTCCATCTTGCAATAACCGTATGTCATAGTACTATTATTAGGGGCTCCAATTCACATTCGAGGAAACTGAGGCTTACAGAGGTTAGCCTGAGCTTATATAGCTGATAACCAGGGCAGTCTGCTTCCAGAGGCCACTATACTCCTTTGCCACCATACTTCTGGGAAGAGAGAAAAACAGGTGGCATAAAGCTCATGCACATAGAATGGGATTACCTTTTGGCCTTCCAGTTAGAATTGCTGACTAAATTCTGAATCAAATTATGCTTTCCAATATAATAATCCTGGTGATATGGTTTCTCTTGATAAGTGGCAACTCTTTTTCAATGATAGTTGATTCTCATGGGAAATAAAACGGCCACACCAACAGATGGCAGCTGGACAGCCAGAAAGAAATCAATGGAGAGTCTCGAATGGCCCACTATCCTGGTACCCCCAGTCCTGAGACAACCATTTGCTCACACACTGATAAAACTGAAAAAAAGAAGAAAACCAGGTATTGTGCTCCATTGATCTAATTTTTCAAATATTTTGCTTTTTGGCATCTGCTCTTACTGTAATAAGAATGGGATGCGGTGGATGGAGGAAACAGGAGTCAGTGATCTCTAACAGGACCCCTCTAGGCTCATGAATCTAAATGTGAGTTGTTATTGAAATCATTTCATTCCAGAACACCAATAACATCTTTATTTATGTGATACATAAACACGACCTACACTGAAGTTAATTCTGATGTTGAAACCACTGTAAAATTCTTCAAGACAGTGCTCTCCTAATTGGTTTTTGGAGCAGATACTTTGGTGAATAAATTCTCCCAAGATAAGGAAGAACTAACTCTGGGATCATTATCATATTCAGAAGACAAATGCATCACCTCATGAAAATGTTAATGGGCGGCATTAATTGGAAGCAGAGTCTGGCTGGGAGTTCCCTGTAGATCCAAAGAGCTCCAAGGACTCGGTCCATAGAGCACATCTTTCTAGAACTGGGCAGGGAGTGTTTTAAGCCCCTTAGGTGTCCAGATACTCTGCCTTCCCTTTTGCTCTGTGTCTGCCTTTGTTCTTAGTTTTCACCTCCGCTCTCTTCCCCCCTCTTCTCTTTAGCAGTGTGCTCTTCATTTTTGCTACACATTGCTGGCATGAGCCTTAAGCATCAGGATGCAAAGGAAAGAACAAAATCAGGAGAGATACTGACTTCAAGGGAAACAATAATGAGACATCAACCTGAAAATTATTACAGAATGGGCTGGAACATCTATAAAGCATATTGTATATGAGGATTCACCTTTTTTTTTTAGCTATTGTTTCTTCTTTGGAACGGTCAATTCACAACAACAAAATATATACAAACAACCCTAACCGGTTTGGTTCAGTGGATAGAGCGTAGGCCTGTGGACTGAAAGGTCCCAGGTTCAATTCTGGTCAAGAGCATGTAACTTGGTTGCGGGCACATCCCCAGTAGGGGGTGTGCAGGAGGCAGCTGATTGATGTTGCCCTTTCATCAATGTTTCTAACTCTCTATCCCTCTCCCTTCCTCTCTGTGAAAAAAAAAAAATCGATAAAAAAAAAAAAAAATATATATATATATATATATATATATATATATATATATATATATACACACACACACACACACAAACAGCCTAGCCCAATTTTAGCTCCACAGCTGCTTTTATTTCTTCTGCTTTCACTTGAAAATTATGCCACCCTACTGTATTTTATTTGTTTTTGTTAGTACTGTATTTTACTTATTTTGTTACTGCCTTACATTCTTTCTAGTACAAGAGGGATTCAAGCAACAAGAAACATGAATAATTTGTCCAATTGTCAAAAGCAATCAATGTGTTTCTTTTATTAATAATGATAATCTACACTCATACTATATGTACCATTTGCCAAGCACTATTCTATCATATCACATATATTGAATTACTTAATTCTCTAACACCCCCATGAGTTAAACCTCATTATACTCCCTTCTTCCCTTTTATAGGAAAGAAAATGGAAGCTTAGAGCAATTAAGTAACCCCTGCAAATTCACAATCTAAGGAGTGGTGGAACTGGGACTTGTAATCATGAACTCTGAGTTCAGGCTCCAGGCCTTTCAGGTGTGATGCTGCCTCCTTCTGATGTGCTATTATGGGTGTGATGAGTGAAAGCGTATGAATAAGCCCATCAGTGCTCGGTGAACTGGCACCAGCTATTCCGGAGATGAGATAGTAACTGCACACAGCTACTCTTCAGGAACTAGAATACATATAGATTTAAATACAACCCAATCAATTTGCTAAGTCCCAGCAGATCCTACGAGAGATTTCCACTTTAACATGGATTATTGGTTTTGATTCTGCAGAAAGACTTTTGCAAAAGGCTGGTAATTTTAAACTCTGATAAGAAATATGCTTCCCTGAAACTTTCACCGTCTCTTGGGCATTTTGGATATCTTGCTTTTTTCTTTATCTTCTATGGCTGTCCCTTGTCACAGCTTCAGTCCTTTTTCTATGTGATAAATAGTGCTTACTTGTCTCTGAGTGCCATCTGGGACTGTTTCTACCTGTAACCTCATATGGCTCTTTTGCTAGAGAGCAAAACCCACCTGGCTCAGAGGCCGTGATTGGGGGCAGTTGATGGATCCTGCATACCTTTGAGAACTGGGCATTGGAGGGTTTCCTTGAGATATCCATTTACTTCAAAGCTGACCCGTGCTGCTTCTGTGTTAGCCCAGACTTGCACTGTACCCAGCCTTGGTTAGGGCAATACAGAGAGACATTTTGACTTTTATGTTTGTGGATACTTTCCAGGCTTAATTAAAAGTCTGAGCTGATTCCAGTTCCTTTGATGTGCTGATGAGGATGTCCAGCTAGAAGGAAATAGGCAAATTTTCTTTTGAAATCGAACCACTGGCTTGGGCCTCTCCCCAGTGCCTGCCAGTAGAGCAATAAATGATTGTGAATTGTTTTTCACTTGATTCCTCAGTGCTTTTAGATGGGAATGATGGAGAAGAGAAGGAAGCATATACGAGTATTACATTGGTTACATGCCATTTGTACAAAAGGATTCGTTTGTTAGCACATCTTAACTAAGAAATTGCTTTACAAGACAGGAGCCTCAAAGCTTGGTGAAAGCCTGCTCTTCCTTCCGGAAACCATTGAAAGTCAATTTCAAGATTTTCTGTTTTTAATGATATCCCAACAGTATAATTTCCTTTAAAGCATGATTATTTTGAATGGCCAGACTGGTTGAATTGTCTCTGCACATGTTCTCTAGGAATGATTTCTCAGGACACAAAAATGGTTCAGTGACTTCCATTTAGCTGAAGACTTTTTATTTATTTATTTATTTATTTTTACACATTCCTCATACACTTGGTTCTATGTGTGATGGGCTGTAGGAGGCCCTTGACTACATCTTCTACCTTTCCCATCTTAGTTAGGATGACTATTCTGCATTTTCCCTGTATGCTCTTGTCCCAGTATAATTATGAATAATGCTTCTTTCCCTCTAAAAATTGTCATCATTTTGATGGTGAATTATACTATTTCCAGTGAACCCATAACAGATGCCATCCAGTGGGCTTGATATCATGGTGGTGTAGTAGAAAACTGGTGTTTAGAACTAGAAAGTTTCTTCTAAGTACTTGGGTGCTGGGACAAGTAAATTTAAAATCTCCCGAAGCTGCAGTTTTCTCATCGAGAGAACAGAAATAACAATACCTTATAGAGGTTTTGTGAGAATTAACTGGGTCAATATATTGTGAAAACACCCAGGAGTATGCATAAAACCAACAGGGAGTTACAACAATTGCTTAAGGACAAAGTCCTCACCTGAGGTGAGAGTAGGGATGGGTTATAACCAGCTGCAGTTTAAGTACATTTTTTGTGTGATGGAAATGGGGCAGAGAATTGAGTGAAAGAAGAGAGTGGGTAAAGGAGGAAATGCTTTAGAACTGTGGTATGAGACACAGGAGTACTGATTTCAAACATTGCATGGAAATTATTTCCACTCAGGGCTGTGTAATAACTGCACATGGATCCCCCAGGGCATAAGAGAGGTTTCTCAGTGTATTTCACGTCAAGTCTCTTGACACTTTTCTATGTCCCAGCTCCTCTCTCATGTTCTTTTGAAGCGGGTTCGGCTTCCGGTGAAAACATGGCATTTCTGTGGGAAGGCGTGTGGGTGCCCTGGGACTTAAGTCTCCCATAAAGGAACAAATACAGAAAACAAACAAACAAATAAACAAACAAGCCAGATCACCTGGCTGGTAAGACCAAGAGAAAAACTAATCCAGATGCAAACATTTCCAGGCAGCTGCCTTCAGCTGGTTAGACATGAATTACAGTACATGACAGGTGTCATGTATCTGCAAGATGTAAAGGTCCAGAAACAGCCAGATCCTCTTTTTAACTCTATGACTCATTTACTACTTCACCTGAAATAAAAATAATGACATGAGAAGTTTTTAACCTGGTTTTACACAAAGTTCTCATCATCAATGTAATGCATATTTATTATGGGAAACATTATCCACATGGCTACCATTCAAATGCAACCGGTATTTTGGCTTGTTTTATTTGATCATAGTTTTACAATTTTGTATCCCACCCCCCCCCCCATATTATGTTATTATTTTACCATGTTAAAAGTCCATTAAATGAATTTCCCAAAACTTACCTAATTATTTTCCAAATGTTAGATCTCATTTGCTTCAAATTTATGAAATACAAATCTTTCTGAATAAATCTTTGTCTGCATTTGGGATTACAATTAACCTTTGAACAATAAGGGGGTTAAGGGCTTTGAACCTCATGCAGTTGAAAATGTATAACTTTTGACTCTGTGGGTAGTCATTAGTATCAGCTGTTATAAGCAACCACAGATCTGCAACAGTACAGTAAAACCTCGATATGGTAAACTAATTCAGCTGAGGAGATATCCATTAAAGCCAAAAGTCCATTATATAATAAAGTAGGTTTTTCCAAATTATCATGCTAAAAATTGATAGATTAGTTTACCTGCTTTTCCTTATGTAGACACATTTTTGTAATTAAATTAAATATGTATGAAAAGTTTGATATTACAGAAAAGTTTTCTATATGTATTGCTGTAATTTTTAAATATATATATTCTTATTGATTTCAGAGAGGAAGGAAGAGAGAGATAGAAACATCAATGATAAGAGAGAATCATTGATCGGCTGCCTTCTGCACACCCCACACCAGGGATTGACCCCACAACCTGGGTATGTGTCCTTGACCAGAATTGAACCCGGCACCTTTCAGTTCACAAACCAATGCTCTATCCAGCTAGGGCTGTATTATTGTAATTTTACATTTATATTAACTAATAAATGTGTGCATTCACCAATCACCACAGGTAAACAAATGCACATTGCTGGGGCATGGCTTAGCCCAGCTCGGAGCATTGGCTCCAGGTAAAACTGTGGCAGAAAGACTTGCCACTCAGCACAGAACCAATGACCACGTGAAATTGGGTGTGATCACGTGCTAATAATTTGCTAAACATTGTTTATGTATGGTGAGTCTTGGATTTAAATATGTAGATTATAGTTGTAGATATATAATATCTATTTATATTGGCAAAAGTACTAGTGTTTTTTTTCCCAACATACGGCCTGCTTGCCAAAATTTGTTAATAACAGTAAAGCCAAAGCCGGTTTGGCTCAGTGGTAGAGCGTCAGTCTGTGGACTGAAAGGTCCCAGGTTCGATTCCGGTCAAGGGCATGTACCTTGGTTGCGGGCACATCCCCAGTAGGGGGTGTGCAAGAGGCAGCTGGTCGATGTTTCTCTCTCATTGACGTTTCCGGCTCTCTATCTCTCTCCCTTTCTCTCTGTTAAAAATCAATAAAATATATTTTAAAAAAAAAGAATAACAGTAAATTAATAACAACAATAATGTTAATTTAATTATAAGCGAATCTTGGTTTAAAGCATTTTCTAATTAACAGGGTATTAATTTTCACAGATGACATACAGATCAGAAATTAAAGCTGAAGTTTGTTAAATCGAGGTCCGAAAAATCGAGGGCTTACTGTAGGTCCAACTTGTGGCTGGGAATCTGCAGTTACGTATTTGAAAACCCTGTTTTTGGTCGCTGGTTAAATCTGCTGATGCGAAACCGGTGGATACAAACGCGGACTGTGTTTGTGAAAGGAATCCGTCTCTGCCTGGGCCTGTGCAGTTCAAACCTGTGTTGTTCAGGAGTCAACCGTATTTCTTTGGTATGAAAATTAAGGGAGAAGAATCAGCAGCACAGGTAGGAGCCTTTTAAAGTTCTTTATGCATAGTGAAATGCTGAGGAACTATTTTAAAATATTGCTCTAAGTTCACAACTAACTTAACGTTATTTCTTTTCATAATCATTTTAATGAGATGTAGTAGGTACTGTCTAATAATCATTGCAATTAAGCCTTATGTCGCTCTTTAACATATTCTGATCAAGCTATCATATGGGTTAATCTGGAATTTTCAATATGAAAATTCTGGTTTTTCCTATACTCAATACTGATGGCATAAGTTGTCTCCACTACTTTTGTGGTTTCTCATGGTCCAGTGTTTTCCTGGGAGTCTTAATGATCCCTTTTCTTGTTCATTATTGTACTCTGATTATTTAAAAAGCCAGGCCAGTAGTGGGAAGGGAGGAAGGGAAAAGGATGTTCTTCCTTTAGAAACAGCTTAAGTATTTCCAGAAGGGCATACTTTTGGTATTTGCAGCATATTTTGACACAAATTGTGGAAAAGATGTTGATTTAAAAAGAATGATTTTTATTTTCTATCAGCTTCCTTGAATGAGTATTGGGCAGAAATCTTGAAATGGATTTCCATATGTAGGGGCTTGGGGTCTGTGGTCTCTTTGTGTCACTTTGAGATGAAATTTCAGGTAAAAAACGACAGCTACCACCTCTCTGCAGCTCTCTCGGAACCTGTCATTGGCAGAGAGAAACCTCCTCAGTGCAGAGGAAAACAGAACCTTTTCTGGTTGGAGAAAAAAATAAAAGAGCACCTGGCCAAAAGAGAAGGTTCCCTGAGAACCAAGATTAGGCCTCCACCTGTGGTCCTGATGCCACCCCTGAGAGCAAGGAGCCCCCATACCCACGTCCTCTGCTAGAATGAGCAGTGCAATGCTGATGGGGTGACTGCCAACTGGTTTTCTTTGGAAAATATAACGTTCAAATTTCTTCTCTGTTGAATAATGACAGAACGGTGCTAATTTTGAGCTCAGATAATTTTTGGTCAAGTTAAATATATTTATAATTTTAGTATTTTCTGCAACTTTAATGCCATTTTCAATAATTTTGTAAACTTATTTATCTTATTTTGGCTTAAACATCCTCAATTTCTTCAACATTAATTCTGATAGAGTGGTTTCTAGAACATTCCCTCTGGCCAGCCCTCTTCCACATCTCCACCAAAATTATTGATGTCATCTGGAATGTATGTAGTTAGCCAACATTTTTCTTGAAATATTGTGTGTTCATCAACATAATACCTTATGTGTCACCTAGTATGGCTAGCCCAAATTCTAATAGTATAATACTACATGTGATCAGGATAATTCCACTGAGACAATCCAAAGTTAATCTGTCTTCCCCTACCTTACACATCATAATATTTGCTTATAATAAATCTGTTGTCTGCTCTGACTGACCTTCAGAATTCCTGCCAAGAAAATCTCAAGTTTCTGGATTCTAACCTTATAAAATTGCTATTTATTTATTTATTCAGACATAGGACTTTACATCTATTTCATTAAAATGCATCTAGTTTAAGTCCAAGGTTTTAGTATCATATTATGTACCTAGAAAGCATTGAATAAATGCTTGTTAACAAAATGCTTAACATATATTTTTTTAAATAATTATGTGACTATGAAATTTTTCTGCTGTCATTAGTAGCTTTAATTTCTCTCATCTTTTCCTTTTCCTTTTCACTGTATTTTAAATTCTTCCTGAAGTTGTCAGTGTAGAAATCTTTCTCTTTCATCTCCCTACTTGCAGTAATGGGATGCTAGAATTTGACTCTAATGGTCTTAGTACCACATTTTAAAAGAAAGGAAAAAGAAGGGAATGAAACTAGCATTGCCCTGCTTAATAATACATGTTTTCTGTTCTCTGCATAGTTTATTATTTGGAAACTGTGGGATCCACTATCTTTCCTATAGCAAACAGAAACAGCATAGGGTAAATCGGAATGATTAGTATGCAAGGGGCTGATTCTGGGATTTTCACTATAGCTTGTCCTTTCAATGTGTCTTCTTTTGACATCTTCACCCTGGGTATCCTGGCAACAGAGTACTTCATGAAAACAAAAGTCCCATAGACACTGTTTGCTGAATTCCATCAGAATAATAAAAAGACTATTTTATTCAAGCATTTGCTGAAGACAGTAATTTAGGAAAATAGCAAGAAGGCAGCTAAATGTACTTGATTCAAAAGTGACTGACACTGAAGGAAACCCCACACCAAGGATGATCTCTTTGGGTCAGATAATTTCTCAACCATATATAGGAGGATAGAAAAGTGAAAAAGAGATGATGTATGAGCTAAAATGGGAAGGAGACCAACATGAACATAGTATAGTCATAAACCCCTAAGAGGGCCTGTTTATACCATAGAGGCACTTGTTTCCATACAAGCTAGAGACCTGTCTCTGCTGTCCGTGTGAACAACCTTGGAAGCAACCTCTTCTGGCTACAATGTGGAGCCTCCTCCCCAGTGCTCCATTTGTTCTTAAGGAGAGTAGCCAGCTGGGAGCGTAGAGCAGCACACAGACTCTTTCTAGGCCTTTGGGGATGGAATAACCTCAGACATTTGGGACTTTAGATCCACTTAGTGCAGTTCCAGTGCTGTCAATGGTCCCCTCAGGGCTTTAACAGGTTAATTAAAACACCTCCCTCAGACTCCAGCTATCTCCTTGCTTAGACACTGGGGAGAGGAGGGCACAGAGGATAAGACACTGGTTAGCATGATCTGTTTCCTATTTTTTTTTTTTTAAGACTTGTTCTATGGTTCCACATCTCCTATGTGACCAGAGACTACATTGGTGCAGGGACTGTCTGCTCTCCCTGAGGCCAAAAGTTCAGATATGTTATCCTACTGCAAGGATTTACTGAATAGAACTCGAGACTCACAGGGAGGACTTTAGGGACTAGAAGTTTAAGCTCTTCAAAGAACTGGAGTTCAGGCAGGCTGTGTAGTACAGTAGATGCATTTAGACAGTGTGCTTGGCCCCAAACCGCCTCCCATTGACTACCTTCTTCCCACCCTCCTTCCCAAGTTCTCAGAAGTTGCTGCTGAAGCTTTTTGTACTGTATTCTGACTCCTACCCCACCCTCTCCACAGTCATAGCTGTTTGGAGCAGGAGCAAGCCCCTGACCCCATCTGACTAGTCATAGTCTCAAATCTGGAAATTGAGTTCAGCAATATTTGTCAGTTCAGATGCGTTTTTGAACTGAGGACATTTATAATTGGGGGACAATTTCTGCAGGCATGGAAAAGCTGAGGCAGATATGACACAGCCGCACAGCAGAACTAGATGAGAGAACATGGAGAGGGAGAGAGAGATTGTTGGGGCTTTCTAGTTCCAGTTTCTTTTGGGGTTCAACTCTGCTTGTTTCCCTTTGGTTCTATGCAAATCCTACACCAGAGACCCTATTTGGTCTAAGCTAATGCAAGTGGGTTTTGCTTAATTAAATTTAAAACAAAACATAAAAAAGGAAACCTTGACCAAGAAAAACTGTTCAAAGAAAGCTTCAGGACTGGTATCCAGGTCTCCAGGCCTCCAAGCCTCCTGTCCCCCAAACAGTGTTTGTCCATCCCACCAGACCTTCTGCCTGGTAGCTCAACTCCAGACTCAGGGGAAGAATCTCTTTCCTGTGGCAGCTCTACTATGTCCTGATGGGGCCAGAGGAGCACAGGCCAGAATTTATTCCCTGAGTGGCCCTATTCTCCAGCTCTTTGCCCCGAATTGTTCTCAAACTAGATAATTAATTACTGATGCCCAATGCTAATCTTCACTTAGGCTCGAACAGAAACCGGTGCTGTGTCTCTTCCACATGCCCACTGAACAGCATGTCAGAATGACCCTCGGACCCTTGCCTTCCTGATTCCACATGATCTCTAACTGTCACAAAGCCAGTTTCTGTGTGTCTCTGATGCCTCTGCCCCTTTGGAAGGGTCACTTGAAAAATCACTGAGGGAGAAAAACCTCAGACAGGCTCTCACTCCTACTGTCAGACGCCAGCTCTTGTTCTGTGATTGTTTGCCACTAGGTAAGGGCGAACTGACGTTCCAAGTGAGGCTTTTTTTTTTTTTTGGAGGCAGGAGGAAAAAAGGGGCAAAAGTGGGTTCTGCTTCTGTCAACAGTGTTTCTGTGGCTCCTGAAGGCTCCTCTCTCCAGGACAAGACAGACTTCGAACTTTAAGGCATGAATAAAAGCCATGTAGTGACCCAGGTTTGAGCTTCCTATATAATTTATGGCTTTAGAATGGGCTGTCATAGATTTCTGGGCAGAGAAGGAAGCTAACATATTCTTATGAAGCAAAGATAGAGTTAGTAGGATAAATACAGGGGTGGGCAAAAGTAGGTTTACAGAAGCTCCTGACCAGTCCCATACTAATCAGAACAAAAAGTCTACATGTTGACTGTTATACTTTAAACCAGTGTTTCCCAAACTTCTCTCATGATGAGAATCACCTGGTGGAGTTGTTAAAACACAGATTCCTGAATCCCAACTAAGAAGTGCTAAACTAGAATTTTTGAGAACATATAGGTAAAATTGCATACCTAACTTAGTGCTCTGTATATAACATCTGTCTTAGAGCACTAGTTAAGTATACAATTTTACCTATATGTTCCCAAAAATTCTAGTTTAGCACTTCTTAGTTGGGATTCAGGAATCTGTGTTTTAACATCTCCACCAGGTGATTCTCATCATGAGAGAAGTTTGGGAAACACTGCTTTAAACAATTTCTTTGGGGCCTACTTCGGCCTGTCTAACATCAGGGGCTGGTGCAGTCTCTCAAAGGGCATGAAACCTGGTGAAGAGGGACAGCTCTAGCCCTTTTGTGACCATTGTCACAGCAGCACTTCTTTCTGAAAAAATGAGGCAAGTCCTGTTTGCAGGAAGCAGTGTGTTGTCAGGGAGAGCCAGGGCACATCAACAACAAAATGGGCTGGAGTCCTTGAAATTACTGTGTTTTGTTCCCTCATCAGTGCATCACCTTCCTGGCCTCTTCTGCAAACCACATGCAGGCACATGCAAACAGACACTTACGTTCACACATATAGGCACATTACATACTCACATCAGTTCCTCTCATAAAATAAATTCTCAAATGAATGAATGTAATATCAGGATGAGAAGGGGCTCTAAAGACTGTGTTAATGACCTGTTGCTGTGTTGCAAATTACCCCAAAACTTAGCACTACAGACAAGCGTTTACTATCTCATAGTCTGAGGGTCAGGGAACTGCCGTGTCCTGTCATGGGAGCTTCTGGCTCAGAATGTCTCACAAGTTTTCAATCAAAGTGTTGTCTGTGGCATCATGATCTCCAGGCTTCACAGGCGGAGGATCTGCTCCTGCTCTTACCATTTCTGTGAGCCTCCTCCTCTCTCTGCCCCTGCACCTTTAATGCATTTTCAAGGGCCAGCTATATGATAATTCTTCTGAGGACCACTGCTGGGCTACCGCAGCCACTTTGCCCCAACCACAGAGAACTGGAGGTACCCAGGCATTTACATTACCCTCCTATGTTTTTGTTTTGTTTGTTTTGTTTTTTTTTTTTTACAATAATTTTGACCAGTTTTTTCTTCCCTAAAGGCTTTTATTAAACTATAATTCACATAACATACACTTCATCCATTTAAATGTACAATTCAATGGGACTTAGTATATTCACAGATTTGTGCAACTATCATTACAATCAAGGTTAGAACATTTTTATCACCTAAAAAAGAAACGCTTTAACCTTTAGCTATTACCCCTCTGCCCTCCCATTCTTTAATCCATCCCTCAGCAATTGCTAATCCACTTTCTGTCTCTGTATGGAAATGTACCTCTTCTAGACATTTCCTATAAATTGGATCATATGTGGTACCTTGTGACTAGATTCTTTCAGCTGGCATAATGTTTTCAAGGTTCATTCACGTGTGGCCTGTAGCACTGTTCTGTTCCTTTTTGTTGCTAAATGATATCCCATTGTACAGATATGCTACATCGTGTTTATTCATCAGTTGATGGGCATTTGGGTTGTTTCTATTGATACCTTTTGGCTACTATGAATATTGCTGTTGTAAACATCCTTGTGTGTGTTTTGGGGTGGACATATGTTTTCGTTTCTCTTGGGCATATTCCTAGGGGTAGGATTGGCTGGGTTATAAGGAAACTATTTTCATGGTTTGAGAAACTGCCAGATCATTTTCCAAAGTGGCTGAATCATTTACATTCTCACAAGAATTGCATGAGGGAACTGATTTTTCCACATCCTCACCAACACTTGTTTTACCTTTTTTTTTTTTTTTATCCTAGCCATCCTAGTGGGTACAGCATGATATCGCATTGGGGTTTTAATCTACATTTTCTCAATGACTAATAATAACGTGAAATAATCCATTTTCTTGTGCTTATTGCATATCTTCCTTAGAAAAAAAGTCTATTTTGGCATTTTGCCTATTTTTAAATTGGGTTTACCCACCTTATTGACCAATAACCTTTTGGTGAGAAAACATGAAAGTCCAGCTGTATTCCCTTAGGTTGGGACAATCCTGAGGCATGGCTTTGTCTCCAAAACTCCTCTTGTGAATCAGGTAGAAGCCATCATGGTGAGACTCTTGTCTTCTTCCCTTCCTTATTGGGTTCCTCTGAGAGTATATGGTAGCTTGTCTTGAAAACTGGCTGCCTTCAATTTCTTCCCTGCCTGTTTACACATTTCCTCTCCTGCCCCACTGACAGGCAGAATTTCTGCCTCCACCTATTTGAATCTGGGCTGACTTATGACTACTTTGTCCAACATAATCCAGCAGAAATGATGTTGCCATGCCCAGATTTTAGGCCGTTTCCACATTCTCTCTTGAGTAGACCAGGTAAGAAGAACAGAGAATCTAATCCAATCTGTTGGTTTTCAAAGTTTCTTAGATCAGGTCATCATTATTTTAGTATAAACATTTGTTTCTCATTGAAAATTATAGTTTCACATTGTAGAAAATCTGGAAAAAAAAATAAATGTGGGTGGGATGAATAGGTGGAAAACGGAGGATTTTTAGAGCAGTGAAAATACTCTATATCAATTATGGAAGCATATCACTGTACGTTTGTTTAAACCCATAGAATTATAACACTAAGAGTAAACCCTATGGTAAACGATGGACTTTGAATGATAATGCTTTAATGTAGGCTCATCAGTTTTAACAAATGTATCACTGAAGGGGGATGTTGATAATGAGGGAAGCTATGCATGTGTGGGGACAGGGGATGCTTGGGGTATCTCTGTAACTTCCTTTCAGTTTTGCTGTGAACTTAAAATTGCTGTAAAATAAAGTCTTTTTAAAAATAAATAAGATAATAAAAATCACTGGTAATATACTTCTCAGTGGTACATACTGCTAACATTTTGGTATATATCCCTGCAGTTTTGCCTGTGATAATAAATCCATATCTAGCCATCATTTGTCTACCAACCGATTTATCTTTATGTATTTCATTAAAAAAATGTTTGGCTTGATTTATATGTACTTTTTCAAAGTCTGTCAAATTTCTGACCAGGGTCATTATTCTCCTGGTCTTAGAAGCCTATACGATAATTCAGGTAAGACACTCTGAAAAAGTGTTAGAAGGTATTTGATTTCAAGATTTATAAATTAAGAAAGCATGAGAGAGGGGATAGTAAGAGAGGGGGAGGAGAGAACCCTGATTTCCCTCGTAAGTAATATACTAAACTCTCTGATCCTTAGCATAATGATATCTCTATCTTTTTATTCTCACACTGTTTTGTGTTTCATCTTCAAAGGATCCGTTTTTTGTTAAAGGGAATGGAATGCGTGAGCTGCAGACCTTCTCCACGTGAAAGCACTTACTCAGCAGATGCCCTGTTGCCTAAAACCCTTAGTCTAAATAAACAGACAGACAACCAACATATATCTGCAAGTTGTAGACGAGGAAACTTGAAGATAATGAGTTCTGCTTCAGGTAGCACAGGGTGAAATAAAATCACAGAAGCCTCTTCTCTAACATTGACTGCGAGGCCTGGAGGTTAATTGCGTGGATGGGAAAGGAGATGCTGGGGTACAGTAGGTTAGAATGCACTGCCGGTATTGCTGGATGCCTGACTGTGGGCCCCATGCAGGAGAACCGCTAGTTCATCAGCAGCATGTCCTAAGTGAAGTCCACGAATTTGTAGCTCCAGAGTGATACAAAGCAGAATTATTGATGAAACATCTGTTAGGACAGCGAGGGTGTGAGCACAGAGCAGGGGAAGAGAATATAATGACAGGTGCAAACTGTTATAGCTATGAAGAATCAACTGAAAGTTGATTCAAATTTATCTGTAGTGGGAATCTTGAATGTAAAATTCAAGAAAATCTGTTTTGCCACCTTGTTGCAACAGCATAAACAGAGCAAATGAGTTAAAGGTAAAGTCTCATTAGGGGAATGCAGTGGCTAAATTCTTCACTTTGTGGGTATTGAAAATGCCATTTGTGACATCTCAGCCTGGAGAGTGAAGGCGTGGGGCTCTCTGAAATAAATATCTGCTTTCCTTCCATGCTCTCTTCTGGCACGAGAAGGCTGGTCTCTTTTTCCTTGTTGGAGGATGCTGGCTTTGGGGCTTGCCAACATTTCTTACACTCCCATGTCTGCTCATTGACAGTGTCATATTTTATAGATTCTCACAACTTATGTCCAAGTTCCCTGTCACTAATCACCAAAGCCTACCATCTTCACATTTCTGAAACATAATGCAGTGAATTTACATCCACTGAAACAAACGCCTTCTCCTGGCTGCTGAAACGCTGTGAAAGAAATACGTGTTTCTGGCATGTCGTCTGATTATATGAAATTCCACCAAGAAAGAATAACCATCTCAGTTCTAGCATCCACTTTTGTGTTTGAGAGAGCATTTTTGCAAATCTGGGATTGTTGTGATAATGAGTAGAAAGACATTTGACGTTACCAGATAACAACTATTGACCTTGGCTAGCTTCCCAAGCTTACTGAAGGTGAGTGACTGGCTGAACAGGCTGTGTATTGTGACAAATTCCCTGACCTTGCTGGTTCACCTCAGCTACTGTTAGCATTTGAACAAAACAATGTCCAGATCCTATTATATGAAAGATAACAAATGCAGGTTAGAAACTAGTAAAATGGAGATGCATTTCAAATGTAGGGCTTTTTCTAGAGAATACATTTCAATCATAAATATTTAGGACTTACTGATTTATGTTCAGGTCATAAAATGCATGCTATACATGGTTCTTTACTTCATTGTTATTACATAGTCATGTAAATGCTCCCTAAATGTCTGACATGGTATCTTAATTAAGATTGTTTTAGCAAGGATTAGCAGACTCCTGAATAGGGCTGTGGTTGTGGAGACAGAGGAGAGGAAAGATCTAAAAGATATTTATAATATAGAATTCCCAGGAAAGTAATTCCACATGGAGGAGAAAGACGGATTTGGATAACTATGAGCCTTTCCCCTTGGGAGACATGATTAACTGCGTTCTGGGAAGATTTGATTGGAGGTGTCTGTGACATGAAGAAAATGAATAATTAATTATTTAACACTGTAACCCTTAGTGAATTAAGCTGTCTGTCTGAAGATGTCCCCTCTCCCCAGTAGGTGAGTGGGAGTGAGCCCTGCAGTGGGGGCTGGGGGTGGAATCGCAGGGCCAGTTGCTGGCAGTGCTTGGATCTGACATGTGTCTCAGCTGGACCTACGAGACAGCATCTGGGAGAAAGAACATTGAAAAGCTAGGAGGATGGCCTAAAGTTATGTACGACTTTCATCCCAATAAACTCCACTGTAGAAGAAATATCACTGTTTTCTGAAGATCAACTTGATGTAGGACTCCCAGTGCCCACTCTGTTCACTTGGTGTCACATTCCATCTCTGTCATCGGAGCTCCTTCTCCCTCATGGGACTGCACTGAAGCCTGGGGTGGGGTGAGGGGTTGCATAATGCCTGCAAAAGAGAAGATCCTTTGATTTTAAGCCCACCATGTGCTCACTGCCAGAATCCTCACTCTCCAAAGACTCAGGGTCTCTTGACAGCTGGCGGGTCTCTGTTTCCATATCACATGGTGCCTTGGCAGGTGTGAGGAAACCAGAACCCTCTGTGCTAAGGGTCCTGTCCCCTTGGATGCCCATGGAACTATCTCTTTGTGACTCAAGGCACCACTGCTGAGCAAAACCAGAAAGTTGTCCCACTGCTCTGAGGGGCCTTGTCTGTGTGTGTGTGTGTGTGTGTGTGTGTGTGTGTGTGTGTGTCCCCTCCCCCCCCTGCCTGCATGAGCCACTTCTCCAAGTCCTTCTGTGTCTTCTGACAAACCCTTTCCTCTTCAGTGAGATTAAGTTAAGGAAACACAAACCAGAAAATCTAGCAGGCTTCCTGTTTTGCATGCTGCTGGTAGGTAGCTGCCCTAAGGTAATGAACCAAAGTGCTGGCTACCTGCTTTGATGAAGGAAGAAAAAGGGAAAGCACAGGAAGGAAATCTACTGAAATTAATACCTCAAAATATTAAGTGGCTGCTTCAGTCATGAACCTGAAGGGGGTGGGCAGAGGGAGAAATCCTCGGTGTTGAAACCAAGGCAATGAAACGTGTGTGGAGCCCACAGATTACAGTCTTGGAAAAGTAAGTGGGAGATGGAGCCTGAAATAGTTCCTTCAGCTGGGGTGGAAAGTGTCTAGCTATCACATCTCCTTGCAGGATATTCTGGGTTCCATGGAAATGGGGGAGAGAGGAAGCAGTGTGATTTTTTCCTCTCAGTATTTCCTTTTGAAAGAGGCTTACCCTACTTTCTGCAGATAGAATGATCTGCTCTTGCATTTTTTTTTTCCTGATATGCCTGGTCCCTCCCAGGCTTTGGAACCCAATGTGCTCATAACCTAGGGCAAGACAGAGGTGGGGGGCTGGGGGAGCAGAAGGGGAATATTGTTTGATCCACTGCTGGGTTGGATTGAGTTATTGATTAACTTATGGAGCAGAAAAGACACCGTTGATAGTGCTTTTTCCAAATAAATCAGTATTCCAGGCACTGAAAGGAAAACCTGGCTTGAGGGAATTGCAGACAGGCTGAGAAAAGATCAAACCACAGAAGGTCAGGTACCACCAAGAGGTTTCTGGCAGAATGAAGTAGCCTTTCTTTGATGGATGTAGGCAGCTGGGGAAAGACATCAAAGGAGAGTGTCTATTCACAAGTCCCTCATGCTGATGTGGCCTGCATGGAGTTCACCCCCCCGCAAAAAAAAAATCAAGAGGAAAGAGTGCTAGGAGTGGGGAGGAAGGAGAGGCTCAGCAGGCACTGATGTGACAGAGTTGTAGCCCTCTGATATGGACACCACTCTTGGGTGGAGTGAGAAGTGGCAGAGGTACCTGGGGGTGCCAAGTGCTGAGCTGGGCACAGATATAGCTTCATTAGGTTGTCTGCTGGGAGCAGGGATACAGAGCCAAGCACAGAGGGGGCTGTGATTAAGACCATAGGAGGGGGCACAAACAATCTTGGCCAGATGGCTTTCCTCCTTTTCCTTCCTATGCCTTTGTTTTCACACCTGTGTAAGGAGAATATACTTATGGGGTTGTGAGTATTAAATGAGACCAAGCATTTACTCATTCAACTATTTTTTTTTTCTGAGTAGTGAGGATATCAGTGCAAAAATAAAGTCTCTTCCCCAATGGAGGACACATGGAAACATAGTGTCAGGTCTTGAGCTGTGACAAAAGCCAGATGAACCACAGTGAGTGGATGAGAGTCGCAAAGGCCACCTACAGAAAGGGCACTGGGAAGGCCTCTCTGACAAGGGGGTGTTGGGATTTTCTCTGTTGGTTTCCTCTTCTTCGTGCCCTTGCTATCCTCTGATGACTTCACTGGTTTATTTGATTGTTATTTTTGTGTTTACATTTCCTGTCCATTTTTTATAGGGAATTTAAAATGCATTTTTATTTCATTTTCAACAATACGTTAATTTGGTGATTGCATGACTGATGGCATGCTTATAGTTTTTCTTTTCTATATATATAGTGCAATGCTTTGCATTTTATACACTTATAGAACAAACAGAATTTTGACTTACCTTTCAGAATTGATATCACTAATTTCATGTATTATTGACCGTCTTCTAATGTAGTTACCCAATGTAATTTGTTTTTTCTCATGGGAAGTATTCTAACAGCCAAAAGACATAAAAATAATGATGTTTTTAGTCTAAATTGGTAATATTCACATACAAATTTACTTTAAAAGTATAAAGTTATATGAGTATTCATAGTTTATTGATTACTAATTAATTAAGGTATTAACTCATTCAAACACGAGTGCATCTATGAAATAGGCATTGCACTATATCCTATATCCAAAAGATAAATATGTCAAAGTATTTCTTGATGAATTTATAATTTAATGGAAAAGACTACTAAACATAAATACAACTCAGTTTGACACATTTTATGCTACAAAGAAGCCCAAGATACTGTAGGAGAAGAGGATCCTAATGCTGGGCAGGGGGAATGTCTCAAGGAAGGCTTTATGTGCGTGCTGCTGAGATGAAGGCAGAAATAGCATTTCTGGCTGAGGGAATACTGTGTTCAAAGTGCAGGGTGTGAGAGAGTCTGGAACATTTCAGGCGCTGCAGACGATGTACTTAGAACCAATCCTACAGGGGTATCCTTAACATGCTCCATACTAGTGACTATTATATGCATAAGCTCTATTGCCTGGCTCTCAAATTCCTCTACATGTTGACCCTATCCTTCCTCTAATAGCTTTTCTCCCTACTACTCAGGGTTATGCACTCTACGTTTATCCCAACCTATAAACCTTTGTTCATAATGTTTCTAATCCATAATACCTTCCTAATCTCTTATGGTATTTGAACTTCTCCCAAGCTACCTCTTTCAGGAAGACCTCTTTGACTATAACTCTCCATGGTGATCTCTCCCAGCAGTGAATCATTTTTGTCCTTCAAGACAATACCCTTAAGGATCTACTCCATTACCTTCTAATTATTTTGAATGTTAAATTTGCATTCCCAACCCATTTGTGAATTTATTAATAGTAGATATTCCTTCATGACTTTAATTTGTCTAGCTCCATGTAAGGGCATGATGAAAACTCTCAGTTATCATTACAATTTGATAAATACTAATTTGATCATATTTTTCAAGGGCACTGCAGTATGCTGATTATGGTTTGGAACCTCTAGCCTCTTGTACAATTGGGTGGTGAAATAGGCAGGTTTTATTTCTTCTATATTGATTTATTTTGTGACTTTGGGCAATTAAGAAGAATCAGCAAGATCTGTATATATCAATATATATACATAACCAAACATAATGTTGAATGGAAATAGCAAATTGCAGAATGATACAACACAATACTATTTATGCATATTTAAAAAAGATACATACTAGTATTATACTACATTTTTAAAAGACATGTATATGCATGTTAAAGTATAAAAATGGACTAGAAGTATACACATGCTAATGGATGTCTCTGGATTGGGAAAGGACAGTCAGAGAAAATTCCACCAAAATGTATTTTAATTTCATAAAATAAAAAAATCCAAAGCAAAGAAGGCACATATTTTCAATAGTCGGTACTATTTTTCTAGCAGTTAATATGTTGTGGGATTGTTATAGTATTTTTCTCTTTAAAGATTTTTCTCAAATACATAAACATACATAAACAAAAAAGTACATGGATGTTTAAGAGCTGGAACATTTTGGGGAAACAGACAAAGAAGGTAGACAGAGAGCTTGAACAGATCAATTATTATGAGTAGAACATTTTTCTTGTAAAATATTCAAGACCCTGATATTTCCCTATTATAGTTCCTTGTAGCTCAGGAGACAATTCTAGTAAAAATAAATTCTGTGGCCTTTGCATGGTCTTTGATTTTACTGTAGGCTTCCTTGGATAATGTGGGAGCCGCCCTGGAGACCTCAGCTAAGTCTCTCTGAAGGAACTGAACTTCCTCTCTGCCTTTTCTAAACTGTATGATTTCAGGTGAGGTTAATGGGCATTAGTTATACCAGTAGCTGGACTATATGAGGCCTGAATTTTAATGCCTGAGCCCCTGCCATTCTGAGATCGATACTGACTCAAGAGAATTGCAAGTAGACAGATAACGTCAAGGGGCTGATTATTAACATTCCCATAAAAGCTGGGAAGGTGGGGTAGGTCGAGGAGTTCAGCAGTGATGTAGGGCTCGGAGGACCTGAGGACATCACCAGCTTACAAGGTCTGAATTGCTCTCACTTAAACTCACATCAGTGGAAAAGATGAGAAGACTTTGAATGAGCAAGTTGAGCTGATTCAACAAGATTTTGTGACCTTACAACCAAGTGCAGCCCGAGGAGATAATAAAGAGACAATTGAATCCAAAAAGGAGGGCCCAGTTGTTTTAATATTAACTTACAGAGAGGGAAATTTGCCTGAAATGCAAGCTGATCTAAGTTCCAAAGAATAGATAATGAGACAGAGATTTACAAATGTTTTTAAATTAAGTGCATTGGGTGTATGTTTGTGTATATATGTATATGTATACATGCTCACATAAACATGTAAACACAAGCATGTAAATGGTATATACCGTATTCACATATCATGATTATATACATATATATGTAATCATGATATGTGAATATGGTGTGTGTGTGTGTGTTTGTGTGTATGTGTGTGTGTGTATATATATATATATATATATATATATATATATATATATATTATATACACACACACTAGTATATACAGGGTATCCCAAAAAATGTATATGTACTTTAATAGTTGATAGCTCAATTGATGTTTCTGTTCAGATTTAACCCATTGGAATTAATAATTATTTAATGTGTATACATTTTTTGGGGACATCTTATATACAAAATGATAGCTTATCTGTATATAAATCCCATCAAATGAGTACATCTGATCAATAAATGTATGGTGAATTAATGAGTATCAAAAATAGAAAAAACCTTAGTAAGAGTAGTATTTTCTCTCTTATATTTCTTATTCTTCATGAAGATTTATTAACCTTCCTGAACTGGGCTGAAGTTTTAGGACAAATGGTAGCAACTGGGAGAGGCAAATAGTTGGTGGGGAGAGGTGAAAGTAGGGAATGACAAATCTCCCACATCTCAGAAAGTACCATGTCACCAGCATGTTCACTCCTCTCCCACTGGCTTGGGGGTGTGGTTACTATTGTTGGTTTATGGTTTGTGCTGGGCTGGGCACTGTGCTAGGCACTTAGCATAGATGTCATGTAATCCTCACCATGATGCCTACCAGGTACCAGCATCCTCATTTTCAAAACTGAAAGCTTAGAATAAGTAGCTTTGATCAGAGAGCTAACGAGTTTTGATCAGAGACAGTAACTGGGATGGGTGACAGAACTGGGATTTGATCTTGGGTCTGGCTTACTCACAACGCCTGCTTTAGTAATTGCCAGTTTCTAATCACACTCAATAGCGGATAGAAGGAGCTTTTTCTCTAGTGCAAGACTGAGGGGGCAGTTTGGACTTCAATTAGACATATGCATAATAAAGACATATACCCCGATAGTTGTGAGAATCATAGACTACTCTTCAACCAGGCAAAGATGCTCCCAAACCACACTCCTGAGGTCAGTGGTGAGACCATTCAAGTATCAGCTCTGCACCAGGGAGAAGGCAGCACAATTTAAAGAGAGAGGATGGGCCTTGGAGACAGTGGAACTTGCGATCAAATTCCAGACTGTCATTTATAGTTTGCAGCCTTGGGAAAGTTACTTAACCTCACTGAGAGTTTCCACAGCTCTACAATAGTGACCGTCATGTCTACCTTGCAGGATTAGAGTTAGTATTGGAGAAAAGCCACAAGAAGTACATGGAAGGTACTAAATTGCAACTATTGTAACTATTCTTATTAATAACACAAATTATAAAAATTAATGACACTAGACAGAAAAAAAGGAATGCAGTGTCTATGGTGAGGGACACAATAGACCTGGTTGAATACATGACTCACAGGCTAGCAGCACAGAGCTCCCAGCGGAAATGTCCTCCCCTTTGCAGTTAAACAGGTAGTAAGGCTCCAGGGGAGAGCAGACTGTCTACTCCACCCACATTTAAAAAATATATTTTTATTGATTTCAGGGAGGGGGAGAGAGAGAAACATCAATGATGAGAGAAAACCATTGTTCAGTTGCTTCCTGCACACCCCCTATTGGGGATTGAGCCCACAACCTGGGCATGTGCCCTTGACCGGAACTGAACCTGGGGGCCTATCCATGAGCCAAACCAGCTAGGGACCCCACCCACATTTTATAATGTGGTTACCCATAGAACTAAAAAAAAAACAAACACTTTAGCAGGGCAGCTGACAAGACCCTGCTCTGGCTGTGGAGTATAGTCTACCTTGGGACATTTCTCCATTTTTGCTCCATTTTCTGGTGTGTTCTGAAGGTATCCATCCCCTTAAGTATTAGCATTTTTTTTAAGGAGAGAGTTTCTCATTGAACAAGGATTTTCATTCCTGAGGGGAGCCCCTATGCACATTTATTAACATGGATAGACTTTCACAAAAAAGAGAGCAGAAATGATAAACTCTCATAGCTAATATTTACTTAGCGCGTACTCTGTGCAAGGCACTGTTCTAAGTGCATCATATGTATTAGTCGTTTAATCACTTAATCCTGACAATAGCACTGTTAGGTAGATACCATGGTTATTTCATTTTATGGTTGACAAAGCAGACACCAAGCGTTAGGTATGTTGCCCAAAGTCACAGTACTTAAGTGGCAAGGTGGGGCCCCTCTCCAAAGGCCTTGAATAGTTGGAGGCAATAATTGATATCTACAGTTCCATGGGCTTCGCATCGTGGTGCCAGAGCTGCATAGAGAGCGAAATGGCACTAGCAGAAAGAATCCCTCTACCTCAGCAGCCTAAACTCTGCAACCCAGAGTTAGGGGCATGTTGCTTCTCAGGACTGTGTCGCCGGCATCTAATTTTAGAGCAGTTCGATAGCAGCAGGGATTCTAACCCAGATTTACTGAAATCAAATTAAATGTCTGCTCATTTTGTTACCGTGGAAATATACCTTGCTTTAATGGTATGCTAAGTGGATACAATGTCACGGCAAGATCATACAGTCTACCTTTGTGGTGACCTATAATTAGGCTGGCATTTGTGATGATATTTTTTATGGGAACTCATAGTTTTGGTTGTCTGATTGATGCATATTCCAACTGCTTTGCTGCCCTACATTTTGCTTGTTTGCCATTCACAAATGTGCCTTGCTCATAATCTAGAGTGTATTTTGGCTTCAAATGAATACAGGAGCCGACGACATTCCAGGCACTAGGAGTTCTGAAATATTCTAAAGCTTTCAGTTAGAGAGGAAGAAACAAATAGCAGGGTCATATAAAGCACTTGGGAGAACACACAACCACTGAACTTCTTCCTGCTTGATCTCATTTACAGTACAGACATAGAGCTCTGTAATGTTGAACTTCTCTCTGTGTCACAGAGAATGACTGGATCCTGGAATTTTAGCCTTGGTTGCAGAGACTATGGACCTAGTCATTTCTACCAAGGAATTACACGAGTTTGGAGAACTCTATCTTTTATCAGAGAAATCTGAATCCATGGAGCTTTGTTCATTGGATTCCACAACTTTGCATTTAAGATCAAGACTAGCTTTGCACTTAAGATCAAGACTGGGGAGAAGGCCTTGATAAATGAAACGAAGAGTCCAGGCCTAGGCAAGATGGTGATGTTGGTGAACTTTTTAGTGTTGAACCTTCCCAACCAGCATCTCCTTTTGCTGCCAGGATGAAGCCACAACTCTCCCTGGTATTCATACTTATGCCTCCATCTTTCTCCTCCTATCACATTTAGGGCTTATGGAATAGTTTGATAAAATCACTTGCAGTAATGGGTAATTGACTAAGAAGGTTTAATTTCCCGTCCCCCTATATTCTGGGACATTTGTATTTTGCTAGACCTTCAGACTTCATCCAAAGGAATAAATGCATTCTAGAAGTGAGGAACTAGTCAAGCAAGTATATGTTTTTGAAATTGACCATTTCTCTCTGGTGCATATGAAATACATAAATTGCCACTTTTACTGCATAGTAGAAGGGTTGACCTTGCATGTTAAATGTTCACATGTTGAGAAAAATAAACTGTGTACCCAGGCTCTTTGTTAACTTTGTTAAAGGCAAATAAAGGGAATAATTACAAGTGATTCTTAACCACAGAGCATTAATACGGTTTGATAATACACGTACTTATAAAAATTAGTAAAAGTTATTCTATATGTAAACTTAATATTAAAATAAACATTCCCATAATTTGAATTTTGCACTAATTACTCTTGAGTACAATAACAAAGCTACAAAGAGGTTGTATAGAGCAGTGTTTCCCAACCTTCTCTCATGATGAGAATCACCTGGTGGAGTTGTTAAAACACAGATTCCTGAATCCCAACTAAGAAGTGATAAACTAGAATTTTTGGGAACATATAGGTAAAATTGTATACTTAACTAGTGCTCTAAGACTGATTTTATATACAGAGCACTAAGTTAGGTATGCAATTTTACCTATATGTTCTCAAAAATTCTAGTTTAGCACTTCTTAGTTGGGATTCAGGAATCTGTGTTTTAACAACTCCACCAGGTGATTCTCATCATGAGAGAAGGTTGGGAAACACTGGTATAGAGCAGTTTTCCAAAGTGTGGTCTCCACACCAGCAGCATCAGCATCACCTGGGAACTAGTTAGATAATCACATTCCTGGGCTTCACGTGAGAACTGCCACATTAGAAATTCTGGGGTGAGCCCAGCAGTCTGTGTTTTAACAAGCTCTCTGGGTAACTTCAACGCATCCTAAAATTTAAGAGCCAGGTTTGTAGATGATTATGCTCAAACTCATCCTAATTCACGGATGAGTAAATTGAGGCTCAGAAAGATAAAGAGACTGAGCAGAGCTGTAGATTCTCAGTTGTGTTCTTTTTAAGCGTCCTAAACTAAGTCCCTCTGGCTAATCCCTCTGAATGAAGGAGGTTTGCTGAAGCTTCCTTGATTGACAGACTGGTCAAATCAGTCTCTGATTGTGGGCTTTACCCTTATAAGGCTTTGGGGTAAGACCTGAACAACTTCAATCTCTTGGAGCCTCTCAGGGATCAGGCTGCTCCATATTCACTCTCTTAAAAAGATCAGCGTTCATTTTCCTTTAAAGTTGAGGTTAGTCTGCCTGAGTTGCATACAAATAAGATGAATGAATTCATTACCAAAAGCTAGATTAAGTTTTGCAGCTGTTCTGCCCGGGGATCTAGTATGGAGAGGGGCCAGCACAACTGAAAATCCTTTACTGATCAAGGCAGTCTGAAAATGCAATCTTACATGGCAAGTAGCATTCAGAAATACTGAAATGAAGTAAGAAATTAAAATGACTTTTGCCTACACATGTGGGGATTGCAGAAATCCTGGGGTGCTACCAAACATATATCAGAGCTGTGGAATGCAGATGCTGTCTTTTTAGCTGGCTCACTTCAAGGGGAATGCAACTCTTGGATATAGGATTGAGAATTCACGTTCCAGATTTCAAAGAGGCTGGATAAATTGCAAGACAAATACTGATGTTTGCCATTTTAGCAACTTCATTTATCCAT
This sequence comes from Pipistrellus hanaki, assembly GCF_964339955.1. Lineage (NCBI taxonomy): Eukaryota > Metazoa > Chordata > Mammalia > Chiroptera > Vespertilionidae > Pipistrellus > Pipistrellus hanaki. The sequence continues at coordinate 57,073,315 of NC_140506.1, forward strand.
TTGTCTCTAAATCACAACTTCTAAACTATGCAGTATTTAGGAACTGATTTCTCTTATCTGGTATCTGCAGTATAGGAATGCCAACAAGTATATTCAAATCCCCCCCCACCCCCCCTCCCCCCGCCCACCCACTTCCATCATGAATGCAGCCATTTATCCTGCGATTATTTTAAAACTATTTTATAAGCCAGGACTATTTGGGATTGTTTTTTTCTCTTACTTCTTGCCTATCATTCTCAATTGAATTAGTGGTTTGTATCTTCTATTTTTCCCCTTGTCAATTAGAAAGTTACATATGCTGTTTCTTTCTTTTAGTGGTTATCCTAGACAATTTATCAAATATGGTTAAATTATCAAAATCTAAAATTAACCAAAACCTGATACTCCTAGTAATATAAGTTCTTTTCAGAATTTAATTCCATTTATCCCCTTCTTGACCTTGGTTACTGTGTTGTATTTTAAGTCTACTTAAAAACAATAATTAACATTATTGTTGCCATTTATATAATCAATGTTGACTAATATTAGTTCATTTTATTCTGTCTTGTATCTCAAATCTTACATCTAGAATTATTTTCCTTCTGCCTGAAGTGTCTCCTTTAGATTGTCTTTTAATGGATTGTGCTAGTGATGGACTCTCTTAGGTCTATAAATGTCTTTATTTTTACTCCACTCTTGAAAGATATTCTACATGATAAAGACTTTTAGACAGGCAGTCGTTTTCTTTGAATACTTGGAAGGTTTCATTCCACTATTATCAGGACTCCACTGATATATTGAGAAGTCAACTGTCTAAGGTATTCCTTTTCATACGATCTGGGTTTTTTTCTGGCTTCTTTAAGAAATTTTCTCCTTGCTGATTTTTAGCAATTTTACTATAAAGTATTTAATTTGGAATAAAAATATTTTTACTTGAGATGCACTAGGTTCCTTGAATCTCTGGGTTGCTATCTATAATTAGTCCTCAAAATTTTTTCAAATATCATCTTTTCAAATATTGCCCTGACCTATTTTTTCTCTTCACTAATTTTAGTTTTCCAGCATTATACTTTGTTGTGTTTTTCCCACCCCTTTTCCTCTCTTTTGTGTTTTCTGCTTTTTCTTTTTTCTTTTTTCTTTTCATATCTCATGCAGGACTATTTATCCTGTCTTATTTTCCTAGAATATAGTAGGTATTGTTGAATGAAACGAAATATTGGATTTAAAATATTTTCTTATTATATGAAACTAGTTTTCTATCAGACATATAACTTTTTAAAAAATATATTTTATTGAATTTTTTTACAGAAAGGAAAGGAGAGGGATAGAAAGTTAGAAATATCAATGAGAGAGAAACATCAATCAGCTGCCTCCTGCACATCCCCCACTGGGGATGTGCCCATAACCAAGGTACATGCACTTGACCGGAATTGAACCCAGGACACCTCAGTCTGCAGGCCGACACTCTATCCACTACACCAAATCGGCCAGGGCCAGACATATAACTTTAAAAATGTGATATTATCCTTTTAATTTTTTGTTGCAAAAACTGAGGCCTGTAGTTTTAATGACTTGGTTAAGGTTATAGAGCTAGATAGTGGCATATCTGGCCCTACTTGGGTAAGAAGTCTATATAATTTTCACTCAGAAGAGGTAATATTATTATTATTTTAATAGTAATCTAATTTCTTTATTAATGACCAGTAAGAACTAAGGAAGTTGGAAATGAGGTAGAGGAGGACAATGGGTGGTTTAAGAACTAATTAAGGAAGTCTTTGATAGCTTTTGTTAAGATAATGATTAACTGGAGAGCCCTCAGGTAGAGAAGCCTCTTTTCATTCCTTGGTTGAGCAAAATCCACCCATAAATGTACCGGGTAAAAGTATTTTGTGTACAACAGTCTTGTCTATAGTAAAATGATGAAGAATACTTATACAACAGTGGCTTACACTAATGCCTGAATAATTAGCCCTAAGATATGGCAACCTCCCCCCCTCCCCACAATTCCATGAACATTTTTCTGCTGAAAATAGATTCTTTTACGCAAGTGAGAACAAAACTGAAATTAATTAAATAAGATCTATGAATGCAGTCTGTGGGGAAACATAAGTGAGGGGGGAAAGTAGAAATGCAGAGAAAATACAAGATAAACCAAAACACCTGCAACAAAAAGTATGCATGTGTTCAGGAGGTGGGAGATAAAAGAAAAACTAATTCTTATCAGTTATTTTATAAGACTATGAAACAGTATTATTTATATATGGATTAATCAATGCAATAGCCTAAAAACATTTTACAGAAATTTAGGTTAATCAAGTGTCCTAGAGTATGGTTTTGAGAGATGCCATATTTTGTATCCTTTTGCTTTGGGCTATCTGAATACATTTTTGAAAATAATGTTTGCTCATATACTTGCTGAATTCTTCACAATTGTATTAGTTCCCAATACAAAAATTATGCAATGGTAAAAAGAAAAGAAATGTTAACTCCATGCCCTTACTTTCTTGCATTCTTCTCATCCCTGGCTTTGCAGCAATAATCACTGCCATATACCTGTTTAGTTCCTCCCTATTGTCTGTATAATACGTTGCTTCACAGACACAATACACAGCTATATGATTATAAAAAGGGGGGAAATAATTTCAAATTCATCTCTTCTCCTAGCTTTGAAACAGTAATTACTTCCACAATTTTTATCCTTTCTTCTTGTCAAGACAATCTTACTATTCCAAGCGTCAGGGTAACATGACTCTAGGAGCAGGTCTCCAGAGAGAAGGGACAACCCCCACTTGTAGAGCAAAGAAGATTGACTAATAACAGGTAGGGAGGGGGTAGCATCCAAGCCTAAATCACAAACCACAGATTTGCTGGCCATGTGCTTTCTGCTTTTATCCTCAAAGGGGGAAAGCAATGGATTCAGACCAATATATTCCTTTCTTCCTTTAACCCCAATAAAAAATGTCATCCTATCTCAAAATGATAAGATCTGACATGTTCTCTGAAGAACAATTTTTTTTTCAGGCAGCCATCTGCATTAAAGCCATCTGTTAGCTTCTCTTGCTTATTAGTCATGTCCCTGAGAAACCAGTTGTAGTATCTGCTAATCCTCACAGGCCATGAAGTATTATTGATCAGGAATGGCAAAGGATGACACTAAGTTGCAGATAGTCACCATCCTTATAGTGCAGCACAAAGCACTGAAAATTTAATTTCTATCAGGCTGGGAAGGCAAACAAGAACACTCATCCTCAATGTGTGTGTGTGTGTGTGTGAGTGTGTGTGTGTGTGTGTTGTTTTGTTTTCTGTCTCCTCACTTTTGTTTTGGTTAATAACCGTTAGATGGTTGAAATTTAATCTTTCCTGTGCTTTGAAATGGATCAGGATATCATTCTGTCCTGATTTTTTTTCTTTTTGCTTGCTTGTCATAATTGATGGGTATAAATAGGTGATTGTTAATCCACTCAATTTAATCCTAATCCTTTTACAAAGTTTAATCTAGGCGGCGTCTTGCAATTAGCAGCTTAGAAAGAGCACTGACTCATTTGTCAGATAGCCTAGCATCTAGCCCTGTTCTTCTGGTTACTGACCCTGAAATTCAGGTAGTTTATTTAACATAGTTTACTTTTTAAATATATAATGTAAAACTAATAATATCTTCCTAAAGCAACCAATAGCATTGCTTTGAAAAGATAAAATGAGTTAATATGTTTATTAAGTCATTCTATTATTCACCCACCCATTTCTCTATTTAACCAACAATCCATCTTTCAAAAGGTATTTATTACTAACACATGCCAAGGATAAAACAGCAACTAAAACAGACAAGTCTGCCCTCATGAAGCTTAAATTCTAATAGAGAAAAATAAATGTTATAAATAATTAAGTTATATAATATGGCAGATGACCATAAGTATTATGAAGAAAAATTAAGTAGGAAAGGGGCTGGGGCGTTATGATTTTAAATTAATCAGGCAGAGAAGGCTTCACCGGGAAGGTGGTATTTGAGCAGACCCAAAGAGGTGAGGGAGTGGGCCCTGCAAATATCTGGGGGTCAAACTATTTTACCAAGAAACAGTAGGTATAAATTCCTGAGGCAGCAATCTGCCTGCCATACTCAAGGAAAAGCCAAGAAACATTGTGGCTTCAGTGTCTTGAGAAAGGGCAGAGTAATGGAAGATACAGTCAGGGAGAAAGTGGAGGACAGATGATGAACGTGGGTCTTGCAGACCATGGGGAGGACTGGCTTTTATTCTGAATAAGATTGGGGAAGAGGAATAACATGATTTGACTTAGGTTTTGGATTCTGTGTCCCAGAAGAAGCTGCATTGAGAGAAGTAGTAGCATGGAGGTAAAGGCAGAAGCAGAGAGACTTGTTAGGAGCCTATTATGGATCTGGTGGTTAGAAGTGATAAATTCTTATTAAAAAATGTTTTTATTGATTTCAGAGAGAGAGAAGCATCAATGATGTGAGAAAATTCTTTTTAAAAAAATATATTTTATTGATTTTTTACAGAGAGGAAGAGAGAGGGATAGAGAATTAGAAACATCTATGTGAGAGAAACATTGATCAGCTGCCTCTTGCACACCTGCTACTGGGGATGTGCCCGCAACCAAGGTACATGCCCTTGACCGGAATCGAACCTGGGATCTTTCAGTCTGCAGACTGACACTCTATCCTCTGAGTCAAACCGGTTTCGGCGAAAATTCTTGATTGCCTGCCCCCTGTACGTCCCCTACTGGGGAATGAGCCCAAAACCCAGGCATGTGCCCTGACTAGGAATTGATTGTGACCTCCTGGTTCATAGGTTGACACTCAACCATTTAGTCACACCAGGTAGGCAAATTCTGACATTTTGAGGGTAGAATTAGGTAGATTTGCTATTTAGAAAGGAAAGTAAAAGAGAGATTAAGAATGACTATTGCATTTGGCCTGAGGAACGTAAACAGTGGAACTGTCATATACTGAGATGGTGGGATGGGGCCAGCTGAGGGAGGAGCCGGTATGATGGGGAAAATGAGAAGGTGGGTGTTGAACTGCTGAATTTGTTTTGCATAGAAATCTTTCTCATTCATTGAACACATAAGTAGGAACCACACCACACTGAGTTCTTGGGGTTGGGAAAGAAGTGATGGCCAGAGTTGACCGAAAGGCTATCCCAGCTTTCAAGGTTCTTACTCCTGTAAGACAGTGAACCACAGCATGGAGCCAGTTAACCACAGCAGGAGACATAGTAGCCTAGACTGTAGGAACACAGTGTCATTTCTAATCAGAACTTTCCCTTGGGATAGAAATATCTCTCTGAATGGTTCAAACTTTTAATTCCTTATTTAGCTCTCAGACTAAGCACAATCAATATCACACCTCATCTGATTACAATCTCTTTCTTGATACTATTAGAGATAAAACTGAAGAAACCTCTCTGACCCTGCACACACTTGCGAGCCACACTTTGATGGGTATGTAATTATGTACCTATTTGAAAAAGTCTCAAGTGAAATCAAATCCTCCTACTAATACCTGACCTTCACCTTCTTGCTCTATGTATTTTTTTGTCCAATCCTTTTGCCCGAAGCTGGGAATTGTGCAGATTAAGGTATGTCTTTGCCAGAGTGCTAACATAGATAAGAAGTCATCTTGCACTATGCATAATTATCAGTGATTTGATAAACATCCCAAGGATTTTCAGATCAATGTCCTTCTAAGATCAGTTTTGAATGAAATTAAGGGCTATCAAGAATAACTGTTGGAGTAATTTAAAATCAATGTATAAGAATACATGAACACCTAAAAGAATTAAAATAATTGCCCTAACCAGTTTGGCTCAGTGGATAGAGCATTGGCCTGCATACTGAAAGGTACCAGGTTTGATTCCAGTCAAGGGCATGTACCTTGGTTGTGGGCACACCCCTAGGGGGGGGGGGTGCAGTAAGCAGCTGATCGATGTGTCTCTCTCATCGATGTTTCTAACTCTCTATCCCTCTCCCTTCCTCTCTGTAAAAAATCAATATAATATATTAAAGAGGAGAAATGGCAATTAACTGAGTGCATTATATTTACTGGAATTAATAATAAATATTTAAAATATAATGTCCAGTTTCAGTGGAGATTTCATAAAGTAAAAGCAGTTGGGAGAGGAAGAGAGCTAATGTTAAATTGTGCTTATTATAATATATCTTCAACACATACTAGATGCTTTATATTCATTATTTAGTATTATGACCTAGCTTGAGGAAAACAAAACAAAACAACAAAAAAATTACTGGCTCCCATAATTGACTAGGTCCAAGATTAGAACTGTTTTTTGGAGGGACTTGATTCAGTGCTTTAGGATCATTTCTGAGCCAAGATCATTGTGTTGCATAACTCCTGTTACATGGAAAACTAGGCAAGTGGCACTCCTTGGAGTTGTACATCTGCTTCTGCTCTTTTTTCTTATATGTCCCTATTTTTAGGCTTACTTGGGGCAACCTGGAGTTTGAGGCTTACATTTTACCAGCACCCATGAAAATGTCTCTTTCCATGAGAATACAAACAAAAGTCTTAGAATTGAGTCTTATCAGTTTTATGCAATTGTGAAAATATTTAAAGATCATAGTTCCTTGGAGTCAGACCATGCTGACATTAAATCCTGGCTCTGCCATTTACTGGCTGTGTAACTTAGGTATGTCCTTGACTTTTCTGAACCCGAGATGGCCAGTACCTCCCTGTTTAAATTTAGTGTCAGAAATTTGCTTTCAGAAAATAAAAGTTATATACATAACTGATTTATTTACTATATTTTTTAGGGATTCTAGATACAACATTTTGGTTCAGAAAGTGCAATATACTTAACTCAAAAATCTTAGTGCTTTAACTCTTCTGCTTAACTCAGATGGATTCAACTTTTTCACACTTAGGTTGTCTGAGATTTATTTTTAGCAGTAGTTGGAAGATAATCTTATTGAAAGGGAAAGGTTATGGTCACCCAGTTTTTGCCCAAGAGACTTCCTTCTGATGTTTTCAAGTAGAAAGAAGCTTTTACTAATTCATTCTTTTTCCCTTTCATTAAAGTCCTGAAGTATTTGTACAATTAGAACTCGTATGAATTTTTCTAACATTGATTTCTATTGTACGCAAGTTTTATTTTAAAGGATCACTGCCCTTTTTTCCTCATTAATTTTTAACTTTCTAAAGCAGTGATTTTCAACAGGTGCTGTGCAAGAGTTTTTGAAACATGCAATACTCTTTAGTCAGGAGCACTGACCTCTTTTCCCCTGGCCTGTCAAATAAAAAATGACAACAGCCAACACAACTATAGCCATCTGATGTAAATAAATTTAGGTTATCCTATTTTTTTTGGACAGATCAAAAATATGTATTCTTTGGTGTGCCACAAAATTTTAGTAATTAGTTTATATGTGCTATGAGATGAAAAAGGTTGAAAATCATTGTCTTGAAGGTATTTGGATAGTTACTATATATTGAATATTAGACTTATATTTGTTATCTGTGAAATTATACTCATGAAAGCTTAGTATCTCCTCGCTCCTTTAACATCTTCAATCTTCTCCTCCTGCCCATAGACATATTTGCCTGTCCTAACCTGATGTAAGTGTCTGATGGTCACAGTTTGTCTGAGGAGTACCATCATGTGTGGTAATACTCCTTTTGATACAATCACAAATAGATATTTAGCACAAACACATATGGTCTTGGAATTCACTTTTGGAAAATCAGAGGTAACTGAGACTTTGTCATCTTAGATTACTTTTGAACTGAGCTTGAGTTATGTGAACACATACTTGTCAACAAAGCTGAAAAATCTGAAACACAGTGTGAAACTGAAAACTTGCAGGACATTTATGTAGTTCAGAGGTTAAAACATAGTTTCTGCCCACTAAGGCTTTGTAGTGTGTATCCCCATTTGGGAAACCAGTCCTACGAGCCTGGAAGATTATCTTTCATCGTCAGAAACTCCAGGTTCCTCAGATCCGATAATATAAAAGGAGGAGCTCTTCAGGCATCATCCCTCCCCTTTGGTAGGCTTCTCCATCACTTGCCATGTTTCACAACTTTGAAACCCTGCACATCCCTCTGTGGGAAACACAGCAGTTTCTTGCAAGAAACATCGGGCGCATAAGGCTCCAAAGAGACATGAAAACTGTCTCCAATTATTTGACAAGTTGTCAGATGAAGAGGGCCCCCAAGGACTGAACTGAAAGATGGGCCAGTGGATGGCAGATTTTACAGAGCGCCATATTTGGACTTAATGTAATGAGAAGCTTTCTAAAACATCGTAGCTATTCAACTAAAGAACAGGTTTCCCTAAGGTGTTTGAACAAGGACCATATGATACATACACACACACACACACACACACACACACACACACACATATATGGTAACAGAGTAGGAGCAAGAAGTTTAACCTCATGTCCCAATTCCTAAGGAGATCTCAGAATGTCCTGGAAAAAAAAAAAAAAAAAAAAAAAGGGAACCAAAATAATTCTTGGTCCTATTAGACACACTAACATTCTGAATTGTGAAGAAATTTGTTTATCCTGCCCAAGTCTCAGAACCAACTATACAGTATTTTTCAGAGTGGAGTATAAATACTCTAAAGGGCATGGTTGTTATGCAGGAAGGAGACATAAATGAGTGAACTGGGCCAGGTGGGCACTGTGGTGAAATAGAGCAAACTCTGTTTAAAAATGCATGCACCTACAACTTCCCTTTGCCATGTGGAATCAAGATCTAATATTGCCAAACCTGTTGAATTTTCAAGGAAAGCAGATTTCTTATATTTGAAAGATCTTGATTTTTTTTTTAAAAATGTTGACAACTAAAAATATTTAAGATACTGTAGTGCAGGTTTGAGGTTGGGGGTGGGTTCAAAACCACATGTTTGCAAATAAAATTTGGTCCTGGAGTCACCTGTGTCATTTGGGACAAGCAAAGAGATAATAAAGTGGATGAATAAATAACTTCCCAGATCTCTGATGAGAGCACAGATGTATATGACTAACTCTCTTATCATTTGTGCCACATAAAGTCTTGATCAGGGAGCTTGGGTCTAAGAATCATATTTGTTGTCCTCACAGCAGTACAGGTATCTTGAGAGGCTATATAGCAGGGTAAAAATGTGTTAGATGCCCATAGCTAGTCAGAATTCTCTTGTATACTATCATCAAGATTGAACCAATGGATATATGATGAAGCAGGGGAGAGTCAGAGGCATGAGGTAATATTCCTAATGTTCCTACTCACCATCAGGTGACCTTGGGAAGATCACATAACCTACCTGAGTTCTAAGTTTGAAAAATGGGAAAACTGATACTTACCTCATAAGATGGGTGTGGCTTTCAATGAGAGGAGGTATATAAAACACCTCACACAAAGCTAAAACCAAAGAAAATTACTTCCCTAGATTCTTCTCCAGAATCTTCCTCTCATTCATTTGAGAAGATTTTTCTATTGAAAAATATAAGTAATTGTCTGGTTTTATTCAGGACAAACAAATAACTGAATAAAAAAATCAAACAGCAACCAACATATCTGATGTGATGGTTACTTTTGTTAAAACTTGGCTGGCCATACTGCCTATATTTGGTCAAACATTGTGATGTTTCTATAAATTTGGTTTGTGTTTGTTTTTTGTTTTTGTTTTGTTTTTTAGATAAAATTAACATTTAAATTAGTAAACTTTGAGTAACACAGATTACGTCTCTCTTCCACACTACGTACTCACACATATATTTTGCTGCCTCTATTTCTCTGGGGAACCCTATTAATACAACCAATAACATTTGAGCCACAGTAAAAGATGTTAAAAAAAAAAAAGTGATTTTCATGTGAAAAGTAGAAATAAGTTGTGCAGGGGCTTTTGTTTGTGATATTTTGGGTCATGAGCTGTGCACCCCCCAGGGTGTGCTCACCCAACAGGAAGCACACAGGACAGGGTTGCTGCCCATTGGATGACTTATCTTTCAAATTCTTCCAAGTTCTGGGGAAGAAGCAAAGATCCTGCTACCCTCTGCTCTTGATACTTCATATCTTCCATTTCATGAAATGCTATTAATGCTGTGGGGAAAGGCTGCGAGTTTAGCTGATTTGGATTACACTGGCTCACAGAGATCTCCGTGTGGAACTGTGGGAGGGAGAAATTTGGGGCCTTTAGGGCCCAGGCTGTCATGCTTTGTATTTAGCAGCCCTGTGCTGTTATTGAACATCTTTGGCTGACCTTCTCTGCTCTCTAGAGATAATGTTCAGACCTGCATGCTTCCTCCTTTGCTCCAGGATGTGTGAAGCTGAACTTCCAACCCGAGTGCTCAGAGTGCAGGATGCTCGCAGGGCGGACTCGGAGAACAAGCACCTGGCTTCCTGGGCACTTTGGGAACTGGTATGCCATGCAATCAATTCCCTCTCCACACGGTCTGTGCAGATCCTTGAGAATTATTTAAGATACACTTTTCTTTTTTCTCTCATTGCACTGCCCACTTTTAAAATAAGATCCTAAAATTCATCTAATGCATTGAGCAAATGATTCAGGAAATGACAGCGATGCTCATGGAATCTGGCTTATTCTGATTGTAGTAAAAGTGTGCACAAGTACCCTAACTGGTTTGGCTCAGTGGATAGAGCAATGGCCCGAAGAGTGAAAGGTCCCAGGTTAGATTCTGGTTAAGGGGAGCATGTACCTTGGTTGCAGGCATACCTCCAGTAGAAGGTGTGCAAGAGGCAGCTGATCAGTGTTTCTCTCTCATAAATGTTTCTAACTCTCCCTTCCTTTCTGTAAAAAGTCAATAAAATATATTTTTTAAAAAGTGGGCACAAGCATAAATTTATTCAGAAGTCATCCCATTTATAAGCTGCTGTGACATTAGTTGAGTCTTATGCTCATCACAAAATACATCGTATTTGTCTGATGTCCACACATAGAAGTCATGGCTGGGTGCCATTTCACAACATATAACTTAAAACAGATATAAGTAGTGAAACAAAGCATTTCTCTCACAATAAAAAGGACTGCAGCAATCGATATTTATTCTGCAATTTATGAAGAACTGAATGTATATTGTTTCGGAGCTGGGCAGAGATGAAGTTAGAACTGAGGAGACAATTTAATTACTTTTCTTTCATAAAACTAGAGCAGCCTTTATAGAGAAAGTAGATATGTACAAGTTCTTCAAAATAAAATAAGAAACAATAATGCTTGACTAAGATGTTTTAAAATTAGGGGAAAAAAGTGAAAAGAAAATGCTGATGTGGTCACCACGTGCCACATCTTATTGGCTCTATTAGTTGGGAGAGGTTATGAGTCTGTTAATACCTGGCGATAAGCAGAATTTCAGAAATAGCACCCAGGCTTCAATTTTGAAAGTTGCTTAAAATCTTGTGGGATCATGACTCCCTTAATATGACAGTGCAATGCCCTGGACTCCCAATATGACACCTTCTGGGTTCTCTGAGCAGGGGACACCCTAATTGGGATTCAGACCTCTATTAAGGGAAAAGTGCTCTTGCTGAGCGTTTGACAGCACTCATTAACTTAAAGCAATGCTTAATCGCCATTTTTAGGTAAAGGTGCTATTAACCAGATTTCTTACTCTTCCTTATGATGTTTCTTTCACACAAACTTCATCTCACATTTATGATTCATTCCCCCTTAATTTCTCCCCATTATGTCAAGATTTTTCAAATGTTTGTCTTGGTTTTTGAAAAGCATTTTTCCACTTATTCCATATTATCATGATACTTCTTTTACTTCCAATATTGCTCACTATTTTAAAATATGTATATCATAACCTTATATCCATGGGGAACAACGATCTATATTCAAATGTCTTCTCATATTTTTTAATATTTTTATAATACTGTAAACAAAGTAAGAAAATAATAAAATCTAATATTTTCTTTCTTTCCCCCATCACAATGCAGAGACCCTTTATCATATGAACAAGCCTGCTTCCTCCTTGGTTTCTCCCAGGCTCGGTCAATATCAAACACCATTCACCAAGTCACCCAGATGGAATCACCTGAGACTGACCCTTCTCTCTAGTCCTATGTATTTCCAAATAGTTCACTTTATACACTCCTCAGCGTCTTCCATATCCAGTTACCCCTGCTGCCACTGTCCCAGTTTACAGACCCCAATAATCTTCCATCTGGACTATTTCATTTACCTTCTGCTTCTGATCTCACCTCCTTCATTAATTCAGTAAATGTTTTTGAGATCCTACCTTAAACTGTGTCGGGTGTTCATCATGTTGAGCAAGATTGATATGATCAGTATCCTAATACAGTTTAGAAGGGGAGAGGAATGTGAGTCAAATGATCACACAAATATGTAAGCACAGAATCCCAGCTGCCACAGTAATTTTCCCAAATGCAGTTTTCTCCCCCACAGTGCTGAAAACCCTTCAGTAACTTCTGCTTCCTTTCAATTAAAAATCCCAAACCTAGTGAGGTATGCCAGGTCCTCATCTCTCTGGTCCCTAAAGAGTCCATTCCAGTCCTTTCCTTGACACTACAATCTCTCCTCTTGCCCCGAACCCCATGACAATTCCCCAAGTCAGATCATACCACAGCTGCCTGCCTTTGCTATCCTCTTTCTTCTGCTTGAATATTCGTTTCCTTCCACTCCTCCTCTCTAGGAACCTCATCCTCTCTGCTAGGCTAAAACTGGTTAATTTTCCCAGATTCAACTCAAATATCAACTCTATTCATAAAAAATATTCTGGCCCTTCTTGTACTTCCGTGTTCCTCTACATGCGATATGATCCACCTTCGTGTCACTCTGTAGCTTATAGATTTGAGTCTTAACCTTGCTCACTTCATTGCCCTTACACACTATTATGAGCATCTATCTTATTCACTGGATTAGAAATGCCTGGAGGTCACAGACCCTGTTTCATTCCTTATCTCTGAATCCTCAGGGCCAGCTCTCATTGCTGGCACATGGTAAAATGGTTAATTGCAAATGAATATGTGAATGAGTAAATATAAATTTACTTAGGTATCTTGAGTGCTTGTTTAGTGACCGTTCTAAATGTTTTACATGTTTTTAGTCATGTCAGCAATCTGAAAGGCACTATTATTTTTTTTTTTTTTCATTTACAGATGGGGTAATCAAATTAAAACATTTGGCTAATAAGTTTACTCAAGTTATAAGACATGATTGAGAGAATGAAGGATTGAATGGGTGAATTCACAAAATAGAAATAACTATATGAAATTCAGTTGTCGTTATTTTGTCACCATGGAGAAAATGATTTGTAGTTGTGACTGTTGGACTCTGACTGACTAGAAATATGAGTAAAGATTTTGGTCTTAATTCATATGAGAGGATTGTGGAACACCTCTCAGAGGTTTGTGGTAAGGAATGAATGAGATAACTCCTCTAAAGTGCTTAACACAGTGTCAGACACATAGTAAGTGCTAAATAAATGATAGCAACTGCTCTTTAATCACACTAGGAATTCTTTTTTTTTTTCTTTTTTTAAATTTTCAAAATATTATTGAAATTTTTAAGTAGACAGAAGAGTACAGAGAATAACACAAACCTCCATATACTTAGCGCCTAGATTTAATGTAAATTAACAAAGTTGAAATCTCTTTTACAGATAAAATCATAACATCACAACATTTTACAGTTACTGTTAAGGTCTCTTCCAATGACTCCCTTCCTGGAGGTAAGGACTATCTTGTCATTGGAGCTTACGCTTCCTCCTCAATATATTTTATCTTTTTATTCCATTTGTAATTTATTTAAAAACAATGTATACAATTGCTTTGTATGCTATTAAAATTTGCATAAATTATTATATTCTATATAATTTTTTGCAGCTTGCTTTTTCATTTAATATTATATTACTGAAATCTACCTATTTGGAGATATATATATAATTGGTTCATTCATTCCATTGTGTGGATATACTAATTTATTCATCATATAGTATCTCTGTATATAAAACCCTATGTGACCAGTTGACTGGACAACCTTTTGACCGATCACTATGACACAAAGTGATTACCAGGAGGCAGACACTAAACACTGGAGCTGACTTCCCAGGCCACCTGCAAACTTGCATACTATTATATCCCTGGGGAATGTTGAGTATGGCAGTTCAACATCCCCCAAGGGGTCCCAGATTGTAAGAGGGCATAGGCCAGACTGAGAGACCCCACCAGTGCATGAATCTGTGCACCCAGCCTCTGTATATTCATAAATACATATCTTTCCTAAAAATGTTTTTGGCTGTTAAAAAAAAGCTTGTTGCCCTGGCCAGTGTGGCTCACCTTGGTTGGGTATTGTCCTGTGCACTAAAGGGTTATGGGTTCAATTCCTAGTCAGGACACATGCATAGGTTTGGGTCTTGCTCTCTGGTAGGGGGCATGCAGGAGGCAGTAGGTAAAAAATATGTCCTCTTGATATTGATATATTGCAATATCAAGAGGACAACTGCACAGGTACCTGGAGATCATTCTGTACATAATTTTTTCTTCTATCCCTGAGATACCACTGCATCATACTCCACCAACTCTTCTCTGTTTCCTCAGTGAGACCGCCATGCTTGCTTGGGTTTCCTGTCTCTGCACAACCGTTTGAAAAGTGCCTTTAAGTAGAAAACCAAGATATTACAAGGCTTGCTTTATTTTTTTCCTTTCTTTCAAGAATCACAGTCTGAAGCTACCTGTTTTTCATTATCCGAGTATCATTGCTTCCATGTATTTTGTTCAGTTTCTTTCTTAATTGTTTATGAAGAGAGGCAAGTCTGATGTCAGTGTCTCTGATATAAATGGAAGCAGAAGCATTAGCCAGTATAATTAAAAGTTAACTAAAGAGGCAGCTGATTGATGTTTCTCTCGCATCGATGTTTCTAACTCTCTGTCCCTCTCTCTTCCTCTCTGTAAAAAAATCAATAAAATATATATAAAAAAAAAAAGTTAACTAAAAATTAAATTTTCTTTGAATTGGGGAGGGGAATTTTGCTATATTCCCCAAGGATACTGGAATGCTATTGGGTCGGCAGCTAAGTAATTGCGGGTTTCACACATATATGGCTTCAGTTGAATTTTTAGGTTTGCAGACGTAGTACAAATGTAAAACACATTTTGTTATTGATAGTTGGCTATTCAGCTGTTAATCAGTAAAAAAAGTTTTTTGATCTGTTTTGTAGTTTTCGTTTGGCGTTCGTTGAAAAATGGAAAATCAAAAGGAACATTTTCGTCATATTTTGCTTTTTTATTTCCGCAAAGGGAAAACGCATCGCAAGCTCATAAAAAGTTATGTGCTGTTTATGGTGATGAAGCCTTAAAAGAACGGCAGTGTCAAAATTGGTTTGCCAAATTTCGTTCTGGTGATTTTTCACTCAAAGATGAAAAACGCTCTGGTCGTCCAGTTGAAGTTGATGACGCCCTAATCAAAGCAATAATCAATTCAGACTGTCACAGTACAACACGTGAGATTGCAGAGAAGCTTCATGTATCACATACATGCATTGAAAATCACTTAAAACAACTTGGCTATGTTCAAAAACTCGATACATGGGTTCCTCACGAACTGAAAGAATCACAGTTAACGCAACGCATTAGCAGCTGCGATTTGCTAAAGAAACGTAATGAAAATGATCCATTTTTAAAACGACTGATAACTGGCGATGAAAAATGGGTTGTTTACAACAATATCAAGTGGAAAAGATCGTGGAGCAGGCCAGGTGAACCAACTCAAACAACATCAAAAGCTGATATTCATCAAAAGAAGGTTTTGTTATCAGTTTGGTGGGATTACAAAGGAATTGTCTACTTTGAACTCTTACCACCCAACCGAACGATCAATTCTGATGTCTACATTGAACAACTAACGAAATTAAACAATGCAGTTGAAGAAAAGCGGCCCGAATTGACAAATCGAAAAGGTGTTGTATTCCATCATGACAATGCAAGGCCACACACATCTTTGGTCACTCGGCAAAAATTAATGGAGCTTGGTTGGGATGTTTTGCCACATCCACCATATAGTCCTGACCTTGCACCATCTGATTACTTTTTGTTTCGATCTTTACAAAACTCCTTGAATGGTAAAAATTTCAATAATGATGATGATGTCAAATCGTACCTGATTCAGTTTTTTGCTAATAAAAACCAGAAGTTTTTTGAACGTGGGATTATGATGCTGCCTGAAAGATGGCAAAAGGTCATTGATCAAAATGGGCAATACATTACAGAATAAAGTTATTTAGTTCCATGAAAAAATTGTCTTTGATTTTCTTTAAAAAATCCGCAATTACTTAGTTGCCGGCCCAATAAAATGTATTCTAAATACAATACAAATATGTATCAACTTTAATATAATATACTAGAGGCCGGGTGTACAAAATTCATGCATGGGTACGGTCCTTAGGCCTAGCCTGTGATCAAGGCCATCTTTCCCAGTTGCCAGCAGCTGCCCACCCCTCTTCCCATCTCCTCCACCACCACCACCACCACCACCACCACCACCACCCCCACCCCTGCTGCCACCCTCCCGGGTTGCCAGTTTGCCAGTGGGTGATCAGAGTCTGATGGCCAGGGGGAGGGACTAAGAGGTCAGCCAGTCCTGCCCACTCATGGCCCCGCCTCTACCATGGGGTCTTGGCCTGATGCCGCCTGTATCACCCATCCCCCACACCCAGGTCCCTGTTTGCCATTGGGAAATTGCAGCCTGTGGGCCGCAGGGAGGGTCCAAGAGGTTGAATGTTCTGCCCACTCGCCATTCTTGCCCCCTGCTGCCACCCACTCTGGTTCCCCATTTGCCATCCGGTGATCAGAGCCTGCTGGCTGGGGGGAGAGACTGAGAGGTCGGCTGTTTCCACCCGCTTGCTTGCTGGCTCTGCCACCAGCAGCCACCCACCCTGGTTCCCCATTCACCATTAGGCGATAGGAGCCTGATGGCTGGGGGCAGGAACTGAGAGGTTGGTCATTCCCAGTCGTTTGCTGGCCCCAACCTCGCTGCAGGTCATCCTCTGTGTGTGGGGTGACCAGTGAGGAAGGGGCCTTGGCCTGGTGCTGCCCTCATTACCCACTACTCACCCCTAGGTCCCTGTTCGCCTAATTGGAACCTGCCGGCTAGGGATAGAGTCCAAGAGTTGGTCAGTGCACCTCATAGTTCTGCCACTATGGTCTCTGAGCTTTTATTATATAGGATATGTCAAACTTCTTAATCATTATTCTTTGCCTCAAAATCTGAAAGGATGCATATAAAGGATTCTTTTTCCATGAATAACAGTCAAAATTTTTCAAATAGAAGGCCAGTTGTTGACAATAGAATGGATATTGATTGAACTCACTAAGTATTTCTCTGAGAAAACTCTCAAAGAATTGATAAAAGCGTAACCATGTTAAAAATGTACATGTATAGCCCAGAGAACAGATGGAATAAATAGGAATTTATAGATAATTTTTGAAATCCTTCGTAAATGTTTTTCTCATGCTTCAGAATTGCCAATCATGCTTTCTAAATCACAGTAATATTGAACTAAAAATAAAATCTGGTTTGCATATTTTTTTTCTATTTGATGTGACATACTACACTTAACATGCCATTTATAAAAATAAACATACTATTAAATAAATTGAATTAGTCATCCATATAGCATTTATCTATTTCCTGAAACATTCAAGAAGAGATAAAGGAGATAATGGCTTACTGTGGTAGCCTGGTTTTTCTGGATCCATATAGACCTATCACCACCCTACTATACTTGTACTCATAACTCCTCAACTGTATCAATTAGAAGAATACTATTGTTAACTCACAGGACTCTGTCAACAGCTGAATTAGAACTACTGAATGTTTTTCATTTTTCAATATTTTCCCTAGCAGCCCTGTCAAGGGTTTCCTATCACACTGAGACTCAGGATTGAAGATTGCTATTAAATTGACAAAATGTTGATAATTGTTGAAGCTAGATGATGGGTTCATGGGAGTGGTTTCCGTCTTCCTTGCTATCAGTCTTTTGGTCTTTCTCCAGTTTGCCCTCTGGCATTGGCTTTAAGTGTTTCTCTTTCTTTATTGAGGCCTTTTTATCACTTTGACTTCATAGTCCTTTCACCTACATAACTCCAATTATCTTGATCTCCATTTATCCCTGATAACAATTCCTGTTATTTTGCCTCTTCCTCTTTCACTTAGTCTTTCTGAGTCTTGAATTTGTTTCACCATGAATTCTAAATATTGCTGAGGAAAATCTCTACTGCAGATCTGTGCTCTCTCTTTGTAACTGGGCCCTTATAGCTGTTTGGGAACCTATTTATTCATCTATTGACTGGCTATGTCATTCAGATACCGATCTATCTCAGGCAGGATTGGGGTGTTTTCCCAGTGGAATTTCTTGATTGTAACCTAGTGCAATCCTATATAATCCTATATAATAAAGATGTAATATGCAAATCATTATGCCATGAATCATAACTATCAGACCGCATAACAACCAGATCATAGATCAGCAGGAGGGTGGGGCAGCGAGCTACAGGTAGGTGGTGAAGAGCTACAGGAAGGCGGCTGTGTGCTACTGGCAAGGTACTGATGCACGGATTCATGCACAGGGCAACTAGTCTTAAAATAGGACTCTGATACCCAGATAAGTCCTTTAGCTCCTACCATTTTAATTGCTCCATGCATTGTTGCTATGAGGCATCTAACATTTTTGTCACTGCCTAATCTGGTTCTGTACTCTGGTTGAATGTGGGTCTATCAGTTTTTTAAAAGACAACCAGGAGAGGCTATGGATTAGGTTAAGGGTAAATTGCAGATAGTTTGTGATAGATATGACTAGTTAAGAAGGTTCTTTCCATTAGCAACTCATTTAAGGACACTGTGAATAAGGGAGACTCGCTAGGGAAGGTTATTATTCTTTACTGATCTGGGCAGTGGCAGCAGAACTGAAGGGATTGAATTAGGTGGCTAATGGGCTTAGTTGGAGGTTTTGTTCTGCAGCATTTCCTTATATTCTTGATTTCTCAAGGCATGTAATGATTTTTCAACTTATTGCATAGAGTTGGTGGCCTGATTCATTCATTCCATAGATATTTAAAATCTGGCCTCTAGCTCATTGTTAGGAACTAATACACACTAATTTGGCCTATACAATGGTACCTGATTGTTTCACCCTTTACCCATAGATTATCATCTTAAAAAATTTTCTCAATTACAGTTTACTTTCAATATTATTTTTTTTACTGGGTTTAGGTGTACAGCATAGTAGTTAGATAATCATATACTTTACAAAGTCTTTCCCCTCGTATTTCCAGTACCTACCTGGCAACATACATTATTGCAATATTGTTGACTATATTTCCTATGCTGAACTTTACATACCTGGCTATTTTGTAACTGCCAATTTGTACTTCTTAATCCCTTCATTTCTTTCACCCAACTTCCTCCTCTCTGACATCCACCGGTTCGCTCCCTGTGTCTATGAGTCTTTTTCAGTTTTTGTTCATTTACTTTGTTCTTTAGATTTCACATATAAGTGAAATCAGATGGTATTTGTCTTTCTGTGACTGACTTCACTGAGCAGAATACCCTCTATTTCCAACAGTGCATGGCCAGCCTTTAAATGTGAGTGATGTGTGTATGTGGTGTGTGCCTCATGATTTTTTCAACTTATTGCATAAATTTTTCTATATATTTATTGTGCTCTTGGATGGCAATAACTTTTACTTCATTATTTAGGTGAAGACTTACAGTAATTCTGACAAAAGTGACATTGGTGCTCCAGTAGCTGGTCATTCTGGATATTTGGTTTGTGTGTGTGAATGTGCTATGATTTGATCAGAGGCAAAGAAAACAACATTACTCCAAGTCAGGCACACAGACAACCTCCATTTTTGAGTTTATAGTCTCTGAACTAGTTTCTTAACTTAGGAAATACTATTGTTCCACATTATATTACTCTATTCCACAACCACACTAAATGACTCAATGACTGTTTCATTTCCCAAGGCTGTGCAATAATCCCATTGGATTATTTTATGTACTTGTATAAACTGTAGTCTTTGCTGGTAATGCTATAGGTTCTCCTGTTCCCTTTCAAATGCCTTGTGTTAATTTGATTACTAAAGCTGGCTTTGTAGAAAGTACTATATACAATAAGTATATTATTAGGAATAGTTATTAAAGTCATTTGCAAGCAAATTGCAATGTCAATGCACTATAATAATGTTCCCTACTTCTATTCTTTGCAAAATCCTTTCCCCGCCTCAGAAATAAGTCATACTTTTAAGAACTTTGCTCTAACTAAAATATGAGCCAGCATGCATCATAATGGAACACCCTCTAGGGTAATAACATTATTCTATATAAAGGGGACTGTACATTTAATAGTCATAAGAAAAGAATTCATACCTCATCTCAGAATTATGCTACAGTCCTTTTATTTTAAGCCTTTCCTACTGTTTAGAAGAACTGAAGCTTGTTTTTGAACTTGGTAAGATATTTTCAAGGACATTTCTTCCACCCCTAATCCCTGCTTGAGCTGCATATGTCAGCGGTGCTATTCTGACTCTTAGTTTACAGCCTTCATTTGTCTGCTTTTGCTCTCTTAGTCCCTTTAACACTTCTAAATCCTTTAAATCACACAGTCCTGCTCTAAGCCTCCCACTCTCTTGCCCAGATGATAGTGGAAATATTTTCCTTTCTAGGACAGTCTTTGGGTATCTGAAAAGAAAGGGTTTCAGTCATGAAAATGTGTAAAGTTGAGATGAGTTGGATTAATTTGCCTTTACCACTGCTATTTGGGCTGGCTCTTCAAAAATCAATTGGTAGGGGGTTGGGTTAGAGGGGGGAAAGTAACTTTCTTTTGTAGATGAGGAGCTCAAATCTGTTGAAATATGTTTCTTTAGCTTTTGAGAGTAGAGATCAAGATAATATTAATTTGCCTCAAGAAGACTATCTTTGCTTAGAGGGAAATTGTATTGTTGACTCTTTTGTTAATGATCAGATTTTGCCCTGAGTTGGTTTTAATAATAACTACCATATTTTGAACTACTATGACGAGGTCTATGTAAAAGTGCTTTAAATATGTAGCAGTTGTGAATTTGAGGCTACATCTCAAATATGCAGATCTGTCTCTTTTTTATTGAGATGTAATTTATATACCACAAAATTTACCCTTTCAAAGTGTACACTTTGGTGGCTCCATGTATATTCACTAAGTTGTGCAATCAACACTACTCTCTACTTCCAGATAATTTTCATAGCCCCCAAAAGAAATCTCAGGTCCATTATGGTTATCCCTACTCTCCCTTCTACTTAGTCCCTGGCATCCATTAGTTTACTTTTTGTTTCTGTGGATTTACCCATTTTAGGCATTTTGTATAGTCTCATTATATAATAGATGAATGCTTATTTTCTGGGTTCCTTCACTTAGCATAATGTTCATCCATGTTGTAGTATGAATTAGTACTTCATTCCTTTTTATGGCCAAATAATATTCCATTGTGTGGATAAACCACACATTTCGCATTCAACAGTTGATGGACATTGTTCCTACATTTTGGCTAGTAGGAACAATGCTGCTATGAACATTTGTGTACAAGTTTCTGAACATTCATGTACATATGTTTTTATTTCTATTGGGTGAAAAGGAATTTCTGAGCCATATGGTAACTCTGTTTAACTATTCAGGGAACTGCCAAACTGTTTCCCAAAGCAGCTGCACCATTCTCATTCCCATCAGCAATATATGAGGGTTCCAATTTCTCCACATCCTTGCCAACACATTATTATCTGTCTTTTTTTATTATAACCATCCTAGTGGGTGTGAAATGGTATTTCACTGTGGCTATATTATCTCTCATTGTCTACAAAACAACTGACTTTCTATTATAAGCTTCTATCCCACCAGGATTACACTAAGTGATTTTTTTTGGTATTTGTTTCTGGAGGTCACATTAAGATCCTGGGAGATTTACACATACATGGATATTAACAGGTCAGGAACTAAGCTGTCTGATCACTGAATTATCCACACAGATAACTCCTAAATCATTCATCAGCTTGGTTAACATGTGGACACAGTTATCTCTAACCTTCTTAGGACACATAGAACTCTTGTGAGGTGGCTTAGGGTTCCACCTGCAAAGGGGCATCATGTAGCCATGTGTTTCTTTGTTCTGCTGTGACCTTAGTGTGTAATTGGGTGGGCCTGAGTTCACATCTCCCACTACCCTAAGATCTCACTATTTCTCCATTAATCACAAGGGAATCTAGCTTGATGGAAATTGTATTCCCTTCATGTTTCACTCACCAAAATGAATCTTTCTCTCACTCTCAACTCTAAAGTTTAAGACTGTAGAAACAAAAGCCATGGAAGCAAATCACAGCTAATAAGGAGGGAATATGCTAATTGACTGTCACACCCTCAAAGATTGCAGCACCCCAGCCACAAGATGGTGGCACCCAGTCTCCTCAGCCCCGCTGGGGCATCAGGCACACTCCACATGCCTGCCTCCAGAGTCCCCCAGTCTCAAATGGAGAACTGAGGCTCTGAGAAATTAATCAGCATAATAGACATTATATGTATTGGTTGGATTAATTGAATTTACCTAGGATTATGCAGTTAAGTGATAAAACTAGGAATTGCACTATAAAACTCACGTTCTCCAATATGCACCACTATTTGCAATTTAAACTTACTTGAGAGCTTGGCTCCAAATGGCTGCTTGCAGCCCAATAATGAGTTTTATCACTGAATTCCCCAGAGAATATTATTATTTCTTCCTTTTTGTACTGAAACAAAGGTGATCAATTGTACTATAAACATGAGCCTCTTATGCACTACTTCAAATCAGGAAAAGTGCAACTGTACATGTGCAAAAGCCATGAATTCTGGACTTGTTTACATGTCTAAGAGCAAACATCGCCATGGTGGCTTGATTTTCAGAAGGCTGAATTGGACCCAATTTTCCAATATTAGGAGGAAGAATTGAGTGTAGCAGAGACACCGCTGTCTATTTGAGGGGAATGGCTGTTCTGGTTCCTGGATTTTGGGATGTGAGATTTTTCTGAGACATTTACTTGTTTTTGTTCTCCCAATAGCTGTGGCCAGATAGACTGTGTCCCCCACACTTAGCTGAGAAGCCACACCCTCTACTCAGTGTTTTCCTAACCCATAAGGATGCCAGGTAATGTTGGCAAGCAGGTAAAGTTACCTTTTGCACCTGATACCTTTTCATCCAATAGTTTTATTTCATGTAATTTTATAGGCCCCACTCTATGTTTCCTCCCTCATTAAAATATGCTCCTCATTAATTCTTTACTATCAATTCACCTGAATTTACCAGGATTTTATTTATATTTTAAGATGCTTTACCTTGAATTATGGGAAAAAAGACTTTTATTCTTTAAGAAAATTTTAACTTTGGTGGAGCAGATAAGCCATGAGTTGATTTTCTAAAAGTGGGGTTTATGCTAGTGATAGATAACAATAAATGCTAACATTCACAAAAAAACTTAATTTCATGCCAGGAAAAAACTAATGCTTTATATGTATCATCTCATTTAATAACGATAATGAAAGCCCTTAGATATAGGTATTATATACTATTTTACAGGTGGGGACATTGAGGCTTAGCAATGCTTCAGAACTTTCCTCCAGTTATTTGGTTAATAAGTGGTGAGGCTAGAAATTTGACCTAGAAGTTTCTGGCTTCGAAAATCCTCTGTAGTTGGCTATCGATTCCTTTAATGCTTATCTTTGAAACCTCAAAGACAGGTCAAAGTACTATGTCTGAATGTTAGTGAATTCCTAGTAAAAACAGAGAGTGATTGTGGATCAGGTAGAAGAGGTGTGGAATAACTTAAAGGAGGTTATGTAAGTGCCTATTAAGGACTAAATGTTTTTGCCTTCCCAAATTTTATAGTTAAAGTCCTAATCCCCATTGTGATACTAGGAGGTGGGGCCTTTGGGAGGTGATTAGGTTTATGTGATTCCATGAGGGTAAAGCCCCTATGACGGGATTAGTGTCCATAAAAGAAGAGACGCTAGAGCTTTTTGTCTTCTCTTTGTGAGGATATAGGAAAAAGGCATCCATCTGCAAAACAGGAAGTGAATCCTCTCCAAGAATCAAATGTGCCACCCCCTCATCTTTAACTTCCCAGCCTCCAGAATTGTTAGAAATAACTGTCAGTTGTTTAAGTCACCCAGTGTATGGCATTTTGTTATAGACGGACTAAGACAATGTCCATCTTAAAATATCACCAGCCCCCAACTCTTATCTTCCTCCCAAATCATTTAAGATAATATTCTTTGAGTCCAGAAGTTGGATTCTAAGAGTTTGGATTCCCATGTGCCTGTGTGTTTGTGTGTGTTTATATTAGAGACCACCATACCTTTAGTAATTGCCAGCAGCTTTGTTGCCATGTTAGCAGGGATTATGTTATGAGCCTGTGCTGAATGAATGGAATGCAGGTAGACTCACCTTCTGGGGAAAGAGAAGGTGGAGGGCAAAGGGAGCAGAAGAACCAGGGTGAAGTGCACTCCACAGAGGCTGCCCTCTCCCCTATTAACTTGTCTATTGATAGAGACAGTTGCAAGGGGAGTCTGAGGGCTGACAGAAATAGGAGAGTTCTGTAGATGTGTCAGAGAGGAGTTGCTTGCCTTGCAGTGATGAAAGTGGAATCTGTCATTAGTGCTGTGGTTTATGCCTAAGCAGAGAGATAATTTGGGGAAAGGCAATCTAATTACATATTATTGTATTGTCAACCTTTCCTAGTTTTGACTTATTCTTTTGATCCTGCAGACAGACTCAGTTCATTTCCATTGTGCAGAAAATTCCTTCATAAGCTATAAATTTACCCCCCTCTTCTATAATTGTATACTCTCTAAGAGTTCACATCCTCCTCCTACCATCTTACTTCTCTTTGAACTTCTCATCCCCTTATAATCATGTCTCTTCTTTCACCAATCCATTAAGTCTGATTTCACGGAAAACATTTAGAAACAAAGCACAAGACTCCCAATGGTCATATCCCAAGGGCATTTTTGTGCCTCATACCACAACATCTGCAGCATCTGGCTGTGAGAATCACATCCTCCTTAAGAAATTCTCTTCCATCTCATAGGCTGTTGTAGTACTCTCTTTGTTCTCGTTTGTTCAACACATTTATATATTTATTCATTCTATGTATTAATTTCCTAG
Organism: Pipistrellus hanaki; assembly: GCF_964339955.1. NCBI lineage: Eukaryota > Metazoa > Chordata > Mammalia > Chiroptera > Vespertilionidae > Pipistrellus > Pipistrellus hanaki. The sequence continues at coordinate 57,098,456 of NC_140506.1, forward strand.
GCTGCCATTACAAAGTACTGAAAACTGGGTAGCTTAAAGAACAGAAATGTATTGTCTTACAGTTCTGGAGGCTGGAAGTCTTTTTTTATTTAAAATTTTTAATTTAAATCATTTTCAATTTTCAATTACAGTTGCTGTACAATATTATATTAGTTTCAGGTGTATGCCCAGTGATTAGACATTATATAGCTTAGTAAGTGGTTATCCTGATAAATCTAGTTAGTACCATCTGACAGCATACATAGTTATTACAATACTAGAGGCCCAGTGCACGAATTAGTGTACCAGTGGGGTCCTTTAGGCAAGCCTTTGGGATCAGGCCAAAACAGGAGAGATGTGGGAGGCTAGCCAGCTGGGAAGGGATCCCAGGAGGGCTCCAGGTTGTGTCTGTCCTATCTCACTCAGTTCCGATTGGCTTGTCCAATCAGCAGACCCCAGCAGCAAGCTAACCTATTGGTCAGAGTGTCTGCCCCCTGGTGGTCAGTGCATGTCATAGCAAGTGTTTGAGTGGCCTTATCATATCTAAAATATTATGCTTTGATTGGTTGAATGGACGACCAGATGAATGGACACTTAGCATATTAGACTTTCATTACATAAGATTACTGACTGTATTACCTATGCTGACTTTTAGACCTCCATGACTAGTCCATAACTACCATTTTGTACTTAATCCCTTCACCTTTTTCACCCATCCCCCCAAACCCCTCCCATCTGGTAACCTTCAAAATGTTCTCTCCATCTGTGAGTCTGTTTCTGTTCTGCTTCTTTGTTTTTGAAGATTCATTTGTTGCTTTGTATTTATTGCCATTTTATTGTTCATATTTTTTTTCTTCTTCTTAAAGAAGACCCTTTACCATTTTATATAATACTGGTTTGGTGGTGATGAATTCTTTTGGCTTCACATTGTCCTCCCTCTACAGCACAGAGATTAGGCTTACAGCATATTTTTGGTGGGGAATAAAACAATTCAACCCATAATATTCAACAAACTTGTTTTGGTTGTCTGTGATTTTTGCCTGATATGGAGCAAGGAGTTGGGAGTTTGGGTATAGAATGATCCAGCACCTATCTCTAGGGGGACTCAGAGCCTAATTTGGAAACAGACTCAGTTCTTGAGCTTGGACTACACAATATGGTGACTAAATGCAACATACTTGATGGTTTCATGGCCCAAACATGGAGATTCCCCAGAAGTAAAAGAACATGTTGGTGGTCTAAATAATGAAAGCAAAGAGTGTGAGAAACTCTGAAAGAGGGAGTATGATTGTGACACAAAGTATAGGAAATGACTAATAAAAGTAAAGACAGGCCAGGTGACATAGTCAGAGAGAGCCCAATTGTGCACTTTTCTCTCTATTACACTTCCTGAAATGGCTAGTGGATACTTTGTTCACCATAGTAGGAAAGGAGAACATTTCAACACCAGCCCCATTTGCACAGTGAAGGGGATTATGGGATAACACCAGGAAGAAGGGTAAGGGTGGGAGCAGAGAAACATGTAGGCAGGCTGATTGGCCCACTTTCAGGTATTTTCTTATTTTACCTCCCACACCTTCAGTTCTAGGCAGTTAGAGCTGAATGATAAAAGCTTTTAGAGAAGAGCAGTGCTTGGGCCCGAGGAATGGAGTAGTTTCCTCAGGTGCAGGATTACCTGATAAGCAGAATGCAATCGGGGTGATCAAATCCAAACTGTGAATACATCACCAATCAAGATAGCTGAGAATACTGAAGCAATCAAGTGATTAATAGTACAACCAAGAAAAAAGGTAATAATGAGCATCCTATTCAAAACCAGAATGAATAGAATAGATCAATACTTTAAAATATATGCAATAATTAAGAAGATAATAAATGGTACTGTAATATGAAGCAGGGATAAACATGTCTGCTGTGGAAGGATCCTGGGAATGAAAAATTTAAACATGATAAATGTAATTACAGGATGCCATATCAAAGTAGGAAACCACAAATTTAATGTAAAACTTCATTTGATTCTTACAGGGGTCCTCAAACTTTTTAAAGTGGGGGCCAGATCACGGTCCCTCAGAGAGCTGGAGGGCCGGACTATATGAACTACTAATTCCTACTGTAACACCTCGGCTGCGCTCACTGCCCAAAAAACCTGGCAGGCCGGATCAGACTCCTCTGCGGGCCGCATGTGGCCCGCAGGCTGTAGTTTGAAGACCCCTGGAATTAAGTGGCAAAAGTGGAAAATAAAGTGAGATTTCAATACAATAGCTATCTAAACTAAAAGCCCACCTAGTCATAAAATAAGAAATATGTTTTATAATAATATAAACATATATAAAGACATGTATCACACACATTAAGTGACTATTGTGTCATTGGTGGGTATATAAGAGAGGGCTCAGGAAAGAAGGTAAAACATTAAAAAGAGAGGAACTCAACTTTGTACCTGAAACAAAATATATTTCTCTTACTTCGATGACCAAGCCTTTTTAGATTCCTGCCTTGGTTCCTTTTCTCCTTACCATCCCTGAAATATTAATGTTCTAAATCATTGACTCTTTTCTCTTGTTGTTTGGTGAGCAATTTCACCATACCTACGACATCAACAATAATCTATTGCCTAATGAACATCAACTTCCTCCTGTTCCTCATCTCTGGTCTGTAATTCCAACTGTTGACTAGATTTCTCTACAGTAATTCCTTAAATGCACCAACCACACCTCCAATTTCCTGGGTCTCACATAGTTCATGGTCTACAGGAATGGTGGCCAAATGGTGGTTTGCCATCTCCTAAAGTTGAATATTGCCTGAAATGCAGTACCTGCAGATGAAACCATGTGAGAGAGAGGAAAGTGCAATATTGTCAGTTCAAATTTTCTCTGTTTTGGAAAACAATTAGTTTTGAGACTTCCTGTTAATTGTTATGGGGTTAAAGGATGAACTGCTGGATATGTCTTTGGTGCTATGTAGAGTATTGTCGCAGATTGTCTTAGAACTGATTCATTGTATGTTTGGTATAATAGGCTTGAACACATACACTGAGTCACCAGATTATTATTATCTCTGGATGCATAATAATCTGGTCAATCAGTGTATATCCTATATAATAAGAGGCTAATATACAAATTTTCCCCCTGACCAGGAGTTTGAATAGCAGGCATGCAGGCCAACCGCCCATGTCCCTTCCCCCTAGCCAGTCTGGCTGGACACCACCCATGCACAAATTCATGCACAGGGCCTCTAATACACACACACACACACACTTGGTGTGGCCAGATTATTATGCATTCAGAGATCATAATAATCTGGCCACTCAGTGTATGTGCGTAAACATTTGAAGTTGGAATAAATATTAGCTGTCATAGAATGTTGTGGTTATCAAATTCTTTGCAACCTAATGCTTTCCTAGTGAAGCCTGCCCATCTCACCTCAACTAAAGGAGCTGTGGTTAAGAGTATAATGGTGAGACCAAAGACTCAGGAGCTGGATTCTATACCAGACCTACCATGTATACCTATGTGACCCTGGAAAGATTTTTTAAGCTCTCTGTACTTTATTTTTTCCCTGTGAAATATAATTTATAACCAGATTCACCTAATAGGATTTTGTGAGGATTATAATAAAGCATTTAGAACATGAAGAATTTAGAACCAAGCCTCCTACAGAATCCATGCTCAGTGAGCACTCTTATTGTTCCTATTGATTTATTTCAGATAATGAGACTGGGGTAAGATTTTTATTAGAGAAAGGTTTTAAAAAATTTTTAGAATTTCTACTTTTTAGTTCTTTCCATAATTTCATGGATGGGAGGCTGTGACTCACCTATAACCATACAGTTAGTAGAATGATAATAAGGTCTCTAGACCCCTGAGTCTCAACACAGTGCTCTACTCTTCACCCTCCTCCCAAATCAGGTACTTTGGAAATCTTAGCTTCTTTCCTGTATTAATAATCATTCCTTGGGTTACAAGTGAGGGTAAATAATTCAAACTGGCTTAAACAGAATAAGAATTATCTAGGTTTGGTCACCTCTGACCCCCTTTCCAGAGAAAGGTCTCCTTGCCTAATTAGAGCAACAATTCAATGACTCACTCTCATGCTCTTCGTGGTCCAGTGTGGGTGTGTGTGCACATTTCTGAACTAGTTCTTGTGGCCCACGGGACCAAATACTCTCACCTGCCAGGAATGGGTGAAGTGCTCAGGCTGGGAGCTGGAGATGAATGGGGCAGTCCTGGACACATACCACAGTGGTACTGAATGCAAAAGAGGATGCTCCCTATAGAAAAACTGAGAAAAGAAGAATGATTTTTGGGAAGGCAAAAACAATAAATGTTATTTCTAAAGATTGACTAAATCCCCAAAGAACTGAATACCTCAAAGTAATCAATTCTATAACTTAGAATAGCTGGGCCTTTTCAGTTTATATTATCGAACAGTTCACTGCTGGTTAAATCCAAGTTAACCCTCCTTTGCTCCCCTTAGTGGCTGCCATGTCTTTCTTGCCAACATGGCTGCTGATTTTTTTTTTTTAATTTATTTTATTTTAACCCAAAATGGAGATTATCTGGAGGACACTTTTCTAAAAAATCACCTAAGCTGCAAAATGGACTGGGAATGTGTGCTATGTAACATTTTAGGTGATTTTATATTGTCAGCAATTTTTCCTAAGTCTGTCAGTTTTTAGCTGTAATTTGAGTCTGAGTGTTGTACCTTTGAGATCCTCTGGGAATAATGCATGTCCCCCTGTGACTGCCAAGTAGAGTGGAGTGAGCTATGGGGATTTGAGGCCCCAGCGTGCTCAGGCTGCCCTTTTCATTCCTAGTGCAATTCTAACTGAGACACTGATCTCCACGTCCCTAAATAACTCAACCTCAGTCTTGGAAATTGTACTTCTCCCCAGGAGCCACCATCACAATTAGCATGACTTGAAGCACTCTAGCTACAGTTTGGAAATTCAGCTTTCAGGGAAAGAGAAGCAGAACATTCCCCGTGGAAGGTCCTCATTTGTAGAATTTTCTCTGCCTGCCCTGATTGCAAAACCCCAGTGAGAAAAACCTTCTTTTTATTATGGTGAGTTGCTGATGCTAATGTATGGCAGCCAATGTTGTTTGCAATCTATTTAAATTAAACATTATTTTGCCCTGGCTCCCTGCAGAGTCTGTCTCGTACACAAAAAAAGCACAGTTTCATAAATCTAATAAACAACTAAACAAATACATGCCTTTGCACATTGATGCCACTTGGAATCTCTGTGTTTTCCTGTTTGTCCTATATGATTTTGAAGACAGCTATCTGTCCTTATTTGTGCATGAGTAATTCTTCCAGTTTCCCTGGAAGTGAAGCCAACGCCAGACATTGGCTGCTTCTGTGCACATCTCTGTGTGTACACAGGGATCTATAAATATGAATGCTCCTACTTTTAGAGTCTGAAAATAAAACAATCAAGTGTTTCTTGAATGAAATTGGTCTTGCTTTTAACCCATACTAGCTTTCTGAGAAGAGCATTCTAATAAAACCACTGTAACAGTCAGGTGTTTTTTTGAACACCAGTATAATTATCCTTTCAAGAAGAGAACAAAACCGTATTGGAAACCTCAGTTTAAAATAGAGTGAAGCCAAATACCTAATTATAGTGATGTCTTTTTTCCCCCCTCTTGCTTTGATGTCCTAGCAAGACGTTATTTCATGCCTTTGTTCTCCCTTCAATGACCACAATAGTTTTGGCATAAATTTTGTCAAAAAACTATTATGGTGAAAGCCTCCTCTCTTGTATTTCTTGTTCTTTTGGAGGATAGTCTTAGAAATAACCAAACTGGTGGTCTGCAGAAAGGGCTACCCCTAGGGAGGTAGGAGTCCTTCCTCAGCCAAGCTTCACACAGACATTTGTCTTCTCCTTCCACTGCATCCTCAAGACCCTTGAATTTCTCCTTCCTTGTCATAAATCCCGTTCTGCTCAAGGGGAGGATTATATTAGGGTGGACTTAGAGGCACCTGGGAATGCTTATAGAAAAGCCCCATTGGGAGGTCTGAGCGTGGACCTCCTGGAGTTGTCTTTTAAGCTTTGTCTATGAAGTGAAGCATGTTTGTCCCCAGTGAAAGGGATCCCTGTGTGAGCAGGATGGGGAGCTATTTGCGTGTTGGGAATCTTTTCCCATGGGAGGGGAACTAGAAGAACAAATAACAAAAGCATAATAAATACAGCTGGGATTTCCAAGGGACTAATGGGCTCCAGTGCTTTCTAACCATAGCTCTGCGGGTTAGGACTTAAAACACCCCACTTTGCACCTGACTTAATGAGAACCCTGAGGGAGGAGTTGTTCTCTCTTCACTTCCTGATTGGCCTCTGCAGCATGAAGGAAGCTGAGCAATAAAGATCCTTAATACCCCAGTCATATTTCACCATCACAATAGTGAACTACACCTGATTCTATTAGCATGCCAGTTTTCACTCATCACCATAGTTTCCTAGTATTACAGATCATGGGCTTTAAAGAGGAAAAACAACCAGTGGGAACATTTGCACTGGAATGTGATCTCTAGAAGACCAAGTTCCTTTGCTATTGTTTTTCTCAAATATGTGACTCTGTTGCAAAATTTTAAATCAAATTATATCTAAAACATGTGATGAAATGCAGAGTAACATCAGTAGTAATTATCTTTCCTCTGGAAATGATAATAGGAGTCAATAAGCCTCCTTTCCAAATTGGCAGCTTTTGAGGCATTTAGGGTAAATCTGAAATAATTTATCATGGCTTGCCAGCTTCAATAGTGGGTACTGCCTAACTCTTAACCTCTGCTTTATTCTCACATTCTCGTTACCAGTTACCATGGACTTCTTTCAGCACCTGAGTCCACCCTCCTTATTCTTGCTTTTGAGGTCCCTGTGTACTGTTTCCTTAGCCTAGAACACTCCTCCCAACAGTTCACTGATAATCCTCTGCTCACTTTTCAGTTTAAACATTATATCCTCCCCTGGATCCCAGAAAGGGTAGGTTCCCTTGTTATTTATGCCTTTAATATTCTGTCCAACTTTTGACCCGCTTTCCATATTTATAATTATTTTTAATATATTTCTTTGTCATTAGAATATTAGCTTCTCAAGGTTATGGGCATTAGGGTTCTCAGGTTCCCCAAGATAGAAATTGAGAGGAAACCCCAGAGAAATTTCCAGATAGATTTTATTAAGCATATGCTCAAGCAAAAGGGCAGGAGCACAGAGGAAAGTAAGGTGCTGTGAACTAACTTGGGGGCCAGGTCTGCTTGCCTGCTTTTATAAGACAGGGGGAAAGTGGGCTTGTGCAAAAAAGGGGGCTTTTTGAAAAAAGCTGGCTTGCCTAATTTTCCATTTCAGGGTCAGAAGACTTTCTTTTCCAGCTGTGTTGTCTGGTGACTATGTTTGTACCTGTGCCTTGGGGGCAACATAGCAGACTGTTCATTGCTGTCCATCCTAGGAAGGTCCTGTATGGGTCAAACCTTGATCAGATCCACATTTTGGTTGGTAATGTAAGCAGTCAGTTATAAGGAAGACACAATCAACTACCTGTGTTTCTGAGAAGGGTGAGGAGGGATGTTAACTATTTTTTCCCTATCAGAAACACTGATTTTACTCTCTTCTCTCCCCAAACCTTTAGGATATTCAGTTAGGTCTGAATAGAATGGCCCAGAACTTTTTTTGTGTGTGTGTTTTTAAAAATATTTTTTATTGATTTCTAGAGAGAAAGGAGGAGAGATAGAACCATCAATGATGAGAGAGAATCTTTGATCAGCTCCCTCCTGCACATCCCCCACAGGGGATGGAGGCCAAAACCCCCGCAGGTGCTCTGACCAGGAATCAAATCAGAGACCTCTTGGTTCCTGGGTCGACCCTCAACTGCTGAGCCACACTGTCTGGGTGGCCCAGAAGTTTTGACTGTCCTTAAAGTAAAGCTTAGACTGAGCAAAGAATTCTTAGTCCCCTTGATTTGATTATGATGACACTGCAAATCTCCATGAGGTCCAGAATATAGGCTAAGGCTAGCCCAATTTTAGTAAACCCCGTGTTTCAAACTCTGAGGACTCAGGGAGGCTGGCTTGCACTGAGTATTTAAAGCTTAATATTTGGCCTCACCAGATATGGGTCTTTATTCTGATCTTTTCCATAATAGTCTCTCTCTCCTCTCTCTCTCTCTCTCTCTCTCTCTCTCTCTCTCTCTCTCTCTCTCTCTCTCTCTCTCTCTCTCTCTCTCTCTCTTCTCTCTCTCTCTCGTCCTCTCTCTCCTGTCCTATGGAATCAGGTCAGGGGCTTGGACTTCCCTTTTGCTGGATGATGAGCCATCTCAGTTGCAAAAGGATTCAGTTTGCTCTTTATTCAACCTTTTTCTTAGTTAAGTCTTTGCTGCATACTCCTAGCTCCATCAGAACTTTTCAATATTACTGCAGTTTTATTTGAGATCATTAAGTTGTTCAAATTCTAATTAGCATTTAAAAATTATATTATCAACTTGTTAGTTTCTAAAATGTTTTTGAAGCCTCTGAGTTCTGAGTAATCTACACATAACCTTAAATCTCTACATGTGGGGATCACACTGAATCAAATAACATTTTTTTAAACAAAAAGTTACATCTTTGAGGATTTACATAGGAAATAATGCTTTGATCAAATAAAGGATAAGAATTTTCATAATTTACATGGATAATACAAAATCTTATTGAAGTGGGAAACCTTTTTTTCATCCCTACCCATTTCCCCTTCTTACCCATTTGAGCTTATCCTTGTATTAATAACTTCTACAGAAAGCGTGAGGTCTGGAAACAATTTATTATAATTTCATCATCTTTGCAATATTTATTGAAGTTGCTCAGAGAAGTTAGAATCTTTTAATGGAAGTATAAGTAAATATAATCTTGGACAACTATTATTTGGTCAGCAAAGCATTTCCTAGGAATTAAACCCATCTATGAACCGTAAAACATTACACAGAAATTTCTTATACCCTCATATTTTCCTGACTTGGTTGTAGTTATTGAAGGTCAAAACAGCCGTTACAAAGATACCAAGAAAAATAGAGGTTCTCTGATAGAATGAGCTGTCATCTGGAGCCCAAGGAGTCTCTTAGTCCTGAGCATTTATTAAGCATAGATTGCATGACAGATGCTATTCAAGGTTTGGAAGGCTAAAAATGTAGAGGGACAGTTCTTGTTCCTGGAGTTGCGAGTAGTCTACCAAAGGCATTTAGGGCAATCCTCATGGGAATGAAAAAATGAGGTCATATATGGCAAGGGTCTGCAAGTTCCTGGCACAACCTCCTTGGGTACAATAAAGGACATTTGCCATTTTAGAGATGAAGAAGATATTGGTTTATGATTGGAAAATAAGATACTGAGAAATATCTCAAAGTGAAAGCATGAAGTTGGCAGCAAATTCTTTGTTATTTTTTCTTTAAGTCTTCTGCTGCTTCAGTTGCAGTGAAGATTCTCCCTACTTAATTCCCTCATTTACTCAGTTGAATATACACTGTTTGACTAACTGCTGAATATACACTGTTTGACTAACTGCTGCTTCAGTTGCAGTGAATTAACTGTAGTTACCACAGTGTCATCCAGGTTATTGTTTCCCCCATCCCCTTATTTTCTCATTTTAATTACAACAGAGAAAGGAATAAGTGCAGTCAGAGTACAGAGACCATTCCTTGGCATAAAAAGGCTGATTAAAATAGAAAATTAAAATATTAAAGAAAGGAAGTCCTTTTTTTGACTTATGGAAATGCAAGTTGTGCAAGGTCTTCTGGAATTAAATATTTTTGCAAGTTTAGTAGTATCTGGATTGATTGATTTATACTCTGCTTTTTTCTAGAAGTGATTTCAAACAGGCTAAAATGATACATGAAATGCCCTTGGGTTAAAGTTGGAGAAAAGAAGCAATAAGAACAGGGGAAAACAAAAAGTAATTTTGTCTCCACTATGGAGACTACCACACACCTATGATAGGTAGCCCACACTTCCTGATACCAAGTTAGCACAAACTACATTGCCTGAGGGGAAAAAAACACCCCACACACTTCTGTGTAATTACCATATCCCCTGGTTTATTGAATTAAATTGTGTGGGTTGATGCTCCTCAGGAGTAACTAAATTGACAGATTATCTTCTGTTTTCTATGCAACTGTTTAAGTAGTTGCAAGTTTCTGGGGGCAGCAGCTTGTTTTTTCATTATAACTGTAGCATCAGATAAAATGCCTAGCACATAGTGGGTGCTGAATATACACTGTTTGACTAACTGAGTAAATGAGGGAATTAAGTAGTGTGAATCAAGGGATCAGCCAAATCTAGGCAGGGGTTAAAACTCCCTGAAATGTTAGAAGTCTTTGAATAACTCCTGTAAGAGAATTAGCAAGAAAAAACGTTAATGATGGGTTATATATGTATATATCCTATATAATCCATATATAATAAAGAGGTAATATCAAATTGACCCTACACCCTTGTGTCACAATGGCCACCCCAATGTTGTCACACAATGACTGCCACAAGATAGCTCCCCCCACATCATCACAAGATGGCCACCCCCACGTCATTACAATATGGCCACCACAAGATGGGCATCCCACGTCCTCACAAAATGGGCACCCCCAGGTCATCACAAGATGGGTGCCCCAATGTCGTTACAATATGGCCACCCCCATGTTGTCACAAGATGGCAGCTCCCACATCATCACAAGATGGCCAACAGGAGAGGTCAATCGGGCCAGTAGGATAGCAGTTAGGTGTCAATCAGGTTGGCAGGGGAGCAGTTAGGGGGCGATCAGGCTAGTAGACAGAAGTGGTTAGAGGCAATCAGGCAGGCAGGCAGGCAAGATGTTAGGAGCCAGCAGTCCCAGATTGTGAGAGGGATGTCCAACAGGGATTGGGCCTAAACTGGTAGTCAGACATCCCCTAAGAGGTCTCAGATTGGAGAGGGTGCAGACTAGGCTGAGGGACACCCCCCACCACCACCACAGTGCACAAATTTCATGCACCAGGCCATATATATATATATATATATATATATATATATATATATGACCAGAGGTATGTTGTAGTCCATGCAGTAAAATTAAAATGGACAGGAAGTGTCTTTAGCTACCCTGGGGGCCAAGGAAAGCCTGAGAATTCATTTACTAGTTACACTAGTATTTTCAGATCAGCCCCATTCATCTCCTGGACTGATATGAGAGGTTCAAAGGTTATTATTATTCAGCATTTAGACAAATGATTAGGAAGGAGGGAATTGCCTCTGTGCTTCAACTTACCGTTAGGAGCCAAGCCAAGTGACACTTTGAGAGTTTAAGAAATTTTATTACATTCTCTCACAGTGGGCTGAGACCAGAATATCAGAGGCAGCACCAAGGGAGTATTTATATTCTCTTATATAGGTACTGAGTCAGGATTGCATCAGCCAACTGGGGTAGCTGCTGGAACAACAGGACATCCTTGGAAGATAGTAGGATATCTGGTGGATGTACAACTTGGTCAGGCAGAGGGGAGTGCCCTAGTCAGTTGGGGAGTGTATTTTATCTTACTTATGCAGGTACAGACCGTGTGCTTTAAACTATGGGGAAAAAACTTATATTTCAGAAAACATGTCCAAACAGGAGAGGCCAGAGGTCAGCAGTTCAGCCCTTTAGCCAGCAGTCTGGATCGGGCCTAAACCAACAGTCAGACATCCCCTAAGGGGTCCCAGATTAGAGAGAGGGTGCAGGCTGGGCTGAGGGACATCCCCCAGTACACAAATTTTATGCACCGGGCGCCTCTAGTCCTAATATATAAAATCCCTGGGTCATAACAACCAGTAATGACCGGAGGCTGACCAACCGCAAGTCAGTGCTGGCCCCGCTCCCAAGCAAGCAGTTAGGGGCAATCAGGCAGGCAGGCAGAGTGGTTAGGGGTGATCAGGTAGTTAGGCAAGTGGCTAGGGGAGGTCAGGTAGGCAGACAGCCCCTCACTGGGCTGGCTTCACCACCAAGCAAGTGGTTAGGGGCAATCAGGCAGGCAGGTAGAGGGGTTAGGGGAGATCAGGTAGGTAGGCCAGTGGTTAGGGGTGATCAGGTAGGTAGACGGCCCCTCACAGGGCTGGCCCTGACCCCTAGCAAAGAAAGAGGGAGGCCCAGGGCAGCCAAATCATTGCACCCCAGCCTGTCGCCTACAGAGGGAGGCCACCGGTGGCAGGAGAGGTGGGGCAGCACTGCACAGATGGCAAGCAGTGGCAGCTGCGGGTATGGGACCAGCTGCCTGCAGCCTGGGGAAGGAAAGCCCCAATAGGCCTTGATCTTAGACCAGGCCTAGGGACCCTACCCCAGGGGTCCCAGATTCTGAGGGACCCCACCGAGTGCATTGGGTCTCTAGTTTTATAATAAAAGTTTAATGCATAGAAATATAGCATTTTAATATTTCTTAAGAAGGCCATATAAAGCTAATTTACAATAACTAAATTATTTTAAAAACCTATTTCACATTTTCTAGAATGCAGAGCCCTAAGGAACCATTCATAAAGCCTCATTTGCTCTGCTTTCTCACCATTGTTATGCAGATGAGGAGATAAACTAGCAGAAGCAAGACAAGGTTCTGAGTATCTGCTGATTGGCAGCCCCAGGGCATTCTCTTTGATCAAACCCACATTCCTGGACCACCATTCCTTTATACCCCTTTGTTCAAGTCTAAGGTCATCTCGGAAAATGGAACTGAATAAAACATCAGGAATTATATGAGGTGATACTGAAAATGTAAGGGTCTATGTAATTGTGTTTAGCAAATTTTAACAGTGGTAATATATCAAGATTTTAATTTGCTTGGTGATATATCTGTTCACCCATAAGGTATTTTCTGGTTTGAGTTTGGTATGATTTACATTACTGGTGTTCACTATGATTTCATACCTAATGTATTTACAGAAATTCAGGAGCAGGTGTTTGTGATTCAGCAATGTCTCAGCATCTAATTCAGTATGCAAGTTAGTAGGTCATGTATCATATTTATAGGAACTCCGTTACATTCATAATAGGATGAATTTTTACCCTGGGCAAAATCTTAAAGTTTATCAGAGAAATTATGTATTCATGGCCAAGTACATGAAAGTTTATAATTCTGAATTTAAATGTCTTATTTCTCTCCCCTCCACCCGCCCCCCTTTTTTTTTTTAAAAAAAAAAAAACCATCTCACTATTTGAAAAGCAAAATGTTAAATAGCTTTTCTTTTTAAATTTCCAGTTTTGTTTTCCAGCACCCAGAGGTGGGAGGTAATGAATAAGTATTTGGAAGGGATCTTAAGTGAAAAATCTTCTTGGCACCTTAGGACACTGAATGAGGTCTAAGAAATGCTGGTGGATGGGGGATAAAGAGCTGGTTGATAAAGTGTCCTGGCTCTATAGACCTTGTTCTTGCTTCAGGGCTGCCAACAAGATGCTAAAATATAGGGATTGTTATCCCTTGCCTCGGGGAGATGCGTCAGGGCTTAAACTTGATTTAAGTACATAACACCTGGAAATATTTTTATCCTTTTTACTCCAGGCTGGATTTGAACTGCTAACTTGGAGTTCTACAGCCCACATCCAAATCCTTGGAGTCAATCATGCTCCTTCTGTATACAGTTTCCACTGTGCTGGTGTCTGAGATAGATGTTAAATGTTCCTGAAGAAAAACATGATGTTGTTGTTTCTGTAGGCATTGATGGCCATATTGACACGCTGTAGATTGATAGAGCTCTTCTATTTTATTAAAATAGAGTGAAAATTAGCTTTAAATACCATAAACCAAAAACAGAAAACCATGAACTGTACAAAGAGGGGAGAGTCTGATTAGACATTTCTGCACAAAAGGAAGATACATTTTTTAAAGAGGCTTGCCAGCGCCACTATTCATAAATGTGTGTTCAACAGATAAGTCTAATTGCCTCATTTATAGTAGTAGGACATGCGGTTTCCTTTTACATTATTTACTCACCTGCTGAGTTTTGGAGGAGACAGTGAGACTGCTTTTCAATCCTGAAGGCTGCTTCTCTTAGACATTGCTTCTGTCTCCATGACAAGTGTTTTATTGTCACTTCTGACTGGATTCATATTTTGTCAGTCAGTTGTCTGTCTTCAAAGAGTTCATGAGTTTCAGTAAAGGTTCTGAAAATATTTTTTAAACCCTTCAATTATTATGACTCTTCAAAAATCAAGTTGCTTGTTCTATATTCCTTTATGAGTGAATAAGACAAACTGGAAAACAATTCTGTGGCTTTTCCCATGCATCGAACTACAGTCATTTACATCGGTATAGGTTTTGCTTTTCATGCATATCAATTCATAAGCTTGTTACAGTACTTGGTTAGATAGTTAAGGCAGACTTCATTTATTCATTCACTCATTCATTCATATATTTATTAAGCAATGATATGTCAGGCATTAGGCTAGGTTCCAAATGATTAGGTCAGGAGAGTAGAGCCCTTATTAATGAGATTAGTGCTTTCACAAAGCAGATTTCTTGCCCTTTCTGCCTTGTGAGGACACAATAATAAAATGTTTGGGTATGAACCAGGAAGAGGGTCCACACCAGACACCAGTTTGCTGGCATCTTGATCTTAGACTTCTCAGTCTCCAGCACAATGAGAAATAAATTTCTGTTGTTTATAAGCTACCAGTATTTGGCTTTCTCTTATAGCAGCCTGAATGGACTAAGACACTTTCCAAGACATATATTTTATTTTTATTTTCTATTGCACTGCTTAGCATCTCCAGTAAATTACAGTGATAATTCACATCCCTGTTTTTTTATATATGTTTTTATTGATTTTTTATTTTAGAGGGAGAGGAAGCAAGAGGGAGAGATAGAAATATGGATGAGAAACATTAATTGGATGCCTCCTGCATGCCTCCTACTGAGGATCAAGACAGTAACTTGGGCATGTGCTCTGAAGGGGAATTGAACTGGTGACCTCTTGGTGCATGGGAAGATGCTCAACCAACTGGCCACACTGGCTGGGCACTAACATTCTTATTTGTTCCTAATCTTAGGTAGGAAGAACATTTTTAATATGTCACTAATTAAATATGACGTTTCCATAGGAGTTTTTCATAACCTATATACTCAGGTTAAAGATGGATCCTTCTAGTACTTTTTATTAAGAGGAGCAGGTGAAAGTTGGCAAGAAGTTTTGGAAATGCTATTCCAGTATGGCTCCCTTCTGGTCTGTGGCACATGGGGGAACAAGGAATTTTCCCATAGTGAAGAAGGAGAAAAGGAGAGAGGGCTAAGGAGGGATAGACAAAATAATTTATTCCCTTTCTTTTCTCTCTGAGTCACATTTCTTCTACCATCAGCCTCTCAAGTGGTCTGACTCCTCTCAACATTCTTCTATTTTTTTTCTCTCTTTAATTTCTACTGTAGATTGCAGTTGACAAGTGCTCTTAATGAAATGAACAGAGAGGCATTCTTCCAGCCACGTCACTGTCTCTGTTGAACAACTGGGACAGTGTGGGTGACCAGCTCAGCCAGTGCTGTCCCAGAGGCCATTTGCATCCAATGCCTGTTGACCTCACATCCAGGCCAGAAAGATAAGCTCTGGTGCTTCACAGCTCCTTCTGGAACTTTCTGCCCCAACCACTCACATTTCCTAGTAACAGCTGTGCTGCTGGAGTGTCAGTGATTAACAAAGTATCAATTATTCCCCTGGAATCCTCTAGAATTGCTTCTCCTGGGGTACCTGATGGATCTCTGCTTCAGAGATGGTTTATCAGTACATCAGGTAATAACTTGCTCTTCTGTCTCCATCCTCCTGAGTACATTTTAGAGGGGGGGAAATCTCCAGGTTATATGATAGGTGTTTTATCCTTGTTAACACAAGCACCTGGTAACGAATCTTTAAATTATTAGCTGCATGCTGAACCAGCCTTGTTCCTGGTTTTCGCTGTGAGAGCCTATAATTCCACATTTGCTTTAGCTTTCTTATGAAAGCTTGAGATTATTTATTTTCTCCGAGTATATTCTTGGCATATTTCTGCCTAGAGGAAGAGCAAAATCAATAAGTCCTACATTTTTATTAAGTTTCTTAAAGAGCAGGATATCTGATCTGTTGGCTGGGGTTGGTTAATCACCATCCTGTACAAATTAATCTTTGGATGGTGGTTTTTCCGCATTTTTTTTTTTAATCCAGTTGTTATTGGTAATAGTGTTGTCTGACTTGATAACCTTACTCAAAGGATATTTTTTTGTGCCTAGTGCCTTTTGATGTAGCCCAAAGCAGCAAAAAAGGTAAAGATATTCTCATACACACATTCTCTTGCTTTTTAGCCTGCCATAGACTATAGTTCAATCTCTCTCCTGTTTCTTCCTATGGGGCCAATTTTGGCAACTTTAGCTGCCACTGAGCCTGCACCAATTTGCAATAAAAGTCAAGTGAGATCACATGACATGTATCTAATTTCATTTGAATATGGCCAGTCATGTACACGAGGCTTGGGATAAACTACAGCTGGCTGTCCCAGAGTACTGGGCTCTGCTGGAAAAGAGCATCCAGCAGCTTGAACAAACCCTACAACCTTAGCCAGACTCTCAGTGCTGCCTGGAGTCATTCTCCATGAAGCTAGTCAGCTACTTCTCCCTTTTGTCTCAGCAGCTATTCCAAACTTTCAGTATTCTGCTGATTCCGTCCTCTGCCCCGTCCTCGTCTGCTCTCAGCATATGGCCTTGCCTTCTTATTCTTGTGGAAAAACAAGAAATTGCTCCCCAACCTTCACAGCCCCAAATCAAAGATGTATTTCCAATAGAACACATGCTTTCACAATGTTTCCTGTTTTCTGCAAAAGACCGTACCCTGGCTGCCAAAGTCTAATTCATCTACCCAACCGAAGTTTGTCTCTGACTTGACAGAGACCCAGGGCCATTAGCCACCCACTTTATATTCGGTTTACTCCATTCAAGGTAGAAACATGCCTTTATAAATATATCTGCTGACCCTCCATCACCCTTTAGCTACTGTTGTATATCTCTTTTCCTTTGTAGCAAGACTTCTTGAAGAGCTATATGTATTTCTCATCCTCAACTGACAGTGATTTATCTTCTGTCCCCAAAATAGCTTTGAAATTATTTCCACCAATTAACTTCATTATTAAATCCAGTGGATATATATCTTTTCCTTTATTTGACAACATTAACAATTTCCTCTTTCTTAAACCTCTCTTTTTTTAAGTTTCATAAAATTTTCCTCCACTGGTTTTCCTGTTGTGTTTCTCACACCCTTCAGTCTCCCTCATTGACTACTTTTCTTGTGATCCCTCAAAAATGACAGTGTTCTCAAAGGTTTCTTTCCAGGTGTAAGTACATTTCCCATACTGACTGCAGCAGCCTTTACAGATGGCTGACTCATAACTCTAAATGTACAGCTTATTCCTCTCTGTAGGATTTCACACTCATATTCACTAGAGTATTCCTTAGTCATCAGATCTGAACATCTCCCAAACTAGTCTCATTGTCCTTGTTCCTAAGCGAGCTGTTTCTATATTTATCTTAAAGAATAGCACCCAGAGGCCCAGAAGGAAACCTGAGTCATTCATTAATTTACCTTCTCAATCACTACATCCTTCTATGCTTTATTTCCTAAATATAGCACATATCTCTTCACTCTCATTATCATTATTTTACCCAATTGCCTCTTTAGCTCTCTAACTGGCCATTTCCCCCCTTCAGTCTGATCCCTAATAATAATAACAAACTTGATAATATACTTACTACTACTAGAACAATGCTTCTATATTAATTTTGCCAAAACTTTATAGATTTGTTGCAAGTCCAAAAAAAATTATGACTTTAAAGCAGGGGTGTGAAACCTTTTTTCTGCCAAGGGCCATTTGGATATTTATTAGATCATTTGTGGGCCATACAAAATTATCAACTTGAAAATTAGCCTGCTTTAATTGGTCAAACATTTAATTAACTCACCCCTAATGCCCTGGCAGGGCCAGACCAAATGATTTCTCCGGCCATAAGGGCCAAACATTCCCCACCCTTTCTCTAAAGTATATACAAAGTATGGCAAAAGTGGGTTTACAGTTGTGAGGATGCAAAACACAGAGTTTTTTTTTCTAGTGTTATTTATTAATTATTGTGTTACTTCCCATATGAACAACTGTACACCTACTTTTGCCCTGCCCTGTATATAATATCAAGACATCTGTGAAGAAGATTAGGGTGAAAAGACTTGCTTTATTGATATCAAGGTTTTTCTATTATTAAAGCAGTGTGTGATTGCCTCATGGACAAAGCAACCAGTGATACATAATGCTAAGCCCAGAAATAAACCCACCCATAAAAGGACCTGTGACCTTTGACTGAGGTCTATCTCTTTGGTTGAAATAGGGAAAACAAAAACTACTCGGTATTTAAAATAGCAAGGATTTGCTGGTAAAAGGGGACAAAAGATATATAAAAACTATTGAAGGGCACAGGAAGGGCACAGGTTTGGGATCCAGGCATGCCTTTGGCTTTATAATGAATGCATTGCTAGCACCACCGAGAAGTCAGCAAAGTTGAGGACACTCCTCTTGAGGTCACAGCCTTCTCCAGTCGCAGCCCCCAAACTGGTGACTGATATAGGAATTCTGAGTCCACCTGGCTCCTGAAAAACCTCCCGTCCAAAGCATGTAGCTCCTCTGCTATTGTTGCTGGGAATAAAAGGTCTCTACCTTTCTTTCCTTAATTTGTGTAGGTGCATTTCTCTAACAGCATCTAAACCTTAACCTTCCTGGCAAAGAAGTTTGGAATATTCAGTTTTTAGGTTGTTAGTCCTTGTAATACAGGGGAAAGTAAGAAGGGAAATCAGTGGGTGCCACGGGCCACAGAAAGCATCTAGCACAGGGAACTGAAGATCTATATAGAGAGGAAGAACTATTCAGTAAGAAGTGCTGGGATAACTGGAGAGAAATTGAAAACAAATTGGATTTCTGCCTCAGGCTATACTCAAGAGTCAACTTACATAGATAAGTACTTTTAAAAAATATTTTTATTTATTTTAGAGAGGAAAGGAGAGAGAGAGAAACATCAATGATGAGAGAGAATCATTAATTGGCTGTTTCCTGCATGCCCCCCACTGGGGATCGAGTCTGCAACCCAGGCATGTGCCCATGACCAGAATCAAACTTGGGACCCTTCAGTCCAAAGGCCGACATTCTATCCACTGAGCCAAACCAAGTAAGGCGTGACTTTTGAGAAAAGAAAAAAGTTTAGGAAGAAAATACAGGAGAAATTTTTTTTTGGTGGGGGTGGGGGGGATTTCCTCAGTGCCCTTTCTTTTTATATTTTAAAAATAAATCTTTATTGTTCAGATCATTACAATTGTTACTCCTTTCTCCCCCAGGAGAACTTTATAAAATTTTTTTTGAAGTAGGGAAAATTTTGTTTAAAAATATTCTAACCATAAAAAAATGATATATTAATTAAACTGTGTTAAAATTAATAACTATTGTTTACAAAAAAATCATAAAGAAAATGAAAGGACAAAAAATAGTAGAATATATTTGTTATACATATACCAAACAAAAGTTTAATATTTAGAATATATATATATATATATATATATATATATATATTATATAAAACAAAAACTACCATTTGATAGGAAACAAACATACAAACAAAATATAAAAATGGACAAAGATCTGTAAGTATATTGCTAATAAACATAAAAAAGTGTTTAAAGGTTTCAACAATTATAGAAATAAAAATCATGATCAAATTAAAATATACTTATCATATTGGTAAATATTAATAAGTAAATATTAGGAGTCATACTGATGTCTCCTTACCCAGCATATCTTTGTATATTTATCTCCTAAATACAGCCTAAATCTGTTTATTTTCCTTTTCATTTCCATTGTCATTGTTTTAGTTCACAAAATATTGAAGAAAGTAGGGATCAATAGGAATTCTTATACAATGGTCTTGGAAAGGTAAATTAGAAAATCACTTTGGAAAATAATTGGGATTATCTTGGAAAGATGAACATGGAAACACTATATAAGTAAGTATTCATACCTAATATCTACCACAGAGAAATTCTTATACATAAACCTAGGCAGTAGAAAAGAGTTTGTAAGAGCCAACAATTAGAATTCTTTATAATCCATTATCAAGAAAATGGATGTAAAAATTGATCTACATTTCTAGAACAGAATACTATACAGCTCTGAAAATGAATAATCCATAGCTATACTCAGTAACAAATGAATCTTAGGAATCTAATGTGGAGTAAAAAAATGTCCTAAAAGACCATAAACAATATGACAAAATTAAAATAATGTTCAAACACAAAAATTAATGTGTAGACTTACATATATAGTTATTATGGGTATTTTTTAAAAGCACAGTAAAGATAAACAAAATTCTATATTGTGCTTTACTCTGATTTTGTGGGGAAAGGATGCGATGGGATAGAGCTGAAATACATAGGTAGATAGAACTTATTCATAATGTATTCATTGGGTAATATGTTCATGAGAATTGAACATATTATGCTTTATAACATAAATATGTGATAAAACATTTTGCATGTATCAGGTATAACATTAAAATATTAATAAAAATGATCTATATTCTAAGATGTTCAGGTTGTTTTAAGATTAAAGCTATCACTTTTTATTATCTATTTCATTTTTGATGTTCAATAAATAATCATGGTATTTAAAAAAAACTGTTCCCTATCAGTTATCTGTCTGTATCACATGTATTGCCACAAAATCTCTAAAAATATTAATTTTAGCTTAGTTCTGGAATGGCTTATTGCCCACCAAAACACAAAGCAGTGTAATGACAGGGAATAAACTTTCTGAGGAAATAAACATGTGAAAAATTAGAGTCATCACTATAGGGTTTTTTTGTTGTTTTTTTTGTTTGTTTTGTTTTCTTTTGAAATCTTAGAACATTTCACTGTTGGAGTTAGTGGGAGGGGGGAAAGCAAAATAAAATAAAATTGCAAATCATTCACTGTCTCTCTTTTTAATGTTCCATATTCTATTGATGTTAATTGCTTCTCTTCCTCACCTTTTTGGACCAGGTTCTGATGCTTTAGCTTTATCCACACGGCTCCTCTTAAAGTCTTCAGAGTCTCTGCCCATCTCACTTCATCTCCTGTCACATTTCTGGCCTCCATCTGCTCAAATCCTTCTGATAAGCCAAACTTCACTTCCAGTGGATCTCTGAGCAGGTCCTGCTGTTTCTGCCTTTGTGCCTTTTCCCAGGCTATTTGCTCTTCCTGGAAATCCCATCCTTTCCTCCTTTCCCTCACTGACCTCCCACTAGGGAGTCTTGCTTGACCCTTTTGTCTGGGGCTCCCTTAATCCCTTATGCATAATTTGCTCATGGGTGCAGAGACCAGGTCTGCTTTTGTTCACTATTGCACTTCTCCTGTATGGTAGAGAGTAGACTTCCAATAAGTATTTGCTGACTGATGGACTTACTGAATGAATGAATGAACTGTGAGCATTGCTGGTTTTCAGACATAAGGAGCATGTCTGATGGACTGGTTGGAGATGCACAGCCCACTCAGTTACCTGAGAGCATGTTCCAGGAGGACATGGCTTATTTAAGGAAGGTTGCTGTGGGCACCTGCAGGATAGATGAGGATGGGGACTATAGCATCATGCTGTTTCAGGTACTCCTCTCCTTTCTTGGCCTATGACTGACTTCTGAGACGAAAAGAGAGAAGATTTATAGGCAGAGGGTAAAAGAAGTCCTTCCCACAAGGGAAACTCAGATGTATGAGATCTACTATACTTTCTGGCCCAGTTGACAAAAGCCACTCCAGTTGAGGTTGGGGAGGAAAACTCCCTGCCCCTGCACAATCCAGGGTGGTGCTTTGAGTACAGAGTGACTCGATGGCACAGTGTCAACAGCCAAGCAAGCACACTATCACGTGGCTTTTTGAGGGGGAGTCATTCACAATAAGGAGGAGCTAGAGGGGAGAAAAACCAAATGTCCTCTTAGGATACAGCCTGAGCAGAAATAACTAAGATCCAGAGCCTTGTGAACACTGTTTTGTGCACATGGAGTATAGAACAGTGGGATTAGAGGGCTTAAAATATGTACATGAGAGTTTCAAATATATCTTTATAGGTTCCTGAGGCCTGAGAAAGTCAGGGTATGTTATTACAGTTCTCTGTGGTTCCAGGTAAGAACTTGCTTCTGAATTATTTGAAGTTTTACACTGGAGTTTTACACAGTCTCTAGTCTTGGTCTTTAGTGATGTGTTTTACTGATCAATTTACATAGTTTATAGTTTGACTTGTAAAAAGAGCCTTTTAGTTTGACCATCTGGAATTGTTGATGTTAATTGCTTCTCTTCCATATTCTGTTTTTGTTTTTGGCCTTTGGTGCTACATATGACCTTCATTAATATTTAAGGTTACATGCCATCGCCTCTAGGTCTTTGTTGAATGAGCTTATATTGCCAAACGAATATGTTAAATGTAGGAGAGCAAAGGCATTTATTACCTCAATCTTTTTGCCTAAACTGAGTTATAGTTTCTGTATTTTCTTTACAATGAACCAATTTTTATTCTTAAGCCTTTAATTACTCCGGGAGCAATCTTTATTATCTGTAAGAGACCTGACATCTCCAGACTTTCCTTGGCATGAGAACTCCACTTCAGCTGCCAGTGACGATGCCTTCATTCTTCAAACAAAGGCACTTCATTAGACACCGGGAAGAGGCGAACTGAAAAGGTGGGAGGTCACCACACTGCACATCAGGGGAGCTTGGGTCTGGTTATGGCTCTTCCACTGACTTTTCTGGCCTCAGATAATTCTTCCATACAAATGAAGGTGATGAGCATAAAGTAATCCGGCAAAGAGAACAGAAGGCCTCCCACCCCCAAACACACACACATAAAGGGAGGGTAAGGCCCAAGATGCATCAGGAGGCTATGACCCCGAATTTCTGCAGGGCTGAGCAGACTAAGCAAGTCTGATCCTGATGTCTTCTCCGTCGTCTACCTGCAGAAAAATCTCATTCAGCTTCATGCTTCATACCTCACCGCTCTCTCCCTCACTGACCTGCTTTCCCTCTTCGGCATCCCTTTAATAGGACATTTTCTGCTCCTTAGCTTTCCAGCTATCACTTAGACATCTCTCTTCCCACAAATTTAAACTATGCAGCCTCAGGTAGTTTGCAAGGATGAGATGACAAAATACCAAATGATTGCTAATATGAGAGTAAAGTGGAAAAGTACATGCAATACTTTTCCTTTTAATTTTCCTGTCTTTATATGCTCAGCTTTGGACTGAGTTGCCCTTCCCCTCTATTATCATTTTCCTTACCCCTAAAATTAGTACAGAGGTCTCAGTGGGTGATTAATTCTCTAAGAAGGATTTTGAAAAATCAGCCTCAGCCACTCACGGCATTTTGTCTCCTCCGCTCCCCACCTCTCCTCTGATTCTGACACAACCAGCTGACCTGGTGTTGCAGACATACGTTCTGGCATCCAACACATACTCGTCTTTTCTCTATCTGTTTTCCCTTTGTTGTTGGGCATGCCTGCGAGGGACTTCTAAGGCAGGAAGGAGCCCCGTAATACACTTTTCCCAGGCTGCATGCGGCATACTAATGCATGCTCCCCCGGCTCTTGCAATTGCAGATATGGGCTGTGTGTGTCAGGGATGAAAGTGGAAGAACAGCTGCAGCTGGCAGGAGAAAGATAATGCAGGAATGAGATTGTCAAAGTAGCTTTGCGGGCCTTAAATTAGCTGCTTGTTTCTCTTCCTCTCCTTTTCCACTCAATCTTTCTATCCCAGGGTTCCCAGCATCTTTCTCAAGACTTCCATCTGTTTTGCTACATCACCCGAGCCAGTTGTTCTGGAAGGAATAGTGGCCCTCACAGGAGAGGAGAGAAGAGGGGTTGGGGGTGGGGGCTGTGGGGGTTTGGGAGGGATAAGAAGGGAAGGCAGCTGCATCCTGAGGGGAAGAGTGTGATCGTGTATCATAACACCTCACCATAAGCACCAATTAGAGTGTTTCTGAGGTTGCAATTCAGTTCAGGGTTCCAATTCTTAACCAGCCTTTTAAAGTATATTGCAAGGCTAAGGATGTTATGCCCACCTCACATTTTAATACTGTATAGTCCTACCTGCCTCTGGGGATTCAAATGAATGATGCATCCCACATGCGGTGAATTTCTCCATCTTCCTTCTTTGCATGGTGGGAGGTGTGAGCACAGCTCATTTGTGCCCCCCTGGCTTGCCTGCCAGTCTTTTATTCCTGCTCTGCCATTCCTCTTCCTCCCTTATCTTATAGGAGTACAAGTGGCTATTTGTTCCTCTCTATGCCTTGCAGCCCAGCACTGAGATAATCCACCCTTCTCCCCCCTTATTTACAAACACAGACATCATTCTAGAAGTGAGGACAGAAATCAGCAAGCTGCCCTCTGCCCAAGCCTGACCTGACTCTGGGTGGGGGGCCAGGTGGAGGCGGTTTTGATAAGCTCTGTGGGCACTGTATCGGTTTGCTATCTGTCGGTGCTTTCTGTGTGTGCACTCCCCTGTAGCCTGGCCTTTTGACAATACCATTTGTTGTCATTGATTTCTTGATGTTTAGAAGGCTGGTGGATTCTGCAGGCAGTTTCTTAAATCTTAGAGGAGAAAAGGCTGCATACTAACCCTGCTGGGACCTGTCAGTCCCTTTTCTGGCTGGAAAGAGGCTCATTGAGGGACTGAAAAGTTCTCAATAGTCAACTCCACTTAGTTCAGTGGATATTTACTGAGACGTTGCTTGGAGTCAGATGTGATGTTAGGTAGGACAAGGCATAAAAGATGAATGGGACTCAGATTCTTGCCTTGTGGGAGCTCAAAGCCTGGCGAGGGTTACAGTGAGATGCATTCAGGAATAGCCTGTAGATCTAAAAGAGGCAACGATTCTCTAATACCTTGGGCTTTGGGAAGGCAGAGATACGGCAGATTCATTCTGACTAGGACAGGATCTGACAAGTTTTAGAAGGAAGTGAAATGAAAAATGTGTATGATTTAAATGGGAGTGTGTGTATATGAGCATGGAGTAGGGACTATTCCAAGTGGGAAATGATGAAAAAAAGAATGTTGCGGTTTGTCTAGGATTGAATTCCACATATGTATATGTCTTAGTCACTTTGGCTATTGTAACAAAATGCCACACACGGGGGCTTAAACAACAGAAATGTATTATCATTCAATTCTGGGGCTGGGAGTTCAAGATCAGGGTGCCAAAAACAAAACAAAACAACAACAACAAACAACAACAAAAAACACACAAACTACCTACTTAAAAAACAGGCAAAGGACCTAAATAGACATTTCTCCAAAGAGGACATACAGAAGGCCAAGAGACATATGAAAAAATGCTCAAAGTCACTAATCATCTGAGAGATGCAAATCAAAACAACAATGAGGTATCACCTCACACCTGTCAGAATAGCTACCATCAACAAATCAGCAAATGACAAATGCTAGAGAGGATGTGGAGAAAAGGGATCCCTAATACACTGTTGGTGGGAAAGCAGACTGTACAACCATTATGGAAAACAGAATGGAGTTTCCTCAAAAAATTAAAAATAGAACTGCCATTTGGCCCAGTGATCCCATCTCTGGGAATATATCCTAAGAAACTGGAAGCACCAATCAGAAAGAATGTATGCACCTCTATGTTCATAGCAGCACAACTTACAATAGCTAAGATCTGGAAATAGCCCAAGTGCTCATCAGCAGACGAGTGGATAAAAATTCTGTGGTACATTTATACCATGGAATACTATGCTGCTGTAAAAAAGAAGAATCTCTTACCCTTTGAGACAATATGGAGGGACTGGAGAGTATCATGCTAAGTGAAATTAGTCAGTCAGAGAAAGACAAGTATCACATGATCACATTCATATGTGTAATCTAAGTAACAAAATAAACTGATGAACGGATTGGATCCATACACATGGAAGCATGGAAAAAGTGAGAAATCTCAGAGGGAAGGCGGGGAGGGTGAGTAGGTGGGAGAAAATCAACCAAAGACCTTGTATGCATATTTGCATTACCCTTGAACACAGACAATAGGGTCCTGAGGTCCTGGGGTGAGGGGAGAGGAAGTGCGGGTGTGGGGGCTAGAGGAGGTCAATGGAGGAAAAAAGTGGACATATGTAATACTTTCAACAAAGTATTAAAAATAAATCAGGGTGCCAGTTCAGTGGTGTCTGGTGGAACTTTCTTCCTGGCTTGTAGATGGCCACCTTCTCACTGCTGTGTCCCCACATGGCAGAGGAAGGAGAGAAAGAGAGATATATCAGGTGTCTTCTCTTATAAGGGCACTAATCCCATCAGACCAGGACTACTCTCTCATGACTCTAATTAACTCTTTCCCTCCCTCCCTCCCTCTTTTCCTCCTTCCTTGCCTCCCTCCCCTCCTCCCTCCCTCCCTTCCTTCCCTCAAAAAATAACTATTGAATGTTCACAAAAAAAAATGTACTAGATATTATGTGCTAGGTATTGCGATTGCACTATCATGTGAAACTTGCTATCTGTAACCTGATGACACAAAACGGCACAGGTGAGCGTGTACAGTGGGCACAGAAGTTATGCCACACCTTGTCTGATCACATTTAGTCCTTGTGCCAAGGTCCCCAGGCCCATTTACTCCACACCTTCTGTCTCTCAGATTTTCCTTTGCTGGGCCTCTAACTGGACAGAATTCTAGTCTAGCTCATAAAGAAGAGGACAGGGAAGTCTGTGTACAAACTGAGTTTGTAAATTGGAGGCACGGGGTCTCTATGACTGCCTGCATGTTCACTGAGTAAGAATATTCAGTTTCCCCACCTGCAAAATGTGAGAAAGTAACTACCACTTAATTATTATCTGATAACAAGTTTATGCTGAGAAATAGAAACTATTGAGAAAACGGAGCCCTTATGGATCAAATGGTGCAACAGGGCATAAATATT
Organism: Pipistrellus hanaki; assembly: GCF_964339955.1. NCBI lineage: Eukaryota > Metazoa > Chordata > Mammalia > Chiroptera > Vespertilionidae > Pipistrellus > Pipistrellus hanaki. Next base: position 57,125,362 of record NC_140506.1, read on the forward strand.
AAGGGTGCAACAGATATGCCTGCTAGTGAGGTCTGCTAGAGTTAAATCCAGCAGTGGCTAGTGTCATAGTTCCTTTTCTCCTCCCACAGTACTCACCTCCCAGACACATGTGGGAAATATTTAGTTTCTAGTACATGAGCTTTCTAGGAAATCCTGTTTCTAAGAACTTGAGTTTCTAGAATCTTAGAGATTTTTTTTAAACTGCTAAGAAGAGGTGACTATGCTGATTATTACTACTTTTCCTAAAATGGATAGTACTAAATAAATCAGTCCTTTTTTTTTAAACTTAATTTAGATAAACAGACCTTAATTACCAGGAAGGTTTTGAAAATTCCAAGGATTCTTCTTAGGAGTTTTGGCAAACAAAATGAAAGAACAAATCCACAGGACAAGTCCAGGGCTGCACATCTGTCAGGCTTTATGTCCCTGGCACTGCCCATCAGCTTTGAGCAACTTCCTCAGGTACAGATAACCCCCACTGCCTCTCTGTCCAGATCCTACTCCGTGGGGAAGGGTGACCCAAAATACAGTTGAGTTTTATGCCAATTGCTGAAAACTGGTGATTAGCTGAAGTCTGTCAATCATCCACCCCCATGTCTATTTCAGAGCCACCACGGTGTTCTTGTTCTGGATCACTTCTCCATGCCCGAGGTTATCATGCCCTGGCTACTCATTACCCAGAGTAAAGCTCTTTCCAGCGTACTTTACTTCATATCCACTCTTTTATGGCTATTTAAAACACACAATTACTAGGGAAGAATAGATGGCTTTGAGGTATAAAACATTAACTCCTGGCTCTCACCGTAATGTGACAGTCTCTACCTTGCAGAATTATGGGGTCTTTTTGGTATATAGTTTCATCTGGCTTATTTAGGTCATCATTTGAAAATTTTTACACACACACACACACACACACACACACACACACACACACAGTATTTCCCTCCCTCCACCCAGGACACAACAGCAATGACAATTTTTGTTTAACAAAATAGAAACTGCCTCACACCTCATTTATGAGCATTCACTATCTGTTAGACATATTTCTAAGAAGTTTAAATGTATTAGCTCATTGAAAGACAGACTAAATCAAGCTAATAGGATGTTTAATGTGGGTAGGCACTGTATGTCCACTGAATTCAGATCATTATCAATACTGTACTTTTGGGGGAGATTTTACCTCTTAGGTTGTTTAAAATAAATATTTTTCTCTGCTTTCACAGGACCTATGGGTAGATCAGGCCGCCCTGAGAAGCCTCCACAGCATGTGGCTCCTCGGCCAGGAGCCAGCTGACATTTGTTTCTTTTATTACAGTTGCAAACTGACATGTGTCTCTCCTCTCCATAGTACCATTCCATGTTCATGAAACTCAGCACCCTGCAAAGTTTGGTGCAGATTTGGAAACCCCCCCCTCCTTTCTCCAGTTAGTCTCCTTGCTACTGTTCTTGAGGTATTTAATCTGGGAAGATGATGTCAAAGGCTTCAACTTCTGAGTCAGCCTACACAGGAGTTAATGTGTGGACGGTCCTTCCTGTTAAGTCCCTGATTCTCAACCTGTGCTTTGCTCCCCTTCTTTCACTCCCCGGGTTGCTTGGAGCTCCTCCAGGTGAAATTAGGGAACGGGTGGGAGGTAAGAGGTATGGATAGATGTTCTTTCTGACCAATGTTGTCATGTCATCCCTGGCACAGGATGGCACATTAGTAGAGATTTTGGAGCCCTCTACCGCCCTTTCACTCCTGAAATCCACCTTGATAAAGGTAAACAGATTATTCAGGCAACTTACGTCCTGTTCCTCCTTTTGCCCCTAGACATGTAGCAAAGCACTTCCAGCTTTTCTCTCCTAGGATCACTTTACCCCCTCCAAGTGGCCCTTGGAACAAGAATTAAGACAGCCTCAAGCCAGCTCTTCTTTTTTCATGGACCACTTTTGGTCCAGGGAAATTACATATATTCTCTGTTCCATGAAACTCTTCAGAGAGACCTCTTTTTTTTTCTGCCTGCAGAGAGGCTGGCTACCTTTTTCTCAGGAGGGATGGAGACATTGGGCCCCTTTGTCCCCAAACACCAGGAGACACATTTTGTTTTAGAGTAGGGGAGAGCATCTCTAAAGCCATTTCTCTGGTTTTCAGCAAGAAACATTTCTAACTGCTCCACTCTTTCTCAGCCTTTCCAAATTCCCTTATGGATTAGAGGTGGGTATTCAGCTAAGTATCCCCAAACTGGTTCTTAGCCACATACTTTGAAAGTCCTGCCTTTGCTTTCTTACAATGCATTTTATAAGATAGTTGGAGTTGATCCCCTATCATATGGCCCCAGTCAAACTGTGCTGCCATGGTTCCATTTGAACATTTTGTTTTACCTACAACCAAAAGAAATGTTGGCAGAGTTATGACACCAATTCACAGATGCATTCATATACATAGCCAACACACTTCTTAAAATATGTTCAACATAATTATGAAATCTTGTAATTACAATTAGAGCAAGTGGAAATCGTGTTTGTTTATTATATTGGTGAAATGTAAAGGGTTGATAACAGCTAGTATTAGTGGCATGTAGAGAAATGATGCATTGTTGGTGGGGTATGCATTGATATATAGTCCTTTTTTGGAGAGCAACCTGTCAGTCTCCATTAAGATAAGAAATGTGCACATTCTTTGAACCATCATTTATCTACCTCATTTTCTACCCTGGAGATATACCTGTCCGTGTACTTACAAAGGCAAGTACAAAGATATTCATTGCAGTGTTATTTGTGAGAATGACAAAAGACAGGCCATCCATCAATGGCAGAATAGTTACATTCACAATGTTTAAGTCTCCCTTAAAGTTATTAGGTAATATTAGTGGAGGTAATGTGGGTCACTTCTGGGTTATTTCTTTTAAAAAGTAAATGAAACTTCTCCATGCTCTTCCACTAACTGGATGTAGATAAGACCCTAGAAGATGGCCAACAATCAGATGAAAGGAACTTTGGTTCCTAAATGGAAGAAAGCTACCTGTTGACTTGCATCACCCTCATTCGACTGATAGGTGAATAAAACATAAACTTCAACTGTCTTAAGCCATTGACATTTTGGGACTTATTCATTACAGTAGCTAGTGTTACCTTAATTCCAATGATATGTAGCAGTTAAAGAGGAGGAAATAGATTCGTATGCTTTGATTTATGTCTCAAACATATATTAAGTGAAGAAAGTATATGATATCAGGTACATTAACACTCAGATTACCTATATATGTGTTACCTATATATGTGTACAGGCACATGAAAAAAGTTCTGGAGGGTAAATACCAAACTCATAAGAGTAGATACATCCAAAGAGGGGAGTAGAATTGCGTATTGGAATAACTGGGGACTTTTGCTTAGTATTATTAAAATTTTTATGAGGAAAATATTTCTTGAATTACTTGTATAATTAAAAATTATAAAAGAAATTGGATTGGTTCCCTAGGCAATTGCTTGCTTTGAACTTCTCTTTTTTGTTTCTGTCCTCATTTATGTGAGAACATAGATAAAAACTTTTCATCCTGCCCTGTTGACCAATATCCCAGTACAGATTATTGGAATAAATTCCAAAATTATATTTTTGGGGCACAGTTCTCAGGAAATTAAGAGTGTTTAAAAAAAAAAACACTACAGATGACTCACATCAGAAGAAAAATGTTAACAAATCAATTATCATGACATTTAGAAATATTTTGCTGGGACTGTTAATGTAGTACTATTGAATTCATAAATATGTCTTACAAAGAACACTGATTCACTCAACTGTCCTTTTTAGTAATTACAAATGTGATCACAAATAATACCACCTTTCGTAAAGCAACGATGACCTAACTTCTTGTTTTGAATTCAATAGAACGGCATGGGAGTAGAGGAGCACATTTCCTTTGTGCCCTGCTGTCAGCATTCAGGGTGTCATCTACAGAGTAAGAATATCTAAAATGTCCAGCCATGAGTGACCCAGAAAACAGCAGTAGCATGATGCCTTTTCTCCCACTCTGCCCCTCTGCTTTTTATGCATTACTTCCTTTAGGTCTCTTCACACAACTATTATTGGCTACCTCTTTGTTACTAAGACAACTACCTGTCCTTATGCCCTTTGAGAAAAAAAAACAAAAAAAAAAAAACAAAACACCATTAGAGATGTTCTTAGAGGCTCTATGGCTTGGACCAACTTGATCATTCTTTCTCCGGCATCTTCATGAGGCTTCATTTTCAAATTGTGCTTTAGGCACCACACACTCCACTTTCCAAGAGGGTGGGAAGCTGTGTAGGTTTTAAGACTCACTCCTCTCTTTTCCCTCTTTTTATTTTAATCTAAAACTGGATCCGATTTCACCTTATAATTTCCACTTCTTTCACTACTCAGTTTTTTTTCTTAGGGGTTTCATTCTGTAATCCCAGTTACAGCATTTAGTAATATCCAGATAAAATAAAAATAGCAAAGCCTAGCTTGCCTGAGTTTTTTTGTGAGAAGTAGAATGTAAATCAATGTGCTTAGTGGGAACACCATAATGCTACTTTCCTTCCTTTGGTTTCTCATTTCTCATATTCTGCAGGTGTTTGTCAGTGTTGCAAAATACCAGCCAGGTGGGTGGTTAAACTGGCCGTTTTAGAATGGCATGCCAAGAGTTGTGCTTTCTGGGAGATGGAAATGGTTCAATCTGAGAATGATGAGGTCGAGGTCGGGGAGGGTGAGCTAGGAGCTAGGGAAGCCAAGAGCAGACAACTGCTGCCTGCAGAATCACACTATGGCAAGGACCTTTTCCCATCAAGAATTATAACCTGGCAGTAAGCTTAACTCCCATTTCAATCTAATACATTAAAGCTAAAATCAGAGTTTAAAAAAAAAAAAAAAACAGCAGAAAAAGTCTAAATCCTACCCCACTGTGCATATGATTGCTTTTCAGTGTGAAACTTTGCATTACGTGGAATTATAAAGTAAGCAACAAGTCTGATGGCTGATTGAGCTTTAATGAGAAAACAGAGGCTTATATTTCTCTAAGCCAAACTCCTCCCCTTGGCTAGGTGTCTTTGTTTTCCCTCTTCAGGTCTCTCCTAATGTCTTTCTCAGTCTGCCAACAACTTGCTCACTCCCGTTACTGCCAGTCTGAGGATCACAAGGATCCTCTATGTGGCCAGCACACAGGCTCCTCCCCTTACTCTCTCCAGCACCTCCTCTTAATCCATGGCCTGTGGGACCTTCATCATAACGTGGAGAGGCAGTCCTTTATCTGGTATCATCCTCCCCCTTCCCTCTCCTAGTGAAAACTCTGCCGCTCTTCCCCAGGTATGGGTCTGCTTTCTTTTCAGAGCCTCTTCTGAAACATTGGCTCATTCTGATTCTTATCATTTGAATACTTTAAGTGATTACACTATTGTCTCCCACTGCTTCTGCATGCTTCCTTTCCTTAAGTAAATTTAATGCCTCTTCTAATTCTTTCTCTTCTGCCATCTTGGGATTCAAGTTAATGACCTTTTCATCTCATCCTCCTTGACTACATTGAATACTAATTTTGTCCCCACCTCCATCTGTCCACATTTTACCCATCACAGGCTCAGCTCAACAGCTATCCCCTCTGCACAGCTTTTCCTGATCCTTCAGCTGCTAGTACAAATTACCTATCTTTTTTTTTTTCTGGGTTACCAGAAACGCCTTTATTTATACCCTTTTAGTCATTTAAAAGTTTTGATCTTGAATAATTCTTATACGTTTCCCCTTGTTAAAAGTATGGCATTTAAGGACAAAACATGTGTTTTAGTCATATTTATATTTTTGCCAACCCTATTTCAGCACCTTATTTTGTGTTTGGCATGCAGAATGCACTCAATAAATGTTAATTTGAACACAGAATGATGAAACCCGCTTCCTTATCATTTCCCATTATAGTGCTACTTGTCATTGTGCCATAAACTACAACTCCAAAATCTCAAGAATCCAGGAACTCCCTGGATCACTTCCACAATAATATTTTCAATAATATTTAATATTTTTTTTTAGCATATCTTGTGTAGTGAGCCCTGATATAACTGGTGGACAGGGAGTATTCTACCTGACCCAGAATGAAGCCACTTGTCCACCCATGTGGCAAGGGGGAGACCCAACAGCCCACCCTAATCATATGGCCTGACTAGGATTATAAAATGGAACAAGAGTAGTCCCTAAAGCAAAAATCATGTTCACTTATTTCTTGCCCCCAAATCTGTCCCTCTTAATCCCTTCTGTAGGTAGCTCTTCTATAGAGTAGGCTAAGTTGCAATTCTGAAGTTCTATTTTGTTTAAAATCCTTTAATAGCTTTCAACATGAAGTTCAAGTGCCTACTTTAATATACAAGACTTTCTCGAGCTTCCTGTTTCTGAAGTATCATCTTCTTGCACTAAGCCACATGCATGCCCGCTCTTTAATCATGCCAACCTTCTTTTAGTTCTCAAACCTGGCATGCTGTCTTAGGCATCTGTGATTTCTTTGCTTCCTTTTTTTTTTTTTTTTTCTTTCTAAAATGATTTCTTTGTTATAAACTAGTATCTTAGTTTGGGCTCCTATAACAAAATACCATGGACTGGGAGGCTTAAGCAACAGCTATTTATTTCTCACCATTCTAGAATCCAAGACCAAGGTGACAACAAATTTAGTTCTTGGTGAGAAGAACTCTCTTCTGAGCTTGCAGATAGTTGCCACCTAACTGTATATTCACTTGACCTATTCTTAGTGTGCTAGAGAGCTAGAGAGAGAGAGAGATCTGGCCTTTGTTCTTCTCCTTATAGCAACTCTAATCTCCAGTTATAAGGCCTCCACCCTCAAATAAACCTAATTACCTCCTAAAGTCATCACATTGGGGACTAAGGTTTCAACAAATCAATTTAAAGAGGACACAGGCATTCAGTTGATAATAACTAGTAAGTTCCTTTTTACCTTCTAAACTCAGTTTAAGGATCATGAATTCTGAGAATCTCTTTTGACTTCCCTATTTTATTTAAATATCTCCTCTTTGTTCTAGCATTATGTGAGTGCTCTGTCATAGCACTTATCAGACCCTCCATCCATAATGGTTAGTTTACATGTCTGCTTCCATTTACTGGGTGCTCTTTTGTTTTATTCAGTTATTGAAGCCACACCACAGCCCAGGGTCTGGTTTACAGTAGGAACTTCGTAGCTTTAAAGGATTATATCCCAATACTTTTCAGGTCCCTCCATGAAATTCAAAATAAATAATTGCTTTACTTATTTATCTTCTTCACTTTCAGAAGAGTTTATATTGGACAAAATTTTATTTGATTCTAGAATTTTGTTAAACTTCTTATTAATATTTAGATAAATATTTTATTTCTAGTTGGATGATTATTAATGTTGATGTTGCTATCAAAGCACTTATAAAATTGAATTACATCAATTATTTATTTGCTTTTCTATCTACTTCATTCTATTGTGAAGCCCCTGAGGTAGGATCCACATCTTATTATTCATTACTAGAGGCCTATGCACAAAATTCATGCATGGATAGGGTGCCTAGGCCTGGTGGACAATTAGGGCCTTCCAGCTGCCAGGTGGGGCCTTCCTGCATTCCACGCCACCCCCTGGTGGTCAGCGCACGTCATAGCAAGCAATCGAACTCTAGATCTCCCAGTCCAACTCCAAAGGGGACACTTTGCATATTAGCCTTTTATACATATAGATTGTATCTCTAATGCTTGGCATATAAACAGCGCTCAGTGAATGTTAATTGAATGAATACGAATACATACCCTGTTTTTCTAACTAACCCCTCACCTCCTGATGATAAATTGGCTCTCCTTTTTTCCATACTGTTGGATTCTACCTTTGTGTATCTTTTAAAAAAAATTTATCCTTATTGTTGAAAGTACTACAAATGTCCCCTCTTTTACCTGATTGACTCCGTCTTTCCCACTCCCATCCCCTTCATAGATGGACCTGGAGAGTATTATGCTAAATGAAATAAGAGAAAGACAAATATTATTTAATCTCACTTATATGTGGAATCTAACTGACAAAATAGATCCAGAGACATGGCAGCATGCAACAGACTGAGAATTCTCACAGGGAAGAGGGGTGGGAAGAGATTAACCACCTTTCTGTATCTTTTAAGAACCCTGCTTTTACAATTATCCCCTCCTCTTTCACTAGGAAAAGTAGACACCAGGATAAGCATATGCTATTTGCTTATAATGCATCCACCACCTATGGATTCTAACTGGAGGGCAGGGGCAGCTGAATGAGAGGAGGCATGAGGAATTTTAGGTGACAATTTCATGTCTTCTTCATGTCAGTCTGATACAAGGGAGGACTAGGCGGGTTTAAGGACAGAACATAAGAACCTCAAAATGCCAGGATAGGGTTGTCAGTTCTTAGCTTGACACTGTGGGCAGAAGGGTCATTTTTGGAAAAGCCTTTGTGACTAGCTAGCACTTCCATTTTTAGAGGTCAACAAATGGAGGGGAGCTGAATAAGAATCAGAAGGTCTTAGGGTAATTTTTTTCTGTTTACTTGTCAGATGTTTATCAAGTCATAAGTTCTATGAGCCTTGGTTTCTGTTTTCTGATATGGGATAATCATATTTATCCTCTTTATCTCACAGAATCCTTTCTAGCTTCAAATGAGATAAATTCAACTGTAAATTGTTAATTATGTTTACAAATGTGACAGGTTATTATTTTCTTTATGAAGATGATAATATTCTTACCTAGTTTCTGGATTTATAGATGTAACATGTAGACTGCCTACTTTTTAAAAACTTAAACTTTAATTTTTACACAACTGTATCCTATTATGAGAGACTAGTACTACCAGTTAACTTTCCTCTTTGGAAAACAGTATTTTTAAAAAATTATCTTTATTGTTGAAAGTATGACAGATATCTCTTCCATCTCCCTTCCCCCTACTTTGGGGAGCACAAGAGAATCGGTTGGAAAGTTGGAAAGTTGTAAGGACATTCTGTAAAAGGGAAGTGTGTGGAAGGCTGCCTGCCTTGTTTATTGGAATTCCCAAGACAGTGCCCCTAATTATTGCTTAAAAACAAGCCTGTGCATGTGCAAACCCCCAGGAATTCTTATGCGTAATCCCTGGATGCCCTTGCCTAGAGGGCAATGTGAGCACATGTGTCCTCCTAAGATTACTCACCCTATTGATTGTATCTAAAGATAAAAATTTCAATAAAGGCTAAGGAGGCAGGCAACCCAGGTGGCCTGGCTCCTTTAGTCCTTCCTTTAGGGGCTGCTGGTCAGCCTGGCACTCCCCTCCCCCACCTTCCAGCTATTGACCCCTTCTAGCCTGCACCCGCCTTCTGCCCCAGGCTTTCACCACACTATAGTCTGTGTCCATAGATTATGCATGGATACATATAAATTATTAGATTAATATCTTCCCACCAACTCAACAACCCCAGAGAATAATTATTTGTGCTGCACCTAGTGTGAGCAACTCCTGTTGTGAGGCTCTGTTCCTTGTTGAGAAGTCAGGGAAGAGAAGGGAAGGGATGTGAGAGGAATGCAGAAGCCAGCAGCCTTCTCGTAGCTTGATTTCACTTGGTTTTATTTTGTAGACAAGCCCAATCCTGTTGGAAAGTCACAGTTTTCCTCAGTTACCCATCGTCTCAAGCTTATCCTCTCAAAAAAGTTTTGATGGTCTGTACGTTAACAAATACTTATTGAGTACCGTCAATATGCCAAACAGAAGAAAAATAAAATGAATAACACAGAGAAGGTCTTTGAGTTTTCAGAATTTATATTTTAGTGGAGAAAATGAACAGCAAACAATTATAGATGTTGGGGAAATATAGTTAAAAACAAAATCTCCCAACCTAGAAAACCTCTCCATAAAGTTAGGAAAGGTAGAAATCCGTTTTATTATCAAATACCAGGTAAACATTAAACCAGAATGGGATATTTATCACAGGCAACCTCCTAAGAAATTGCAAAGACAGAAATAAATCTTGCCCTTTTATATAGCAAACTAGATACAACCCATTGTACACATATTTTCAAGAAAAGCAATAACTAGTCTTCCAAGAAGAGAATTTGGCAGTATCACATGTTACTATAGTCCACCCTAACTTTACTTAGTAATTGGAGTGACCATATGTGTTAGCTAATTGGCTTATCCAGAAGAAAAACACATTTCTCTTATCTTCATGACAGGAAGCAGTTGTGCAACTTAGAGCAAAGAGCCCACCCAAGTTAGGTTCCTATTCTCTCACAGAAACTGGGACACTGGGGTTCTATCGCCCTAGGGATTATGTGTCAGTGGTGATGCCTAAGCTCTTGTAAAAAGCTTTCTTGGGTTATCAAGATGACAAAAGTTCTATCTAGTTTTCAAAAGTTTTTCTTATATATTTCAAAAGGAAGAGAAAGTGCTTACAAATTTTTTGAAGTGACTGGTCTAAGAAAAATGAGAGTTAATCTCTTATTTTCAACCAGGAGAATTAAGCCTTTTATTTTGAATTTTTATTTGTTCATGTACAGATAAACTAATTTAAGAATTCCAAAGGTAAAAAAATATTTCAACTTAGGAAGACTGTATTGCAGTTGATTATTTTTTATTGACTCGGGAGTGCTTACTCACATTGAGGGTAATGTTTATGTTTCATACCCTGCACATGTATTTTCTTAGTATCTTTTTCTCCTCTAATTTCATGGTACATTTCATTACACAGAAATGCCAGCACTCCCTATTTTCAAGAAGATGGGGGGAAGCTGTAGTGACAGTTCATTTGTCTGAAACGATTAAAGCCTAAAAATTAATTATGTAGGCAAACCAGGGATAGAAATTGGAAAGTGTTCTTGAACTTTGGCCTTGAGGACTATGAAACTACTGATGGTGATCATAAGCACACTTTAACTTGATAATATTACTTTTTACCTCAGCACCTTGTAAATCAGGACATAGTAGGTTCTCAGTAAATCTTGGCTGATTTGATGAATAGCTCCATTGTCGAAATATAGAACAGGCTGTCCATAAAGGAAGGGATGAGTGTCATACCACCATGAGCAATTCCTCTACAGATTCCCCCAGATTATTAGGTTCATGAATATTGATGGCTCAGCATTTTTCTCTCCTCTGCCAGACCTTGTGGGAATATCACAAAAGCACTCTTAACACAATGAACATTAAACTTATGCTAGCTAAACTTCCTGAATTCTGCCAAGTTCTAGAACTTCTGCTAGCTATTTCTAGTCTGCAATGGATGAATAAGAAAGGGTGCATTGTCTTCTACCTCCCCAACCAAAGGCATGCTTTTCTCATACCTGAGCTAGGTTATTCAGTTCTTTAGTCCATACTTTTGCTGACAGTAGACAGTCCATACTTTTTACTACACACGAGGTTATAAGTGGTGGATAGTTTACTAGGTGTACCAGTTAATAATGTGGATTTTTTCAATAGATGGAGTTACACAAATGTTGATATATATGCAATTTGATATGTATTGCTATTTTGTTGTATAGACAGCAAGCTTCAAAACTTCATATGTCAAATTTGCTGAAGGTGTTAGCATCATAGATATTTTTACACTTAAAAATATCCAATTTCATACAAAAAAAAAGCAATTGTGGGAAGTTTTGATTCATTACCTTATTTTGAAGAAAAAGTTATTGTATACTTCAGGAAGCTTATGGTAAACATGCTCCGTCTCAAGATACTTGTGAATGCTGGTTTAAAACTTTAAAAGTGATGACTTATATGTGAAAGACAAAGAACATCCAGGTCAACCGAAAAAGTTTGAAGACCAAAAATTACAAGCATTATTGGATGAAGATGCGTGTCAAATTCAAAAACAACTTGCAGAAAGATTAACGTTGCTCAGTAATTTCTGATCATTTGCAAGCAATGGGAAAGATTTTAAAGGAAGGAAAATGGGTGCCATATCAACTAAACAAAAGACAAATGGAAAACCAAAAAGTCATCAGTAAAATGTTGCTTCAACAACAGGAAAGAAAATCTTTTTTGCATTGAACTGTGACTCGATGAGAAGTGGATTTATTTTGAGAATTCCAAATGCACAAAATCATGGGTTGATCCAGGTCAAACATCAACATGGACTGCAGGACCAAATTGCTTCAGAAAGAAGACAATGCTCTGGGATCCGGAAGGTGTAGTGTATTATGAGCTTCTAAAACCAGGTGAAACTGCTAATAATGATCACTACCGACAACAAACAATCAATTTGAACCATGCTTTGATTGTGAAATGTCCAAAATGTGCCAGAAGACATGGCAAAGTAGTTTTGATGATGACGCACCATCACACACTTCAAAACCAGTTAAAGACACGTTAAAAGATCTTGCCTGGGAAGTATTAACCCACCCGCTGTATTCATCAGACCTTGCTCCTTCAGATTTCCACTTGTTCTGATCGATGGCACACACACTTTCTGAGCAGCACTTCAAAACGTAGGAAGAAGTGGAAAATTGGGTCTTTGAATGGTTTGCCTCAAAACAAGAAAAGTTCTATTGGAACAGTATCCACAAATTACCTGAAAGATGGGGGAAATGTGTAGCTATCGATGAGCATTACTTTGAATAAAGCACTTTTGATGTTTCTCTTGTAATTATTGTGTTTTCTTTGATTACAAAATTTGCCATTATTAACCAGTATACCTAGTACTTCTTTTGCTTGTGATCACTGTCATCTTTCTAATTTTCCCAAGATGCTTTTCCTTTGCAGATTAGGGTCCATTCTGACTTGCTTTGTGACCTCAACCCCACCCTCAGGAAACCTCTGAGGGTTTCTTTTCTCACCAGTTCTCTGATCACCAACTTTCTCTTCAAGATACGTCTGTTTCAGCATACACACAGACATGTTTTTACTATGTATATGTAGTTAGAATAATAGAGTCACCTAGAGGTAATCACTGATATAGAATATAACACTATAGGTCAGCAGTTTCCCCCTTCCTCAGGAAAACCTCATATAATTACATTTTTTCTAAATTTAACCAGTAAGATATTTGTAATTGATTTTATCTTATTAGAAGTCATGAAAAAGGAAGTGATTTTTCACTCTTTGAAGATGTAAACTCTTTTCAACTATTGAGAACAAAGAATGCCCAAAAGGATAAGAAGGGCACCATTTAATATAAAGGAAACTACAATTTACTTAAAACTACCCTAGTTGTTTAGAAAGACTTACACAACTGCTGAGCTTTAAACATTTAATCAGCTGATTATTTGGCATTGTGCCACTTAAACATACAGATGATTGATGTCACTTTTAAGTCACTTGACTACATCATCCTGATGTTTTGGCATTTTGCTGGCTCCCTCAGCATGCAGCACTTATTAAGAGAGCTCTTTACTGCCACCTCATGGTGAATTGGTGAATGGCCATGGGTTAGGAGATGATGGCTCTCCACTTATACAGGTAATATTTGGGTAAGTTGAGTGATTTTTGAGTAAATTACTTTGTGTGGACCTCAGTTTCCTCTTTTGTAAAATTCAAGTTGAATTGGTTATAAAAGTGTGTAAATATGAAGCTGTCTAATTGGCAAGGAAAATCCTAAGGAATCTGTGAATAACTTGGCGTAAAGCTTGCATTTGGGCTTCTGTGCTGTTTTCATTTTCCCTTCTAATGACTCCCTGACTCACAGATTCAAGTGATTTACCTGGAGTTCCATGTCATCCCTGTGTGTTAATACACCTTCACACTGTTCTGTTTCTGGGCTTAGGAGCATCTTATGTTTTGGAATCCATTCGGGCTGCTTCATGAGGATAATTAAAAGCCTTTGCCCTCACCCAACAGAACAGGCATTGATTAAAAAAAAATAAAATAAAAAGGTGGAATTTGGAGATTCCACGTCAGTAGTTGAATAAATCAGGTACAAACCAGGATGCAGATATGGGAGATCAAAGTGGAAATTACCTCTGCTGGCTCCTTGAAGAGCAAATTGTTTTATTGACTTTTCTTCAACATAGTTCTTGTTCTGCCTTGTAGGGGTTTTTTCTTCTTTGCATTTAAATAAAATGGAATTTGATGATCTCTAAAGAAGGAACAAAGACCTCTGAGTAACACAGCCTCTGTCTGGCTAGAGGCAAGCTAACTTTGATAGTGTACTTTTTAATTACAACGGAGACTTCCATGGCCTCCTGAGTAAAAACCAGCCGCTGTCTTTCCTGCCAGAAAGCAGGCAAGGGCGTAGACAGGAAGCAAGGACAGCTCTACAGAAGGGCGTAGACAGGAAGCAAGGACAGCTCTACAGTAGGAGCCTGGGATGCTTACATGGAGGAATCGGTTGGGCAAAGTCAGTCCCTACCCAGACGTAGCCTTTGGGGGATGGGCAGAGATTTGAGAATTTCTAAGAGAAACTCAGAGCCTGGACAAGCCTCGATTCACAACTTAATCAATCCTAGGGATATGAGCAACAATGCTTTGCCTGGTACCTATCTAAAATGAAAGGAGTTTCAAATTTGAGTGAAACTGTATTATTCAGCTGCTTTCATTCACTTTAAAGACATTCTACTTTATAGGTTATGCATGAATTTCTCTCATTTGCAGGAGTAGAAAGCAGTAGCCAAAAGCCATCAATGTTTTATAAACTGTGACTAATCACCAGCAGAGTGTCTCTCTCTCTCTCTCTCTCTCTCTCTCTCTCTCTCTCTCTCTCTCTCTCTCTCTCTTGCACACTCTCATCCACTCTTTTTCCTACTGTTTAGAATATTTTGTATTTGTTGATATTTAGCTGCTACTTTCTATATGATTATTATTGTTTAAATCACTTGAGATCATGGAATACTGTGGGGCTTAGAATTGATAGGGTTATTAGGGAAGCCTGCTCTTTCCAGCCTTAGGATTGCTTTGAAATATTTTGCTTGAAAATGGCAACAAATAAATCTGAAGCTCTGCCTTCCAGAAGCAGCAGCACAGTGCATTTCCAGAGTCCTCTAGGCTGTTGCAACCCAAAAATAGTGGTGGTCTCATCAATGTTTAGCAAATGCTGGGAATGAATGTGGCCAGGGCAGACATGGCCAGTGTGTGTGTGTTTTTTAATCATGCGTCATTTAAAACAAAGATGATTCTAGGATGCTGTGGCAAATTAATTTGTATTGCACTTCAGAGAAGGGAGACAGCAGCTGGGCTGTAGCCCATAGAGCTGCAATAGCTGTATCTGCTAATAAAGTTGCTGCTGCTGCTGCTGCTGCTGCTGCTGCTGCTGCTTCCCATGAAAACATACATGGAACCATAAGGCACAAGGAATTCTTTGCTTTTTTCCCTCTGGGGTTTTGGTGAAAACCATGTCAGTCTTTCTCTAGTGTTTCCAAGAGCTCCTGCTATACTATGTCAGTCACTTCAATGTAACCATTGCCAAAAAAATTATCCTCTGCAATTTAATCACTCATATGTGGAACCTAATGGACTGCTGAACAAATTAGATCCAGAGACATAGAACCATGGAACAGACTGATGAATTTTAGAGAGAAGATGAGGGGAGAGATTGGCTTAGGAACTTATATGCATATATGCAGAGCCCACGGACATAGACAGTAGTGTGGTAAAGCCTTGGGGGGGGGGGTGGGTGCACAGAGGAGGGCACCAATGGAGAAAAAATAACAAACAAAGGGAACATCTGTAATACTTTCAACAATAAAGATAATTTTAAAAAATTAGGTATAATGACTTCTTTGACATTTGATGAAATATGAACTCCTGAACAATTCAAATGTAACATCTCCCCATCCCTCTTTTATGTTTGCTATTTTGTGTAATTATATATAAAAGGCCATAGGTGGGTTAGGTTTGGGCTAGATTTTGATTTAAAGACACATAGTCTGAAAGAAAAGTGCACTTGAAAGAAGTTCAAAATTTAGTTACCATTCTAAGAAAACATCGGATGTGAAGTGGAAGGAGAGGGAGATGTAAGTTATTGCACCCAGTTAAAGATACCAAAATCTCTTCCAATCTTTGCCATTCTAATAACCTCTACACTAATGGCTGCTGTCCCCCAAACCTCTTCACCATTAAGTCTCATCTCCCATCACAACCAGCAGACAAGAGCCACCAAATTTTCTTTTTCCTCCTTTTTGTTCTACCATTATTTAAAATAAAACAAACAAACAAAAAAAATAAATAAAAAACCAGGAATATGTCTCTTTTTTTTTTTTTTATGCAAACCCTCTTTCTCTTGATTTTCTCCAGTTCTGCCTCTTAACTATTGCCAGAGCTCTGCAACACCAAATCCCAGGAGCCATCCTTGCTCCTCCACTTAGAGGGCAGAGGAGTGGGAGGAGCCATATGGGCAAAGCCAGAATTTTCTTTAGCAGGGGAGACAGAAGGCTGAGAATATTCATATTCTAATAATTTTTTTTAAAGGCTACAGTTTTGACCCTGGGTACACATGACCTTGTTCTAAAAATAATAAGAAAAACATTCTGTTTTCTGCCTTTCAGAGGAGCTGAGGGACAGCAGGGGTGGATGAGGCCTGGGGTTAGTTTCATGAATTTTGTAATGATGAAATATATCTACTAAGACCCTTAAGACTTGAATTGGAGTTAGTAAGAGACTTGGGAAGAATAAAGCCTCTTGATATCATCTAATACTGTCACTTAATACTAAAATATAATTGTTATGTTTTGATTGATGGACAGCTTTATGACCATCTTTATATGTAGGAGTTTAACATTCAAGCTAATTTATACTTTAAGCCTGGGTGTTTGGTTATTTGGTAACTAAATGGTTTCAGGGACTAAAGAGTCCTTGAAAAGACAGACAGGCATACGATGTGTGGTTTGACCCCTTCCAACAGCTTTTATGGTGATAATGAAGATGATAATGATGATGAACATCATAAATATCCTTATATCTATGGAGAGCTTAATTTGTGCAAGGTGTGCTCAAGAGCATTACATGTATTAATTCATTTAATCTTCATAACAACCTCATTTGGTAGAAACTTCTGTTATTTCCATTTCTCATATAAGGATACAGAGGCACAGAGAAGTAATATAACTGGTGAAGTGGGGTTGGTGCCAATTTGCTTGTATTGGCCGAGTACAACCTGTGTCTCACTATGCGGCCTTTAATAAATGCCCAAACAGATCCTGCCCTAGAGCTGCCTTTGGTGGGCTGTCAGCCAGATCGCCACCTCTGCTTGACATTTATCTCTATTAGAGACACAGATTGGAAAGTTGCCACCGGCTTCCAATGTCAGATAATGTGCCATCCAACTAAACATTAATAAATAAGGACAGAAAATAGAATCACAGCTTTTGGCCTACCTGTGGCAGACAGACTATGGCTCTTAGGATACCTGTTTCTGAACAAACTAAAGAAATTTCTATAGAATTATGTTGGCAGTTTTCAAATCTGATAGTCTGCTCTTTTGTGCCCAGCATTGTGGTAGGTAGATATAATTAAAAAAAAAAAAAACATACAAGAAGCAGAATAATAGTCATTAGGTTTAGAGCCACCTGCAGTTTTGTAGGGAAACGTGACAACACACTGTGAATAAGGAATGAACAGCACATGGGCACATTTGAGTGAGGCTCAAGGAGTACAACTCAGATCATGAGCGTCAGAGGAGTGTTGTGTTGCATAATGGATACTGTACTTCACACAGGTGGTACACGTGGCTGCTTCAACAAGGCAAACATCCTCAAGCCCTGGGAAATATAAAATGTAATCCGTTTTTGCCATCTTCTAAGCCCTGAAACACTGCACAGTTATCAGCATTGAGTCAACTCTTGGGCAATAATATTTTTTCCACACTGACTTAGGATTCATAGAAATGTAGGTAAGTGTTAGAATCAGCACTGCATGGTATGATGTGACCTCTAAAAGTGTCTTTGCAACTTGCTGGAAGGCTTCAGTCATGGTTCTTCATTGGTCCTGGAATGTCTGAGAAAACGGCATAGCCCAAAGGGTAAGCCATTCATTCATTCAGTATCTAATTAGAAGTTACTATGTGCCCAGTTCTCTGCTAGCTTTCTGAGATATTTCAAATTCTAGGAAGATGAAGCACAGAATTTGGGTGTCAGGAGACTTTTGAGTTATATTCCTGCTCTCTCCTTAATTTATAGTCAGGCAGGATGATAGCCAATTTATCTAACCTGGCTTTAACTCCACATTTGTGAATGAGAAATTGGCGACATCTGTTTATAAATTGCACTCCATGGGTTCTGTGGTTTATTTTTCAGGGTCATCTGGGGATATTCTAGAACAGTGGTTCTCAGCCAGTGCCAGTTTTTACCTTCTCACTACGAGAGGACATTTTGATAATGCCTGGGGAATGTGTTTGCTACTGTTTTTTTTTTTTTTTTTTTTAAGGATAGAGGCCACAGATGTTGCCTACAATCGACAAGACTGTCCCTACAGCAAAGAATCATGTGGCCCACATGCCAATGACATCCAGGTTGAGAAACTCCACTGTGGAAATGTTTGTGAGCCCAAGCTAGTGGGACTCCAGGGCCCTAAGCCACCAACACCAAACTACATCTGCTTTATTTGGTGGGTGTAGCAGGCATGGATTTGACAGGCAATAAACAAATGTGTAAACTTTAAGTTGATTTTCTCTAATTGAGCTTAAACGATACCTTAATTCCTAACTCTGGTTCTTAATTGATTTACAATTTACACTAAGGTATTTCAAGATTCTGCTCTTTTCTTCTCTTCAGCTCTGAATCTACATCTGAGGCTTAAAAAACCATCTTGCTGTTGGGGAAAATGCCAGCCTAGTCTTCGGGCATCATGTTTTTTGTTTTAAGATTTAATTTGTTTAGAATAGTGTCAGGTTCACAGCAATATTGAAGGGGAGGTACAGATATTTCCCTTTTGCCCTGTGCTCCCACACATGTATTGCCTCCCCATTACCAACATCCCCCTCCAGGGTGGTAATTTGTTACAATTGATGAACCTACATTGACACATCATAGCCTTACCTTAAGGCTCACTCTTGGGGTTGTATATTCTATGAGTTTGGACAAATATTGTAGATAAGGACATATTTGTCATTATGGTATCATAAGAGTATTTTCATTGTCCTAAAATCCTCTTCCTCTGCCTGTTTATTTTTTTCAAACAATGCCTCCACTCTTCACCCCAATCTCTGTCAATCACTGCTTCCTTTTTTTCCTCCTGTCTCCATAGTTTTACCTTTTTAAGAATGTCATATAGCTGAAATTGATGCTATTGTAATTAGCTAGGTATTAATAACAGAAGAGGAGGAAAGGGGTAGCCAGACATTATAGGCATGCCCTTTGGGCAGCTTTGCTTCAGTTTCACATTCCCCAGGGATTCCACTAAGGGGAATAAATGCATTTCAGGGACTAGGGAAGGTGCTTGCTGTTAGTCGTACTTGGGAACAGGTCATTGGTCAAATGGTTGTGACCACTGCAAGCACACAAATATTGGGAATGCATAATCCCCTAAACAAAGGAATTCACTTTCAGTTCCTTGTGGACTCTTGTTATTTGTGTGACTCTTGGCTTTTGGCTCTCTTGCATTCGCTAGGATGACCATGGTAATGTGGACGCCATATGCAATGGACTAATGGGTTGCAGCTAGCCTAATGCTGAACTGGCCCCAGCTTCAATATGGAAAAGGAAACTCTGGACATTAGCTCTGATTTTAGCTCTCCGAAATCGCAGCTACACTTCTTTTATGAGTGGACTAAGGGGAAATGGGACTCTGAAACCCAGGGGTGTAATTCCAAGGAAATAAAACTTTCTACTATATTGCATCCTCCTGTGTGAGTTTCAGAAAATTCCCCTTCTCAGAATATCACAAGAACTTCACCCCCAGCAGCACCCGGGGGAGACGAGCGAGGTATGTTCCCCTCCGGTAACAGAATCCTATTTCCCCATTGGCTTTTTCCATGTAAGCATATGCACTTCAGTTTCTTCCTTGTCTTTTCACAGGTTGATAATTCATTTTTTAGTGCTGAACAATATTCATTGTCTGGATGTACCCAATTTATCCTTCATCTACTTAAGGACATGATGGTTTCTTCCAAGTTCTAGAATAAAACTTCTATAAAAAACTTATGTGCAGGTGTCTGTGTGGATACAAGTTTTCAACTCCAGTCATCAGTTTTTGTCTTTGCTGCTCCTGTCCCTGACTTGAGCAGGGACACCAGCTCCTGTAGCATCTATAATAGCATGCTCTAATCATACATGTAATGACACTTCTGGTTCACTCCCTCAGCTACTTGTGTGCCCTTTTGGGGGTCACTACAATTTTTAGAATTTGCTCTGTAAGCCCTTAAGGTTGAGAACCATCAGAGTAGAGCTCTCTCAGATGCCCCTCTCCCTTCACCTGACTTTCTCTCATTTCTGTTTGCAGCTGTGGTTTTATGCTGGAGATGGGGACTTTTCTGTGAGGTCCCTGGCATTCCGGAGAGGCTCAGAGAAGTGGGGCATATTTCTCCCAGCCCTCAGCCTCCCAGACTTATCTAGTTTCCTTTACAGAGACTCTCACCAGCAGCTTGTTCTAGTATTATTCCCTTCACAATCCTTTCCTCCTCCAAACTTGCTGAAATTTATCTTTTTAAGAGTTGGAGATGGCTTCTCTATAATCTGGCATTTTTTTCTAACCTTATTGTATGTAGTATAAAATTAATGCTCTTATTTTTATCAAAACTGCCATTTCAAGAAATGCTTTCTTCTTTCAAAATCCTTGCTCTTAAAATAGAAAAACTTAGTGGTTTTTTTGTTTTGTTTTGTGTGTTTTTTTAAAGCTAGTAACTCAGCCATTAATTTCAAAACCCTAAATGTAAGAATTGACTTCTTTGTAATCCAGCAGTGTCTGGCCTCCCTAATGACAGAATGCCAGTGATTCAGTGAATAATGGGTTTCAGGATTAATAGTTACAGTTTCAACATGCTTTCAAAATGTGATCTGCTGCTTAAGAAATAAAATTAGGAATGAAAGGAGGAAAAAAGAATGAAAAGAAGGAAAGATCAAAAGCCCCGGGCTAGATGGCCTCTATTCTAATTCATCACAGAGTGATCTGAACCTGTGGAAAGCTGGGGTGCATTGTCTATGTCTGTTACTCTCCTTCCTTTTTCTCTAAAGGGACCATGAGAGGCTAGATCTCTGGAGTTTCCACAAGGAAGCAAGGAGATCCACACAGCATTTTTCTTTGAAAATCACTGTCAACGGGAAAGCAGGACTGGATGATGGGAAACATTTGACACAGATATTCAGCCAGTTACCACTCATGTTGATTTCTATGAAACATTTGCTTATGAAGACTTAGAAATATTCAGAGATAGGAAAAAAAATATTCCCTAATGGAGAAAATAACATAATTGCCAAATTTAGGGATTGAAGAATCTCTTTTGCTGTCACCCCCTCACCTCTCTTCTTATCATTCATCTATCTGTATGTCCAGCTACATCTACATATCTATCTAATCTTTAGCATGGCTGGTAATTTCTTCCTGTTTTTTAGGGGATTAAGATTTAAATCTTTTGGAAGGACAGGGGTTTATTTGAAACACATTTGGGTCATTCATTCATCAGAATACTATTTATTGAATGTACAATGCTTGGATAAACCCCTTGAGCTAGTCTAGTACTTAGAAGGCTAGGTTCTAATGATGCCTGGGTTATTATGTAATAGTGGTATGACTAAAGGACCCACTACATCTTTATATGGCTCAACTTATTCATATTTAACATTGAGGGCTATTTCTAAGGTTAGAAACATATACCTTTTTCTCCCACTAGCTACTTCTGGTACAGCTTTCTTAGAATATAATGTGCAAATGAATTTAATTCTTACATTTAATGATTTGAAGTTCCAATGATTAAATTGCCAATTTTATTTCATCTGCATTATCTTATTTAGCAATCATTACCTGATAAAGTGCACAGCAGAAAATAATTACCAATCTAATGAATGTAAGCCAATGGCAACCCAAGAACTAAAATCCATTTTTACTATAAATAAACTTTCTGTGTTTTAAATAGGTAAACTCTAAACTATAACACATAAGGTTTTATTCAAAACAATCTAACAAGTAAGACATTTCAGCTGAGAACAAAGTAAAACCAATCTTTTTTCTCCCTTTTCTTTCCATTTAATCCCCTGAGTTTGGGTAAATTTCATCAATGAAGGGTCACAGTGAAAGCTCACAGTTATCTGGAGGGTTATTTTTCCTATTTAAAGAAGGAACATTGAGTTGAACTTTTAGTCAGGACAACATTCTGGGGAAAATCAGCTATTCAGTCATACTGCACCTGCTATTGGAATAATTTATTATGAAATTCGTTCACTTAAAAGAAGGTGTAGGTAATTAAATTTTCAACTCAAAATTTGCTATGTGGTAGGAGCTAACATTTTAAATTAAGGGGGCTTTTGCAAGGGCACATGTACATGGGGGTTACTGTGTCCCTGGGTAAAATGACCAACGTACCATTGCTAACTCTCATGGCATGCTACCAAAATGCATCCCTGGAAGTTCTTCGTCTTTGTTAGTGCACATATTTCTACCTCTTCTTGAAAATGGACTGTTCTGTTACCAATGTTAAATGCCAATTCTCTGCATTCCCATGTTCACATTTACCTTTGAATTGGAATCACCCGTATCTTTGCTGTCAGCTGACTGCATACTCATTTTCCCTGAAGATAAGACTTTACTTACAGTCCAGTCTCCAAATGGAATATGTGCTTAAAAGCACTGACATGCACCCGTGAATGTGATGGGCAGAAATAGTGCAGGAGGAGTGCAATGTGGATCTTGGTAGGGATCCTATCCTCATCCTTCCCGTAGTCTGATAGATTGATTGTAATTCTGATCTCAATGTCAGTACCTCACTGGATAATTACAGAATTCTGGGTAAAGCATTCACTTACCCTTTCTTTCCTTGCCAAAGGATTTGGTGAAGATATTGATGGGCTCCATGGCAGTTTCTGTTGCTATTAATCATCATATACAGAAAGCTTAGCCTAGTACGTTTTCTGTAAACATGAATAAGCCAGGATTTTTGTCCTATAAATTCACATGGTTCAAGATGAAGAAATAAATAAAAATAACTCTGTCTTGTACCACTATATCTGAAATTTCATTCAGAGCTGATAGTGTTATGGTGTTTCTGTTATTACAGATTCAGTATTGGCTAGAGTTGTATCTAGATCTCTATCACCTCGCTTTTATGTAGGTGAGGAATATAAGACTTGGCTAGGATCATGTAGATGCTGCTACGTTACATATTTTTCCTTAAGAAGATCTCCGAATGCTCCAGTATATAAAGTGAATATAACCAAGAATCATCTTTTGAAGTAATAAAATGTAATCTATAGAAAAATCTGACTTTAATTTTCTTCTTCCTAAATATTCATTTACTCAGAAAAAGCCCAGCAGAGAGTTTATGGCTCATTTGAAGCATATCAGGATCTGTTTAATGAAGAGAGGCAGTTGGAGCTGCATATTTTCAGTTGTGAAAGAGGAAATTAATAAGAGATGGAGATAACCATGGCTTCTATGGAAGTCAGCTTGCAATACAGGTATGACTGCCTCCCACAGAGGTTTACACAGTTAGATACACTCAGCTGCTGATTGTCTTATGCTTTTTTGCAGAGACCTGTCACAATATAATGTGACAAGGATATATTAAAGCACCATCCACCCCCACAGGTCAAAATATTCTGATGCCGTGTATTTCTGTAGCACCTGGCTCCAGGGACCTCACAGTGCTGACACACAACATTACTCCCTGATTACATTTCACAAGCCCCTGCAGTGACTGGTTGACCGCTGTGCAAATCCAGTCATAGTGCATACTCTGAGTGAGGAAACAGAATAGGACTTGGGAATACAGCCCCAAGTTTGAACTTTAAGTGCAATGCTGCATGATGAATTAAAGGTGAGGAGGCTTAGACTAGACATCAGAAAGGGTTTCATTCAGAGCAACATTAAATGTAAAATTAGGTTAAGGATAGAGTGGTCAGGACTGGTAATATAGAAAAAATGGCTGGGAATTATGGGTGATGATTAAGAAATAAAATAAGAGACTAAAGAAATAAAGTTATCAAGAGAAAGATGGTCTGACTCGTTGGTCCAGTTGACTCCCATTTATTTCCTGAGTATCAGTGGCCCATCAGTACACAGTAAAAGAACTATGCTTATTTAAACCTACATAAAGCTACTGCTCTACTTGTGGGTGAGATGTGTGACAGAGGCAGGAGGAATTTTTGGCCAAGGGAGCATCATACATATCCAAGCTATCTGGGAACTGGCAGACCGCCCAGTTCAGCAATTTAACACATTTATCGGGGTAATGGTATATACCTTTATATCAAAGGGACATGTATTCAGCCACATTTACTGAATGAAATCAGTGGGGCCTCAGAGTTCAAAAAGAACATGTGGCCTTGATTTCCACTTAACAGTAATGTCTCTAGTATACATTCTTATTTATACCAAACAAATGGTGTTGAAGTGAATCCCTCCTTTCTGGATTCTTTTTGGTATATGGGCAAAGGGCAGTGATTCTTCTCTTCTGCCATTAGCTTGGCCTGATACTTACAGAATGAATGATAATCATATTATTTTCACATGTGAGAAAAACCCAATAAACCCTTCCAGTACCAACTGCAATTAGGACACTGATTACCATATTGAATAACTTGCTAATATGTTGTCATCACTGTCAGAATGAAGGGAAGGAAATTAATGAGTACCAAGCACAAGGACATTTTAGTTCCTTTTCCTTCCAATGCAGAATTTATGAAAGTACAGTAAACACAAGACCTCTGTTGTCATAGACAATTGTATGACTCTTGCTCTAGGCTCAGGACTTCAGTGCAAACCCCTCTAGTCTTCTGAGGAGTAAGAAACCCTGCCCACTTAAAACCCACTCTTCCCTTGTAGACCATCCTCTAAGTACCTACAACCTGGAAATTTCCTATCTATTGGTCCCAAATCCACTTCCAGTGATTTTGTGTGCCTTTCCCCCAGATGTCTCTAAGTCTGAGGACAAGGGTCAGTTGTCTCAGGGTGTAGGAAGCTTTCATTTCTAGGTTGCATGTCCCAGGTCTGCTTGGGAGGTCCCTCCCCATGTGATCATGGGTAGGAGTATGATGGAGGAGTACGATGGTGAACTGGGGGCCTCTATTTGTACTCTTGCCCTGTACCCTGTAAATATTAGGGGTGAGTCTGTATAAACACAAGCCAAACAATCTCAGTCATCACCCCCATATTTACCACTATAACCCCATAGTGAATCTTAGGTCTCTGCCTGCAGAAATAACTTTTTTTTCTTCTTAAATTCTACAAAGCACTGGCCTTCTTCCTTTCTT
Source organism: Pipistrellus hanaki (assembly GCF_964339955.1). Taxonomy (NCBI): domain Eukaryota; kingdom Metazoa; phylum Chordata; class Mammalia; order Chiroptera; family Vespertilionidae; genus Pipistrellus; species Pipistrellus hanaki. Next base: position 57,150,614 of record NC_140506.1, read on the forward strand.
TTAAAACCCAACAGCCAATCACCAGCTTACATCCCACTTTTTCAACCTTCTAAAATCTTTGTAGGAACAAAGAATGCCAAAGGCAGCATGCATACACTCAATCAAGAAAGTAATTTTGGAAACTATGGTCTGCACAAATGGATAAGGCAATTAGGTAAGATCAGTAGGCATAGCTTTAAGGCTCAGAATGAAATTATGTTGAGGGAATTTTTTTGGTAACTGCCATCTGGCATGTTTTATTCCCTGCTTCTTGGAAATGATTTTCATATCCCTTATTTTTCATCAATGATACCTTTTCAATCTATATGGCAAGTGTGAGCCTGGCCAGGTCGAGTATCAGCAGGAATTTGAGATGAGTAGACAGAGTAGCTGTTGTAGGATTGAAATGGTGGGTGTAATTTCAGAGAAGCTAGCCACATCCTCTTCCAAGACTAACATCTTTCCTAGTCTATAGTTTGTCTTTAGGAAGGGGAGAGGGCGGAAAAGGAATAATAAATGAAGAGAAGGGGATGGAAATCAGTGAAGTGGTAAAAGGCCCAGAAGGGAGATTACAACCAAATCTGGTCTTTTATAAAATTTTAATTTAGGAGAATCTTGGAAAAATGAACACTTACTTATAAACATATCATTGGCATATAGAATAATTTCTTAGAGTTGACTCTGTAAAGTGAGCTTAGATGGATCATAGGATATCAGCATTTTAACACTCAATTTCTATGTCAAATTATAATCTTCACTCCAACTAGAAGTGTCTGAATATTCTTGTTTTATTGCATTTTTACCAGTATTAGCAAGTACTTCTGTCTTAATATATTTAAAAATTCTTTGTGTAATAGCCAAGGTGTTACTTTACTGTTTTAACTTTATTTTCAATTATGTAAATACAAGACAGTATTTTTTTGTCTTGTATTTTAAAATGAGTTATTTAGGTATTTGCCCTTACATTTATGTTAGAATCTTAGAAATTTACTTCAATAAGTCTTCCTTTTAGATATTAAATGGCACATCTGGAGTATGTATGGAAAAAGCAACCAGTGAAATGTGTTTTCAACTCAATTAGTTTTTCTTATATATGCACCCAGGCATGATCTTTCCATTTTTTAATTTTAATTTTTAAAAGTTTTCTTCCAGATCTTACAGCATTTTAGTGATATTGGATATGGTTTAAGCTGATTTTGTCCCATTAAAAGACTATATTTTAAAGTCTGATAATTTAAAATCCAACAGAAGATACAGTGGGTCACGAATTAAAACATAACTGTAGCTAATTCTAACTTATTTTCAAGTCGGCTGTTTTTTACATAAGCCCTTATATGTGAGTCACATATAAGATGATTTTCTCAGCAGAGGAGAAAAAAAAATCAAAATGCTTTTTGTTCCTTGGAGCAAAAAGAGATCTGGTAATAGAAAGGGAAACTTCTGCCAAGAATTTTTCCCTGGTCCCTAGAGACAATCAGGTAAAATGTCCACTTCAGGCAGAGTCTCCATCTGCTACAGGAGCCAGACTAAAGCCTTTCACACTTGATTTTCTGGACTTTATTATTTCTAAAGCATGTTCTCACATTAAAGGAATAGCATATATACCATGAGTGAAGAATAGGAATATAGTAAAATGTCCCTGCCTCTCAAATTAAATCAAACTTAATCTTTTTTGGATGGTCCAAGAGGTTGTCTTCTTTGTTCTTTTATTCATTTGTTCAATTAGTATTTATTGAGCTCTGAGCTTAAGGCATTAAGCTAGGTGCAAGAGGGATATAAAAACAAATTATTTTGCATCCTGCCTCATAAGAATGTGCAGTTGAATAAGAATGATGTGACACATTTTTAAATTGAAATAATCCAAAGTAGAAGTGATAAAAAACACACAGGAGGTTCAGCTGAAGTGCCATGGATGTTTTGTGTGAGGAGAACATCCTAGCAGTCCCATCTTGACAGGCTTCGGAACTGCTGCTCCAAAGTCCACTTCCTTGTGTAGTTGGAGCAACTGCACTTCACATAGCAGAACCTCCTGGAAGTGCAGCTCAGGACTGGGGTCCACTAACATGTCCCTCCATGGTTCAAGTAGGTGTGTGGAAAGAAAGACAGCCTACCTTAAGGTATGACATACAGTGACTCCTGGACAGTAGCTGGCTGATTGGTGAGGGTCTTAAAAATAGCGAAGTTGAAAAATTGTGATAAGGATATCTGAGAAAGAAGAATATAAATGGATTTTTGAGGATAGGTAGAGCATGTGAAGATACTCATGTTCCACAAAATGCCCATCAGAAAACACCCACTGCAGAAATAAATAAGATAAATAAGATGGATGCCAGTCTCTTTTCCCTAGCCACATACTTCTATTCAAATGAGTTGAAATACGAAGTACCTAAGGTGGCAGGAATAAAAGTTATGTATGGGTTCAAACTTGTAGTCTTTTTTGACTGCCATTCACACTGCCCTCCAACAACTTAGACCAACACTGAATTCAAGTGCCAGGGAGGACCATACCTGGTGGCATGCTATTTCTTAACCACTCTTTATATAAGGAGGACATAGCTTTGTCCTTACAGAGACAGATTCATATTTCAGGAATGCTCAACTCCCCATTCACGTATCTGAGGAATGTTTTCTTCATCTTCAAGGTATATCATATATGGCCAGTGGACACATTTTTCATCAGAATAAGTATGGAAACAGGCACATACCCATGATCTCATCATATGTGTTACTTCTGGGAAGCACTTGGTTTAATAAAATGGCAGGATGGCTGGCTGAGGGTTATGTTCTAGCTAGGAAACACCTTGTAAAACTGAGCTACTGTATGATAAGATGTGGTATATATCACAAACCACCATCTCTCTTAGCTAGTTTCTCATACGTTATTTTCTATGTTAGCTAGAAGATGGCTTCTGCAATAAAACAGTGAGGATGAGAATAGACTGACCATGTTAGATATCTTTTGACTGCATTTCAGATGGTTTCATCATAAAACTATAGATTTCAGTTTGGTTTGGCCATTGGGATTCTCATAGGATTGCTTTAGAATGTGCATGTCCCTTGACTGGGAGTGGCCTCTTTTACACAGTTCTATGTGGGTCTGGTAATCCTTTCCTCTTCTTGTTACTTCACTGTCCATTGTGGCTCTCCTACACTGACTTGCAGCTTTGTAAATAGTATTTTGACTTTCTTTGGCATAGTCCAATGTGAAGTGTTACTTGCTTCTTATTGGGACCCTGACTAATACAGCTGCTTAACACCACAATATAGTGATAAGCAAAATAAACCAAAATCCTGTGTGCATTTTAGACCTATTCATCTGTAAGTTGACATTACAGTGCTAGCTAACCTTCTAAATCATCAAAATGATTAAATGATATATGGTAAAAGTTTAAGATGTAAAACATTTTATGATATTTTACGTTTACTATAGATGTTATTTTAATACTATCATAAACTTTAGAAATATTTTATAATAATTTAAGGAATGAAAAAACAGAGCCAGAAATACTAAAAGACTTGGCCAAAATGTTAAAGTAGTACCAGAAATATGATTAGTATTTTCTAGGAATATTCTCTATTTTTTTCAACTTGTGTAATATGAGAACTGGTGTATTCATTTATCCTCATGAGCAAGACTTTTCCATTAATCATTAGCTCAGTATGTCCTATCTGTATGGATATAGTATGATTTATATAGTCAGAATTAGAGATGACTTCATAGAATCTTCCACAAATTTGGTAAATACAATTATATTGTAATTTTATATTTATTAGTTTGTCTTTCAAATTCTACACAGAATTCCTCGAGGTCTGGGCTTTATTATTTTTACATGTTCAATGCATTGTACAGTGTTTGTCATTGGTATTCTCTCAGTATAACCTATTTTTAAATTAAATAGATGTCCAACACTTGTTACTGGGTGAGAAATTAAAGAGGTCTTTTCTGAGTGGTCTGCTTTCCCTGAATATCTCAGAATGGTTTAATATATTTTATAGTTGTTTCTCTGAATATGAAAACTGTGCTTCTACAAAATACCTTTTTTTTAATCTTCAAAGTTTAGTTCATGTAGCTGCAGTCAGCATTGTTTTATAACCAGGAGCATTCCTTCTTGTTTAAATTTCTCTGACTTCACCATCAGCTCTATAATTATAGAATCAGTAAGCTCATCTTCGAAATTCAGAATTTGTTCTCAGGTGATCTGTTGGGACATCCTCAGGTATTATGTGTGAAGAGATTTATTGATGGAATTCCTATCTTCATAGACTGAGAGCCTGGCCAGTTATATAGTCAGTGTTCTATGACAAGGATGCTAGTGAGTAAAAGCTGTGAGGGACTCCCTTGAGGATATATGTTCTGGAGATTGACTTAAGCCAAGGTTATTGGCAACCTGTCCCTGCTGGTTGGTGGTGAGACCCAAGCCCAAAGGAGCTTTAAAACTGTCCTTGTTGCAATAGTGATGTGATATCTAATATAGTTCAGATCACTTAATTATTAAACTTACAGCAAGATTTTCCTCCTGTTTTCAAATGAAAGAGAATAAAATTAACACTCTAGATCCTGTGAATTGGGCTACCTGAAGCAATTCCACTTGTGACATAATGTATTGAATTGACAGAAAAATGCATATTATCATATTAAAATTATAACAACCCAAGGGTTTGAAGGAACACACAGATTTTGTTATTTCCCCCCACATTCTCTGTATTTCATTTTCAAATAAATAAGCTTGCTGTGTATCCTCAAGGAGAATATTGTTATATTCTACAGAGTCCTGAATGAAGGAATTGCTATTCTTCTCAGTATTCACTTTCAGGTGTTAAATTGCATCTTCAATGAAAGAGAAATGACAATTGCTAAGAAATGTCATAATCATTTGACTTCTTTATTTTCTTAGCCTGGTGCCATTTTGAAGTTAGGCAACTGAGAATGATGGTAGAAATTGGAGGGCAGAGAGAGAGGAAAAGACAAACACTTCTAGTCCTATTGAATTTTTAAAATACATTTTTATTGATTTCAGAGAGGACTGAAAAGAGAGAGAGAAAGAGAGAGAGGGAGAGAGAGAGAGAAACAACAATGATGAGAATCATTGATCAGCTGCCTCCTGCACACCCCCTACTGGGGATCAAACCTGCAACCTGGGCATGTGCCCTTGAAAGGTCGAACTGGAACCTTTCAGTCTGGAGGATGATGCTCTACCCACTGAGCCAAACCCTCTAGGGCCAGTCTTATTGGATTTTTTTTAAAATTCATTTTATTGTTTAAAGTATTACAAATAGTAGTACATATATCTCCTTTTTTCCCATTGACCTTCCCCCAGCCTTCTCCCCTCCCATGCCCTCACTCCCCCTCCACCCACCCCAGTGTTTTGCATACACTGGTTATGCTTATATGCATGCATATAAGTCCTTGGGTTAATCTCTTATTTCCTCCCTCCCCTAACCCCCCCCCCCCCCCAGCCTTCCCACTGCAATCTGACAGTCAGTCCTATTGGATTTTAAACATTAATACCTACCCATCAGCTGGGTAGGTATTAACGCCTGGAGAAAGCGAAATAACTTAATATCTGCAAAGGGCGGGGGAAATGGTATGAAGAATCAATAAGAGGGAGAAATTGTTTCTGCTTTTAATGTTTGGTCACAAAAATTGTCAGCTTGTGGTTTATAGCTACTGGGCCTTTGGACACTATGCTCATGGCATTATGGGGGTTTGAAAGGAATATTGCTACTCTTGATACATACAACTCAATAATCAGCACAAATTGCCTTTTTATTTATGTCTACTGGTGTTTGCTTGGTTTGTCATAGTAATTTCTAGTAGCCAAAGGAATTGTAAGTTAGAAATACATGTGCCTTTGTGTTGGTAATGAAGGGAATGGTACAGAATGGAGCAGAATGGTGGCCAGTCTCTGTGGAAACTTTTCTTTCTCTTCTACTTTTCAGAGATATCTTTGTATCGTATTTTCTTCTCACGTTCACAGCTGTGCACAGTAGAAATTTGTAAACAGGAGTCTGTCTATGTCTTCTCTGGGGATTTGGGGTTTACTTGGAATACTAATGGTGTCAGGGGAATAGGTAGTGTTGACACAGATTCCTGGTCTGGTTGATATTAACAGACAAACAATTATATAGGTACTAGAGGCCTGGTGCATGAATTCGTGCACAGGTGGGGTCCCTCTGGGTGGCCTGCAGGCATCAGGCAGAAACCTGCAGTCCAATGCTGCCTGCAGCTCTTTCCTGCCACTCCTGCTCATCCTGGCCCCACTATGCCTGCTGTGGGCTCATGCCTAATCAGTCCCGATCAGGAGAGGCTCACTAGCCATGACCCTGCATCTGGTGCCCTTCCAAGGGGAGTGGCCTGTGGTATTGGGCTAAAACCAGATCTCCAACATCCCCTGAGGGGTTCCAGATTGCAAGAGGGCGCAGGCCAGGCTGAGGTGCATGATTGGGCTGCGGAGAGACCTTGGGAGGGCTCCAGGGTATGTTTGGTCCATCTCACTCAGCTCAGTCCCAATCAGCCAGACCACAACTGCAAGCTAACCTACCAGTCAGAGCATCTGCCTCCTGGTGGTCAGTGTGCATCATAGTGACTGGTCAACGAGTTCATTGTCTGCCCCCTGGTGATCAATGCACATCATAGTGAGTGGTTGAGCATCCTTAGCATATCATTAGCTTATTAAGCTTTGATTGGGTGTTCAGTTGTTCTGCCGTTTGGTCTATTTGTATATTGCCCTCTTATTATATAGGATGACAATCTATATAGTTAAAATATCCTCTCAGAAAATGTTCCTTCCCAAAGGAGAGGATGGTGCATTAGTGAATTATTTCCTCTGCACATATACCAGGGGTGGTCAAACAGTCATAGTGGGCAGAGAGCATTCAGTCCTCTGTGGTTTGCAGAAAATGGCTGTGATGTCATTGCCCCACAAACAAGAATGTTATCTGAATGAGTCAAGAATCGATGCATCACTCAACTCAATCAAGTAAAACCTGTGATCTCTGGAGAAATACATCCCAAGCACAATTCCTTTCTTTGCTATAGTCACTACGTGAGATAGTGTTAACCCTTCCAGGGCCCCAGAGTAAAGGGGCAGTGCTAAAGGAGTATCAGCAAAGCTTCACAGAATGCCTTTTGTACAGGGAGAATTTGGTTATTCCTTTCTCCATAAAATAGATAATCTGGACTCCTCTGTTGTCTTCAACCTATTTTTTTTTTTAATAATTCACTTTTTTACTTATTCCTGTAGTGATCCAACATTTAATGAAAGCCTACCTTGTCAGGCCACTGTGCACCAGTCCCAAGGTATATAAAGATACATGTGATATAGATAGAACTCACCATTTATCTTTTAAGAACCTCAATCACACACCTGCTTTTTCGGTATTAAGAGTGCTAACCCTCAACTACCTGGATGACTAATTTCTGAGGCATTCTGCAAAATTGTGCATACATGCACATGCAGAGATGATCCATAGCCTTTATCATATTTGCAAATGGGCCTAGGAAATATGTTTTTTTAAAAATATGTTTTTTATTGATTTTAGAAAGAAAGGGAGAGGGATACAGAGATAGAAACATCAATGAGAGAGAAACAATGATTGGCTGCCTTCTACTCCCAACTGCAGATCTAGCATGCAACCCAGGCATATATCCTGATTAGAAATTGAACAGGTGACCTATTGATTCATGGGTCAACACTCACCCACTGAGCCACACTGCCTGGTGGGAATAAGATTTTTATAATTAAAATTATTGCTCCTGGTAATTTGAGTAGATATTGGAATGTGTTTGATTAAGTTGGCAGATTTTAGACATCAGGTTACATGTATAAGCCAAAAGTTGACAAACTTTAAGACCATGGGAACAACCAAATAGTTGCACAAGAGTCACCAACCTCTGCAGAGCAGAGAAAATCTTGTTTGCACATTTCCTTGGGCATCTGGGACTTTGTATAAGAAGTGATTACTCAACACAGCACACATATATACTGCAAAACAAAAGAATTTGATTCACCATCAGCCACTGATCTATCTTTTACAAATCTAGCTATTTTTGTTCATTGCATAATTTTACTTTGACTTTTTAGAAACTAGAATGTTCTCTGGAGTATGGGAGACCGTTTTTGCTACATTTTACCATTTTAACAGTATTTATTGTTGTGATCTAACTACTTAAACATCCTGCCTTTAAAACTTTTCAGTGTAAGAGAACAATGTAATTTGGAAGGACAATTAGCCAATTTTTGAATTGGGTACTTCGGTATTATAAAAAACAAAACAAAACAAAAAACCATAGTAAAAGAGCTCACAATTTATAAAATGTCTTACATTTTATTAGCATTATCTTATTTAAGGTTCATGATAATCCTATTAGATAAGCACTACTATACTTATATTATAGATCTCAAAGTTAATGCTTAATTACAATCTACCTTATTTAAAATTATTAGCTATGTTTGAATATCAGATAAGCAAAACAGAATGTCCTCTTATTAGTGAAATCTAAATGTAACATTTGCTGAATTTTTTCTACTATATTAAATATTGATGACTGTATGCAGCAAATACGAGTTTTCAATAGCTGTGTGAACACAATCTCTGATTAATACCTCTATAGTCAATGTTCCTTATTGAAAACATGAACCTTTTCATACATTTGTTCTGTGAGATCAGAATGTTTCTAGATTCAGCAGTTATCTAGTGCAGGTCATAGAGAACATAGAAATGCTAATAGCATTTTATAGGAAATAAACTGTTTACAACTGGCTACCATTTGAAATAGGTGTTTTATACACATGAACATGAACTTTAAGAACAAGCTTTTGGGGCAGAAATATTTTGGATGAGGAAATTGTTCAGAAAGTTGTATAACTTTTCTCAAGTTAGTCAGCCCATGACATGTCCACTCTGTATTCCAATGTAAGTATTTTTTATTTGAAAACTCATCCCATTACCCAAGATACTCTACTAGGAGCAAATTTGGAGGAAATACTGAAAAGGGTAGTTGACAGCCGTGACTCTCAAATTAGTTATGTGCCTACTGGGTCACATGTTCTCTCGGAGACCAATAATGGAAAGGCAGTGCCAGTGGAAACTGATAGAAACTGACAAAAGAAACTCCTGTTGCTGATTTGTTTTCCCATTTGTTCTCAGAGAGTCGATTTAAAGGCTGCACAAGCAATATCCAAATGCGAAGAAGGGGTTAGGGTCACCTAAAATGAATAGCGCTATTAGTTTTGACCAGAGAGAAGCAGAATAAAGTTGGCAGGCATCTCTGCTCCTGTATTTTCCTCTCAAAGTCACCAACCCAAAGTCATCGAAGCCTCAGAGAATTTCACCACCACCTTCTGAGAGGATTGCTGTTTGCAGAAGGTGGTGACATGGCAGCAGCTCTGGAATGACCTTGAATAATTTTCCAAGGTTAGGCAGAGCCAATACTTCCACATGTGAGTCTCTGAGTATGTCCTTTAGGTGATTTAATGTGTGTGTGTATGTGTAAATGTCTAGTATTAACAAATGTAGATATGTGTCCTATAACAAGAGCCAACATTCACTAAATATTGAATGTCTCTGTTACATTAACAATCTCTAATCTCAATTTTACATCTGTAAGACTTTATCATCACAATTGTATAAATGGACACACAGAGTCTCATGAAAAGTAAACATCTCTTAGACCTAGTACGGAATTTTAGTTACTGTGCTGCCTCACACACTAAGTGCATTGTCTGATGCAGACACATGTAAACATACCTATGGTAATGCCAGAGGCAGAACATCTGAATTTACGTTTCAGCCTTTCATTAGAATTACTTGTAGAATAAGTAGCAGTATTATATAATAAAAGTAATTTTTATTTCTTCAATTAATTTTGATTCAGCTAGTATGTCCAAATTCATAGTACATTGACCAAAAATGTCATTGTTAAATTACAGTGGTTCATTTGACATAGAAAAGTTGAGAAATAGATAAATTATTTTAATAAAAATATAACCTCTCTATGAACAGTCATTGTTTTAAAGGGCAAGAAGAATGAGAGACATTTTTTCCGTCATCTCTGTGGCCACCACTGAAATCTAAAGATGCTTATTTGCCTGTTATAATGAGCTAATGTTGTCCTGCAGACGCTATGACAGAACCTGCAATTACATTTCCCCTTTGATTTCTTTAGAAAGAGAAATGTAAACAACTTTGTGTGTGAAATCAAATAAAAAGTGAAACTTTGTCCTAGAGATCTAAGCTGAGAGAGGAAGCATTTAATATTGAGTGTTAGAAAGGTTTTTAATTTTCACTTAATACCCGGGTCAAGACTGAGGGAAAGAAATCTTGAACAAGGTAGGAGTGGAAAAGGTACCATTTAGTCTACAGCAAAAGAGGGGAGGATTTTGTCAGTTAATTCATTAATGTTACCAGAGGGACAAACACGTGATTATATGAGCATATATGATTTATTTCCTTTACTCGTTTAGTAAGTGGTGGAGAGATGTCTGTTTCCAGGGCAAGCCACGGGTTCCCTGGGTTCATATGAACAGCAGTCAGAGTGACAATCCCAAGAGCATGAAGAGGTGATATAAGAAGTAGTGTGATAATTCAAGGGGAAGCCAGGAATAAATTATTTGAGTTGCTAAGTGAACCTGGTCCACGTCACTTTTCTGACGACCATGTTTTTTCTGGATAGAGAAGGCCAGTACCCAACCCAAGAGTGATACAGTGATTAGCTAGTGGACCTATTGGTTAACCCACCTTTAGTGGGTGACTAGTGTCTATAAAAGAATTAACTTGACTATTATTTCTTGTTGTAAATTTTAAAACAAAACAACCCAACAACAAAAACATCCTTCCCAGTGGCAACTGAGTCTGTTCATGAACCCCTGTTTTTTCAAACTAATCAATGTTTGATTTCTATAGATTAGCACTGGACATATACAAAAAAAATAAAAGGAAAACATAGACTGGGTTTTAGGAATCGATTATAATTATTACTACCACTTATGGAATGCCAGACACAGTATCTATAATATTTTACTCAATCTTCAGAACATTCTTTTTTAAAAAAAACAAAAAACATTTTATTGATTTTTAAAAGAGAGAAAAAGAGAGAGATAGAGAGCTAGAAACGTCGATGAGAGAGAAACATCGACCAGCTGCCTCCTGCACACCCCCCACCGGGGATGTGCCCGCAACCAAGGTACATGCCCTTGACCGGAATCGAACCTGGGACCCTTTGGTCCACAGTCCGACGCTCTACCACTGAGCCAAACCAGTTTCGGCCAGAACATTCCTATGAGACAGGAATTATCATATAATGGCACCTGGTAGTCAAGTATGGGCTTTGAAGTCCACTGTGTAGTGTCCTCTGGGTGTGATGTCACTTTTCTAGACCTCAGTTTCCTTATCATAAAACAGGATAATAGTAGCTACCTTCTACAGATAGCCCTTGAAATGCTTAGCACAATACCTGGCACACTGGAAACTGTGGATTGTTGACTTTTATTAGAAGTTCAGAAAGGTTAAGCAATTTAGTAAATGCCACAAAGTTAGTGTGTGGCAGAGGAGAGATTCACATCCAATTTTGGTTGGTTTCAAAACTCCTTTTTCTGCTACACTAAAAATCACATTCATTTCTTTGTCTTAAAAAACAAACAAAACTGTTTCTTCTAAAAATCAAATCCCACATGTAGAGTCATGTTGGAGAAAGAAATGTTTCAAAAATGTAGATCTGTATTAGATATCTGATGCCATACTTGGCCCAAATGTGAATCAGGAAAAACAGGTAAGAAGAAAGGAAGGAAAGAAGGAAAGAAGGAAGGGAGGGAGGGAGGAAAGAAGCCCCCGCTTTATAGTTTAAATTTGACAAATAAATCCTATTCTAGAGCACCAGGACTTGTTAGAAATGGCTTAAAAAGAACAATCCAGAGCAGAGTTCCTTAACCAGGCAGAATCCTTAGTTAGGACTATTAGTCTCAACTTTTATAGTTTCAAGTGACAGAAATTCACTTCTAACTTCCTTGTGCAAAAAGAGGGAGTTTGCTAGAAGGTTCTTGGGGGTAAATAATGTGCTCATGTGTAGAGTGGAAAGGCAACAGTGAAGCTTCTGTGCTCCAGGAACAGCAGGAACCAGATAATCAAATGACACCAGAACTCCATTGTACATCTCATTGTCAATCTTATTTAGGCTTTGTTATTATTTTAAAATATAGACTTGCAGAGCACATGACAGTTGACTGTTTCCAGTTTTCATGCCTTGCAGCATTCATCCCCACAGAGTCTAAATTACTCCCTCATTTACCATTTCAAATTCCCAGGAAGAGCTCTGGTTGACCCCCGAGGCCCACAGGACAAGGGCTGTGGGAACGTTGCCAGACCCTTAATTAGGGGAGGAGTGACTCTAAAAAAAAGAGAAGGTTTATGGAGACATCACTGTCCAGCTCCATCAGGAAGATTGAAAACAAAGGGCCATTCGTTTTCAAGCAGGTTTGTTAGAGTGTAAACTTATGATTCATGAGGCTTAAATATGGGCATACATGTTTTAAATATGTGTGTCGGAAACTCTTTTCTAGGAAAACTTAAAAAGGCCATACTATTCAGACTATCGAAGCTCATCTCATTTTGCCATCGCTTATTCTTCTAAATGGATAGTGGAATTTTACGGGAGACTAGGATATTTAGGAAGGTGGGGCTTTAACTTTTAAGATTAATGATAAAAAGCATAGTTAAGTTTAAAAATAAAACAAAAAACAACACCATGGTACTGAGATTTTAAATCCCAAACTAGATTGATTCAGTAACATAGCTCTTGAAGTTTTCCTATTTATTTGAAAGCACATGCAAATGACCCCAGACTTTCCTTGACTTTCTCTTATTTTGTTTAATTCCCATCAGTAATAACCATTAGGGAGGTAAAAACTGGTGTCTTCCACAGCCTCAACTTACCCCAAGTCTGTTATGCTTTTTAAAATAAGCTTTCTTTTAGTAAAAAAAAATTCTCAACAATCTCTGGCACTTGCTCAGTCTTTCCTTGTCGTTTATGATCTTGACACTTTGAAAACTATACGCTAATCATTTTGTAGAATGTCTCTTCTATTTGGCTTGTCCGATGTCTTCCCCTCATGATTAGATTGAAGGTATGCATTATGTTTCTGGCCTGTACTTTTTCAGTCACCTTTTAAACGTTTTATTTTCTTCTAGTTTCCTTCTAGTTTCTCTATACTAAGTTCTTTTAGAAGAAAGATTTACCCACACCCACACTCTTGCATACACACGTGCACACACAAATTAGGGATACCCTACTGCCTATTAGGAAAAGTGGTCACTTCGGAGTCCATCCCCAAAGCCATGTGCAGTCTCATAACCACATTTCCATAGTACTCTTGACTCATACTGAACTGGTGAACATGAAGTCAGACTTTTTGTTTTTCTTTACTGTTGAAAGTATTACAGATGTCTGCTTTGTTTTATTTTTTCCGCATTGCACCCCTCTTTCCTACACCTAGCCTGCTTTTTTTTTTCATTAGATTCTACATATGAGTGAGATCATGTGATACTTATCTTTCTCTAACTGGTTTATTTCGCTTAGCATAATACTCTTCAGGTCCATTCAGGCTGTTGCAAATGGTAAGAGTTTCTTTTCTTTTTTTTCTTTCCTTTTTTTTTTTTTTTTTTTAACCATTGTGTAGTATTCCATTGTGTAAATGGACCACAATTTTTTTTTATCCATTCATCTACTGGGTGAACCAAATCTTAGCTATAGTAAATAATGCTGCTTGAACATTGGGGGTGCACATATTCTTTCTGATTGGTGTTTCTGGTTTCTTAGGGTATAATCCTAGAAGTAATGGGTCAAATGGGAGTTCCATTTTTAATTTTTTGAGGAAACTGTACTGTATTCCACAGTGGCTGCACAGTCTGCATTCCCACCAGCAGTGTACTAGGATTCCCTTTTTTCCATATCCTCGATAACACTTGTTTGTTGACTTGTTGATGATAGTCATTCTGACAGGTGTGAGGTGATACCTCATTGTCGTTTGAATTTACATCTCTCAGATGCTTAGTGACTTGGAGCATTTTTTCATGTCTCTTGGCCTTCTGTATGTCCATTTTAGAGAAGTGTCTATTTAGGTCCTTTGCCCATTTTTTAAATTGGGTTGTATGTCTTCTTTTTGTTAAGTTGTATGAGTTCCTTATATATTAACCCTTTATCAGATATATCATTGGCAAATATGTTCTCTCACTCAGTGGGCTCTCTTTTCACTTTGTTGATGGATTCTTTTGCTGTACAGAAGCTTTTTATTTTGATGTAGTCCCATTTATTTATTTTCTCCTTAGTTTCCTGTGCCCTAGATGTATCTGTAAACCTATTGCTACAAGAGATGTCTGAGATTTTGCTGCATATGGTTTCTTCTAAGATTTTTATGGTTTCATAACATGAAGGCAGGCTTAAATTGACTTTTCCATTTTCTGTGCTGGACTGTTGGCTCTGAGTCCCCTCTTCCTCCTACCTACCCTATATCATACATATTATTATTTTCATTTTACAGACATGGAAATCAGAGCTCAGAGAGATAATAAGCTTGCCCATATTTAATAAGAAGACTTTATGTTTAAAATCAGATTGTTTTCCTCCCAGAAGTTAAGGGATTTGACTTCTAATATATATATATATATATATATATATATATATATATATATATATATCCTTTAGTAAAGAGTTTAGTAGTTCTTATTCATCTTGAATTTTCTCACAGAATTTGGCACAGTATCTTGTACATAGTATGGCTCCAATATATATTAGCTGAATGGCTGAATGAATAAATATCAAATCCCATATGTAATTGTGATTGTGAAAATTGGAGGGAGAATTATAAGTTGCTTATATCAGTATTATACTCTGATGAACGTTTATTATAATGTGCACTACAAAACAATCATGTTTATTACCAGGGTGCATTCCAAAGATGAGTCTATATTTGGTTCCTTCTCTCGTCAGCTTTGGAATTTAAATTATTTATGAAAGGCTGTGTGTTCTCTTAATCTACCTTTGCACTGAGTCATACTCACTCCCAGCACAATCTTTGGGGTGAGACTAGCTACCTGGTAATTAGCATGACTGTTGGATTCAACAAAGTTGCCACGTTAGGAAGCATGAGAGGGAAGGAAGAGCAGAATTGAGCTTTCTCAGAGCTCTAATGCAAAGATCCCTAAACCTCTCTGCTCAAGCAGGGAGCCAGGGAGCTGTTAAATCAAGAGGGCTTGAATGAAGGGGATTTTGATACCCCTACAGGGAGGTAACCCTCTGCCCTTTCCCTTGTATGCTGGCTTGTGTTGAAATGTAGATTCTGAGTTACTGGCCTTAGGCCTGGAGGGACTGTGAGCACAGCACGTATGTGCAACTCCTCGGCTGCCAGAGGGCACTAATGTTTCCCCTAACAATTTTGATTTGTGTTTTAATTTACCTTCAGAGAGCACATATTATATTTTTGGAGCTGGTTAATTCTCTAAACCTCTGGGTGTTATTGCATAAGTGGCATTTAAGTACTCTGCCTCTGCTTTTAAAAGTGCAGTATATTCTCATTTTCAAACTTCTTGAGGTATCAAAGATCTAGTGAGGGTATTATAAATGCTGCTCTCACCATTAGTCCTATGAAGATAATCTAACCCAAAAATCAACAGTTTTTTGATCTTGGGTGAAAGAAAGAAATATAGCCGAAACTGGTTTGGCTCAATGGATAGAGCGTCGGCTTGGGGACTGAAGGGTCCCAGGTTCGATTCCAGTCAAGGGCATGTACCTTGGTTGCGGGCATATCTCCAGTAGGGGGTTTGCAAGAGGCAGCTGATCGATGACTCTCTCTCGTCGATGTTTCTAACTCTCTATCTCTCTCCCTTCCTCTCTGTACAAAATCAATAAAATATATTTTAAAAAAAAGAAACAAAGGAATATAAAATGCATTTTACATCTATTCAGTAAATTACTTGTTTTATTTTTTCCCCCAAAGAGAAACTCATTTACACATCTTTTGTCAGTGACATTTTTAATTGACCAAAATCAAATTTTTGTAAGTTAAACTCCTTTTCAGTGGGATAAAAGGTCATAAATCCCTATTTATGTGAGATTTGATTTTTATGCTTGAGGGATAATAATACTTTTCTTCTTTACTTCATCATCTTGAATTTTAGAAGCCTGAAATATTTTATTGATAAAACCAGAGGCCCAGTGCATGAAAATTCATGCAAGAATGGGCCTTCTTTCCCCTGGCTGCCTGCACCGCCTTCACTCCAGCCTGGAGCTGCCTTTCCATTTTCCCATGCTGCCCAGAGACCTAGAGTTCCTGGGGCAGTGCAGAACATCACCATTGCGACAACACAGCATTCTGCCCTACCCCCAGCCACTGAGACACCTGAGAATGCAAATTAACCTACCGTTGTTGCTGGGTTAATTTGCATACTCACTCCTGATTGGCTGGTTGGCATTGCAAAGGTACGGTTCACTTGCGCCTTACTTTTTTTTTTTTATTAATGTACATGGTCAAGATATATTCATATTCAGTCTAAATACCATCAAATCATTTTCTTAGAAAGGTGAACTGCAAATGATGACTCATTTGTTGGGGTATCTTATGAGAATTACAAAACAAAGATGAATATGCTTCAAATTATGTTTCATGGCAATTTTGCCTTAAACTAGGTCAAATACCATTTAATAATTCTTTACCCATTCTTCCTCATAAATATCTGTTCACATCAGCCTCTTTGTCCCATGGCTGCTTTGGTGATCCATGTTATTATCCTGTCTTCATTAAACTGTGTCATATCCTCCAGACTGGTCTGCTTCTACCCTTGCTTGCTCTCAAATTCTTTTCCATACCCTTAGCCTCTAGTCATTCTAACACATGCATATCTTATCCATGTCACACCACTGATTGAAACTCTCCAACAGGTTCCATTGTTTTAAGGATAAAGACCAAAGTTCTTTTATTTTTCTCCAGCTTTATTGAGGTCTGATTGACAAACATTATATATATTTAAGGTATACAACATGAGGTTTTGATATATGTACTTATTGTGAAATGATTCCCCCATCCAGCTAATGAACTTATTCGTCATCTATCTTTTGTGAGTATGGTAAGATTAACCCTCTTAGCAAATTCCAAGTATACATTTTAACTATACTCTTCATACTATACATTAGATGTCCAGAACTTATTTAACTAATTATTGAAAGTTTGTACCCTATGACCATCATCCTTCATTCCTAATCCTGGGCAGCCACTGTTCTAGGTTATTTCTATGAGTTTGGCTTTTTTTGCAAGTGGGATTATGGAGTGTTTGTCTTTCTCTATTTGACTTATTTCACTTATCATAATGCCCACTAGGTTTATTCATGTTGTTGGAAATGGTGAAATTTTCTTCTTTTTATGGCTGAATGATATTCCATTGTATATGTACATCACATTTTCTTTATGCATTTATCTGTCAATAAACACAGATGGTTTCCATACCTTGGCTATTGTGAATAATACTGCATGATTATGGGAATGCAGATATCTCTTTGATATCCTGTTTTCATTTTTTGTTGTTATATACCCAGAAGTGGTATTGTTGGATTATATGGTAGTTCTATTTTTAAATTTTTGAGGACCCTCCATACTCTTTTTCATAGTGGCCTTACTAACTTACAATACTATCAACAGTGTTCTAATTTCTTCACATCCTTACCAGTACTTGTTAATTTCTGAATTTTTGATAATAGCTATTCTAACAGGTAAAAGGAGATAGCTCATTGTGCTTTTAATTTGCATTTCCCTGATGTTTATTGAAGTAGAGCACATTTTCACATACTTGCTGGCTATATGTATGTTTTCATTAGACATCTGTTTATTCAAATACTTTGCCTATTTTTAAATCAGGCTATTTGAGTATTTTTTATTTGCTTTTGAGTTTCTTATGTATTTTTTATATTGATCTTCTAATTGGAAATACAATTTGCAAATGTTTTCTATTATTTCATAAGTTGCCTTTTCATTTGTTGATGGTTTCATTCATTGTGCAAAATATTTTTAGTTTGATATATGGTGCTACTTGCTTATTTTTGCTTTTGTTGCCTGTGCTTTTGGTGTCATAGCCCAAATCTATCTATCTATTAATATCTATCTATCTATCTATCTATCTATCTATCTATCTATCTACCTAAGTGACCATTATGACTGACCAACCATTTGGTAGATGCGCACTGACCCAGACTTGTGCTAGGGCCCTGACAGCCTCAAATCTGGTTCACCCGCACCCTGGACCCAGACAGGAGGTAGGAGGGAGCCTGATTTCACGTGGAACTGGCCATTGGTTAGCTTGCTGCTGGGGCCACACTCCCAAAATCCCTCCCCTGGCCAGCTGCCTTCCCCCACCTCCTGCCCCCCACAGTCAGCCCCAATTGCAGCCAGTCTGAGGAACCCCACCTGTGCATGAATTTGTCCAGTGAGTCTCTAGTATAATAATAATAAATGACAACACCAATGTTGAGAAGTTTTCCCCCTATGTTTTCTTCTAGGAGTTTTATAGTTCTAGGTCTTATGTTTGTCTTTAATTCAATTTGAAATGACTTTTGTGTATAGTGTAAATAAGGGTAAATTTTGTTTTTATTTTTTTTGGATGTGATTATCCAGTTTTCCCAACACCATTTACTGAAGGGACTATCCTTTTCTCATTTACACAACTAAATGGAAAGATACCCTATGTTGGACAGTCAATAGAGTGGTGAAGGCCCGGAAGAAGGGGGTCGCGAAGGGGGAGTTGGTGCTAGTCAATGGGGGAAAGAAGGGGGACATATGTAATACTTTAAACAATAACGATGAATTAAATAAAATAAATAATAAAATATTAAATTTACTCTATGCTGATCTACATATCCTACTTACAAAACGAAGAAAAAAGAAAATGAAGAAAGATACCTCATGTTTGTAGATTGGGAGAATTAATAATATCAAAATATGTGTAATATCCAAAGCCATTTACAGATCTCATGCAATGCCTATCAAAATTTCAGTGACATTTTTTAAAATAAATAGAAAACAATTCTAAATTTGAATAGGGAAGATACACTCTAAATAGTGGGGTAAATATGAACAAATAGTAGAGTACAAAATTCATGTAATCAATTTGATTAAGTTGTAGAGCAGTAGTTCTCAAACTCAGTTGCATTTGGAATAGAAAAATGTTAGAATTATAAGCTGGGATAATATACTGGAGGAAATTACATAGGAGACTCTAAATATTTGGCTTTGTTTTATAGACAGGAGAATTCATTAAATAATTTTTTATCAAGTTGCCAGTAGAACATCATAGTTCTAAGTGCTAGCTATGGAATCAGACTGCTTGGATTTCGATCCTGGCTCTGCTACTAGCTAATCATGTGCCTTTGGGCTTGTGATTCTGCCTTGAATTTTTATAAGTAAAATAGTACTACTAATATTTCCCACTGCAGAGGGTGGTTTTGATGTTTACATTAGGTAATCCATTTTAAGATTCTTCACTTAATACTTGTTCTAAACAAAGCACTTAAAGTCAATTTTATTTTTTAAGGACTGAACTTTAGAAAGATTGACCTGATTTTGATGTGTAAGATGGTATGTATTTCCATTTGTTTAATTCTTTATTTGACACATATTTAATTCATACCTACCATATGCCAGGTGCTATCAATGGTGTCAGAAAAAATAGCAAAAATAGAAATAATGTCCAGACAGCCCTTTAACATTTTTTAAATTGCTTCCACATAAATGAACTTTGATTTTACCACAACCCAATGAAGGGGAAGCAGAGGATCAGCACTACCCTGAATTTAGTATTTAAAATGTTAACTTTAGGGGTTAAGCTGGAGAAAGATGCAACTTAAGGCCAGAACCAGACTGATGACCCATCACTTAGAGATGCATGGCAAAGACAACGAATAAAGAGGTGAAAGAGGCACAGAAGTAGAAGGTAAAGTTCAGGGAGGAGAATTTTCAATTTTAATTTTCCTTGAAGACCACAGAGTCTAGAGGCTGTTGATTTTAAAGGCTCAGGCTGCCTCATAAGCAAGTGGTATTTCCATGGTGATAAGAAGGTTACTTGTAGTCTTCCAGAAGCTTAAGAGTCACATTGGGATTCTGGTGTCCTGGGGGATGTGTGGCATGCTTCATGGTCCGCTTCTTAGCATGGCCTGCTTATAAACATCAGGAGATTAGACACTGTGTTAGTATGGCAACGGATTTTCATTGGTGCTTCTCCAAAAGCTGGAAATTAAAGGTTTAAAATGGAAAGATGTAACTAATCTACCAACTCACTCTTCATTTTAAGTTTCATATAACCTCCTTTTCTCAACTGATAAAAACTTATTTTATTTTAAATCTCTCCAAAGAGGCTTTTGTGAGTTTGGGGGGAAAGTGACTTTCTTGAACTAGTTAAATTTTTTCCAAGACTCTGTGTATAGGAAAAGCAATTAATATTCTGATGTCAACATTTAGGTAAGTGACAAAACACTGTATCCAATAATATATTGTCAATATTCTTTCATTGCTGAGTGGAACTCCCAGGTTGATACTGATCTACTGACAACAGCCTTGAGTTGCCTTCAAGTTATCTAGTTGCTCAGCTTATGGTTGCATAATTCAAGCCACATTTCCCCAGTTTAATATTGAGCATACCACATAGGATGGCATCAAAGTCTTAGTAAAGTAAAAATATGTTATCTCTATTGGTTTTCAGGATGTGTCAATCTGTCAAAGAAAATTAAGTTATCCTCACCAGACATATTCCAAATATCACCCTGTGTATTGTTTTCCATAGGTTGTCCAAGCATGGGTTTTAGATATAATGATCTTTCCCAGTATCTTTACATCTGGGATCATCAAGTGAATGCTCAAAATTAACTTTTTCTTTTAAACACTTGGTCTTTCATATAACCCAGAGACCCATGAGTGAATTACTAATGTAGAAAATATGGGATCTAGCAAAACCTTTCCTGAGATTCCTCCCACTGGCTTTTAGCCAACTTAATGGGGAAGATTTCCTCAGTGCCTAAATCAAAACATTAAAAGTAAATGTTGCCATTCGTGTATAAAGATGACCCTTCTGAGCCTTTATCCATGGAGCCTGAACTCTGAGATTGTTTTCTCAGGACTGTAGTTTATAAATTTGCTCTGGTTTACCCTACATTGGTTGTCCAGCATTCTTGAAATCATGATGAGATGATTGACTGGGCTTTGAGGTGTCATAGGTAACTGTTATGGTATAGAGGAGAGCCTGTGACCTAGCTTGTGCAGGGACAACTATCAATAAATTGATGTACTGCCACCTAAGCTATGTTACCCTGAGTTAAGGAAGAACAGTGATGATGTTTGCCTAATAAATCATGAACACATCCATCACTCAATATATATGAAGAACGAAGATTATTATAGTACTCTAGGAATAAGTGTTTAAACTAAAATGCTTGGAATCAAGTAGAAGAGACTGGAACAGTATATGTGAAACAGAGGAGAACTTGTAATACATATAACTCAGATGGCATGCAGAGATTCTAATACTGGCCATAGTTGTTAAAGAAATGAGAAAAGACCGGGGTTGGTGTAATGAAGGAAGCTTCACAAAGGCAGAACGACCCGAATGTCGAAATTGAGGATAGAACTTATTCCAATGTAAGGGAGTAAGAAGAGTCAACATGTTTTACTATGAAAACAGCTGTTTTGTTTTCCTGATTATTTGCTTCCTTGGGAGACTCCAGCCCATTCTAGGGGAGTACACTTCACTTCACACACCCTATCCACAGGGACAGAATGCAAATATTTTCCCTCACCTCGGGGGAGTGTTTGAGCTTGCTCTCTTGGAAAGGAAACTAATTTATTTGGTTGCTAATTATTTTGGCTCTGGTTTTAATGAGCCATCCACTGTAAAAGATAAAGAGGATAATAATGCCCTTTCTTATTTTTTTTGGTAAAGTGATTAAAAGGGTATGGTCAAGTATCTGTAGTAATTAAGATCATGGGCTCTGGTGGTAGACTATCTGTGTTAGTATCCCTGATTATTAGATGTGTGACCTTATGCAAATTGCTTTTTCCTCTCTATGCCTGAGAGTCCTCATCCATAAAATAAGAATAATAGTACCTATCTCAAAGGGTTGTAATGAGGATTTAAACAGTGGTTATTATTATTGTTACTATTATTATTTATTGTTACATTATAATGGCCTGGAAACCTGGAAAGATATGGGGGGTATATGGGTAGGTGACATGGACAGATGGGAACACAAAAATTTGCAAATGATTTCAGAGAAATTGGCTAGGTTGTGTGTGTGTGTGTGTGTGTGTGTGTACAGACACAACACACACACACACACACACACACACACACATACATGGGGAGGAGAGGCTGGGGTTGAGGCAGAGTGCAATTTCGACAGTTCTCGTTGAATACATTAGATAGGACTCCATGAAGAAAATTATTTTTGATACCCAATCAGATTTTCCCCCTGGTGTCAGCTGCTGTCCCTAGTGAAGAATTTACTTTGCCTGAACCCAGGACCCAGCCAGTTGATCCTGCAACATCTAGAGGGATATTATCAAGAAAGAATATTATCAAGTCTGCTGTTTCTATCTGTTTTATCAATTGATGGTCTAAAAGAAGCCAGGGCCATTAATGCTACAGGGATTTGATTTGGCTCCATCAAATTAACTTGGGTGGACAAATATGAACCCTGCAAAACAAATAAGTGAACAAACAATAAAACTTTTAATACCTGTCTCAGAAGAGAGTCTCCGGGCACAAAAGTGTTGGTGTTGGAGGACTTCCTCTAAACCTGTATATCTAGGATGCCTGAATTGGACTTAGCTGAATTGTGTTTAGTGACACCTCCTGTTACAAAGAGCAGAATCTTGAAATCGCTGAAGCCACCTCCCCTCCACCCCCCTTTGAAGAACTACTTGTTCCATAAGAAGAAGCTCCTTAGAGTGGAGCCACTTGGGTGGAGCCACACTGTGTCGTCCATGGACCAGCAGCTACATATCACCTGGGAGCTGGTGAGGCACGCAGCATCTCAGATTCCATTCCAGACTTACTAAATCAGACACTCCCTTCACAGGGTCCCAAGAGACTCGCATGCACATTAAAGTATGCAAGTTCTGCTCTGTGCACTCAGTGGGTCACCCAGCTTCTCTGGTGCCTAACTCATTACCCCGGCATCACAAAGCATTGTGAGAAACTCTGGTTGATCATTTCCCTAAATTCAAGAAAAAGTGTCCCCAGAAGGCAGAGATAACGATAATAAGCATAAAAGTTACAAATAAAATCCCTTCTTTGAATTAGCAATTAAAGAACAATCTGAAGAAATGTAACTCTTCATTTTGAGACCGTTGAGGCGTCAGAGGTCTACAAGTGAAAGATACTGCTGAAATGCAGCATAACACAGCTATCTTAGAAATTTAGATCAAAGGTGAGCATCATCAAAGTGTTTGTGGGCTCAAAGGCAAATAGACATCAGTTATGAAATACAAGAGTTGTGTTGAGAGGGTTTTTGCCCCTCTGGGTGCCTATATGAGGAAGAGTGCTGCTTGAGCCTTTGAATCTTAGCGACCTGCCCATTTGAGTGGAAGGTGTGACATTTTACGTTGAGCTACAGGTTGCATTCTGTGCAGATCCTCCAGCATCAAGGTCAGGCCCTGTTCAGCATAACTGAATGCTAATTGACCTGCTGGGTATTAATGTGCATTATCTTGTTTACACCAAGGTTCTGCCGGCAGTTTGCACACCACTCTCTCTCTCTGGCAGGCTCTGACATGGGCTTGAAGTTTGTTTCAGTTTTATAGGAATTTGTTAATATCTAGCTATGCTAGAGGGTGAGATAAATTAGAGTGAGAGAGGGGGGTCCTCTCCTCTGCACCCGTCTATATCATGAATGATCACCACAATTGACAGTTGATTGTGGAGCCTGCATTTTCCTCCAGGTAAGAAACAGACTGGCTATATAATTATGCTAACACTTTCCAGGGAGATTTTTTTTTTATTGTTGTTCTTTAGCTTTGCCAAATGTGTACAGACTCCTACAGGCTGGCACGCTCATAAAGACCAGGCAAGGTGACCTCAGTGATTTGTGTGGCTACCCTTTGCCATGTTCCATTTCTCAATGCAGTGGGCAGCCTTCCAAATACACAGCAGCTCTCTGTGCAGTAATCACTCTGACTTCCACTGAAACTCCCTACCCCTTGCTCTGCCTTTGGTAGCTAGAATCCCAATGCTGTTTATTTTGCTTGCCATTAACTGGCTATGTGACCTTGAGCAAGTCACCGAGCTTCAAATTCCTTATCTATAAAATTAAGGGGTTGTGTTTTTTAGCTATAGACTTTCCTTTGCTTTTTCCTTTGGTTCTTGGAAGCAATATGGTTGCCAGTATGAAGACTGCTGGTCTTGGACCTGAAATCTGGAGGAAGTTTCAATGCTGTATGAGACCTGGCCTGGCCTTAGAGACTTTGTGTGGAGTCCCGGTCTGCCTCTGACTTGGTGTGTGTCTGACCTTTGGCATTTCTCTTGAATCTTCAGTGTCTTCACCTGTAAAATGGAGATAAATATCCTGTCTTGCCTACCCTGCAGGGCTCTGAGGAAAGTGTGCACTGCATTTGAGAAAGTGCTGTCCAGTGCAGAAATTACCAGGTTTGTCCGATCAGTCAGTCCTTTTAACCAGAAAGATGACATCAAGCTGGTCCCAAACCCTGAGTGGCCTCAGCTGGCCACAGCTGTAGTGCTCAGCTCAGGCTACACAGCAGGACCCTGGCCACCCTCAACACCATCCAATCAGAATTTCTGGGGGATAGTGTCAGGCTCATGAGATAGATGTGCAGCCAGACTTGAGAACTACTGACCTGAGGACAAGGAAAAAATACCACTCTCTTGACCTCAAACCTTGGTATTCATTGTAAATGACAGGATTGACTCTTCTCACATCTAATGCCTGAGGTGTAGCGTGGACAAGATAGAGTCTGCGGGGAGCTGTCCTCCCATAGCCTTCTTATTAAGCTTGACAAATATACCTTCTAGTTTTGATCCATGGTTTCCTTCACCATATTTCAAATTGGAGAAACCTCTCTGACACTTCTATTGGAAATGAACTTCCTGAGAACTGTATATCTTTTGGAAACTAGCCAAGGTTCAAGTTGAGCTACATTTAGCTCCCTCTAAGCCCTCTTTTAAGTGTTAAACTGGCCACAATTGAACTTGATCTTTTGCCCTTTGGAGCACAGCAATTGTAGACGGGAAGAGAAAAAAGGAGAAGAGGAAGTGGAGAGGAGTATCACCAATACGTTTCTGCTCAGATGATTTTGTTATCCGTTAGAGTGTGTTTGGAACTGACACTAGTTGAGTTCTGTGCTTAAGGAACAAGCTGTGGGGTGAGTACCTAGGTTTATGCAAGTTGTTTCACAAGCCACCACGGTTTAGGCTTAGTCTTTCCCTTCACTGCGCTTCTGAACAATTTCCCCCATGTCTGGGACTAAACTCAAGCTAGATATTTCAGAGGCACAGTCCAAGGCATTAAGAACCTCAGAGAAGGGGCCCAGGGTGGAGGAATGGGAAAAAAAAATAACCCTGCACAAAATGTACGATTCAAAATTAAAGGAGCAAAGCAAATTCCCAGGAGGTGGACTTTTTATTTATTTCATTTTAGTTTGTCAGTGGAATGAGATAAGAACATCTGTCTCCGGCTAAATAGGAGCCACGTTCTTTCAGGTAAGAATGATAATGCTAGGGTAACGCATTTCTGCAAACTTGCCTTAATCTATTTCTGGGGTAATGGACTTTCACAGTGGCCTCAAGTGCCGCTGTTAATAGCTTCTTGCTTCTCCCAGCAGAAATGCACTAGAGCTGTTTTCAGATGTATGTTCACTTTGAAAAAAAGAACAACAGACCCTTCTCTGAAAGAAAGGGAAAAAAAGATTAAACCCTTTCCTTAATCTAGCAGAAATGACGAAATTACCTCAGTGCATGCTTCTATTGGTATAAACAAAAGTCTGAGGAAAAAAGCTAGTTTCTTCACGACTGAAAAATATTTAGGGCAGGGAACGTGGTCTCCAACTCCTCTACATTTCCCTGCTTACTTTCATACTGTGAGCTTTAGACTCCAGGGAGAAAGTCTAAAAATACTGGAGCCTATTTGTTCCAAAGCAGGTAACAAAGATGGAAGGGGCCTGCTTTTGCCTCAAAGGGAACAAAGGAAATATAAAATCTTAATGTTTTCATTTTTAAGCTCTAAATCAAAGTCAAAACTTGGACTATTTATTCTTTATTTTTATTTTTAATAGGCAATGTGGAGAGATTCTAACACAAATTCAAATTCCACAGAAGAAAAATACATCAAAAAGTTAGTCTCCCTTTCAACACTACCCACCAGCATGCTGGTCCTCCTTCCCCATCTTAGATGCCAGTTCCTTGTGGTTCCTTCCAGAGATATTCTCTGCATATTGATGTGTGTTCGTGCATGCCTGCGTGCGTGTGTATGTGCGTGTGCTTGTGTGTGTGTGTGTGTGCGCGCGCACCTGCCCACGCACATTCAGACGGCTATCTCTCCCTTCATGCAAAATAAATAGCTCATTGTACACATAGTCGCCTATCCCTTGCTTTTTTTCACTTAAACAGATGTCCTAGCAGTAATTTTATTTCAGGACATAGAGACGATTGTTCATGTTTATAGCTGTACAGAAGTCCACTGAGGCGTGTGTCATCATTTACTTAACCAGCTGCCAATTGATGGGAATTTAGGCTCTTTTAATTCATTTATCACTACAATGTTTAGAATGAATCATCTCGTTTTCCACATACATCTACAAGTATAAAATATTTTGGAATCAAGCTGCTATAATGCAACTTAATTCTCATATCCCTTTTGTGGTTGTAAATTTCTCCCAATCCCCACAGAAAACTTCAGCAGACTTAATTGTATTTTGTTTTTGCAATATTACCTGTAGGTCAGAGTGCAGTGCTGATTTCTGGGTTTGGAATTTCCCTCTGGTTTAGTTTGTCTGTTATCAACCTCACCAGGGAAGACAAGATTGGAGCTGTGTTTCCACCTGGATCAGTTACTGAGCAGATATGAGCCTTTCTGCTACCATTGTAAGATCACGAAAGCCACCTTAACAGCCTGAGGAAATCAATTTCAACTATGGTCAAGGTACCACCTCTGACTCGGGGCTTTCTGAATGTATAGACTTTCTGCCTCTGCATTGATAAGGCCATACACATGTATGCACCCCAAACTCAGGGCTCCCTAGGCTCTGGTTTTCAAAACTCTGAACAAATATAAACTGGGATACATTTAGGATGAGACTGAAGTCTCTGGAAATAGTAAACCTTTATACTTTTATCTTTTAAATAACAAGGGATGTGTAAATAAGGATCTAGTCATGTAGGGATGGGGAGGTAATCTTTCCATTTATCAGATGGCAGTCCATTCAAGGATAACAAGGTTGTCTTTAAAACTGAAAGCTTTCAGTTAGAATTGCTAGAGAAAATTTTTCATTTGATAAAGGAAAAAGAAACAATATTGTGGAGGGTGGCATACAGACCAAGGTAGTGAAAATCAAAAACAAAAACAAAACAGGTTGAAAGTTAGAAGATTCATAGTTTCATTCAAGAACTGCATGAACTTAGTTACAACCAAGTCAGAAAGCCCATCAAACCTAAGTAAAAAAGAAAACATATTTGCTATGTGGGTTTGTCTTGATTTAAATATTTAAGAAACATCACTTACGGAGTCCCTCTTTAACTTTCTAGCTTTTGTCTTCTCTGGGTTGGCTCCAAATGATGGTACAATGGCTGCCAGCAGCTTCTATCCTGGATCCTTCTGGACTCAAGACTGGCAAACAGAAAAGCTCTTTTTTCTCTAAGAGTTCAAACAAAAAGCCCTGCATGGGCAAGGGTGTAAAGTCAGAGTGCTCTTAAAATGAATTGGAGGAGGGGGGTAGCTACCTGGTTTCTCCAATTCATAAATGTCCCAAATAGCTTCTCACTAGTTATATGGCTTGGACTCACTTAATTTCTTATTGTCTTGTTTTCTTTGTCAAGTGTGGTTAAATTTGATCATCTTTGTAGCTTCCTGCTGTTCTAACCTAATTTCCTTTCTTCCTCTCATCCTTTGCTTTTCTCATTTATTGAACATTTGCACTAGACATGCATTTTGTTTGTATTTCTGTTTATATTTTAATAGGTATAGAAACAGATATGTGTTATAAAGTAAAAATAATCAAATAGAGATGAGTATGAAGAGCAATAGGAATATAGAAGAGGGAGCAAACAATTCACTACTGTGATCATAACTTTGAATCCAGTTTGAAATTTGACCAGACTGACAAGTCTGTGGTTGAATACATGGAATGGAAATGTGAAGCTGAAATTCCTGACAAGGAGAAAAGTGCAGTGGCAGATTCACCAACATTTATGTATGAATGTACTAGCATCATCTACTATTCTGATAGTACCCAAAGGGGGGTTAAAGACAACATGGAGACAGATAAGAAAACCTTAGCCAAATATTTGAAGAGCGGACAAGCATGGTTGCTGAGCAAGTATCAAAGAACTTAGTTAGGAAATAAACAATGAAGGATAATTAGATAATTATTTTAATTAGATATTATCAAGAAACCAAAGAAGTCCAATTTAAAACAAACTAAACCACACCTCCACCATCACCACCAGAAAGCATGTGTGATTTATAGTACACAACTCAATGAAGTTAGAAATCAGTCGACCAAGAGATTGGATTTTTTTCTAAAATCTTGAAACATAGGAGAGTCACCCCTGTGATGGGTTGTGTGTTTATACCTGAAGCCAGAGAAATGAACTAGAAGATCTCTTAAGGCCCTAGGTCCTCACATTTTAATATTTTGTGTTACCTCAATGGCTGTTCTATAGGGAATTTATCCCTAATGAAAAACTGCTACTGTGTAATAATTGGTACTGATTAGGAGTTAAATATGCTAGTTCAGGGAACTGTTTTAAAGCATACGAAGAGAATTCCCAGGGCAAAATAACACCAGAATCATTACAAAAAATAACATATTCTCCTGATCATGTTCTCCTTGAGGATGTCAACAGGCACCACAGGCATAATCCTTGCAAGGACAGCAACAGCTGGAACAGGAAAGAGTTAACCAGGGAAGAAAGAAAGGGCTTCCTTACCCTACATTCCCTTTCTAATCCCGTTCTTTTCTGCCGTAAATTAAATTTTAAGAGTATGTACATATATTCACATTTCTAGGAAGAGTTAATTCCAGTCTTATTTAGAAATAAGAGACTGGTTCATTTCACCCTTTCAAGTTTCAAGTTCCTTCCAGGACTTCTGTGATTCTGTAACAATGCCTTGGGCATTAAATAGTGTCAGAAAACTAAATATGTGTTTTTGGTTCTAACTCAAAAAGGCAAAACAAGGTTTCAAAGAGAAGAAAAAGAGACTGGTGAGAGAGAAATGAAGTCTTTCCCGTTCAATGTTGACTGTTCACAGGAATACAAATATTTAGCATTGTTTTGACTTTTACACTGATGATGAATGCCAGTTTACTGCAAAGATGTGAATTAATTCTTGAGCTAAACTCTAAAACTCAAATTTCTAACACATATTAGGAAGAACAAGCTGTGCTAGGTAGTGTGGAGAATATGAAGACATAGTCACCACCTCAGGGGGGCTTCCACACTAATGGGAGATAAGATTTAGATGGATGCAGGCATAACACACTAAGAGACTTCCAAGGGAAGAAAAATCTGCCAGGGAAAACTCTTAGGATGAAGTAAAATTTGAAATGGATCCTGAAACAAGGGTAGATTTCTGGCAAAAAATGAGGTGATTGGAGAGGAATAGCATGAGCAGAGGGACAAGGTAGGCGAGCACAAGGAGAAACAGGTATATCAATTTGACTGGAAGAGTCAGTTACATATGAGGGGGGTGACTTACCAGGGTCTTCAGTAGTAGGAGTGGTATAGCAAAAAACTACGTACAAATTCTGGCTTATCTTTGGGGAAGAGGAGACTGACCTGTCTGGAAGTATGTACAGACCTTTGTGCTGAGCCCTTCCTGCTAGACCATCTTTCTGTGTTGTAGTAGGAAGGAAATGGGGCTGGAAGCACTATGAGGAGATAAGTGGGGAAGAGAGAAAGAAGAAAATATTCTAGTCTTATCTGGGTTCTCATGTTTGAGGCCTATTCTAGTAATTGTCTGAGTTTGGTCTTTTAAATTGTTTTCTTTTTCCAGAGTAAACTCCTAGTCATGGTCCCAGCTTTAGCTCCCATTCCTTACCTATGTGATAGGAACACTGGCCTTATATTGAGCATAATCCTTGGCAAGTAGTTTGACTTGAGGTCCCTGATTCTGAAACCAACCCTGTGAAGTGAATATTAGTATCTCCATTTTATAATGAAACCAGATGGAGCTCACAAAATTAAGCACCTGTCCCCAAATAATATGGGCACTAAGGGTCAGAGCCCGGTTGTTGCATTCTAATCCAACATTGTGCTTTCTTTTTTTAAAAATTTACAGGGCCTTAATTTTAAAATTTGCTTGTAACCTTCATAAGACTGAACTTGTCATGCAGTGATTTTCTAAAAGGGAAGTTGTTTTAGGAGAGCTTCATTTAATAAGTATCAAATTTAAACATTTTTATTTACAGCAGAAATATCAATAGCAAGGTAGGCTGATCAGTCATCATGAAACTTACCATGTGATTCTATTAAGTTGCCAATCAATAGAATATAAACTTATATTGATAGATGGGTAGATAGATAGATAACTTTTGGATGATTGAGACATGCTCATATTATTAAAAAAATCATTGCTAAGGAAGATAAATAGTACATGTTCATAATAAAAGTTACATTTTCAATTTTTTTTTAAAGAAAAGAAAAGTTACATTTTCAATTTTTTTTTTCCAAAGTGAGCCATCTTTGAATTGGACCCTGCAGGCCTACAAGCTGACATATGACTGAAACCACAAGAGAAATCCCAAATAAGAAACCTAGTCCTTACTTGATTTCTGACAAAAGGAAATAGATAATAAAATGACCTTTTCATTTAAAGCTACATGCTCTGTCCTGAGGACACCAACCACCCTGTCCAGGCTAAATTGGCTCACAAAGTGCCCATCTTGTTAATGTTAGAGGTTATTTTTAGACACAGCAACAATGGTTTCCATTCACCAAGTCGGATCTATCTACAGCCACTGCTGAGTGTTCAACTAGCCAGCAGCAGGCCAACACTGAGCCCCTGATGCAGCACTGTTCCCCAGGGAAACACTCAGCTGATTACACAGGTCCATTCCCATCAGGGAAGAGACAGCACGTTGTTTCATTGGAATAGACATTAGTCTGGGTACTGATTTGCTTTCCCTGCCAGAACCACCATTCATAGCCTTAAGGCATGTCTTATTCACTGTCATGGTGTATTAGTTTTGAATGTTGCATAACAAATTACCACAAACTTATTGACTTAAAACAACACACATTTATTATCTCAGTTTCCATGGGTCAAGATTGTGAGCATTGCTTATCTTGGTTCTCTGCTGTCTCACTGAGGCTGCAAAGAGCTGGCAGGCTGTGTTCTCATTTGGAGGCTTCCAAACTCATTTGGATTATTATTGGCTGTCATGTGCAGAATGACCTCAAGTCCTAGAGGTCCCATTCAGTGCCTTACCATGTGACCCACTCCATAGGCAGCTCAAAAATGGCTATTTACTTTTCAAGGCCAGCAGGAGAATCTTCCTTTCCGATTTGTTAAGATGAAATCTTACATAATGGAATATAATTATGAGAGTAACATCCCACAGCCATTGTCATATCTATACTTTTTGCCATGTAAGGTAACATAGTTATAGATTGCGATGAGTGTTGACATAATTTGGGCAACTATTATTCTACCTACCACAGGAAATTCTAGAAGGCAGGAGCCCTGGATGAGCTAAACATCTTACCATGAAGAGAACAGGTTCCACAGCAAAGAACTGTGGGCACAGATGTCAGCAATGTTGAGGTTAAGAAACCCTGTTTAAGGTGATTTGTTTTATAGCATTATTGAGCCATTAGTTGAATAACACTGATAATAATACTGATTCCCTAAAATTCTCAAAGTCTTTTAAAAAATATTTTATTTGATGTTTTAGAGAGAGAGAGGAAGGAAGAGGGAGAGAGAAACATTGATGTGAGGACTCTTTCTGCACCCCTGACACTCCCCTCCCTCTGAGAATCTTCAGTCTGTTCCATTCCCATGCCCCTGATTCTATCACATTCACCAGTTTATTCTATTCATTAGATTTTTTATTCATTTGATTTTTAGATTCAATTGTTGATATGTATGTATTTGATGCCACTTTATTGTTCATATTTTTTATCTTTACCTTTTTCTTCTTCCTCCCCTTAAAGAATACTCTTCAGAATTTCATAAAATAATGGTTTGGTGGTGATGAACTCCTTTAGCTTTTTCTTGTCTATGAAGCTCTTTATTTGACCTTCAATTCTAATTTTTTAGATATATTTTATTGATTTTTTACAGAGAGGAAGAGAGAAGGATTGAGAGCTAGAAATATCAATGAGAGAGAATCATTGTTCAGCTGCCTCTTGCACACCCCCTTCTGTGGATGTGCCTGCAACCAAGGTACATGCCCTTGACCAGAATCGAACCTGGGACCTTTCAGTCCACAGGCAGGCCAACGCTCCATCCACTGAGCCAAACCAGTTTCAGCTGACCTTCAATTCTAAATGATAGCTTTGCTGAGTGGATAGAGTATTCTTGGTTGTAGCTCTTTGCTATTCATCACTTTGAATATTTCTTGCTACTCCCTTCTGATCTGCATAGTTTCTGTTGACAAATCAGCTAACAGTTGTATGAGCAACCCCTTGTAGGTAACTAACTGCTTTTCTCTTCCTGCTTTTAAGATTCTCTCTTTGTCTTTTGCTTTTGGCATTTTAATTATGATGTATCTTGGTATGGGCCTCTTTGGGTTCCTCTTGTATAGGGGTTCTCTTTACTTCCTGGACTTGTAGGTCTATTTTTTTCACCAGGTAGGGGAAGTTTTCTGTCCTTATTTCTTCAAATAGGGTTTCAATATCTTTCTCTCTCTCTCTTCTTTTGGAACCCCCATAATTCAGATGTTGGTACATCTGAAAAGTTGTCTCAGAGGCTCCTTACACTATCTTCATATTTTTGGATTCTTTTTTTTTTTTCACTCTTCTGTTTGGGTGCTTCCTCATATTGCAAACCATTAATTTGATTCTTGGGATCTTCTAGTCTACTGTTGAATCCCTGTATGTTATTCTTTATTTTAGTCAGTGTATGCTTAATTTTGAATGGTCCTTTTCTATTTTTTTTTTTGGCATTTTCACTAAGATCTTTGAAAGTCTCACTAAGTCCCTTGGAGGTTTTGAAAAGATTCTTCAGTAAACTTAGAACTGTGGTTTTGAACACTATATTCAGTAGTTTGCTTGCTTCCATTTCTTTCATTTGTGACCTGTTTCTTTGTCTCTGCATTTTGGCTGCTTCCCTGTGTTTGTTTTTATGTATTGGGTAGAGTTGATAAATCTCTTTGAGTTGACAGAGTGACCTTGTGTAGTAGGTGTCCTATAAGGCCCAGGGACTCAGCCTCCCCAATCATCTGAAGTGGACATTTTAGGTGCACCCCTTTGTGGGCTATGTGCACAGTCTTGTTGTAGTTGAGTCTTGATTGCTGTTGGTGTCACTGGGAGGAATTGACCTCCAGGCCATTTGGCTGTGGGGACCAGCTGAGACTATAGTGGGAGAGCTGCTGTGCAGGAGACACCTTTATGGAGAAGAACTTGCTTCAGTAGGGCTTTGGTGCTCACTGAGTCTGCCCCTTCAGTGTGTTGCTTATGAATGTAAAGAGTTATAATCTGTTATGGTCTCACACTGACCACTGGGTTCACTGGCTTTTGCATGTCCAGGGAGGTGAAAAGTCAGCCACTGCCTTGGGCCACTCAGCAGGAGCTACAGAGAAATCTGCAGATTCCTCTTCTTTGTATGGCATTTGGAAGTGACCAGATGAGGTCCACCTGTTAAGCAAGGCAGGCTGGTGCCGGATCTTGGGCCTTTTATTGATAAGTTTGGAGCTCCCTGCCCCAGCGGCAGCTTGTTTGTCAGATTTTTAGCCTAAGCCAGTGTTTCCCAAACTTCTCTCATGATGAGAATCACCTGGTGGAGTTGTTAAACTACAGATTCCTGAATCCCAACTAAGAAGTGCTAAACTAGAATTTTTGGAAACATATAGGTAAAATTGTATACTTAACTTAGTGCTCTGTCTTAGAGCACTAAGTTAAGTATATTCAGAGCACTAGTTAAGTATACAATTTTACCTATATGTTCCCAAAAATTCTAGTTTAGCACTTCTTAGGTGGTATTCAGGAATCTATAGTTTAACAACTCCACCAGGTGATTCTCATCATGAGAGAAGTTTAGGAAACACTGGAGGCCCTAAGCAATCACAGGTCATTATATGCAAAAGCTGCTGCAAACAGCTTGGGTAAGGTTTTAAATTGGGTGGATTGGGGGGTGGAATCTCAGGGAATCACCAGGGCGGAGCAAACAGAAATGGCTGCCAGTCAGCCTTGCACCACGCAGGTCGGAGCACGGGAACAATGACTGTTGCAAGCATCTCCGTCTGGAAGAAAGCCACCCCAAATTCCTGCCTCGATGCCAAACAGTCCGGTTTCTCTTTATATGTGTCTGAGTCCACCAGAGCCTCGCCTGGCACTGGAGCTCAGAAGAAACGGGAGCTTGTAAGTTCATTTCCTTTTGCCGGCCTTTTAAGGGGAGCAGCTGGGTCTCTAGCAGCCTGTGTGTCCTTCAGCCCCAATCTGCCCTGGTTTTTACAGCCCGTAGTTCTTACTGCCCATAGGGACTTCTTTTTCTGGCTCTCAGACCCTGGGCTGAGCGTCTGATGCGGGCTGGGATCCGTGAGGCCTCTGCAGAGACAACCTTCTTCCTGATTATAAAAGCGGCACACCCGGGTGCTGGATCAGCCTGTTCCGTGCTTCCGCACCTCCTACCAGTCTCAGGGTGCTTTCTTCTTTATTTCTCTAGTTATAGTACATCCATTCAGCCAGCTTTCCAGCAGTTCTCCGTGATGGTTGTTATGTATTTTAGTAGTATTTTCTCAGTTGAGTTTCACAGTTGACCACCATCATTCTCCAACCACCCTTCCTTTTTTGTACAGCCTTGTGTCTCTTCATGGTCTGGTAAACTGTATGCTGTTTTGAGTACAAGCTCTTTCCTGGAATATACACGGCAATGTGCACTTGCACCCTGGCATTGAGAACGAGGCTTATGGAGGCTGAGCAGAATGAAAACTAGGAGGAGGGTCTTTGGACTTTGGGCTTTTAGCTTTTAAGAGCAGAGAAATTTGATTTTGAAGTGCAATCACTTTGGACTTGAGTGTTTTTGGACTTAAACTTGCAAGGAAATTTAATCTCTGAATTTTTCTCTCTGGGAATTTGATAATAGGAAGGGATTTATATTCAATTTTGGTACCTCTCTATTTTATTACTGGGTTATCTTCATGTTGTCATTTAATCTCATAGCAGGATTTATGATTTGCTATTTTGGGTTATGTTGCTGGATGTTCTTGAGAACCAATATAAAGAGACTGAGTTTTATTTTCAGCCTTGAGTACAGAGTGGAATTGATTTAATTAGTGCTTTTCTCTGATCAATTTCAGAATATAGTGGGTTCAAACATAAACTACCTACAAGTTGTCCTGGGATAATACACCATGGTCTCAGAAGAGGGGTCTTGTGAAAGGGGGAGCAGGGCTCAGCCCTGATGGCTTGCTCTTCTCCCCTGAAAAGAAAAGTCTCAGCTTTGGTGAATCACAGCTTAATGATTAATCTCAATGGTTAAAACCTTAAAACAAACGAACTAGTGAGTGTTGGTAGCAAACAATTCTCAACACCTTATGTTTTCTTCCATGAGAAGGGACCCCAATTAGACCTTGTTCTTCCTCCTCCTTTATTCATTCTACCCCAGACAAGAAGAGAGTTCTTTATATATTTTAGACTTAAGTCCTTTGTCTTATATGTTATCTGATATGATTCTTTCAGTCTGTGATTTGCCTTTTCATTCTCCTAACAGTACTTACCACGGAATAAAGTTTTTAATTTTGATGCAGTCTAACTATTAATTTTTTGATGGGCTTGTTCTTAGTATAATTTCTGTGGGCTCCTCACCAAACTCTGTTATAAATTTGCTTGAAATATTTTCTCCTAAAAGTTCTATAATTTTGTTTAAATTTAGATTTGTGACTTATTTTGAATCAGTTGTTTTATGAGAAGTTTAAGTCTAAATTTATATATTTTTCCTGCACATTGGTTTGCAGTTGCTCCAATACCAAATTTCCATATTTGTGTGAAAATACTTCTGGACTTTCTCTTCTGTTCCATTGATTTGTGTGCTATCCCTTCATTAATACCACATTGTCTTTGAATCCAACTGTTCTTTTTCATATTTGTTTTAGCTATTATAGTTTCTTTATTTTTTCATATAAATTTTAGATTCAGTTTGTTTATATCTATAAAATATTATCCTAAGCTTTTGATTGGTAAACCATTTAAATATATAGATAAATTTGGAGAGAACTAACTCTCTTATGTTGAATCTTCTTCATTTTTTCCCCCTGTCATTTTTCTTATACATTAATCTGCTTCTGGACTCTGTCCTGAGCCATATTCCTTCAATGTCTACATTTTATTCTTAGCTAATATCATCTAGGCCTAAATTTCAAGTATTCTCTGTATGTAGAAGACCTAAAATCTGTATCTCTAATACATATTTTATTTAAAGACCTTACCATGTATCTAGGATTTCTGTTTGAATGTCCTGTAAAAAGCAAAAACTCAGAATACCTGTAGCAAAGACCTCAACATCCATTCTCTTCTTTTAGGACTAGAAAATATTTCCCTGCAGATTTCTACCAAATTTTCTTTTATCTTTTTTCTGAAGTCAATTTTTAAAGGGATAATATATACACAATAAGACACACCTATTTAAAGTGCATAGCTTGATACCTGTTAACAAATATATACACCCATAATACCACCAACATAATCAATATATAGAATATTTTCATCACCCCATTCAATTCTCCCCAACTCTTAGTCCCAGACAACTACTGATCTTATTTTTGTCTCTATAGATTAGTTTCTTCTATAGTTTTATATAAATACTATTATAGCAATATAAGCTTTTTTGTATGTCTGACTTTTACTTAGCAAAATATTTTTTGAGATTCATACATACTTTGTGTTTATCAGTAGTTTGCTTCTTTTTATTGCTGAGAAGTTATCCATCTTATGGATATATAACAATTTATCTATTCCTCTATCAATGGACATTTGGATTGTTTATAGGCTACTATGAATGAAAATACTAAAGTGTACAAAAATAATTCATTTCTCATGATAAATACCTAGCAGTTCAATTTATTTTACACATTGATAAATGTCTATGAGTGGAATATTTTTCTCTTGAGTTGGTTTTGGTAATTTGTATCTTTTAAGGATGTGACTATTTTTTTAAAATATATTTTTATTGATTTCAGAAAAGAAGGGAGAGGGAGAGAGAGATAGGAACATCAATGATAAAATCATTGATTGGCTGCCTCCTGCACACCCCCAACTGGGGATTGAGTCTGCAACCTGGGTATATGCCCCAATCAGGAATCAAATCAGTGACCTCTTGTTTCCTGGGCTGATGCTCAACTGCTGAGGTACACTGGGCTGGGCAGGATGTGACTATTTTAAAAATATATATTTTATTGATTTTTTTACAGAGAGGAAGGGAGAGGCATAGAGAGTTAGAAACATCGATCAGCTGCCTCCTGCACACTCCCTACTGGAGATGTGCCTGCAACCAAGGTACATGCCCTTGACCAAAATCAAACCTGGGACCTTTCAGTCTGCAGGCCAACACTCTGTCCACTAAGCCAAACTGGTTAGGACAAGGATGTGACTATTTTTTATCAATATTGTCCAATTTATTGGCCTATTTATAATATTCTCTTATCCTTTAAATGTCTGTAAGATATACAGGGGTGGGGAAAAAATAGGTTCACAGCTATAATACAAAGAAATTATACAATGATTCATAAATAATAATACAAGAAGAAACTCTTGTTTCATGTGCTCACAACTGCAAAACTACTTTTGCCCACCCATGCATAAGTTGACCCCTCTTAGATTCCTAATATTGGTAAATAGTGTATTTTTAAAAATAGTCTAACTGGAGGTTTATCAATTTTAATGATCATTAATGTCTTAGTCAGAGCTAGGATTTGAGTTTAGAACTATTTGATCTTATTGCCTGTCTTCTTTTACTGTGTAGTATTACAGTATCTTTACTTTGTACATAGGAAGTGTTCCTTGTTATTTTGTTTTTTATTCCCCAGGTCAGGAGACTGAAGAGGATAGAGATCTTAATTATCCTACCAAATAGGACCAAATAGGTCTTTTTGTGACAGAAATTTTGAAATTGAATTCTTTGTCCATTGAAATATTATAACTTCAGTGGTATGAATCCCGTCAGAGCTGTCAATTCACACTTCCTTACATCTTCCAGATATTTCTGAAAGTATCCAGGTTATTTTATTCATGAGGGGAGCTCTCATCTTATTCCAGTCCAGAATTCATGCTGCCTCTTCTATTGCATCCATCCTTGTAAAATTATGGCTCCATGGGGCAAAACTGCCCTCTACACATATTTCTGCTGCTATAATTTTGGCCTCAGTAGAGGGGGGCCTGCTTCCCTCTGTAGCTTTAAGGATGGACATGGCACATTAATTTTCCAGACTGTAGCAAAACCCAGCCTGTACATTTTAAGGAAATTCAAATGGAGTAATACTTAAACTATTGCACAGACCTAGGCCCAACCTGTCCTAGGGACCTCAGAGAGCTAATTGCCTATTTTGTTTCTGCATAGCTCCATGTGACTGAAGCAGCTTGCTAACCATTACCTGGTACTTCCACATCTATGAGTCCAAACTAAATTAATCCCATAAAAGAAGCAGGTTCCTCTTTACCTCTGTCTTAGACTTTGTTCCTCACATTCTTCCCAAATATTGGCTGTGGGAATATCCAATTCCTCCCAGGCAAAACACCCACTTAGAAGAAGTCTCTAAGCCTACAGCTTGACAAAGCAAATATACAGTCTTCGTAATTACATTTCTTAAAGTCTGGGTTACTTAACATCATCCTTGTGGTACTATGAAAATGTGTTAGTGAGTTTAATTTTGAAATCAATAGACAATAAGGCAATTAGTCTTCTGTATATATACTTTTTAAAAAATATATATTTTATTGATTTTGTACAGAGAGGAAGGGAGATAGAGAGTTAGAAACATCGATGAGAGAGAGAGTCATCGATCAGCTGCCTCTTGCACACCCCTTACTGGGGATATGCCCGCAACCAAGGTACATGCCCTTGACTGGAATGTATATATACTTTTATCTTGCATATGTCCCTACTAAGTTTTGTTGACTTGAAAGGAGAGTAAACTGAGTCTGAGACATTTAGGTGATGAGGGGGTCTACATCTTCAAATTAAGGGAAGACGCATTATTCATGTAGAATAGCAGGATTAGCAATATACACAGTATTCATACAGATTCTTCTCTCTCTACTCTGACCTTGACAGAGGACGACAGGTCAGTGTCCTTCTTTGCACCACTCTGTGGTTCTTTTTCCTCCACCAGGATGCATATATAAGGAAAACTTCCCCCATTACAAGGAAAGTTGGGGTGAAAATGTCATTTCTGTTAGCCCGAGTATTCCCATAGTGGGAATGTGACATTTAAGGAATGAAGAAGGAGGTGGTAGTTGGGAGACTTAGGTTCCTCATTTCAGCAGCTTAACTACTGGTTAAGATATGGGCTTTGGCATTAAGAAGCTCTTGGTTGTAGTTGGTGTTTATTCTGTTTATGCCAGATACTAGTTGAATAAGTTGAGGATCTAGTTTAACTAGTTGAGGAACTGGTTGAGTACCCTTGTAAGAAAAGTTACTTCTGAGTTTTCTCCTCTAAGCTGAGAGAATTTAACATGATGATACAAATCAAGTAGATACCAAGTGATATATCATGCTTTTGGTGGTGACGTGGCCTGCTCCAGATGTACTTGCAAAGGGTACATTTTCTGAGGAGAATCGAAAATAATATTTCCTACTAAAAGTTGGGTTATAATTTATTTTCATTGTGTGACATCAATTCTAAACAATTTCAGTAATCTAATACTCCACCATGCCAGATAACCCACCCCCATAATTTCTACCTTGGTATACCATGGAGTAGCTAGAAAATATGAGTCTCTTTTATAAGAGATATTAATATGTGCAGATGTTTTTGAAGGCCAACTAAAATTGGATGGTAAAACAAACCCAGCCCTAGCTCTCAGCTTTTGGGATGTAGGATGGCTATGTACAAATAAGGTTACAGAAAACCTCTTTTCTTTCTATGTGAAGACACACACCACAGCTGTAGATT
Source organism: Pipistrellus hanaki (assembly GCF_964339955.1). Taxonomy (NCBI): domain Eukaryota; kingdom Metazoa; phylum Chordata; class Mammalia; order Chiroptera; family Vespertilionidae; genus Pipistrellus; species Pipistrellus hanaki. The sequence goes on from NC_140506.1 coordinate 57,191,116, forward strand.
AATTCCTAAACTTCTTGTCCCTTTAGAAACTCCACAGAATAATTCAATGGTCAAAATCATTTTAATTTAAAATTACCTTTTGACAAAAGCCAGATGCTGTCAATAATTACAATAATCTAAATATTTCTTCCAAAGGAAAAAAAATTGTTCATCTTTCACATTCTACTGAAGACAGGGGGGTTTGTGTACCTCCCAGAAAAATAACCCAATTAGCTCAAAAAGAAGTGTTCACAATTAAGCAATTAAAATAAGTATTTGCTGAAGGTTACTTTGTGTCTTCCTTTCTGAATGTGATTCAAAGGCATAATTAGCCCTGAGAGAAAGCAATGTGGTTATCACTCAGAAGCGCTCTCACATTAATCTTTTATTACATGAAATAGTCTCTCTATCCTGGCTTTTCATTCTGCAGGTAGAATGGATTCAAACATCTTCATTCTTAACTTTTCCTTCCTTTTATTTTCATGCATCTGGATTGGGATTGAATAAGGGCTGATGTTATGGTTTGTCTTTTCTTGAGAAGAATGTTTAATTTTTTTTTCTCCTTAACTTATTGGTAAGTCTATTGCCCTGACATGAATTCTGAAGTACAGATAAAAAACCCTATTTACTTGATGGTTTTCTTCTCTTTGATTGCATGTGTAATCAATTGGGTAAAGTAAAAATCCCAATACCAAATTGAAAATCAAGGGTAATTTACATTATTTATTTATTTATTTTTGCTGTAGTACTCTTTTTCTCTCCAGGCACTGAAGCACTAGTATTGCTTATGCACAGTGCTGATGTAACAGGTTTTCTAAACCTAAGTAGCTGTCTGGTGGTTTATTGAATACACCTTTTTTCCAAAACGAAAATGATTTAAAATCTCCAAGGGACACCTGATTGCAAGAAATGAGGACTTGCAAGTATGTTCCAGGCATAGCTATTTTGATAATCCCTATTCATGTTATCAGAGATTATTTTTACTTTCCAACACTCTGCCATTAAGCCAAAATTTATCTATTTCTCTAGCCTAATCCCCTTGAAGAAAATCCCCTAATTTGATACTAACTTCAAGTCTTCAATGATAATGTTAGTGGCTGCAATGCATTCCCACAGATGCAAGCATTAGGCATTGCAGACCCTCTTTTTCTGCCCTAGTCACTAGCTAAATGCCTATTATATTTTGTGTTTAACCATACTACATGAAGAGCGAGAATCAGAATGAGCTTCCCTGGTGTCAGCTAGTCTCACACATTTTGTTTCAGAGTGAAAACTTGTCACTATTTCTCCATTTAATTCAATTTTTTTTAAATTTCATTCTCTGTTTCTAGAACAGAAATTTATTTTTATTTTTTTGTAATATAGCATGGAAGGAAATAACATTTTGAATCAACAGTGTTTACTATAGCTCTCAAATGTTATTTAATAGAACAAACTAATAGCAAGTGCACAACCAGACAAAACCTTATCAATATATTTGAAACAAATATAAGGTTTTCATGATTTATCTCTTCTAAAGTTTGATTACTAATCTACAAAGGATATAAGCAACAAGAACAAGTAACTTTGCCTTTCTATTTTTTTTATATTATTTTCAAGAAAGAATGGAAGAGATGGAGTCAGTCATCCAATAAATGACAATTTTTCAGAGGGAGAGCCTGAGTGTTTGTGTTCCTAGATGTCTGGATGAAGGGAAAATATAGCGCTATTCTTGTTCTGATGGTGCCAAATGGCATCCAGGATGACAAGCCAGAATAGTAAGAACAACATAACTTACTCTTAATCCGCTCCCTATAAAATCTGAAAGTAAAATTGGGAAACATTGTTTGTAGATATCTGATTATATTTTAGGGCATCAGACATCCAAGAAAGCAGCACACTTCTTTTACTTTTTTATTATCCTGTTTGGAAAAGAAGAGTTTAAAAATTCGTTGTTTTTTCTTCTTCTACCCAGATCAGGATATATTAGTTATTTGCTTCTGTGTAACAAATTAGCACACACTCAGAAATTTTAAATACCATAAGTCTTCTCTCACAGGTTGTGTGTGTTAGGAACCTGGGCAAGGCTTCACTGGGCTCTCTGCTCAGCATCTCACAAGGCTATACTCAAGGTGTTGCCCAGGGCTGAGGTCTAACCTAAAGGCTTGAGTAGGGAAGGGTCTACTTCCAAACTCATGTATCAGAATTCAGTTTCTCATGGGTTGTTGGACTGAAGACCACAGTTGCCAGCTGGCTGTTGGCTAGTGGTTGCCCAAAGTTACTTGGCATATGACAGCTTGCTTCGTCAAAGTATACAAGCCAAGAAAGTCAATAGAAAAAACTTGTTAGCAAGAGGGAAGTCACAGTCTCATGTAACCAAATACAGAAGTGATATCTCTCCAATGTTGTTGCATCTACTGATTAGAAGCCAAATGCTCAAGGGGAGGGATCTATACAAGATTATGAATAACAGAGGCAGGAATCACTGGGGGTCTTTTTATTTTATTTTATTTTAAAATATATTTTATTGATTTGTTACAGAGAGGAAGGGAGAGGGATAGAGAGTTATAAACATCAGTGAGAGAGAAACATTGATCAGCTGCCTCCTGCACACTACTGGGGATGTGCCTGCAACCAAAGTACGTGCCCTTGACTGGAATTGAACCTGGGACCCTTGAGTCCACAGGCCGACGCTCTATTCACTGAGCCAAACCAGTTTCATCATAAAGGCCTTTTTTAGAGGTTGCCTATTGCAAAGGAATTTCCTATTATCCCTCTATCTCCCTGTTCATATTTGTTATATTTATCCCTCCATCCATCTATTTATATTTATTATATAAATTAATATTTATAAATTTCAGGCACTACTATAGTTAACCAGGATTCAGCAGTAAAAGGAAAAATAGAGTTAGTGTTGTCATAGGAGGTATAGATAGTAAGATAATAAGCAAAAAAATATTTGATATATTGCAGGTATTTAAAAAAGCTATGAAGGCAGGAAAAAGAATAGGTATGGACATGCTATATTTAATGGGATGTGAGGAAAAATTCTAATAAATTGAAAATTCAACAAACATGAATATCTGAGACTAGGACATTCCAGGCAGTATGAAAAGCAAACATGAAATTCCTGGGACAGATATTAGTTTGGTGAGTTTTAGAAATGGCAGAGGCTGGTGTGAATAGAGGGCAGTGAATGAGGAGGAGATGAAATCACAGAATTGTGCTAGGCCCAAGCCATTGGAGCCTCAGAAGGCCTAGAAAGAAGTTTAAATGTATCCTGACTGTAATGGGAAACCACTGGGAAATTTTGTATTAGAGAATGTAATAAATAGAGTAATTCTAGCTACTGTCACAAACAAACAAAAAATATACAAAGGCACAAAATAATACAAGATTATTTCCCATCTATATAAATTATAGAACATGTATTCTTGACCAGTGGGTAACTCTGCTTCAGAGGGTTGATTCAGAGACTCAGTGTAATTCCATCTGGAGACAAGTTGCACACTTGCTTCATCAAGCTAGCAGAAGGGAAAGAGCAGGGAATCATACATGGAGGTTAGACTTGGCAGTAGCACATAGCACTTCCCCATATTTCATTAGTTAAAATGAGTTGCACGACAAAACATAACTGCAAGGGAAACTGTAAAATGTACTCTAGTTTTGAAAGCAAGAAGAAAAAAGTTAGATTTTTAGCACCTATTTATTCTTTGCTTTGGGGCATAAGAAAAATTTGAAAAGCTCATGTTAGCCTTCATGTGGGCAATAAACTGTGGAAAGGAAGAGTAAAAGCTGGAAGTTAGATGAGTATTCAAGTAGTGCAGCCAGAAAATGATGGCTCCTGGACTAGAGAGATAAAAGTGGAGGTGGTGAGAAATTGTTGGATTCAGGATATATATTGGAGACATGATCAATGGGAATTGCAGATGGATAAGATTCTGTATAATAAAAAAAGAGAAAAATCAAAGATTACTCATGATTTACCGCGTTTCCCCGAAAATAAGACATCCTCCGAAAATAAGACATCCTCCGAAAATAAGACCTAGCGCATGGAAAGATAAGACATCCCCTGAAAATAAGACGTAGTGCAACTTTGGGAGAAAAAATTAATATAAGACATTGTCTTATTTTCGGGGAAACAGGGTAGCACTATCAAGTGGATAAAAGATAGTGCTGGAATGAGGAAGGTATGGGGAAGGGCATATGTGTGGTTCAGGTGTGAGAAATCACTGATTTTCTTATTGAATTGCATGAGATTATTTAGATGGGGAATAAACATTTTAAGATTAGGGTTTGGGGTAATCTAACATGAAGAGTGGGGAACAATAGTCAGTGAATAGGAAAACTTCCTAATGAGGTTGATATTCTTGAAGCCAAGTGAAGGAAGTTTTTCAGGACGTGAAATGTGTTTATGTTGGGAGGACCAGAAAAATAAAAGTGATTATTGGATTTGTAAGGATGTAGTCATTGTGAACATGACAAAAAGAATTTCAATGTGGTGGTAAAATTAAAATACGAAAGATAAATTGGAGGTAAAGAAGTGAGGAAAGTATCTCACGTCTTTCGGGAATTCTTGCTATAGAAGGGAGTAGCTAATAAAAAGTATGACTGCATCAAGAGAGCTTTTTAAACAGAAAATATTATAGTACGTTTTATGTTCTTAGAAATGGTCTTGTAAAGAGGGAACTATATCAAAGGAGGGAGAGGAGATACCTTCCTTAAGTATGTGAGAAAGTAGGTCCCAGTTATAGAAAAGAAGAAGTAGTTATAGAAAAGAAGCATGAAAATAGGCCAAAAAGTTGAATTAGTAGGTAGACAGAATCCATACGTACAGATCTCTTTTGGTCCAAGGAAATAATTCAGAAACAAAATCCTTTCTTCTGATTGTGCCATTTTTTTCCCAGTTAAATAAGAAGGGTACATAACAGCAAAGAGTAAAGAGGAACTGTTACATATTTGAGGCAAAGAAAAGTTCCCTGATAGGTAAGAGACTTATGTACTATGCAAAAATGCACCAAGACTAAGTTGTGTTTTTTTTTTTTTCTTTTCTTAAATTGATTTCAGAGAGAGGAAGAAAGAGGTAGAGAGGGATAGAAACATCAATGATGAGAGAGAATAATTGAGCAATTGCCTCCTGTACACTGCCTATTGGGGATTGAACCTGAAATTCAGGCATGTAACCTGACCAGGAATCAAACCATGACCTCCTGGTTCATGACATACACTCGACTACTGAGCCACACTGGGCAGGCTAAGTACTGAGTTATTTATGATATCAATATTATTGCTAAAAATCTGCATACTCCTTCTTAGTATCATACATTTATTACTGGAGGTTTGGCGCTGAGAAATCAACTATGAGGACTTTTGAAGGCCTTTTCAGACTGAAGATTTTATTATTCAGTTTTTCATTTTTACACCAACTCGTGGATTCTGCAACAATTTAATAAAGGTTTGAGTTCAAGTTATCCAAATACATAGTTGCTGCCCTCAAGGAATTTACAATCCTGATTCATTCCATTCATGGAGGTGAGATGATGTCAGAATTTAAAAAAAAAAAAGAAATACTGAAAACTAATACCGTGTTTCCCCCAAAGTAAGACATCCCCTGAAAATAAGACCTAGCGCAACTCTGGGAGAAAAAATAAATATAAGACACTGTCTTATTTTCAGGGAAACAGGGTAGGTACCTGTTATGATCTAAATGCGTCCCTCCAAATTTCATTTTTAAATCCTAATGCTCATTGTGATGGTAACTAGGATCTGTGGACTTTAGGGGTGGGGCCCTCATAAATGGGATTAGTACCCTTATAAGGGAGACTCTAGAAAGATCCCATTCCTATTCTGCTGTATGAGATAACAGTCAGAAGGTGACATCTATGAACTAGAAAGCAGGCCCTCACACTACAGCTGCTGGCACATTAATCTTGGACTTCCAGTGTCCAGCACTATGAGAAATAAATCTCTGTGGTTTATAAACCACCCAATCTGTGGCATTTTTTCATAGCAGCCCAAATGGACTAAGACAATATAAGTTTGAGGAAATGAAAATTTAAAATATTTATCTTGTTTTCAAACTTTCATCATCCACTCATAGAAAATGGTCTTTCTGGAGTAATCAGTTGCTGGAGAAAGATTTCTGTAAGAAGGGTGAATATTCCCAAATAAAATATTTAGCTTCAATCAGTAAACTAATCTACCTAATGTTTCTCTCTCTGTCTCTCTCTCTCCCCCCCTTTCTCTCCTCACAAATGAGACTACCAGAATTTTTTAAAGAGTCCTTTATACCCACTGTCTTCATTTCCCTACTTCCAACTCACTCTGTAAATACACTTTAACCCGGAAGCACATTCAGCTTCTCCAGTAGCTAGTGGCCCTCAGGGTACCCTGGCTCTCCTTTGTAAGCCTTATAGTAAGCCTTATAGTGGAATGTCCCCACGGAGACACCGCCTTGTAAACAGCTTTGGATAATTTTTTGGAAAGTTGCAGATAGTGACTTTTCAGTAACTTCCACCAGTGGGGGACCACAGCAACTTGACCATCCAGTGAGCCATGGTTGTATCCTCTCTAATGAGGTCTGGATTTCAGTCCTGTGGTGGCCGCTTTCTTGTGTGCTCAATTCTAGCCCAAAGGCTGTCCCTTATATCTGCTGTTCTTGTGTTCTTTAGAGTCCTTCTTATTAGACAGTTTTTCTTTACTCCAATCCCTCACTATAGTCAACTCTTTAATTAAAGATTTCCCTTCAAATTATAATGTTATTCCTCTCTTCTAGTTGGATGCTAACTGATAGGATTACCTTCATTTAAAAAATATAAACTCATGTTAAGAACTAGTTTAACTGTGTGCAAGTTCACACAGCTGGCAAACAAAGAACTGGTATTTGAATCCAAGCAGTGTGAATTCAGTGCCTATGCACCTACCCATTATGCTAAACTGCCTTTTCATGCAAATATAATTAATATATTGTTTCATAAAGTTACCAATTAATTATGTGATATGAAACATCTTTATGATTTGTTCTAAACTTGGGGGTGATATATACACCCCCAAGAGAGGACTAGAAAAATATACATGTTTGATTGGGGACCAGATAATTAAGAAAACATTTTAAATGATTTAAGTACCATTCCATTAAAAGGAAAAAGAATCAACCAGAGTGAGCAGTACAGAATATAGCTTGATTTCCTCCTCAACCTGTCTAGATTTGTTTACTTAAAGTAAAAACTTCACAAGAATTTGTGCATTCTCTAGTTCCTAATTTACACTCCATCTTTATGTTGGGTTTCTCTAAAACATTTTTTTTTAATTAAATTAATAAGTCAATTATCTCTCCCACTCTCAAAAAAATAAAATAAAAAATCAAGTTCCAGTCCTGTAATTTGGAGCATAGCATACAACCACAATAATTTACTGGTTTTAAGAGAAATAATTGAGTTGTAAACTTCACGATGGAAGAATATCAATGAGTAGGCAGTGCTCCCACCTGATAGCCAAGCAGACAGCATCTTCTAGTATGTAATTTGGCCCTGCAATTCATTGTTACCATCACTGTATCTCCAATGGGTCAGCTTTAGTTTTCTGAAAATGATTTAATTGGTTTAAAAAAAGTCCCCTGTCCATTTCTAAGGAACAAGTTGCCTGTCTTGTTCTTTCTCTCAGGGGGGAAGGATAAAAGTCATAGGGCAGTGTCTCTGGAGATATTTTGAGAGCCCTATAGAGTGGAGGGGCCCTTTGACCTATTCATCAGTCTTTTCATTCCTCACAGAAAGATTCCAGCAAGACAACCTGGGAAGATGCCTGATGCAGAACTGAGTTCCCGCTGTTAGCAATCTGCGATATCCAAACAGAATTCATGGTAAGTAGATTGCCTTTCGTTTGTGATATTTTTGAATATAATTTTAAAGATCTCTTGGTGGTTGCACTCATTTTTTATTGTGTGAATTCCAAACATATGTTTATAAAGTGTGTGTGTTATGCGCTAGTTTATGCTTCCGTAAACACAAAATGACTGTCGGAGGTGCTGCTTCCATCGTGGGTCCCTCTATACTAGTTATTGTGATTTTTTTTTTTTCTTAACTATGCCCACAGGATATTCCTTTTGTCTATTTTTCCATGAATAAACCCATGTTAGAGATGTGAGGGATTTTTTTCCCCCCATTTTGTCTTCTTTCAGTTAATTTTGACTTCATTATTAAGATGAATTGTAATGATGTTTAAAACCCCAGAGGCCAACTAGCTTCATTTGATTTTTTTCTGGTAGATGAAAAAAAACTGTTAACAATTTCAGTCTTCTGTGAAATGTGCCCTGTGCTTTGTGCTTACATTTTTAATGTGCCTTTCAAAACAGAATTGATTTGGTTCTTTTTCAAAAATATATAAAACAGTAAATATTTTATAAAGGAAGAGATAGCCTTTTTTCCCCCTTCCTTTTTTTTTGGGGGGGGGGGGGGGGGGCGTTGAGGGGCCCATGAGCAAATTGAAGCAGAAAAATTAATCTCACCATATTAACCAGTTGAAAACAAAACAATGCTTTTAAAAATTATTTCGAACTTCCAAAATGATTTCCCTCAAGGTGCAACATGTCTGGCATGTGCTGTCTAGGAAAAGAACTTGGTCTCAGCACTCTATGCAGTCTGTCCCTCACCCAGGCCTTCTGGTCTCCCAAACAGAGAGAATGGAAGCCAGGACCAAATACTATCCAGAATTCACTCAAAGGAAAACGTGCTCTAGGTATATCAAGTGAAATTAATCAAGTGTTAATTTCAGGTGGGATTTCAGGCATCTTTATTAAAAAAGACACATTTTCCATAAATCTGTAGCTCTTTGTAATATAAGCTTTATTTTTGCCATGCTCCCTGTTCAGGCCTTGGGAGTGGAGTCATCTGCATATTAGTCTCTGGATTGCATAGAACCCGCTCTCTTCCATTTCTTTATGTGACAAACATTAAGTTCCTTCTCTGTGCCTTGTGTTTGCTGAAGGGGATACAAGCCTGCATTAAACACAGACTCTGCCCTCAAGAAACTTCAAGTCTAATAGGAGAGATGCGTATTATTTATACTCATGGAATACTCAAAAGAAGAGGGGCGAGGAGGAAGAGAAGGAAAAGTGTCATGTGAAAGAATTATATGAGTTGTTTGGGATTATGGGGGGAGGAATTTGACCTAAAGACTGTTTCTTCTTCGAATTGAATACAGAATGAGGTGTATTTGTCTGGAGGTTATTTTGCTGAGATAAAGTTTAATCTCACCATATTTAATCTCCTGGATTTTAGGGAGCAGAGGCATTTCCGTTACAGCTTCTTCATCTTTTCTCTCTCATTAGGCCACTGGCTTCTGCGAATTAAAGCAGCCCCTCACCCACCCTTTGGTAACAATCCTAAGCCTGCCTTGCCAGCCTAATTATTAGCAAATTGCTCTTGCTAGATCAATGGGCATGCTTTCAAGTGTACTAAGAATGAAAAAAAAAAAAAAAAAGTGTTCAAAGCTGAGATATTTTTAGTCCTACAGAGAGATTGATTTTCTATGAGGTTCTGAATTACTTTTAAAAAACTGTTTTTAAATCCGCTAACGTTTCAGGTTTGAGACTCACAATGATGAAGGAATGTCTTCCTGAATGTCCTTTCTTCTTAAGTTAATATCTCATCATTTCTTTGGGCTGGGAACTCATTCATGCTTTCTCAGTAAATGTAACATCTTGATGCTATGAGCTCTTGCTATAGTAAAAGTGCAACTCAGATGCCTATAACAATAATTTATAATTTAACATGAGGATGGCTAGATGTTCTGGGCTGTGCTAGATGGACTGAGACGAGGATGGCCTTACATTTTGGGGAACTTGGCTGGGGAAGCTGTGAGGACTGGGATCTCTCAATGGGGCTACTTTCTTGGAAGCCAAAAGACTTTCCGATTAGATCATTAGGGTGGAGCCAACATCTCTGCCAACTGGGCAGCAATACCTCCAATGGTTTTACTAAAAGCTTGAAGTCACCAGTTCTATAGTGCTTCCTAAATGTCACTGTCTATAAAACTGAACCATTGTAGTATCCTATTTATGGGTCATTTTCAGGAAAAAAATGTGGTAGCATCAAAGGAGGGAAAAAGGATTTTGTTATCTTCCCTATCCCAACTATCAAGTTAAGTTTCAATTTCATCATTTCTGAAACATACAAATGCCATATTTACATCTACTGTTCACTGTCCATTCTTTTCACCACTCACAGGAACTAGAAAACAGTTAATCCCATAATATGCTCCAAAACAGTCACGGCATGAAACAGAATTTCTTAGAGGGTGGGAGACATTTCTATCAGAGTTTCTGGTGAAGTGGCTAATCATTTTTTAGGGATGATTTTAAGAATCGCCCTTCTAGTAACATTAGAATTAGATGGAATATCCATTTCTACTAGAAGAAAATAGTAATCCTGGAACATACTCTTGAGAAAGTTAAAAATCTCTTCAGTTCAAGCAAGTTCAAAAAACTGGTATTCTACCAATAGACATGCAACTATCAGAGCATGAATTTTTGCAATAGAACTTCTGTCCAAGCTTATCAAGGCTCTACCTCTACACACTGCCAGGTATGCAAGCTGCCTCAGGCACCTTGGATAGAGTATCTTTTCCCCTTCTTCCTTCTCACCCCAACAGTTAAGAAGCTTTTATTAGAATTCCAGATAGGTTTATCTTATTCAACACAGAGGCAACAATAACAAAGTTGTGATCATAAATACTCCAGAAGAAAAAAATGCCCTACACTTACCTTTGGACCTTTTGGAACTAAATTTCTGTATCTTGCAAGTTGCTGAATCCTCTCTAATGGGCTTTTATGAGAGTTCATTGAGCAGAGGGAAATGAGGCAGGTACTGCTAAGTCAATATTCCTGCAAAATGTCTGTTCATGGTCAGGTTGCCATGTCTCAGCTCCTGTGGTAGGTGGGGCTGTAGGATGTTAGTTGCCTCTCAGACAGGGGACTTGCTTCATACCTGATTACTTCAGAATAGTTAGTTATAGGAAATTGTTGCTGATAGGAATTAATTCCCATTTGGGGGTGTGTGTGTGGAAGTACGGAAAATGGTATGGAATTGTTTTCTAGGAAAACTCAAGTAGACAGGTGTGTGACTTGAACAGCATGTATTATTTTTATTAAGTTAAGAGAACTTCCTCAAATCCCCAACTAAATTGTTGATTGGATAACAGCAGGGAAAAGAGTTTCACTGGAGAACCAAATATTTAACCTGCCAACTTGTATGTTTTAGATTAGCTGCTAACACTGATTTCCTTTATACACACTCCTTCTGGGTAAAGGAAATGACAGTAAAATTGATGGGCTCAAAATTGTAATCAAGTCAGTGAATTGCCTGGTTTACTAACACTATGTGTCAACAGTCTCCCTAAGGTAAAGGGGCTGGGGGTGGGAAACTTGTATTTTTACAAACTAAAAATGCTAGTTGCCATTACAAAGAAATGACCAGCATAGTCTGATTTGTATTGCCCAGTATTGCATATAGTTTAATATACAGGGTAGGTCAAAAATAGATGTACAGTTGTGAGTATACAAAACACAATTTATTCTTATATTATTATATATTAATTATTGTCTAATTTTTCATATGAGCAACCTAAACCTACTTTTACCTATCCATGTATATGTCTTCTTCATTAATAGATAAAGATATTTAACTATATGCAAATAAGGAAACCTTTCTTCTATAGGAGGAATTAGAGAAAAAATCTAAAGAATGAGATGTAACCAGGTATCTGGTCAAAACTCTCTACCCAGCAAAGCTATCATTCAGAATTGAAGGTCAGATAAAGAGCTTCACAGAAAAGGAAAAGCTAAAGGAGTTCATCACCACCAAACCAGGATTACATGAAATGCTGAAGGCTATACTTTAAGAAGAGGAAGAAGAAGAAAAAGGTAAAGGTAAAAACTATGAACAGCAAAAGGACATCAAATACGTACTTACCAACAAGTGAATCTAAAAATCAAGTGAATAAAAAAATCTGAAGAACAGAATGGACTGGTGAATATAATAGAATCAGGGACATAGAAAGGGAGTGGACTGATAATTCTCAGGGGGAAGGGGGGGTCTGAGGGGTGCGGGAAGAGATTGGACAAAAATCTTACACCTATGGATGAAGACAGTGGCAGGGGGCAAGGGCATGGGGTGGTATGGGGAATCAGGTGGAGGGGAGCTATTGCGGGGGGGGGGGGGGGGAGGAATGCCTGTAATAATATGAACAATAAAGATTTATTATTTTTTTAAAAAGCAAAAAAAAAAATGTTCAAAAATGAGAAAAGGTTCAGTTAAGTTTTCCAAGAATTATAAGAGAATCTGCCGAGACCGGTTTGGCTCAATGGATAGAGCATCCGCTTGGGGACTGAAGGGTCCCGGGTTCGATTCCGGTCAAGGGCATGTACCTTGGTTGCGGGCATATCCCCAGTAGGGGGTGTGCAAGAGGCAGCTGATTGATGACTCTCTCTTGTCAATGTTTCTAGCTCTCTGTCTCTCTCTCTTCCTCTCTGTACAAAATCAATAAAATATATTTTAAAAAAAAAAAAAAAAAAAAAAAAAAAAAAAAAAAAAAAAGAGAATCTATTTCTGCAGCAATGGCTGAGATTGTACCTGGCACATCTTTGTTGTGATCCAGGCAGTAAGAAATATAGAAATGAAGAGGGACATGGCTTAGATCCGACTGCTGTCTTTCTCCCACACATGCATATACTCACCAAAATGCAATTACAATGCTTCTTGGCATGAATGACATATCCCCTATCCAAACTGATTTTAACTAGAGAAAGGATATTATCTTGTAAGAGCATTATTGTAAGATAGGCAATATGACTGGATTTCACATGGATAAGATTATGACTAAAATATCAAAGAAGGACTTTTGCTATGAAAAGCATTCTTTGAGGGTTAAGGACTTTTAATTCCCTTTGATTATTTCAAGGACTTTGTATACAACTCCCTTTGGAAAGCCTGTGTCTCCCTACCAGGAGGCTTATCCATACTAACATCTACCTGACAAATTTCTTCCAATTCTTAAAAAGAAGGGGCCTGTCTTATTCATCTCACTTCCTTATCTGTTCCCTTAAATCCATCTCCTGCCTCATATGTACAGAATGGTTCCATTTACTAACATTTCTCTCTCCTATAACATCTATTCATCTTCTATACTGACTTCCCCCTCTTTTGAAGAAACTCAAGTGTCTCCCATTTTCAAACTATTCTACCTTGATATCACCTAATTGCCAATTCCAGTGAACACTTCCCAATTTGCAGCTTACAGCTTCTCTTGTGCATGCTTGTTTATGCTATGTGCTTGGTGTTGGTAACACCATCTTCTCTCAGCTGCCCTTCTCTGTCTGTGCCCATTTATGCTCCTCCTCATTCCTTAAGTGTTGGTGAACCCTAGGCTTCTGACTTTTATCCAAAGTTCTTCTTGTTTACATATTCTGTTTCAGTGCTACCCTCTCGCACATGTGTCAAACACAAGGCCCGCGGGCCAAATCTAGCCCGCCAGGCCTTGCAATGTGGCCCGCACCGCGCTGTCATCACTGCACTCCACTGTCAGTTTATGACATTGTCAGTTTATGACTGTTCAGTAAACCATTCGGCCCGCGATTTAGGCTGGATTTTAGATTTTGGCCCCTTCTCTGATTGAGTTCGACACCCCTACGAGTCTAGCCTGAACCCTTTCTTCCATCACTCACAATGCATATCCTTAGTCTACATTTTTTTTTTCAAGTTTATTTAGGTGAGCTTGCTGGACATTTGGGGCATTCAAATGTCTCAAACATCCTCTGAAACTCAATAAGTCACAAATTAAACTTATCAGTTTCCTCCACTGGAATTTAGACTCATCTACCATTTTGTTTGTATTTTGGAAATTCAAAAGAAAAAAAAGAACCAAAATTTATAAAGAATAATTTAGCAATTGCTATATATCTGAGTAGCAGAAAGATACTGTTTAGGTTGTTAAGGAAGAAAAAAACACAAAACCATTGAAACCTGTAAAGAATTTTGTGAGTTTATTTGAGCCAAACTTTCAACATATGCCAGGAAGCAGAACCTCAATGGATTGAGATAATGCTCTGAAGAATGGCGGGTTACATTTCTCTATTTATACACTGAAATCAAAGGAGGAACATAGGTGGGTTACATGAAATTCATTGGTGATGGAGTAAGGAGGCGGGAGAAAGCAAAGTGGTGGGAAACTCCTGGGATTGGATAAAAAGTAAAATGATGGACGTGTACTCAGGTGAGTGCAGGAACAATTAACATGATAACGAAGGAATTTGAGGCATCTGTCCTTTGCCCACCACATTTGGTTGTGCCCCAGAGGCTCCAGAAAAAGGGAAGTTACAAGTTACCCTGACATCTCATAAATATGTTATCTTAGAGGCAAAAAAGACAAATGGGCTCAGTAAAAAGATTGAAATTGATCTTTGGGAAAATATCAGCCTAGAACATGACTACCCTCTATAACCTGTTTGTAGTTAGATATTTAATTTTCAAACCATCTTTGTGGTTCTTTTAGGTCTCTAAGTTTGCAAGACTGCCACGCAGGCCTCCCCTGAGCTTGTTAGGTTAGCATGTGGCTCTTTTGTTTCACAAGGTCCTGATTCAGGGACAAGACAGGGTTATCCCTGTTCCCAGCATAATATATGAAGAACAGATCTGGTTCTCTACCTTACCCAGAAAGGCCCTATGACTCCTGACCCTGGCTAGATATTACAACCCCAGTTTTTAATTAAGGAATATTTTATCCAGTCCCTTCTGTGTCCTAATCTTTTATTTCCTCCCTCAAAACTCCCCCCACCAAAACTTCGTGAACAACATTCTAGCTTCTGAGTCTTTTAAAAATTAAAGTGTAATTACCCAGAATTCCTATTTATTTGAAGTGTATGTGTGTGAAGAACTGCTGGAGAGTAGAGAGAGGTATTCTTATATCTGCTTTGTCTGCAATTGCCAGTTAACCTGGAAATACCAATAGGTACCCAGTGAACCACTGAGTTCCACACAAGCTTTTTTCTGCCCCCGTTATGTAGTAGTCATCTTACATTCTTATGGTAATCAGTTAATTTTCAGTTAGCAGTCAGAGTAGTGCTGGCATGAGTGGTCTATAGGCATGAGAAAAACAAAAATGAGTAGCAGTAGCCATGACTTTGAAATATTGATTAATCCATTGATTTTACTATTAAAATCAGCTTTACTGAAGAACAGTTTATACTCAACAAAATGAATCTATTTTGTGTATTGACTTTGATGAGTTTTTAATTCATTGGGTCACATACTAATCAAAATAAGAAATGTTTTATCACACCCCATATTTCCCTCATGTTCCATATTGGTTTGCTAGAATATCACAACAAAGCACTACAAACTGGATGACTTAAACAATAGCAATGTATTGTCTCGGTTCTGGAGGCTAGAAGTCTGAGATAAGGCATTGGAAGGTTGTTTATTTCTGAAGTTGCAAGGAAGAATCAATTCCACGTCTCTCCTATTTTCGATGGGCTTGCTGAAAATCTTTGGTGTTCCTTGGTTTGTAGATGCATCACCTGATCTCTGCCTTCATTTTCATATGGCATTCTCTCTGTGTGCCTGTCTGTCTCTGTGTCCTATTTCCCTGTTTTATAAAGACACAGATTACAACTTACCCCAATGGTCTCAACTTGGCTGCATTTGCAAAGTTAGATTAAGAGGCACTGAGGATTAAGAACTAACATATTTTCCACTACCACTCTCCTTTTCCTGAGCTCATTCCCCAAAACACTACATGAAAAGAATCCTGTTCAGTCTCTTTTCCTAGCAACCTGTCTATTGGATATCATAGCCCAACAAATTCGGCGGTGCTAGAATTGATATTAGGGGATGTGAATGCTGTGCAAAATCCCTGGAATGGCCCCATAGGAGAGTCACAGTGCAGACTTCTAAGATTCTGAGAAAAGTAATGTGTCCTGGAAGCTGTTTGAAAAGCACCTCATGGTGTGCCTTGGTAGAAATGGAAGGACTTTGTGTGAACATGCCACCAGGGGTGTCTGTCATGTTTAGGGTGGTAAAGGATCTCTGTGGTCATGGTGTCAGGCAAGTGTGACAGGAATCCATTTATGGTAGAAATGTTCAAGCAGATTCCAAAGGCACAAGTAAGTGTTTTAAATTCCCATGTCACCTATCTCAAAAAACATTTATAATTTCTGTGTGGTTTTCTTCAACAACCATCAGAGCTCTCAGTGTGTCACTGCTCGGCAAGAGTGAATAATCCTTGCATTAGGGCCTTCCCAGGGGTGGTCATGAAGAAAGGTTATGAAGAGAAATCTTCCCAGCGGCCAGGGCTATAAGCCATGCACTTGCATGTATGAATAAAAATGGAACTAAAGTGTGGATATACATGGACTTATAAGCCATAATTAATAGTTTGGTTATTTAGGGATGTCAAAAGAGCAAGATTAGATGAGCAGAAACAGAGACATTTGAGAAAGAGACACGTGGATAGACTTATAAGAATGGGCACAAAGACTGGGCATCTTTGTGCCTATGTCTCACCAGCATCCACCTGAGAGGAATCACTCAGTATCAGCTGCATAGAGACTCATTTTGGGTTTCTTAGCTAGTCTTTCTCCTTGGTCTCGTAACAGTTATACAGTGGGCCTGTGAACGGAGTAGTAGTCATGGCAGGTGTAGAGGCTGCTTCTCTTGATTTGATATCACCCCTTAGAGAGAGGTCAGGAAGCCTCTTAAAGGCAGGTTGATTATATCAGATTCATTCAACTCTGAAATTGTCAAACCATATCCTATATTTACTTTCTTTTTCTGAGGTACCTCTGCCAACACAATCCTTTGAGGGCTTTGAATGCCCAATTTATGAACATGAAATCTACATGACATTGCCTCAGACCACAGGACCCTTTTTCTTATAAAGAAGGTATGACTATGGGTGCATGACCACCCATGTGGATTCACTGCTACTGACTTATCCACATGATGTAGAAAATCCTTGTCTAATAGGATAATAGAGCAGCTTATTAAAAGCTTGAGTATCATAATCCACAGGGTACAGAATCTGTTCTCAAAGATGCAGCTTATACATTGAATGGATGACCAATATTTTGTGCTCTGTATTCAATAGTTAAACTATAATATATGGATTTGGGAACTAAGTGTGGAAGTAGGATCGGCTCTCTCACCATTTTTCCAGGAATCCACGTACAGAATTTGTGTTTCTCATCTATGCAATCTTAGTGTCTGCTCAATTAAAACTACTCATCATCATTGCTGAAATAATGCTTGGAGCAGAGGATATAGCAACAAATCCACTGGTCCTGAAACTATGACATTTTGAGCTTCTCGTGCTATTGAACCAGCACAAAAAAAGAAAAAGAAAAAAAGAAAAAAAAAGAATTACTGTATTGGTGGGAGATCTTAATTTCAATTGGCTTTATCATCATATCTTAGTAAGGATCCTGGGTTATTGCTGCACAACTGAAGATAGGAAAAAAATGTCTAAAATCATGAAACTCACTTCGTGAAACCTTTAAACTCAGTGACAATCATACATTAAAAAATTGAAGCAATAATAGCCCAGTAAGGGTAAAGCAGTGGAGAGTCTGATCCTCAGGATTGAAGGTCAATTAGACCAATGTAGGTGTTAATTAAAACAATCTAGAATGCGTAGTAAAAAAATTAAGTAAAATAAGTATTCATATGCTTTTTATGTTCTGATTTGGGGGTGAGGATAGGCTAATATTCTTAAAAATTTATAAAACCTATAGAGGGTTAGGCTAATACAGTGGTCAGCAAACTCATTAGTCAACAGAACCAAATATCAACAGTAAAACTATTGAAATTTCTTTTGAAAGCCAAATATTTTAAACTTAAACTTCTTCTAACGCCACTTCTTCAAAACAGACTCTCCCAGGCCATGATATTTTGTGGAAGAGCCACATTCAAGGGGCCAAAGAGCAGCATGTGACTCACAAAGCCACAGTTTGCCGACCACTGGGCTAATGGAACTCACTTTCTCTTCATTCTTATCCATTTTTACCCTCCATAATTCTTGTGTTGTTTCTTTTGGTGAATTGTAGATTCTATACTATTGTGCATCCATTGCCAGCATTTGTCATGTTATTTAGAAAGCACTCCGAATCTTTATAAATGTTTAATGTGTGAAGTATATAAATCATATGGAAATTATAGATAATGATATTAAAAACATACCATAAAGCTATTATACTATTTCCTTTCTTTCCTCTTAAATATATATTTAATATATTAAGTGTATAATATCTGTGTAAAAATAGACTTTTGGAAGTCTAACAAAGTCCTTATAAACACAACTACTCCAAAAATTTAGATCCATGTCAATTTTTGAAGTGTTTATTTTTCCTCCCTAGCTTAGAGCCAATAGCATTCTCCATACTGGCTTTCCAGCAGTCTTCCAGGGAAGTATTTGTTTTGGAGGCCTTAGAGCAAGTAGTAGCCAGTAATCTGTCACTTCTCTAGTTTATAGCCCATTGCCCTTCTAATAGCAATGGCCAAGCATTATTAAATACACTTAGTTCTATCAATCGCATAATGGTGAACAATATAGCCAGGAGGAATTTGGATATAAACAGAAAAATTATAAAAGCAACTAATAAAGTTTTATGGAGCTCTATTTGCTTATTGCATTTTACTACTATTGCATAAATGATGACGAGAAAAACATTCTTTGAATGAATTGGACTCTGGGTGCTGGAACATTGTTAATACAAAGGCTGTATTTATGTTGTACTTTGGATACATAGGGATCAGATATCCCAGACTTTTTAAATTAATAGATCTCCAGATTAAGAGTAGCTACATCCAAATGCCTGCATTTGGACTTGATGTAAATCAAGAAATATTTTCCATATTGGCTTTTACTTAGTAAGATGAAATGTAAGCTTCTTCCATGTCTTTTCAAGGCTGGATAGCTCATTTCTTTTTTAGTGTTAAACAATATCCCTGAATAAAACATAGGTGGGTTTTTTTTTTATACCTCCACCTACTGAAGGACATCTTGGTTGTTTCCAAGTTTTGGAAATTAGGAATAAAGCTGCTGTAAATATCTGTGTTTATATCAGGTGTTTGTATAGACACACATTTTCATTCCTTTGGAAATACCAAAGAACGCAAATGCTGAATCTTAAAGTAAAAGTGTGTTTAGTTTTGTTAGAATCTGCCAAACTATTTTTCAAATGCTGTACCATTTTGCATTCCCAATAGGGATAAATGAGAGTTCCAGTTGCTGCAATCCTCACCAGCATTGTTGTCAGCGTTTTGGGTTTTGGCTATTCTAATAGTGGGATCTCCTTGTTGTTATAATTTGAAATTCCTTGATGATACATGGTATGGAACATCTTTTTATATGCTTATTTATCTCTTTTACAACTATGTTTTTATTTTGAAAAGAATTCTTATATTTAAAAATTACTGACCAAGGCAATACCACTAAGATATTAGAGTTAGGTAGTACCCATGTTTCAGATACTTAATTCATGAGTCAGAAAGGTCCTAGTGTTAGAGGGATAAGATCAACAATGTGTGTGGGGGGAGGAGGTGTCCCAACCCGCGGGGCAACAACGGGGGCACGCAGGAACCACCTAAGAGAATGAAGCAAACAAGGAACGCGAAAGAATGGAGGCAAGACAAGGTTCTGATCAAGCCTCAACTTTATTCTTTGAAATGGCTGTATATATACAGCAGAAACAAAGGGGGGCAGGGTTGCCTATGCAGAGGGGTCTTTGGCAGTGTATAATTGGTTTAGGCACTGAGTGGCAAGGTGGTAAGGTATCTGGCAACACAGGATTGGCTAACTGCCAGGGCGGGGTAACATTCCAAGGTGTAACATTCCAAGGCTGGGCTATCTATGGGGGAGGATCAGGAAGGGGAAGTTGCAAAGATGTTAAGCGGCAGGTTAATCTTATCTTCTGGCCAAACCCTCAGGGCACCCCATAACTTCTGCTAGAAGGAACTTAATTCTATTTCCTTAAGACTGAGTTGCTTGTCTCAACTCTGATGGCTCCCAACAAGGGGGGAGGCTACCATCTATCTGGGACAGTTTATCATGTTCCTGGGACGTGCCAAGTACTTTCATACAGCAGTGGTAGAATGCAGGCTACTGTTCCCTCATCTCTCCTGGGAGAGGTCTATTGGTCATGGAGGAAAAGGATGCCATAGTGTATGTGACTAGGATAATAGTATATGGGCATTCTGTGGATAATCTCTATTAACATGACAAACCCTTGCTTTCTGCCATAGCAAATTTCACTGTGCAGTTGCTGAAGACTCCATCAGTGATGTCTTAAGATCTAAACGGCCTGCACTGCCCCTCAGAATTGATGTCAAACCCCAGCAGTGATGCTAGAGGGAGAAAGACTAGGAAGAAGTGGAGATTCATAAACTCCCAGCTGAGATTGAATTTAATGACTAGAAGGTTATTTGACTGGGAAAGTAAAGAAATTATTACACCAACCTCTGAATTTTTAAATTGTATCATCATCTAGTAGCATTGGGATAGAGTAATGTTTTTGAAATGTTACTTATGTTCCTCCTCCCTTTCACAAAAATAAGAGCTTATATACGTTGACGCAGGGGGAAAAAGGTAGAACAGAAAGCTCACTGATTTTAATTCTTTTTCTGGATCATATATTCATAAAGTCTTTGGTTCTAAGGTAGCATGGACATAAATATTCTCAATGAGTATTATGCATTAGAGAGCCAAAAGTTGAACGAATATGGAGACTTAAAAATAATTTCCTGGTTACAAGGAAGAAAGATTCAGAGAAGATATATCTTGGGTCACAAAGATGTGTGCTGGTAGTCATTAGTACCGTTCATCTATTCTAACATATTTGGTTAACCCCTCCCCCCATAGCTACCATAGCAAACAGTAGAATTGTTTCTCAGTTTCCTTCAGATTGGATGTGGCCATATGACTTACACGGACTAATGTAAGAGCCATGGTGTGGCTCACCTTCCTTCCTTCCCACTGGAGTGGTTTTGGTGGAAGCACCTGTTGAGGTGAAACCTCCATCAGCCTGGGTCCCTGAGTGAGTACAAGGAGCAGAGTTTCTCTAGCAACCTGCATGGAACACAGCATGATAAAAACTGACTTCTGTCGTGTGTATGTGTGTGTATGTGTGTGTGTGTGTGCATGTGGACTCTGTGTGAGTATGTGTTTGTGTTGTGTGTTTAGTCTCAGAAGGCCTTAGAGATAGAACCTTGCTGTCAAAAGTCTAGCTCAGATTCTGAGGTGAGATTTTCTGCTTTGCAATCCTGACTGCCACTGACTAGCTAGGTTGTCTTGGGCAAATTATTTGCCTTTCTGTAACTCAGTTTCCTCATATGTAAAATGGAAATAACAGTAATACTTGGCACAGTGTTGTTAGGGATTAAATAAATTAATCTTTATAAAGGGTAAAGAACAGTTTGGGGCACATATAAGTGTTAGGTTTTTTTTCCCCTCTCCTTTAACACACTCCCTCTCATGTGAAGCCTTTCCTAAGAGATAATCCATGACAAATGAGCAAAAATATTACCCTCAAAGGGCTTAATAATAGTGTAATTCATTTGAAGTTTTGAAAATGTATCAAATAAGATTCTTAATGAGAGTAATAGAATGTTCCCTTTCATCATAACTGCTTACCTGCATTTGTGTATGCTCCTGTGAGATAACTAGGCATTTAATGTTATCAAATAACTAGTTTTATATGAGCATCTTCCTCTCCCCCTCACCCCCATCATGCTTTTCCCTTCCCAGGGAAGGGGCCACCAAACATCCAGGAAGAGAGCTAACTAATTAACTTTTAAACTTGGTTTCATCTTCTTATCCCCAGAGAATCTAGAAACCCCCTAAGCTATCTGGGTAAGTGCTTCAGGTTTAAAGCAATCTTTTAATATATTCACTTGATTTTAAAGACAAAAAAACCTCCCTGGAACATTTAGCCTCAGGCACCACATTTGCTCTTCTGAGTAGCTGCTCCCTGGACTTCTCTGAAGCTGCTGTTAGAGGTGGTTGAAATATATTTCCAAAGATTCAAGTTCTATACTGGACCATTAAGCCTTTGAGGTCCAAGAAAAACCACAAAGGATTGCTGGTGTCAGGACTGAGGGGGAAACAAGCCTTGAAATATAGGAGAGGATAAAAGCAAAGCCTCTGCAGGTATGTCATTCCCAATCAGATAAAAATACAAGCCCAGTGAGTGAGTGGACCATAAAGGCGGGCTTTGCAAAGCTGCTTCCATGGGGTGGAAAAGTTGGGGAGGGGAGGGTCAGAGAAAGGGGCTGAAAACCCCTCCTGGCACATTTGAACCGGCTGTTTAATGATAGTATTACTACTCAAATTCTTTCACGCCTGTGGAGATGACCAAAAAGGAACAGAGTAAAAGAGCACACATGCAGGCATTTTGTAGGATCCTGGACTCCAGAGCCCTGTTTCCAGTTTAGAAGTTTCACATCACAGGCTTCATCTACATGGCTCCTCAGAAGATCACAACTTCCGTTTTTTTCCTTCAGGACGCTGATGAGAACATTCAAGCCGAAATAAGGTCACTGTAAAGTGATTCAGGGTTTATTGGATTCTTAAGGTTGTTTTCCAGGGATATTTATAAGAGAAATGTAATTTTGGAAGGAAAATGTGGTGGCAATTCTTTCTGGCCCCAGATCTTTATTAAGGCAAAAGCACTGCAGCTCACAGAAGAATCTACATCTCAGCGTTAACTTTTCTTCACATAAAAAAAAATGCACCAACCAGAGAATTCTGTAGAAGGACCTGGATTTTTTTTAATGCCTTTAGTTTTGTGGTTCCTGATTTACATGGGGACATTGTGCATAAATATGCAATGCCCACTTCTTTAATGAAAATATGCTTTCTTATTTTATGAGCTTGCAGACATTGTACAGAAATTCTCTAGAAGGGACAAAATTTATGTTGAAAGCTGATCCAAGGAAAATGGACTTGAAAGGATTTCTCCAGAGAGTAGCAGAAGTGCCTGCTTTAATTATAGTTCCAGGTAGCTGAGCTGAGTAGATATTAATACGATAATTATTAATAATAATAATATGAACATTTCAATAAAAATCAATTTATTTAGGAAATTATAAGTCACAGAGACCACTATCAATTTATCATGACTTTTTGTATAGAATTTTTTATTTACCTCCACTCAAGAGATTTGTCATGATGCGTAATGCCTTCAAAATCATACTTTAGGAGAGACTACCTACACATTTTTATAGTCTCAGCTTGTTTTCTAAGAGTGGACATGTTAAACACAGATCTTTTTTTAATGGAGTCTAGTTGAGACCATAGAGGATTCCATTTTGCCCTAATGCATGGTTCATCTCAGCTCTTCTTTGTTTGAGATATGGTTTAAGCCCTTGCTAAAAGTTTCAATCACACTTCTTTCCCTTTTATCATGCTTCCTTCTTTCCTTGGCCCTTTCCTGCTCCCTTTTCTCATCCATGTCCTTCTCCTTTAATGCTCATAACGAATAGCTTATAACAATAAGATTTGAGCTGCTATCATTTCAAGTCTCATGCAGACTTGTGATAGAGCAGCAGTGATGTGGAGACTATTAGAATAGATTTATTCATCTAACAAGAGCTATAGGCAAGTGTCTCAGGTCAGTAGCACAGGGAAACATAAAGGACACCATCTGCATCCAAAGGATTTACAGACCAGTGGGTTGTTAGGACAGGAAAGAGAGTGGGTTTTTAGGACAGGAAAGAGTTGGAGAGGAGGGTAAATTGTTGAAAATCCGTTATGACTTTCTCACTTATAGTTTCCTTGCTCCACCCACACTCACAAGTGAGGAGAGATTAATGGTCTCAATTTCTTTCTTTCTTTTTTTTTCTTCTATTTGAAATGTCTTTGTTTCTAGAAGAAATTATATTTCAGCAAGTGGGAATTTATATAAAAAATCATTCTATTCGTAATGCATTAGAGATATAAAATATAATTTCCCTAAACCACTTAGGGAGAAATGTTGAAATTAGATATGTGGAGTTATGCAAATAGAATTTGAGTGAAAACATCACTGGGAAGGACTAGTGGGTATGAATGTGACATTTCTCATTTGACCGGACTTGACCATAGAAGCTGTAAATTGAGTCTATGTGGTGTAACCAGAATAATAGTTTAAAAACCAGTTGGATTTCATGTTTCTTTTATTGAACTGATTGCTTGAGCATATTGACTTATTAGAAGGATGAAGGTGGCCATGTGCTTCATAGCAGCTCCAGACCCTTAGTGAGATGTGGGCATAAGGACCTTAACTCTGATCCCAACCAATTTTGACTCCACTTCTGATTTCCCTTCGGTTCATGGAGGTTTGCTGGTGTTATTCATGGTATAGTACTCTGTTCTGGTGAAGCAGTTCAGAGTACACTTGCCACAGTAATACAAGTTTTCTTAACTAACTCATTTAAGTATTTTTTTCTCATCTGCTTAAGGAAACCTCTTCTGTTTTTAGGGCTAATCTGTTCACCCTGGCTTTTAAAGCTTTATTTTCACTATCTGTGGTAAATATCTGGGGAGGGAGGGAGGTACCTAGCATGCATTTTCTGCTCTCTGCTTTATCCTACATGGCAGAGGCTCCACGCCTGGACAACATTGTCTCTAATGTTTTGGATAGCTTGGCCTTGAGCCTATTACATGTGTAAGGTTTGGAAAGAAGAAAAGAGGCAAAAGCTATTGCATTCTTCTTCTGAGAGTAGATTATAGGTTTTACAGAGTTGAGTTTGGTAATGACCTCTGTTTTCATTTGCTATTCACCTGCCACAGATGTGGAGGAACTATCAAGTGTTACTGGTTTTCTGTAGGTTCTTAATCTCTGGACAGGAGTTTCTGACTCTGTCCACACTTTTCTATATATGCTCCTAATTTTCTATGTTATACCCTTTTCTGCTTAAATAAATAGAATGGTATTTGTTTTTTTTTTTACTGGACACTGACTATATACTATAAACCCCCCTCTATCCTAAAACAAATGGCAAAATACAAACTGTCTCCATGTGTTTGTGGGTTCCTTTGTCTCTCCCTTTGTTCCGCCTATTCAAATCCATCTATGTCTGCCTCCATGTACTATTTCTAGCTCCTGAGTCCTCACCAAATTTACATTTCTTAACTGTTTCAATGGTAGTAGCCTATAGCGAACAAATTATCAGTTTCAATTTTCATTCTCTTTTGTATTGCTATTTTTTATCTTATTTATTTCTTTAGTATCTGCTATATTATTGTGAGCACTCTGAGAGCCAGTCTATTATTTTAATTCTCTTCTGATTCTTTTATAGTTCAATACTGTATGACAAACTTAATAGGTTTACTAAAAAAGAAAGAAAGAAAAAGACAAAAAGAAAAAAAGAAACATCCCAAATACCTCTGTGGTTTTTGTTTTATGATTATAAAAGTTATGTATGTTTACTATACAGACATAAAAAGAAGGTAACAAAAATTATTCTTCATTTTCTAATTCAGAAATGATCACTATTAACACATCAATACATTTTAATCATGAATATTTAAATATAACATAAATTTTATTAGAAATAGTAATACGGTTTTTTATATAATTTTTCTACTACCGATATAAAACAAATATTTTACCATCCTTAAAATTCCCCATGAGCACTGAGAAGGCTTTATAGTATCTGATTCTACACAAGTGCCATCATTTACTTAACTATTTTGCTGAATAATTAAATTGTTTTGCACGTTTTACTATAAATAATGCGGCAGTAAAAATAATTGCACATAAATTTTATCATAAAACAGTAGTGAACATACTATTTTCTTAAGATTAGAGATATTTCAGGTTTACCTATTCAAAATAAACAGTATTATAAGTAACTTGCAAAGAGCTATGAAAATACAGAGGAGAAAGCAAAGAAGTCATTGATGGAATGGCTTTCCTCAGATATTGATTTAGCAAATAAGTAAATGAGAAAATCATTAAGTGAATGAGCAAAATAGTGCTGTTGCAAATCCATCTCACCTATGTCACATAAGTAAAATAATTGGACTCTATTTAGAAATATAGTTTATATCAACATGGGTCATTTATACATGCACAACTAGATTTATTGGTTGCATTTCTTGGAATATGCACTTTTTTGTAATTTATCCTGCATTTATGGACCTTGATGTGTTTTTGCATAAAAAGTTGACCAAAGCCTAGTCCATATTAACACTATCAAGTAAAGAATCCAGTCAAGGAAATTATTTTACTTCTCATTTTAATTTAAGAACAAATTACTTAAATTCAGTGAAATCCAGACAAGGGGGCATACTGAGGGTCCACAGAAAATGAGCATGTGGCACTTGGGTGTTGCAATCTGCCTGAGTAGAGCAGATTGCCTAGAGGAAGAGCAGAAAGGGGAGTGTCATAGAGTGCTTACCTGGGCCAATGCAAATGTTCTGGGCCAAAGTAGAATTATCTTGAGTTTTAATCATTTTAGAAAACTGCTTTCAGGACTATGACCTAGATGAGCAATAGGATGAGATCACTTCTCAGTTGTAGGAATTGCTGTGGGTAAACAAAGAGCTATTTTCAAGTTAGCCTCCAGGCAGTCAATTCCCTGAATTAGCATTTAGCATTTCAGACACTGATAGTTTCTTTGTATGTGTTGGTGTTTTGAAAATGGAAAACCACATCAAATACCAATATAATTTAGGAAAATAAAGGTCAAGTTTCCTATAATAAAAGAAATCAATATGCTCTGCTGACAACCCCTAGAACTTCAGCATCCGTGATTGTTCAGAGATAGTTGCATACAAAGAACATCAGAGAAGAAAGCTTTCTAAAAGCTATAACAAATCTGATGAGTAATATTTCTTTCAAAAAAGTTTCCCAAAGGAAATTCTGAAGGAATCAAAACACAGTATAAAATAATATTGATTTAGGACAGCGATTTTCAACAGGTGTGCCACAAGATTTTAAAAGCAGGTAATACCTGACTATAGTCAGGGCCCCGATCTCTTTTCCTTTAGGTTGTGAAATTTAAAAAAAAAAAAAAAAAAAAAAAAAAAAAAATGACAACAGCCAACACAATAGCCATCCAGTGTGAATGATTCAAGATTATACCTATTTTTTTTGTCAGATTGACCAAAAAATATGTTTTCGGTTTACAACAGAATTTTAGTGATTAGTTTATGTGTGCCATGAAATGAAAATGGTTGAAAATTGCTGGTTTCGATAATGGAGTAAGAGTTCACCTTGCAGAAACTTGTAGACAGCCTTCTTTTTGTTTGGCACGGGTGATTAATAGCTGGTTCTGCCCATAATTTGTCATCACACACACTGGGCTCTCAGCACCCTGTTGTATGTGCAGCCAACACAGCTCTTACTTGGCACTGGATACTGACTGGAACAGTACTTGAGACAGATCACAGATGCTGTTGTGCACTGTGCTGGGTGACTCGGGAGTAGGGAAATGGTGGATCTTCCAAATGCATCTTAACAGTGGGTCACAAATATGTTCACTCTTAGAGACAATAAAAGATACATATTTTAAAACTACCTACTCTGACTATGGCACTTTTTACTTTGCATTTATTAACTTATTTAGTCCTTACAGCAGCCACAAGAGAGAGGTACTATTAGGATCTTCTATGAATGAGGAAACAAAGAACACTCATAGAAATAGTACTCAACAATATTTCCCAGGTCACAGAGCTGAATTTTCTGGGATTCAGCACACTCTTTTCCTTAAGACCTCTCTGATGACTTTCAATGCACAAGCCAACTAAATGTTTACTATCTGGCCCCAACCATCTTTGTCTTATCTCATTACTGTGCAAGACACTCTCTGTATTCTAGGCACCCAGATAATTTGCCATTTCCAAAGTGTGCTTTGTCTTACTCTATCCATATCTGTCTGACATGTACTTCACTTCTTGGCAAATTTGATCTTCAAAGTTCAACTGAAATGATCTCCTATTTCTAAAATCATCATGCATGTTTCCTTTGCAGGACAATATAATTATCCCCTCCTCTGTTCTCCAATTGCCATTGTTTCTTGCCTGATTAGCACATATCATGTTGTATTACTTGTCATTCTGACTATATCTTTCAAATGGCATTCATTTAAAACAGGAACAGGATCAATGTGATATACATTTCTTTTAAAGATCCTGCATCTGTAGCAGAATGCATGGTATCATTTATGGACTTGATAGGCTTATGTTTGCAAATCAATGGTTAGCAGCATAAATTAGTTACAGAACTCTAACCATTCAGTGCTCTTCCAAATACCAGCAGGGCAAATTTTAAAAATTAATACCATATATAAGAAGCAATTTTCTGTGGAAATTTTGTAGAATTTATAGGTAGAATCCCATGTGATCACTTGTGTGGACTGTGGAGAGAGAAGGGGAGTTGGTAAAGCTGACGACTATCCTCACATAGGAAACAGGCACTCAGGTTGGGACATATTAGTGGTGGGAGAGAGCTAGTTAGAGTCCCAAAGGCTCTATGTGTGTGGGGGGGTTACTACGGAATAAATGTGACTACCAGAGAAAAAATAGGTCTTGATAATGGTTTAGAAAAGGGGTCAACAAACTTTCTCTGTAAAGAGCTATATTGTAAATATTTTAGAGATTTCAATTCTCATAAGCCCTGGCACAACTACTCAACTCTGCCACTGTAGCACACATGCAGTTGAAGAAAATACCTGAATGAATAAGTGTGGCTGTATGCCAATAAAACATTTTTTTTAAATAGTGAGCCAGATCTGGCCTTGGGGCATAGGTTGTGGAATGCTGGTTTGAACCACAGGTGAACAAAACAGCTGTCACTGGGAAGTATAACCTGCCTCTGCACCACTTACTATGCTTCTCTCAAACAATGAAGAATAAAAAGATATTGGTCAGCATTCAAAGAACTCTGGCTGGAAATCCAAGAAGTTCTGTTCTGAAGAAAGTATCAGAATGGATGCTGGAAGTAAATATAAAGATGAAAATAACGGTCTAAACTCCAAGAAAAGATTGTTGGAAGCAGATAAGGCAGCCGCTTTCTCATTGAAGACTCATGGCCTACGCCCCTGACCATCAGTTGTAAGAGACAGATGTGTGGGAGTGGCCCCAGAAACAAAGGGCTGAAGGCCAGACTCCACAGTGCTTGTAAGGAGAACAGTGGAGGCTGCTGCAGAAGCCTCCGGTGCCAGCTGCAGTGCTACTTCATCTGTCCCAGATGAAAAGGGAGATGGGACAAGGCCGGGAAATTCCTAGGGCCTGGGTATCTGATCAAATGTGAGGCTAACATAACTTAATGACCTCAAAATACATATTATGTAGATTCATTGATATCTTCCTTAAAAAAAAAACCACAAAAATAAAACAAAACAAACAAACAAAACTTTATCTTTCTCTAACTTTTAAATATTTCCTCAGTTTTTTTTTTATAAGCCAGTTATTTTGGAAAAGTTGAAAGTTTCATCTTCCCTGCACATAACTTGGACTACTCTCTGGTCTGTCAGCTCTCCTGTCTGCATTCAGGCCCTCGGGTTTCTAGACTGGATTATTGGAACAGCTTCATAACTGGCCTGTTGCCTCTAGCCCTAGCCTTGATGTCTTCCTCCACTCATTAATTGACCTAATATGTGAAACCTGACCATGTCAATGGTTGGTTCAAGACCCATCATTGGCTTCCCACTGTGTAGAGAAAGAAGCCTAAAGTCCTTAAAATGGAAGAAAGGCATTCACTGTTTTGCCCTTGTCTACTTCTCCAGCATTCCTTTGGCACTTACTACTTTGAACTTTATGTTTGAGCAACATCAAATGGTTTTTAGTTTCCTGCCATGCTGAGCTATTTCTTGCCTCTGTAACTTTGGTTATGCCTAAATCCTTGCTCCTTGATCAGTCTGCATGGCTCCCTCAATCATTTAAGACTCAGATTCCATACTTTTCTCACAATCTCTTTGTGTTTCTTTTATTGTGTTAATATATTCTCTTTTCTTACTTTCTCCTCCACTGGAGTGTGAGCAGGAGCTGTAGTCTTAATCTGTAACACAGAACCCGAGACATATATTTTGCAAATCAATATTAATAAATAAATATCCATTATATCTACGTGAACAGAATGTTCTCAGTGATGAGGCTCAAAACAGAGGAAGAAAAGTTAAAACCTGGGACAGAAAAAAAGGGGTAAAACTTGCATACTAATTGCTTTCAATCTAGGAAGAGTTATATATTAAAAAATGATACAGGTTAAATAAATAGATAAAATACAAATCCATCCACCTAGCTTCTTTCTAATTATTTTTGGCAAAAAAATACATTTAATATAAGAGTTTGTATGCTTCAGTCTAAGGAAGATTTGGCATCTAAGTCCTGCACAACACGGGTACTCATAGAAATGAATGTACACCTAATTTTCCTTGTCATAATTAATGGTGTTAACTTGTAATGACATTCAAAACAATTTGGTTGGGCATTTTAATGTGCAGGAAAAATATATACGAAGACTTTAAAACAGCCTAATTCTTAAACTTTTTCTGCACTTACCTGTGGCCATTGCCACACTAGCTCATTACTATGGTGATAAATAGTTGGTGGTGCTATTGCTAATGTTTCCTACACAATTAAAAAATTTTCAGTAATAACTATTATTGGTTATATTCGACATGCTATATATTTCATATGCATTACCAATTAATCACAGTGGCTCAATGATACAGATTAGGAATCTGTAGTTCAGTAGATTGGAGAATCATCCTGTACAGTCCAGTGTTTCCCAAAGTGTGGTACGCGTACCCCCAGGGGTACAAGAAGAGTTTGGTGGGGATATGCACTGCACCGTGCTTAGCTGCGCCTAATTCTACGTTCTCATGAGTATGAGGGGTACTCAGCGGTAAGAAAATTATAGAAGGGGTACACATATGTCAAAAGTTTTGGAAACACTGCCGGGAAAGGCTGAAAGGCTGCAGGTTTGATTCCCAGTCAGGGCACATATGTAGATTGCAGGTTTGATCTTTGTTGGGGCATGTATGAGAGGCCACCAATTAATGTTTCTCACATTGATGTTTCTCTCTCCCTCTCTCTCTCTCTCTCTCTCTCTCTCTCTTTCAAAATCAATTAAAAACATCCTCAGCAGAGAATTAAAAAAAAAAAAAAGAAATTAGGGATCTGCAACCCAAGGCCACCCAGCAGCAGCGCTAGGATTCTGCCTCCAGTAACTATGTTCTGTATCATCACATTATGCATTTGCTTTAATTTATTAGTTCCTTTAGGTCTTTCTGTTTAGTCAACACAGCCACCATGGATCTGCACACCTACTGAAAATGCATGGTCTGCTAATTCCAACCCTCTACAGACTGTGTTAGTCAGTTCCTAGTTTCAAGCTCAGGCACAAATTATAGACTTTTTTATGAGATTTCTGGCAGCAAGCAGGTGAAAGAAAAAAAATCAAAGCCATTTCTTTTGTTGGGACACATCAAGTAGCTGGGAGGAAATAGGGCTGCCTTTCTGACATCGCTCCATTCAGCCCACAGTCTAGTCTCTCGGAGAGCAGCACTGCAGTCTCTCCATAATTGCCTGTCTGGAAGGTGGAAAATGGGATATGCGATGTCACAGCAAATGAGGGCATGCTGAACCATTATTGCAAATCAGTGAAGTGGCTCAGGGATTTGCTAGGCACTCTTCACCCATTTCCTCGTTTAGTTTTTCATCAAAAGAATACTGCATAAATTATACAACAATAACTCATGGCTGATTTTAAAGTGTTTTCTTCTGACAGCACCCATTTGCAAAGAATTAGAGTTAAAAAACTGAGAAGCTAACCCTTTTCGAGTTGCTGAACTGCAGTGTAACCTACCACAGGACCAACCACGCCATGGGTATTAAAGTATCTACTATTAGCAGCCCGGCATGAATTTTCATACTTTGGATTCTAAGAGAGTATCAAGAACAAAGTTTCTGCTTACCCTGAGCAATACACAAGACAAAATAATACATTTCAGTGCTTAAATAAATGGCTGCTAGAAACTATGGCAATTGAGAAGATAAAGAGATGGATGATGGCTGTACTGGTCAGGCATAGTCAGCATTTGCTCTTACTGCCCTATTGTGAACTATTCAATTTTCCTCGGGTAATATGATGCAGATTTTGCTCTGAGGAATCACACATCATCCACTGTCAGGCCATTTAATTTGGGTGATGACTAAGTCAGGAAAGAGCTCATAATTGACTACAGCCAATGATTTAGATTTTTTAAATTCCTACTGTGTTTCTCCAAAAATAAGACCTACTTACAGGTTTCCTTCTGAGTGAAATATAAGGCATCCCTTGAAAATAAGGCCCCCCATAGGCTAACCATGAGAGATTTGGTCCACTGATTCTGAAAGAAATGGAGTCACAAGAAATTCACCAGGAAATTCAGGAATTGGATTGTTATGATGATGTTCCAGAAAATGATGACATGATTGTCATTGAATAAATGAGTAAATTCTTGATACTGTAGGATTCACAGTTTGTCTGGTTTGTGTTGACAACTACCATACTACCGTACAGTATACAGGTAATAAATTTCCTTTATTTTCATTTAACAATAAATGTGTATTGTTAAATGAAAATATTCTTCTTCATGGAAAAATAAGACATCCCCTGAAAATAAGACCTAGCGCATCTTTGGGAGCAAAAATTAATATAAGACACTGTCTTATTTTTGGGGAAACAGGGTAGATTGCCTGTATCTGAAGCCAGCCTTACACGTGAACTTTTCAATTAGGTGAAACAATGAATTCCTTTTTCTTAAGCCAGTTTGCATTGGGTTGCTTGCTACTTATAGCCAAAATATTCTTAACTTGGGTTTTTCTACTGCTAGACAGTGTATAATAGACACCTGCTTCTGATTAGGGTACAGTAGAGGCTGGCAAAACAATGCTTCCACTGCAACAGCTAGACATGGACAGATAAATAACAAATTTCTTGTTGAATGCATGAGAGATAGGTGGAAGTAACGGAGATGAGATAAACCATACTCCCAAGAGGGGAGAAGGAAGTTGACTGCCTTCAGCTATTTTACAACCGGAATCATATGCCATTTTTGACCCTGACCCAAGAACAAGTCTTATTCAAACAGCAGGACTCTGCTGTGGTAAGAGTAACCACCAAAAATTTTGGTAGTTAAATGGGCTTGTACAGGAATTTAGAAACTTGGGGGGGATTCAAATAATTCTTTCCCCCAAACACGTTTTGAAGTTGCATGGGAGTTAAGCTGAAAGCTTATAACATGCAAAGGAAAACATCCAGTTCCTTGGTGTTCAGGAATTAAAATCTACCAGTGAGAGAATTTACATCAAGAACATTACCTGTTAGCAATTCAAGACATTTGTTTGGAGGCTGGGTATATTGATCAAAACTTATAAAGAGCAAAGATGGTACAGTTACTGTTCTGGAACTCAGTAGATAGAGTTACACCAGTTCTAATAAAAAAAATATGGAGACATGTCCTCAGAGCAGTGAAAATTAGAAAAGGACTGAATATTACAAATATTGCAATAGTTTTGCCCCAAATGAATTTCTAATTGAATTGAAGTGATCATGCCCTTACTATATTTGCTTAAACATCTAGGAGGCACTCTATGGTAAAAAATAAAATGGTTTGATTCTGCTCTTCATTATATTTGGCATAAAATTAAAAATTAATAGACCTGTGAAGAGGTAAGGTAATATAACCAATAAATAAGAGGAGGCAGAAAATATATTATCTCATTAACATAATTAGCAGCCAATGTATTTTAATTAACTATATATAACATACTAAAGAAATTAGAGAAGAGGATCCAATAAGTAAAGGATAACAATTAAAAAAATAATCAGAGAACAAAAACAAACAAATAATAATAATAATTGAAACTGTGTGGATACAATAGAACATAACTAGTTCATTCAAAGCAATTAATAGGAAGAATCCAAACTGATACACAGAGGTGGTGGTGGTGGTGGGGAAATGAGTAGATCAGAACAGAAGAAAAAAAATATGAATATACTTAAAAATATATAGTATGTAACATATATATGACAAGTCCTAAAAGGGAAGACAATAAGACAACAGTAGTGTTTGATAAGATAATAAACATTTTCAAAATTAACAAAATTTATCAATCCCCAAATTCAAGAATTTAGAAAACTCAAAGTACAAAAAATGTAATTATGGACACATCACAATAAATTTGGTTTAAAAAACCACACACACACATAAAATTGAAAAGAAAATAATTTTACAAGCATGCAGAGAAATCAATCACATTACTTTTAAAGAAAATAAAATTAGAATGTTAGCTGATTCCTTTATAAACACAATAGAAGCCAGATGCCAATGTAATAATATCATTAAAGTGCTGAATGAAAATAACTGCCAATCTAAATTTATGCATTCTGCAAGATTATCCTTCAGAATTGCATGAATTTTTAAGACAAAGACTGAGAAACTTTTATTCAATAGGCCTGTAATAAAAGAAAATCTAAATAGAATTCATTAGGCAGAAAGATTATCACAACGAGGAAAAGCAGGAGGGAATGAAAAATACCAGAAAGGGTAAAATATAAATATAGGATAAATATATGATATATTTATATGCATGAATATTGAATATCTGAGGAGTTTTATTATATGTAGAATTAAAAAGTAAAGACAGTTGTTTAAGAATAGTATAGTCTTCATGTATGTATGTATGTAAATATATACGTAACTGTTACCAAGTGTGGGGTGCAGCTTGTGGCCCTGCCCAATGGTGAAGCATCCTCGGCCAATGGTGGAGCACAGCCAACAGCCTGACTAACAGTGAATCCCAGGCTGTGGTTCACCCAACTTTAGGGCACACCTGTGGCCACACCTGAATGCAGAGCATAGCTGGAAATACCATCTAGTCAGCGAGCACAGTCTGAGGTCCTACCAGACAAGGAGTAATTGTGGGACACAGTCTGTAGCCCTGGTCCAATTGTGGAATCACCAGCGGTACCATCTTGTTAGGGAACAGAACCTGCAACCCTATCCAACTAGAGGTGATTGCAGAGCCCAATTCCTGGCTTCACCTGACCATGGAACATAGTCAGCAACACTCTCTGATCATAGAGCCCATCTGGTATCCCCCACTTGAACAGAGAGCCCAGCCATCTGGGAAATCAAATAAATGTCTAACATGATGATGATAGTTAATACTGCATTGCATACAGTAGTCCCTCCTTATCTGTGGTTTTGCTTTTCACGGTTTCAGTTAGCTGCAATAAACTGTTGTCTGAAAATATTAAATGGTAAATTCCAGA
This sequence comes from Pipistrellus hanaki, assembly GCF_964339955.1. NCBI lineage: Eukaryota > Metazoa > Chordata > Mammalia > Chiroptera > Vespertilionidae > Pipistrellus > Pipistrellus hanaki. The sequence goes on from NC_140506.1 coordinate 57,226,367, forward strand.
AGTAAATAATTCATAAGTTTTCCATTGCATGTCATCTGAGCATCTCAATTTATCTCAACATGTAGGTATTGTGTAATCATATCATCACAAGAAGAAGAGTAAGTATAGTATGATAAGATATTTTGAGAGGGATATAGAGATCACATTCACAAACTTTTATCTAGTATACTACTGTAATTATTCAATGCTAATGTTAATTGTTCACCTAATGATCACAAAGTATATATTTATCAATCATATTGTACACCTAAACTTACACAATGTTTTATGTCAATTATATCTCAACTAGAGGCTTAGTGCACGAATTTTTGCACAGGTGGGGTCTGACCAGCCCACCCCTATGGGGACCCATTGGGCCAGGCTGGTGGGGTGGAGGGGCCCTGGGCAGTTGGCCAGCTGGTCCCACCCCCAATTGGGGTGGAGCGACTGATCAGGGGAAGGGCAGGCTGGGGTTCGAGGGTCTTTGGGCAGTTAGAAGCCAGCCCCACCCCCAATCAGGGCTGATTGGGGCCCAGATCAGGCTGGTTGGCTACTGCAGTATGCATCACAGCCACCAGTTCTTCCAGTCATTCTGCCATTCCAGTCGCTGGGCTTATCTATATATAGATAGATAAAGCTTCAAAGTAAAACATTAAATTACTATTTCTATATAAAACTATATTGTGATTAAAAATATACAAAGAAGTTCTAACATATCCATCAGGGTAACCGTCATGCATGTATTACCTCTTGATTTGGATCTTGAAGCGTTAATAGGCAGAGAAGTGCCTCTTGCCTGAGCTATTAGGCTTTTCCACTAGAATGTTGCAGGTGGAATTCATGCATTAGATCCAGGGTCCTGCAAGGTGATTAATGTGGCTTCTAACTCCACATCAGAAGTTGAAACAATAATTCACATTTTTAGCCGAAACCGGTTTGGCTCAGTGGTAGGGCGTCGGTCTGCGGACTGAAAGGTCCCAGATTCGATTCCGGTCAGGGGCATGTATGTTGGTTGCGGGTGTGCAAGAGGCAGTAGGGGGTGTGCAAGAGGCAGCTGGTCGATGTTTCTCATCAACGTTTCTAGCTCTCTATCTCTCTCCCTTCTTCTCTGTAAAGAAATCAATAAAATATATTTAAAAAAATAATTCACATTTTTCATCAATAGCTAATCAGCTAATCAAATTATAGTTTATTTAAGTCCTCACATGCCTCAACTTTAAAAACTTTTTACTTCAAATATATATAACAGTCATCAATTTAATTATGGTTACTCCAAATGTATGTAGTAAGAGACTTTTTAGAAAATGATCCATATATGGTCTTAGCATATGAACTATAATGTCCCTAACTGTTGATTTGTCTAAGTCATGAAACAACATAACTGATGATATAGCACAATCCTTAAAAATGTGAATTTTGGCATCAACATACCAGTGTTTTGAGTCCCTGCTCTACTTTTCATTAGTTGTTATTAAGCTATTGAATTCTTTAAAAAAAAAAAAAAAGTTTTGGCCTCAGTTATTTTATAAGGGATAATTGATCCCTGGTGAACTCTATTAACTACTTCTTACAAATCAATGGAATGACCCAGTCCAAAAAAATAAATAAATAAAAAATCACCAATTATTTTCTCATCTCTAAAATGAGAATACTAAATTTTCATTGCATATTTATGAAAATTAAAAGAGATCATTCATATAAACTTTTAACACAGTACCTGTCACATATTATGTTCTCATAAATATCAACTATTATATAATGACCATTATTTGTATTTCCTTTCTTGTAAACAGCAAAAGAAGCATAATTTTTTTATCACCTCAGAAGTATTGAGAACATTTTTACTTGGCTGTGGTAACCACTATTGACTTTCTCAACAAATATTTTCCTTTGCATACTTAGATAAGCTTATAAAGTAAAGGTCATATTATTTTGCTGGCCTCCTTACCTACTTCAATTGCCAAGCTGTTCTAAAGCACAGTGAGATTGACCACAATAGCAAGGCTCCCTTCCACTTGGATCTAATTAGATTTTAAACAAATGAGGACAGAATAGGAAAGGTGTTAATTACTTCTTATTGCTTTTCCTTGGTGGCTGCAGAGATAAAAGCATACTTTATTTGGAAAAAAGGCAGGCTTCACATGTGGCCCAGAACTAGGTGGGTGGCAAATCAATGCCATAGCATTTAATGGAGGCCAGTTTCTCCATGGGCTAAGCCAACCCCCCGCCTAATGCAGAGACAAATATACAAGTGTTTCCATAGAGAGGGATCTGACTTCTTCAATGGATCCCTTTGTGTGTGCTTGTTCCCTATAATCAGTCTTGCTTTATGCATCAGCATTAATTGTGATTTATGTGTCCAGCAGTGATTAGGGTGAATAGAGTTGTTTGATTAGAGAGGGGAGAGGGCATCTTGCGGTTGACCCATGGATAAACCTCCCATTTCTAGAGGCAGCTTCATCAAGCTCCAGGGAGGCTCCAACGCTGCTCAAGTGATTGGCTGAAATATTATCAAAATCCAGGTTGGACTACGGGACAGAAGCTCCTTCTGCCCTCCTGGGTACTGACCTTAACTGGTAGTGATAGAAGTCTGACTGGAGGTGTCCTAGGCTGAATGTTTGTATCTCCCTCAAAATTCCCATGTTGAAACCTAATCTCCACTGTGATGACAATAGGGATGGGAACTTTGGGAGGTGATTTTCCATGAGGGTAGAACTGCCATCAGTAGACCCCAGAGAGCTCTCTTGTCCCTTTTACCATGTAAATACACAATAAGAAGATGGCCATCTATGAACCAGAAGCAGTCTGTCACCAGACACCGAATCTGTTGGCACTAAAATCTTGGACTTCCAGCTACAGGACTGTGGAAGATAAATGTCTGTTGTTTAAACCACCCAGTCTGCAATATTTTTGTAATAGCAACCTGAATGGTCTAAGACTGCAGGATATAGTGAATTCCATTGGTAGCGGAATAATCTCAATAAGATGATACATACATCTATAGCCTAGCTTAGCTGTAGGCTCTGCCAGACACTTTATGATATATGGGGACAACAGGAAGAAGCCATCTCTCAGTTGCTGTAAGAATGTCCTTTACCCAACAGCACAATCTCCCATTCTGAAATAAGCAACATATTTAAAATAGCAAATGCTCCTAAGATAGGTAACATGTTAAATTTAATCTAAGATGTAAATGTCCAACAGCAAATATCCAGGACCACTTTTTATCTATGAATGATCTATGAGACTTGGCAGTAAGTAGAGTATCCTCCAGGGAAGAAAACAAACAGTGTAGTCTCTGAAGAAAACCTTTATCATTTAATTTCATCCACTGTCAGTCTCTGTACTGGCTAGAGCAATAATGCTCAGACTTTTGAGGAGCTTTAAAAATGCACATTTCTGAGTCCCTTCGCACATATACTAAATCAGATCTCTGGTGGTGGGGGAGAGAGGGGTGGGCAGGGCTCAGAATACGCATTTGAGTAAGTTCCCCTATGGTCTTTTGCACACTCAAATTGGAGAATCTGTCTTAGGGGAATCAGAGTTATGCAAGTGTGCACACTGATTTGCACAGCCTTTGGCAAAGAGGGTGGTGTGCAGGACTGCTGGGAGCAGGCGCAAATTGACTCTGCCTTCCTGCTTGGGAAGGATGCCATTTAGGAGGCTGTCCTTGAGCAGCCACTCTTAACGCATTGCCTCTACTATCTGTATTTACAGCTCCCAGTGTGGCTCAATGCAGTCACCAGCTCCTTCATCATTTTAATATGTTTTTCAGACTCTCTGCCCAGTGATAGTATTTTTCTGTTTAAAACTATTTGATTTATTGACGCTACCCTGAAGAATGTGCAGCAACAATTGTTTGCTGCATCTAGGAAAACACACATACACACACTCACACTCTCACACATCCCCAACACCAACACCGTACACCACAATATTAGAGATCTTTGCTATTTCCATCCTATCAGAAAGGCTAGTGTTCATGTGTAGTAACATAAGATGCTGCCGCCATCTCCACCCTTTCCATTGTGCATGCGGGTGTAGCTGACATTTGCCTGTATGCATCTCTTCAGTAACAGCCATAGGTGCTTCTCCAAAGCCCAGCTCTCCTCTTTGTTTTTGTACCAGCTGTTCCGCACACATTCAGCCCTGTTTTCCAAAGCACAGCTCTCTGACTCCTCAATATTAGTCCTAACACTTTATCTGAAGGCCCTGGGAGAGCAACCCTTAGCTACAGCCCCGGTTTGCTCCCCAGCTGCTTTCTTTTAGGCACCTCACATTTCACCTCAGCCAACTCTTTATCTCTTTGTGTCTCTCAGCAGTTCTCCGCCCACAGGGTGTCAACCCATAGCAAACTCAAGCAGGCTCTGGGGGAGGTCAGTTTGTCTGGGGGTGAGTCTGGCCTTGGGAATAAGCATAGATTTTGCATGCTGGTTCAGGGGGAATTCCAAGCCTTTGGCATGGTCACTTCACGTCAGTGACTGGCTGGTGTGTCACTCTTGTAGCCAGAGGAGCTTGACAGGCTCACGAGACAGCCTCAGACCTGCTGGAATCTGCAAAGCCCCTCCTCCGTGCCTCAGATGTGCAGAAGAACATTTAACACGGGGAACCTTCATTCTCTTGCCTCATTAGGCCATAGAATAGCTAACAGATTGCACACACCAGCTGTCTCCCCCTCGTCCCCTCTCCTGCCCCAAGGCTGGGTAGTATAAGGGCAAAGTGGGCTCATGCAGGCTTCGCAAGGCTTGAAGAAAGAGCAGTGTTATATACCAGAAGGATGCAAGCAGGTTTCGCTTTGTGCATAGACAGCATTTTAAAATGGATAAATCTTCCTTCATTATGTAGCTTTTCAGAAGGAGAATAAAAGGCACATGCACAGTAGCGGGTCTTTTGAGCATGTGTGAGTGTGAAAGAGACAAAGAAGTATAAAAATTGCATTTCTTTCTTTGGCCAGACCAAGGATATTAATCTTTCCCTAAAGCCATGAGGTCTGGGCAGCAATGTCCTGTGAAGGCCTCCCACTTCCCCTTGGCCTTCCTGGACAAACTGGGGCCTCCCATCAATTAAGTGACATTGACAACTTTTGGAGATAAGTAATATTATAAACAATGCTTGGGTATGGTCAATAACAAAGCTTACACAATTCTAACCAATGGCATTATACAGGAATCTGAAAAGCTTTTAACTTTTCAGATATTCTCAGAACATTTTAGTAGCATCTTTACTACTGATATCACAGGTTCCTTGATCTGTTCCTTGACATGAAATGTTCTTTCAAATATATATAATTTTTAAGAGATCACATGGTACAGCCGAAACCGGTTTGGCTCAGTGGTAGAGCATCTGCCTGGGGACTGAAAGGTACCAGGTTCGATTCCGGTCAAGGGCATGTACATTGGTTGCGGGCACATGCCCGGTGGGGGGTGTGCAGGAGGCGGCTGGTCGATGTTTCTCTCCCATCGATGTTTCTAGCTCTCTATCCCTCTTTCCTCCTCTCTGTAAAAAATAAATAAAATATATTAAAAAAAAAAGAGATCACATGGTACAGATGAAGTTTTTTCCCAAGCATAGAACAAATATGCTTTTATACTTATGTTCACTTATTTCTGACAATAATTTATAGCATTTTCAGTGTAATGATTGTTGCTGCTCATTTGGTTTGTAATCTCAGTGTGCACATGCACAGACGGGACTGATTTGCTATCTGTTTCCATGATAGCCCCAAATACAATGTAATGGAACACCTTTGTTCTCTGGGTTTAATTGTCCCTTGCCCCTCAGCCTATTCTGGACCCTGAAGGACAGAGATATCATTGAGTGTGTTTCCAGGGAGAGCAGATTTAGGATGGTCAGTAGGAAAGACGAATTGAAAACATAAAATAAAACAACGAAGAGTTCATTTGCCAGGTGAGAGATATGGAAGCAAGGGGAGACCGGCTCTCAGGAGAACCACAGAGAAAAATATAAAGGTTAAGAACAGGAAATGATCAGGAGTAGGAACTAGAATAAATCCACTAGATTATTGATCTGATGTGAGTCTGCTTTAAAGAAGCATATACGTTTATGGGGTGCTGAAAGGCAGAGATAAAAAGATATGAGCAACCGTCTTCTAAGTGCATTTGTTGGCTATAGCTGGAAAAAGATGTATGTATACCTAAAAAAATTAATAAGACAAAGATATCCCATGTTTGATCAAATCTACACCCCATAGACTCAGAGAAAATAGCTGGGGATTGTCAAGAGTTGGCAAATGATAACCATTTGAAAACAGGTACCTCTCACAGGGAAACACATTGACTAAGTGACAACTTTCTTATTTAATGCTCTGTAGACATCCATCACCTTCAAGTGTGACAACTCCTGCTGTATACCTAAGATTCTTTTAAGAGCATCAGCAACCCTCCTTAAAGCCCCAGACACTCTCACTTATGTTGCCAAGTGCTATGGATTGAATGTTTGTGCCCCCTCCCCAATTCATATGTTGAAATCTGAACCCCCAATGTGATAGTATTAGGAGTTGGGACCTTTGGGAGGTAATTAGGTCAGAGCAATGGAGTCTCCATAAATGGGATTTGTGATTTTATAAGAAGAGACACAGAGAGCTGGCTTTTTTCCTGCTTTCTACCATGTAAGGATATAATAAGACAGCTATCTGCAAACCACGAAAGGGTCCTCACCAGTGTCATATCTGGACCTCCCAGCTTCTAGAACTGTGAGAAATAAGTGTCTGTTGTTTAAGCCACCCATTCTATAGTAATTTGTTATAGCAGCCCAAACTGATTATGTTGCCAAACTAAACAAATGATCTGTAGTTGTCTCTAGGATTATGGTACAATCTTCTCAAATAGGAACAAGATAAATGGCCTTGGACTGGCAAGCAGGCTGAGGGAAATGCCTTTCTGTACTAATCAAAGGCCTGGAAATCCCTGGGTTAGAGCTCCCCATATGAATGCTACCTATCAGGGATGGTACTGATCAAAGTGTTTAAGGGGAACAATAATCTGTGGATTCATACACCTTTTGTGTTACATTAGCAATTTGTATAGAAACCTCTATAAATACAGTGGATTAATACTTCAGGTTCTCAATCTATTTTCTTTTATTATCCTATATAGTAAAGGCCTAATATGCTAAGTGTCCGGTCATCTGTTCATTCAATCAAAGCATAATATGCTAATGATATGCTAAGGCAGCTCAACCACTTGCTATGATATACACTGACCACCAGGGGCAGACAGTTGACCAGTCACTATGATGTGCACTGACCACCAGGGGGCAGATGCTGCACCATCAAGGGTCAAATGCTCCAATCAATAGATTATCTTGCTGCTGAGGTCTGGTGAATCAGGACTGAGTGAGATGGGCCAGACATGCCCTGGAGCCCTCCCACAGTCCCTCCCTGGTTGGCCAACCTCCCATATCCCTCCCCTTCCCCAATAGTGCACCAGTGGGGTCCCTCTGCCTGGCCTGTGCCCTCTCGCAATCTGATACCCGTCAGGGGATGTTGGAGAGCAAGTTTTGGCCTGATCCCACAGGCCAGGCCAAGGGACCTCACATGTGCACAAATTCGTGCACCAAGCCTCTCATTGGAAAATAAAAAGATATTTGTTTTTCCAAGTAGGACACAAGCTTTCTTCTTTTAGTACTTAATTGATTCAATTTCTTATCTATCTACCACTTCCTTTAACCCTTGCAGCCTGATTTTTATCCCCATGACTACATTGAGACTTCTCTCTTGAATATCACCAGTATCCTTCTCTGCCTTGTAATACACAATTCTCCTGAACTTAACTGCACCATTTGACTCTTGAGAATCTCTTTTTTAAACTTCTTGTTATCTTGGTTTCTATGACATGGTACTTTCTGGACTTTTCTCTTTCTCTTGTTGCTCTTTTCTGTACTTTATTCTCCCTCATTGTTTTTGCTTTTTCACCTTTCCTTATCTTATCCTCAGTGATGGTGGTTCTTCAAGATTCTTTATCTTGCCCTCTGCTTTTCTTTCTAGAAGCTCATCTTTTAATGAAGTCATTTGAATGTATAGTATCACTGTGAATATGAGCACTTCTGAATTAGAGATCAACAGCACCAATATATATATTGCATGTATATAATATTCCCAATATTAAAAACATGTTAGTTTACCTTAAAGTCAAAAATATGTCATATTCAATTAATGTCTTTTCCCCTCAAAATTTTTTCTTATTAACTATTTCAATTCCCATCTTTCTAGGATTAGCATCATGTTGGGCAAATTCCTGCCTTCTGTCCCTCTAGCCTCTCTCTTTATAGCTCCTGCCACTCTTCTGATGTGTCCCTGAAAGTTGTTCCATCCATTTCATTCCTATTCCCATTGATTTCATCCAAGGCTTCATCTTTATTGCCTAGGTTACCTAAATACCAGCCCATACTAAAATATGGTTGGAGATTGTATGTATATATAAAATGAGGTGGGGGAATGATGACTGACTCCTTTCACATTTACTCTATTTTACACATCCTTTCATTTTTTCCTGTTTTCTTCAAACTACCTTTGAGATGAGCCATCTAAGGTGCTATCATCAAGACATCCTTTGAATATAATGCAACTGCACTGATTCCAAACCATAGTAAGAAATAATTTGCATATATGAGCAATTGGGAGCTGTGGGAGAGATATGAACTTGGGGTTGCTGTGGACTTGTGAGATTTTGTGAATTACGGCAAGTGTCAATCCTCCTGTGCCTCATTTTCCTAATCTGTAAAATGTTCATATGAATACATGACTCCATGGTAAAGATTGGCCAAGATAACCTTAATGCTTCCCCTTGGCTTGACAAAAGTTTAGATAGGTTTCTGTCTGTCTGTAGGTCCTGACCTTCCTCTCACTTATCCCCTTACAGAATCCAGATGACCTATAATCCCCATACCCCATCTCAAAAACTCCTCTACACTTTGATTCAATGAGTTCTGAAAAAAAGTGAAAATCCTCCCATGCCATCCAAATCCCTAATATGACTGTTATAATCCTTTCACTGATACAACAGACTAGAAAGTGTTCAAAGAATTCTGGACTTTAGTTCCAACAGTAGGAAAATTAGGGGGCAAGGGAAGGGATGGGCTGATCCAAAACTCTGAGATATTCAAAACACTCACAGTGTGTTACAAGCTGTGAGGTAGGCAGCATACTAAAAGTACCGCAATGAGATGCATCCTGAGCTAAAGCACCTGCTGGGAGGCAGAGGCCTCAGGAACATGCCGAATGGCAGGGTGAAAGCAGACTGGGATTTTTTTTTTTCTAAATGCTGTGAGTAAATCAATTTTATAGAATTCCTTTTGGTCCACATCCTGTTATGGCCTAGATAATTCCTTGTTTTTAGAGTAGAAAGGAAGAGATTAAAGATAAAACTTATAGTCATAGTTAATGACTCCTTCCCCTCCTCTCTTTCACCATTTAGAACAAAACAAAACAAGCAAATAAAAACAAAAACCTCAATCATTCCCATTCTCATCTATCTTTAACTTGGGGCCTGGAGCGGAGGCCTGCAGGAGTTCCTCACAATAGCACTGCTGCTCTCTGCCTCAGAGCTTTCCAGGGCCAAGCACTTCAGGCTGGTGCTATGTTCCTCAATTGTCCTGGACTCCCACCTCTCTTTTGCCAGAAACAAAGAAGGACCTTGGTTATGCCTTTTCCCCAGCTACAGCTACCAAAGGAATAGATATTCACTGGAGAAAGAGAAGCCTTGTTACTAGGCAGTTGAGTCTTCCTTCAAAATACTGAGCAATTAATCTTCAGAAATATGTTTGTTCTGAAATAAAGTGTGTGTGTGTGTGTGCGTGTGTGAAGGTGGTTGTTGTATTTATAGTGATGGTTGGTCCTCAAAGTAATTCAACAGTATTTGTTAAAAAATGATTATTTTAAAAAAAATAGCATCACAATATTCAGGGCTATAGAAGATCTGGGAGAGATTGACCCTAGAACGAGGAGTCTAAGACAGTCATAATTGGACTCTAAATATAGGCAGGAGATAAAGACAGTAATGGCTACCATCCCAGTGTTGCACCACAATAAGCTTCCTTCACATTAAAAACAAATGTTTTTATTGATTTTTAAGAAGAGGAAAGGAGAGAGAGAGAGAGGGAAACATTAATGCATCAATGGGCAGCCTCTTGCACAGATTAAGCCCACAACCCTTGCATGTACCCGGACTGGGAATCAAACTCATGACCTTTTGATGCATGAGATGATGCTCAACCAACTGAGCCACACCAGCCAGGACATGCCCTTCATGCTTTCATTCTTTGTCATGTTCAGGTTCTAAGAGATTCAGCACACAGGGACACCAGGTTAACAGTTGAATCTTTACTTGACCTAAACTTTTTCCTTAAATCTCTTTCTGCTTTTTTTCTACGATAAACTGGATTGGACAACATAAATAGTGATCATTTTTAAAAATATATATTTTATTGATTTTTTTACAGAGAGGAAGGGAGAGACCGTTAGAAACATTGATGAGAGAGAAACATCAATCAACTGCTCCCTGCACACCCGCTACTGGGGATGTGCCCACAACCAAGGTACATGCCCTTGACTAGAATCAAACCTGGGACCCTTGAGTCTGCAGACCGACGCTCTATCCACTGAGCCAAACCAGATAGGGCTAAACAGTGATCATTTTAAGACCATTTATTTGCCTTTAAAATATTCTACCTTGTTTTGTTCATAAGTGTATTTATTTTTGTCAGATCAGACCCCAGATGAGATATATGCTATTCTAACCACTTTAGCTGAAGTTTCCTAAGAGCCAATCCTATCCTCTGCCTATCTTCCTCCCTCTGCAGAACATCTTGTCCCCAGCTGTTATGAAATCTACAACTGGGCAACAGCCTTCTTTGCATTTAACAGAGGTTAGGTAATTACGTTCTTACTAACAAAAAGTAAGAAAATGTGTTGTGTAGAAATTCTGGAAAACCCCTCTTGGTGCTTCCTCTCTTCTTATACTGAAAGGCCATAATGGCTGGAACTCAAGCAGCCTTTTTGGACTATGATGGTGAGGGCCACACCTTACCAGTCAGAGAAAGAGCCTGAGTCCCTGGGGATTATGGAACTATCATTCCAGTCCAAGCCTGGCCACTTACATACTTTTTTTTTTTCTTCTGTGTCCGAGAAATAATGTTTTATTAGCCCTTTCACTTTCAGCTGGGATACTATTTTTAATCTTATTTTAACAACATCATCAACATGTGCTTAACATACTGGGTTGACTTTTCTCCCATTGTTTTCCTGTGTTATATTTCTAGGATAGCTCCCATCATCTTTACATATATTCTCTAACCTTTTCCACAAACTTCAGTGGAAACCAGTGTGCAGGGAACTATGCCAGGCTATTGGAATACAAAGGTTAACAATATAATATTTCATGGTTATGAGATATTCACCAGACCCTCATTATAAAGAAGTACAGGTGAATGACATCAGATTAATATCACTACCATACAGCTTTGTTGTTGGAATATTAAAACAAAAATAAACAAACAAATAAAAAAACAGCCCTGGTCTCTGGCATTGAAAATTTTTTTTTAGCCTAATCAAAAAGGAGAACAGAAGGGCATACAACAATGAATGTTTACAGGCATTCAGGGAGAGAGCTAGATTAGTGCTTCTTTTCCTTGCAGGCTCACTGTTAAAATTACTAATCATCTGGAGGTCTACTGTTGAAACAGAATCAGCAGTGACCTCATAGAGGGCCCTAAACTCTCAAATTGTACTCCCTCTTCCCATCACTGGTTGGGAGCAATCCAAAAGTGTGATAACTATGAATGGCCAGACATCTGCAAAACAGCTTTACTTTTCTCTAATTCTTGCAATTGTTTTAATGTTTATTTGAAACAATTGTACTTTTAGTTCTTAAGCCCTACTAGAGTGTTCTAAAAACATGGTTGAAAGTATAAAAGGGAAGAATTACACTCCCCCCCTCCCAACTTCCTCTAATCTAGGGCTTTTAAATTTGGTTATAGGGTCACCATGTCCCATAAAGCCAAGCTTTCTTGATGTTTATGAACGGATGCTAAGTGTCGAGGGTATGAGGATTGCTATGGCACTGACTTGTTTCTCCTCCTCCTCTTATTTCTTTGCCTACCAACTTTGATCCAGGGGGCACTGTTTGCTAAGTAGTATGCATTCTGGCTTTATAGGAATGATCTCTTTTGATCCTCATAGCCTCTCTTTTAGATAATATAATTACTGTTTTACAGCTGAGGAAACTGAATCTAGGATACGATACAATCTATTCCAAGTCATGCAGTCAGCAAAAGGTGTTGCCAGATTTAGATCCAGGAAGCCTAGCTCCAGAATTTCTTGTTTTAAACCCTTCTGCTGTAGTATCTCTAGTGCTAACAGGGACCTAACACCTGATGAAACACTGATATTTCAGATTCCCAATTGGTTAATTCTATAAACATCCATTATTCATAAACTGCGAAGAGCTTACAAGTATAAGAAAAGATCAGAAACTTGTCAAGGTAGAGAGCTAATGTCCAGGAGCAAGTTGCCTCTCTGCCTTCTTCCTTCTTACAGTAATGGGAGGTTATGGTGTAGAGGTGGGAAACTGGGAGAGAAGTTAATTTTAACTGGGAGCATGAGAGCCCATCTCTGAGTCAGTCTTGTCCAAGATGTTGTGAGTCCTGTGGTGGGCTGTGCTTTATGACCAATATTATTCTGCTACCAACCAGCCTCTATCCTTCTTCTCACCCCCCAATGCTCAAAGATAATTTTCATTACCCCGGGACCACAGTGACCATTACTGCAAGAAGGGTTAAGAGATGTGCCCTGGCCAGTTGTGACTCCACCTCTTCTGCTGTTTTCTCCTTTCTTTAGAAGGAGAGAAATAGCCTCTGGCGGGTCCTGGTCTTCATCCCTTGGGCGTTTGGACTAGCTGAAAGGAAAACCTCTTAGAGTGGAGGCCACACCAAGACATGGGGTTTGTTGCTGTGGAAGACTGTCTGGGTCAGGGATTAGGTATGAGCATGCACATCCTAATATATAAAAAGCCAGGAGCCATCACAACTGAAACAACAAGATGAACAACCGAAAAGCAGGCTGCGTGGGGCGACCAGGCAAGCAGGGGGGTTAGTGAGGGACAACCAAACAACTGAACAGTGGGCTGTGTGGGGCGACCAGGTTGGTGGAGGGGGGGGCAGTTGGGGGTGACCAGGCAGGCAGAGGGGTCAGTTAAGGGTGGCCAGGCTGGCAGGGAAGACAGGGGTGACCAGGCCAGCAAGGGGAGGGAGGGAGAGTTAGGGACAATCAGGCTGGCAGGCAGAGGCATTTCAGGGTGATCAGGCTGGCAGGTGGGCAGTTAGGGGCGATCAGGCAGACAGGCAGGTGAGCAGTTAGGAGCCAGTAGTCCTGGATTGTGAGAGGGATGTCTGCCAGTCGAACATCACCCGAGGGGTCCTGGATTGGAGAGGGTGCAGGCTGGGTTGAGAGGACACCCCCCTCCCCTGTGCACAAATTTTGTGCACCGGGCCTCTAGTAAGTAAATAAGGAGAATCAATGGCCTTTGTAATTCAACTCTCAATACAGATGTCACCTCATCCAGGCTTTCTGTTGACAGCCATTTTAAACTCAGCCATGCATGAATTCATGCACCAGGCCTCTAGTATTATCATAACTAGCTATAATCTCCTTGAGGACAGATGCAATTTTTCTATAGCCTCAGCTTCTATCAATAGAATTAGTGCCTGACATATATAAGGTGGTTGTTAAATATTATTTACATAGATATATTAAGTCCCATTATTTTCTTTTAATAGGACTAGCAAAAACATCTGTAAAATGCAACTAGAGTTGACAAAGTCTTAGTGTGTGTCTTCCTTTATAGAAAAGTCCAAAAAGGAGTATGATTCTTTCCCCCAACTGGCCAGTATGTGTGCCTTATTGGGTGGCCAACCAACTTTCTTCTAATGCTACTGTACACTCCCTCTATCCTTGCCCCACTCCCATTCCCCATTCTTTCAGAGGAAAATTAACAAACTCTGAGCTAGTTGCTCTGTTTTCTGCAATTTTTTTTTTTGTATTACAGTGTGTGAGTTAAAACACTCTATGCTGGAAGGTGCTTCAGTGTCTGTCCTGTTGCCACGTGAACCCATTGGGAGAGTGCTTGGGAGATGGTCAAGGATGGCCCGGTATGTTGCTAAGGAACTCCCTGCTAGAACACTTGCTCACCAGATGCCACCCAGTCGTGAGGGAAGCCATCCTGTAGACTTCAAAATAAGAGTGCAAAAACAAAATAAACTTCCTTTTTCAATCTAGAATGTTCTTTGTACAAGCTGGTGGCATCTCCTACCTGTCCATCTCTAGTGCTAACAGGGACCTAACACCTGAAAAAACACGGGCATTTCAGGTTCTCAGTTGGTTAATTCTATAAACAAACCATCCATTATTCATTGCATATCTGCTATGCTCAGTTTCAATGCCTGGTGCTTTAGGGGGCACAGACAACATGAACTTACTCTCTCAGATTTTATATTCTGAGAGGGGATATTATACTAATTCAATCACAGAATATAATTAAGGCTAAATTGGCTTTCAGGACAATACTGTATTGTCATAGCATCGTGTCTGGATTGTAAATCTCATGTTGAAAATAATATTGTAAATTACAGGGATGGTGGGATGTACTTCTTTATTTTTAATGAGAGCAACTTGTATAGTCCAGGATACATAATGGGCCCTCATGGAAAGAGATGATGGTTTGCATGTTATGGAGCTCTATTCAAGTTGACCTGGGCTACTGTTTTGCTAATTGAAAAGAATTGGAGGTAGGGCAGAGAAATCCTGTTCTAATCCCAGGGCACATTTCAAGAGAAAGAATTATATGAGCCGTGCCAGAAGCACTTCTGAAGAAGATCAGCGTTAGGTTGATCCAGAACATTTTGAGTTGTCCTTAAAAAAGGGAGCCTCCCTGACACTGCCCATGTCATGTCTGGGAGACCAAACAGTGCTCTGACATTTGGAATCCTGGGCTCCCTAATTAAACTGGTGCCAACGTGCCAGGAGCCTGAGCTCCGTCAGAGGCCTGGGAAGCCCTTCATGGCCTCGGTGCATTGTCTGCCTGCTTTTGTTGTTGGAATACCTGCTCTTTTACTGAGTTGAAGTTTGCCCTTCTTTTGTTCAATTTCTTTTTCTGACCAGCTGCCCTGAACCTCATTCAAATGCCATGTGTGTGTTTTTGAAACCTGGCCATTTAATTCGCAGAAGAGCCTTGGGAAGCTTTTAGGTTTCAGGTTGTGCAGGGGTCACATTGCTTTGAATTTCAGCTTCCAATTGATGTTTTAAAAAAAAACCCACAACTTAAAGAGGGACTCCTGCTGCACGTTCTGAATTTCACCAGTTGTGTGTGAGCAGAAGCCAGCCAGAAAAGGAGGCAGGCCGGTCGGAATCACATCGCAGTATTTCAGATGGATTTACTGTTCATGTTATATGATATTTCATAGATTGTTATTACTGTGTATCATAATAAATGGAAAGTATAAGAAGAGAGGAGTAAGACAGTTCTAGTGAAAATGATCAGTCTTGTGTTACTGGGACCCCCAATGTGAGAACCAGAATTCAAGATACAACAGTCTCTTCTTCAGGCTGTCTTTTCAGCTGAGGGAGGCTTTTATAAGATCCCCACGTCTCCTCTGCAGACCTCTTGGCTCATATCTGTCTGAGAAGAAAGCAGACCCTACATGTGTTCCCAGAGCCTTAGTACTGTGAGTGAATGACCACGTGGAAAGCTGTTCTGGAAATTCAAACTGTTTTGAATCTCAGTAATAGAAGTAAGGAAAGATCTCAAGAGATTCACCCCTTTTCTCCAGAGCAATCTTGCATCCACCTGCCCACGGAGACAGTTATTGATTGTTTTATTATGAAAATGTCCCTTGAAAATTCTCTTTTCTTGTCAAACTTTATTTCCTACTACTTCTTGTTGTGCATTGGGGTTATATACAGGACAACAGAGGCTGAGAGGTGAGAGAAGTGGATGAGCTATCATCCCAGCTGGGAATCATTCTTCATTGCACCCCTGGGAATCATTCTTCATTGCACAGTCCTAGGAATCTGCTTCTCCAGTACACTCACTCATAATTTGGTCCTTGAGTAGAGATTTGACACTGAAGAATTATTCAATTGCTACAAAAGATGGCATGTATATGAGGAGGGTAAAAAGTTTGAGAGAAGAAGGGTTTCCCCTTTAAAATAGAGAAATCCAGCCAGCACACACCCATGTTTGCAATAAAACCACTTCCCTTACCATTTTAAGTCTCTATTGGTTCAGAATAAGAGTCATGCTTTTAGTTACATCATCTGTACATCATAATGAGAGCACTGGACCTTGAAGCCAAGTCATGTCAAGTTGAAAGTGTTTTAAGCTTTTCATTCACCTAAAACCCTATCTCAACACAAAACTTTTATTTTCCCTGAAGCTTTTCAAATTGACCTCTTTCACAGGGAAAAGAAATCATTGCATGCATTAAGTTCTTTGGACGTCCCTATTTCTATTTCCTAGCTGACACATTGTCATTTCCTCTGTCACACACAATCTGGCCTTATTGAATTCTTTGCCATTTGATCTCCTTAAGTAGCCTGGTTTCATCAGCCTATTTCCTTGCATTGAGAGACTTTGCCTTATGCTGAATATAAATTGTCATATTCCAGTTCTAAGAAAATCACAGTTTCAGATTTTATCTGAGTTTCTCAGAGTGACTCTATGAAAATATTCCCAGTAGCAGAGGTCCAAAAATGATTAGATTTAAATTTGGGTAAGGACCAAATTTGCTGACTCTTAAGTTCCTCCATCTGCTTCACTTTTTAGTTTATGCATCGTATCTTGGTTATACTTTCTTGAAACTTTGGCATCTATCCACCAAGAGAATAAATGTCCCCCTTCTCCACCCCCCCCCCAAAAAAAAGCAAGAGAAAATAGAGGGACAAGGAAGGGGCTGCATAGGTGCAGGGAGAGATTGATTGATTCAATGTAAATAAATTTCACTGAAACTAATAAAGTCTATGAAGTCATTTTAGCATGAGAAGAAAAAAAAAGGAATAAATGCCCTCTCTGTTAAGTTACATCATTTTTTTAAAATGGAGAGTTTACTATAATAGTACTTACTTCATTGGGCTGTTGGTGGATTAAAAGAGAGGCTACATGCTTGGTATTTAGAATAGTAGCTGACATATAGACTGTCTCAAATGTCATTGTTGTTATTGCTATAATAATTATTAGGTAGGTTGAAATGGGTATGGTGTACATTGTTACAATGTAATTTACTTTCCTGTATCAGGTGCTAGGAATACTAAAAGATAATTTTGGACAAAATAGGACTCTCTGTAACACATTTAAGTGATACTGAGATGCTGCAGCCACATCCTGCAAGCACCTTGGAGTAGTCACCATCACATAGTATTAGTTTGCCTTCCTAATAAAGATGACACTGCATCTTACTCTATATTCTTTGCATAGTCTAATGTCCCATATTAATTACCTTGTGTTAATCCCTAAAAAATGCTCACTTTTTATAGGCAACTATTGCAACTTGAACAGGCATTTTCCATGTTTTATTTGTATCACAGGATCCATAGGAGCCCAAGGTCATTTAGGTGTTCCCACTGCCATCAGATGGATGCCAATTCACTCACCTCTAACAGATGAGATACTCTTTAAAGATATCTCCATAGAATGGCACTGTGCATTGCCCTTTGTAATTTATGTCAAAATGTTGACTAAAATCTTTATTTGACTTAAATATCTTCATGTCTTATTAGTCTTGCTATTTTTTGCTCCAGTATGTTTTTAAGGCACTTGCAACAATTTTTCTAAGGCACATCCTATACTTTTTCTATCCTTTTTTGTGTGTTTAAATGGTGTCCACACTAATTTTTTTTAGTAGATATAGTTCATACTATTTGTTAAACTCAAGTGACAGAAATCTCAATTCAAATCAGCTGAACAGAGATTTAATATAAATTAATAGAGAAGAGCAGGGTTAAGATGGCTTCAGATGCTATTTAACCAAGGGTCAAACAAATAACCAGGATTTAGTTTCTCCTTATGTCAGTTCTCTACTTTTTCCCATTAGTTCCATTCTCCTCCAGGTTATCCCTCCACACCCCTTCACTTACATAAGATACTGCAACAGTTCTATACTTTATTCTCAGATGTAGTCCAGGAGGAAAGAGAGAATGTTAGTAAAACAAATTTTTATATTCAAGAACAGCATTAAGTATAGAACTACAGTAGAAAATTGGTGATAGAATGAATGCCTTAGGGTGCTAAGGTGAGAACTATTTTGTATGTGTTTTGTTTAAGCTAGAATTAAATGAGGGTTTGGGAGAAAATAAGATCAGAATTTGGCTGAGTCACACTTTATGGATTCCTGACCATCACAAAAATAATTTTTTTACAGTAAAATAGAACCACTGGAATGTTTTTAGTCAGGGATAAATCGATTTGACTTTTCTTTAAAAGCTAATTTTGGTTGCTCTGAGAAAAACGTACTATGATGTGTGTTAACCTGGTGGCCCCTGTCCCCCTTGCTCCCAAAGGTAGAGGGCTAAGATGAGAATATGCACATTGTATGTAGGGGATATGATCCAAGGGAGCCTGAATGAGAGACAAAGAAAAAGAAATAGCTGTATAGAAGGTACTGCAAGTTTCAGAATTTGTCACCTTATTTCTCACCATCTCTGATTAGGTTACTTGCCCTTCTCAGCTCCAATCACTTACTTAGGGAAATACTCTGATTGGATGTGACCCAGGTCACACACTACACTCTTGAGTCAGCAGCTAAGCCTTTCCCAGAGGAAGAAAGCTAACAGTGGGGTGGGACAGTGGTTCAGAAAGAAATGGAGGTACAATTACCAGAGGGTGATGGACAGATAATGAATTAGGTGATGAACAGATAATGAATGGCATAAACAATAGATTGCCTTCTTAGTTCCTTTTCCTTGAAATTCAGAGGTTTGAATTCAAAAGTGATAGCAGCTGGGTCTGGTATATTAGAATAATTTCTCTATTAATCTATGATATTGAAAGATAGGCTTCCATTTTTTTGTACTTAAATAATACAGATGGAAAACACAGATGCACATCATTGATGATGGGGAAATGTTGACAATAGGAAACTGAGTTTTGAAAGGATACTCTGCTGGAGTTGCTTAGGTAGCATTATTATAATAATTTTTGCTGAGCAGTCTGTTATAGGATAGGACATTTATTTAGAATTTAATATATCCATGAAAGAAGACTTATCTTATGAACGAATCATTTTAAATATTTCATATCTCTTGCCTAATTTGGATTTGACTATAGCACAGAATAATTTTAGAGCTAATTTCAATTTCAGATTACTTTCAAAGAACCTACCTTTTTTTATTCTCTCTAAAAAAAGGAAGAGATTGGAGAACACATGAAAAGTTTTGAGATGGGAGGGCCTGATACCACAGTTGAAGATAAAAGAGTGACACATCTGTGTGTTTGTTTGGGGATTATAACAAGGTGAGGTTCAGGAGAAATGTACCTCTATCTTTGCATGCGGTACTGTGTCAGCAGAGAAAGGACTCAAGCCAAGATGCATTTAAAAGGCTCCTGCTAAAAGATACAAAAAGGGAGAGACCCCATACTGTAAAAGATAATATTGTTGAAGGTATATGAAAGCATCCCCAATAAAAGGGGGGAAAAAGAAACGAGAAATAAGGACACCCCATACAGAGAGAAAAAATGTTGCACACATAACCCAAAGTCAGATGACTGAGCTTCATCCACTTGTAGTGGTGAGGGAGGAGGAAGTATTTTGAACTTGGACCAATGACCACAAGCTATCCTGCAGGGATGGCTCTCTCCTGGGGACTAGTCAATGTTGTCTTGTGGAACCTGATATTCTAAAAATTAATTTTTTTTTATCCTGGTGTTATTTGTTACTTCCTTTTGGATACAATTTTGATATTTTATTGTTAGAGTACATGTTTTCCTTCCTGGTATTTACTATTTCCTATTTACCTCTCCCTGATGGCCCTACGGAATTTTATATCCCTGGGCTTAGAAGCCATTTCTCTTAAAAAAAAAAAAAAAAAAAAAAAAAAAAAAGGTTGCCAAATCACAGGTGGGTTTTGTTTTCCATTGTAATTCCTACTCTACAGGAGCCTGTTCTCTGAGATTCATTTCTCTGACCCCAATCTTCAGTAGTCTCCACAGTGGAGCATAAGCCTGAGGAGAAGATAGAGAAACAGTGAAGATATACACAAAACACAGCTAAGACTTTCAGTGCAAAGCAAAAAAAAACAAAACAAAAAAAACACCCTGCCATGATTTTATAATTTGTTAAGGTATAAAACACTAGTTGCTATGGCAGGTACTGAAATCTTGGTACTTTAACAAAGTATAATATTTTTCTTGCTCTTCTCAGGCCTGTTCTGGTCAGTATGCAGATGGGTGGGTTGGTGAGAAGTAAGAAAGAAAGGATTCTGCTGTACATGACTCTTAAGGAACCAGGTTCCAGGTTTTTGTGCTTCTGTTTCCTGAGCATGCAGATGCAGATCAAGCTGCTGGTTGTTGAACTAGTCTTGATCATCCATAACAGCCTCAGTCACATGAATGCACCTTGGCAGGGACATCTGGAAGGCTGAGCTGTACTTCCCCCATCTACATCTCATGTAGTTTCTCCCACAGGATATATAAGGTTCCTTTGCGGAAAAAATAAATTATTTGTGTAACATTGGTTAATACCAATTTACAAGTTTCAGGTGCATAATTTTATAGTATACTAGTAGCCCTGTGCATGAATCCTTGTGCCAGTAGCTCGCCAGTAGCTTGCTTCGGCCCTCCTGTAGCTCTCTTCCTGCTGCCCTGCCTCCTATAGCTCTCTCCACCCCGCTCACCCCCCTCATAGCTTCCTGCCCTGCCCCCTCCTGTAGCTTTCCACTGTCCCCTTGTAGCTTGTTGCCCCTCTCCCTTTCTGCTGGTCCATGATCTGGTCATTACTCCGTCAGACATTATGCTTCAAGGCATAATGACCATTTGTATATTACATCTTTATTATATAGGACTAGAGCCCAATGCACAAAATTCGTGCAAGAGTAGGCCTTCCTTCCCCAGTTTCCAGCACCATCTTCCCTCTGGCACTCGGGTCAGCCTTCCCTCCAGCCACCGGTAGGCACCAGGCTTTCCTCATAGCCCCAGCTTTGTCTGGAAGGATGTAAGGATGTCTGGTCTAATTTATTATTATAGATCATTTGTATAATACATTGTGTGTTCACCACCCAAAGTCTAGTGTACTTCTCTCATCCTATGTTTGACTCCCTTTACCCTCGTCATTCTTCCCCCAACACTTTTTCCCTCCCATAATCACCATATTTTTATTTATGTCCATGAGTTTGTTTGTTGCTTTCTTTTTTTATATCCCAGAATTGATGAAATATGTTTCTTGTCCCTTTCCATCTGACTTATTTCATTTAGCATGATACTTCAAAATCCATCCATGTTGTTGCAAATGATAATATTTCATTTTTTAATGGCTGATAATATACAATGAAATATATACACCATTTGAAATTCCTATAAGGGGGCTCAGGGCTCCAAGAGAGCAGGAAGTTCAAATACCAGATGAAAACACCTGGTGACCCAGGCAACACTTAAGGAGAGAAGAATCGCTCAGGTGAGATCTGCCTAATTTCCTAACCCAAAAAATTGTGAGATGGCATTAATTGGGGAATTAATGACCTGGAATAAATTATTTATTACAGAAATTGGATATTATAATACTGTGAGAGAAGCTGATGAAGTAAAAGTCTGGAAGGGATAGTTGGAGAGTCAGAGAAGTCATTAACCAGAGACCATGAAAGGAAAGAAGTCTAAATGTCTTAGATTGTTCGGGCTGCTATAACAAAATACCACAGACTGGGTAGCTTACAAAAACACTAATTTATTTCTCCTAGTTCAGGAGGCTAGAAAGTCCAACATCAAGGCAGCAGCGTAATTGTGTTCTGGCTTGAGGCTTTTTCCTGGCTCATAGATGATGGGAGGGGTGAAGGATATTTCTGGGGTTCCTTTCATAAGGTCATTAATCTCATCTCTGAGGGCTCCACCTTGATGACCTAATCACTTCCTAAAGGCCTCACCTCCTAACACTTGGGGGATTAGGATTTCAACATATGGATTTTGGGATGACACAAACTTTCTGAACAGGGCACTAAGCAAGGCTCTTGCTTCTGCAACTGGAATAGGCTGTGATCACTGTATGTCCCCAGGACAGGCAGTGGGAAAGAAAAGTTGGATGGAAAAGAAGAACATACTGGTACCTATAGGGACAAGTGGAATCCATGAGGATAAAGTGGAGATCACATTAGTCTCTTTCTACAGCCAATCTAGATGTTAGGGAAAATTTGCAGAAGGTTCTAGTGCCCCTGGCTGCAGAGCTGCACAAGCAAAATGAGTTGCTTACTCTTGGAAGTTTGAATGAGCCAGAAGTATAAATGTGGATGAAAACTGGGATCCTTGGCTCTGAGTCCACCTCCCTCTTCTATATCAAGTTAAAAAAAAAGTGAATTCATTTATTTCACTCTGTGCCTTTTTTTCAAAAATCCTTTAGAAGCTCGGAATTATTTAAATGGTTTCTTTTTCCTCCTTAGAGGAATGTTTATTATATTAGCTATTTCTTCCCTGGCAGAATTGAAAGTCTCATCATTAGCAGATATCACCATTTTCATTTCTCCTCAGGGGACTTGATGGGTTGGAACGTAAGCATGAGTGTTCAGTGGAGACCGTACCCTGTGATTCGGGTTAAATGTGACATAATTCCATAAGTATCCAGCCTCTTCACACCAAAGCAGCATTATCACACACACATGGTTATTTTCTTGGCTTTCTAGGATTTAGTGTCACCTCTGAATCTTGACACTTCATGTTTTTTTTGAGGGCAAACTTGAGCTTTCCTCTCATGTTGTTTTCATGTCTAATGAATGTGTTTTTCCTGAGAGGCTTTGATGTCAGGTTATTTCTCACCCAGAGCTACACTTTAATGTGCTATCTGTGGGTTGCAACTACTAGAGCTTTACAGTGTCATTAAGTTGGGTAGGCATGGGAACTCTATAGCAAAAGAAGGCCGAAATCTTTTCATTTTCATATTAAAGGGTCCCCACTGAAAAGGAAAAGGGGTTGTTTTTAATTTTTTGTGTGTGTGTCTATGGTCTTATGAAGGAAAGAGAGAAGGTTTCTGTTTGTACTGTGCCATTATGGGATTTCGAATAATATACTGTACAAAGGTGATTACATTTAATTTTAGTCTTTGTGAGAACTCAGCTACCAGGACTCAGACTCTATAAAGAGGCTCAGTTATATGGAGGACAAAATAAATTACTGGTTTCAGGGTGGTGGGGAAATAAAAACATCAAGATAGACAGTTCCCCTCTTGTTCTTAATGCTTTGGGAAAGGCCTCCACCCCTGCTCTTATGTTCTTCCTAGTGCCAGTGAGATGGCTGACACGGACTTCAGTTCTCGGGATTTTTGAGTTCCTACAGGTTAATAAGCACCTAGACTAACAGCTCTATGTGGAATTCAATTTAGAGTTTTATGTAAAGTAACATCCACTTCCAAGGGAATAAACATTTCTTATCCACACTTAAGGTTTGGCTCTTAGGACTAAAGCAAAGTCTTCTGGGTAATTTCTTCTGAAATATCTTATTCAAGCTACGGTACCAGTAAAGTTTAACCCAGCCTTACGATGGTGACTACAAACATAATATCGTATTTTTCGGACCATAAGACGCACCAGTTTTTAGAGAAGGGAAATGAAGAAAAAAAGATTCTGAAACAAATAGTGTCCTAAAATATTTTATGTGCATTAAAACCCAACATCACAGTCATAAACACATGTAATCAACCCTGTAAAGTAAACAGCAGCATTTAGAACCATTTTAGAGCCGGGCAAGCACACAGAGACCACACAGAGCCGGGCAAGTAAAAAAACTTTTTTTTTAAAGTATATGTGTAGGCTATATTTGGACCATAAGACACAGGGACTTTTCCCCCCCACTTCTGGGGGGAAAAAAGTGCGTCTTATGGTTCGAAAAATACGGTAAATGCTAAAGAGAAAGGCTACTGTGTTTTAACAAATGCATTGCATTAGATTTAGCTAATTGTCTCTTGGCTATTGAGATGTTACCAGGTGTCACTATATTTGGATTTAGCTCTTGTGACCTTTAGATGCTAGCTAACATGAAGGAAGAAAGGAAGACATATCTGACTGTGCAGACAATACACACTGTAAGGCAGGTTGCAAAAGCTATTGGTTTCACGACATAAATCTCTTTGCCACAGAGAGGTTGGAAAAATCTTAGTGATTCATGGGCACAACCTTTTATTTACTCTTTTCCTGGGTGTCACTGAGGGATGGTAAGAAGGAGAAACCTTATTATCAGGAGCACCATTCTTCTATTGGAAGACAAAAAGGATGTGAAGAGAGGATTCAGTGGCTAATTATTACCATGCATCTGCTTGTTATCAAGGTGACTAAATAAAAGTCCTTGTGCAAAATTGAAAAGAGGTCTTGCAGCATTATTCAGCATCTTTTGGACTGCTCATATACAATGAGGCACTAGCTGGTACTTTGAATAGTTAAGTTGTCTATTATGGCAAGATAAACTGAAGAAAATTTTCATGGGCATCTTTTTTTATAGGAACCCATTTTTTTGGAGTATATTTTGAAGTAATGTGTGTGTTAGATGGATGGCTTTAAGAATCTAGTGAGGGACAAAGAAGGCAGAAGTGCAGCATGTACTTTCCTTTCTCTTGTTGGGATTTGTCATGATTTTCTGGAGAGAGGTTTCAAAATATGAAAAGTAGACAGAAAAGAACAAGCTCTCTAGACTATGATATCGCCCTTATTTGTGAAGTGGCCTGCAGCATCTGCCTGGTTCTGTTTCGGATAACGCTGTATGGTCCCATTTCCTAGCTCCATGGTGGAGCCTTTTTATTGTTATTATATCCAGTTATCCTGGGGGTGCAAGAGTAAGTCATTTCTGGCAGAGACCAAACCCAAAGCACAAACACTTTAACATCTCATTCAACACTTGAGGCTGCGTTGTCAGAAATGCGAAGCCGCAGGAAGTTCCTCACAAAGTGGTTTCTTGGTATTCACGGCACCGCTAGACGTCCTTACACCTGTCAGTAATAGGTGTCCCTGGCACTGTTTTGCAGATCATAAGCCTCCTTTCCCAAGGCTCTTCCAAAAGAGAGGCTCTTGAGACAACACTCAAACAGCGGCACAAACTCTAGAATGCATCCGGGATCTCAAGAGCACAAATCATGCTGGAAAATAACATTTGACAAATAAATAGTACGTTCATTATCTCCATGCACCTTGAAACTTGCACTAAAATTAAGGTGAGTTTCAGGCCACCTCCGTTCTGCTTTGAGGAAAACAGCAACAAATCAGAAATATTTTCATGGACATCAATAATGCTGTGGTTTAGGAATTTATATATCTTGGAAATAGTAATGGTGGTAAAAACAAAAGAGAACTTTTTCCCAGTAATGTTCACAAGGTAAATCACATCAGTGGAACTAAGACCATAAAGGAGGTTTTCTCAATTGCCCCCTTTTCTGGCCTGGCAGGAGGAATTTCCCAGGTTCAGTGCCTGCCCCTCAGGGGCTGGCATACTCAGGACAGCTCATAGTAGGTACAAGGTGGGGCATGCTATAAAACAGGTGTATTTTCCATTTTCCACTTCTATTTCTTTAAATATTAAATTGTTCTAAACCCATTTAGCCATTGTACGTTTGTGACAGAGACGCACATTAAAATATTAATTTATGTTTGCTTTTCCAAAGGTTTTCTACGCAGGTAGACAAACCACAGTGTTTTCATTCTTCAGGTGTGTTTGTAGAGCCAAAAGCGGAAGCCACCTAAAGTCAGTGGTTATTTCTGTTTTTGTTATTATCCCAAGTTCTTTTAAGGGATGATGCTGGTGTCTCCGAGGGCAGAGGGAGAAAATGAGCCTCTCAGGAGAAGCCAGTGCCAACCTCCTGGAGGCTGCAGCCAGCTAAGATGTTTGCAAAACCCTCGGGAAGGAGGAGCTACAATTAGGATGTCAGTGGGACTCAGAACTGAATTTGAAAGCATTTAAAGAGAATACATTAGATATTTCCTACATACCATGTTTATGGGGTGAGATTCCTACCCTCCCATATTTTATTCTCTGGGTAATTATGTGATAGCACGCATCATAGTCTGCATAAGCCCGTCTACTAGATTGTAAGCTGCAAGGGCAGACGAATTAATAAGCCACTGTCTCTCAGCTTCAAAGGCACCTTGATGTTCTACTTTATCATGCTGGCACTGAGACACTGCAGTCACGTACCTGCTTTGCCCTGCTGGCTCTCTGTCAGGCACAGTCAGTAGGGAAACTAGAGGTGGAGGAAAGCTGGAAAAAGAAGAAGGAGCACTCGCCTTCCTGTTTGCTGCCTATGCTTGCCAGTGTCACCCTGGGACACTGCCTCTCAGCTGTGGCAGGTCCTTCTACCATGTTTCCCCGAAAATAAGACATCCTCTGAAAATAAGACCTAGCGCATGGAAAGATAAGACATCCCCTGAAAATAAGACCTAGCACAACTTTGGGAGAAAAAATTAATATAAGACACTGTCTTATTTTTTGGAGAAACAGGGTAGTAGGATCGCTTGACTTGGTTTAAGTGTTTGGTTTTCTAAATCAGAGCCAATGACGTTTGCCCTCTCGGAGACCTAGCACCAGCTGGCCAGTTAGGCTCCCCTCCTCAGAGGTCTGGTTTCCAGCCCCCCACAACCTTTCCTGAGAATGAGAGTCTAGCACCTGCTGGCCCACCCCTCCTCAGAGGTCTGAGTGGCAAATCTGTGTGTCTTTTTCCCCTCCCAAATTTTAAGTTTAAAAAAGTCTGAACGTTTCCCTCTGACCCTTTATTATAGGGGAAGAATCTATATCCTAATACATTTGTGACACTCAAACATTTCTTTATTATGCCTAGCTAACTATTCGGTGTCTTCTGGACATGCTATTTCCTCCGTGAAAGTATTGATAATTGGTGTAGTTTCTATCTCCTGACAGGACCCTGACAAACACAAGGGAATTTTTTTTTTTTTTTTTTTTTTTGCATGTGCCACTTTTGCCTAGAATGATATCTTGCATTCGCCATATGTTCAGCCATTTCTCTCTGTTGTCCCCAGATTACTTATTCTGAAATGT
Organism: Pipistrellus hanaki; assembly: GCF_964339955.1. NCBI lineage: Eukaryota > Metazoa > Chordata > Mammalia > Chiroptera > Vespertilionidae > Pipistrellus > Pipistrellus hanaki. The sequence continues at coordinate 57,253,579 of NC_140506.1, forward strand.
GTGCTAAATAAGAAAAGGAAACTGTCTTGTGAACCTAAAATCAAAGATGAGGCCTTGTCTTATCTGGTGTCCTAGTGCCTGTATAAGGGAGGGAAGCACCAAAATGTGTTGATATAAAGGTGCCATGAGATCAAAGGACTGAAATGCTGAGCTAATACCTGACGATAGCTCCTCACAAACTTGTCTGCAGAGAACTTGTCCACAGAGAATTTAGCATGAAGGGGCTGCGAGAGATTTGGAGGTTGTTATCATGGGAAACCTCACCTCTCTTGACTCATATACTATCTTTGATGGGTAAAAGATGGGGCGTAACTAGTTATATATTAATAGTCTTCATACATGCATATTCTCACATAATCATGAAAGCAACCGTATAGGTAAGTAGTACTTTTATATCTGTTTTATAGACAGGGATACAATTGCTCAGAAAAGTGAATTTGCACAAGGGCACACAGCTGCTAAGGTGGCAGAGCTGAGGCTTGAACTGAGGTCATAGTCCGTGCTCTGAGAGTTCACACTTCATTGCTTCCAACAAGGTTCATTCACTCACCAGATGAGGCGCTGGACTCTCTTCGTCGACATCAGGATCCTCCAATATCTGGTTAATACCAGATGTGTTCATGGCCTCATCCCAGATGATTGTATAGCAAATTTAACTGCAGGATAGGTATCTTTCTTGGTTTTATTAAACATTTATTTTCTGTTGGTTACGATAATGTGAATAAACTGATTAAAAGAGCAATTGTCCTATAGTTAACAAAACTGCATTATACACTTTAAAATTGATAGCATGTAAAATGTTCTTGTGCAATTAAAAAAAAAGGACAAACTATATACAGATACGCAAATGCACACATGCATATTTTCATAGTATAACTGCTCTGTCAAGTAGTGAATAGGCACAATATACTGATTTATAATGTACATTATTTTATTTTCAAAGTGGACACTGAATAGCCACTTCACGGATTAAATACATTCCAGTGATGAACATATAACTAATCTATGGAAGGTGTAGGTAAGAAAATCTATGTAAAGTGAGATTGGTTCATGTGAAGTCAGGAACATTGCAATGACTGTTTCATTTCAGTCTCCTTTTCTAGTTGGTTGGCTCAGCAGAAATGTTCATTTGTCCAAACTACTCCAGTGATCCATTCTGCTGACCCCCTCTCCCTTGCCTTTGGAAGTCGTAAGTTTCCCTTCAAACTATTCCAACTCTTGTGTAACCACGCTTCACAAAGCTTTATGAAACATCAAGTTCCTGTCCCTGAAATAAAAGTCTAGTTACTTTCATTGTGAATTACTTCCTTCAGCTGGGTGGAATTGAAACTTTTCTGTTTTCATCTGTTCAAATAACTACCAGGTCACATGGAGGCCACAAAGAAATCAACAGAAATACTTTCTGCTTAACACTTTGGTGGCTCTAGACGCTGCAGTTAGAAAGTGAATAGGATGTATTTTCCTATTATAAACTATCTCTTCTTAAATTTTGTCTATGCCTTCCATATTCAAGAAGCTTTGATTCATAAAATAAGTGCAATTTGAATGTATATATTAAAAGTCTACTCCACATATTTTCATTGAGTATTTTATTTTTACTAAAGTGTGTAGGTTTCAGATATGGATCAAAGGCCTGCAGTCTGTGACCTCTGGCCTCTAGACTTCCTGCTACATTTGATAATTACAGCAGTTGAATCTGCAGCCATCAGATTTGATTGTTGTTCCTGATAAAGTAAGCCTTTGTCAGCTTGAATTATATTTTAAAGGCTATTGGGACAACCAACTAAAATTTATAAAAATTATTAATGTTCTGAGTGTTCTTGCAAAGCAAGAGAAGCACTTTATAAATTTCTTGGTGCTTTTGCTCTAGCATAAGCTCCTTAAGTTCTGCTTAAAATATAAAGCATTTACTGATATTTTCGGGTATCTGATTACATGCTTACTGGAGAGCATGAAATAAAATGTCAAAGTAGCATTGGTGACTACTAACTACAAAGAGAAACTCAAGTTCTTCTTCTTATAGCCCTACTAACTGTGCTCATCCACAGACTATGGATTCCTTTGTGAAGGGAGTCAGTGTTTTGGTCACAATTGCCTCTAAGAAGGTAAATTATTCCATTTGTAATGCTGTATCTTTGTTTTGCCTGTGCTGACACTGAAGAGGACTGAAGCTTGGTGTGGAACGTTTTAGTCCTAGTATCCTGGTGAAAACTACCTGTGCTTTACAGCAAAAGCCATTCACTTTTCAATCAATTATAAAATTACCATCTCTACATATAAAGAGGTAATAAGCCAGTTTGTCCGTTACGATGTCCCAGTCACGACCAGTCTGTGGGCAAGGACTTCCACCCCCAGTGCTAACATCATGCTGTCTGCTTGTGTCCCTTCCCAGTGCTGAGGTGAAGCTGCCCGCCTGCATCCCCTGCTAGAAACTTGACACCGCCTGCGTGCGTTCATGTTCAGCACTGGGGGCGGGGGGGGGGGGGGGGGGGGGGGGGGGGCTTGATAAGGGTGGGGCAGGCCATAGATATGCTGTTCATAGAAATTATTTCTTTAAAATCCAGACTTTAATGTATGCTTTGCTACTCTATTGAAGCATAAATCCTACCCAAAAAAACTTAGTGTTTTTTTTAAAGAAACGAATAGGAGAAATATTGGCAAAACGTACACCGAGTGGCCAGATTATTAGGACCACCTGATGTTTATAGGCAAATTAGCTATACACTACATCGGTGTTTCCCAAACTTCTCTCATGATGAGAATCGCCTGGTGGAGTTGTTAAAATACAGATTCCTGAAATCCAACTAAGAAGTGCTACACTAGAATTACTGGGAACATACAGGTAAACTTGTGTGCTAACTAGTGCTCTAAGCTTTCACAGCAGGGCAGGAAACATCGCCTTAGTTGACTGATAACTGATATGTGCCCATTAAAATTTTGTCTACCTATCTTGAGACTAAGCTTAGAGCACTAGTTAGAGTTGGTAGCTGTCCGCTGATAGCTCAGCTGGGGCTTTTGTTTAATTGCTTTGATTCTTCTTCACATGGATATGTCTTTGTAGCTGCTTGACTTCATAGCATGAGGGCTGGCTTTCTGAGAGGGTGAAGGCAGAAACCTCTAGTCCTAATTTATGCTCTATATTAACGGCCAAAGTAGTCCCAGGCCAGCCAAGATTCTAGAGGGTGAAGAAATAAACTCTACTTACAGGAGACAGGAAGGAAATGAATTTGTGCTTTTTTGCATACAAATTATAGAGGATAATAATAGAGGACAAAACGTTTAAAAGTAGGAACGAGTAACATTAGACATTTGATCTTTGGTCAATATTTACACCTGTATTTATCTCAGGAGCATTTAGAAATCCCTTTTTAGTTGTTGAATAATCAATTTCTGCTTTGTAAATGTCAGCTACCAGTATTTATTTGAAAGATAGAAAAGGCTGATGATTTTTACCGCAAATCTTTTCAGACACAGAGAGAACACAACTAGTTTGAAGACAGGGTACTTGAAACCACAGCATGACTCTTGGTTATGACCTTCTGATTTGCTCAGCAATATATGAAAATCTGGCTAGCTTTCTGGATTTTCATATTTCTCAATATGACCATAACTAATATTAGGTGCTTTTTGCTATCGGTTAAAAAGAATACTTAAAAAGCAAGACATGAAATAGAATATGTGAAATGCTAAACAGCTGACTTTGCTGGATTTTAACTTAGAATACAGGAATAAATGCCTGCATCCACAAAAATAATAATTTTTGGTCTAACTCCTTTAGAGAATTTTATCGGAGAGAATGATTTCTTTCTAGGCAAAGCTAAAATGAACATTTTTTTTCATGCATTACTGGTCTCTATGTCAACTTGGGTATTTAAAACTTGATATAATATGGCTAGTAAACTTGAGAGGGTTATATCAGTGTTCATCAACTTCAACACTATTGAAACTTGGGCTGGGTATTTCTTGATTGTAGGTTGTTGTTCTGTGCATTGTAGGGTGATTAGCAGCCTACATGGGCTTTATTCACTAAATGTCAATAATTCACACCAGTTGTGACAACCAAGACTGTATCCATACATTACCAAATGTCCTCTGGAGTAAAATTATTTCTGGTTGAGAACCACTGGGGTTTAATAAATTCATAAATTGAAAAAAAATATTTTCCCTGAGGCAACTTTTCTTGTCTCAATAGCATTCCTCTGCCTGCCCTTTTATAATTTGAGGTATCTTAATGAGCTAGGTTTATCTTACATTTAAATGAAAAATAGACTTCTTTAATTTAAAATTTAAATTGATATTTCAAGAAATAGAAATGGATATGTTTACATGTTTTTAATACATTTCCTACTAGTGATATTTGTGGATGCCCCCCCCAAAATGACTTCTTAATTAAAAATTTTAAGAAAGAAATTAATAAAAAGAAAATACAAGCAAAACTTCATAGATTATAGTGCTGTAAAGAACCTTCACTCTCTAGAAAGCAGGTTAGTAAAAAAAAAAAAAAAAAAAAAAAAAAAAAAATTCTTATTTACAAATGAAGTCAAGCCCTAGAGAAACCATCTGACTTGATCACACTTCAGATTTAATCACAGATTGAATAAAAATTAGAAGCTTAAATCTCCCAATTTTCAGCCTAGTTCTGTTTTCACTATCCCAGGGTGCTTTTCAAGAGTGCTCTCTTATTATACTCCTGGTGCAGTATTTTCGCAAACATATGCCACAGTATTTTTAGACAGGACCCTATAGCACAATGGGTGTAAGACTGAAAAGCTGCAGGAAGGGAAGAAGTAACAAAGAATGCTTATTTGAAGGAAATTCCATATCTGTGGAGTCTGTTAAGATGAGGTTTAAGTGTACAAATAAACACTTGTATATACAGATATATCGTTTCTATTTCCAGTGTTTGGCTATGACTGTATTTACTTATGAAACTATCTCTTCCTCTGTTTTTTATTCCCAATAGCCCTGAGAGATTACTTGGCATTGATACCACTCTCTTGGGAATATGATTTACTTACTTACTTTAAGAAACAGGCAAATCTAGTTCCAAAGTTATTCTCTAAGGATAAAGCCACATCATGGCTTGAATATATTTTGACTGTTTTCTCAGAGAAACTAGCCCTGAGGAACAAGATCAAAGGAGCGATTGGCAGCAGCCTACATTGCAGTGATAGGAGAAGAGCCCAGAGAAAAGGCTACCTTGCAGAAGGCTCATCAGAGCCAGCAGTTTCTTTCCCAAGGTTCTACTCTCTCTACTTTCTAGATTCCTTCCAAACCTCTCTGTATTTAGGTGCTCCTGTATTGGGTGCATATATCAATATATTTACCAGGGTTATTTCTTCTTGTTGGATCCAAACCTCTCTGATCCTGTGCTGTCCTTGTGTTAGTCCTGATGCCAGAAATTTTTTCTCCTTTGAGTTTAGCATATCCATTTTGTATTTAGCCTTTAAAAATTATAACTCTTCTCAACACTTATATCTCGAGAAGCAATTTACTGACTCTAACAAGTGACATAGGATGGGCAGTTCTGATGGACTGTAAGACATACTCATGTTATTTTACAGATGGAGAAATATTGGCACAAGAAGTTAAGGATGTGCCTGAAAACTCAAACCGCTGAAGTGATAATACTGACAATTCAGTGCTTTTGCCTAGACTTAGTCATTCCAATACTTTTTAATGCACAAACTTTAAACTTAACTATAGAGAAGTTAAATATTCAGCATCCTGCCTGCTGAAAAAAAGGAAGTCTGAGATATGGGAAGTAAAAGTAAAGGTTTACAATGTGAGAGAAAAGAGTAGGTCTTCTCTCCTAATTTTCAAACTCCTTTCTTCAAATAGTATTTGAAAAATAATTTATTCCAAAAATAGAAGGATTAAATAAAACTACCATTGCTTTCCTGAAATTTGATTCAAACCTGTTGGTTAGGGTCAGTGCTCTAAGTAGAGAGAGCAGTAATCATGAATTCAACAAGTTTCTGAAACATCTGTCAAGTGAACCACTTCAAATTCTTTGCATATTGGCGGGGAATAATATATGCATGGATGGGTGGATGAATGGGTAAATTGATTGATAAACAGATAAACAATAGATAGACATTAAAACTTAGGCTTTCTACTACATAATTAAGTATATGAATCTAGCTTGTGATTGATTGAAACATTGCTCTGAGGCTATACACTCTTTCTTACTCCTGTCTCATAATTGGTACATATACTCCTTCTCCTACCCTTCTCCCTCTATCCCCCAAATGCAATCAGTATCTGTGTCCCCTTGGAAGGAATGGAGATTGAATTTCTGAACTCCTTCCAGCGGACACCCAAATAATCATGTTAACCTCTGATCAGGAGCAAAGGAAGATCACAAAAAAAAGGGGGAAAGGTACAGGCTTCTCTATTTTTTTCTTAATGTTTTTAAATTTATTTTATAAGATAGGAAAGTAAAAGGATAGAGATATATAAACATCAATGAGAGAGAAACATTGATCAACTGCCTCATGCACGCCCTTACTGGGGATCAAGTCCAAAACTGGGTCATGTGTCCTGATCTGGAATTGAACTGGTGACCTCTTGGTTCATGGGTCAACACTCAACTACTAAGCCACACCTGCTGGCCAGGCTTCTCTATTTTAATCATTGGTACTTTTTAGGAAGTCAAAGCAACTAAGTAATTACACATATTTAATGATTGTAAAATGACTAAATAAAAAAGTCTATATTACTGCGCCAATCTTACTTTTACTTGGTATCCATTAATTATGTCCAATTTCACTGATAATTTATTTATTTGAATATTCTATCTAATAAAAGTGTAATATGCAAATTGACCATCTGGCCACCCCCATGACACAAGATGACTGCCACATGATGGCTGGCAGGGGAGGGCAGTTTGGGAGGGACCAGGCCTTCAAGGGAGGGTAGTTGGGAGGGACCAGGTCTGCAGGGGAGGGCAGTTGGGGGAGACCAGGTCTGCAGGGGAGGACAGATAGGGGAGACCAGGCCTGCAGGAGAGGGCAATTGGAGATGACCAGACCGGCAGGGCAGTTGGGGGTGACCAGGATGGCAAGGGTGGGCAGTTAGGCGTATACACACACACACACACACACACACACACACACACACACACATATGTGTGTGTGTGTATATATATATATATATATATATATATATATATATATATATGAGCCTAAGCAACTGTTACGACCAAATGACCAGAATGACTGGAATGACTGGTTGACCAGTTGCTATGATACACACTGACCACCAGGTGGCAGATGCTCAATGCAGGAGCTCCCCATAGTGGTCAATTCACTCCCACAGCCAACCTCCCATGGCCAGGTGTTGGCATCTGCCTCCATTCCTCAGTATCCTGGTGATTGTCACTGCCTCTCCCAACCCTGCTGGGGCCTTTGGGCCTTGGGCTTGGACAGGGAACTGAGGGTGGGTGGCAGTGGATGTGGCCCCTTTCCCACAGGGACTGAGAGTTGGCTCCCTCCTTAGGACTGGCAGCCAATCTCCTGTACCCCATCCCTCCCCCTAGCCATCAGGCCCTAATTGGCCTGCAGTCCCTCCCCCTCCACCAGCAGGCCCAGATTGGGCCTCGGGACCACACCTATGCATGAATTCATGCACCAGGCCTCATATATATATATATATATATATATATATATATATATATATATATCCCAGAGTATAGAAACTTCTTTTTATAGCAACTCAAAATAGTCAATAATTAATATTCTCTCTGTAAAAGATTTATGTGTGATTCATACCAAGAAGTTCCCAAACATTAGTTTTCTATGAATCTCTATTTTTTTATTTTCTCTGCTGTTAAAACCATTAATTCTTCTTAGGTCGTTTGGAATGATATGCTCTATTTTCAACAGTTTATAAAAGAAGAAAAAAATAATTGTAGGTTGCCAGAATGCAACAAAGTTGTTAGGTAGTTATTTGAAATGAGGGTTAAAATATTTTTAAAAGACTAATGTATATATACATTTATCATAGCCTTTTATATAAAGAAAAAATGTGGGAATAATTAATACTCCAACACAGTAGATTAAATTATGATATATCCAAACAATGGGACACTCCAGCCATGGCCTTCAAAGATTTATTAATTGGGAAAATGCTCACCAAAAAATGGCATGTGCTGATTTCTTAGGGGGAAGTATGTACAAAGATTATTCGCTGTCCTTGAGGAAAGAAGTTTTCATATGGGATAATGAAACTACTGGGCCTTTGGCCATTCTACTAGAGGGTGGAGTTTATGGCATTGGCAATAATAATAATAATAATAATAATAATAATAATAATAATAATTCTCGTCTCTATGGAAAAGGCTACCTTGAATTTCCTTACTTGGCTCTTGGGACTCTTGTCTCTCTTAAAAGTATATTATGAGTGTAGGTCTAGGCTAAAGGGACTGACAAGGCCAGTTAGTCTAACCCTAAACTAGAGGAACTGGCATAGTTCCTTGTTGTCTGTCAGATATGGTCAATTTCCTAAAGGTTGGGTCTAGAGAGAGGCTTAAAGCTAAAACCTAATAGTACTAACAAGAGTAGCTACTCTGAGTTTTTGTGTGTTTGTGGTCTCTGCTGTCTCTCAATCTCGTGCATGATCTATTTTTACATAAAAGAATTGAGTCTATCAAATGGAATTTATGAAAGATACATATGAATTATATCAAAGATGTGATGGAAATAATTTAAAACAGTAGTGGTTATCTGTGAATGGTGAAAACATAGTAGCTCTTATTATTTTTCTGAGGCTTTTCTGTATTTTCTAAAACTTATTTGTTTATCAGAATAATCATATGTATAAAGACTTTTACTCCCAAACATACATGCCCAAGGAATAAAACAGTGAGAGTGTATTTCAAATTCTGTGAGTGTAAGTTTAGAGGCAATATTAAAAAAGAAAAAAAAGGGGGAAAAAAAGCATAGCTCAAATATCTAAGAAATCACACACTGTGATTGTGTCTGAATATTAGTTTAAATCAGTGTTCATTTGGCCATTTTATGCAGAGGGACTATATCCTTAGAGTTTCTAAATGAAGCAGGGATCATTGTTTAAAGTATGTTTAACAATAAACCCTTATTTAAAAAGGTTGTTTGGTTCCCACTCAAGAATGAAATGAGCAGCTCACTGAGCAAAGATAAAGATCTATTTGTCTGGCTCAGCTCTCTCAGGGCCAATGACCCAGAGCTAGAAGCCAAAATGATAGGACAGCCAACATTTCTCCCAGTTTCGCACCTTGGTGAAGCCAGATGAGTTTTGAAAAGTCTGAATTGGAAGAGCACAGCCACAGAAGGCAGCAGCCACACACAATGAGAACAGATTAGGCTGGCCCATTGTGGGCGACCCATAATTGCTCCAGCAACTTGTCCTTCAGGGACCAAAGGTGTTTTTGAGCCAGATTCTTAGCTTACATGGCTTTTCACCTCCCACCTGCTGCCCAATAATTCTGACCTTCCTCTCTTCAGAGTGCTCTCAGTTGAGCTATGGATATAATTCTGCACAAGATCCTAACCCTCTTAGTCTCCAAATGAAAAGCTGAGAATTGAGAAAAAGAATAGAATGAGGAAAACTGAAATTTTTCATGTCTCATACCTGGAAATTTCTGGTTTATTCTCAGAAATATATTAGCTACTCATGCTAGACACTGTTCTGGGTGCTCAGCAATTATTCATTTTGCTGTTCAGAAAGCCTGGGAATTCTAAATCATCTCCAGGTTGGTGATGCTTCCTAGGCACCTGGGAGGGATGCTGGAGGACTATAGGGGTTGATCTACACAGTCAGACCCCACTCCAGCCTCTCCGGAACCTCTGGAGCATCATCACTCATCTGGAGATGGTCTTGTCTCAGTCAGTACTGAGGTCAATGTCAGACTATAAAACCAGCCTCAGGAAGCATACTTTGTTTACCCAAGAGATCTCTATGGATGAGAGATCTCTACGAGAACCTATGGATGGTCATGGAGCTGTGAGTTCTAGAACTCATAATTGGAAAGCATATTGTGTTAGACAGAATGCTGAGGTAACCCTCCCTTAACATTTCTACTCTGCCCCTCTTCCCGTTGTTAGTGCCTTGTCTAATTCTCTCCCCTTAAGTATGCACAGAACATGTGAATATAAGGGGATTTCACTCCATGATGCGGTTATGAATCAGTTGAATTTGAGTTAATAAAAATGGAAATTATCTGGATATGGATGATCTAATCAAGTTAGCCTTAAAAGGTCTTAGGCTCTTCCAAAAAGAAAGTTTGAAGCATGAGAATGCAAAAGGGTCTAAAAGGGGCCTTAACATAAGGACTCAAGAGTAGCCTCTAATAACTTAGAGGGACTCCTGGCCAATAGCCATCATAAAAATAGGGACTTTAGTCCAATAGTTGCAAGAAATGAAATTCTGCCAGCAGCCTGAATGAGTCTGGAAGAGGACCCCAGGCAATTCGATGAAACCCCAGAATTAGTTGACTCATTTTTCAACCTGGTGAGGCTGGGCTAACTCATACCCAGACTTCTGACCCATGGAAACTATGAGATGATAAATTTGTTTTATTTAAGCTGGTAATATTTTGGTTCCTTGTTACAGAATAGTAGAAAACTAATATTCACTTCAAAGTTCATTAATTTAATATGTAAAAACCATAATAACCACCTCCATGAAAATGCTACTGCTACTTCTTACTTACCTTCAGTTCAAGGAACTTATTCTCCTTCTAAGAAGCTCGTTCGATTGTTGGAAAGCTTTAATTATCAGACATCATTGTCATTTTCATATTGATTTGAAACCTGCACTATAATTTTTACTCATTGATCTTAGATCTATATTCTGGAATGACATTTAAAAAATCCTTCTTTTATATGCTAGTCTCCCAATATTCTGTAGACAGCTATCATGATCTACCTAGGTCAAATATACCCTAGGTGAAAATTCAAAGTCCTGGACTTCCCCATTTAATAATTTTTCTAGATGTTTCAGCAACAATATACTGGAACTTGTCAAACACTGTTAAAACATGAGACCACTATGAGATGATAAATTTGTATTATTTAAGCTGTGTCTTACAAGTACAGATCCTGTGCTTTCATCACCTCTCCGATTTGGGTTTGGGGCAACTAATGATCTGATCAAAATTCGTTTATTTGTTTTCAATTTCTCAATTATAATCAACATACAATATTATATTAGTTTCAGGTGTATGGCATAGTGATTAGACATTTATATACCTTACAAAGTGATCACCTAAATAAATCTAGTACCCATCTGACATGATATACAGTTACTACAATACTGATTATATTTCTATACTGTACTTGACATCCCTGTGGCTGTTTTTATAACTGGAAATTTGTACATTTTTTATCTTAAACATGGAGGGATTAAGATCAAAATTTAAGTTAGGTGCCCTTAGAAAATAGACCTTAATGCAGAGTTTCACTTGCAGTGTTTGGTTTGAGTGCTCTAAGGAACAACAAGAGTGAGATACTTCGGGAAGCAGAATTAGGCTGAGGAAATGTAAGTGTAATATAGGTACAGCAGAGACCCCAGCATTCTCCTCAGTGAGCTTAGGATCCCTGATGGCCCTGCAGAAATGTTCTGAATTGAGGCAAGAGGATTGGGCCTTTATATACTCACTAGAGGCCTGGGCCCCTCAGCCCAGCCTGCACCCTCTCCAATCTGGGACCCCTCAAGGGATGTTCAACTGTTTAGACCCGATGGGACATCCCTCTCACAATCCAGGACACCTGGCTGCCAACTGCTCGCCTGCCTGCTTTCCTGATAGCCCCTAACCGCTTCTGCCTGCCAGCCTGATCATCCCCTAACCACTCCCATGCCAGCCTGATTGATGTCTAACTGCTCCCCTGCCAGCGTGGAAGTTTGCCCCCAACTTCCGTCCTCTGCCAGCCTAGTCACCCCTAACTGCCCTTCCCTGCAGGGTTGATCGCCTCTAGCTGCCGTCTCTTGCAGACCTGGTCCCTCTCAACTGCCCTCCCTTGCAGGCCTGGTGCCTCCCAACTGCCCCCCTCTACTGGCCATCTTGTGGTGGCCATCTTGTGTCTACATGGGGGCAGGATCTTTGACATTGGGGCAGCCATCTTGTGTGTTGGAGTGATGGTAAATCTGCATATTACTATTTTATTAGATAGGATATCAACCAGTCATTAGATGTAGACTGCTTCTGAGGAGGAGGTAAATGCCATTACCTTTAGCTCAGGCTAATTTACAGAGGGACCTAATCTACAAGCCCTTAGCTAACAAGACCCCTGAAACTGGGGAAGGAACGGCTCGGGGATAAGGGTGGCACCCAACAGTAGTCATTATAGTCCACTTAGTGTGCTGCTCAGACCCACTTGTCTGATACAAAACTGCCATCGCAGCAAGGAACAGCATTTCCAGGATTCTGATTGGTTTCACTTCCTGGTGAACTAAAAAGATGAATTTGAATGCCATGAACCACAGTCCTTCCCACTAAAGTCATCTCAATATGTACCGTATTTTCTGGCGTATAAGACGACCCCCTAATTTTACAGTTAAAACATAGGTTTAGGCCTATATTCGCTGTATAAGACTATCCCCCACTTCAAAGAAAAGACTTACTTTGCCGTCGAGATCTGCAGGTAATTTTTGTGCAATTTTGGTCTTTTGCCCCCGATTTTCGGTTGACTTTTTTTCGTTTCAAAAGTCTTCTTATATGCTGGAAAATACGGGTTCATACTAATTTCTTCTCCTATATTACCCAGTTTAGATGCTCCTTACCAGCTCAGCTAGGGTGTCTGCTCATCTGGGTGGATTGTTTGATAAAATGACTCAAACCCTCATCACCAAAAGGATAGAGCCTCTAGTCACCATGCCTTTTTCAGGCCATGTGTACTACAGTTGTCCATTTATTGATCAGATTGGGCAGGAGAGTAAAAACAGAGGCTTCAGAGAATCTCCTGGATGCCCAAGTGTTCTCTCCCCACACTGTGAAGTAGCTTATCCGCCTCCTTCTCATGGTCAGGTTCAGTTCTCCCTGACAGAATGTTAACTCTTCCTTGCTTATTTGTATCTTGGCATGAGGAAACTGATGTAATCGGTGACAGACGTAGCTTAAAATGTAACATGACTCTTTCTGAATCTCCTGGTAAAAGTATTTTCTGTTAGGAAGTAGGGCCTGAGACAGAGCCTAGAATTTGGTGGAGAAAATACTAAAATTACCCAAGTGGGTCACTTGGGTTAATGCTAAGTAGAACTATTGACTGTTATCTCTTGGTTTCTAAACCCATGAATTTCACATACTGGGAACGTCATAATTTATAATGATAGTTGGTTCAGGGCATATATTCTGTTCTGGGGATGGGTAAGACAGAGTATCATAACCAATGTGATACTTCAGCTGTGTCTTCAAAAGGCTGCTTGATATCTCCATTATCCTCTGAGGGTTGCTGGTATATATGTTAGGATTAGTGGCTACCACAGTCATATGCCCACTGTCATAATTTTTGCAGTGATACAGGACCTTTAGGCAGATGCCACATTATATCAGATCCCATTTCAGTGAATCAAAAACCTGAAAATGTTCAGGTAAGCTAGCTAGCTAAAACCCTGTGGGCAGAGAAGGCTAACACATATCCAAAATACATGTTACTTTTAGTCAAGTTGCATTGCTGACTCTTCCAATGATTCTACCAGAATGGAAGAGGTTCAGTGTTATGAACTTGTCACACTGACTGGTTGGGATTTTCAAGGAATAGTGCCATCCCAGGGACACAGCATCCGTCTTTGTTCCTGACAGGCTGAACATTTGGCAGTGGCAGAAACTAGACTGGCATTTGTGAGTAAGAGTTCATGCATAGCCTACACTCCTGCCACCGAAATGACTGCATTCATGTACAGTCATTACAGGCACTGAAGTGACTGGCAACGGAAGCAGGTGAAAAATCAAGTAGCTAAATTGTTCCTTCTAATTCACTGGTCAGTCTTCTCTTCTGCAGTGGATAAATTATGGTGGCCAGTAGCATGCAATATGAGGGTCTTCCCCCTTTGTGCCTGCCTCCACAGGTATATTTACATGCCTCTTTTTCAGATTTCTTTGTTACAAACTTCTTTCTCAATCTAGTTAAAAAGTTAAGCCAAGCCATTCACCGCTGTCAATGATTTAATATATATTATTTTATCAGGCCACTTTTCTATTTACATATAGTGGACAGCCAAGTTCACTACTGAAGCCTGCCTGTTGGGAGGATTTCCTCTCACTACAATCTTTCAGCAACCATATCACAGTGGGGAAATAGTGCAATTTGTGTTTGGGTTGTACCAAACCTACACAGCCAACCTATCCTTAAACCAATCTTATTTGGATTCCCTCCCCCACCAAACCCACCCCATAATCATGTCATAAGTGCTCCTATGCAGCCATAGATGTGAAAAGAGGGACAGTGGCAATGCACAGAGACAATGGCAAAAGTCAAAGGGGTTTGTAATACCGGAGTATGCCACTAACTTTTGTCCTCTGCCTTGTTCATGCCAGTTTTCAAATATGCCTCTTCCATCTGGTGACAAATTACTGTTGGGTCCACCCAAATATACCACTTGGGGGAGAAAATACCAAAATTACCCAAGTGGGTCACTTGGAATAATGCTAAGTAGGACTATTAACTGTTGTCTCTTGGTTTCTAAACCCATGAATTTCACATACTGGGACATAATAATTTATGACAGTTGGTTCAGGGCATATATTCTGTTCTGGGATGGTCACATCTGGGGATGTTCCAGGTCATAATGGTTAGTCTGGTTGCACCGTTACTTGTATTTCATAATGTTGCTCTGCCTCTCCTAAGACCAGCTAACATGCCAGAAGCTATTTTTCAAATTATGAAACCCTGGCATATCCTTTCTCCAGCCCTAGGGTTTTGTGTTGTGATAGCTACACAAAATATGGAGTTTGTCATAAATGCCAGTGAGCATCTTTTACCATAGATACTCTACATTTTGCCACTTCTTGGTCATTCAGTTTGATTAGTTCTATGTCATAGATGCATGGACCAATGTAATTTCTGCTAGAGGTCCAAATAGTGTAGGTCCCTTAGAATTGTATTATGCAGAGGGCAAGAGAATTAACATAGACTAGGGCCAGACCAATAGAGTAAGCTGTGGGAAGTCTTATGTGAATGCAAACTTCGTTGGTCGTGCCTCCTGATTGGGAAGAAAAAGAACTCATTTGCCATATCAGGGATCATGTACCAGGCACCTGAAGCCATGTTAATTTGCTCTACTAAAGATGCCACATCAGGCACAGCAGCAGCAATTGAGGTTACAAGTTGGGTGAGTTTAACATGGTCTGCTGTTATTCTCCAGGGTGTTTTTTATGTAAGTTACACTGTTTATGTGATGTAGACCACACCTAGGCAGCCTTTTAGGCCATTAAGAGTGGCATTAATTTCTGCCATTCACCTTTATGTGCACTGTTTTTTTTGACTTAACTGTGTTGGTTGGGGATGGAGAAGGGAGGTGTAGTTTTATAGGCTTCCAATTAACCTTCCCCCTTGCTGGTTGTTACCCTACAGACCAGCTATCAACCACGAAGTATGTCATTATACATTCAGGGGTTTGGAAAATGACCACTAAGAGAGTTTATGGATCCACAATCCCACTGTACCAATCTAAGACACCATTTTACCCCATAATACACACTAGAACAAGAGGACTATGATGACACTTTGCCTCAAGGTATAAATGTCAATCTGTCAAAGCTGTACTTAACATTTCCTTTCACTAATGAATTATAATAGTTCAGGCTTCTATGACAAAATGCCACAAATTGGATGGCTTGTAAACAAAAATATTTTTTTTTCACAGTTGGGAGGCTAGAAGTCTGAGATCAAGGGGCCACTATGGTCTGATTCAGCTGAGAGCCCTCTTCCAGTTGATAGATGGCTGCGTTCTCATCAACTTCTCATATGGCAGAAAGCAGAGATATAAGACAAGCTCTTTCATGACCTTATAAAAAAGCACTAATACCTTTCATGAGGGCTCCAGCTTTATAACATCTAGGTCTATCTATCTTCCAAAGATTCCCACCAGTTAATACTATCACACTGGGTGATAGAGCTTCAACATGTTAAATTGGGGGGAAGGGCACTAACATTCAGTCCATACAGGTATGGTTAGCAAAATAAATGGCCATAGATTTCTTTTGGGAAGGATTAGATGGATCATAGTCATTACTATAGTCCTTCTTCCTGGGACTGATCCTATTCTTTAACCAGTGGGTTTTGGATCTTAAAAAATTTGCTCACATCCAGAATTTGGGCAAAGGATTATGAGTTTTTATTGAGGTTACTGCCTTCAATTTCCTAACCTGTCAATTTTTTTTCTTTTGAATGTATAAACTAAACAATAAACTGTTGGCTACCATCTGTTTTGCTCCTCTACACATTTATGTGTGTCAGGTTATTCTCATTGCCACTCTCAGCATGCCACTCATTCAGATAATTGTGCTTGCTGAAGTGGTTTGGCTCAGTGGATAGAGCGTCTGCCTGCGGACTGAAGGGTCTCAGATCAATTCTGGTCATGGGCATGTACATTGGTTGTGGGCACATCCCCGGTAGGGGGTGTGCAGGAGGCAGCTGGTCGATGTTTTTCCCTCCTCGATGTTTCTGGCTCTCTTTCTCTCTCCCTTCCTCTCTGTAAAAAATCAATAAAATAAAACTATACAGATAATTGTGCTCACCTTGCTCCTGATGTGTAAGTATGTTCTGGCTTCTATTTCTTTGAGATCCCACTATTGCCCTTGCTATGAGGAAGTAACAGCTTTTTATATCAGATTTTGAGGTATAACCAAGAGGATTTGCTGATAAATTAGATGTGGAGAATGAGAAAAAAGAAGAGATATAATAGATAACTCCTAGAGTTTTGGCTGAATGAGATAAAAATGTAACCATTTACCACCATATTGAAAACTGCAAGAGTAGCAGGCGTGGAGCAAGGGGAATCTGGAGAAGTATGGAAACTTACAAAAATGGAATTTATGTTTTGACTGGACAATAAGACTGCTTATAACACTGCTACATTTTAGCAGCTTATTTTTTGGTGTACATGGTTAGCCTGGCATATTGCGAAAATAACCATTCCCCTTTCTTTGGAATTTACTTACCAGGTAGGGCCTGAGCCAGAATCAAACCAATGTCTGGGGTGGTAAAGTGTGAAATAAAGAAACATGTCAAGATGCTTGGCACTCTTCCAGTTCTCCCCATTTCTCTAAATTCTGTATGGATCTGTTTCTTGCTTTACTGGAAACCACTGCCTTCAGGATTTAATATCCACATGGGAAGACATTTTGAGAAGATAGAAGAAGAAGGTGACACTATTGCCACTACAAGTCACGGATTTTCAAAGAAATTAGATAAGATACATCACTAAAGAGCATCCTCAATTAGCAATGGCTTCAATATTATTCAGCATCTAGAAAAATCTGACCCTCTCTGCTTGACTCATTACTGGATTCTCTAGCTTCTTTAAAAGAATTAAACATCAGGTTCAAATGCTGGCTTTTCAGCAAGCTCTCCTCACATTCTGATGATGGGGGAGACTGATCTAGCTGCCTCATTTAGAGCCTGGATTTTAGAGTAGGTTATGTCAAAGAGCAGAAAGTGGTTACATCATTTACAAATGGAAAAATGAGGGAGTGAGAGGAAGTTTTGAATTTTTCTAAATTCGTATTGAAAAATGCCAAAACTGTAAAAGAGGGGTACTGGCTGATTTTGGGATCCATTAGAGGAAACATGCCCTATGACACAGAAAAATATAGCCGAAAAATGGACTCTGGCAGCATCTGTGTTCATGGCATGCTGATAAAATGGTGGCAATCAGATTGAAAATGAGGCCCTGTAGGCAGAAATGGTTTTTAGTGGTCCAGCTCTGTACCTCTGAAAGGTTTATTTTAGCACATTTGTAAAGAATTAAACAGGAAAGATACTTAGTTGGAAGCCCTTCAGTTTCCTTTAGCCTTTCTTCAGACAAATGTTGAGGCAACTGCCAACTTCTATTTAGGACAAACTGATTTTGTTGTTTGTTTGTTTATGCAAGCTCTTTCCTGATCTCTAGAGATTTGGGTCTCAAATGTCTCTGACACTTTTAATTCATTTATATTTGGCACTTTGTTGCATCCTATGATGATACTTTCTAATTTAGAAATATTCAAAATGGAAAAGAAATTCTCCAAAGTAGTCAATCCCAGACCCTTAAGCTATCTGAGATGATTAGTTAAAAAGTGCCATTCTCAGAGGATCTTTTCTAAAGATCTCAATCAATGAATACATTAGGAGGAAGAAATATAGATGGCAGCTAAACACTGGAAGTTGGACAATTAGGATTAGAAAAAATATTTCCTCATTGTATGCAGTGATATTTATATCTACTTACAAGTCCTGTATCAAATAATTATAGAGCAACTGAGAAGCAGCTAGGTCAATAAATACGTTATCAGAAAATGGTTTATACCTTTGAAGATGTGGTAGGGAGAATAATGATTATCCAAAGATGTCCATGTCCAAACCCCCAGAATCTATTACTTTACATGTAATTAAGATTTAGGACTTTGAGATGGGGAGATTGTCCTGAATTACCTGGGTATGTCCAGTCTAATTAAATGAATCCTTAAATTGAAAGCCTTTCTGGCTGAATCAGAGAGAGATGTGACAATAGAGGTTTAGAGAGATATGATGTAGTTAGATTTGAAGAAAGAAGAGGGCCAGGAGTCAAGAATGCAGGTGACCTCTCAAATCTGGAAAAGACAAGGAAGTGGATTCTCTCCTAGAGCTTCCAGAAAGGAAGACAACTTTGCAGATCCCCAGTGAGGTCTGTGTACAATTGCTGAACTCCAGAGCTGTAAGATGATAGATATGAACAGTTTAAGTTACTAAGGGTGTGGCAATTTGTTAAAATAATATTAAAAGAACTAATGTGGAAGAATTACACCTTTGATAAATTGTACTATAACTAAAAATCTTTGACATGTACAAATATCCTGCAATCAGCAAAAGGTGAAGTACAAGCATGTGGACAGATGGCTATGAAGAAGCCATTTTAAAAAAAATTATGTATTTTTTTATATTTCTGATTCTAAAAATAATTATTATTCAATATAGAAATTCAGGAAAAATGAACAAAAATATAGCACATAAAATTTCAACGTTCTTTGTCAACTGTTATCAATATATTATTGTAATTCTATTTAAACATTTTCCTAGATATGTTTGTGTATATCTATAATAATAAAAGCATAGTATGCTAAGTAGACCGGACATCCTTCTGGACTAAGCCGGGATGCAGAGGGAAGCCCGTGCCGGCAGCCGGGGTAAGGAAGGCTTGTTCTTGCACGAATTTCATGTATTGGGCCTATTTACATAAATAAACAGATATACAAATGTATGCATATGTATATAGTATATATAGGCCTATGTAAATGTACTTTATATGTTTATAAGCATATATATGTATTTATAGACACACATAAACGTACATGCACAGAATAAATGGAATTTTATTATATATCTGTAAAAGCAAAAAATACTTATTTAGAATCCCTTCTCTCCTCCAGAAATGGTGGATCCAACTCATAGTAAAGTCTTTGTTCTCCTGAGCTCCTTCATGGATTTATAAATGCACCTGAACTCTGTCTACATAGTTACCAAGCTAGAAACTTGACAGTTGTCTTTGACATCTTCTTTTTCTCCATTTCTCAGCCTCAGTCCATCATCAATTCCTTCCAATATTGTTGTATTAAGACATTGTGTGTCTATTTCTTTCCTTCTCTATTACCACCACCTTTTCCCAAGTCTATTGGCACTACATCTCTTTACCCACCTATGCTTATCTCTCTCAGAAGTGGATTTCACATGCATCCAAAGTGACCTTTCCAAAATAGATTTCAAATATCATCTTTAGTGAAATATTTTAATGTTTTGTCATTGCTCTTAGGGTCAGACCAAAATATCCTGAATTTGACAAATATAATCTACATCTCCGAAACCAGTTTAGCTCAGTGGTAGAGTGTCGGTCTGCGGACTGAAAGGTCCCAGGTTCGATTCCGGTCAAGGGCATGTACATTGGTTGCGGGCACATCCCCGGTAGGGGGTGTGCAGGAGGCGGCGGCTGGTTGATGTTTCTCTCTCATCGACGTTTCTGGCTCTCTATTTCTCTCCCTTCCTCTCTGTAAAAAATCAATAACATATATTTTTTAAAAAAAAATAATCTACATCATATACTTCCTTTCTACTTCTCTAATCTTTTCTCATGTAAATGATAGCTTTGGGAGAAATGTAAAGAAGTTTTAAACTTTAGGTCTGAATTTCTGTATAGTGAGGAGGCAATGCAAGAATAGTTCCCCATGAATTAATTTTGAGGATATTTTTGCCAGAGATGTCCCCTGCTGAAAACTGAATTGTATTTTTAACTAAATATTATGTGGTACACATTTTTATGGTATCATGAGTTTTTCAGATGCAGTAGAAAAGAGTACAGGCTTTGGAGGTGCGATATTCCAAGAGATCTTCCATACGAGAGAGTAAATAATAATGGAATGTGTAGATCCTGTCAAAACAAACCCCAGGATTCTGCAGCTGCTGCAGTTACTGGGTCTGTGGTAACCATTTCACCCACTGATCCCATGGAAGAGTCTCCTCTTCTACCTTAACAAAGTGAAGGATACTAAGCTGACATTCATTAAGAGCTTGTGCTCTGCCAAGCATATGCTATACTATCTGAAATATACAAGCAAAGATAAGCAACTCTAACCTCAGCCATTCTGCAAAATTTCAGAGAGGTCCAAATTTAGTCATTCCTCTGAACAGGAAAATTCATGGAGAAATCAAAGAGCTAGTGAAGGTTATTGGGGCAAACTTGCATGCCTCAGTGAGAGAGCTGAGTGTCCTGCTTTAGAAACACTTAGAACTAGAGCAATGGGTGAAGAATAAAGAACAAATTGGCAAGAGTCCTGTACTGATGTCCTTTCAGCTCATTTGTTCATAACACATCGATTTGATGGGTGTGGGCCTTATTTTCAAAATTTAATTGGTTCATCCCATCTTGTTTCAAACAATTTTAGGTAGACTGTTGGCTATGTAAAATACAATGAAATAGCATTTAGTGGAAGCAGATAAAAAATTAAAGAGGGGTGATCAGGAGTTAAAAAGTGGAATGAGTAACAAAGTAGAGGAAAGTGATGCCTTGGGGCAGTTGTAGACTCAAAAGCACCAACCTCTGTCAATGTAACACCTGCAGGCAGTGGTGACTTAAGCCCTGATAAGGATAAGATGGTATGGCTTAGCCTGCAGTTGAGGCCTCTGCTTTTTTGGAGGCTCCCAAGTAGACAGATTCCCATCCTGTTTGCTCCTCAAGCATCTCCATTCCCTCTTTCAAAATGTTTATAATACATATGGTCACCTCTGCAGTGTCTATTTGTGTTTGACTGTAAGCTCCATAAAACTTGGTTTGGTATATTCAGTACTATATTCTATTACCTAACACAGAGACCAGCATTTAGTAGTTACTCCATACGTGTTCTTTTAAGTTAATGATATGGATCAAGGCAGGAGAAGTCAGAGAGAAACATAGGCAGAGGTTAATTGATTCAATCAGAGCTGGGAATAAAATTTATTTTTCAAAATGTCACTTTATGATTGTAAAATGTGCAATTACATGAATGATGCCTTGCTATGTTTAAACAATGCCATATTGTTGGACATCTTTTTTATTTCCAAGAGCACTCTGCTGAATATCTTCATTCACAAATCTTTTCCTCCATCACAGTTTGACTGGATATTCAAAGTGAAATCATTGTGTTGAGTATGTGAACTATTAGAAATGAAGTATTGCCTTCTCTCAAAAGAATAACTGCCTCTCAGTGCCAGTTGATGTTTATGTCTCTATCTTTTGTTATGCAGTCCACACCTTCAGGAATCATTTTAAATTTGTGATTTCCCAGAAGCTACTGCATATTTAAAAAGGCACTATGGGCTGACCCTCCCAGGTTTTGTACCCACCGACATAACACACCTTTGGCAAAATAATTCTCCACCCCGACATGTCCATGTCCTAACTCTCATTATCTGTGACTATGTTATATTGCATAGCAAAGGGAACTAAGATGGAGTTAAGGTTGCTAATCAGCTAACATTAACGAAAGAGAATATTCTGGATTATTTAGGTAGGCCTGATGTAATTACAAAGGCCTTTTAGATGTGGAAGAGGAAGGCAGAAGAGTCAGTGTCAGAGTGATGTGATATGAGAAAGACTCAGGATATCATTGCTGGCTTTCAAGATGGAAGGAATCAAGAACCAAGGACTGGGACAGCCCCCAGGAGCTGGAAAAAGTAAGAACGCAGATTTGCCCATAGAGCCTCAAGAAAAAACTAGCCCTGCCAACAAGTTGATTTTATCCCAGCGAGACTCATGTGGGTATTGTAACTTTTGAATTGTAAGATATACATTTGTATTGTTTCAAGTCATCAAGGTTGTGATAAGTTATTACCGCAGCTCTAGGAAGCTAATACAACTAACTCTTCAGCTTCCAAAGACCAGCTCTGCCTAGCCTCACCTATACCCTCTTTATCCATTCCAGCAGCAAGTGCTCAGTCAGCTGCTCATGCTGCTGCACCTTCTGTTTTATGGTAATGCCCCTTAAGACAGGGAAATAAAAATAAATACAGAGGAATGTGATTGTCAGGTCTAAGCTCAAAACTCCAGTTTGGAATTTACATTTATCGATGTCTGATCAGCAGATCAACTGATATTGACTGAAACTAACCCTTGGCCATGGCCTTCCTCCTTTGGCTATTGTCCCCAGCTCTGTGTCCTTTGATAGGTACTAATCAGCGCATGTTCTCTAAGGATAAGAACAAGCTATTAGCACCATGTTTTGTTTTGTTTTTTAACCTCTTCAAAAGTTTGGTCCTTCTCTTTACAGATTCCAAGCTGGGAAATCCTCACACATTTTTAAATACCAGTAGCAGACTCAGGTATAGCAGATGATTTTAAACAAGGCAATCACTTAGCCAGTGTTAATTGCGCCCTCTCTGTCAACAAATCCCAAAGAGGAGATCAGTCTCTGTGTGAGTCTCACTGGGAAATAGGTTATTGTTTTATGGGACTCTTGTTGCAAATCTCTGTAAACTCTGACATCAGTCATGGTCTGCTGCTGTAGTGTAGGAATTTAACAAATGTACACAGTCCTTGCCTAAGAGCAGTGCTCATGGTTCAGATGCTCAATCAAGGGTGCCAGTGTCAGATCCAAATTCAATTAATGTTTGGTGAGTACCCACACTATATTAGACACTGTTCTAGAAACTGTCATGTTATCTCATCAATTCTCACAACAGCCCTCATTTTACAAAGAAGAAAATTGTGGCACACCAGGGTTAAACACATTTCTTCAGCTCACACAAGCTAGTAAGTGCCAGAGCCAGTTTTTGACTCTCTAGTCTTTTGCCATGGAGTCAATGCATTTCCCACTACACAGTCTCCACCTCACAGCACTTGGACTAGGAGTGTAGGAAACACAGGCATGAAGCTAGCTTCTATTGCAGCCTAGTCCAATGGCCAGTACCAATCTTTGTATAACTCCTTCCTTTCTGTTAGATACTCTGCTCATAGGCGCTCATTATGGCTAATCTAGAGCAAGAGATGGTTGGTGCAAGCCCTGTGGACAGAAACACAACTTTAGTAGCCTTGGAGCAGAAAGTGTGCCAAGAGATAGAAAGAACTTGAATCTCCAAATGTAATTTCATATGGGGGAATTATACAAATATTTTAACGGTGGAAATATTATTTTAAATAAGTGGGAATAAATCACAATATTATAGATCTTGAGAAGACCTTAGACATCATCCAGTTTTTATTCTTCACTGAGGAAACTATGGGTAGAAAATATCAAGGTTCATGGCCAAAATATTATATAAAACAATCATGGAGGTTAAATTAAAGCCTCTTGTAACTTAGGGCAATATTTTTTTTTAATACATGATGTTATCTCTTCTAAAGGACTATAATTTTAGGTAATAGCACTTCATAATTTAGCTGTAGAATTTCCTTGTACATTTATGAAAAAAAGTCATTTCTTGAAAGTAAAATACCTTGTTAAATCTAATTTAAAAATGCTATAGAGCTCTAGTGAATTTTGCAGCCACTTATTGCAGGACCCAGAGTAAAACTGTAAAAAGCAGACAGACATGATTTGTCTGCATAAGTGGAATCCTCTGATCGTGGCTCTTCTGCATGCAAAACAAGGTAAAATAATGGGTCATATACTATAAAAGACAGATTTCTCTTTTCTTTCATTGAAACTAAACACCCTTATTAGCGATGATGAAATGGCAACTGAGTAAAGCATAAAGATTTTGTTTCCAAAGCAGCAAAATGACCAAAAACTTTATCCCCATTTCTATGTGTACAACAATAAAAATGAGCCAGAATAAAAACAAAACAGGCACAGTTTCTAAAATTATTCATTTCATCCATATATCTTAAGTTGACTATGATAATCTCTCACTATGGATTCCTTCATTGATCCTGATTAAGAACTTGTAGTTTCTGATTGGTGGTAGTAAAAATAAAACTATAAAGAATCAAGAAAAGAATTTTGTATAATACACTATATTCTACTAAATTAAATATAGTTGACTACTATATAGTTGACTACTGAGTGTTCCTGTGATTTGATTTATATGCACGTTAGAAAACTTCACCTTCCTTAGTTATATTATATAGTTCATAAAGTAGAATGTTAATGTTAATTCCCACAAAGCTGGGTGGCAAAAATCTGTTCAGGAATATTAATTCTTATTATGCTACTTTATTTTAATGAAAAAAATAAATTTTTAACTCTGCAAATTCTAACTTATAATACTTTATTTTAAATCAGTGATTTCCAACCCCTGTGCCACAATAATTTTTAAAACTTGCACTACTGACTTCTTTTCCCTTAGATTGTCAAATAAAAAATCATAATGTCCAACACAACAATACCTATCTTATTATGAATGAATGAATTAAGTGTAAATGAATCAAAATTATGCCAATTTTTTGTCAGATTGTCAAAAAATATAACACTTTTTGGTGTGCCTCAGAATTTTAGTAATTAGTTTAAATGTGCCATGAGATGAAAAAGTTTGAAAATCACCATTCTAAAAACATTACTCATTTTAAGTTTGATGAACATTTATACTAAGAAGAATGCCAGGACTAGTTTGTTAGTTAGTAGCCCATTCAGAAAGTTTCTATGCCATTGTAGGAGCTCAAATAACTTTTGTTCAGAGTTCTCTTTAATCTAGATAATTTTTATAATCAGAAATTCCCCAGGATGGCGACATCCTTTCTCTTTCTCACTGTATATTACAGAGTTTTCAGTCCCTACCCACTGGGATGATTATTTGCAATTAGAGTGTACAGAGCTCATTCATTAAGAGACTGCATGCTGAATTCCTTGGCTTGTAAATAAGGCATCTTAAAACTTGATGTAATGAAGAATGATCCCCTTTTAGGTGGTCAGCCTAAAATCTGTGTTTTTTTTCCCCTTCTGGATCTATGGGGAGATAATATGCAGTCACTTTCTTCCTAAATCACTTTAATTCTCTCTAGATAAAATAGTCAACTATATTTGCATTAATTTAATTAATGCAGTTACATACAGATTTCTATTGCATAGTAAAAAAAATAGGTGAAAAGAAATTAGTTCTGCTCAGAGACTAATTTATTTCTGTCCAGAGTACAATACCATTTTCTTTTTATTCTTAGTGATTCAATGATAACACATCGTTATATCACCTATCATAATGTGTACCATTGTTGGGAGGATATACATGGATGTGGGTGTATGTGTATGCATGTATGGCCTTGAATGATTATACATATTCTGCATATGTGTACATATTGCATACCTAGTAAGAATTAATATAAGCTAAAGCAGGAAATAGCATACTTGGTATTTTCAAATGAATCCTAAGGATTTGGGTTCCCACTAAGGACAATCAGGAGTGATACTGAGAGCTCAAATTGGGTGTCCTGTCATTTTTTTGAGCTAGGAATTTGTTCTCTGCTATTTTCAGACATTATATAATTTTTTTTTAACAATTCCTTCAAAGTCCTGGTGAGGCTGCTGCTGTTTTGCATCTCATGTAGGAAACAAACCAAATATGGAATGCCTACAAGACATAATTATGTTAAAGAAAAGGAAGGGGGAAACGATGGCTCAAGATCTCTATGCTGGAAAGTCTTTGCAGTGCCAGTCCCAGTTCTAATTGTGGGTGGAATGGAGACCTAGTTGTCAAGGGCCTTGCTTTGCGGAGCCAGCACAGGAAGGCAAAGAATGAAAGTAGAGAGCAGACAAACGTCTCTGCAGAGTACAATTCATTCTTTGATTCTTTTTCTTTTTGAGTAGATTTTTTTTTTGCTTGGCTCAAAATTTTGTTTTTATTTTGGCACCAATGACTTACTTCTTAGTGACTTTCAGGAAAGTCTTCTAAATTTATAAGTGTTAAGATGTTTGCGCTAGTAGAGAGAAAACTCTAGAAATGTCCATAAATAGAATATGAATAAGTGTTCTACAGTCATTAGAAAAAGAAAAGAGATTGTGTTGATGTGTGTGTATTTATAGGACTGTATACATTTCTTGCCACACTAAGCTCAGAGTCATAGGTCACAGATAATAATTACCCAAACTAGAAAACATTATATGACATCTTTATTGCCATAATATTAATAGAAAAAATTAGAAAGAAAATATCAGAAGAAAACACTTATACAAAATAGTCCAATAAACCACATTACAACAACAAATAATTAATTCACAGCCTTCTGAATTTGGTGATCTAAATAATGGAAATAAATTTCCCACCAAAAGCATCTAAAATAGCTGAGTATAATATAAAAACACTAATAAAAGACAGTTTAGATAGTCATATTAATTTTGAACAAAGTGCCTGTCATAAAAATTTATTAATAGTGTCACTTCATAATGATAATAGTTTTAATTCACCAAGAATATATAACAATTTAAAAATTTTATGCACTTATTAATACAGTTCATATTCTTTAAACTTCCAAGTGACATTGCCGAATCCGGTTTGGCTCAGTGGTAGAGCGTCGGTCTAGGGACTGAAAGGTCCCAGGTTCGATTCCGGTCAAGGGCATGTACATTGGTTGCGGGCACATCCCCAGTGGGGGTGTGCAAGAGGCAGCTGGTCGATGTTTCTCTCTCATCAACGTTTCTAGCTCTCTATCTCTCTCCCTTCCTCTCTGTAAAAAATCAATAAAATATATTTAAATAAATAAATAAATAAATAAATAAACTTCCAAGTGACAGAACTAAAAGAGAAATATACAAGTCCACACTGTAATTGGAGATATTTTAAAAATACAGTAACTCACAGGTCAAGCAGACCTATAAGAATATAGATAATTTTAACAGCATAGCAAACAAGCTTGAAATAATAAACATATGAGGACATTTTCACCCAACAAATGAGGGCTCACTATTTTTAAAAAATGGTGAAAATTATAACTCTTAGCCACATGCAGGGGTCTGCTACTTACTTACTGTATTTTTTCTCCTTTGAGAATATTTTTAAAACTCTTGAGTCCCAATTTCCTCAAATTTAAAATGATAATAATAGCAGTTACCTTATAAGACTGCTATAAGCTATTACATTAAACTATGAATGTAAAACATCTGGAATGTGCAAGTTGCTAAAATAAAGGCATTTCTGCCTTATTCTAATATTTACCTCACCCAGGTTCAAAGAGCAGAACCTTCATAACACTATCCTAATACATCAAGAATCTGGAAACAAGCTTAAATTAAATTTGTTCTGATTTTTATATGATTTCACTGTTTTTTTCTGATTTGGACCTATACTTTTACAGTTTAAATATTCTAAATATGCAATATAAAACATCTCTTCTTGTTTGAGTCACTGAGATTTTCCCTTTCTAGACTTCCTGTAGTTTGTGTTTTACTTTGAGTGTGATAATGGCAATTGCTGCAAGTTGAGTGCAAGAAGGTTTCTGGCATAGGTCCAGAATTCAGAGGTCATAAATTCTTCCTCATATTTGTGTATTCTAATTCAGTTTCTACAAATTTCCATTTGTAGAATGGAAATATATATCAAGTAGCTAAATGGCATTTCATAGAAACTAAAAGATCTGTAGTTTGTTCATATTCTATTACTTTGAAAAATATGTATAGCAATTAGAGTGTTTTCATGTTTGCTTGGTTTGGTTTGCAGAATATATATGTCACTTAGCCAGAATCCAAATGGCTAGAAAGGCCATGACATGAAAGTTAGTATTCATTCACAGTTCTTAGCAAGCATTAAGTGTGGTCAGTGCTCAATACATACATGTTGATTGGTGAAGGACTAACCAGACACTTACTAGATTGGAGCATAGCACAGGAAAATGAAAGGAGTCAGGAGGGCTGGGAGGTTGCACAGAAAGAGAAGAGACTGAAAGAGAGTTCAAAGACTGAACATTCTGGAAAATCCTGCAAGTGCAGTCATTTATGAAGTGCGTGATGGTGTGCGATTGCTCACAGTCCATTGATGATGTAGAGGGTATGTACAGTATAAACCAGAAATGTGAGCAGGATGATTTAATTTTTTTGTTAGCAGTGGCACAGACTATAAAATATTTATGTTCATATTCTAAATATGTATGCCTGGAGTAAATAAATAATTTACTATTCAGGCTGTAAATTATTTACTAAGTTTTTCTAAATATATAATACAATTTGCATTTTACTGAAAGTAAACAGGTAGACTGATGGTCTTTTAGGGTTTTGAAATAAAAAAAAGAAAAGGAAAAAACATCAAGACTTATGCTACAGTTGAAAGTTTTCTATAAAGGAGAAAAATAGCAGAAGACAGCCCCAAATATATTAGCAACCCCCTCCCCCCAAATAAAACACCAACAACTTAGCCTTCCTTGTTGAAAATACCCTGTTACCTGTTATTCCCAAATGCCTAAACATGATAAATATATTTTCTTTGGAATTTCTGAGCTGGGTGTCTTGATTAGAAAATTTGGTACCACAAACCTTTTTAAAAATTCCATTTTAAAGCCTGCTGTGACTTCAAAGCAGTAAGCAAGACAATATCCTGTTTGGGTTGGATGCTCAATAAAACGTGGCTATCTGGCTGGTTCATTCTTTGGAATCAGTCTGCCAAAGATTTCAAATTCCTAACGATGACTCAGAAGAAAGCTCCTTCGTGAATAAATTTGCTTTCTTCTTAAGCATAGTATGTGTTGGTTGGCCAAACAGTTCAGACTCATTCCCTTGGCAAGCAGAGTTCTGAGTCCAAGTTGTTTTTTTGATACATCTGTTTCCAATATTAAGCATGGAGTCATGTCTTCTTGTCTCCCACATACAGACCTGGATGCATCCTCAGAATAGTTTGTGGGAGGTAACTCTGTAGTGGTGGATGGATAGAGGTAATGAACTCTACTGCCCAGAGTTCTCACTTCATGGGCATTAATTTGGGAAATATTGATTCCTTATGTGCACAAACAATACAATTTATACTGTATATTAATGAGAACAGAGGCTCTAGAGGCAGACATCCCAGGTTACCTCCCTATTTTATTTGGGTGATCTTGGGCAAGTCAACCTCTACATATCTCAGTTTCCTTATCTTTAAAATCATAACCATAGTGCTAAACACCTCAGAAATTATTATGAGGATTAAATGAGTTAAAATGCACAAAACACTTGAATGATGCCTTGCACACAGCATTCAATGAGTGCTAGTTCTTGTTATTGCTACTATTATTATAGATACTTTTTTCTATTAAATTTTGTGTTTATTTAAGAAAGAGATTTTCCTTATTAATTTTGGTAACTAGAAGGGTACAGGACATGTCAGATGATCAGTGAATACTTATTGAATGAGTGAATATGTGGATACATGTGAATAAATGGATTAATTAGTGAGCAAACGAAGTGAGATGCATACTTCAACTGAGTGGATTATTAAGTTATTGAGAATGTTCAGTGTAATTAACTCCCAACATGTACATTCATGTAAAATTCATAATATAATTGCTATATAATTATAAACTTATTGACAATTGTGTGTCATTTAATCAGGAATTCCTTTGTCGGTCTTAAATAAAATTATCTTCCCATTTTGGTTGGAAATTGAAAAGGTATTGGTCTGATTTTCCTGTGCAATAGGCTAATGCATTTACCTAAAAATTTGTAAAAATGGTGCCCTCAGAAAGGAGAATCTTGAACTTCTTGGTAACCTTTTTCTTTTATATCATTGAGTCTCTTTATAAGCTTCCTACCAGTGAGCCTGTATTCCAAAAAACAATCTTTGGGTGGTAGAGTGGTGGACAGCAGGGCTCTTTCCTAGGAACAATTGTACTTACCTTTCTATAAGAACTCTAGAGTCACTGTGGCTTCCTGTCCTTGGGGGCCCTGCTACCATAAAGTCCTCTGAAAACATGAAATCTGATGGATGTAGAGCTGGTGAGAACTTGTGGCAGCCAATGGGAGAAAGCAGTGGCAACATTTCTCTCTGCTTTCCATGGACAACCCAAGGCC
Organism: Pipistrellus hanaki; assembly: GCF_964339955.1. NCBI lineage: Eukaryota > Metazoa > Chordata > Mammalia > Chiroptera > Vespertilionidae > Pipistrellus > Pipistrellus hanaki. The sequence continues at coordinate 57,284,162 of NC_140506.1, forward strand.
CACATCTGGCCTTGGTTTAATCCAATTGCCAACCCCTGAGCAGACAGGGCGAGGTGTTGCCTTGACCATAGCCAAATGAAAAATCTGTGTTGCCAGACCAGAACCATCGGTGGCTATAGCATCTTCAGCTTGAATGTTAGAGCAGTGTGTGGAAGCCAACAACAAAGGCTGTTCTATTATGGCCTAAAAGGGAGGCTTCCTTGTTCTCCTTTTTGCATGCCCAAGGGGGTTGTAGAAAAGAATATTTATGCAATGGCTTAATGTGATTCTTGGTGCTTACCCTCATTCCCTTCTTGATGTTCATTCTATCACTGACGCTTGTTAAGTCAATGTCATTTATATCTACATTGCACTATCCAAAAGAGACAGAATAATAAATGAAATAAAGAAGAATGAGACTTAGGTATGGGATATGGGAAGTGGCAGGAACCCATTGTCTATAGTACTCGATCATAAAGCTATGTTGATGTTTTCGTGTAAATATATCAAAATATCCTGGTTTCAATTATTTTTACATTCAGTGATGACATATCTGATAATAATTACTTGCCATCTAATATAGAGTGCAAAGTTTTCATAGCTTTTTGCCACCTCTTTCTTTTGTTTTTCTCTTAAAAACATTCTTTGATCTGTTAGATTTAAAAAGTTAATAATACTTTTCTTTAAAATAGTGAACAATTTTTATTTTCTATTATGTGTTTGTGTGTACTTTCTAAATACTATACAAAGGACCTCCATCACTTTAGTAATCGGAAAAAACTATTAAAGTAATAATGGAATTGCAAAAAGAAAAGCTCACAATACTTCCCTGGAGGCCCTCCTCTGGCTTTCTTCCATGAAAACATTTTCTCTCTGCATGGGAGTCACAGAAATTGCTCAATGCTTTGTTGTTTTATTTCCATGGAGTCTGTCCCTTTTACATGACCCCCTCCTCATTTCATCACCCCTGCTTCTATTCTTGTAATAAGATAGCTTATAGAGGAGAAAATAAAGATGCACTATTTGTCAGCGACTCTACAAAATATTTCTGCCAACTTTATGGCTTTGATTGCTAATCTAGAAAGCTATGAATCTTCTCCCATCTTCCACCTTGGGTTGCATGTCTAGTCTGGCCCAGAATGGGTAGGGGTGATGGTCGGTCCCATCTCTACAATATATGGAAAACACTTCTTATTCTTGGTTTTACTTTGGCCTAGTCTTTAGCTTATGGCAACCAATTTTTTTTTCCTTTGTATTTGTTTTTTAACTATTAAAAAAAAAAAGCAAAAGCTGACTTTGCTGATTAAACTTTCTGTTTCCACTGCTGATTCAATGTCTGAGCTGAGTTTTTCAGGAATTGTCACTGCCTTGGTAAACTCCTTTGCTTTCTCCACCCTTGAGTCTTTCTTTTGGGAATGGTCCTTGGCTTTTTTGAGTCTAAGACTTTCTTTCCGGGAGCTTTTGGGTGTGGCTGACGCTTTGGAGGATGTCAGTTTCTTTTGTCTCTCCCATGCTTTCTTCCTCTCTACTTTTTAGAAATATAATAACATTTCTGGATTATTTCTCATTGAAGAGTATTCATAGTGAGATTGCTAGAGATTTCAGAGTCAGAATCCTAGGCATGAGAGGGAGAAGAGGAAAGGGTGAGTTGCATATAATGAAGATCTAAATTTTCTGCATTGCAATTCCTGAAGAAAAAAAAAAAAAAAAAAAAAAAAACCCGGTGGGAAGAATGGCCTTACTCTGTTTAAACACTTTCTTCCATTAGGTATGGCGTGAGCAATGAGAAGTCATCTACTGTTCTCTCTATTGGAACACTTTTCCCGGATTCACCTCCCAGGCTAATGTCCACTCACCCTTCAGTATTCAGCTCAAACACAAACTCTCTTTGGAATTATTTCTTCCTGCCTTAATTTCAAAAATGCCTTTGCCCATGGCCCACTCCTGATTAGCTAGGTGATCATTCTTCAAATACCCACAATCCTCTTTTAGTCCTCATCGTCTTGCATAGTAATTGTTTATTTTTACCACTAGATTGAGAGCACTTTCAAGGAAGGCCCTGCCTCTTTTTTTATCGTTGATACCTGGCATGGAGCTTAGCACACAGAAGGATCTCAGTAAGTATTTGTTGAATGGATAAAGGTTTGTGGCTCTGGTACTTCTGTTGCAGTATCGAAGACAAAGAACCCATCATACGGTACAAAGGCCACAGTGTGTCCCAGAAGTTCCTCTCTGTGATTCAAATCGCCAGTAACATCTTTTTCTAGTTTGAAATGTAAGGTGCCAATAGAATCAGGTTTTCCTGAAAATAAAACTCCTGTCTAGCTTCTAGAACTCCATAGCAAGGTTCCCATTGTGCAGAGGGCTACACTGCACCACTGTGCTCCATTGCAGTTGTCAGCATTTAGCCATCTCATGCAATTTTCATTCTGGTCGCTTTGTGATTCTTCATCTCTAGGCAAGAGGAGGGTAAATAAGAAAAATGTCTCTGATGTTCCACGGCAGCTTGGCAGTCACACAGCTTTGGAAATCCGGATACCATCCTACGTTGTCTGTGCAATGGCGTAGCTCCAAGTATTTTAGCTCTGAAAAATGAGCTCGGTTTCTGTCTGTGAGCTAACACATGCATTTTGAACACACTCTGTTAGCTCTGTGGGAATAGTGTCCTAGAATAACAATGCCAGAACCCAACAGGCTCTTTGAGATCATAATCTTATTTTTAAAAAGAAGGATGTGATAGCCAGAAAGGTGGAGAGATTTGCTCAAGGTCATGCCTTTAAGAGGGGTACAACTATAAGTCAGGTTTCTAGGTGCCCAGTCTAGAGATGTTCTGAACACAATGGGCTGCCTTTTCTAGCTTGGAGAACAGCTTGTGGCTTACAATGGATCAGAGGAAAGAGAATGACTTTTCCTTTACAGAAAAGGGGTAGGGAGGTATCCCACAAAGACTGGCATGTAACCTTAGACGGCTCTGACGCCTAGCTGGGCCTAGTTGTCCTTATCTTGAAAGTGGGAATGACAGTACTTCCCCTACCAGCTATTTTGAAGATTAGGTGACATCATGTCAGCACAGGGCCTGGCACAGAGCCTGGCCTTATGGGGAGCTCAGCAAACAAACTCGGTGAACAAGGGCCATTATTACCAACAAGCATGTTGTCCAGCTCCGTTCCCATTCCAGCTCCAGAAAGCTTCCCGGCGGGCAATCAATGCAGCAACCTGCTGGCTGCCGAGCAGTCACGCAGGACACATTTGTGAAGGGCTTGAGAACAAATCTAGTGTGCAAGAAAACAACCAAATTCCAATAAAGCCTAATTATTTGCACCGTTTATTAATAGCTCTGCTCCTCCGCCTCTCCCCCAGCAACAAATGAGGATGTGACTTGAGGTATGGCTCTGGGAAGGGAGGGCCTGGTGTGCATTTCTGCAGGGGGTCTCTCCTGCATAATGCATCCTGGCATCCAAGGGGGGTCTGGATGGCTGCCTGCTCTCAGCTTCCCTTTGTATCTCCCATCATTACCCATAAAAGCCTTCATTATAATTCGGGTCCCCTTTATTGCACAAATAAATAAAATCTGACAAAATTGTAAGTAAATCCTTTAGTGGTAAAATGCTAATAGAAGAGGGCAAAAATTAATTTTATGCATGAAGAATCTCATTAAGTGGCTTCACGGAAATAAAAGGAACTGGCACCAGAGACTGGTGGGGTGCTGGCTTCCTGCAGCCTTGCCCTGGAGGAGGCAGCGCACTCCTGCTGCTGCTGGTGGCACCAAGGATCTCAGGTGGCTGCATGGCTCCAGAGCCACACCTTCCAGGAAAGGCTTTAGCTCCAGGCCTGCAAAGTCTAACCCCAAGGCCCTTCCTCTCCAGAGGCCCTAGGGATGCACAGGGAGGGAATTAGGATGAAAGGTCTCCCAGAAACTTTAGCAAGGCCCTGGGGCAAGGCAGGAGGCATGCTCCTAAGAGAGCATTGCCTAGGCTAAGCAGCCACCAGCTTTCAAGATACCTGCAACCAACTCTAGCCCCTCCCCTGTAGGGCCCTCTAGTCCTAACTTAACCCTATAAGCTGCTCTCACAGGAGGATGAAGGATGTGCTGGAGGGGTAAGAGGAGGGAGGGAGGAAGGAAAGTGTGGTGCAGCAGCCTGGGCTTCAGCAGAACCCATATGGGTCCACTGGGGATAGGAAATGGATAGGAGGCTCAAATGCTCTGTCAGTGAGCCCCAGGCCCACCCGTCAAGGATTGATTCCATATTAGTTCTTGACCAATTAATTCTATGCATTTCTTCACTGCGTTTTTCTGGTTTTGATTCATGTTGTGTGGAATAAATGATCCATTTAATGTGGTTTACTTCCCCTCCTGGAAAGGAAGCTCTTGACATCAAGACAAAAATAATTTGTTCACTCCCGTATCCTCTCACCAGCTTTCTGCTTTCAGCCATTGTACGTTCTAGGCAATGCCATTCATCAATACATGTTTTCTCTAGATGTAAAATAACTCATTACCGGTTATTTGTGGTTTCAGTGTACAAAGACCATACACAAGTGTCTTATCATAGATAATTTTAATTGATCAACTATGTATGTACATACAATGTATTTGAAACACACAATGAAAATCTGCTGAGAGGATAAGGTTTTAAGAAAATATTATACTTTTTAACTTATTTTCCAGTGTGGCTGCATGTCTCATAAGGAAGAGACACTCAGATACAATGAGAACTGCATTGGATATCAGAGGAAACAAGCAATAACAACATTAATAAAAACAGGAAGGAAAAAACAACTCTTCAATAGCAGCCCCTTATTGATGTTAAGTTATTCCAGGAAAACTCTGTAAGTCCCTGAAAACATGCAGAGAAGACACCAAACACACTAACATTTGCCTGTGCACCTGGGCATCAATAGGGCAGAAACAGTATTAGGATAATGGTCAGAAGGGAATTAAATTCAGAAGCAGCAAGAAGTGACAGAATTACATTTGAATCCCAGCTCCATCTCTTAGCAAGTCTGAGACCTAAATAGTGTAAAATAGTCCATCTTTCTGGCCATCAGTTTCCTCAAAGTTCCTTTGAGGATTGTAGAAAGCAACGCTGTGCCTGTTTCTACCACAGGCTCTCCATAAATGACAGCTCTTACGAGTCTTTAGGGAACTGAGATTGGATGTGTAAGGTGAACCAGATTGTAATCTCTGGGCCTTTTCCAACTATTTGCATCTGACTGTTCCTTCTGAATATCTTCTGTTCCATATGTCGTGCCTTCACTTTGATGAAAGCACCAAAGCGATTAGAATAAAGAGCAAATGCATTTTTGAAATGTCAGCCCCAGAGCATTGTTTAGATATCGTTTCCAAGTTCCTTTCCAAGTTGTTTTTAAAGAATTCAATTTTCTTTATAAGTGTGCTTGCTGATCAAGGCACCTGCTTCATTGGTTGGGAATCTGGTTTTCTCAAACTCTGTTTTCATCACATGCCCCAACTTAATTGCCTTGCTCTCATCTGAATTACTGGATTTGCCGTTTGTTTTTATTGTGACCAGAAAAATGTAATATTTTAGCTATCCTTCTTTAAAATGAAAAAAATCTAAATAGGACTGTCATGCAATTAGTTAAGAATTATCCATTTGTGATTAAGTGAAGATAGTTTAGTTTAGTAGTTATATCATGAAATCTATGCAGGATGTTTGCTGCTCTTTGAGAAAGCTGTTCTTTAATGCACATTTAATATTGAAAAGTGTGAATTTACCTATTTCTTCTTAGGTCCTTTATCATGCTTGCCCACCTTTTTGCACCATGTGTGACATAGATGAAATATGAAGTAAAAGAAACATCATGATTTTCAAAACTAGCTGCACTTTCTAATTTTATAGACCTTTAAAAAATATAGAATATTGGAACTCACCCCCAAATATTCAGGTGTATAGTCTGGGAAGTCCTTTTAAATTATCAATATGCAACTGTCCCATGAAGTTGTATTTAGGGAGCATTAATCTAGTCCACACCACACATTTTACAACTGAGAAAATTACAGAGAAGGAGAGTTAAAGCAAGGTCACAGAGCTAGGTAATGACTGACAAGTTTCTGACCATTGGGCTATTCTGAATTCACCAGTTTCATTCTGCTCCTTGGAACCACTAATTTGATGCTATTGTTTGTATAAGATTTTAAAATTATTTATTTAATATATGTCTAAATGCTTATCCCAAATAATAGAAAATAATATTACAATATCAAAACAGCAAAACACCAAGGTTACAGTAGAAGACAAAAATCCAAAAACATCCAAGTCTGTAGAGTGAATGGACAAAACTTAGGAAATCTGTTTTTGTTTTTTTAGTAGTTCCTTAAATGCATCCCACTTATTTGACTGACACACAGAGTCTTAAAATGGCCAACCTAGGTATCTTTGGTTCCTTAGCAACCAAATCTGACTCCTGCATCGATGGCCCATGCACCATGGAACTGGTGCTGTAATTGGTCAATTGTATGACATGACTGGCTTAGCTGAGATGAGGAACTAGGGATGCCATTTCACAACTCTTTGAGAAACAGGATTATCCCAAGTTCTTATTTCTGTCTTTTCTTCTTCTCTGCAAACTGGTTCTAGGATAAGCAGTTGGAATAAAGTTGTCCAATAGCTGTGGTGTAGCTAGAGTAAAAGCCGATGGCAATCTTGACATCCTCAGACTCTCATTATGTCCTCTGGGTTGACAGCACTAAACTCCTGTACATTATCCCTCCCCTCTTTGTCTCAGGTCTCCTTTTTCATGGTGATGGCAGAAACAAATGACTTTGTATGTTTTCAGTATATGAATGGTTTGAGTTTCCCTGAAGAAAATAAATGTAAAACAATTTGTATGATAAAAACCTATTACATTTGAGCTTCAATTTCCTCAATGGCAAAATGTGAGAATTTAGCTATTAGCATCGTGTTTGATCACCAATACAAATCAGTAATAATTAAAAAGAGCTACTGATGGCTTTGTATTACTATTCATTATATTAACAATTTTGATCAGAGTGTTTTTCTAATGAAAGATTGATTCCAAATCTTTCACCATCTTCAAAACCAAATATTCTCAGCCTGCACAGTTAGCAGCTCTTTAATCTACTATCCACAGCATCTTGCATTAGAAAAAACATAGTTCTTCAGTGTGTTTATCACAAGGTATAGAAATTATTTGTTTTTAGGTCCTTATTTACTAGATTTTTAGCTCCTCCAAGAAAAATGCTATCACTCATTTCTTTCTGAATCTTCGGGGCCTAATGCAATGCCTGACACATAGTGGGTGTTCAGAAAGTGCTTATGGAATAAATAGAGAAGTGCTCAGGTTCAAAAGGACCTGGGCAATCATAGTGGCTAACACAAGGCTCCCCAGTTTAAGACCCACAGGCACACTGGACTTTGAATTTTGCTTTTCCAAATTACAAAGAAATGAAAATCAGCTTTGTCCTCCTCCTGCCTGCCTTATAACTCATGCTGTTATGGGTTAGAAGACTTGGCAGCGATAAGGCAAAAAGCCATTCTGTCAAATTTGGCACCTTGCTGTAAATTTGGATAATGGGTCTACTCCAGTTTAAAGAAGAAGAAGAAGAAGAGGAGGAGGAGGAGGAGGAGGAGGAGGAGGAGGAGGAGGAGGAGGCGGCGGCGGCGGCGGCGGCGGCGGCGGCGGCGGCGGCGGCGGCAATCTGGGCTTTTTCTCCTCTTTAATGGAGTCAGATAGTTGTAACAGTTTTTTCTAGCTTCATTTAACTCCCTTCTGTTATAAGAGAATGGGAAAATCAACTTTGACAGGAACTAGCATTAAGCTGCTGATCTACAGCTATGTGGCCATTTGCCATTGTTTGTAAGAAAACTTTTTAGAATTCAGAGGTTTCTGCACAGACACACTATAGTGGCTTTTTGGTTTTATAGTTATTCCAAAGAAGGCACAACTGATCTATGTATTCATCCCATAAATATTTGTTATGGTTCCTATACATTAGGACAAGATTTTCCTTAAAGTCACTTTTGGAGCTAAAGCACCAGGTAAATAAAAGAAATTTCCTGGTCTCTAGAGCTTTAGCAAATATTTAATTCTCATTTTGCCAGTGTAGAATCAGCAGATGTTGCCAACAAAACTTGTAAATCTATCAAGGGTCACATCGTATGGCCCTGGCAGGCTGCACTCGATAATGAGAGGAGAGAAAAAAGCAAACATTGCCCTCTGCACCACACATGCTCCACCCCAAACTCATTTATGCTCATCTTGCTGACTTGGTAACTGAACTTGAACATTGCCTGTCCACTTTGATTTGCTCCTTTATCTTAATGATTTTCAAAGGTAACAAGAGAATTGCAAATTAAAGAACAAATGAGGAAAAGAAGATACACCCTAAGTAGTTTTTAAACAATTCACCTGGAAAGCTTATGCACAGCTGCCATGTCTGAAGGCCATTACCAGTTCCTGGAAGGATAATATCCCCACTTCCTGTTCACTGCATTTATCTTCTCTGCTTGGCAGGAGAAAGCCAATCTGCTTTGCCTTTCAGGACATAAGGGAACAATTTTCATCTCACCTGCTTTCATTGAGCTCATACTACCACCTAGCAGGGCTTTGGGCATGTAATGCTCAGTAAATATTTGCATGCTTTACTCAGTAGTGCTATTTCCCCCTGTACTAACCAAAACAAGACCAAGTCATTTGAGTCTGTGATATCTGCAGTAGGGTCTGTTTAGAAACAATTTCTAGGAGAATTCCAGGCATCTGTAGTAGAATAACATGTCATACGGGTTCATAGCCATCTTTTCACACTAGATGTGACACTTTCTAATCCCCAATCTATATACATGTTCTGATATTTACCATTCCCTGATGACTACTTGCGGTGCTTCGTAAGGAGGAGAGTGACCATTAGGCTCCAGTCCTGACACATGTGACCTCAGAAAAATTAACTTTTTTGGAAATTTACTTCTTCATCTATACAACAAGAAGACTGGGATAAATTCTCTCTAAAATTAGAATGGTTAAGGTTTTCTCTGGGTACCAGTACCGCTCTGTCAGCAAGCTCTTCCTGGAGCACTGTGCTTATAAGAGTTGTGAGGTCACATTCTGGCTCAGAAAACAAATATCTGGGATGAATACAATGTCTGTCATTCAGTTGGAAGCACGAGTTTAAAGACTGAATGATAGGCATACACCAGCTATCTGACTCTTAGCTATGTGGCTGTGGACAACTTACTGAATCGGTTTTCTTATCTGTAAATGAATATAACATTAGTACCTAACTTAAGTACAATTAAATATAGTGATACATCAAATGCATTTCAAACAGTGACAGGAACATGGTTTACACTGAATGAGAGTTAGCTATTACTATTTTTTTTTTTGTTAATGTTATATTTTAACTATTTACCTAAGATCTCTTTCAGTTCTGATATTTAATTATGATAAGCCAACACTTGTACTTTATGAAAAGTACTAGCCCAGCCTATGGTGTACATTGAAATACCAGTCCTTGATTTTGGATAATCTGTTAAGTGTCAGTAGTGGTTTGCCACTGGGGGTCAAGAGTAATCATTCTTCATAGGAGGTTGCAAATAGGTTAACCCTATCTCTACATCAAATGGACACCTGGGTAATAATAAATGCAACTGGAATTCTTTTTTTCTTTTTATTTATTAATACACAAACTATATAATTAGTTAATATCCACAATGTATTATTGTGGACACTAGAGATGGAGTGACATTTACAACAGAAAAGATCCCTGCTCTCAAAGAGCTTAATTCTACTAAGGCAACAGGTGATAAGTAAGTAAACAGATAAAGAAAAAGGTCAGGCCGAAACCGGTTTGGCTCAGCGGTAGAGCGTTGGTCTATGGATTGAAAGGTCCCAGGTTCAATTCCGGTCAAAGGCATGTACATTAGTTGAGGGCACATCCCCGATAGGGGGTGTGCAAGAGGCAGTTGGTCGATGTTTCTCTCTCATCGATGTTTCTAGCTCTCTCTCTCTCTCCCTTCCTCTCTGTAAGAAAAATCAATAAAATATATTAAAAAAAAAAAAAAGGTCAGTCTCAGAAAGTTATAAGTGCCATGATCACCATAAAACCGTCCTGTGATAGGGAACACTTTACACCGAACAATCAGAAAAGGCTTCTCTGGGGACAAATGTTTGGGATGAGCCCTGACTCGGGAGTAGGAAGCAGCAACATGGCTATGAGGAGGATTGTTCTGGTCCTGTGCAAAGGCCCTCATGCAGGAGTGTGGCATAATGGAGGAACAGAAAGAAGCCCAGTGTGGGTGGAGTAGAGGAGAATGGTAAGGGCTGAGATGAGAAGATAAGTAGTGCCTGATGGTTTTGTGCATCACAGGTCCAGGTAAGAAATTTAGGTTTTATTCCAAATATATTGAGAAGCCACATGAATGTTATAAGCAGAGAAGTGACACAATCTGATATATGCTATACTTTTTTTTTTTCTGTGAATGATCAACACAATATCTGACTTTATTTTGCTCCATTGTAGCAGAGGATATCTTTTTTATAACTTAATTTTTTCAATTACAGTTTTCAGTCAATATAATTTTGTATTAATTTTGGGTTTACAGCATAGTGGTTAGGCAATCATATACTTTACAAAGTGTCCTCCCTGATGTTTCCAATACCCAACTGGCACCATACATATATTTTTAAAAGATCGCTGTGGTTTCTTTGTCCCAAAGGGATTTTAGTGGACCAAAGTGTAATCAGGTTAGGCAGTTGTCATTAATCCAGGTAAGAATTGAAGGAATTTGGAAGGTGAAAAGATTGGATAGATTGACATATGTTTCAGGGGGGAAGATGAAAAGATTTGCTTTAAACCGTGTTTAAGATTTTATCTAATGTGGCATTTGTCCCATATCTACAAACTTCTTTAAGGCAACAGGCCACTTTTTCCTCAAGTATCGCATTAGTTTCTAAGTATTCTGCTTGTTCTAGAAGCCTAAAAATGTTAATGCAACTTTTTTGAGTATTCGTCATGGAAAAAGCATTACTTCCACACACTGAGAAAACTGAATCAATAGGCACCACCAAAATAAATGTTATTGCTTGGTCTTTAGAGACATCACTATAATTTTATTGTTCTTCCACATGAAATAAATTAAAGTCCACAGCAAGTGATTAAAAACCCATTAAAATGAACAAACCTGAATTCTTAAACCAAAGAACTGTCAACATTTACAGCATTCCCCGTGCTGGGCTAGTCCCATGTGTGTGGCCTCCTTGCTTCCAACCTTCCTTCAGAACACTAGAGATTAAACTCCTCAGCTTGCGATGCCTAACTTCCCCAAAGAAACTCTGATCCAAACATATACCCTGCAGTGTCTTTGTTCCTGCTACATTGCTTTCAAGGTAAGTTATCTGGGATTCCTCCATCCTGGAGGAGGAATCCAGAGTTCAAGTCTCTGCTTCCCACTCAGATAAGTAATGTGACTCTGCCTTTATTGACCTTTCTTATCTAGTGACTTTCACATCTTTCTGCAGACATGTTTCTTCAGGATACTTTGACTTCTATCATAGCAAAGTTTGGTGTGTTGTGTGTGTGTGTGTGTGTGTGTGTGTGTGTGTGTACACGCGCTGATCACAATTTGTCTGTTTAACATTTTACAGGCATTTGTGTTGTTACTAGTTTGGGGCTATTACAAATAAATATCCTCTGAATGTTTGTATAAAATTTTTGTATGTACATATGCTTTTATTTCTCTTGAGTAAATACCCACGAGTAGAACATCTGGGTCATGTTGTAGGTGTATGCTTAACTTTTTAATAAACTGCAAGACATTTTTTCAAAGCAGTTGCAATATTTTAACATCAGCTGTACATAAAAGTTCCAATTGTTTCATGTTGTCCCCACAAGTTTCAGTGGCCAAAAACTTGGTATTGTCAGACTGTCATAGCTCTGGTAACATCTATAGTTCATGACCCAATGGGGGAAAAAAAAAGAACATATATAAAATCCTTTCCAATACTATATATAAAATATTAGGAAATAATTTCTCTAGTGTGCCAATCATTGGCCTGTGATGTTCTTGGCTAAGAGTAGAGAGATGCTGTAATTGGAGGTGACATGATGGCCACAGAAAATGGGGAGGAAAAGTTACCTAAAGCATGGCAGAGTTATTATCAGATCAATGGAGAGAGTAAATCTAGGTAAACAAAACACTAGGTATTTTAGTATTGCCTTGAATTTAAGGAGTGTGGAAACTGGGGGAAAAACTAGTAACAATGTTCAATAAAGTTTATGAGTAATACCCAAAGTAGGCAATATAAATCGGGCTTTCTATGTCCACAAGGATCAAGGCAAGAAGGGGTTCAAGACAAAGACCTGGAGTATATAATTCTACCAATAAGGCCCCCCCCCCCCGCCATGCTAACCTGGAAGTACTCAATGGGAAGTAACAAAAGAATCTTGAAATAATTCTCTAGCCCAGTGAGAAAAAAAGCATTGTAGTGGCTGTTTCGTATGTCCTGAAAGCTTGAAAGTGCATGCTAGGAGGCCATACTGGATCACTTAACTATTAGTTATGGTTAAAAGTTCTGTCAGTAAATCATGTATAAATATGGAAAACAGTAAGTTTAGAAATATTTAATTACCCCCAAATTAGGATAGCCTTAGTCCTATCCTTAGAAAGGTTCTATGTCTTCTCTGTATATTCCACTTTCTGTTAAAGTCCAGTGCTCTTAGAATGTGCTCAGCTGATAGGGATATCAGTACCATTGATGGTTCTAGGGTTTGGGTAGTGTTCAAATAGAAATGTGGATTGTTATTTGGAGGTACCAGTTTGTCTTTTGCTTCGATAAGCCTGATATTTCTTTGTATTTCTATCTTCAGTGTAGAGATGACATTTTTAATGTTGATATTAATTATATTGTATAATTATAGCTTGCTGATGCTTTACAGTGAATGATGGAGTAGAGATTGGTATGGGATATGAATGCCTCTCGAGTGTTTCAGGTCTTAAACCAATTAAATTGTTTCCATCTCTTGTGAGGTTTGAGTAATTATCTCATGAAACTTATATGAAATTATTGCTATTATAAAGTTCTGAAAAAAAGGTGAGGAGAATCATTTGATTTGCTGTGCTCCAGATGTGTTGGCTTGACATTGAAATCATTATTCTTCATCTCTACCTTACTCACCTGATTTCTCTCTATCTCCTTAAATTGCTGTGATAGACATGTTCACCAGGAAAAGTCTTGTCTGCTAATGTAAGCATTGCTACCACGTTCTCTCAGGCATAAACACTCCTTAAAACCAGACATGGGCCTTGGCTTTCAGTGCTTGCTCTTTCATGTCAAAATCCCAAGGCCAGTGTTCTGTTCTTTGACTAAAATAGTTTTCAATTCCAGGTGCGCGGTGGCATGGCTCCATGAAGACTACAGGGACTGAAAAGATGATGCCATTTTATTTTATAAACTCTAACTTGCCTGACTAGTTCTCTCATACTCATCCCACAAAAATAGAGTGGCATCTTTGCTTTGAATTTTAGGATACACTGAATAATAATAATAATAATAATAATAATAATAGAATGTTACATCACAAACAGAAAATGTTCCCAAGTGGGTTTTGTGAAGGAAAACTCTACAACTGCAATTATCAGGAGGCTCCTAGGATCTCCACAATCCCCTTGGGAACTCATGAAAAAATGGTACTTTTCAATAAATCCATCCCAAGAACATTAGTGAGCAAGGTCTTTACAGTAGATATCGCAGGAGTTAAAGTTCCTCAGGGGACACCATCAGTAGATCACAGTACATTTCCATGTAAAATATAGGATGATATTATCTGCAAATAAAGACCATTTTACTCCATCCTTTTCAAAATATATGCCTATAATATTGTACATGATGTAAACTCTGAAAACCTCCCCCAACACCATCTCTATCTACTCTACCTTTCATTCAACAAAGCTTATTTACCCTTATTTCTGTATTGCACATGTTAGTCCTTATTCCTGAAACATTCTTCATCCAAATCTTTCATGACTGCCCCCCTTCATCATTTTTATCTTTCACGTCTCAAATCAAAAATCATCACTTCAAAATGAACTTTCCCAGGCCATCCTGAGGAATTTTAACTCCTCTACAACCATTCTGTATCTTTCTGTAAGCTGTTTGATTCAGAGCATTTATAACCTTCAAATAATATTATCTTTTTGTACATTATTTCTGTCTCCCAACTCTCAATTTGAATGTAATTGTCTTAGATACTGTGACCTTGTATATCTTTTCCTCTGGTCAGTTCCGGCCGGTACTGAGAATAATGCCTGCCTAGTGGTAGATGTACTTTTTCTTTCCTTTCTCTTTTTACTGTTTAATTACCAAAAGAAAGAAAAAATTTAAAGCAGGCCGAGAAAAACTCTTCTAAGAGAATGACTTTTATACTTTTAGTTATTGCTATAAAGGCGACTGGAAATTATCACAGGGGTTAGCTGTTCTAAAGGGAAGAAAGGCCATGACATAAAGGTAACTTGATACATTCTGACTATTTGTTGGCTCCTTGAAACACTACAGGATATAGCAGTGTCTTAGTGCACTCATGCATGGTATTGGGATTGTCTCAGATCCTGGAGTTTAAAGGAGAGATATTCAATTGTATCCGTACAGATTCTTTCTGTGAATTATAGTTTGGGAATTAAGAGTGCAATTTCTAATTCTGGAAGTTTCTGTAAAGCACAGACCAGCTCATGACATATGGGCTTGACCTTTGTTCTTCTGACCTGTGCTCAGCCTGTCCTCACTGCTCGGCCTGATGTCAAAGTATCACCATCCTGGGATGTGAGGCTTCAAGGCCAATAGTGCTGACACAGAGCCGTGGGGACCACTCTGGTGCACCATAGCATCCACTGTTGGGGCCACCAGATCATTTATTAATTTCCTTGGTGTCATTGTCTTGACAAGTAACTCTGGGAATTCAGTGCATATTTCCCCTTCAGCTAGATGCCGCCAGAATATTTGACTCTCTGGATGTGTCAGGCAGTCTCTGTAATTAAATGGCTCAGCATTTCTGTTTGTCAGGGTGATATAAAATAAGGGGGAAAAAATGTTTGCTTTGTGAAGCCCTGCCATAAAACCTTCAGGAAGGATTATACATCATCAGGCCTTTGGCTCCCAAAGGAAACTGCTCTGAAAGACAAAACATATTTAGTGTCAATTTTCAACTAGGAGAAAATTGAATGAAATAAAGTTTGACATATGGAACAGTTTTCCTAAGTTGTTTCAAATATGAGTCACAAGAAAGGTCACTTTGAGGATATGGCAGATCAGTGAGATGCTTCTCATAATTTAGATAGAGCCCAGAGCTGCATTACCATTGTATGCTCATGGGTCATGCCATGGACCACTTTCGGTTAAGGAAGAAGAGGATCCATTAATCATTTGTGATTGCAGAGTTGGTATTTGTGTCTTACAATTGCTTCTATAGATAGGGAGACTGAAACTAGATTGGATAATACTTGGGAAGATTATCTCTACCTTCATTTACCTAAGCCCATCACTTGAAAACAGCCCTTTCAGCAAGTATTTCCATTCACATAGAATTTTTAGAAATCCTTCTATACCAGCAACTTTAATACATACAGCTAGACACAGGATTAAATGTAACTATCACAATTGCATCTTTGAGTCATATTAGAAATTCAGCCTATAAAATTAATACTAATATGCTATGATGAAACATAGTTTTAATACCAAACCAAAGATTGTAAGAGGAGTATATTTCTTAGAAACTATGGTCACATATGCATTTTGGGGTGTTAATAAATTAATATGATTAAAATACAACTTCATAAAGTATTTATAGTTGGCTAGCCTCAGTTCTAGATTCAGTATACACCACAGAAGAATTACTTCAGATTCATTTTTTAAATAAATAGGGTTTACCAAGCCTTGTATCATGCATTTCTTTGCATGGCTATGAATCAGACTAATAGACCCTCTTCTTCATTGCCTCCTCCCTTACTCATAATCCCATTTCCCCAAACACACAATAATATGTAGATTTGTTTCTGTTTTCTTGCAGTTCATGGAAAGTTAAATTTTGAGAGATTACAAACCCAGCATAGTAGCTCTCTGTCCTAATTCACAACCTCAGCAGACACAAGATATTACTGAATGCATCTTCCTTGGAAAAGTATGGATAGCAGCTGGGAAAGCAAATTTTCTTCCAGTATGTTAGACATAAGGAAATAAAAGGGAGCTTTTCATTTTACATTTATGAACCCGACACTGTCCTCTCACCTAATGCCCAAACCTTTGTAGATTATACGTCCTTTTTGAGATAATAGCATGTCAATTGAGATTCATAGAGTATAATTGTTCCTTTTGGTGAGAACAGCCCATCATCACAAGTAGCAGCAAGAAACATGCAAAGATACAGGAGCAGATTGCCTTCTTACCTGAGCTCCCTGCACCCCGTTCCCTGGGGCTTTTTCTGTAGCATCAAAGGCAGTTTTGTGAGTGCTTCTGTGGTTATGTTTCAGCTTCCCACACAGCCCACATGCTAATTCTTAGTGGATTTAAAGTACCAAGCCCTTTAATATTAGTCATGCTGATCAATTTTAATTGAAAGAGAAATATACATTTTACACAATATGGCACAAAGTACACCCACTCAAGAATCTGCTGGTAAGGAGGTCCTACTTGTTCCTCTCCTCTTTTGCTGGAGTCCATGTTTCTGAAAGGGAAACACAGAGTAGAAAAGAGAAGAGGGGGTGCAGGATTGCTGGTCATCTCTGGTTGTCTGCATGAAGAAGGATGTCGCAGCCATATCACCCTCTCTGTTTATCCTTAAGAGAAATCAAGCCATTGTGTCCTAGAATAATGAGCACTGCTTGTTAAACACGGAAGCCAAGCATTCCCCTTATATGATCCATTTTCCTCCTTACAGTGAATCGTGGCCTGTGCCTATCTCAACTTTCATCTCTGTGCTCTGGCCTGGTTGATTTTCATATGCCTCATGATTTCTTTTTCTATAACCCTTCTCTCTTATCTCTCATAGTCTTGGTACTCAAAGCGCTCTTTGCCTACAACATTTTCTGGATGTCTTTGTATAGCTGGTTTCTTATTTTTCTGTCCTTTTCTCAAATATCATCTTTACTGGACCATCTGGTCTACAATCATTCCTCACCGTCACTCATTATTGCATATCCTGTTACTTCCCCTTACAGCACTTTCCACAGAGGGAAATTATCTTATTTACTTTACTTGTCTGTCTGCTTTCCCAGAATCTATAAAAGGGAGAAAAGATTTATCTGTCTTCTATCACTGTTGGCTCTAGTGCCACATGTCCTGCATATAGAATCTGTTCATCAGAAACTCATGCAAACCAATTGAAACCAGAATAATTATTATCACTGAATAAATTAGTAAATTGCATTTTATTTTTTTTATTTTTTTAAAATATATTTTATTGATTTTTTTTTGACCCCCTCCCTCCCTCCCACACATCCCCTCCCTCCCCAAAGTTTTGTGTCCATTGGTTGCACTTATATGCATGTATACAAGTCCTTCGTTGATCTATTTTCTCCCCCAGATCTTCCTCCCCTCCCCGCTGTAATTTGACAGTCTACTTGTTGATATACTGTCACTATATCTATCTTATGGTTCATCAGTTTATAATGTTCTTTATTATCCACAAATGAGTGAGGTCATGTGGTGTTTCTCTTTCATTGATTGGCTTGTTTCACTCAGCATGATGTTCTCCAATTCCATCCAGGTTGCTGCAAATGATGAGAAATCCTTCTTTTTTATGGCAGCATAGTATTCCATTGTGTAGATGTACCAAAGTTTTTGGATCCAATCATCTGCTGACAGACACTTCGGTTGTTTCCAAATTCTGGCTATTGTAGATTGTGCTGCTATGAACATAGGGGTGCATATATCCTTTCTGATTGGTGTTTCTAGTTTCTTGGGATATATTCCTAGAAGTGGAATTACTGGGTCGAATGGGAGTTCCATTTTCAGTCTTTTGAGGAAACTCCACACTGTTCTCCACAGTGGTTGCACCAGTCTGCACTCCCACCAGCAGTGCACGAGGGTTCCTTTTTCTCCGCAACCTCGCCAACACTTGTCGTTTGTTGATTTGTTGATGTTGGCCATTCTGACAGGTGTGAGATGGTACCGCATTGTTGTTTTGATTTGCATCTCTCGAATAATTAGTGACTTTGAGCATGTTTTCATGTGCCTTTTGGCCTTCCTTCTGTCTTCTTTTGAAAATATTCTATTTAGGTCCATTGCCCATTTTTTAATTGGATCATTCATCTTCCTTTTATTTAGTTGTATAAGCTGTTTGTAGATGTTGGAGATTAAACCTTTATCAGTGGTAACATTTGCAAATATGTTCTCCCACACGGTGGGCTTTCTTGTTGTTTTGTTGATGGTATCTTTTGCTGTAAAAAAGCTTTTTATTTTGATGTAGTCCCATTTGTTTATTTTCTCTTTAGCTTCGATTGCGCTAGGGGTAGTATCAGTGAAGAAGTTCTTTTGGCATACGTCTGAGATTTTGTTGCCTGTGGATGCTTCTAGTATTTTTATGGTTTCCCGTCTGATGTTTAAGTCCTGTATCCATTTTGAGTTTATTTTTGTGTATGGTGTAAGTTGGTGACCTAGTTTCATTCTTTTGCATGTATCTGTCCAATTTTCCCAACACCATTTATTGAAGAGACTGTCTTGACTCCATTGTATATTTGTGCCTCCTTTGTCAAATATTAATTGAGCATAGTGATTTGGGTTGATATCTGGGTTCTCGATTCGATTCCATTGATCTATATGTTTGTTTTTGTGCCAGTACCAGGCTGTTTTGAGAACAGTGGCTTTGTAATACAGTTTGAAGTCTGGTATTGAGATACCTCCTACTTTACTCTTTTTTCTCAGGATTGCTGTGGCTATTCGGGGTCTTTTATTGTTCCAAATGAACTTTTGGAGAGTTCTTTCTAGGTCAGTGAAATATGCCGTTGGTATTTTAATGGGGAGTGCATTGAACCTATAGATTGCTTTAGGAAGTATGGACATTTTGATGATGTTGATTCTACCAATCCATGAACATGGTATGTTCTTCCATCTGTTTACATCTTCCTCTATTTCTTTTTTCAGTGTCGTGTAGTTTTCCGCGTATAGGTCCTTTACTTCCTTAGTTAAGTTTATTCCTAGGTATCTTAATTTTTTTGGTGCGATGGTAAATGGAATTGCTTTTTTAGTCTCTGTTTCTATAAACTCACTGTTGGTGTATAGAAATGCCATAGATTTCTTGGTGTTAATTTTGTATCCTGCTACATTGCCAAATTCATTTATTAAGCCAATTAGTTTTTTAATGGAGTCTTTTGGGTTTTTTATATACAATATCATGTCGTCTGCAAATAAGGATAACTTTACTTCTTCTTTTCCAATTTGGATGCCTTTTATTTCCTCCTCTTGTCTAATTGCAACGGCTAGTACTTCCAGAACTATGTCAAAGAGGAGTGGTGATAGTGGGCATCCCTGTCTTGTTCCTGTTCTTAGAGGGAATGGTTTTAGTTTTTGCCCATTGAGTATGATGTTGGCTGTGGGTTTATCATATATAGCTTTTATTATGTTGAGGTATGATCCTTGTACTCCCACCTTGTTAAGAGTTTTTATCAGGAAAGGGTGTTGGATTTTATCAAATGCTTTTTCTGCATCAATTGATATGACTATATGATTTTTATCTTTCAACTTGTTTATGTGATGTATCACGTTTATTGATTTGCGGATATTGTACCAACCTTGCATTCCTGGAATAAATCCTACTTGGTCATGGTGTATGATCTTTGTGATGCTCTGCTGGAGCCGATTTGCTAGAATTTTGTTGAGGATTTTGGCATCTATGTTCATGAGGGATATTGGTCTGTAATTCTCTTTCATTGAGTTGTCTTTATCAGGTTTTGGTATTAGGGTGATGCTGGCTTCATAGAAGGAGTTTGGAAGTGTTCCTTCCTCTTGAATTTTTTGGAATAGTCTGAGAAGGATAGGTTTTAGTTCTTCCTTGAATGTTTGGTAAAACTCTCCTGTGAAGCCATCTGGCCCTGGGCTTTTGTTTGCTGGAAGCTTTTTGATGACTGTTTCAATTTCTTCCCAAGTCACTGGTCTATTGAGATTTTTAGATTCTTCCTGATTGAGTTTTGGAAGTTTGTATTTTTCTAGGAATATGTCCATTTCCTCCAGGTTGTTCAGTTTGTTGGAATAGAGTTGTTCATAGTATTTTGTAACAATCCGTTGTATTTCAGTGGGGTCTGTTGTTATTTCACCTCTTTCATTTCTGATTTTGTTTATTTGGGTCCTCTCTCTTTGTTTCTTGGTTAGCCTGGCTAGAGGTCCATCTATCTTGTTTATTCTTTCAAAGAACCAGCTCTTGGTTTTGTTGATCTTATGTATTGTTTTTTTGGTCTCTATGTCGTTTATCTCCACTCTGATTTTTGTTATTTCCTTCCTTCTGCTTATACTGGGCTTTTCTTGTTGCTCCTTTTCTAACTCTTTGAGTTGTAGAGTTAGATCATCTGTTACTATTTTTTCTAGTTTTTTGCAATAGGCTTGTAAGGATATGAACTTCCCTCTCAAAACTGCTTTTGCTGTGTCCCATAGATTTTGGATTGTTGTGTTTTCATTGTCATTTGTTTCCAGGATGTTTTTAATTTCTTCCTTGATTTCTCTGGTAACCCAGTCCTTGTTTAATAGCAAGCTGTTTAGTCTCCATGTGTTTGATTTCTTTGGATTATTTTTATTGCAGTTAATTTCCAGTTTTATGCCATTGTGGTCTGAGAAGATACTTGATATGATTTCTATCTTCTTGAATTTGAAGAGACTTTGCCTATGTCCCAAAATGTGGTCTATCTTTGAGAATGTCCCATGTGCACTTGAGAAGAATGTATATTCTGTGGCTTTGGGGTGGAGTGTCCTGAAGATGTCAATTAATTCCAACTGGTCTAGTGAGTCATTTAGGATTGATATTTCTTTGCTGATTTTTTGTTTAGATGATTTGTCGAAGGGTGACAGTGGGGTATTAAAATCTCCTACTATGATTGTATTGCTATTAATCTCTCCCTTAATGTCCTCCAGCAGTTTTTTAATGTATTTGGTTGCTCCTGTATTGGGTGCATATATATTTACCAGGGTTATTTCTTCTTGTTGGATTGTTCCCTTTATTATTATGAAGTGGCCATCATTATCTCTTGTTATGTCCTTCACTCTGAGATCTAATTTGTCAGATATAAGTATTGCTACCCCAGCTTTTTTTTCATTTCCATTTGCCTGGAAAACTTTTTTCCATCCCTTCACCCTCAGTCTGTGTGCATCTCTTTTTCTGAGGTGGGTTTCTTGTAGACAACAGATGTATGGGTCTTGTTTTCTTATCCAATCTGTTACCCTATGTCTTTTGATTGGAGCATTTAATCCATTTACATTTAAGGTTATTATTGATAGGTACTCATTTGACGCCATTTTTATTCTATACCCATGTTCCTTCTTCACTTCTTATTTCTTTATTTTTACAGTAGACCCTTTAGCATTTCTTGCATTGCTGGTTTGGTGGAGATAAATTCCTTCAGTCTTTTTTTGTCTGTGAAGCTCCTGATTTCCCCTTCAATTTTGATTGATAGCCTTGCTGGGTACAGTATTCTTGGATTCAGACCCTTCCTTTGCATGACTTTGTATATTTCGTCCCATTCCCTTCTGGCCTGATAAGTTTCTGTTGAGAAATCAGTTGCTAGTCTGATGGGGGTTCCTTTGTATGTAACTTTCTGTCTCTCTCTGGCTGCTTTTAAGATTCTTACTTTGTCATTGTTGTTTGCCAATTTAATTATAATGTGCCTTGGAGTCTGTCTTCTGGGATTCATTTTGCTTGGGACTCTGCGGGCATCTTGGATTTGTGTGGTTTTTTTCTTTTCTATTTCAGGAAAGTTTTCTGTCATTATTTCTTGAAATACTTTTTCCATGTCTACCTCAGTTTCCTTTCCTTCTGGAACCCCTATTATTCGAATATTATTTTGTTTTGTTATGTCCCAAAGCTCCCGTAGGCTCTCCTCCTGCTTTTTAATCTTTTTTTCTAGAAGTTGCTCTACTTGGGTATTTTTTTCCATCTTATCTTCTAGCTCACTGATGCGGTCCTCTGCTTCATCTAGTCTACTCTTGATGCTTTCTATTGAGTTCTTCATGGTAGCGATGTCACTTTTCATTTCTTCTTGGTTCTTCTTCAGTTCCTCATGGCTCTTCTTCATTTCCTCGTGGTTCTTCCTCATTTCTTCTTGGCTATTGTCAAATTTCTCTTCCATTCTTTTTAGCCATGCTATGATCATTATTCTGAATTCTTGCTCTGGTAGGCTGCTTACCTCTGACTCATTTACTTCCTTTTCTGGTGATGCCTGCTTTTCTTTCACATGCGGACTATGTTTTTGTCTCCCCATCTTTTCAGGAAGTCTGGTTATGTGGTATTCCTTCTCCTGCGTTGATTTTTGAGGTACAAAATACAACACTACCAGGTACAACACAAGAAAAATATGGAACGCTTCACGAATTTGCGTGTCATCCTTGCGCAGGGGCCATGCTAATCTTCTCTGTATCGTTCCAATTTTAGTATATGTGCTGCCGAAGCGAGCACGTAAATTGCATTTTAGAGATGCCAACTAACTTGCCTGTAACCACTAAATGACAGTGATTGGATTTGAAACCAGGTTTCCTTAGCTTAGTTCTAGTGTTACAGGTTGAATGCAGAGCTAGGAACCTCTTTTCCCATAGAATTACCTTGTAGTGTCTTCAAGAAATTTAACTCATTTATGTAGCTTCTCTGGTAATAAATAAATAAATAAATAAATAAATAAATAAATAAAATAAATAAAAATAAAAAAATCTGATCAACAGCTAATCATTTATCTACACGATTTCTCAGACCTCTAAATAATTTTTTTTTATGATTTGCCATTTAAAACAACAAATAAGTAAATACATTTAAAAATAAAAACAAACAGAAAAAGCTCTCCTTTCCTGAATTTGCTTTTGGAATTTGTAAAACCCAAACTAATGGGTTTGTTGTTTTATTTTTAATAACAGCTTTGTTGAGGCATAATTCACAAAGCATAAAATGTACCCTTTCTAAGTGTACAATTCAGTGGTTATTAGAATATCCTCAGTCTTGTATAACCATCATCACTCTCTAATATTTTAATAGCCATTAAGAAATCTCATACCATTATAATCCTCTTCCCATTTGCCTTCCTCTCAGTCCTTGGCAACCACTAGTTTGCTTTCTGACTCAATGCTGGATATTTAATATAAATGGAATTATACAGTTTGGGCCTTTTATGTCTAGCTTCTTTCATCTTATATGTTTTTAAGGTTTATCCATATTATCACATGCATCAGTATTCAATTTTTTACTAGTATATTACCAAATAATATTCCCTATACCACCTTTCGTTATCTACTTATTAGTTGATAGACATTTAGGTTGTCTTCATTTGGGGGCTAATGTAGATAATGTTACTATGGACATTTGTGTAAAATTTTTTGTGTGGACATATGCTTATATTTTCTTAAGTACACACCTAGAAATGGAATTGCTGGGTCATATAGAAATTCTAGGTTTAACTTTTTAAGAAAATGGCAAACTATTTTCCAAAGTGAATACACCATTTTATATTTCCATCAACAATGTATAAAGGTTTCAATTTTTCTACATCCTTGCCAACACATTTATTATTCATGTTCTTGATGATAATGATCGTAGTGGGTAGGAAGAGGTATCTCATTGTGGTTCTCACTTTCTTTTCCTTAATAACTAATGACCATGTGTTTATTGATCATTTGTATATCATCTTTGGAGAAATATCTATTAAATCATTTGTCTGTTTCTAATTGGGTTGTCATTTTATTTTTGGGTTATAAGAATTGTTTATAAAATCTGGCTAAAAGTAAGTTCCTTATCAGGTATGTGATTTGAAAATACTCTGTCTCTTTTAGTGGGCTGTCTTTTCACTTTCTTGCTGATAGCCTTTGGAGCACAAAAGTTTTTATTTTATTTTATTTTTTTATTTTGATGAAGACCAATTTAACTATTTTATATTATACTAACGGCCCAGTGCACAAATTCATGCACTGGTGGGATCCCTTGGCCTGGCCTGTGCCCTCTTGCAATCCTGGACCTCTCAGGGGATGTTGGACTGCCGGTTTCAGTCCAATCCCTGCAGGCCAGGCTGAGGGACCCCACTGGTGCACAAATCCATGCACCTGGCCTCTAGTATGCATATAAGATCTTTAGTTAATCTCTTCCCACCCTCCCCCCTTCCCTCTGAGATTTTTTAGTCTGTTCCATGTTTCCATGACTATTCATTGAGTGTCTGCCCCCTGATGATCAGTGTGTGCCATAGTTAGCGGTCGAATGGTCAAATGGTTACTTGGGCATATATATATATATATATATATATATATATATATATATATATATATATATATAGTTCATTTGTGATTTTTGTGTCATATCTAAAAAGCCATTATTTAGTCAAAAGTCACAAAGATTTATACACATTTTTTTTCTAAGTGTTTTATAGTTTTAACCCTTACATTAGGTCATTATTCATTTGAATTAATTTCTATATAATGGTATGAGTACAATTTCATTTTGTTCCTTTTGTATATGAATATCTACTTGACCCGGCATAATTTGTTAAAATTCTATTCTTTCTCTGTTGAATTGTCTTGGTACCCCTGTCAAAAATTATTAGACCACATAAGTAAGGGCTTATTTCTGTTATAAAATTATTTTTATCACCTTATTTTCTGAAAATGTCTTGGTTTTAGAGTAGTAAGTTTCAGATCTCTATCCTGAGAATTTCAAACCACATTCTTTGGATAACATACTCATTATTTATGGTTCTCAAACCACATTCTTTGGATAACATACTCATTATTTATGGTTCTCAAGTGTTGCCTTAGGTGGATTTTTCTAACAGCAGATTCTAAACCAGGATTTAAGTGCAAGGTTTTTTTTTGTTTTGTTTGTTTTGTTTTGTTTTTTTGTACTATTTAAGAGATGACAACCCGTGGTGTTTCATACATCTCCTGATTGTCATTGGTTGAAGCTTGCTCCTGAGGTGGTTAATTCTCTGGAACATCCAGCCTGTGTGTACAGGGGAAGAGGGGCTCTCTGCAATGCTTGAAGAAGCCTTAAGGCACACATATGCAAATATCATCATTGAAAAAGTCTGGAGCACACCAAAACAGTAATGTCAGGGGGTATAGGAAAGGCATGGGCAGTGTCTATTCCATGAACAAAGAGAGATTTTATTTTTCAGAGGGTGCTTAAAACTCAGGCCCTACTTAAACATTATCAACCTCTACCCCAACTACCTCTTCTAGAGGAAGAAAATTCCAAGATACTATACTTGCAAACAGTATACCATTTTCAGCTGACAAGCAGTGTTTCCCAAACTTTTGACATATGTGTACCCCTTCTATAATTTTTGTAATGCTGAGTACCCCTCATCAAAAAAAAAAAAAAAAAATGGTTGTATTAGGCGCAGATAAGCACGGTGCAGTGCATATTCTCACCAAACTCCGGTGCAACGTGTACCCCCACCAAACTCTTCCCATACCCCTGGGGATATGCGTACCACACTTTGGGAAACACTGTACTAGAGAAAATGAAACAATTCAGAGGTCATATATACATCTGGAAGAGGAGACACTTTTCTATTTGAGGTCACTGACTTAGGAATCTTAGGTTGCTAGACACAAAAAGTAAATTTGCTTAAACAAAAGAGAATTCTACTGGCTCATGTAATCAAACTATAGAAAGAGCAGGGGCAGCTGGCCTTTGGGGCATCTGGAACGAGGGCCTCAAATACAGTTATGATTCTGTCTCTACATTGCAGCTTCTTAAAATATGTAACTCCTCTAAAGCAGAAGGAATATGACTTTCTGCTGCTCTTGGCTCGCTTCCTGTTAGCCACCAAATTATAGACAAATGGGCACTTCTCTGGCAACTGCAAATTAAAAAAATATTCATAGGAAGCAACCTACTCTGACATTATGGCCTGTTTTAACCATTCTGTCCAGAAGGATGTTGCTCTGATTTGGTTCATGTGGCC
Source organism: Pipistrellus hanaki (assembly GCF_964339955.1). Taxonomy (NCBI): domain Eukaryota; kingdom Metazoa; phylum Chordata; class Mammalia; order Chiroptera; family Vespertilionidae; genus Pipistrellus; species Pipistrellus hanaki. The sequence goes on from NC_140506.1 coordinate 57,310,246, forward strand.
TGAGGGGAGAGCCTGTTACAAGAAGAAAAGTTGGGCAGTTGAAGCAAAGAACCATTGATTTCTGGGGAGGTACAATGCTGCCTCGTTAGCAAGAGCGGTTCAGCTGTTTTGGATGTAAGTGAGTAACATCAAATACCAAATAATCAGTTTTCAAGCAAAGATTAGAATGAGAAAGAGACTAAAAACGCCCGGGAAACTCCGAAGTGTTTCCTTCATCATTTCTCAGTAATTATCACCATTTATATCTCCCAGGAGTCATCCGGACAGCAACAAGACCCACCAGCCATTTCTGGGAAGGGCGAGTCTGACTATTTGCTTTGAGGGAGCAATCTCTTTAAGAAAAAAATAAGAACATTGGAACTACTTTGACTAGTGATGTGACAAACATAGCAAGTAGTTACATGCTAATTCAGGCTATCACCTTTAATTAGGATTTGGGGAGGCTGAGTTCTGCTGTCTTCAGTCTTCGGAGACGAGCACTCATGATCAAAGAGCTCTCTTCCTTAAATAATTTAAATAGATACCCGTTTTAATTAAAGTAGATATTGAATATTGGATATGAAAATGGCTGCTTTTTTTAAACCTTTAGATTTGGCTGCTGCTGCTTACATGAATAGGTCCTTGTATGGAAGGAAAAGCATTGGAATAATTCCTCTTCAGGGCTGAGGATCAAGCACACACAAAGCTGAAGGCCTTCCTTGATCCCAACAGCTCCCTTGGATGGAGCAGGTGGCAGAAACCCCTTCCAGAGTTACCTATGGGTCACTGTACAGGTCTCAACATCTGATATCTGACTGAGGATAAAGCAATCTGGTTTGAGGAGGAAGGGAGGGGAGAGAGAGAGAGAGAGAGAGAGAGAGAGAGAGAGAGAGAGAGAGAGAGAGAGAGAGAGAATATGCATATGAGACTGGATAACATAGAGCAAATTTTATTTAGTTGTATTTCTGATGTCCTTGTGCCCCCAGACTTCCTTCTAGGCCTCTAGAAAGAACTGTGCTACTGTGCTCTTTATTCTCCTCCTTCTTTTCCTCTTCCTTCTCTTCCTCCTCTCCCCCTTTTCCCCCCTCCTCCTCCTTTTCATCTTCTTCTTCCTCCTCCTCTTTTTTTCTTAAATGTTTATAGATCCTGATTAAACTCACCAATCTAATGTGATTTCATTTATCTAGCATTTCACTGAAGTGAAAGGACAGATTAAATTTACTGCCACTCATTTTACAGGTAGATTCCATTAATCAATGAAAATATCCATGAAAAATCAATCCAGAATAATATCCTTCTAGATGCTCATGAAAACCCAATAGCATGCTGTGGCCGCCCTCCAAGGACGATTCTCCATGGATTCCCATTCACTGGGTCAGATTTGCATCCTGTCCTTTTCATACTCTGTGGCTGCACATCTCTGTCACTCCACAGGTCTAGCTCCCTTGCTCTGAGTAACTTTTGGCCATCCATCACCAACTTGACTCTTGGCATTTCCTTTGAGATGGGCTCTAAACATTGTTTCCTGGTTTTATGCGCTGGACATTTGGGCAAGAATAGCTGTCTTTCAATCCCAGGTTCCCGAAGCAGGCTGCCATCTTCTCTTCTCCACTTGGCCTTTACCTCACAGAAGGAGGGTCTCATACAAAGGGGTTGGACAACATGTAAAAAACAATTTTGTTAAAGGAAAATAATAGAAATTCAGACTTCCAGTCAATTAAGGAAGTTCAAGGAGAATATGGGTGGGACATGCGGAGGCAGTGGGGGGCTAATTTGGTAAAGATGAACAAGATGTTTGAAGAATATCAGTGAGTTAGGGTGGTTATTGTCACACTGACTGAGTCAAAAGGTAATGTGAGTTTAGTCATGGTGGAGAAGAGAAAAGGAGATGATGGAAGAAAGCTCAAAGCAGGAGGGTGTGCAAAGTGAGAAACATTAGAAACATTTTTTTCCCCAAGACATCTAGGAGGCTGAGATACAGTTCACTTGGGCTTCTGTTTTCCCTAACACCAGCAAATTAATGTGTGGCTGAGCATAGAACTCATACTTCCAGGGTAACAAGATGATGAGGTTGAAACCATTCTCTTTCAAAACTAATCAAAGGTACTTGATAACTCTGGGTACAAAATTTGTGCTAAAATAAAAATTTGTTTTAACCGTTGCATCGAATTCTGAAATGAAGCTCAGCTGGCATAAAAATTCAGCATCAAGAGAACACAAACATACTGCATGACCTTGCATTAGAATAAGCCTCCCAAATGACTGGAGGTACTATAAACTGAGCAAGAATCAGGCTCTTTTCTAAATGCCAGTATCAGACAGGTATCAAGATTACCACATTTCCACTGGGGCTCAGGAAAACTCTGACACTAGAAATAAATGGGCCACTGCCTGTCAATGCCCAGAAGCCCATGCTCATCCTTTGCTCTAACTCAGTGAAATTCATAATAAAATTTATACAAAAATAAAGAGCCTATTCATATCAGAATAAGTGTCTGCTAGGATGATCCTATGCCCCAAACACTGGTGATCCTGGTACATGCATATATCTGTCAGAGAAGGATGCATTCTGTGAGGGATAAGAACTGACCTGCAGGTTTGCATCTCCTATCCTTGGGGAACATTAAGAGATAAAAGATGACTGCATGTTTCCTGAACATTCCTATACCCAACGGAGCTTTTTGTATCCAAGCCACTCTCAACATCCTCGCTGATGTTGCTACTGCCCTCTCCCTATTCCATGACTATCATATCTCTGTTCAGAAGAGAAAAATGAAATGTGTAGGTTTAAATGGTATCATCTCACTGCAGGAGGGTTCAACCTCACAGAAGAGAATGATCAAGTATTTCACCAAAAAGGGTTTTCTCTAATCCCTGCAACTGAGAAGGCTTGGAGGATGTCCTAGCCTGCCACCTTGGTCACTTTGCAGAGTGACCCTTCTTTATTCCTCTCTGGAGATGGATCAACCTTGGCTCAGTTTTGCAGTCCAGCCATTAATCTCTCTTGCATTCTCTTTATACCCCACAATGTCTCTCTCTCTTTTTTTTCTCTAAAGAAAACTTTGAAGTAGACAGAGTCAAGTGATGGGTGATAAATGGCCAAAGGAGCATTGAAATATTCCCTGTGAGAGCTTCACCCAAAGACACAGGAAAGCCAAAGAAGGACCTTTGTGGTTATCAATACCTAGTCATGTATAACATGAGCAGCTGGATGTGGGACTCTGAATTCCTCTTAAAATACATTGTTTTGGCCATGTGATAGTTTAGTGATAATGCTTTTATAATAATAGTGTGATAGCCAAAGTCCAGGTCCCCTAACTTCAGCAGAGAATTTGCTTGCTGACAATGTTCACCTTTGGGAAGAGTCACCTGCCATGTGTATGGTGACAGTTTCAAAGAACTATGTAGCCTCGTTCTTCCCAGCAACATTACAGCACACACACCATAGGCATTCATTGTCTCTGACAGGAATTAGAACCAGAGGAGTTCCTTCAAGACACTGCTGTCACAATGATGCCACAGTGGTTTAGAACGTTTGTTTGTATTAGCTTGTGTATATGTTGCACTAGATGCCTGCTTTTATTTTATTCCCTCTCTCTTGCAATAAACTATCATGGCAGGGAGGGCCTTTTGTGCTACATTGCTTTGTAAGTATGCCCTGAAGCTAATAAGCATGTGGGCATGTCTGATGAATATGATGAGATAACTGTGTCAAATGCTGCTGGAGAAAGGCCGGTACATGTCTATGAGCAAAGAAGTCTGAGGCTCCCAAATGAATAAGAGTGTGTGTGTGTGTGTGTGTCTGTGTGTCTGTGTCTGTGTGTGAGTGAGTGAGAGAGAGAGAGAGAGAGGGAGAGAGAGAGAGAGAGAGAGAGAGAGAGAGAGAGAGAGAGAGAGAGAGTCTTGAGTGAGACACATCCTGCATGTATGCATGCATGCATGCATTCATTCAATCAATTATGCAACAGGTATTTACTGGGCCAGTGTGCCAGGAACAGGGGATAAAATGAATAAAATATTAAAGTGACTATGCATGCCCTTATCCTATCTAATAAAGAGGTAATATACAAATTGACCATCACTCCAACACATAAGATGGCCGCCCCAATGTGGACACAAGATGGCCACCACAAGATGGCTAGCAGGGCAAGGCAGTTGTCATCAATCAGGCCTGCAGGGGAGGACAGCTGGGGGTGACCAGGACTGAAAGAGAGGGCAGTTGGGGGGGACCAGGCCTGCAGGGGAGAGCAGTTGGGGGTGACCATGCCTATAGGGGAAGGCAGTTAGGGGCAATTGGGCTGGCAAGGGAGCAGTTAGGCATTAATCAAGCTGGCAGGGGAGTGGTTACGGGGTGATCAGGCTAGCAGACAGAAATAGTTGGGGGCAATCAGGCAGGCAGGCAGGCAGGCGAGCCATTGGGAGCCAGCAGTCCTGGATTTTGAGAGGGATGTCTGACGGCCCTTGAGGGGTCCCAGATTAGAGAGGGTGCAGGCTGGGCTGATTGTGCACTGGACCTCTAGTAGAGTTTATAATCTAATAGGAGAGAAAGATATTACTCATAGGATAGGCAGTACTAGTTGGAAAGGAAATGTAGTGTGCTGGATAATGCACAGATCTTGGGTTAAATAATGACATGAATTTGGTTGGAGGTTTTGGAAAGGAAAGTTATAAGTATGTGCTCAAGCATATTTAGGGATATTGTAGACATTATATTTTCTTGATAAAAATAGAATCTATCAATCCAATAGAATTAGATGAAATTGCTTTTGTCAAAAGAATATGCTTGATTATCAAGATAAAAGTGTACAAATGGTACTGCAGTTATTTTGAAAAGAGAATAGTAATTGAGGGAGAGTGTGCAGGAGCTTGGGTAGGGCTAGAGAAAAAAACAAATGCTAGATGGATGAAAAAATACATGTAGAGCTTGTATATTTAAGGATTTATTGAGCTTGGAGCATGTCATTGTGTCCCTTACATATGCATTTTTAGCCTAACTAGAGAAAGAATAAAAAGCTCACATTGCCTTGTCTGCCCTACCAGTCAGCCTTTTTGACTCTTTTGTGAGGAATTTCTCATACAAATGGCAGAGGTCATTTTCTAGATAGTGTTATTGAATTCGTTAGGGTTGCTAGCTATTGTGGCAGCCTGTTTCAATTGCCCTTCAAAACCCTTGGCTCACAAAAGAGGACTGAGTCAACACTATGAGAGGCAGAAAAGGAATAGATACAGCGTGGTACCAAATTGTTTTTATGGAAAATAATACAATAATTAATAACTAATATAAAAATAAACTTTGTTTTGTGTACTCATAACTATAACCCCATATTTGTCCCCCCCTGTAGATTAAGGAGCCAAAATCTTGAAAAAAATGAGCCAAGAAGCAGAAAGAGCAACACACAGTTAAGATCAGCATCTTAGTGAAAGAATATACATGGTTTGATGGGCTGAATAAAACTATGTCCTCCAACTCAGTCATATAAATAAATTAGTCAATTCAGGCGGCTATCACAAATTACTGTAGACTGGGTGGCATGGCCAGCAGGCATTTATTTCCCCCAGTTCTGGTGGCTGGGAAATCTATGATGGAAGTGCAGGGTAACTGGGATCCTGGTGAGAACTTGCTTCCTGGCTTTGCAGTCAGCTGTCATCTTGCTTGCCCTGTGCTCATGTAGTGGAGAGAGACAGTGAGCTCTGGTTTCTTTCTCTTTTTATAGGACCACTAATCTCATCCTTTGGGTCCCAGACTCATGACCTGATCTAAACCCAATTACCACCTAAAGCCCCCACCTCCAAATTAGGTGGTTTCAAGCTATGAATTTTGGGGGATACAACATTCAATCTATAACAATTGCATTCAATATTTATGTTCCAGTGACCTGACATGGAGTCGCTCTGTCTGCATAATCACTGTATTTATATGTCTGTATCTAGAAGAGACTACTTCTTGTCTCACAGTATTTCATTTTGTTTCTTTCAAAAGCAATGGAAGACCTAATATTTAGAAGTGAGTTAATTTCCACATATTTTGTGATTTTCTAGATTGTCTTCTGTTATTGATTTCTAGATAATTCTGTTATGAGACTATACTTTGAATAATTTCAATCCTTTAAATTTGTTGAAGTTTGTTTTATAGTACAGAATATGGTCTATTTTGAAGACTGTTTCATGTGCACTTGAAAAGAACATATATTCCACTATAATTGGATGGAACTTCCTAGAAAAGTCAATTAGGTGAAATTGGTTGATAGTGTTCTTTGGATCAATAATATCCTTACTCATGCCAAGACCGGTTTGGCTCAATGGATAGAGCGTTGGCTTGGGGACTGAAGGGTCCCGGGTTCGATTCCGGTCAAGGGCATGTACCTTGGTTGCAGGCATATCCCCAGTAGGGGGTGTGCAAGAGGCAGCTGATCAATGACTCTCTCTCATCGATGTTTCTAACTCTCTATCTCTCTCCCTTCCTCTTGTACAAAATCAATAAAATATATTTTAAAAAATGAAACAACATCCTTACTTATTTTCTGTCTATTTGTGCTATCAACTGCTGAAAGAGAAGTATTGAACCATAATTCTGGATTTATATTTTTCTTTTCTTTCAGTTTTTTATGTATTTTGTAGCTTTGTTATTAGGTATTTAAATATTAAGTTCTTTTTGAAGTATTTACTCCCTTATGATCATGGATGATAATAAATATTTATTCTAAATAATATTTCTTTCTTTGGTGATAGTAAAATAACTACTTTTTTATTAATATTTACATGACATCTTTTTTCATCTTTTTTTACTTTTAACTTTTGTGGGGATTTTTTTGTTGTTTTTTTAAAATATATATTTTATTGATTTTTTACAGAGAGGAAGGGAGAGGGATAGAGAGCTAGAAACATTAAAGAGAGAGAAACATCAACCATCTGCCTCTTGCACACCCCCTACTGGGGATGTGCCCACAACCAAAGTATATGCCCTTGACCGAAATCGAACCTGGGACCCTTCAGTCCACAGACCAACGCTCTGTCCGCTGAGCCAAACTGGTTTCGACTTAACTTTTGTTTTTATAAATGAATTTATTTATTATAGATATCATATAATTGGAATTTAATTTTTTTAATCCAGTGTAATTTTTTGTCTTTCAATTGGTATTTTTAGACGGCTTATATTTAATGTAATTATATATTTGGATTAAAGACTATGATCTATTTTCTATTTATTCCATTTGTTCTTTGTTCCTTTCCCCTCATTTTCTGCCTCCTTTTTAATTTTTTTTAATCTTTATTGTTGAAAGTATTACATATATCCCTGTTTTTCCCCATTGACCCTTCTAGCCTGCCCCCACATGCTGCCCCAGCCTTCACCACACTATTGTTTGTGTCCATGGGTTTTACATATATTCACATAAGTTCTTTGGTTGATCTCTTTTCATTTTTTTAATTTTTCTATTATATCACCACTATTAGCTTATTGTTTATACTCCTTTTAAATATTTTGGTGATTAATCTAGAACTTCTACATCAAATAATTTATTAGCACTTGTTTCCCTCCCTCCAATAGTTTAAACCTCTTATTTCACAGAGGATATAAGGGAAAATGATCTGTGCTTCACCCCATTGCTCTTGCTACTCCAGGCCTGTATCAGAAGGGACACATTTTTAGGACTCTTGTTGATATTTTGTATGAGCACCTGGTCCTTCGCAGAAAAGCCTGTGATGAGTGCAAGTTCTCTACTACATTATTTTCCCCTTATGTTGGCCGATAGCAGTTCATTGAGTAATTATTAGTAAGTTGAATTTCCACTTGTGACAGATAGCATCTGTCCCATGTAAGCAAGTGTTTGTCCTAACTCTTCTTGGATGACTTTTTTTTATATATCTGGTAGGTTGGTAATAGTTAATTTCCTGCATGGATTGCGAAAAGTTATGGATTTTCAGATTGTTTAGCATTTCTGCTACTGTTCCTCTGCTGCTATAGTTGTGATTTTTGTAAATGCAGGAGGAATAGGTGATCTTTACAGCATTCTACATCCTAAGCAAAATGCAAGTCCCAGAATGCACAATATTTAGTTGGGCATGTGACCAGTTGGAATCAAGACTCCATTTCTTGGCCTCTCTTAGGGCTAGATCTGTTCAATTATATGCGCACGGAAATTGTAAAATTCCAGCAAATATATTTAAAGGGAGAAGGAGCATGTTTTTCTCCTTCACATTCCTTGTTCTGCTGACTCAAATGCAGACATAAGATCTGGATCTGATGCAACCATCTTGCAACTTGAAGTAAATTTAGAAAAAAAAGGGCAGTCTTGGTACTACATAGAAGTACCAAGATAGAAGGAGCCTCATACAAGCATTGGGTAACCTATTGATATATAGATATTCACCTTATAGAAAAATAAATAAATGAAATAACCTCTAACTTGTGTAATTTACTGGATATTTTCTTTGATTGCTGAACCTAATTCTAATATATAATTTTGTAAGTAGCCAGTGATGAACAATTACTATCAAGATGGGTACTATTCTGCTAGTTAGCATGTCTGATGCAATAGATTTTCCCTCTCTCCATCCCCTCATCTTTAGTACCCAGCACCTAGCTCAGGGACTCACATGTCACTTGTGCTCAATAAATATTCAGTAATGAAAAATGCAGACATACCACCTGACTACAACTTCTCCAAACTATACATTTGTGCTGCTATGTTTCTTATATTCTTTTATATAATCATGATTTATAAGTACCTCCTCAACCATACCATTTAACCCCACCTTCAATCTTCAGTCAAAAATATATAATTAACAGAATGATTTACTATACTTTCTTTTTGCTTTTTCCCTTTTAGGGATGTAAAGAAAGCCGAAAAGGTGAGAACATGTCTACAGGGGATAAGAAGATAGGAAGCAAGAAGCTGAAAGACTCATAATTTTAAAAATGGACCCTTATAAATAAGAGGTGACTCCTGGCCATCTACTAGGATAACCCTTTGATTCTGGTTGAGCATTGGGCTGTAAAAGTGTTCTTGGAAGAAATATTTCCCTTTCTTTTCCAGAAAGCTACTATCTTCCAGTTATTTATATCCCACGTAGAAGAGAAAAACAGTAAGACAGCTCTGCAATCTGTCACTGGACATAGAGCAAATGCTTGAAGATCTAACCGAGTCGCCAAATGTGGCCTGAAAGCACCTGTGCCATTTTGGGTAAATTTGAAATCTCTCAGGACCAGGATCTATATGCCATCTGTTTAAATTTCAAATGTCACACCATAATGAACATAATATGTAAGATATTTCTTACACCTACAGCTGCTGTTACTGCAAAAATACCAGCAACTAGCAACTTCAGGGATTAAATTGTAAATGAAGGAACTGTATTGAGAAATGACATCTCTCCATGCAAGAAGTAAAGAAGAGGCACATTTTTCTTTTCTGTGTATTATGAGAACTTGTCTGCCTTCCTCAGCACATTGGCATTAATGATGCTGAAGCCCATGGAAGATAATTGCCTTGCATCATTCTCTAGCCCCAGAGAAGGTAAGATTAATAAAGAACATTTGTTATAATTTTGCATCTAATTTATATAATGGAACCCATAATAAATAACCACACTTAACACAAACATTCATCAAAGTCAATTTATACATCAATTTGTTCACTATATGTTAAACCAACCATTTATAAGAATAAGTTGGTTTCTTTCTCTGTTTTTCTTTCTCTCTATTAAACTATAAATTATTGTTAGATATGGTAATTTTTTTTGCCTTTATAGAGGCAGCATTGATAATGATATATGTTGACTTCTCAGCTGTTGCTACATGATATATAATTTTGCACAGCATGTTGCTTCCGTCTGGACAAAGAGAAAATTATTGTTTTAAAAATATAAAACCATTATTGATAGTCTATTCTTCTCTCAGTAACTTGTCACCTCAGGTGAACATAGTTCATAAGAGAGGTTGTGAAATGCCATGGACTGTCACCTCTTAATTATTTAAAGAATAAGGGGCTGATACAGTCTAGTAAATAAAATTGTTATCTCTAAACATTTTTTAAAACCATTTTTATGATACCCTACCAGTATTTCCAAGCTTTAGGCAATATCATCACTTCTCTCATTTTTTATCTACCCACTACTGCAAGGAGAAGGTGACTCTTACCTGTGTATATCCTAGAAAATGCTGCCACTGCATAGTCATTTACAAATCCATGTAGGAAAAAAAAAAAATCCACAATCTTATACTGACACAAAATAATCGAGGTCAGAACTGTTGTTAATGTATGTAGTACATTTCTATCAGAAAAAGACCAAGGTCATAAATGGTTGGTGGTTCCAACTGTGGTAACCCAAACCCCCTTTAATATGTCCATATCCTAATCCCCTCCCAGGAGCCTATGAATATGTTACCTTACATGGCAAAAGGGAATTGGCAGATATAATTAAATCAAGCTCTGGAGATGGGGAGATTATCCTGAATTATCCAGATGGCCCCAATGTAATTACAAGGTTCCTTATGAGAAGAGGGTAGGAGGGTTAGATAATAGGAGAGGTGAGAATGAGGATCATGAGCCAAGGCATGTGGGAAGCTTCTAGAAGCTAGAAAAGGCAAGGAAACAGATTTTCCCCTAGAGGTGCTGGAAGGGATGGAGTCCTGCCAACAACTTGATTTTAGCCCACTGGTGCTGATTTTGCACTTCTGACTTCCAGAAATAAAAGGTAATGAATGTGTGTTGTTTTAAGCCACTAAATTTTGTTATAGTAGCAATAAGAAACTCATGCACCCAAAAACCAGAATAGCACTTATGAAATTTTCTTTATAGAGCCATTTCTCTAAGAAAAGTGAACAAAATAAAAATTGAAGATGGATTTGAATTAGTGGGAAATTATTTGAAATTGCAAAGACTATTTTGAATACCCAAGAGGTCATGTTATTTTTTAATGTAATATAATTCATACTTCCTAGTAGACAAAAATTTGTAAGAGCACATGTATAACACAAAGTAATATCCACCTATAAAAGCAACTGTATTTATACCTGCATTACTCTTTTAAATCTTTGAACAAGACCATGTATCTTTGTTCAGATGTACAAAAATATTCATATGATGTCAGTTCATCAGATGGAGATTTTATGGAAGGGTGTAATTTTTGAGATCAAAGCCCCTACTTGAAGACCATATTTAATGAGGTTTCTGGAAATTGATACAGTCATACTGACCATGATATGTGATTAAACTCTCTTCTCTCCTATCCTTATTTTTCAACCTTAGAAATGTATTTATACCATGAGGGTAATGCCTACATATTTATTAAGTCAACCCTGAATGCATCTTATTTGGAAACATGTTGTCCTATGAGATAAAATGCTAGTCTTTAAAAAACTAAATGTAATAAGTTGTATTTTAATTTACAAACTGAATGTGCCTTATAATGCCAAATTTTGCATGTGAGTCATTTCTGGCTCCCAAAGAATGAACTACCATTTACTGCTTGTCTTTTCTGCTAATAATATTTTGTATATTAGTCTTATTTTCCTACAAAGAAGTCAAGTTCTTTAAATATATAGACCATGTTTTCCGAGCCCTTAAGGAGCCCTCTGAATAGTTATGATTAGTTAAAAATAGACTCCATTTTATTTAAATCCAAGTTATATCAGTATGTTTGTCTGGGATAGGGAATTAATTGTTCTTTCAGCCTAATGATATTGAGGTTAAATGCCTGAAACAAATAGCATCTTCAGGAATAAGTTTCACATAGAACTTTTGTATATTGGATTTTGTATTTTTTTTTTTTTACTTTTATCTCTCAAGAAAAGGGTATGACCACATTAAACAATATTTCTCAAAATATTTTTGTATCCCCTTGAATAGGAATGGATATGTGTATTGTTCTTCTTTATCCTTATTTCAATATTATTATGGAATAGAAGTGGCATGTAGACTTCTAACACCTCTCTAAGACCATGGCTGCTAACCTTGAACCATAGGCTCCAAAAAGTCTGTCCACGTGTTACATGTAATTCGGTAGGTGTCCAGGGCTCTTATGGTTTTGGGGTATGAGGAAAAGCTACAGCTGGTGCCACAGAATCCACAACCACCCTTGCGTCTCGCTCCAGACAGATTTGTACAATCCACTTTATAATCCATGAGCCCTGATGCCACATAGTTACCTTCGGTTAGTTTGGCACAAGCTATGTGCTTCATGGCATTGTAAAGCATGGGGAACGCCATAGTCTCAGAAGGTGTCCTGATGCTGACAAGGCTACACCTATGTGTCTACATGGCTACATTAAGTCAGCATTCAAAATGATTCCTTAGTCTCTCTTCTGAGCTCTTAATATGAGATTGTGTCCATTTCATAGAAATTCTACAATGGACCATAGTGGCTGTTACTAGGGTTGTTGTTTGGAGAGACAACAAGAATATCAGCTGTCTACTTTGCTCACCATAAATGAGTAAATAGATACATGAATAGAAATAGTTCTGGTGTTGGCAGCTACAGTAGTGGCAGAGCAGCAGAATATCTGTAGCCCATTGCACAGTGTGGACATGCAGCTATTTCTGGAAGCTCGGGCAGCAGTCTGTTTCCTCGGTCCTACAAAGATTCTGTGAACTAAACTACCTAACACCCTTTAATTAATCCCCTCTGCTTCATCTAGCAGGTTCTGGGCTCTGCCATGAAGAACCTTGGACAACACACCATTTAATTCAGCAAAAAAAAAGCTTACATGGCACAAAGAAGTGGAGAACAACTGCAAAAGGTAAACTTTTTCTGACAGTTGATTTTCTTTTCAGTACAGCCATTAATCCTCCTGTCAGCAGGAATAAAGATACTTCCTGAGGAAGGTGTGAAGCAGGTTCTTGTAATGGTGAGCAGTGGCAGCATGCAAATGAGAATAAGCCTCAGGCCCTCTCACCTCCTGTTTAACATCACTTCAAATGGTTTCAGAACTTCAATTAAACATGTGTGTGTGTGTGTGTGTGTGTGTGTGTGTGTGTGTGTTTAATTGAATCTACAGGAAAGATGCTTCACTTTTTTAGGAGACAATGAGAACCCAGAAAATCCAAGATATTTTTATTTACTGATTGTAACAAAAATATAGTTATGGGGAAGAAGATAGATTTTATAAGGAAAATGAGACATGAAGAAAAGTTACTTTAAGTCCCCTGTCTCAACCCCACTTAGAATAATAAAACGACATATTTCCCAGAGTTGTTGCTTTCTTCCCTCTTGGTTGACTTGCACTTTGCCAAAATGCCCTTAGTTGTCTTTTTGCCCCAGGATTGCACAGAGATCTCGCTGAGCTACACAGGACAGCTGGCTGTCTCTCAGACCATTCTTGTCAGGCTCAGTAATGCGGGCCACTCACAAGTAGCTTGTTTCTCACTGCCAACCAACCGTGGCTTCCTGCTTTTTCCTTCACCCCCGGGGCTAGAGATAAGCTGGTCATGTTGGGCCTTGTCCGGTCTGTCTGTTTCCCTTGCAATACCCGCTTTATCCTTCTTCCAATATCAGTCTGAACTTATTACTGCTCAATTGAACGCAAAGGTACCATGCAGTGGTCCACCCATCCCCTCTGTCTATGGTTCCTTTCACCGCTCTTCCTTTTAAGTCACTGGAGTGGGACAGTGGGCTCAGAAGCATGTTAACTCTTCTTGATTTCCATCGGCCTCAAGTGACTACAAATCAATACGTATTAGCCACGGTGTTCTTTTCACACAAGTGCAGATTCAAGACAAATTCCCTAGTTGCCTTTTCTTACTAGATAGCTACCCAAGGACCTTTCTTTCTAGATATTCTAAAGCCACTACTCAATGACATGCACACTCCCAATCGGAGCATCAGGCTCTTCTCCCCAAACGCCCGGTATTTGGTGACACTGATGTTTGATCAGTGCATGCTCACCAGGCTGCTTTTGGTAAGAGATCACTAAGCTGTGTGCTTTGTGGAGGGATTGGGGATACCACACACAAAATAATCCTTGCCTTAAGGCCCTAGCATGCACTCCTAAGAGGATCATCTTTTCTGTGCCCTGTGGCCTGCCTCCCTTTGCGATCATAAATGTTTAAATATTGACTATCCTTATTTAAACAATTCCCTCTTATTTGTCAACTCTCACTCATTCTGCCTTAGGTCAGTATAGATAAATAAAAAATGTTCAATTTGGAATCAGCAAGCCTTAAGATCAAATTCTGGCTGTCCTACTTATAAAATGTGTGATATTGAGTCAATTATTTAACTTCTTTGTGATTTGGGGTTTCTCAAATTTAAAAGCAAAAATTACATGTCATGATTTAGCTGGTATTTATATGTGAAAATTAAAATTTAAATGAGATAATAAATGTATTACCTGCTTTATAATTACTATTATCTGCTCAAATAAATAGCATATTATTTTTTGTATTAATAAGCAATCAGATTTACTCTCATAGAGCTGGCATTTCACCCAATAACAGAACACCTGGGAGCATAGGCTTAATCCATATGAAAACAGACAAAATAATATACATCCTGCTCTGTGCATCAGTGAGCAGGAAAAGGCAGGTGAGCCAATTATTCTGTTTTCAGGTTGTATATTGCCAGAATCCAAATTAATTGTTTTCATTTTAAATATGGGTACACAGGAAGCCTGCTTAAAATCAACAAGTAGTGTAGTGGCATTAATTAGAACAAAAACTTCCAGGAACAAGCAGAATCTTCTACTTCCTTAGACACATTTTGACCTTTGTGGCATAACTTTCTGAAAAATTACTAGTTATCATGCTAGTCAACTTCTGGCTGTATTCTTTTGTTCTCTCAATCATTTTAATCTTTCTTTCTTCTCTATAATCACTGAAATACAGACATTTAGTCTGTCATTCACCTCCCACTTCCAATCCTTTCCCTAAAAGTGGTGTGTGTCAAAAACCACTTTCTGCCTTAGTATTTGGGAGCCTTGTGTCAGTGTAGAAAAATACCCATTGTCTACTGTTGCTGTTGGGTGTAAATGAGGCTGACGTATTTTGGAAACTACCTGTCCAAAGCTACTGTAGTTTGACTAATGGATCTGAACAGTGATGTCAATCTTACTCTCTTCTTTGTTCGAAGGTGCTCAGTGGCAAAACAGTAGTTCATTTTTCTAGGTAACCCATGTAATCTAATGCAGTAGTCTAAAAGCAAATTAGTATTAATGTACTATTCTTTGTTTAGCTTTGAGCACTCCTAGAAAAGAGATGAATTAGCTTTATTAATTTGGAGTATCAGTATTTAGAGTTTTATTGATTTCTTCCGATATAACTTGGGGTGTGACTAAACCACTTACTGACCCAGGTCTGATTCCCCTGTCTGGCCCAGTAAAGTGCATCAATACGTCCTTGGAGCTACCAGCACCAGAAGAGCCTTCCCCTCTCTGCTCATCCTCCATCACTTGCTGGGCCCTGCAAGATTTCATCAGGTCACCCCCGGGGATTTATTCCATGACCATAGTGGCTTATTCTAGCTTATGAGTTTGATTTTTTTTTTTAATTTGTTTTGCGTAAATGTTGAGCTTCATATGTGTTTGTGGCCTGGTTCTCTTCGGTTCTCTCACTGATTGTAGTGTCACCCAATGTCTTTCTAACACACTCCCTTTTACTTAAATTACCTAGGGTTTGTTTGTATTGTTTACAACCAAAGGAAACAAACTCATGCAAATGTTGCCAAAGGTAGGGAGATGGTAGAGGGTTTTAAGAATAAGTAGCTGCTTATTTTCTCTTTAGTTTCCATTGCCCTAGGAGAGATATCAGTGAAGAAATTGCTTTGACATATGTCTGAGATTTCTCTGCATGTGGATTCCTCTAGTATTTTTATGGTTTCCTGTCTTATGTTTAAGTCCTTTATCTATTTTGAGTTTATTTTTGTATATGGTATAAGTTGGTGGTTTGGTTTCATTTTTTTGCATGTATCTATCCAATTTTCCCAACACCATTTGTTGAAGAGACTGTCTTGACTCCATTGAATGTTCATGCCTCCTTTGTCAAATATTAATTGAGCATAGTGGTTTGGGTCAATACCTGGGTTCTCAATTCTATTCCATTGGTCTATATGTTTGTTCTTGTGCCAGTAGCAGGCTGTTTTGAGCAATGGCCTTGTAATACAGCTTGAAGTCTGGATCCCACCTACTTTGTTCTTCTTTCTCAGGACTGCTGTGGCTATTCGGGGTGTTTTTTTTTATTCCAAATGAAGTTTTAGAAGGTTCTGTGAAATACGCTATTGGTATTTTAATGGGGAGTGCATTGAATCTATAGATTGCTTTGGGTAGTATAGACATTTTAACGATGTTGATTCTACCAATCCATGAACATGATATATTTTTCCATCTGTTTACATCTTGCTCTTTTTCTTTTTTCAGTGTCCTATAGTTTTCCACATAGAGGTCTTTTACCTCCTTAGTTAAGTTTATTTTTAGGTATCTTAAATTTTTTGGTGCAATGGTAAATGGAATTGCTTTTTTAGTCTCTCTTTCTTTAAGATCACTATTGGTGTATAGAAGCGCCATAGATTTATTGGCATTAATTTGTATCCTGCTACATTGCTGAATTCATTTATTAAATCTAATAGTTTTTTTATGAAGTCTTTTGGGTTTTTTATGTACAATATCATGTCATCAGTGCATAAAGAGAGTTTTACTTCTTCTTTTCCAATTTTAATGTCTTTTATTTCTTCTTATCTAATTGCAATGGCTAATATTTTCAGCACTATGTCAAACAGGAGTGGTGAGAGTGGGCATCCCTGTCTTGTTCCTGTTCTTAGGGGAAATGGTTTTAGTTTTTGCCCACTGAGTATGATGTTGGCTGTGAGTTTGTCATATATAGCTTTTATTATGCTGAGGTATGATCCTTCTATTCCCACCTTATTGAGAGTTTTTATTAAAAAAGGGTGTTGGATTTGAAATGGGATTACATCAAAATAAAAAGCTTTTGCACAGCAAAAGAAACCATCAACAAAACAACAAGAAAGCCCACTGTATGAGAGCACATATTTGCAAATGTTATCACTGATAAACGTTTAACCTCCAACATTTACAGGGAACTCATACAACTTAATAAAAGGAAGATAAATGATCCAATAAAAAAAAATGGGCAAGAGACCTAAATAGAAAATTTTCTAAAGAAGACATAGGAAGGCCAAGAGACATATGAGAACATGCTCAAAGTCACAAATTATCCCAGATTTAAATCTAAACGATGTTGCAGTACCATCTCAGACCTGTCAGAATGGCTATCATCAACAAATCAACAAACGGCAAGTGCTAGAGAAGATGTGGAGAAAAAGGAGCCCTCATGCACTGCTGGTGGGAATGCAGACTGGTGCAGCCACTGTGGAGAACAGTATGGACTTTCCTCAAAAAATGAAAATGGAACTCCCATTTGACCCAGTGATCTCACTTCTAGGAATATATCCGAAGAAACTAGAAACAACAATCAGAAAAGATATATGCACCCCTATGTTCATAACAGCACAATTCACCATAATTAAGATTTGGAAACAGCCTAAATCTGGCTGCTATAAAAATGAAGGAATTCCTACCATTTGCAGCAGCCTGGATGGAACTATAGAGCTATATGCTAAGTGAAATAAGCCAGTCAGTGAAAGAAAAATACAACATGATCTCACTCATTTATGGAAAATAAAGAACATTATAACCTGATGAAAGAAAAGATAGATACAGGCAGTAAAGCATCAAACAGACTGTCAAATTACAGCAGGAAGTCTGGGGAGTATTGGGGAAGGGGGGAAAGAAATCAACTGAAGGACTTGTATGCATGCATATAAGCACAACCAATGGACACAAGACACTTGTGGGGGAGGGATAAGAGCATGCAACAGGGGTTAGGGGAGGCTGGGGGAAGGTCAATGGGGAAAAAAGGAGATATATGTACTACTATATCTAATACTTTAAACAATAAAATTAAATTTAAAAAATAAAGTGTGTAGGGGGAAACTAATGGCAATAGAAGAAATAAAAGTAAATTATGTCTATTTTAATATTTTTTTAAAAAAAGAATAAGTAGCTGCTCTATAATATGTCTCTGATTCCTTAACTGTACAGGGAAGTTCAATAACAGGAGTGATAGACAGCTTCATCAACATTCTGGTGATGACAGGTAACATCTCCGAAGGGTAACTGTCTTATTTTTGCTATACAGTAACTCAAGACTCAAAGTTGGGATGTCAAGATGGCCTGGAGTGGATGACATTTGTCCCAAGAGAGGTCATTGTACCTTGATTGAGAGAACCAGGCCTTAAATCTGTATCAATTACCAAAGCTCAGCTCCTTCTTATATAAAGGCCAAGAATAGAATACACACTTGTTTTCCTGGATCAATATTTTTAAATTATTTTTAAAAATCAGAAGATGTAGCATTTCCCAGCCAACCTTCCTGCAAGGCAATAATTGGCCAGAGCTGAGGAGTGTTGCCCCATGGAAAGGGCACCTATTCTCTAGTTCCTGTGTCCTTATGATCCTGCCTTTTCCCTGCAAAAGAGGGTGAGTTTCAGTTGCTGTTTATCATTACACTGGCTGTGGTGTTTTCCTTGGAGTTGAGTAATGTGTTTCTGGGTAATGCCTCTATCAGAGGGGGGAATTGAAAACAGAGACCGAAAGAAAATGACTAGAGTATTTCTTCATGATAGTGAGAGTATCCAGGATGACTCACCCTGGTCTAGTTTGGTCTGCCATCCCACTTCTAAACCCCTTTGGATTGAGGT
Source organism: Pipistrellus hanaki (assembly GCF_964339955.1). NCBI lineage: Eukaryota > Metazoa > Chordata > Mammalia > Chiroptera > Vespertilionidae > Pipistrellus > Pipistrellus hanaki. Next base: position 57,328,933 of record NC_140506.1, read on the forward strand.
ACACGAGAACTGCCTTCCTGATGCAATATTTTCTCCACAGAGAAGATCACCAGTGCTGCTTGAGGTTGCTTCCTGACTAAATCTTCTACATTTTGCTGCAGCCTCACAAAGTTTCAACTTCTACTCTAACTGCTCTTTCAGAAGTTTGATATAAATATTAAAATAAATATTTGTACATCGTTAGGGCATCGGAGACATATTACAGAGCAGCTACTTACTCTTAAAACCCTCTACCATCTCACTACCTTTGGCAACGTTTGCATGAGTTGGTTTTCTTTGGTTGCAAACAATACAAACAAACCCTAGGTAATTTAAGTAAAAGGGAATGTATTAGAAAGACATTGAGTAGCACCATATCAGTAAGAGAACTGAAGAGAACAAGGCCCAGAAACATAGGGACAGGTACAGCTCAGGGAAGTTCAGTAGCAGGAGTGAGTGACAGCTTCATCAACATTCTGGTGATGTCAGGCAACATCTCCAAAGGGTACTTGTGTGTTATTTTTGCTATCTATAACTCAAGACTCAAAGTTCAGACATCAAGATGGCCTGAAGTGGATGACACTTGTCCCAAAAGAGGTCATTGTACCTTGATCGACAGTCTCACCAAAACTGCAAGCAGTGGAGGACAAGTAATTTTGTAAAATATATATATAATAAAAAAATTCCAGAAGCCTATGAACGAAGAAAAAGAGAATAGTAGCTAAAAATATAGCAAAATTCACTGTAATCTAACAGATGACTTCTAATGCCTTCTAATTCTGCAATGTTTTGATCTAAAGAAAAATAAAAGGACCCACTGTGTGCTTTTGGTACATTCTCTACAGATTGCCTTTCATGAATAGAAAGCCATATACTGTTGGCCTGATTCCTTATAAAGACAGCCCAATGCCTGAGTATGAATAGAAAGGCTCAGTCTTGGTATTTCAATTCCAGAGAAAAATTTAACTAATAAATCTCTTAGACTGTAAGCAGAATTAGAAAGTCTACTTAAACTACCATAAGGCAGATAAATAGATCTAAGTGTTAAATTGTATTTGCTAGTTTTCACCCCATATAAATGGCCCTCTTCACCATCATCTCTCTCAGCTAGGTAAAACCTCCTAATCTATGTTGGTGCCTCAGGATAGAATACTTATTTTCCCTGCAGGATTTTCTGGGATAACTAAGGATGCCCCATATTCTTATTTTGATCTGTGTAGTTTCGGCTATCCATAAGTTGTCAGACGCTAAAACAATTGGTTGGCAGAGAGCTGCCTGGGACCATTCAGAGCTCAGGAGATTTACAAATGATATCAGAGGCTATTGAAAGCCTCTGAGCTGCAGACCTGCTACAAAGATTTGTTAAAAGCAGAGGAATTATTTATGCTGGAGGGAAGAATTACAATAGGAACACACAGGGATTTGGTCTGATGAATTCAAAACTGAGTTGAATTTAGTAAATATTATGAACCCCTATTTCTCAATGTAATGCAAAACCTTTAAAAGTAGTAAGCTGAAAATATTCAGTGGGCAGCCTGGGCCCGTAAGCCAGAGCTGAAAAGATCTCTACACTGATTTTCAACTGTGTGTTCTGTGGGGTGGGGAGTGAGGAGGGACGGTGTGGGAAGAGGGGAGTAGGTTGAGCAGAGCCTAACTATTTTTGTAAGCAAATTTTCCAAAGTGAAAGATAGGAGATGCAAAGGAAAATTAGGTATAGGATCAAAATAGTAATATGGGTTGTGGAATGTGTGTTGGACAAGGGTGTCACAACTGTTGCTTAGCTGACCACAATTGCAAAGCACCAACTATAGAACACATTCCAATTCCAGGGTGTTAAATGTAAAAGGAATGTACTTAGAATCATGGAAAATGGTACAACCCTGATCACTATATTCACAGCCTGAGTGCTGTTGCTGGATCTGGGCTTCTCTTTAGGAAAGATGATATTTTTTTTCAATATGCCTGTTTTCAAAAAAAGGTTTGGAGATAATCTTCTATGTCACTCCTTTGTCTGTCCAATATCTTGTAGTCCCTGCTATATATTCTTTCTCTTACAGGATTGGGATGGGGTTGTTTTTTTGTTTTTGTTTTTTAATGATTTTGCTCGGTACTTGTAATTAGGGAAGTGGAATCAGTTGCTGTTGTACATTTTCACCTGTAGATGCAGGCATGAAGAGCTCTTGCTCTAGGCTGCAGACATGAGCAATTCCTACTCTCATTCTCTGGCCAAGGTTCTCTCTATAGGGCAAGGAGTTAAGGAAACTAGTTAGTGTGTCTTCTCCCTCCCTCTCTCTCTCTCTCTCTCTCTCTCTCTCTCTCTCTCTCTCTCTCTCTCTCTCTCTCTCTCTAAAAATCAATGGAAAATATCCTCCAGTGAGGATCAACATCAACCAAAAAGAAGTACTGTCTTAGGTTCATCCACCCAGCTACCTTTCTTGCAGATGCTGTAATGGAATCTCAGCGCCATGCTGGATGAAAAGGATGTTTAGCTCCAGGCCTGTGTTCTTCCAGTCTACCCCAGGGCAGTTACCTTGATGCTGCCAGGTCAGAAATTTCACACAGTTCCCCCCCAAGATGTTTATGTCAGGACACATCCCAGAGAGTAAACAAAAACATAGAGACTGGACCTATAAATATTCATATCAATGTTTCTCTTTTTGATTTTTCATACTTTTCCAGGATCAATGTCCATTTTTCTTCATTTTTCTATCAATAAGTGACATCCCTCTTTTCTTCTTCTTCATGTGATAGTTACCCTTTTAACAATATTTTTATAAATTGTGATTAAATGCACATAACCTAAAATGTACTATTTTAATCATTTAAGTGTTTAATTCAGTAGTGTTAAGTATATTCACATTGTTGTTCAACCAATCTCTAGCATTCTTTTATATCACAGAATTAAAGTTATATACACATTGAACAATAATCCCCATTTCTTCCTCTCTCTAGTCCCTGGCAACTACCATTCTAATTTCTGTTCCTATTAATCCAATTAGTGTAGATACCTCAAAGAAGTAGAATCATACAGTATTTGTTCTTGTGACTAAGTTATTTCACTTGGTATAATGTATGCAAGGTTCATCCATGTTGTAGGATATGACAGAATTCCTTTCCTTTTCAATAGTATTCCACTGTTTGTTTTTATAAACATTTTATGCATTCATCTGTCAGTGAACACTTGGATTGCTTCCACCTTTTGACTATTGTGAATAATGCTGCTACAAATGTGTGTGCTACCTTTCCTTTGAGTACTATCTTACTTAAACAATGATAAAGGAACATGATATGTGAGAGGGAGAATAAAATCCACAATCTATATTGGTTGAATAATTTCAAAATAATATTTACTCTTCTTATATATGGTGTCCCATCTCCTTAGCACTTTGATCTCACAGCTCTTCAGAGCTTTGATCTCAAAGACACAGAAATGAATTGTCAAACACATCCACTCAGCTTTCAATGTTATTAGTGCCTACATGAGAAAAAATAGTATTTGTCAGTTCTTCCTACAGAGGAATAAAATTTTAACATTAAAAACACAAGTCAACAAAAGAACTAATTACATTTTATGTTGGAGACATTGCTTTATTCTGCTTCTTAAAGTGGGAAATAATTGGGGATTCAACCCTAAACAATCCTATCTCTTGAAAATATTCCTAGAAGACAGCTACCGCCAAATCCAATCAAACCTATTTTCTTTGCCATTGATATGGCAGCTACAAAGTGAATGAAAACCATCAAAAACCTACATGCACCATTGTGAGAGCTCCCTCGTGCCCTATTTTGAGTTCCACATCTCTGCTTGGCATGAAGCAATCATGGCCATTGATATGTTGAATATATGCCTTTCTTACTGAGAAGGAAAAAATGAAGACCACCGTATCAGTTTAACAGTAAAAATATAGTAGCCAAACTCCCTTTTTGGAACAGAGCGACAAAAACAAGAAGAGCATCCTTCTGTAGCATATGTATTTTTACTTATAACATCATTTCCCAATAAAATCTTAATACAACTGAACAAATTTTAAATTCTTGTTGTTTGGTTTTCCTTTATCAAGTTTGTTAAATACATTACATAAATACCTGTTTCCAATGGAAAGATGCTTAGATCCATCTTCGTTTTATATTGAAAATTATTCAAGGTTTAAATTGAAATTTTTCAGCTCCCAAACCATCATTTTATAATTTATGATATTCTTTTCAGAGCATATTAAAATTTTGGCGAATTAAATATCAACTTTCAAAGAAAGAATCATTACACCTTTTAACACAAGTTTTAAAGCATTACAGATTAGACTTAAAGTTGTGTGTGTGTGTGTGTGTGTGTGTGTGTGTTTCATCATCCCCTTACAATAATTTTCCACAACTCTCAGTTAAAAATCTAAACCTGGAATTTGGCTCTCATAGTTCTACCTGATCTGGTCCAAATTTACCTCTAGTTTTAATTTCTTTGATCCCTCTGGAGTCTAATCTCCAGCACCACGGGATTCCTTGCTTTTCTTTTGAACATACTAAACTAACTCCTCTCACATCAGCATAGGCTGCGTTATTCTGCAGTGCTGTATTAACTCCCAGATCTCAAACTCTTAAAACCAAAAGGTTTTGTCTTTTCATACCCATCATTTTTATTAAGGGAGCCCAGATTGAGAAAGGACTCCATATGTTGAACATTGTTAATTATTTTTCTGAAAGGGAATAAAAAAGAAACACTAAGTTTTTAAGTCAACGAGTAAATGCCCATCCCAGAAATGGAACACAGCATTTCCTTTTACAATCCATTGGCCAGAATTTGCCATATGACCCGCCACAACACAAATGCCATTAAGCACAATGCTACCATGTGCCCGGTGGGAGATGAAGCAGAAATATTCAGAAAAAACATGCATGACTACTCCCGTCATTTTGCATTTGCTGTCAACGCTGCCTGGAATGCTCTTCCCCCAGAATGTCAGATGGCTCACTTTTTCTTCATTCCAATTTTGCAGAAATCTTTAGGTCATGCCTGAAGGCTCTGTTTTAGGTCATGCCTTCCTCAGCACTGTTTTGTTTTAACCTTCATTTGTTCCTATCTGAAATTCTATTTTTGTTACTGGTTTGATGCACACAGACACACTTATTATTTTTAATATGTAGAATGCTATATTTTATGTCATGTTCATTGATTCATTGATACATTCTTGGTGCCTAAAAGAGTATTGGGAACTGAGCAGGTAGTCAATAAATATTAGCTGAATTAATGGTTAAATAAATGCATATCCCAGATTGGTGAATAGCTGTTGAGATTATCTGTTCATTTATTTCCATATGTTGGAATGTCAGTTTCACATATATGTTCTAAGGACACAATTTTAGTTTCTTACAGCATCCTATCTAATAATAGAGTAATATGCAAATTTATCATCACTCCAACACACAAGATGGCCACCCCCATGTGGACAAAAGATGACCACCACAAGGTGGCTGGCAGGGGAGGGTAGTTAGGAGCGACCAAGCCTGCAGGGGAGGACACTTGAGAGAACTAGGCCTGCAGGGGAGTGCAGTTGAGGGTGACCAAGCCGGCAGGGGAGGGTAGTTAGGGATAGTTGGGCCAGCAGGAGAGCAGTTAGGCATCAATCAGGCTGGCAGGGGAGTAGTAACGGAGTGATCAGGCTGGCAGGCAGAAATGGTTAGGGGCAATCAAGCAGGCACAAAGGTGAGTGGTTAGGCGCCAGCAGTCCTGAGAGGAATCCCAGATTAGAGAGAGTGCAGACTGGGCTGAGGGACACACACCACCCCCATGCATGAATTTTGTGCACCAGGCCTCTAGTTTTAATATAAAGAGAACATTTAGTTTCTGAAGTTTTATAAAACCATTTGGATCTTCTTTATGAGGCTCCCTCTGCTGGTTATCTTGGGAAGTTTTAAAATAATCTAAATCTACGAAATCATGAGACCATTCAAATTAACTGCTTTGCATTTCAGCTTCCTATCCATCCTCCACCTCATTTTCTTTTCTAAGATGGCATTTGAATATCTGGTGGATAGAGGTATGGCCTTATAACACAGTAGAGAGGAGACTCCAGTGTTCCCAAAGTGCTCTGGATTCTCCATGGCCTCTGCAGTAGCATGGATGAAGCGTGTGCTTTCTGCATTAATGCACCTTGAAGCAGATACATTCCTCTCTGGCGATGGGCTCACTATGCTAACACCAGAGACTGGGCTTCCCATCTCTCCCCTACTGGGTGTGTCATTGGAAATGGCTGCATACAACACTTCTCCCTTCAACTTACTGATTTGCCGGTTCCCCAGTAGTGCTTGAGTCAGTGCTACTACCCTGATGTGCTCAGGCTCCTTATCTATCTGGATGTTTATAAACAAACTGTATCCCTTAAAGTGAGGAATCAGGGTACCAAGCACCTTTGACTCTTACTTTCCACAATGCCTCCTTGGAATAGGGCTGGGCCTTCTCTTCCTCAGGGCCTGTGTTTCCTCTCCTCCTGGGCCCTAAATATCATGGCCTAGTAATCATGTTGGAAGGTGCATACTACCAAAGGGCTTCTACTGTATGTGTCCTCCAGGCATTGCCATTGATTGGGAGGCTTTTGGTTGGGAAGCCAAATGAGAAATTAGAGCCATATATGAATAGGATTCCATGTTTGTATAATATAAAAACTATGCCATTATTTATAATACTTATAAATGAACTTATTTTCTAAAGGCTTTATTAGACTCTCAAAACTAATTTTTATGTAAGAAGAAATGTAACAGACTGTTAATGTACCTAAAATCAAGTAACCTGTGAAGGGCATTACATTTTTTAGATCTATCTTTGCTTTATGTTGAAAATTAGAAGGATGGTTCTTCGTTCTCACATTTTCCCCGCTCCTATCCTGACTTCAGTATTATAAAGGCTGACTTTAATGTCAGTTGCAATGGGACTAAACTACACATCATTTTGCTTGTGTTATGTATGATAGACAGGTCTTTTCAATTATAATAGAATTGCATAGCCATAGCACAACAGTGAATGGCATGAAGGCACATCATTTTACTCTTAAATGAATAAACTTCTCTTAAAATGAGCTTTTTATTTTTATACAAAGATCTTAAGCCCTGTTAATATTCATTTACCTATTCAGACATTCTAGAAATACATGTTGAGAGCTTACTATGGACTACATACTGTTGAAAGGCCAGAGTAATTCATAATTAAACAGAACTACAAAATCCTTACTCTTAAGAAGTTTATTTCATTCTCCTCCTCATATTTGTGATGGTCCTCATATTCAATCTTAACTAAACTTGCTGGTATAATTGCAGACTCAGGGCTTAAGAATACAGGCCTAGAAGTCTGTTAAGTCAGGTTCAAAAAGGCCCACCCACTAGCTGTGAAACTTTAAACAAATTAATTAACCTCTCTAAGAGTTCCTTATCTATAAGATAATGATAATAATCCACATGTCTAGAGTTGTGAAATATTATTAAATGAGAAGCATCAGTATAGTACTTAACCCATATTATGGCATAAAGATTCAATATATTATATGTTGGCTTTTATCACCATCATCATCATCATCATCATTACCATCATGAAGTTTACTTAGCTGCCCATTGCCCTTCTTCCCTAAAATCATTGCCATGTTAGTCATTTTTCTAGAGAGGTTTTAAGGAGGCAAGTGAATAGGAAATGCAAGATTTAGAATCATCATAGGAAAAGGTAAAGAAAAACAAAACAGTCCTTATAAATCTGCATTATAATATCTACTTCACTTCCCAAATGCTGTTTTTCCATCCTGGAAGAACAGATAGTAAGTCTACATCTACAACCTTGGCATTAATTTTCCATTTACTTTTCATAAGCATGTTTTAAATAAAGCTATGGGTGCACTCGTGAGGTAAGGTGTTGCTAAGGACTACCTGTAGTGATATAGTCATAAGAATAGAAACTCAGGCTCTGACTGGTTTGGCTCAGTGGCTAGAGCATCCGCTTACAGACTCAAGGGTCCCAGGTTTGATTCCAGTCAAGGGCATGTACCTTGGTTGCAGGCACATACCCAGTAGGGAGCATGCAGGAGGCAGGTAATTGATGTTTCTCTCATGGATGTTTCTAACTCTCTATCCCTTTCTTCCTCTCTATAAAAAAAAAAATCAATAAAATATATTGAAAAGAAAAGAATAGGAGCTCAGAAAGCTGAGGTAGAGCCCAGGGTTTACCACTTGAATTATTTGGAGCTCCTGTCTAGCTGCAACTATTACCAAAGTCCTCTTTAAAAACTTATTTTCTTCAAGGATAAAAAAAACTGTCTAGTTGACAAAATGCAACACATCAATTAAATATAGTCAAGGAACAATAAAAAACAAAAACACGTTTTCTTTTAATTGAATGACTCTGCAAGGACACAGAAATGGCACAGCCAAAACTTTTTCCCATTGGCTACCTACCTCTCTGCTTTCACATGAGCAAAGGTTTTCTTAACCTAATTGAAATACAGTTTCTAAGCATTATATTTCTCTTTCCTTGGCTTTCAGTTGAATTGGCCTACCAGGTAGCTACCTATGGTCAATCGTCCTGAGAACACAGCATTTACCCAAATGTAGTTTTCTAATGAAAATAAAGTGATGTGTCCTTAAAAAGAAGCTTGAGAGCAAATAGGAGATTCAAAGCATCACTGTGTTGCCAATAGTCTGACTATGTATAAAACCGTTGTGCTGGTGATTCTGAGATGCTTAACCTCTACCTTGTTTATTAATTCATAAAAGAGAATATACCTTTTCCAAGCAGAGTCATCTTGGGAAATTTCACTAGAAAGTTAGATACCATACGCATCTTTCAACTAAGAATCGCTTTGGAATTGCATTTCTTTTTATTTTTGGCTTTCCAATGAAGCAGGAATAAAAAATAACAAGGCATTAGGTATTATGTAAATAGGTCCCTGAGCTAGGAGGATTAAAGGAAAAAGCTTGAAAAACATGAAAGCCAAATTATCCTTGAAATTTATGTCACTATGAAAAATGCATGTAGCTCAAAAATAACCAAATCATAAACAGAATTTGCAAAACTATATAGATATATGAATTTATGTTATAGAAGATGATAATTTAAAGTGAGTTTTGTTCTAAGTTTTCAAACATATCCCACATGTCAGAGAAAATAGCTAGAATTAATAAATAGAATCTTACAAATACTTTGTCTCTAGTGGCAAGCCTACAGTTGTGAAGTGCATTGTGGGTTGGCTGTACTATGGGCCATGTCTTGCAATCTGGGACCACTGGTTCCTAACTGCTCCCCTACCTGCCTGCTTGATTGCCCTTAAACCGCCTATGCCTGCCTGATCACCCCTAACCACTCTGTCTGCCTGCTTAATCACCCCTAACTGCTTACCTTCCTGCCTGATTGCCCCTAATTACCTTTTATTATTATAGATATACATAGCCCATGAACATGGAAAATAGGGTGGTGAAGATGGGGGTGGGGGGGTAGGGTTGGGCAGAAGGAGTAAAGGGGCAGATGGGAAGCATTTGTAAAACTGTCAACAATAAAAAAAATGTATTAAAAAGTAAATTTTTAAAAATTAGGGGTGCTCTTGTTTATGTTGCCACTTCAACAAGTGGATATACGAAAGGAATGAAGAGGCTTCAAGAGATCTGTGGTAATTATATATAATTGAGAATCATTAGCTGACCCAAAGTGAGCTTAATGTCCCAGCAGTTTACCAAGCAATTACCAAGAAGTCAACTAAAATTTAGAAGTCAAGTTCAGTGAAACTCTAGAACATTCATTCTTGCTATGGAACCATTTGGTGGCACGGACATAGTGCAATGGGTATGGTGGTGTATGGGAAGAAGGAACTGTACTTACCATTATATATTGTAACTTCCTTTGGATTTAATTGATATTGAAATAGGAATTTATTGATATTGAAATAGGAATTTTAGGCAGGGTTAGGGAATTTTTAGAATTGGGGCCCATGGAAAAACACAGGGCTACAGACTGGGAGAAGGTACATCTCCATAACACAAGGAAGCCAGGTGCAGTTACATTTCTATAAGTCAAAGGAGCAGCAACAGATATATTTCCATTAGACAAGGGAACTGGAAGTAGCCAAAGAAAGGTCTATATTTACAAAATAAAGAAGAAAGAAAGCCCAGAAGGAATAGGAGGACAATGAGGGAGGAGGGCCTCAGGAGTCACTATAATAAACGATTCAAAAGGGAATATTGACCAATCAGAAGGGATGTCAGGACACAGGAACTGCAGCCTTCATAACCCCTGGAAACAGGAAATCTGTGGGACTCTTTCCCCCTCCCCACTTGGGAGTCTGTGCTGTGAGAATCTTGTCCTTTCCCCACATGGGAATCTGTACTTGTTCTTCAATAAATCTCCACCTTTACTGTACTACCTTCTGTCCACTGATTCATTCTTCAACTCAGGGAGGATAAGATAATCTGGGTTCCAGTCCAAAAATTCCATATCAAAATGAAAAAAAATTTAAAGTGAGGAAAGTCACTCTAAATTAACTCGTAGACATTTATATGTCCCAGAGAGGATTTTTACGGCACCAGCAAAAGGAATCAATTACTTGAATTATAATTGCTAAACATCACTATAGAGTTTCTATCATTGTTTTAATTGTCTGCTACTCTGCAGGCCGCTTTTCCCCAAACACCCACTCACTAGTATCCACAGTGAAGGTGTTTGTTTTGCCTATTTTCTTCCTTAAACCTCTTTTTGTCATGCCCTGCAAACCTTTGTGAATCTTTTTATTTCTATTTTTTTAAATTGCACTAGAAGAAATGCTTATTTCTATGCTTCTGTTACTCAGAATTTACAGTTTACCTTTTCTCTCTTTTGTCGCCTAATATATGTCTTTTAATTTCCAGTACCCTAGGGATACTAGCTAAAATTTCTATAAATATTTTCTTCTCAATCAGGAAACAGGTCTGTGATATAGTATCTGCAAAAAAACAAACAAACAAAAAAACACACCAAAATGTTGCTTTGGTGGATGCTAACAGAAGTCTATAGAGAATTTATAATAAACAGATGCAGGAAGATCTAGGTTTGTCCTTTAAAATAAAAATAAACAGAGTGTAAAGTAGCAAAGAAACAGGTTTTGGATAGAAAAGAATTTAGACCTGTGATAGGTTACCATTTCCTAGCAGTGAGGCATTTACAGATTAATACGAGCTGCAGTGGGTAAAAGACACGGAGTCTCTTTCTCCCTTTTCTTCTCAGAGTCTAACCAACTTCTAGTGGGAAGAGTCTGGGAAAATCAATAACCAAGGCTGAGAAAGCACAAGCTGAACAGCAGGAGAGGAGTTTAAAGAGTCTGCCTGGGGCCCAAGTCAGCCTGAGGCTCACTGACACCTTTGTAAATTTTGAGGCAAAATTAATATTAAGGATACATTACAAAGAGTTCCATTTGAGTCTGTGTTAAGTACTTCCTGGAAGAATTAAAGTTTAATTATGTTAACCTCTGCTTTGTTTAAAAAGTAAAAATTTATTTTTAAACCTTTTAGATGAACTTAAAAAGTCATGATGCTTTCCTCCAATTTTTGGTGTTTCTTGTTTGTTTTTGTTTTTAATCTCAGAAAAGGTAAAAAACAAAAAAACAAACAAAAAAAAACAGGGCCTAAAATGCAGGGGGGGAAAGGAGAATTGACTTTTATTGCATGGCCTAATATGTTCTAGGCATTGAGCTTGGAGTTTTTTCCAGTTATTTAACAAGCGTCTTTCAGCAGCAAAGCCATCCTGCTTTTCTCTGCACTGGAGGAAGCGTTCCAGGATGGAGAGAAAGAACTTGCTTCTTCCAGGGGGTTTTTGTTCTTCCTGACAACATGGTTTCTGGAATAGCCAACTTATTCCAGTTTCTTTTTTCTTTGTGGAATCCCCAAACAGCCTTACTGTGCCTGGTCAGAGGTACCAACTGGGCAGTGCCTCCCACTCAGAGGGCTGCTTCCCATTGTGTGTGCTGCCCCTTTCCCCACAGTTCCGGATTCTAATAACCCAATCCTTTGTTCTCCGATGCCCTAGACGGGGTGGCAGTGTCCTGCAGTAATGGTTTTCTGCTTATGTCTTAGTTGCCTTTTCATTGGCTCAGTCCTCTAACACCTTTTCAAACAATTTCTTATGTTAAATTCTTCATAAAATGACTGATCTGTTTCCATTTTCCTAATTAACTTCTGACTGATACCACTATTAATATACATTGTGCCCATTTCCTAAATGAGTAAGCTGCAGCTCAGATGGGTTCAGTAACTTGACCAAGGTTTCATAGCTAGCAGAAGGCATAGGTAGAATGTGGGCACAGATCTATAAGGCCCAGTCTTTGCTAATATTCCAGGACATAGGAGGAAAACCATAAGAAGTATGAGTTGCCAATTTTAAAAAAATTTTAAAGAATAACTTAATAAAGAATTTTAGAGGATAATTTAAGGATAAAGTTATTATCTATAGAGCTGATTAAGAATCCTTATATCTTTATGTATTCTCAAACACACACACACACACACACACACACACACACACACACACACACACATATATATATATATATATATATATATATATATATATATATATGTTTATATGTATATTCTTTTGTAGGTAAAAACTTGTGGTCTATGTGTCAAATTTAAACCAAAATTACATGAGTTTTTTTAGTTACTTGCCCACATTTTGAAATTTAGTAACATTTATTTTAAAAATAATCCCATCTGAGATGTTCTTAAAAGACTGGATAATCCCACAATACTGGACATACAGCACAAGTACAGCTGAATGGTGGGAACTTTCTTAGTGTAGAATAGGTTTTCTGTAGCACTTGTCACTAATTTATATTACCTTCCTGAGCTGGTAGTCATTTGAGTTTGACATCTCTGATAAAGCACCTGTCTTTTAAGTATCATCAAGCCACCTATGCAAAATTAAAGTTAGTTTTTATCTACAGACAAAGAGTATAAGGCATCACAGGAACCCCTTCTCATTACTCTTACCCATAGGTTGAGAACATCAGATAAAGTGAACTGACATTGTAAAGATGACTCCTGACTGGATAATCAGTAAGTGCAATGGTACCTTCCAGGATCATCCAAATCCATTCTCATAAATGCATCTGACAGAGTAAAATAACTGTCTCAAAAGTCTGCTCTGGTATATGTTAAAGTTCAACTCATTCTGAGATGACTGGACCATTCAGATTTGCTTATAAACAATAATTTATCAAATTGCAGCTTCTGACATATGGTTTGATTTGGCACAAATTGACTATGAAATACAAATCCAAACAGGTATCTTGCTTCTTTTATTTGAATAATAATTACTGTAGGAGTATCAGTTAATGCTCATTCTGTTTTCAAGAAATAATTCTTACATGCAAATCACTAAAAATTTGCAATTTATTTCCATCTAACTGTCCAATGAATATCAATACTGTAAGAATCATTGATTAAGTCTGCTGTAGGATCACAAGATAAGAGTCAATTGGGAAAAGTCTAGCTGTATCCTTAAAAATGTTTAATTGATAAAATCACTTCACTCAAATGTGATTAAAAGCTAACTGTTAATTGAGGACTAAGATATGACCATTACAAAGCATGTACCAGCATAACAACTCCTTTCTAAGAGATGGTTTCCAGTTAAGTAGAAGAACTTTTTCCTAACATATAGCTAACTTGGTCTCCTTTATGCAGTAAGCTTCTGGCACATGGATCCCAATTTGGGGAGGTCATTTTTGCTTCTGATGAAATTACTTCAGTCCTAGGAGGAAGCTCGTAGGGTTTGGTTTGCTTGTGTAGTTTTTCTTCTCTTTTCTTCATGATTTCTTTGAAGTGATTTTTTTCCTTTAACTCTTTATCTTCACGTTCTTTGGCCTCAGATATTTCATCTTCTTTCTGTCGGATCTTTAGCTCTTTCTCCCACTGTTACAGAGAAAAGGTGTCATTTACATATGATTAATAAATTAACTTCTCAAAATGCAAATTTATATATTCAATTATCAACTTAGGTTTTCTCACAAATATTCTTCAGGAATTCATACTCCACCACACTGGAAAAAATATGTAGGCCATCTATCAGAAAGTGTACAAGTCCCATACACATAAAGAATAATTCCCTCTTAACATTTTTAAGAATAAGAAAAGATACAATAATAAGGTTTATATTTCCATATACCAAATGAGTTTCCTTTCTTCATCAATATTGGTATTTATATGAGATCACAGAATCATAAAGTAAAAAATCAAGCCAAAGAAAAACCAAATTAAAGTGAAAGGCAGAAATTGTGATACTGTTACATGTGAGGTCAAAAAATGAAATTAATCAGACAATAAATGCTGATTTGCAGTAGATCATTAGAATATATACGTGTGGGTATATATATATATAACATTCATTGCAATTGAGCATTTTAACTCATAACAATAACAGCATATCTGCAGGTGAGAAGGCTAAAAAGGGCTAACTCCAATGTAACCCTGATATTTGGAGGTAGTGATCTGAACCATGCCAGCAAGCTCAGTGTACATTCTTGATCACCTATAATTAAGTCACGGCCTCCTTCCCAGATACTGGTCTTGCAGAACGGGTTACAGAGGCCATGGGGCTGTGGACAGTGCACTGTCCCCAGGGGAGGTTCATTAACGTTAGTGCCAGGCCAGACCATCAGATACGGCCTGGAGACCCCCAACACCTGGGGGCTTTCTTGTAAGGCCCGCAAAAAGGACCAGAACATAATCATGTTTGCGGGACAAAGACCACAGGAAGATATAAAGGAAAGCCCCGTGTGTGTTCATTCACTCAGATTTGGAAGGTTGTTCCCTGAGTCCGCTGGTGTATCAAACAGTGTCCCTCCTCTTCTTTGAAGCGTCCTTGGTGTTTTTTTTGGTTTTTTTTTTTTTTTTTTTTTGGTCTTCTGCAACAAAGGTTCCTAGGAATAATGAGTTGGGAGTAACAATGGCCTTTCAACCAAGCAACATGAGGAGGACATTTTTTTTCCCTTCTAATATCTTTCATGAAAGATAGGGTAAAAAGAGGTAGTAAGCCCTCTTTAGGCTAGGTGAAAAGTTCAAGGCAGAATGCCTCCTAGCATGAAATATTGGAAATTTCTAAAGATACTACCTACATTGCTTGTTTTGTCATCCTCCCTTCATGCATACACACAAGTGACTATGCTTAACAACTTATCAATTAGCTTATAGATTACTCTATCCCAGTGCTGTGAATTATAACTGATATGAATAAGCAGGACCAAACCTCAGAATCAATAACACATCACTCAGCCTTCCAAAGGCAATAACATTTTTTAAATGTCAACATACACAGAGTAAATAGGTTTTAGAAGCATAATAAAATTATATCTACTTTTTAAACTTCAATTAAAATTTAAAGACATAAGAAATACAAAAATTACTTGTACTTATCTTGAGGCTGTTCCTATAAACAGTTATTACTCGTATAATTTCATTTCTCAGAAATCATTTTTTGCATGAAATACCCAGAAAATTGAGGCAAAGCATCCTGAACATTCAAGCACAGGCTGAAATTCATTCTACACATTCTGTGATACTTATCTGAGACATAATTTTTCTCATATAATAAATTAAGTAGTAATATTGTATCACAAAACTACCAATTTTATGTTATAGCATAAAAGTAGTAGTTGGTGAAATAAGACAGTATCTGTAAACCAGATAACTAATCTGCTTATATGAGAGATTTCAGTGTACCTCATGATTTTGATTTTTACACTGAAAAATTGACAGAGAATTAATGCTGAAGAACTCTTAGTAAAACAGAATGCATAGGTATCCGAAACAGGATGTATAAAAACAGGTCTGTTTTTCCTCCTTTCCCCCTTTGATAGACTTGGCAAGGCTGGAATTCACCATAACATGATAAACTTTCATTTTGTTAACCCAATAAAAAGTAAACTTTCCTCTCACATTTTTGTCTCTGTTCACCTTGACCAATTCTATTTGGATAAACCATTGTCTTGTCTTTATTTTTATAGGCCAATATTATCATTAATGTGGCAGCCAGAAAGATGTAGGTTTGCTTGAAATTGATGGGGAATAGAAGCACCTTTTATTACTTTTTCAACCCATTCACTTAGGGATTCAATCATCATACTATGGGATACCAGCAGTATCTTAGTATCTGCTGCACAATTAGGTATCTGCCATATTCCTTGCTTACTATGGCTACTATATAGCTGTGTTTTTGTTTCTTGTCAATCCTACAGATTCTACCTCCCCATCCCCCATTTCCATTCAGGTTAGGGATTATAAACCAGAAAACTGAATAATGTGTTAGAGTTAAAAAGAAAAGATTTAAAGTCCAAAGATTTTGTTTTGTGTGTACATTCAATCATTCACTAACTTTAAAACCTTGGTAAAATAACTGAAATGTAAACCGCCATTCTTGTTGGTAACTATTTTACAGGGTTGTTGTGAAAATTGAAGTAACTAATGTAAGGACATTTTGTAAAGGGTAAAATATAACGTACAAAGTAGTACTGCTATAGCTTCCTGAAAGGAAATGGCATATATGTGAATACTTTGTTAAATATTATATTCAAAGACACTTCCATAAACCTTCCCAAATCAATACTTTGTAGTTTGTACTACTATTTGATTAGGCTACCCACATATCAAACAGTTTGGATTCTAGCAAACTTATTTTTAGAAAGGATTCCTTTACCCTTCTATAGCTACATTCTAATCAGATTCGTGGTGGATGATTGCTTATATAATGCTCATACCTTTGAAAGAGGGAAAAATGATAGTTTTTAGGATCCATATTACACTATATATATGTGTATATACACCTTGACAATTTGTTGTCTCTTGTAATCTATTCTAGATAATTCAGTTGAGTGATTGGTAAAATATAGATGCCACATATATGAACCATTAGTAATTTTTTATACTACCCTGTACATGTGATATACTGGTTTAGCAAAACTTACATTATGGAATAAAAATATAATACTATGGCTCTTACTTTGTGTTTCCAGGGCATCATTCTGTTTTCAAATCCTAGTACTCATAGCTATTGCTAGAGTAGTTTAAATATTAGCTATATAATAAATTACAATTCAGTGGGATCAGTAAATGAAATAATCCCATATAATTTCTCAAAAGATCACTAATTAAATGAAATGTAAAAAAAAAATTAATCATGGAAGAGAACCCTAAAGATTCCATTAAAAAAAAAAAAACCTTTTAGAACTGATAAATAAATTCAGTAAAGTTGTAGGATACAAAATAAATATCCATAAATTGGTTGTATTTTTATACATGAAAATGAACTATCAGAAAGGGAAACTAAGAAAACAATCCTATTTACAACTGTATCAAAACATACTTAGAAATAAATTTAACCAAGGATATAAAAGACCTGCACTTGGAAAATTATAAAACACTGAAGAAAGAAATTTTAAAAGATACAAATAAGTTGAAGCATGTAATGATGTTAAAAAAAATTAACATCATTAAAATGTCCATACTACCAAAAGCATTTATAGATTCAACACAATTCCTATCAAAATATCAATGGCATATTTCACAGAACTAGGACAAATGTCCCCAAAATTTATATAGAACTACAAAAGACCAGGAATAGCCACAACGATTCTGAGAACAAAGAACAAAGTTGGAGGATTCATGCTACCTGGTATGAAACTATACTATAAGCCACAGTAATAAAAAATATCATGATACAGGCATAAGAATAGACATATATATGAACTGAACAGAATAGTGATCCCAGGAAAAAACCCACACCTTTATGGACAATAAATATTTGGCAAAGGAGGCAAGAACATACAATATTCAGTAAATGGCGTAAACAACTCCTACACAAAAAAGCAATCATAAAATGATTTAGCAAGAAATTAACTAAAAAAGCTTAATGAATTAAAGCATCTTAAGTGAATAGCCTTGTATTGCCACAGTTTGTTTAACTCATACCACAAACAAAGTGATTAAAGTCTTTCTCATATTTCAAGGGCAAAGAATGGTCACTGAAAATTGAGTCAAAAATTTTTTGTTCCATTTTTAAAACTATACTGTAGAAAAAACACACAGTGTTTAGTGTTCAATATCAGATTCTTGTTTTTAAAATCTACTAATTCAAGAAACAGGATAAATTTAGTATTTTAAACTAGAGGCCCATTGCACGCTTGCAATAGGCTTTCCTTCCCTTGGCTTCCAGCGCCGGTTTTCCTCCAGCACCCAGGACCCAGGCCTTTGCTCCAGCTGGAGTCTGCCTTCTTGGTCTTTGCAGCAGACTCTGGCCAGAGCCTGCCATCTTCGTCTTCTCTGTGGCACTCCACTCCTGTAGATCCCTTCGACCCCCGCCCTCCCTTTAATAGCAGGCATCCTGCCCCACCTAGCCACTCCCTCTTAGAGCAGCTGGGCTGCCGCCATCTTTGGCCTTCTAATTTGCATACTCACTCTGATTGGCTGTGGGTGTAGGAGAGGTACGGTCAATTTACATGTTTGTCTATTATTAGGTAAGATGACAGAGGCCAATTTTCTGTAGCCCAGTGAAGGCTCTGATATGTATAGTAATACAGTGAGATATAATTAAGTTTAGCAATGCCCAATCATGGCTCTGCTTTTAAGTTCCACATGTTAATATTAAACTATCAGAACTACACATTCTAATTCAAAATACCTTTAAAAAACAAAGCTTTTGCAAGTAGTTTAAGAAAGTCAATCTTACATAATGTTCAATGATTCTTGTCAATTCTTCATCTCTCTTGGTGAAGAAATCTGGATATGGAAACATGGGGACGTCTGCTACAGAAGTATGTTCCCTTTTAGAGAGGATAAGAACAGATCCAATATTAGGTATAGATATTCCTCCTCCCAGGAATATATAACTTTGAAAGTCATAATTCATTATTAAGCATTTGATTCTACATTGTTAACATCAAGTATTTAACTCTGTGCAGATTACTATATTATTAGTCTTTAGTTTTGGTAAGCTATTTGGGGTTATTAAAACTGACATTTTAGAGGATAGGGTATCACATATAGAATAAGAACTGGACAATAATAAAAAGTCAATATTCTCCTAGGAGATGTATATACTATAGCTTGTCAGTAAAAAATGAGATGTAAGGATATGAAAGGCTAACAGACAGTTGAAGTTGACTATGATCAATGGGGAGATGAAAATGTTCCTCACCATACATAGCCCCATGACCCTGGACATTTTGGTAGAAGTCTAAGCATAAGAATTTGAACTAAGGCATACTAAAAAAAACCCCGACATACACACATACACACACACACACACACACACACACACACACACACACACACACACACAAAACACCCACAACAAAAACAGTGATGTGACTTCAGTATTTCTCCTAGCTCTTTGTAATACTAGGAGTGGAATTGTGGCAGACAGCTTATCAGCAGCTCAATGAAAGTGTTGGAGTGCAAAGTGGGGACTAAGCTATTGGAGATTTATTGTTAAACTGTTCACATAATAATTGTATTATTTCCAGAAATAGGTAAAGCAACAAAATGGTGATAGAGAATATGGCTTTATGGCAGAAAAAGTGGGTTTATAAAATCTATTAGGCAAGAACCTAATAAGTGACATAACTGGTGAAATATTTTCCAAATTCAAACAAGTCTGATAAATTTTTATAACTATAATATATGTCTACATGCACTTTTTTCAAGTTGCTCTATATATGGAGATCTATATTTTTAATACTGTAGGGTTCCCTCATATTACCAATTATCTTTCTTTACACTGTACTAAATGTTTCTCAAATATTTCCTTTATCTTCATCTTCAACATCATTTCCCTGATTTAAACCATCATTCTTACCTGTATGTAGACCTCTTCTTTCGAATCTCTGCATCCACCTTGTCTTACCACCTTCTCCCCCTCTTATCTCTGCACAAGGCTGGTTGATGTCTATTTATCCATCAGCTCACAGTTCAAATCCACTACCATAGCTCTCAATCCACCATGGGCCTTTCCTTCATACTTATCTCAATTGTAATTTAAAATTTTTCTGTGTGCCTGTGTGAGTTTTATATTTCCTGATTAGAATATGAGCTACATGATTGTGCGGATGGTTTGCTTATCATTGTTTTATCAGTTCCCAATATAATTAGTGAATGATAAAATGTATAAATGAAAGTTGTGACATTGGGAAGAGTCTACCACAAAACACACTTACGCCAGTAGAGCAATGTCCAGTCTAGCAAGGGAATGACAATTGTAGGAGACAAGTCACAGAGTAGAACGAATAGCAGTTCAACTCAAGTGGCTGGTGACCAGAGGAAATAAATGGAGCCCTCCTCCAACCCATAAGATTCAGAACTATTGTGAGGCAGAAGAGCAGTGATCTTTCCACTGCATGCTGAATAGAAACTCTAGTCTTTCTATTAAAATATTAGAAGAAAGTATGATTCTAGAATGTTGGGAAATTTGGGGACATCTGGGAGCTGACACAGATTAACTACATTTAACAAAATTTGAGCACTTCTGATATAAAAGGAATGTGCTAAATACTGTGAAAAAAGGAATAAGAATAGTAAAATTATTTAAAGGTTAAAAATATTCAAGTAACTTGCCTCCAATTCCTTCTTGAATTATAAAAGTTTAAATTTAAATTAAAGAGATGCATAATAATATGCTAGAAAAGCTTTAAAATGAAAAGGTTATATGAGTATGCTTGTGCATCTGTGATTTCTAGTTATTTCAGTTGAATCATTTGTACTTGAAAAGAAAGATTCATAGATAATGATAATACAAGGCCACTTGAGGCATAAGAGAGACAGACATTCAATGATATAAACAGAAAAATATAGTATAACTAGAGGCTCAGTGCACAAAATTCGTGCACAGGTATGGTCCCTAGGCCTGGCCTGTGATCAGGGTCATCTTCCCAGGCTACCTCCAGCTGGCCCTGTCCCCTGCCACCACCCATCCCTGGAACCCCGTTTGCCATCAGGTGATCGGAGCCTGCTGGCTAGGGGTGGGAACCGAGAGGTCAGCCATTCCCACCCGCTCGCCGGTCCTACCTCTGCCATGGGTCATCCTCCACATTTGGGGCAACTGGCTGGGCAGGGGCCTTGGATTGGCACCTCCCGTATCCCCTGCCATCTATCCCTGGTTCCACATTCACTATTGAGTGATCAGAGCCTGCCAGCCGAGGAAATGAACCGAGAGGTTGTCAGTGCACCTCATAGTGGGTATTCAAGCAGTCATTCTGGTCATCCTGACTTTAGGGTCAATTTACATAGTACCCTTTTATTATATAGGATTATTATATAGGATGGTTAAGCATATGGTTCTGCCACCTATTATTATTTAATCCCTCTGTTTCTGTTTTTTTCCATTTTTTAATATAAAAATTATATGTTTTACTTTTATTTTATAAATATTAAAATGACATAAAACATTTTTGATGGAGCAAACACTGAACAAATTTCAGGTGCATTATTCTTTTTTAAAATTCTTTATTGTTTAAAGTATTACATATGTCTCATTTGTCCCCCATTGACCTCTCCCCACCTGTTTTGACCCCCCAGCACATGCCCTCATGCCCCTACTGTTTGTGTCCATGGGTAATGCTTATATGCATGCATACATGTCCTTTAGTTGGTCTTTTATACCGTCCCCCCCTCGCCTGCCTTCCCTCTGAGGTTGGACGGTCTGTTCAATGCTTCTATGTCTCTGGATCTATTTTTGTTCATCAGTTTATGATGTTCATTATATTCCACAATCATATGATATTTATCTTTCTCTAACTGGCTTATTTCGCTTAGCATAATGCTCTCCAGGTCCATCCATGCTATTGCAAATGTAAGAGTTCCTTCTTTTTTACAGCAAGGTAGTATTCCATTGTGTAGATGTACCACATTTTTTTTAATCCACTCATCTGCTGAATGGGCACTTAGACTGTTTCCAAATCTTAGCTATTGTATATTGTGCTGCTATGAACATAGAAGTGTATATCCTTTCTGATTGGTATTATTAATTTCTTGGGATATATTCCTAGAGGTGGGATTACTGGATCAAATCGGAGTTCCATTTTAAATTTTTTGAGGAAACTCCATACTGTTTTTCACAGTGGCTGCACCAGTATGCATTTCTACCAGCAGTGGGAATTTTCTCTGCATCCTTGCCAGCACTTGTTTGTTGATTTGTTGATGATAGCCATTCTGATGATGTGAGATAGTACCTCATTGTGGTTTTGATTTGCATCTCTTGGATGATTAATGACTCTGAGCATGCTTTCATATGTCACTTGGCCTTCTGAATGTTTCTTTCAAAAGGAATCTATTTAGGTCCTTTGCCCATTTTTTTATTAGATTGTTTATTTTCATTTTGCTAAGTTGTATGAGTCCCCTATAAATTTTGCAGATTTATCACCATCAAAATAATTTAGAGGAGGAAGCTATGGCAAAATAGAGATAATTCAAGTTCTTCTTTAAATTATTCTGACTTGGAAACCTCTATTGTGGGGTCATCCAGTTGTTAAAGAACACCACCTCAGATGGGGTTATTTTTAAAATAAAAGTTGCTAAATTGCAAAATATTTGTCTGGCTTTGGTAACAGGAGAATCCCAGAATTCTCTCCTGTTTGATTTTCTTGAAACAGTTTCAGAAAGACAGGCATTAATTATTTCAATGCCTGATAGAATTAACCAAGTTATTTGATTCTGGGATTGTCTTGGTTGGGAGGTTTTTGATGACTGATTCAATCTCCTTACTTATTATTGATCTGTTCAGATTTTCTATTTTTTTTTAAGATTCAGTCATTTTAAATTATATGAGAGTTCTAGAAATTTATTCATTTCTCCTACTTTATTAATCTGTTGGCATATAATTGTTCATAGTGGTCTCATTATCCTTTATCTTTTTGTGGTATCTGTTAAAATATCTTTTATTTTGCTTTATTTTATTTTAATCTTCTCTCTTTTAATCTTGGAAAGTCTAGCTAAGGGTTTGTCAAATTTGGTTACTTTTCTTTCATTTTATGGATTTCTTCAATTGTTTTCTAATCTGTTTCATTTATTTCTGCTCTAAACTTTGTTGCTTCCTTCCTTCTGCAAATTTTAGGCTTATTTTGTTTTACACTTTATAGTGCCTTGAGGTATAATGTTTGATTGAGATCATTCTTTTTCTTCTTAATATAGGCATTTATACTCTAAATGTCCCTCTTAAAACAATCTTTGCTGCATCCTAAAAGTTTTGGTATGTTATGTTTCCATTTTCATTTATTTCGATATTTATATATTCTATTTGATTGTTTGACTCATTGGTTGTTCAGGAAAATATTGTTTAATTTCTGCATATTTGTGATTTTCCAGTTTTTCTCTTGTTAATAATTTATAGTTTTATAACATTTTGGTTGGAATAGATACTTGGTATGATTCTAGTGCTTTTAAATTTGCTTACACTTGGTTCGTGACTGAACATATGATCTATCCTGGAGAATGCTCCATGTTCACTTAAGAACAATGTATGTTCTGCCAAAACCGGTTTGGCTCAGTGGTAGAGCGTCAGTCTGCAGACTGAAAGGTCCCAGGTATGATTCCGGTCAAGGACATGTAGATTGGTTGCGGGCACATCCCTGGTAGGGGGTGTGCAAGAGGCAGCTGGTTGATGTTTCTCTCTCATCGACATTTCTAGCTCTCTCTCTCTCCCTTCCTCTCAATAAAATATATAAAAAAAAAAAAAAAAAAAAAGAACAATGTATGTTCTGCTACTTTGGGATAGAATGTGAAATAAATTAGATCAATTAGGCCTAAAGTATATTAAGTTCAATATGTCCTTTTTATTCTTCTGTCTAGATAATCTACCCATTGTTGAAAGTGGAGTATTGGTGTCATCTACTATTTTTGTAATATTGTATCTTTCTCCCTTCAGATATGTTAATATTTGCTTAATATAATTTGGTGCTCCCAAGTTTGGTGCATATATATTTACTAGAGGCCCAATGCACGAAATTCATGCAAGGGTAGTCCTTCCTTCCCCCAGTTGCCAGCACAGGCTTCCCTCAAGCACCCTCGGCCCCAGCTTTTTTTGTAGCCTGGCTTTGTGAGGAAGGTAGCCCAGAAGGACATCTGGTTTAGTTAGCATATTATGCTTTTATTATTCTAGATAATTGTTATTACCTCTTGATTAATTGAGCCCTCTGTCATTACATAATAATTTTTGAGTTTAAGTCTATTTTGTCCAAGTAAGTATGGTGCTATTCTTGCTCTGTTTCTACTTGCATGGAACATCTTTTCCATCTCTTTGAGTCTCTGTGTTCTTAGAACTAATGTGAGTCTCATATATGCAGCACAGAGTTTGAGTTTTATTTTTTTATGCATTCAGCCACTCCATAGTTTTTGACTGGAGAATTTAGTCCATTAACATTTAAAGTAATTATTGATGGGTTTAACTCATTTTTCATTATCTTTTGTGTATTTACTTTAGGTTTTTGCTTTATGACTTATATAAAAGATCTTATTGATATAACATACTAATTTAAGCTAATAACAACTTAAATTCAGTCACAAACAAAATTAGATCTTAAGTTTACCATCCAATTATATTTCAGTACTATTTTCCCTTATTCCATTTTAATTCAGTACTCTTGGGAACCACAGATCTTTCTGGAAACTGAAAGTTTTCCCATCCTTAAAGATACATTTAACCATAACTTTCATACTCAAAGCCCTACCTGGTAATATTTAATATTTTATGCATCTTTTAAGCAGGAAGATTAAAAATAAATGATTTCTAGACATATAAATGACAGATTTTTCATCTCAAATAATGTTGATTTCCTATTTTATAAAGCTGATTAATTCAAGTAGCAAATCATATGTCTTTTCTTTGAACACTATTCTTGTTTTCTTTCACCATAATTTCCTTGCCTAAATAAGAGTACCTCAAGATTATAGATTTTGTAAAAGACAAGATTTAAAGTATGGATATTTATAACAAAGTTATCCAAAGTTAAAAAACTAACAACATAATGCTCATTATGCTAAGTGAAATAAGCCAGTCAGAGAAATATCACATGATCTCACTCATTTATGGAATATAATGAACAACATAAACTGATGAACAAAAATAGAACCAGAGACATAGAAGCATCAAACAAACTGTCCAACCTATGAGAGAAGGTGGGTAGTGAGGGAATAAGATATCAACAAAAGGACTTGTATGCATGCATATGAGCATATCCAATGGACACAAACAGTAGTGAGGTGAGGACATGTGCTGGGGGTGGGGGTAGCCGGAGAGAAATCAATAGGGGAAAAGGAGACTCATGTAATACTTTAAACAATAAAAAATTTAAATAAAAAAGGCACAAATAAATCTTCTTGGATATTTTTAAGGATGGGTTAATAAGTAATAGCTTATTCTCAATTTGACTATTACTATTACCATTGCTTGATCTCACATTAACAGGATCTTTACCCATTTAATTGCCTTTGTTTTGTAGTTCTTGCATTATAAAACATTCTATAGATTTATTCCTTTCAGTGAGAGTTAAAAATTGTTCTGCTCTCACCCCTCCAACATCGATAGCCTGGGTAGTGATCCTGTTTCTGCTTGACATGAAGAACTGCCACTCAAGGGAAACTGCAGGATCCTTAGCTTCTACTATTCCCAGTGATCTTGTCCCATGGGCTCTGTCCCAGACATTATCTGCTACAGTTTCAGTCTTGCTTTGCTTTGCCAGCCAGACTATTGATCTGGTAGTTTCCATATACAGTACCTATTAGAAAGTTTCAGGTATCACTTTCACATTGACTAGACCTTACAGAAGCAACTAAGAAACACAAAGCCAAGGTTTGTTGAACTTTAATTTCTTTTCAATTCACTGAGTCAAAATTTCCAATGGGATGTTCCACTGAAACAATTATTCCTATATTTCAGACATAAAATTTTGCAATGTTAGGCCTAGGATAGTTCTCTGCCACCATAGCATTGCTGATGCATCTTCTGTTTCCGTTTATCCACAATCCCCTAAATAAATTTTGTCATTAGAGTCTGAGATTTTTTTTTAATAAGTTTCATTTTAGAAAAAAATCTCTAGGTTATCAGAACAGAATTGTGCTTTGACTGAAAGATGCCAAAATACATAATAAAAGGATGATAAGTTTCTTTGAAAGCAGTTTATAGAAATTAATGGAGATGGTTTCACAACTAAGAGAAAATACATTGTGCTCCAGGCTGAGATATGGCTCCATGAACACCTCTGAACAACCTGGAAGGATGAGAAGTGTTAGTGTGAATAAAGGTGCATATGTCTTAAGTGAGTACACTTATCAAAGATCTTTTTGAGTTTGCATAGAGAACATGTGACAACTTTAGTTTTTAATGTGTTGAGTTTAAGTGTCTTCTTTTTAAAGTATATATATATATATATATATATATATATATATATATATATTGATATCAGAGAAGAAGGGAGAAGGAGACAGAGATAGAAACATCAATAATTGATCAGTTATGCAATCAGGCATTTGCCCCAGACCAGGATTCAAACCATATCCTCCTGGGTCATAGGTCAATACTCAATGGATGAGCCATGCCGGCTGTGCAAGTTTAAGTATCTTCTTACACCAATTGGAACTGGTTGTCACTAGGCCTGTCATCCTGGGAACACTCCTCACCACTGTTTTCTGAACCCACTCTGTTCCATTTTTTAGGTTTATTCCCTCATTTGGAGAAAGATATTCTTAAGAAGCTTCCTAGATGTGGAAAGTAGAAGGTAAATAATTTGAAAATATCTTTATTCTACCCTCACATTTAATAACTTAAAGCAGCAAAATATTCAGTGTCATTTTTTTAGACTCTACCCAAATGAAGAACAGAATAGATTCAGTTAAAATTTTATATGAAATGTTTTTTTTTCCAATATACTATTAACTAAATATATTAATACCAAGGGATGTTTGTGATTTTAGAGTGAATATTATTTTCCCTCAGTTTATTGAGGCTACGCCATCTTCTTGCTTCTGATCCTGCTTTTGAGGCATCTGATACCATTCTGATTTCCAAGAATTTGTGGTAGCCTATTTATTCTCTCTTGAGCTATGTTATTCAAGATATTTACTCCTAATTTTATTAATAGGCAAATGCTGTAATCTCAATTAACAAATATATCTGTTGCTTACATAAAGTCTGAGGCAGTTCATAATATATCAAGTGTTGATAGAGACTGGAGACAGCTCAAAAGTTAACGGGGAGAATCTACCTTCTAGCACATTTATAGGACTGGTGGCAAGCCTTAGTCCTATCTGGCTATTGGTCAGTGACATCAGTTTCTTGACATTGAAACTTGTTGGAGAAACAGGGAGTTGATTTTGCACAGAATAAGTGAGTGTGAGAGAGTCCACAAGATAGAAGCCACTATATATTTATAACCTAATCTTGAAAGTGGCATCTTATCACTTTAGCTGTATTTATTCATTAGAAGTGAATCACTAAGTCCAGCCATACTCAAAGAAAAGAAAGTATACAAGAACATGAATAATGAGAAGCAGGAGTCACTGGAGGCCCTCTTAAAGGCCCCTACCACAGGAGTGAAAGCTTTTTTGGGAGGAACCCCCAAATATCATATCTAGACTTTTTCTTGACATCAGAGACATTAGACGATCACCTGATCTCCTACCTGGGGTGTATCACTCTCCCCACACCACACCCCAACCCCCAGGGAAAGAAGGGAAGGGGGAAAGTGGGAGTGGCAGAGACAGAAAGTCAGGGCTCTGAATCTGACTCTTTCATATGAAGATTTCATCTTCAGCCAAGCCAATGTGACCATTAACCAGAAGGTCATGGTTCAATTCCCAGTCAGAACACATGCCTGAGTTTTGGGCTCAATCCCTATTAGGGGGCATGAAAAAAGAAGAAAAGAAAAAAAAGACTTCACCTTCATTCAATACAACATTCTTGTAGTGTTTGAAGACTTACAAGCAGTAAAACAGTATGATACAAATTCTGTTTCAAAATGATTACTCTGACAGTTGTGCAGATTGAACAAGAAATACTGAAAGTTACAGGACCATTTCAGGAGCTAATGAAACAAGAGTGTTGGCAGTACATATTAAAGATTGGAAGTTATCTCACCAGAGAAGCAATTGATTGCCATAGCAACTATACAGATTTGGGGGTGGGAAAGTGGAGAAATACAAAAGACCATGTTTTATCCTCTCTTTTCTGCCTTTGAATGACTCAACTCTTGCTGGTTAAAGAGCTTAATAGTACAAATCTTTAGGTTTGATGCTAAACTACTAAGAATGTTTAAATATTAATATCCCACTAGTGCTTTATTCCAGAGATTCTAAGCTATAATTTATTGACATTTTGGCATATTTCCATAATTATGAGGTATACTACAAATAATTTGTTATTAATAATAGCTAAGGAACGAATTCTGAAAATTATTCATACTAATATAATACACTATACTAGACTTACAATATCCCCATAATAATACTCTAATTCTTATCTATCTATAATACCGTATTTTCCGGCGTATAAGACGACACTGTGTTCTAGTAAAAAGCCTGCTCAGATTGGCCAGAGTCAGAGAGGTGGTCTATTAAAAAAAAGAACTGGTGTTGCCTCGGAAGTGGGGGGTAGTCTTATACAGCGAATATAGGCCTAAACCTATGTTTTAACTGTAAAATTAGGGGGTCATCTTATACGCCAGAAAATATATTCTTGAATGGAATATGATAAATGGAGCATGCTGAAAATGGGACATAATCCAGAATCTGTATTTTCTAGTGGCAACTATTAGTAATATCGGAGTCACTGTAACTGGATTGCAAAGTGGAATTGAGGATCCAACGATATTCTCCTAACAGAAATAGAAAATAGGCTCATTTAAAAGCAGGTAGTCTTAGCTTTATAACTGTTTGCTCCCAATGTCATTACCAACCAGAATTACAGGCACTGGTTTTTTGCAGCACCTGGAGAGCTACTTTTTATGATCCCATATTAGTTTCCCTATATATACAGTTAGCTTCTTCAAGTCAAAAAATAATTAAAAATTAAATAAAAGAAAATTGATGGGTGAGATTATATTGTATCCTACAGAGGTTATTTGCCACAAATGAAATTCTATTGGGGGAAAGAGAAATATCTCAAAGATAAGAAAGGCTCTGTTTTTCTAACAGACTGTTTTCCAATAACACTGTTTGGAGATCTGAGATCCAGACAAAATGGATGGAAAACTATCTCCTCACATGCTAGCATAGCCACATTAGATAAAAGCCTGCCAGATATTGAAACCATACTAGGCAATATGGTCATTAATGTGCTACCCAGTTGTAGATCTAAGAAGGAGCTTCTACTGGCATACAAATGTTTAGAGTAGGATACAAAGACAATGTGTAAATTCTACTGGAAAGCACAGGTAATATAGAGAACGCTGTTTAGTACACAGCAAATTGAAGAAAATTTGCAAACAAATCTGTAAATTATTGATAGATATGAAGAATTATACATTATCTCATATATCCAAAAGAAAATAAACTTTAAAAATTGCTACAATTTTAGAAGACATATGAATCTGAAAGAAAGATCAGAAAACTACTTGGCATTCAATAGGGTATAGGACTGATAAAATAGGTGCTGAAAAGTTAGAGATAAAAACAATATGAGATGAGGAAGGATGCTATGAAAAAATAGTGTCATGGTAAAAGATCAATAAATAATAAAAGCAGTTTTAAAAATAAGAAAAATCATTATGAAAAATGAACCAGTGTTTTGGATTACCAATTCAAAAAGATTTCCAAAGTTAGAGGAAAGTAAAACCTGAAAATAAATTAGAGAAAATAATATGTGATTCAACCTAAAATGAAATAAATGTGATTCAACCTAAAAATTATCAATTAAACTAAAGAGAAAAATTGTTATAGAAATAGTATTAAAAAAATATGATCACAGAAAATTTATAGATCTGAAAAATGACCTAACTACATGGAAATGATCTTCTGTACCAGTTCAAAAAGGAAATAGAGACTCAAATAAAAAAATAAAAAAATAAGAATAAAAGTAAAATTCTCCAAATACTGAGAGAAAAATAAGAAAACATAAGTAAAATCACCCATAGTTCTCTCCCCTACAATATGAAATTTAAAAAAAAATTATTTGCTCTTGAGAATCTTTAGATTATAACATACTTAAAAATAAATTCCTCTTATACTTTCCATAAAGTACTTAACATTAGGAGATTAAGAATAGGGGTAATTCCAGCTTTGGTGATATTTCTAACCAAAATAGAGAACAAGAAAGAACAATCGTATTGAGAGAAAGCCATTAGACTGAAAGCTCTTTGAGGCCAATGATCTGGTATGTAGTTCTAGAAATTAACCTTTAGCCACTACTTGTACAAAGACTAGCAATGAAAATTAAACCAAATTAAAGGTAAATTTCAGTCTAAATAAATTTTAAATTTGTTGCACCATTAATAAAAATACAATTTTGCTTAAGGAGAAAATGTAATTTATTTAATAAATTTAAATCATTAATATAATATGAAATATACATTATAGTTTTAAAATATAAAAAAAATTAACTGAAAATGTGTTACATTCCCCCTATTATATGGAGTACAGAAATGATCAGAAGAAGGATATTATGCAAAATATATTTTATTATTTATTTAGATACTTTTTATCATATAGATTTTTTTTTTTAGAAATGTGAATGTAATCATGAGAATTAAAAACAATATATATGCCTTTCTAATCACTGAGGGTGAAACAAATTAAGAATAACAAGTTCTAGCTCTAACCGGTTTGGCTCAGTGGATAGAGTGTCGGCCTGTGGACTGTAGGGCCCCAGGTTCGATTCTGGTCAAGGGTATGCACCTTGGTTACAGGCACATCCTCAGTAGGGGGTGTGCAGGAGGCAGCTGATTAATGTTTCTTTCTCATCGATGTTTCTAACTCTCTATCCCTCTCCCTTCCTCTCTGTGGAAAAAAATCAATAAAATTTTTAAAAAGAGTAAGTTCTAAATAGAAAAAATGCAAGGAATTATACATAACACTTAAAAGAAAAAAACAGAAGACATATGAATTGTAATAATAAAATTAGATGCCATTAATACCATATAAGCCAAAGAAAAATTAAACTAAATGTAGCTTACACAAGACTATTCAAACAAAAATTAAACTTAAAAGAAAAAAGGAATCAAAATGATTTGCTAGGAAAATACAAACATTAAAATATCACTTACAGTATTATTTTCAGACAAAAGAGAACTTAAGGCAAAAATCATTAAATGGTTCAAAGAAAGTAATTTTATATTAACAAATGGTGCATTTGACAACTATTGCATTCTCCTTTGACTATTTCCATATTCATTTAAAATATATGGAAAGAAATATGTCCATTTTAACAGCATCTATAAAATAAAATAAATGTAACTGGTATTTAACTCCTAATTGTTAAATGAAATGATTGTTTCTTTATTCTTCACATATCCATGTCACTTAATATGCCTGATTGCCCCTTTTAAGAGTGCTTCTCTATTTTCAGACACAAGTTTCTTCCAGGTCTTCTCTTCCATGTATGATTGTACCTTCTCTGAATTTTCTTCTCCTTTAATTATAGGGATTTCCTCAAAGTTTTCTCAACTTGCTGTCACTTTTTATCTTGTCATCACCTGGATTTATTTTTTCATTTTTAAAAATTTCTTTATTGATTAAGGTATTACATATGTGTCCTCACCCCCCCCCCATTACTCTCCTACCCCCCATTCATGCCCTCAACCCCCTGTTGTCTGTGACCATTGGTTACATAGGATAGTTCAGCAGTTTACTTAAGGAAAAATTTGTTTACAAGCACTATCTAAAATACTGAGAAAAGTATTTTTTGTTGATTCTGGCTAAAATAGTGCAGTATATTCTAGCAAAGCAAACTACCATAGACTCTTATTCAGTTTATAATGCTGCTTTTTTTTTTTTTTTTTTTAACATCTGACTTCTAAAGTAAAGCTGGCTACAGAATCTTGATTTTAAGAAATGACCTGTTACAATTGCAATAGAATAACAATTGTCCATCATGCACAAAACGTTACATATACTTAAGAGAAATATAATAAAATGCTATTTGAATTGATTTTATATAATTACTACAGATGATAGGAAAAGCAATAATTAGTACTAGGTAAGACAAAATGCATTTTGTAGCACAGGCAACTGAAGATTATTGATTAGTGGATTAGTTAATCTCTTCCAGCTTCTTAGTTTTCCCTCATTGTTCCTTTCAGTTTTGAACACTACAATATAGTACACTTTTATTTGAAGAACCTATCCAGAAGGCTTACATTTCCGTGTGATTGATTTTTGCAGCATCTGAAGTACAGGTAGTAGTTCTGTGTGTACACAGAAAAACCTTGAATTGATTTAAAAGGAAGCAGGTCAGTGTAGATCAATTTAGGCCATGCCAAGCCATGAGGAGATGCAAATTAGGATTGTCCTACTGAGACTGAAAATAGATTCCATCAAATCTTTTGTAAGCAGATTCTAAACAATGTATCTTAAAAGAGACAGCCATAAAAATACCAAGATTTGTGTAAGTACTATGAATAAGAGGAAATGGAAGAAAGGGCAGGGTACAAAATGATATTTCAACAAAATAATTTCCCAATATACTGCCTAGAGTTTTTGTTTTCTATGTTTAGTTTAGGAAGAAAGGTACTGTTGAAAGAACAAATAAAAGAGCAATCTACTAATGACTTTATGCCAACTGATCTTTTCATTCATACTTTCTCCTGCAAAAATAACAAAGGGCAGTAGTCAGTTCCAAATTCAAGGGATAACACTGCATCTGAATGCATGCATATACTCTTTTCATTGTGCGAGGTGCTTAGAAAGATTTTGGAAAACCAAAGTGTTATTATACATAAAGCCATTGCACCAAAATTGGACTTGGAGAAACACACTTCTGTGACATAGCAATTAGTTGGCTGATGTCAGAAGATCATTGCTCTACCTTGTCAACAATTTCATCTTAGAAAGAGAATGTGAAAAAAATGACTTTACAATGTCTTTTGGTCTATTTCTCTGCAGCACAATGAGCTGTTTCTCATAATTTGTTCCAAAAAGAAGTGAATTCCCTATTTTGAGAACCTCATGTACAAGACACCTGACTTTAAACCTCTATTGTATACTTGAAACTGTTTGGTAATAAGGTACTCATTCAGAGCAAATTCTTTGGCAGATATGTTTTCAGCTTGGGTGGAACTAGAGATTCCTCATTGGGGATATCTTATTTTAATTTTTTGTTAATCCTCATTAGAGGGTATTTTTCCATTGATTTTTATTTTTTATTTTATTTTTTAAATATATTTTATTGCTATTTTACAGAGAGAAGGAAGGGAGAGAGAGAGAGAGAGAGAGAGAGAGCTAGAAACGTCGGTGAGAGAGAAACATCGACCAGCTGCCTCTTGCACACCCCCTACTGGGGATATGCCCGCAACCAATGTATATGCCCTTGACCGGAATCGAACCTGGGACCCTTCAGTCCGCAGACCGACGCTCTACCACTGAGCCAAACCAGTTTCGGCTCCATTGATTTTTAAAGATAGAAGAAGGGGGAGAGAGAGAGAAACATCCATGTGAAAGAAACATAT
Source organism: Pipistrellus hanaki (assembly GCF_964339955.1). Lineage (NCBI taxonomy): Eukaryota > Metazoa > Chordata > Mammalia > Chiroptera > Vespertilionidae > Pipistrellus > Pipistrellus hanaki. The sequence continues at coordinate 57,362,535 of NC_140506.1, forward strand.
ATCTAGGCTCCAGCAAGGGCCCTGACTAGGGACAGGGCTGGAGCCTACAACCAAAGTACATGCCCTTGACCAAAATAAAACCAGGGACCCTTCAGTCCTCAGACTACTGAGCCAAACCAGCTAGGTCTGCAGTAGGATCTTATTCCTGGTCTGCCACTACCCAGCTAGGTATAACACAACCTTCTTGTACTTCAATTTCCTCATCTCAGCCTCTCATTTGAAGCCTCTCTTCTGTTTGTTTCTCACTAAGCCTTGGTTTTCTTATCTGAGTTATTCATCTTAGTGGCCTCTTCAAGTCTTTTGCTATTTCACTTTTTAACGAACAAGGCTAAGTTTTAATTCAATAATCCAAGAAATAAAGGCCAATGCTATAAAACAAACACCTTAGGGCTAAGAAAAGGACATTAAAAATGATGAAAAAAACTTAATCGACTTGTGTGTGGATCTAAAAATGGTGCTATAGAATACATGAAGCAAATACAATGGGACTGAAAAGAGAAGTAGACACATCTACAATTTAGATTTGACATATCCATAATACTGGATACTTCAACAATTCTCTCTCAGAATTTAATATTACAAATAGACAGAAAATCAATAAGGATATTGAAACCTGAAACAACACTATCAATCAACTTGATGTAATTAACATTCTAGAGCATTCCAACTAACAACAGCAGAATACAAATTATGGCTCTGAATACTGTCTATGTCTAAGCCATAAAAATAATCATAGCATATTGAAATTAATGAAAATCACAAAAGGTTTATTCTAATACTGTAAAAAACAAACAAACAAACAAAAAACTTAAATTACAAAAAAGTAATGGAAAACTACCTGGAAAATCTTCAAATACTTGGAATGAAACTGCATGCTTCTAAATAACCCATGAGTCAAAAAGAAAGTCACATGGGAAATTAGAAGATACTTTAAATTTTAAAAAATAAAAAAATTTGTGGATTGCAGTTTAAGCAGTGCTTAAAGAAAAATATATAAAATTAAATGTTTATATTAGGAAACAAAAAAAATTACTCATTGATCTAACCTTCAACTTTAACAAATTGGTAAAGAAAACCAAATTAAGTCCTAACATGTAGAAGGAAGTATAATATAGACATGATATCCAGTGAAATTGAAAGTGGAAAAAACTATAAAGTAAATGGAAGCCAAATTCTTGTTTTTCTCAAAGATCAATAAAAATAATAAGCCACTAGTCAGACTTACCAATTAAAAATATGAAACAAAACAAAAACAGAAGATACAAATTACCAATATCAGAATAGTAATGGAAACATCATTACAGATTCCACAAACATTAAAAGGATAACAAAAAATGATAAACACTCTAATGCCAATAAATTCAACAACTTAGATGCAATAGGCAAATCCCTTAAGGCAAAAATTATCAAAGTTCACTCAAGAATAAAAGAAATATAACATGACTACTCATTAAAGAAATTGAATTCTAAGAAAGAAAATACCAAGCTCAATCAGTAATGCTTCTAAACTTTTAAGAAAGAAATGCCAATACCATAGAAACTTCATAAAAGTAACATTTCCTAATTCATATTATGAGGCCAGCATTGCCCTTATACAAAACTAGAAATAAGAGTTACAAGAAAATATTAGTGATCAATATATTTCATGAACATAAGTGTAATATTTTAACCAAAATAATAGCAATTCAAATCCAGTAATATATTAAAGGGATAATAAATTATGAACAAATAGGTTTTATCCCCCAAGAATGCCATTTCAACATTGAAAAATTCAATCATAATTATCATATAACTAGACTAAAGAGGAAAGCCTTCATATAATTACTTCTGTAGGTAAAGAAAAGTTTTTAACAAAATTCAATATTTATTCATGATAAAAAGTCTTTGAAAATTATAAATAGAAGGAAACTTCCTTAATTTGATTAAGGACATCTATGAAAACCTATAACTTACATTCTCCATAATGGTGAAAGATAAATGCTTTGCCTTTAAGATCAGAAACAAAACAAGGATATTTGCTCTCACCACTCCCACTCATCATTGAACTAGAGGATCCTAACCAGTGTAATCAATACTTTTTAAAAAGAAATAAGTAGAAATTGTCTTGACTCCATTGTATGCTCTTGCTGCTTTTATCAAATATTAATTGAGCATAATAGCTTGGGTCGATTTCTGGATTCTCTGTTCTGTTCCATTGGTCTACATATCTGTTCTTATGCCAGTACCAGGCAGTTTTGAGAACAGTGACTTTGTAATATAGCTTGATATCAGTCTTATGAACCCTCCAACTTTGTTCTTCTTTCTTAGGATTGCTGTGGCTATTCAGTGTCTTTTTTTATTCCAGATGAATTTTTGGAGTTTGTTTTAGGTCTGTGTAATATGCCGTTGGGATTTTAATGGGGATTGCACTGAATATATAAATTCATTACTTTGGGTAGTAATGGCATTTTAATGATATTGAGTCTACCAATCCATGAACAAGGTATGTTCTTCCATTTATTTATATCTTCCTCCATCTCGTTTTTCAATGTCTTGTAGTAATATCTTCTTTGTGTATGTGTGTGTGTGTGTGTGTGTGTGTGTAATAGTAAATGGGATTTTTTTTTTTTTTTAGTTTATCTTTCTGTGAGTTCATTATTGGTGTATAAAAAGGCCATAGATTTCTGGGCATTAATTTTGTATCCTGCTACATTGCCAAATTCATTTATTAAGTCTAGTAGTTTTTTTATAGAGTCTTTAGAGTTTTCTAATGAACTCAAAAATGGTTAAAGGACTTGAATGTAAGATAGAAAACCATAAAAATATTAGAAGAATCCATAGGTAGCAAAATATCAGACATACGTCGTAGCAATATCTTTAACAATATAGCTCGTAGGGCAATGGAAACTAAGGAGAAAATAAACAAATGGGACTACATCAAAATAAAAAGCTTCTGAATAGCAAAAGAAACCATCAATAAAACAATAAGAAAGCCCACTGCACGGGAGAACATATTTATAATGCTATCTCAGATAAGGGTTTAATCTCCAAAATTTACAGGAAACTCATACAGCTTAACAAAAGGAAAATAAACAATTCAATTTAAAAATGGGCAAAAGACCTAAACAGACACTTTTCAAAAGAGGACATACAAAAGGCCAAAAGACATATGAAAACATGCTCAAAGTCATTAATAATCCAAGAGATGCAAATCAAAACAACAATGAGGTACCATCTCACACCGTCAGAATGGCTATCATCAACAAATCAAACAAGTGCTGCCAATGATGCAGAGGAAAAGGAACCCTCATGCATTGCTGGAGGGAATGCAGACTGGTGCAAGCCACTGTGGGAAACAGTATGGAGTTTCCTCAGAAAGTTAAAAATGGGACTCCCATTTGACCCAATAATCCCACTCCTAGGAATATATCCCAAAAAGCTAGAAACACCAATCAGAAAGGATATATGCACCCCTATGTTCATAACAGCATAATTTACAATAGCTAAGATTTGGGAACAGCCTAAGTACCCATTAGCAGATGAGTGGATTAAAAAACTGTGGTACATCTACACAATGGAATATTACACCACTATAAAAAAGAAGGAACTTTTACCATTTGCAATAGAATGGATGGACCTGGAGAGCATCATGGTAAGTGAAATAAGCCAGTCAAAGAAAGATAAATATCACATGATCTCACTCATATGTGGATTAAAATGAACAACATAAACTGATGAACAAAAATAGATCCAGAGACATAGAAGCATCGAACAAACAGCCCAACTTCGGGGCAAGGATAAGAGATCAACCAAAGAACTTGTATGCATGCATTTTAGTATAACCAATGGACAGGGACATTGGGGTGGTGGGGGCTTGTCCTGGAGAGAGGGAGTGGCGGGGGGCGGGGAGGGAGGTTGAGTGCGGGTCACTCAGGGATAAAGGAGACATATGTAATACTTTAAACAATAAAAAAAAGGAGTAAGTAAAACTGTCTTTACTTGCCACTGACATTATCTGCTAAAAATCCTATGAAATCTACAAAAAAGTAATTAGAACTAATAAGTGAGTTTAGCAAGGTTACACATTAAAAGGCTAATATACAAAAATCAACTGCAATTCTATATACTATCAATGAATAATTAGAAACCCCAATACCAAGGTTTTATAATAGCAATGAAAAAATGAAATAATTAGATATAAGTCTAGCAAAATATATACAGCATCTATCTTTAAAAAATTAGAAAACACTGATAAGAGAAACAAGATAATGATCTAAATTCAGGAGAGATATTCACATTCCTGAATTGAAGGAGTCAATATTGTGAAGATGTCAATACTCTTCAAATTGATTCAGAGATTAGTGCAATCACAATCATACCTCAGTAGAATTTATATTTAGCCACAAATCAATTGATTATAACAGTTACATAGAAAAGCAAAAGAGTTAGAATAACAAGCAATTTTGAAAAATAAGAATACTACCGGGGTTTATTATAAAGCTACAGTAAATGAGAGAGTGTGTTGTTGACATCAGGACAGACAATGAGATCAATGGAAATACATCCACAAAAATGCAGTCAATTGTATTTTGACAAATGTGCAAATGCAGTTACAATGGATCATTGATAACCTCTTAAATGGTGCTGAGATAACTGCAATGATATATACACAAAAAAGAAAATAACAAAGAACAAAAACTTTGTATGATATAGAAATTTAACTCAAAATGCACAAAGACAAACATAAAACTTTTTCTCTTGCTGCTTGTAAGATTCTCTCTTTGTCTTTTGTCCTTGGCATTTTTATTAAGTGTCTTGGTGTGGTCCTCTTTGAATTCCTTTTGTTTAGGGTTCTGTGCACTTCCTGGGCTTGTAAGTCTATTTCTTTCACCAGGTGGGGGAAGTTTTCAGTCATTATTTCTTCAAATAGGTTTTCAGTATCTTGCTCTCTCTCTCCTTCTGGCATCCCCATAATTTTGATTTTGGTAAGCTTGAAGTTGTCCCAGAGGCTCCTTACACTATCTTCAACTTTCTGGATTCTCTTCTCTTCTTGCTTCTTCAGAAGAGTATCCTTTGCCTCTTTGTATTCCAAATCTTTGACTTGATTCTTGCGTTCCTCTAGTCTGCTGTTGGGTCTCTGTATAATATTTTTTATTTCACTCAGTATATGTTTAATTTCTAGTTGTTCCTTTTTCATATCATCTAGGGTCTCATTAAATTTATTGGCCTTTTCTAGGAAATTCTTGAAAAACTTTATAACCGTGGTTTTGAACTCTATATCCAGTCTTTTGTTCTCCATTTCTTTCGATTGAGATCTGTTTCCTTGTCTCCCTATTTTTGCTGCTTCCCTGGGTTGGTAGGGTGGCTTTGTGTGTTTGCTGTCTTATATGGACCAGTGGGTCAGCCTCCCCAGTTGCCTGAGGTAGACACACTTGGTGCTACCCTTTGTGTACTGTGTGTACAGCCTTGTTGTAGTTAAATCTTGATTGTTGTTGGTATCCAGGCCAATTGGATGTGAGTATCAGCTGTGCCTACCCCAGGATACCTTCTGTATTGGCGACAGTCTTATAGGATCAGACTTGCAAAATTGAAAAAGCCTCTGTGCTCAGCTTGGATGGGGAGGAGTCTCAGGACTGAGTCATTTTATCTTCCCGTCAGCCCTGCCCTTGTGCACGTGCCTCAGACCTCTGCCTTCCATGGATCCCCTGAGTTTCTGCCTGACAGTCCAGATTCCCCTTGTAAGAGCATGGGTGCTTCAGGGGCTCACCCTGAACTGGGTTTCAGTGCTCAGTGCAGTCAGAGCTGGGGTTCAGTGCAGTGAGGAATTTCCGACTCCTTCCGCTATGGAGCGGCTGCAGCAATCCGCAGTCAGACCTCTCCGTGCACTCACTGGCACGAGAGACCATGCCCACTGTGGCTCCCAGTTCCCCTGAGTCTCCTAGTCTTTGAGTCTCCAGGTGCCTTTCTCTACAGTCCAGACTCCACCCGAATGAGCCTGGGTCCACGGGGTTTCAGCCGGGGTTGGAATTCAGTACAGTTGGAACTGGGGTTCCATGCAGTCGGGGCTTCCTTTCCCTTCCCACCAGCCAGGCACTCTTCTGTCCTTCCTCTATGCATGCATGTCTCTCTACCTTAGTGCTTTGCAGATCCCCTGACCTGTGAGCCTCTCTCCTTCTTTCTATTATAGTTGTAGATTTCCCACTCAGCCAGCTTTTCTGTGGTTTTGGACGATGTCTGTACTGTCTTTTAGTTGTTGTTTTGAAATTGTTGTGTGAGGCCATAGTTTAGGCACTTACTTAGGCCATCATCTTGGTTTTTCCTGAGAGAGATCTCATTTTATGCTATTGCCTTGGAAACATCAACTGTCTGCTCTTCTCAACAGTATCAGTAGCAGTTCTTGCTCCCTGATGCCAGGCAAGATAGAACTCCTTTAGACTATAGACTACATAGACCCTCATTTGTACTGAAGCTTTTATTTTTTTACCTATTATCAGGCTGATGTCTCTTAATATCAAAGGTGCACAAAGCTTGAAAATACATAGCACTGAGCTTGATCTTTAAAATACAAAACCAAAGGTGTTTTAAATCTTAGGAATAAATTCTGCATTTTATCTTATACTAGTGAATTAAAAATGTAACCGTTTTTGCATACTGGTCATTGATATGAAAAATAAATATCTGTGATATAAAGGGCTCCAAATACTTTTCCAAGTATTTGCCTTGGTGAGACATCAAGAACCCTTGGTTTCTTAATGGTTTCTCCATACCATTTCCCACTGAAAGGAACCAAGGCTCCTTAAAGAAATGGATGACCTCAGAATTGGGGCAAAAAAAGATATAAGGTGAGGGCACCTTGTTCCAGCAAGTATGGAAGCACTTAAAAATGATTAGGACAAATCAAGATGACAGAGGAGCCTGACTAAAGGGCCTCCCATTGTCAATATATGGCACCAAGTAAATAACAAGAATAGCAGATTAAAACTTATGAAATAAATAAGAATCAAATGAAACCACAGTGATATAAGTGATTAACTAAATAAGTAATTACATATATAAGGAAGGAAGGAAGGAAGGAAGGAAGGAAGGAAGGAAGGAAGGAAGGAAGGAAGGAAGGAAGGAAGGAAAGAAGGAAGAAAAAAGCAAAGTTTTGGGAATGCTTACTCATAAATATAGTAGATATGATAGAGGTAGAAAATCACAATTTTGAAATTATGATAGTTATACAAGATATAGAAATTGATGCTAAAACTACTGGGTAAAGGTTTGTTGTGAAATGAAATACTTAAATAGTATAAAAATATTTCCCCATAAATTAATTAATTACTAATGGAATATTGAGTAACTTTATGTTGCAGAAATCAATTACACACTCTCTTTGCCAAGAGATGAACATTAAAATCAATAATAGAATAAACTAAAATCACCCCTGATATGATACACTGAGAAGGACACATCATTTTTGTGTTATTCTTGCTGAACATGGATAACCTGAATCTAATAATAAGGAAAATTTAAACTTGGGTTGAGTTTTGTTCTACAATGTAATGTCCTGTAGTCTATAAAATGTTAATATAAAGAAACATAAAAAAGGTTGAGGATTGGTTCCAGAAAAAAAGAGACGTGACAATCAAATGCAATGTGTGCTCCTGGACTGGATCCTGGGTCTAGGGGAAAATAGTTATGAAAGAATTTTTAGAACAAGTAGGAAATTTTGAATATGGGATCTGAATTCTAAGATATTATTGTATCTGATTTTGATCATTGTTCTGTGTTTATATAAAATAATGTTCTTCTAAGGCACATGTGTCAAACACACAGCCCGCGGGCCAAATCCAGCCCGCCAGGCCTTGCAATGTGGCCCGCACCGCGCTGTCATCACTGCACTCCGCTGTCAGTTTATGACATTGTCAGTTTATGACTGTTCAGTAAACCATTCGGCCCGCGATTTAGGCTGGATTTTAGATTTTGGCCCCTTCTCTGATTGAGTTCGACACCCCTATTCTAAGGGAATATACTGATATATTTAGGAATAAGGAACATAATGTCTGAAATTTAATCTCAGATGGCTTAATAAAAATATGTGTAACATACATACATCATATGTGTGTATGTATAGAAAAGTGGATAGATGGATAGTGAAAGATATTAAATGATAAAGTAAATGCTACAAAATGCTAACAATTTATGATTCTAGAAAGAGTTTATGGATGCCTTTGTATTACTTTTGAAATTTTTCTTGTTTGAAACTGTATAAAAACAAAAAGTTAGCCCCCATACTTGCATTAAAATACTAAACATTCTAAGAATACTACAAATTATTACTTTTGCTCACATTATTTTTTGGAAATTCTTCAAAAATTATCTTTATACTTTGCCACTTCAGATACACACACACACACACACACACACACACACACACACACACTTGGATGTTTATTAGTTATCTTCAACTTTATTGTCCCAAGCATGCTACTTTTGCCCATTTAGTCCTATGTTTTCCCCTTGATCTCCTCTGAAACCATTCTTATTTTAGTTAAGTGACAAAATTCTTCCTGTTGCTGAGTTCAAACACATGGGACTTTCCATCTTTTCCCCACCTTTTCTCCCACTTTCATTCATTAGAATGTGCTTGGTTCTGCCTTCAAAACATTCATCTCTAATACTATTCTACCCTTTCCCTACTCCAGACCCCCTACTGCATCTCACCTGCCCTACAGTATTAACCCCCACCAGACCTCCCTTTATCTCCTCTGGCCTCTGTTCTTCAGTCGCACTGGCCTTCTGTCAGCCCCTTACACAGGCCTGGTGATTAGTTCTCACCTGAGGGCCTTTGTTATCAGAAACATCTTCCAGAGGCTCACGTGGCTGTCCCTTTTCCTCATCCAGATCTTAGCTCAAATGCTACCTCCTCTGCAAGGCCTTTACTGCATACCCTATAGACGGGAACCATCTTCTGCCTAATGTTTCATCCCATTACTTGAACTTTCTTTATAGCACTTGCCACACACTGAAATTATGATAATATAATTATTTTTACTCTTTCATTTAAAGAGTCAAGTTGTTTTCTGCGGAGTGCAGTGCTCTGTACATACTCAAAGTATATTATTAAACAAGTGAAAAATAAACAGAAGCTACACAAGAAATAGAGTCTCATAATCTTGTTTCTACTGGACAATAATAACTCACCACTATTAGCATGATTCAGCAACTTGGGACTATGTTGATGCTAAGGAGAGAAAAATAAGGGAAAAAATGCATAGCCAGACAAGCCATCATGGGGCCAGATTATGTCTGGGATATAGACTTATATTGCCAGATTGCTCAAAATTCCATTAATTGGTAGATTGTTGCAATGGGAAGAATTCCATACATGTAAATGAATACTTGGGAGTCCAGCCCTGCTAGCATAGAGTGTGACATTTAAGCTCCACTTTATTCAGGTGTACGGAAAAGCATCAGACAGAGGATGTACAATTCTTCTATTTAAAAACATCATCTTTATATGACAAGATAAATCATTCCATATTAAAAAAATAAATTAAGAACTTTACATTTCGCTGAAGCCGGTTTGGCTCAGTGGATAGAGCTTCAGCTTGCAGACTGAAGGGTCCTGGGTTCGATTCCAGTCAAGGGCATGTATCCTGGTTGTGAGCGCATCCCCGGGGGGGAGGAGGGGTATGCAGGAGGCAGCTGATCGATGATTCTCTCTCATTGATGTTTCTAACTCTCTATCCCTCTCTCTTCCTCTCTGTAAAAAATCAATAAAATATATTTTAAAAAAAAAAAGAACTTTACATTTAGTACAAAAGAGATAATTGAGATAGTATGTATCCCCATGGCAATTGGAAAGACCTGAGAGGTAAAACTCTATACCATTAACCTACTATAAAATCCAATGCTTCCAGGTCCCTAAGCTGTTAAGTGTTTCCCAAGGACCTTCAAGCAGTAAATCAACAGCAGAACATGTTAATGCCTGTCCTGGTAACACTCATGGAGGAAGCCAGTCAAAACCTAGGTCTGACTTCCCTAAGTCAGTACATTCTTGTAAACAGACAATTTTCCTAAAGAAAAGTAAGGATAACTAATAAATCACTCCAAGAAAAGCACTACCAAAAGCCACACATTTTCAATGTATTATAGATATTGAGTGAAAAGCTGTCTTTACTTTCTGTGCCTGCTTAGCACACTGTCAAATGAATATGCTGATAGACGAAGACAGGGAAAACCAGGTCAAGATCAGCCTGGTTGAGAAGCTGTCTTGATAAAATGGTATATCAGTGAGGCATCAAACTGGAAGTTCCTTGCAGCTGTGGTTATGTCCAGCTTTCTATTTGTCACTGGGACCTCCACCTGACAAAGCTGTCACATTCAACTTGTTAAGCCATTCCATCAGTGTCAGCTATGATTGGTGGTTAACATCCTATGACAAGGCAGGTCCATGAATGTGTAGTCTAGAGCCCACACTCCTTACCAGTCCTGAATTTAGGCTGCCTAATATTAGCTGGGTCCAATTTCAGTCTAGGCATCTGAAAGTACCAAAATACTATATTTTTTACCCACCATTTATTTAATGAAGGCTTCCATTTTATTTTGTTATTTACAATACCATACCACTAATTTGCTATATAAATAAACAATTTAAGGAATGCTTTAACAATTTGACAATTCCAAAAATCTAACAAATATTCATAACCACTAATTTAAGAAATTGAATGAAATAAATGACAAAATGTATCCAACAATATATCTACAAGTTTACTCATCACTCATTTTTGATAAAAGTAAAACATTTGGATATTAACTAAATGACCAATGATACTGAATTTGTTAAATGAACTGTGACTTCTGCAGGCAATATGGCACTCAAAACTATTAATTGGTTAGAAAATAATAGTCCATTTATTAATTTACTCTCCCAATATTTACTGAGTATCTCCCATGTGTCAGCTTCTGCACTAGTACAGCAATGAACAAGACTGAACAATCTGTGCTCTCATGACATTTTCATTCTAGAGAGATTAATGAGTCAGAAAAAAATTAACATTATATGAATAAATGAAAATAGCAGATTACAAAATTGTATGTACAAAATAAGCTCAATTATAAATTAGTAAATAATAAAGCTATTTACTAAGTGAATACTGATATTTGAATAGAAAAGCATTTGTGGATTGATTAGGTAATGCCAGAGAAAAGGCAATAGCGACTCTGACAGATTCCCACAACATTATTACCTTAGTAGTGAGACAGAAACAAGTTGTATCAGTGCAAGTGAATCATACTGTAATGTAGAGTCATATAAATCACATTTAAAAAAAATAAATGCATAAAGACAGAATGCCAAGATATTGATTTACGAAGAGAACTAATTTAGTAGTGTGATTTCACCCTACAGGCAAGGGAGTTATTTTCACACAGGGAATCAGTTATTTAAAAAAAAAAAAATGCATGTTGAGCAAAAGATCAGAACAAAGGGAATTAGACAGATGAGAGTTGGTTTATATAATGCTCACTTTTGTCTGTTTCCACTGATGATTTGCCTCCAAAATTTACACATTTTTTAGATGAGTTTGTTCACTCCAAAGAGTTAAATAACTTGATTGAGTGGGGGTCATTGGGTAGTATAATCTCTCTCTTATCCATTAATGTACATTTATTTATAGGTTATGAAGTTATATCTTAGTGTTGGCCAAAGTATGATGTGTGTATGTGTATGTGTGTGTCCGTCAGAGTGCACACACCTGTGTGGGTTCTGGATAAGCCATCTCCCATAACTAGATACAGAAGGGAAGACACTGAACTATTAATCATGATTTTCCAGGGTTGATGGAAAAAAATGAATAACTAAGAACCTATTTATTTTCCACATTTTTAAAGAAACATGTGTTATGTTAGTGACCAGAAAAACAATCAAAGAAGATGGATGACAGACCAGTACTCCCACCAAGAAAATGGGGGAAAACAAGCTTAAATCATTCATCTGGCTAAAGGCATCATCATGCTGCTGAAACAATGAAGAGTGGATAAGGGAAGTTTTCAAAGGAAGAGAACCATAGAGAAGTGAGCTGAACATTCCTAAATACTAGCTCTCCATGTAATTTGTCAATTCTGAGTGCAGAATGGGAAGCAAAAATCTGTGTTGTGCTTTGGTAGACACCTACTGGTGGGGGACAAAAAACTAGGAGAACTTTTGGTGACAAAACTGAATAATTGATGAGCTTCAAAATCCAGCCAGTTTTTCTCCAGAAGTATTGCCATATTCTAAAGCTATGCAGTGTGAGAAGTTAATAAATACACTGAGATAAAGCAGCATTTGCAACAGTTTCAAAACTATGAAAAACACTAGTTACAAAACTCAGGAAATATTTAAAAAAGCTTACAAACCAAAAAGGGAAGGAAGGAAGGAAGGAAGGAAGGAAGGAAAAAAGAAAAATACAAAGAAAATAACACCTAGATATATCATATTAAAACTGCTAAAAACAAAAGATAAAAATCTTCAAATCAAATCCACATTAGTTTGCTGGGGCTGCTATAAAAAGTATCACAAAGTGACTTCAACAATATACGTTTGTCTCACAGTTTTAGAGGCCATGAGACAATAAGATCAAGGTGTCAGGTTTTGTTTTGCTTTTATTTTTTTTTCTTTTGAATGCTATGAGGGATATATATACTCCATGCTTCTCTCCAAGATTCTAGTGGTGTCTGGCAGTCTGGCATTCTTTGGATTTGACTGCATCATCTTGATATCCACGTTTATCTTCACATGGCATTCTTCCCTGCAATACCTGTGTCCAAATTCTCATTTTTTAGCAAGAACATTAGTCATATTAGTTTAGGGGCCTGCTCTACTCTAGTATGACCTCATTTTAACTAATCTCATGTGCAGTGTTCCTATCCTATCTAATAAAAGAGTAATATGCAAATTAACCATCACTCCAACACACAAGATGGCCACCCCCTTGTGGTCAAAGATGACCGCCCCCATGTGAAACACAAGATGGCCACCACAAGATGGCTGGTAGGGGAGGGCAATTGTGTATAATCAGGCCAGCAGGGGAGGGCAATTGGGAGGAACCAGGTCTGCAAGAGGGGGCAGTTGTGGGCGATCAGGCCTAAAGGGGAGGGCAGTTAGGGGTGACCAGGCAATTGCTCTCCTGCTGGCCTGGTCACCCCTAACTGCCCTCTCCTGCCAGCCTAATCATCCACAACTGCCCTCCCCTGCTGGCCATCTTGTGGTGGCCATCTTGTGATGATGTGAGGGCAGCCATTTTGGGGTAGCCATCAGGCTGGCAGGGGAGTAATTAGGGGGCAATCAGGCTGGCAGGGAGTGGTTGGGAGCCAGCAGTCCTGGATTGTGAGAGGGCAGTCGAACATCCCTCAAGGGGTCCCAGATTGAAGAGGATGCAGGCTGGGCTGAGGGACACCAGCCACCCCTCCATGCATGAATTTTGTGCACCAGGCCTCTAGTTTTTAAATAAAGCCACATTCTGAGATACTAAGAGTTATAGCTTCAACATATTAATTTTTGAGAGACACAATTGAAGCCACAACAAATTATTGCCTTAAATAAATTTAAAACTTTGAATAAAAATATAAAAAAGAAAGGCTAATTATTAATGACTAGAGGCCCAGTGCACGATCCCACATTGGGCCTAAACTGACAGTCACACATTCCTCTCACATTCCAGGACTGCTGGCTCCCCACCGCTCACCTGCCTACCTGCCTGACTGCCCCTAACCGATCTGCCTGCCAGCCTGATCAGCCCCTAACTGCTCCCCTACCAGCCTGATTGATGCCTAACTGCTCCCCTGCTGGCCTGATCACCCTTAACTGCCCTCACCCGCTGGCCATCTTGTGGCAGCCATATTGGAGTGGCCATCTTGTGATGACATGAGGGTGTCGCACAAGGGTGCTAGGATCACCTAGGCTTTTATTAGTATAGATATTACTTATGAACATGAATGTGATAATGCTAAATGAAACATTAGTAAATATTTGCATGATATATAAAAATAATATATGTCATGGTAATATGGGCATAAATCCAGGAATATAAGTTCGTTTTTTCAGCAAAAAAAATCAAGGGATATAATTTACCAGTTTAACAGAATAAAGAAGACATATAATTATTTTAATAGCTGCATGAATATATTTAAGAAAATCCAAGATTCTTTCTTAATAAGATCTTAAAAGGTTAGAAATAAGAGTTACTTCCTAACATGCTAAACATAATTCTTAAAACCTACAGCTAATATTGCAAGTAATGGTGAGTTATTGAAATCTTTACCCATGAACCTAGGAATGACTCATAAAATACACTCATTATTTATATTCCACTATAAATTGGGGATCCTAGCCACTCTCATGAGGAGAGACAAATATGTAAAACCCATAAGTGCTGGTATAGAGGAAAGAAAAGAAAAAGATTATTATCCTCAGTGACTTTTGTACATAAAAGAAAAGGATATCAATTTTAGATTTAATATATATATTTGGCAAGACTACTTATATACAGTTGATGTATATATGGTTAATGTACAAAAATATTGTCATTTATAACAACAAATAAATAGCAAGTGAACTTTTAAAAAATACTATTTATAAAACATCAAAAAGAAACCTAGAAATAATGCTAACAAAAATATTTGACTTCTATATCAAATAGTATAAAAATTAAAGAATTTATCTCAGTAAAGTCAGGAATATAATTTTCTCATGGACTGAAATGCTCAATACTAAATGTAGTACTTTTCTGCAAATTAATTCCTACATTCAAATTTCATAAGCTGATGCTAAAATTTGCATGAAAAATGAAAAGAGCCTCAAGGCAATCTTGAAGCAGAAGAACAAATCTTTTAATCAAGATTTATTATACAGTTACAGAAAGTAAAAGGATAATATTAGTTAATATATAGAAGTAGACCAGTGGAACAAAACACAGTCCAGAAAAAGAAGTGCAGTGATTTGATTCATTGCAAAGGGGATTCTGCAGAGCAATGAAGAAAGATTAGAACTTTTCTTTTTTCAGTTACTGGGATAAATTCATTAGATATCTGTAGATAAGAAAAACTTTGATACCTATAGCACCACATACAAAATTCTGTCCCTTATAGATTATAGTGTTTAATATGAATGACAACTTCCAGGCAAGATGAAATAATGGGTCTATATTTATGTTCCTATCTGAATAAAGTATATATATATATATATATATATATATATATATATACCCCCAAAGATAGGAAATAGATGAAATCCAATTGTCCAAAATTACTTTCCGGAGAAAATAGGAAGGGAGGGTCCAGACAGAATTCATCAGTTCCCTGAACTGAGGCAATAAAGCTGGTTGTACAAAGAGGCTAAAGTGGCTAGAATACACAGGACAAATTACTGGAGAGGAGAACAAGTTTAACAGAGAACTCTGGAGATCTCTGGAGGGCCCCATCATTTGAGTACTAATCAGCGCATATATTTGAAGGCACTACCAGGGACTGAGAGGAGAATCAGTGGAAAATTTTAGAGAAAATAATTCTTGGTGATCATATAGGATGAAAAAACAGTTAGTTTCCAGCCAGATTGGGTAATCACATATTTCATGGGCATCAGGCAAAGTACTTAGAAAGATTTTGTATCAGTAGAGGGACAAAATTATCCCTAGGTCAAATGCTGCCCTTTTCTTAGCTAGCAAGGCTTAAAATTAAGACAGAAGATGATTAAACTCTCTGAGTAACTTAAGCATGTATCAGAACAAAGCTCAAAATAAGACAAAACTCACTATTTCTGGCATCAAATTAAATATATATATATATATATATATATATATATATATATATATATATATATATATATAATTTTACTATGCATGTAAGCAAGCAACAAAGTGCATCCAATAATGAGAAAAGTCAGTCAAACCTGATCCAATAATGACATTAGTCATAGAATAGTAACTATATTCTGTATATGCAAGATGCTAGAGAAAAGACTGAACATTTTGCAGAGAAACCAGGAAGGTATAAAAAAAAAAAAAAAAAAAAAAAAAAAAAAAACAGACCATACTTCTAGAGATAAAAAGAAATATCTTTGATATGAAAAAAAGACATTTTCTGTTATTAATGGAAAAGAAACATTTCAAACAAATTAGTAAACTTCAAGCTATATCAATAGAAAGAGAAAACTGAAACACAGAGAAAAAAAAGACTAGAAATAAAATGAACACAATATCAGTGTCAACCAGGCCTTCCAGCTGCCAGCCGGGGCCTTCCTTCATTCTGCACCACCCCCTGGTGTCAGTGCACATAATAGCAAGTGAAGGAACTCCTGAGGGAACACTTTGAATATTAGCCTTTTTAGACTAGAGGCCTGGTGCACAAAATTTGTGTGGGGTGCAGGGTGGGGGGTCGGGAGTGGGGAGGAATGTCCCTCTGCCTGGCCTGCACCCTATCACAGTCCAGGACCTTTTGGGGGCTGTCCGACTGCCCGTTTAGGACTGATCCCACAGGAATCCCTGAGGATTGGATCTAAACTGGCAGTCAAACATCCCTTTCGAAATCTGGGACTACTGGCTTTTAACTGCTTGCCTAATACCACCTAACCACTTTGCCTGCCTGCTTGATGCCCCTACCACTCACCTTTCTGCTTGATTGCCCCTAGCC
The DNA here is from genome assembly GCF_964339955.1 of Pipistrellus hanaki. NCBI lineage: Eukaryota > Metazoa > Chordata > Mammalia > Chiroptera > Vespertilionidae > Pipistrellus > Pipistrellus hanaki. Next base: position 57,379,167 of record NC_140506.1, read on the forward strand.
ATCTCTGCCTTCCTCCCTCATCACCCCTAACCACTCGCCTGCCTGCCTGATCTTCCCTAACCACTGGCATGCCTTCCTGATCACCATGCCTCTGCCTGCCTGATTGCCCCTAACCACTCTCCTGCCTGCCTGATCACCCCTAACCACTCGCTAAGGGGCAAGGCCAGACAGGGAGAGGGGCCGTGGTTGTGTTGGTCTCTGGTTGTTCTGGTTGTTTCACTGTTTAGGTCGCCGGGCTTTTATTATATAGCATAACATAAGCAAGGCAGAAAATACTGGAAGATGGAAGACAGTGGAGCAACATTTTTAAAGTACTAAAACAAAAACAAAACAAAATGCTGTCAACATATAATTCTTTACCCACAAGAAATATCTTTTTGAATTTAAGGCAAAATAAACACCTTTTCAAACTTACAAAAACTTGAAGAATCCATCACCAGCCGACTTAGTTGTTTTGCATTAAAAAAATGTAAAAGAAAATCCTTTAGGCAAAAGGAAAAGGATGCCAGACAGAATTCTGGATTACACAAGGAATAAAAAGTACTAAAAACAGTAACTCCATGGATAAATGTAAAATCTTTTTCTCATATTCTTTAAATCATTAGCACATTCTCTCCTTCTGTTCGTTATTCCACCTTCACAGCTAGAACTGCAACAAGCAATGATTGTGTTTCTATCTTTTATTGTTACCATTTACAGCAAAAAAATATGCTGTGTGATTTATAACAGAGGTAGAAGTAAAATTCATGACAAGAGTAACAGAAAGGCCAGGAGGAAATAACAGAAGGTCAGTGTTCTTATATGACATGTGAAGTATTACAAGAGCCCTTGAAAGTAGATTGTGATAAGCCAGTGATTTTCAAAAAAGTTTTGAAATATGCAATACCTGACCATTTAGTCAGGGCTACTGACCTATTTTCCCTTAGGTTATCAAATGACAATAGCCAACATAACAATGGTCACCCCGTGTGAAGAAATCAAAATTATATCTATTTTTGTCACATCTGCAAAAAATATATATGTATTTTGGAGTATCACAGAATTTTAGCAATTAATTTATGTGTGCCATGAGATTAAAATAAGGTTGAATATCGCTGTTAAGAAGAAGATGTATCTTATACCCATATAGCAGCCACATAAATAACATAATAAGGACTTATAGCTAAGAAGCTAACAAAGCAGATAAAATCAATAATAAAAATACTCAATTCAAAATTAATTTAAGAATAAGCACACACACACACACACACACACACACACACACACACACACCAGAGAGAGAACAAAGAATAGACAGAATAAACAGAGGGGAAAATGGTATAGGTAAACCAAATAATATCAATAATTATATTAATTTTATATGCTCTAAACATTCTGATTCAATGGCAAAATAGAGAGACACATGCAAGCTGCCTATAAGAAGCCTACTCCTAACCACAAGTAGGATAAAGTAGAACAGAAAACCATATACTATGCTAACACTTATTATATAACATGCTAACATTAATCAAAAAAAAAAAGGCCAGAGTGACTATATAGCAGCCATGTGTGGACGAATCCTTCCACAGTTATAATGAGTGATCCTTGTAGAGCAGAGGACAGTGTGAGACAGGGATGGCAGAGGTGAGACCATTAACCACATCTCTTCCCTTTCATTATCCCACCTTCATGGCTGGAACTGCAACCAGCAGTGATTGTGTTTCTATCTTTTGTTGTAACCAACATTGTATGTGGGCTATTGTTTATAAAAGAGTACTCACTACTGATGGGGCAGGATGCTCAGAACAGAAGTTCAGAGGCCATTGTCTCCATGGCTACATCTAGTTTGGATTGTACCCAGCGCGTTCTATACAAAACAATTATCCAAATATAATAGGATGCTAATCTTTTATCAGGTTATAACCTATATAGAAAAATCTAACAAGCTCTTTCTCAACCTTACCTGAAGCAAAGAGAGAAGCTATTATTATAGTTTTTGTTGTAATTAAATTCCTTTATCTTGTTGATTATCAGAAGGCCTAGTCAGAAGATCAAAGGATGCTTGAACATAAGTTTCTTAGAAGAAAGGTGTTTTTATTTAGGAAATACATTTCAGAAAATTTATTTATGGTGTAAAATAAGAATTTGAAAATATTAAAATGAATCAGCTTTTGAGATGAATAAAATTATCCATAAATACTGGGGACTATATAAATTATTTCATAGGAAACATTTCATTTAATCCTTTCATGAAACCCATGAGGCAGAAAGAATTATTCTAATTTTGTATTAAGAAACTGAGGCTTTGAGTTTACATAGTTTAACACAGAGAGCTAGTAAGCTGGACTAAGGTTTTTCAATAACAAAGTATTTTTTAATGCTATATTGCAGCTATCTCATGACACATGTTGCTAATGAATTTAACCTAAATAATTGACCCTTAAGTAAAAATTATCTTTAAAACTATAATCTCTTTAAATTTGGATGTGAGTAATGAGAAAAATGTTGGCTTATTCAGTATTGATCTTAATGTCAGAACCAGGGTCTATATTTAACTATCAAATTGATTATTTTATTTTTCCAGACATGTTAACCTAATTGGGTTGCTCTGGTCCCATCTATTAAATTTAATCAAAACCACTGGGGAAAATACTTTTCACTCTTATAAACACTCAAATCATGATTAAATGGCTCATTCTTTCAAACATATTTGCCCCAGTGTGATATGTCCTCTACTTTTTCAAAATAATATATTGTAAGGTACTTTAAATTATAATTATTTGTATCCTAAATTGAATCATTTGACCCAGGAGTTCCAATTTAGTCCTGCCAATAAGTCAATTACAATGCTTGCTGAACATCTATTATCAGATAAATGCAAAAAAAAATACAAATAAAATATATTATCCTAGTACTCAATGGGTTTACAATGTGGAGTTGAATATAACAATAGGGCACCATTGAGTTAAATAAAAGGGTACAGAGATTATGACGGAAAACTAACTTTGAACAATAAGGAGTAATAACAAACCTAAGATAATCAAATCAGTATACAAACCATATAAAACAACATGTTCCTATGAATTGTTTTTTACAATGTATATTAGAGACTTTAGAAGGATCTGTTTTGATTTAGAAAAAAATGTAAAGATGCTCACTAACCCTACTTCTTGTCAAGATTATCGAGATATCCTAATCTACATATAAGAAAAAGAAGTAAGCAGAAAAATATTGTTATTTACAGATTTTTTGATATATACATAGAAATAGAAGTGAATCTATAGAAAAACTATCAAAACTAGTAAGAGAGATACTCTGGTTTCTCTTCAGATTGTACAAATCTTTCGCCTTTTACAAAACTGGTAAGAGAGTTCAAAAGTTTTACAGTATACACCAACTGGAAATTTCCCTTCAGCTGTCAAAAAACCCTACCTTGATCCATTGTATAAGTTACAAATGCACCATCTATGCCCACTCCCACAAACTTTATTTCTTCTGAGGACCCAGTCTCAGTTAACTGCTGCACAGTTCATCCCATTGTCACAGACGAAAATATGAATATCATCCTAGACTCTTCCATCTTCCTCACCCCTAAAATCCAATCAGCTATCAATCCTGTTAGTCTTCCCTCCAATCCAGCAAATTCTCATTGCCTCACTGACATTTCCTAGTAAAGCTATACCTATCTCTTGTCTAAAGAAATATTATAGTTAAATATGTACTTTTTAAAAAAATGAAAAGAATATAGAGAATATGAGAAACTAATATTCTCATCTAAGAAACAACCAGATCTCACCTGGCCTCCTATTTTTCAGAATTGCATCCCTCCCTCTACTTCCTATCCAAAGCGATATTTCTAAACTGCAAATTTCATTGTGTAGTACCCTCATGCTTAAAAATTTGTTGATTCCTTATTATCATTCTTTTTTTGTTTTTTTTATATAATCTTGTTCAGATTATTACAGGTGTTCCTCTTTTTCCCCCCCTATAGTTCCCCTCTACCTGATTACCCACCCCACCCATGTCCTTACCCCCTGCCACTGTCTTCATCCATAGATGTGAGATTTTTATCAAATCTCTTCCCGCATCCCTCAGACACTCTTCCCCCTGAGAATTGTCAGTCTACTCCCTATCTAAGTCTCTGATTCTATTATATTCACCAGTCCATTGTGTTCTTCAGATATTTTATTCATTTGATTTTTAGATTCACTTGTTGGTAGGTATGTATTTGATGTCTTTTTGTTGGTAGGTATGTATTTGATGTCTTTACCATTTTCTTCTTCTTCCTCTTCTTAAAAAATACCCTTCAGCATTTCATGTAATCCTGGTTTGGTAGTGATGAACTGCTTTAGCTTTTTCTTGTCTGTGAAGCTCTTTATCTGACCTTCAATTCTGAATGATAGCTTTGCTGAGTAGAGTAATCTTGGTTGTAGATTCTTGCTGTTCATCACTTTGAATATTTCTTGCCACTCCCTTCTGGCCTGCATAGTTTCTGTTGAGAAATCAGTTGACAGTCCTATGGATACTCCCTTGTAGGTAACTAACTGTTTTTCTCTTGCTGCTTTCATGATTCTTTGTCTTTTGCCCTTGACATTTTAATTATGATGTGTTTTGGTGTGGTCCTCTTTGGATTCCTCTTGTTTGGGGTTCTGTGCACTTCCTGGACTTGTAAGTCTATTTCTTTCACCAGGTAGGGAAAGTTTTCTGTCATTATTTCTTCCAATAGGCTTTCAATATCCTGCTTTTTCTCTTCTTCTGGCACCCCAAAATTCCAGATGTCAATATGCTTGAAGTTGTCCCAGAGGCTCCTTATACTATCCTCATACTTTTTGATTCTTCTTTCTTTCTGTCTCTCTGGTTGGGTGTTTTTTGCTCCCTCATATTCCAGATCTTTGGTTTGACTCTTGGGGTACGTTGGTCTACAGTTGAGTTTGTGTATATTCTTTATTTCAGACAGTGTATACTTAATTTCTGACTGGTCCTTTTCCATTTTTTTGGTATTCTCAATAAGGTCCTTGAAGGTCTCTTCAAGTTTCTCAGTGGTTTTTAAAAGATTCTTGAGTAACTTTATAAATGTGATTCTGAATTCTGTGTCATCCAGTAGTTTATTTTCCTCCATCTCTTCCATTCGTGACATGCTTCTGTGTCTCCGCATTGTGGTTGCCTCCCTGTGTTGATGGAGTGACTTTGTATGATAGGTGACCTATAGGGGCCAGTAGCTCAGCTTCCCCCATCACCCGAGGCGGTTGCTCTTGTACACCCCTTTGTGGGCTTAGTGTAAAGTTTTGGTGTAGTTAAGCCTTGCTGTAGTTAAGATTGCTGTTGTAGTTAAGATTGCTGTTGGTACAGTGGGAATAATTGACCTTTAGGCCAATTGGCTGTGAGGACCCTCTGTGTCTATAATGGAAGAACTGCTGTGCTGGAGACACGCTTATGGTGCGGGCCTTGTTTCTGTGGGGCTTTGGTGCTCACTGAGTTCGCCTCCTGAATGTGTCACTTATGGATGTGAGGAATTGAAATCTGGTGTCTCACACTGACCATTAGATGCAGCTACTCTCTGAGGCTACCTTGCAGAAGCTACAGTGAGAACCACAGTCCTCTCCTCCCTTTTTGGAGCTTGGAGACTTGCAGACAGCTCCAGGTTGCAAGTTTGCTAGATTAAACTGCAATAGAGAAGGCCATTCATATGCAAAAGCCGCTGCTTGGAGCTTGGGTGTATTTGTAGATTGTGAGGGGCAGAGTCTCAGGGCATCACTAGACTAGGGTGTGGCAAATAGCAATGGCTGCCAGTAAACCATCTCTGGCTCTCTGACTGAATCCCCACGTCTTACGCCACAGCACAGCAAACAATTATTCTTGCGTGCAGCTCTGCAAGCAAGCCACCCTCACTTTCTGATCCGATGGCAGACAGTCCAGCTTCTTTCCAGAATCTGGATTTCAGAAAGATTGGGAGCTTGTTTCTCTTCAGGTTGAGAAAGCAACGTCTTCGTCAGCTGGGATCCGCCACCAGCCCCGTATCGCAGGCGCGCCCTGTACCTCAGTTTTTCAGCACTTGTTACTCTGAATGATCCTTTTTCTTTCAGTCTAGTTGTAAAGCCAGCTTTCCCGTGGTTCTGGGTGATAGACTTTTTGTCCTTTAGTTGTAGTTTTGAAATTGTTGTGTATGACAGCAGTTTAGGTGTGTTTACCTAAGCCACCATCTTAGATAAACACATCTAAATCTCTTGCCTTACTATAATTCTTAAGATAAATTTAAATTCCTTAATGGGCCTAAGAAGGTCCCGTACTATATACCTCCTAATCCTATCTAATAAAAAGGAAATATGCTAATTGGCCATCATGCCCTCACAAAGATGGTGGTGCCCACAGCCAATAGGAGGGAATATGCTAATTGACTGTCACGCCCTCAAATATGGAAGCCCAGTCCCCTTAGTCATGCTGGGGCGGCAGGTGCGTGGCATGGCTGGGCCTGCCTCCAGGCAGGTCTGGCCATTCCACACACCTGCCTCCATAGACCCCCAGTCCCCTCAGCCCCCAGCCACCCAGGGCTAGCCCAGGGCACAAGCAAGCCTCAAATGGCAGCTGCCCAGCCACCCAGGAACCCCCAAGGCTCAGGTAAGGTAACCAGGGCCAACTGAGGCTTGTGCTATAGGCAATGGTAACAGCAGAGGTGTGATGGGGACATCGCCTTCTCCTGATTGCCAGGTCATATCCCACCTCTGAGTGCTCCCAGATTGTGAGAGGGAGCAGGCTGGGCTCAGGGACCCCCCCTTCCAGTGCATGATTTCTCATGCACTGGGCCTCTAGTTACCTTATAAAATCTTATCTTTCTTGCCTCAAATTCCTATTATACATCCATAGTGACCTTCTTGGAGTTCTGGGAACACACTATGCTTGTTCTCATATATGTTTTTTCTTCCACCTATAATACATCTTTTACCCTCCCTCTCCCCCTTCCTTCTTTACCTAATAATTCCTACTCATTCTTAAAGTTTCAGCTTAGATGTTATTTCCTTCAGAAAACCTCAAATCTGGGTTATATGTTCTTCCTGCATAATCCCATGTATGCTCCATTATGTCATTTTATCATATTGCCTTATAATTATTCTATATCCTTATACTTATTAGATTATAAACTGCAAAAGAACATAAATTATATTTAATCTATCACTTAACCCCCTAGTACCTATCATATATCAATAAATATTCCTTGACTAAATTATTTGAATGAATAAAAATTTTAAGAGATACCATATTAATGTGGAGTGATCAATATGTTAGCCATGTAATATTTAACAAGTTTTTCATAAATTAATTTCATTTCATTGAAGGACAAAAGATCTAAATAAAAAGGATATCACAAATATTCCTAATTGATATATAAACACAATACACTTCAAATAAAAATTTCAGTAAGACCTTTCAGAAAATTGGACAGATTGATCCTAAAACCTCAATAATTGATAAAACCATGGAGTACATGAAAAACTAGAGAAAGGGATTTGTCTGGCATACTCAAAGACTCGTAAAGCTAAAGTCATTAAAGCAGTGAGTTGTTGGGATGAAAACAGAAAAGCAAACAACTGAGGAGAGAAACAGACTATATGTATATATAACAGACGTAGCACTACAATCTGTTGTAAAAGGATAGATTATTCAATAAAATGATGCCAAGACAACTTGTGTTCCATACAATAAATGATAAAAATAGATTCCCACCTTATACTATGCAATGAGATGAAATATTCCAGATGGGTTAAAGACCAAAATGTGAAAACCAAAACTGTGGAGGTTTCTCAAGGAAAATGGGAGAATATTTTTAGGCTATCAAGATGGAAGGATTTTTTTTTTAAGTAAGCCACAAAATGTAGAATACTTATAAGAGAATGTAAATTAAATACACTAACCTTAAAAACTTTTGTAGTAAAAAAAAAAAAAAAAAAAAAAAAAAAAAAAAAAAAAAAAAAGACATTCTAAAGAAAATACAAATAAAACATATTTTGAGAAGAAAATCTAGGCAATATTTGAATTTAAATTAAAAACATAAAATTAATGGGAAAAAGTAAAACAGCGGTAGAGAAAAAATGGCCTTGAGTATGGTCAGGTATTTCACTCAAGAGAATTCAGAGTATCCTATTCAACCTACTAAGACATGTACAATAAAAAAAATAATAGCAGAATGCAAATCATAGCAACACCATTTCACATTATGAATTTGGGCTAAAATTTGGATTAGCGGGAATTCTTATACATTGCTGGATAAATTATACATCCACTTAGCACAACAATTTGGCAATACCTGGTAAAGCTTCATATGCATACTTGTATCACTCAGCAATTCCTTTTCTAAGTAAGTATGTCTCTCTGGGAAGCTCTTACTCATGTTCCCAAGGAAGCATAAGCTAGAAAACTCTTTCTAACGCTAGTTGGAATTGAAAAATAAAGAGTTAGAATTACCTAATTGTCCATTTGTAGCAGAATAGATGATCTGAGGTTTAGTCATTTATTTATATACTAAACAGCAGTTAAAATGAGTAAACTAAATCTATAACCATCAACATAGGTGGTTCCTACATACATTATGTAGGCAAAAAAAAACAACACAATTGCCATATTAGTGAATTTCAAAAGCACCATACTGAGTAAAAAGCCATGTTGCAAATAAATATATCTGTTTTTTAAAAGTTTAATAAGCACTTGCTGGTTTGGCTCAGTGGGTAGAGCATTGGCCTATGAACTGAAAGGTCCTGAGTTTGATTCTGGTCAAGGACACATGCCTGAGTTGCAGGCTTAATCCCCAATAGGGGATGTGCAGGAGGTAGCCAATCAATGATTCTCTCTCATCGATGTTTCCATCTCTCCCTCTCCTTTCCTCTCTGAAATTAATTTTAAAAAGTTTAATAAAACACTGATACCAAGATAGTGAATTGCTTATAGGCATATGTAGAATAAGTATAGATACTTGAATATGAATGAGTCTCTGAAATTTTAGAGCAGTGATTACTTCTCAAGAAAAAGGGAAAGAATATGAATAAAGTGAAGGAATTGTGAGTAGAACTCATTTCTTAAATCTGGGTATCTGGGTGTGTATGTTCTATTATTTTTGTTATTTGGTCATATTTGACAATTTTTATATTTTTTAATTTAAATGTGGTCTTATTTAATATATGTTATGAGCTGAATTGTGTGCCCCAACTTCATCTTGAAGCTCTAACCCCTGGTATCTCAGAATGACTATATTTGAAGATAGGACCTTTAAAGAGGTACTTAAAGTTAAAAGGGGTCATATAGATGAGCCCTAATTGAATCCAGCTATTGGACACAGACATCAGGGGTGCCAGTGCACACAGAAAAGTCCACGTGTGGTCTTAGTGAGAAGGCAGCCATCCTTAAGCCAAAGAGAGATTCTTTAAGTAAAACTAGACCTTGCTGACAATTTGATCTTGGACTTCTAGCCTCTGGAAATGCTCCCCTAGTAAGCTAATATAGGGCATGTATGTAATCATAAAAAATAGAGTTCATAATAAAATTACCATTAAAATAGATTAATGTAGAAGAAATATTATAAAGTCTAGATATTTTTTTCCACACAAAGAACTAAATTGACAGCAAATTGTAATGAAAAACCCAAGGAGAAGACTATCTGAACTTTGCTAGCATTTCCCAGATGTTATTCTTCCTGCACTTTAGGTCATTTTGATATTACTTTGTGAATGGCCCAAGCGATATATGTGCTTGATGATTTGCATTTTTATGAAAAATAGTAACTTTTTTCAGTTACCTTACTCCTTGTATTTTAAAGATTAAACTTACTTTTCAGATTTGTTGGCCTAATAGTACCAAGAGACAGAGAATAATAACATACATGGTCTTGGGAATACAAAATTCATTTGTTTTAAGACAGTCAACAAAAAAGGACAAGAAGGTATGTGAAATCAGATCTGAATTTGGGAATAATAAATTAACTGTATTAGTTTGGCTACATTTTAAAAAATTATAAAGGTTCTCAAAGCAAACCTGAGGCCTCTTTTAGATGTTCAAGAAAATAGAGGTGTTTCTAAATGAAACACAATATTCTAAACACATTTAGTGAGATGAATCCAACTATTTAGTTATTTTCTACAGAAGCAAGCAAGCAATAGGTTTCAATTTTCCACTGGGAATTGAGCTTCCTTACATAGCAAGCCCCAAACTGTCTTGTACAATGGGACTTTGTTGAATTATAATAATGCTTGGAAATATGGAATGATGGTCCAGTCCAGCGTTTTTCAACCGCTGTTCCGCGGCACACTAGTGTGCCGCGAGATGTTGCCTGGTGTGCCGTAGGTGCAGACAAGACAAGAATTTTATAATTTTTCACTATTTTTTTTACTTAATATTTCATAATAAAGTAATTATAAAATACTTTCTTTGTGTTTATTTGATTCCTATTCAAGAGAATTACTTTATATATAGTCAATATAGGCACAGAGTTAAATTTTTTAACATTTTCTAATGGTGGTGTGCCTCGTGATTTTTTTCATGAAACAAGTGTGCCTTTGCCCAAAAAAGGTTGAAAAACACTGGTCCAGTCTAATGGTATCAGTTTTTATTCAGAACTCATTACTCAAAGTAACAAAGCTAGTTTTGTAAATGCAGTAGTAAAGCATTCTGAGGAGTTCAACTTTCTTTGTAACATTGTGGCTTTTTGCTCAAATAATTATACTTAATTATTATGTTTTGCCTCTCAGCAAGCTGAAACATGGAACTATAATATTAACAAGACTATTGCACAAACCTTTGGATACGTCAATCATGCAGCCCCTCAATTGTCATATTAACTATTAGTTAAGAAAACCAACCTCAGGCTAGTCAGAAACCTCTATTTCCCCTCAATCTAAAAGTTGTTTCCCAAAATGTCTGTTTCTTTGATAAACTGCCTACAAGATTACAATAATTTCATAATGATGATAAACCACTATCAATTTACTACATCAGCATACATCAATTGAATTGATTAAACTTACATCTCATTTTGTATAATAGAAATACAATCACTGCAATAAAACACTGTCGTAGAATTAATGTCTTCTTACACTGAAAATATAAGTCTTGCCTTTGGCTTGGTATTTTATTAAGCAGCAAGAGACCATTATCCAGTGACAACACTTTATTTCATTGACATCTCAAATATATTCTTAATATCCTTTATATTTATGTTCAGTTTAGAATGAGAAGATTAGAATAGGTGTTATTATAGTGGAAAGGCATTCATTATTACATTCTGAATAGTATTACCATGTGACCTGGCTCAGCCATAAGAAGCTCTTAGGAAGCACTGCATCTTTTATCCTTATACATTCATTGCTGACTGTATTCCATGCTATGAATTTTTCCTGTGTTGATCACCAACATTAGCCCCATGTTGTTGCTATATGATGTCCACTTTAATTTACATACTATGGAAATTACTCTGATCACTAAAATGTTTACAAAATATTTTTTTAAGTTATCTAACTTTAAGCCAAAATAATAACCATAAATTCAAATTCTTACCCCACTTTAAATAAATGTCTTCCTTTCATTTTGAAATCACTGCCCTCAGCACTTTTCCACACTCTGAATTCTAAGGATTTGCCTATGCATGTAAAATACAGAATTGCAATATTATTCTTATAACTCAAACTAAGAGAAACACAACTTCATTTGAAATATCTAGGCAACTAAGGCCATTTTTGGGCTTAGATTATCCAGTTCTCTATCACATTTTGCATATATGTGTGTGTGTGTGTGTGTGTGTGTGTGTGTGTGTGTATATATATATATATATATATATATATATATATATATGCAAATAAGGGATAAATTATACAAAACCAGATTCTTAAATGTGAAGTGGAAGACAGAATAAGAAATTATGAAAATTCATCTGTGGGCATCGATGTTGAAAGTCTGTATGCACAGCAAGGGAAATTAACAGAGTTTTAAGATATTACTGTAACACAACATTTTTAGTGTATTGAGTGTTTAAAGTGCCAAATTGCCTTGTTTGTGTTACACCACTGCTATAATCACAATTCAGCTAGCTATTGAAATGCTAAGTAGTGTTTTGTCTATGCATTATTGCAGAAGTGTTTTGATTAAGAACAGATGAAGACATTTTTTTTCTCATTGTGATTTAAGCATAAGGTAGTAAAAAGTCATGTATTGATTTATTTGGCTGAAACTTAAAGGGGTCATGTAGAAAATCTTTAAACTGCTTAAATTCTATAAAATTCTTTAAATATACAAGTTCTTTAAAAAGTTGTTGGCTGGCTCCAATGTACCATGGCCAGTTATATAGTTTTTGTGACTTCTCTTTTCCCCTAAAATATCCAAGAAGGACTCACTATTCAGAGCAAATAATGACTTTAAGACCTGAGGTCCTAATTCCATTGTTTTTTGCTTTTTTTTTTTGCCTATCTGCTCTTGTCAAAATACACTTATTAATAGGTTTAATCTATAATATAAGAAAATCTATATTTTTATAGATTTTATATATTTATATATCCTAAATTATATATTTTATAATTAAATATATCCTAAATTATATATTTATAGAAAATTCTATATTCTCTTTTAGCATATACCCTAGATATTTTTCTCTGTGATGACTCAGATAAATTACTAGTATAAATTAGTATAATAAATATATAAAAAGTAGTGTACACCATTCATAAGTATACAACCTGTTAAATTATCATGATGTAAATAAATTCAATTAAACAATACCCATATCAAGAAATAAAAATTACCAAAAATGACCTTTATCCTATATTTTAATACTACAGATTAGTTGTGATTCTTTTTGAAGTTTAGAAAAATAGCATTATAAAGCACATATTTTTATATCTTAATTACTTAGCTCCACAGTATTGTGCATGTAAATATAGTTTATTCATTTGTACTATATAACATTTGATGACTATATCACAGTATATTTGATCTATCAGTGCAGATTCTGAATTTTGTAGATGTTCACTAGTTTTTACCTATAGTATCTGTTTGTGGTGATTGTTTATTAAATGCATAATTTTCAAAACAATTGTTTTAGTGTCTGCTAAGGTACTACTAACTACAACTTACTTTCGGTGGATGTTTAAATGCTGTGATACCAATTAATACTGTAAATTAAATAGATTTAGGGAAGAAAATTAGGATTATATATTTTTCCTCTCACCAGAAAAAATATGCATTTTAAATGTTATGTTGAATTGAATATGTGTACAATATATTGCATATTTTTTATGGTGAGAGGGAAAATATATAATCCTAATTTTCTTCCCTAAATCTATTGCATTTACAGTATTAATATGACATTATTTTCAAATTTTACTTTAGACAGTCATTCTTAAAATAGCTATTCATTATTTTTGTATTGTTAGTCTTTTAATTCTCAGGGATATTTACAATGTGTTTCACATTCTATAAAAATAAAAGTTGGAAGTTAAAGTTATGTAAGAGCAGTCTAATTCAGAGTTACTTAAAATAAATAGCAAATGTTTTTTTCGGCGTGGCTCAGTGGTTAAGTGTTGACCTATGAATCAGGAGGGCATGGTTTGATTCCCAGTATGGTACATGCGCAGGTTTGGGCTTGATCCCCAATGTGGGACATACAGGAGGCAGCTAATCAGTAGCAGCCGATCAATGATTCTCTTATCATTGATGGTTCTCTGTCTCTCTCGTCTCTCGTGTCTCTCTCTCTCTCTCTCTCTCTCTCTCTCTCTCTCTCTCTCTCTCTCTCTCTCTCTCTTCTCTGACTCCCCCTCATCCTCTCCCTTCCTCTCTGAAATCAATAAAAAATATATTAAAATAAATAAAATAAAATAAATAGCATTGGAAGAAAAAAATCCCACAAATGTATATATTCTCCATGAAAAAAAATCATCTCTAGAGATTAAGAAATAAATTACCATTTCCTTTTTTAATACTCAACTCTTACTTAGATAGCCTAACAATGTATTTTCATTATCTACTTTTCATATCCAAATGCAAGCCTCTAAGCAACTTACCTTATCAATGAAAAAGAATTTACAGATATTTCTCCCTCAAAAAAAAAAGTTAGAGATAATGAAAATGATCAATAGGTGTGGGAAAAAATTCTTTAAAGTGGACAAAATTTCCTAAGTAATAAATTCAACCTCATTAAAATTAGGAACTTATATCAGCATAAAATAGCATAACAAGTATGGAAAAGCAGACTACAATTTAATCAATAAAATGAATAAACTAAAGAACAATGGAGGTGCCAAGATGGCTATGGAGTAGGTGGAAGCTACACACATCTCTTCCGGTGCCACACCAGAATTATAGCTAAATTATAGAACACTCAACCCGAATAAGCAAATGAAGGACAGCTGAGTAGGAGTATTATAATCAAGGATTTACAGAAGAAGCTATATGAAGACTGGTAAGAAGGACAAAGACATAGAGAAGGCTTGCCCCTACACTTATGTGTAGCAGCTGAGGAATATCTCAGGGACCTAAGTCACTTCTGTGGAGTGTGGGGTTTCAACCCCAGGCTGGAATCCCCAACGCAGAGCACCAGGGCTCAGAAGAGAAGCCTGCATAGCACCTGGCAGTGAAATTCAGTAGGGACTTTGTCTGTCTGAAAGAGGAGAGAGTCTGCCAGAAACCCAGGCACATTCTTAAAAGGCCAAGGCCCAAAATCCTGCTCTTGACACTGACCCTGAGCTTTGGTAGAGGGAAGGCAACCCAAGGCTACAGGAGTCCTAAAGAGATCTGGGTGGCATGGCCCTGAGAAGAGATCTGGAGGGCCAGCCACTGAAGTCCCTGTGCTGAGTCCCTATTCTACACCACACTCAGGGGCCATCTTCCCAGGGTCCAACACTGCTCCTCTTACAGCACCAGCCTGGGAGTGTACCCGATTTCCTAAAATAAAATAAAACTTTGACAGTAGTAAATGTTGGTGAGAATGTAACCTTAGTATTTTGAGAGTAAAACAATAAAAGTGAGCTTATCATTTTGAGACAGAGAAGGACTCTATTATTAAAAATTTAAGAAAACAAATCTGTTGAATAAAAAATAAACATGAATCTTTTATTTCCTAGTTAAATACAACAACAACACTGAGCTATAAGTATAATAGGGACAAAGAACAGATTTAAACATTTTATGCATAGAGAAGTTTATTGTTTCTGCATTATTTTTCAAGTTAAATATGGCATTTTGTAATATAATTTTATGATTTCTTAGTAAAATTGCATTTAAATCACAAAATTACAACAAAAAGTTTTACTCTCAAAATACTAAGGAAACTTTGCAGGTTTTGTTTAAAACTTTTACAGACATTTGACAGTTCATTATAGAAAGACTCCATTGTTCAAGTGCTAAAAATTAGATGACTATATTAAAGTTAATTGTGGTGTGTAATACTTAAGCTCTTTGACAATTCAAAAAGATAGCGACTGCAGTTTTATTTCATAAAAAGAGTTGCTACTTTTTATAGCAGGCTGTGAACAAAGAACAGCAAATTTAATGAATTGAAGCTCATGAATAACGTTACTCATCTAGATGTTTGGATTGGAAAAGCATTTGTTTCAGACATGAAAGCCTTATGTTTTTATTTCAGTGTTCATTTATAGAAATTGATTTAGGATGCCATCGTGTGGCACAATGACTATGTTCAAAAGGCAGATGCATACTAGAGTAGAATATATATATATATATATATATATATATATATATATATATATATATATTAGAGTAATGCTACAGCTTTCTTAAATGTCATTTCTGCTTAAGAATCTATAAGAGAATAGATAGTTCAGATGAGAGGAAAAATTCAGTTCTTTAACAACTAGGATACCTCCTTGTCTGTAAGGTGCATAAAGGGAAATAGATACAATTAAATCAAATTTTTGGAAACAACATTTAGACTGACTCATAATCTTCTCCATTACAAATATTTAAGTGATTGAATGATGTCATAAAATACTCCCAATTTCAGGGAAAGATGTTTTATTTTAGTTTTTGGCTCCAAAGAATATGATTTTATTTTACTCAACTACTCCAGAAAGAAGAAGAAAAAAAAAAGTAGAAACTTTTTATATTGAATGGAAAATTACTGTGGCTTAAATTTGTGAGTGCTATTGTCTCTTGGAAAGAGAAACAGAGAGGAGGCTTGAATTCCTGAGATGTGGCCATTAGCTTTCTGATTGATCAATGGTTGTCATTTAACTTATTGAACTTTAGTTTCCTCATTTCTCAAATAAAGGGTTTGGATAGGATATATCTATGATTTCCTCTAAATCAATAATCTTCCTATAGTTTCACCTTCCCTCACACTTTAAAAACCCTTATGTATTAACACCAATAAAAGAAAATTGAAACCTTAGAGGAGAAATAAAGATGCTGAGAAATGAATATACAGTGTGAGAAGCAATAAAATTGATAAATGAAATTTTACAGATTTCACAAAAGGGGATGATGGACAACTAAGACTGAATGACTCTCAGCAGCTTACAACTGAAAAATAGTTTAAAAATTAGCAAAGATAGAGAAGAGTTTCATTATTCTTTTAACTATGGTGAGCTAATTTCACATTTATAGAACACTACACACAAGGAGAGAATACGTATTTTCAAGTACACCCAGACATTTACCAATATAGACCAAATGCTCAATCATAAACAGTATCGCTGTGTTTTTTAAAATTGAAATTTTATAAAGTATGGCCTCTGATAACAGTGGGATTAAATTTTATGTGAATAAAAATGATAGCTATAAATCCCCTACATATTTGTAAATTTAAAAGTATATTATAAATAGCCATGATTCAAAGAAGTTGTTACCAGTACAATAAGAAACTATTTTGCACTTGGTTAAAATGAAAATACAAAATCTCATTAGAGGGAAATCTGTAGCTTTGAAGATACACCTTAAAAGAGAATAACAGTTTTAAAATCAATGCTCTAAGTTTCTACCTTAAAAGGCAGAAGAAGGAGAGGGAAAGGGAGAAGGAGAAGGAGAAGAAGGAGAAGGTGAAGAAGATCTAAAGTAAATAGAACAACAACAAAAAAACCTATGATATAATGACACCAAATGGATAATCACAATAAGTACTCTGTAAGATAAAGTCAAGGATGGAGTTGAAGATAGCAGACTCACTGCTGCATCATGGGGCTGAAAAAAAACACTTGGGAAGCTGAAATCTTCAGAAAAATCATGCTGTGAAAATACAAGGCTTTCTGGATATATAAATAGTTCTGAACATATAAATAAGATTGGGCATACAAATAGCTTTAGACATATAAATAGCTTTAGACATATAAATAGTTTTATACATATAAACAGTTCTTCCATGATACAAAGAACTTTGGACATTTTTTTAAATCCCTATAAGCTGATCAAAATACAAGATATGAAGTGGTGTGGTTTGTTTGCAAATCATTTATTTGTCTGTTGTATAGGGACAATAATTTTATTTCTGGAATAAGTATATTCAATATATCCCATTAAAATGTTTCCTTCAAAGAAAGTGACATTGCTCCCATTGTTTCCAGGGCTCTAGCAAGCATAAATGGGTGTAATACATGGTCTGGACACCTTTTACCTACTTACAATGTAATAAAGGAAAAAATCTGCCTTCTAGTGCACTGTGCTATACCAAAGAGGAATGCAGAAGAATCACTTAAGTTAACAATAAACCATAATCTAAAGTGATAAACTCTTTGAAGATAAAATACTGACATCTCAGCTATTAATTAGCTTCTGTTTATAAAGGAATTGCAAGATAGAAGTAGAATGTAAATACTCATTAGTTGTGTTATAATTAATTATTATACATCCTCATCTTTGTGATAATGTTATATAAACCTTAAATTATGATGACATTTTAAGTATAATCAAAGATAAAACTTTTTCAGGAAGAGGGTAAAACTTTCATTAATTTTTTTTCATTTTTTTATTAAGGTATTATATGTGTACATATCTTAACATTGCCCCCGACCCTCACCCCACTCTCCTACATGCCCTCACCTCCCAGAGTTTTACGTCCATTGATTATGCTTATATGCATGCACACAAGTCTTCCAGTTGATCTCTTATCTCCCCCACCTCTCCCTAACCTTCCTGCTGTAATTTGACATTCTGTTTGATGCTTTACTGTCTTTTTATTCAACCGTTTATAATTTTCTTTATTATCCATAAATGAGTGAGATCGTGTGGTATTTTTCTTTCATTGACTGGCTTATTTCACTTAGCATGATATTCTCCAATTCCATCCAGGTTGCAAATGGTAAGAATTCTTTCTTTTTTATGGCAGCATAGTATTCCATTGTGTAGATGTACCACAGTTTTCTAATCCAATCATCTACTGATGGGCACCTAGGCTGTTTCCAAATCTTAGCTATTGTAAATTGTGCTGCTATGAACATAGGGGTGCATATATCCTTTCCTATTGGTGTTTCCAGTTTCTTAGGATATATTCCTAGGATTGGGATTACTGGGTGAAATGGGAGTTCCATTTTCAGTTTTTGAGGAAGCTCCATACTGTTCTCCACAGTGGCTGCACCAGTCTACATTCCCACCAGCAGTGCACGAGGGTTCCTTTTTCTCTGCATCCTTGCCATCACTTGTCGTTTGTTGATTTGTTGATGATAGCCATTCAGGCCGGTGTGAGATGGTACCACATTATCATTTTGATTTGCATCTCTCGGATAATTAGTGACTTTGAGCATGTTTTCATGTGTCTCTTGGCCTTCCGTCTTCTTTTGAAAAGATTCTGTTTAGGTCTGTTGCCCATTTCTTTATTGGATCATTTATCTTCCTTTTATTAAGTTGTATAAGCTGTCTGTAGATGTTGGAGATTAAACCTTTATCAGTGATAACGTTTGCAAATATGTTCTCCCATACAGTGAGATTTCTTATTGTTTTATTTATAGTTTCTTTTGCTGTGAAAAAGCTTTTTATTTTGATGTAGTCCCATTTGTTTATTTTCTCTTTAACTTCCATTGCCCTAGGGGCACTATCAGTGGAGAAGTTCTTTCGGCTTATGTCTGAGATTTTGCTGCCTGTGGATGCCTCTAGTATTTTTATGGTTTCCCATCTTATGTTTAAGTCCTGAATCCATTTTGAGTTTATTTTTGTGTATGGTGTAAGTTGGTGATCTAGTTTCATTTTTTTTTTTTTTTGCATGTATCTGTCCAATTTTCCCAACACCATTTATTGAAGAGACTGTCTTGACTCAATTGTATGTTCATGCCTCCTTTGTCAAATATATTTTAGTCTTAATAAATTCAGGGATAAAATTTTTTGAGTGTCCACATTATAAAATTATAGGATAACTTTTCTTGAGACAAATTTATTGTAGGCAGATGTAGCCTTAGGATGAATGCAGCATAGGTGACCATTTTGAGGGTTCTCATGGTAGATGTAATTTAAGAGAGGCCTTCCAGACCCCAAAAGCCCTACATGACTTGGCTAGGTTCCTGGAATTTCCCACATTAAAAATTCATTTTGTAAGGTCAATAGCTTTTGGGCCTTCAAGAGCCCTCCATGAAATTTTTAGTAACTGTTAGAAGAAGAAAAAAACCTTAAGATAGTGTAAACTAACATCTCAAAAATCACTTGTTGAAACTAGAAAAATATACAGGAGATAGTTGTGGGGAAAAACACTATTAGAAGTGTGAAAGAGGTCTATCATATTTAACATATTTAATTTGAGTAAGCCTAGCTGTATCAAGAATATTTTAGGAAAGTAAAGTTTAGTTTAGTTTTTAATTGAGCTTTATTAAATTTTTCTACAGCTAATAGAATAATCTGAAAGCCTAAAGTATAAGAAAAGTGAGTCCAATATAAAATAAATTATATAAATAAAATCATTATCAAAATGGAAATTTTCCTTGTTTAGCTTGAAATGTTGTGATAATAGGAAAAGAGATGACTACCACGTAAGCGCATGATGTTATTGCCATTGCTAGGATGGTAAATAATATAAGTATAAAAACAAATATTTGCTAGAACACATTTTTTTGTGTGAGTGTTTGCATGTGTGAGTGTGTATGTGATTGTTTTTGCTATAAACTCCCTATAAAGTGTGTGTGTGTGTGTGTGTGTATGATTTATAGACAAATACATGCAAATATCTACATTTTATAAAGCAGCATACCTAAAAACCAACTACAAGAGTTTCTTCTTTTATATTTTAATTTAAAAATATCAGTATTATTTCATAAATATTATTCTATCCTTATGATTATTCCAACCCTATTGAATGAATCGATCAAATGTTGCCCTCCTCAGGCTAGTAAAGATTTACCAGGGAATTTCTGCAGTTGGAAGGGGCTGAAACTCTGGCCAAATAATAGAGCTGTAGGTACAGACTAAAATTCCTCTTTGTGCTTGGGAAGGGTAGATCTCGGCGGGGGGGGGGGGGGGGGGGGGGGGGATTGTCAACATTTAGTATAAACGTTCAAAACCACTTTTAAATCTTGAAAAAGGGGACAAAAGAAATAGGAGAAATGTCAATTTAATTCAGCCTTCAGCTTCAGGCCAACATCTGTTCTCTTTAAAAGGTGAAGTGGCTCTGTTCCTCTTCTGGTTAAAACCTTCCAATTACTTCCTTTTGCACGATAAAACCGGAATTCCTTATCTTGATTTACAGTCCTATGAGGTCTGGTTTCAGTAACAACTTCACCTCCTCTTACCTTCCCCTTACTCACTATTCTGCAGCCACACTTAACTTTTTAGTTACCACACAAGGTGAGTCCTTCGCTTCCCCTGGGCTTTGTGTTCACTGTTCCCTCTGCCTAAGTTTTTTAAAAAGCAGGCTCATTCTCCTGCAGCTGGTCTCTGCTCCAAATCACTCTCTCAATAAGATCTTTCCTGGCTGTCTAATGTGGAATCCTCCAATTACTACTCCCCTCCCCCACTCCCCAGATGTTTGAAATTAGGAGCTGCTGCACAATGTAGTGGAAAATAGATGGGATTTGCAATCAGAAATTTTGGACTGGAGTCATAAGTACTAACTAAATGAACTTAATTCAATTTCTTACCTCTCTGAACATCACATTCTGATACAGAAAATGTAGGCCATAATCATACTGATTTTATAGGGTTATTTTGAGGATCAACTGAGTTAAGGTATAATCACCAAGTTGAAGATGCTAACAATAACCTCGAAGGACTGCTTGTACATCCTCCTTTTTTTCAATCTCATGTCTAATACTACTTTCAAATTGGTCAGACTTCAACTGTACCAAAGATATCAATTACTTTAAATATTTTTGCCCAGTTAATTTCACTCATGGGATTTCAAGTAATGTGTAATTACCTCATTTACTTTCTGATTTTTCTGACCTCTGTTTTAGATTTAAACTAGGTGAAGGTGAGAATCATATTTATCTGATTTACTAGATTCTTTAGTGCTTAGCCAAGTGCCTGATCTACAATAGAGATTTCAGCTATTGTTCATGTCCTACTAATTCTACCATTATTGCAAGTGTAGATTCCACAGCTAAACTGTGCTGTCCCAAATAACAATTTGCTTTCTTCTTTTTTGAATCAGGTGGAAACAATGGATATGGTGAAAATTTTTGGAGATATTTTGATTGTCTGATAGATTGAGTGATTGAACATGGAATGTGAGTGAAATAGAGACAAGTATGGTTTCAAGGTCTCAGTTAACAGAGGGATGAATTTTCCATTTACTGAGAAAATAGTGGAACGGGCAGGTTTGCGTCAGAGAGAACTGAGTTAAACTTTAGATATGTTAAATTTGGGGTCTTGTCAGACCATCAAGATGGAAAAAAATGTCGGTGGTTGAGCACTGAATTCAAGAGAAAATTAGGCTCCTAAGGGTCCACCATAAAAATGGGTATCATTGTGTACCTCACTAACTTAATTGAATGATTTATAGTACTTTTTATCCATTTGCTTCAGACATATTCACCCAGAGCCTAGTTTGATGTTTACCTATGTTAGAATTCTATAGTTAAATTTGGTCAGGATCTTTGTTCTTCTCCACAAACCCATTCTTGGAGCCCTATACTTCAAAAATGCAGAGCAGGCCCTAAATTTTGCTGCTGAATGCTCAGCAAATGTTCTTGTTCACCTTATCTTCTGCTGTAAGAACTATCTGCGTGGTTGCCAAATGGCTATGCATGAAAGAGAGCTGTGTGACTTTTTTTTTTTTTTTTAGAGGGAAATGAGTCCCTTGAGCCTTCTATACCCAAGGAACTGACCCTTAAAATTGTATAAGAACATTGGATAATTGATCCTTGCTATGTGTCTATTTTTCATTCCCTCTCCATTTGTCATTTGCAAGTCATGCAGTGCATTCCTTTGAATATCTTGGCAGTTTATAATTAGGCACCTTGTGAGAATGAAACAGGATTTATTGTGCATCTATAAATTAAAATAGCTATTTTTCTATCTTTACATATAATAGTCACTTTAGACAGTGCCATTTTAATTCATTGTTGTTGTTTTTGTACTAGTTTTCATCTTCTAATGTGGACCTTTTACTATCTTTATTAAAAGTCTCCTTTGAGACAGAGAGCTATAAAAGACCAATCAGGAAAATAATAAAAATATTGAGCCCACTTTTTAAAATAGCTGCTTGAGTAGAGGAAAGTTATTACTTAGAATATTAAAGTGCTGGGCTTTTAAAAAGAGATGATAATGCTAGAATACAGGAGAGCATAACTATAACACAAAAACTGCTACATAAATTGACTAGAAATTAATTTTCAAACAAGAAATCCAAAAGATTTCAGCTCAGAAAAGCTAATAAAATTTTAGTTAATTCCTATCAATGTGCCCTTTGAAAAGAGTCTCAACCATTAGAGTATTGCCACAACTCTAAGAACTTGAGGTGTTCAAATATGAAACCATATAGGGAGTAAGGAAATCTTAGGTATTTATCCAAGTCTGCTATCTTGCTCCATTTCTCCTATGTAACCTTATAAAATCTTACTTTCCTCATATACAAGTAGGGCATTGGACCAAATGACTCCTATGGCTCTTCCCTGGAAATGGCTCTTAAAACTGATGACAACTTTGACTGGTTGGCCTCCTCACAGTTGATAGTGAACTCCCCAGCTCTTAGGCAAGAACAAGTCCTAGCAGTGATCATGACATTTAAAAAAGAAAAGGGAAGCAATATGATCTGCTAATCTGAATTGTTCACACTGGCCATGGTGGAACACTAGGTCTTCAGTACCCCTGATGCTCTCAAACAGGTATGCTTAGATTCACAAAATTATAGAAAACTGAACTATTCTCCTTTTTTTATTCCATTGAAATGTCTACCAGAATTTGAGCAGGGGGTGGGGAGTGGTAATGAGGGAAGAATGAGAGGGACCTGAATGGTACAACTTGCATGACCAAATCAGACTTGCCCACCTAATTTCCTAAATCCCTTTATCATTAAAACATAGAAGGTGTGTACTGTTCTGGGCTAGTTTCACCCTTAGGGACTCCCTAATAGTAATTTATTTTTCTTCCAACACACTGCCAACCATAGTAATCTTTTGTGGTCCAAGTTATATAAAGACTAGGAATTTATTTTCTACTATACCTTACAGATACCAGTGAGTGTTCAATTGATTTGATTTTTTTTTTTTTTTTTTTTTTTTTACCAAACTTAATTATTGTTGTGGCAGCAGTTATGTGCTTCCACCTTTTAATTTTTGTACTTTTTTGTGTGAAAGCTCATTTTCCCTCATATTCAGTCTACTTATTTTAAAAAATCTTCTTGAACTTGAATATAATACTATAGTCCCCAACAAAAAGTAAATGCAAGTGGGCTGAGAAAACAGTTTTAGAGGTGGTTGTCCACATACTGAAGGGAAAATATGGTAATTAGCACACTGTTGGGACTCACTGAGACAGCCAAATAGGATCATTCAAGTCCTAAAGGGAGTTTCAGGGGTCTGAATTACCCACTTCGGCTGTCTACATCAATCAAATTAACTGCCTTCTGGTACAATTCTCATTCATGCGATAACATATAGTCACAATTAAAGATAAAAGATATGAAATGGCCCTCTGACAGTGAGGCTTATTCAGCAACAGAGTATATGAATACTGAATAATTTCCATTCCTGATTTTAAAATCCTGTTAAGTCATGGTTGGATTAGATGAATCCCTGACCATAGAAAGCAAGAGAAAATGTCAAAATGTCATAAGAGAACTCCCTTAGTGCTTCCATTTATTTAAATTTTTTATTTCTTAAATATGTAGTTTATGTGTAAACATCCTCCCCAAAAAAGCAATTATATATATTTTTATATTTTCCAGCCACATTACTACTACCTTGGGTCTGTCACTTTATCGCACTCTCAAATAGATATGACTTACTGGCAACAAAACTATGAAATACAGAGTTAAAGGGTTAAAATGACTGCTTACTAAGTCAGGAGTGGAAGAATTTACAATACTACTACTGGCCAGTCCTATCTGGACTTACATGTAATATTAATGGATATTCTGAATATTCTAGCATCCAGAATTTGAAGATTTTCATAACATTGAGATTAAATATAGAGTAAAATATGAAATTGAACAAGATTGGTAAAAGGAAACCTATAAATTATTTTCTGCATTTTTTTTTCTTTTATATGCATACACTAGCCACAACCTCTCCCTGCTTGATATCAGTATGTTTAACATACAGTTTGTTTAACATACAGCTATGTTTAGAATTCTATGACAGCAAGTGCTATGTGATGACTGAGTATATGTAGGATGAATACAGAAATGTTGGTAGATTTTCCAGAGGGTCTTGCTGGTAGATTTTGGGATCCCCAAGCTTGTTCAGTTACTGTTGCCGTCACTTCTTTTGCCATTTCCACTGCTCCCCTACCTCCTCCATAACTTCACAACCACTGATGATATACATTGGTATGCTGAAAATAAACCTGCAAAGTCTTCAGTCTGAGTTAATCCAATGTCTACTTGACCAGCATGCCTCAGAGGCCAATATATTGAATATTAATGCCGGCTGGGTTCTCAGAGTGGGGCTAATTGCCCCACCTAAACCCATGGGCTATGTCACTTCACTGGTTCTTCTCTCACTGGTTGTCAGGGAGGTTGTCTGAGTTTTATTAGTGTCTGAGAAAGACAATAGACAGTGAGTTCCCAGTGGAATTCACTGTCTATTGTCTTTCTTTCCATATTTTATTACAGGGATAGTAGGTAAGTATCATGGGAATAAGACCAATAGGCTTTGGGGAATTTGTGAGGATGAGTATGTCAGATTTGTTTTAATGCTTGGCCTTTAGAGAGGAACTCCTGAAAATCACTGTTGGTTGCAACATAGCCAAGCAATAAAAGAAGCTAGTGAGCTCAGCTGGTGTTGCTCAATGGTTGAGCACCAATTAGGAGGTCATGGTTTGATTCATTATCAGGGTGCATGCCCAGGTTGTGGGCTCAATCCTTAGTAGCAGACATGCAGTAGTTAGCAGATCAATGATTCTCTCATCATTGATGTTTCTATCTCTTCCTATCCCTTCCTCTCTGAAATAAAAATGTATTTTTAAAAAGGCTAGTGAAATTATTATACACTAGAGGTCCGTTGCATGAAGAGAATTCATGCAATAGGCCTTCCTTCCCCTGGCTGCTGGCACTGGTTTTCCTCCGGCACCCAGGACCCAAGCCTTCGCTCTGGCTGCCATCTTCAATCTTTTCCTGTAGCTCAAGCGCCACTCCTATAGCTCCCTCTGTCCCATCATCCCCCTCATAGCAGGCGCCCCACCCCTGCATGCTGCCCAGAGGCCCAGAGCAGCTGGGGGTGGGGCCATCACCATTGTTGTTAGATTAATTTGCATATTCACTCCTGATTGGATGGTGGGTGTAGTGAAGGTGTGGTCAATTTGCATGTTTCTCTTTTATTAGTGTAGATGATTTTTTTTTGGGGGGGGGGGGGCTATGGTTTACTTATCACAATCTTTTCTTGCTTAAAATTAGTATATTAATGGGTGGTTGATTTTTTAGACTGCTGTGCTTAGACTTCTGTGTGGCAATATTGGTTTGCTTATATAAACGTTTTAATAAAATTACAATGCTAAAGACATTTTTTTTTTCCCCCTTTGAATAGCTTTATGTAGAAAAAAACACAGAAAGGGAACCACTCAACATTAGTTCTAGCTCGACAAGACTCAGGTTAGTGAACTATTGTGAACAGCCAAGAATTTAATGACATATCACTTCAGATATGATAAATGCTTAGCAATTACTGATCCTATATTGCAGTGACAGAGTTGGCACTGAAAGTGGAAGCTGTTCAGAGTGATAAATGGATATGACAATTTATTAAAAATATAAGGCATGATTAGTGTTGGATGTGGATGCACCCTTTTTTAAAAAAGAGGGTGGAAGATTAAAGAATAAAAATGAAAAGAGGATTTAGAATGTGAAAATAAAAGTTTTGGGAAGAAAGACATATATGAAGCACATACCAAAATATAGAAACAAATGTGCAAAGTTCAGACATGCAGCAGCAATATAGATTGGAGATAAGAAAGACATGCATGGAGACATGCAGATGTGTCACACAATTTTCACGCATCCTGGTACCACTCTCTTTCTCTGCTCCTGGTCATGATACTCCTCACTGGGCTCCAGATGCAAAACATACGGAGCCTGTTAGGAGGATGTTTTGAACTCACTCTGAGATCTCCGATTTCACAACAGCCATTGGCATAAACATTTTCACATAGTCTGGTTTGGGCTGAGTTTTACTTTCTTAAATGAAAATGGAGGACATGAAGTAAATAAGGGGCTGAAAAGTGTTATGGGGAGAAATTAATCCCTTATGTGCATATCTCTGTGCCTTTTTTATTGGATAAAAGGTAGGAGAGATACACTGTGCCATTATTAATTATATCACTATGTCATTAACAAATCTTTTTAAAAATTGGAAAGGCTAGTAAATTTTTTAAAGGCCTGTAAGCTTGTAAAATAAATAGGAAAGCTATTGAGTTTTTGCTTCTAAGTGAAAAACTGCCCAACATTCCATTTTTTTTTGGTATTTTGATCTATGAAAATGTCTCATTAAAGGATGGAAATTCATTTCTATTGTATGTACATAGATATAAATATATAATATACAGGATACCATACTTTTGTCCACTGGATGTTTGTTGTCTATGAACTTAGAAAGCTTCATGTACTGGTTTGGCAATTTTCCCCCATTAAAACCATAGCAAGAGAGATCCTGGGACAGGCTGGGTTAGTTGAGGAGCAACATTTGCTCTGACAGGTGGACAGAAAGCATGTGCCCTGGGCACTAAAGTTTTCAAAGAATTCATATGTCTGAACAAGTATTTGATCTTACCAAGGAAACATGTAGAAATGGGAGGAGATTAAATCCTTTAATACACTTAATATTTTCTGAGAACCTAGAAATTTGAGAGGGTATATCATTTGATTAATGTCATATCCAACTTTACATTCCAGTTAAACAGATAATACATGTTTGCCAACCACTACAAATGTGTTTCATCACAAGCTGAACATTGCCCTTCTCTTTGAAAGAGCACAGCGCACATGAAAAACGTAGATATTGGTTTTGGTTGTACAATTTTTGGGTTCCGTAGGGCTATCATTTTTTAAAATATATTTTATTGATTTTTTACAGAGAGGAAGAGAGAGGGATAGAGAGTTGGAAACATTGATGAGAGAGGAACATCGATCAGCTGCCTCTTGTACACCCCCCACTGGGGATGTGCCCCCAACCAAGGTACATGCCCTTGACCGGAACAGACCCTGGGACCTTCCAGTCCACAGGCCAATGCTCTATCCACTGAGCCAAACCGGTTTCGGCGTATAGGGCTATCATTTTTATTCTCATTGATCTATATTTAAAACATAGCATGTTTTTACATCTTACCCAGTTCTTTTTCATAACTAAGCAATTTTAAGAGTCTGCATTCCATTGTGTCACCATGAATGAAGAACTCCTAGAGTTAATAATCATATTGAAGCTAGACTCCTGTCTTAAAAGCATAAAGCCACTATATTAAAAGCAGCAGCTAAAGGTGTGGGCTCAATTATCACACCTGGATTTCTAGTTCAGACCAAGGCTCCAGTGGAAAGGCAGGAGAGGAGGAGACATTAGAAGATAGATGGGGATTGACCTGTCTCTAAGGCAAGACTTCAGGCAAACTGAATCATGTATTGGAAATGGATATATGAAGCATGGTTCTGTCACTGGCAATTGGATTTCACTTGCAATACCACTTCAATCTCTAGAAGTTTTAACACTTCAAATGATTGATCTGAGTTGGTGATCTAACCAACTTTTTAAAAATCCAAGATTTGAAACTTTCCTTTTTAAATCTCCCTCTCTCTCTCTCTCTCTCTCTCTCTCTCTCTCTCTCTCTCTATATATATATATATATATATATATATATATATATATATATATATATTAATATATATATGTGTGTGTATATGTATATGTATATATTATGTATACACATATATATGTGACATACATATAATTTACATGATTATGTATAATACAAGGAAGAGCAAAAGTAGGTTTACAGTTGTTTATATGAAAAATAATGCAATAGTAATAACTATTATTACTATTTTTATTAATATTATTATTGTATTAATAACTGGTATTAACTAATAACACAAGAATAAACTGTTTCATGTACTCACAAATATAAACCTACTTTTGCCCCATCCTGTACATGTGTATAATTTTATATACCATATCAAATTATATTATACTAGAGGCCCAGTGCATGAATTTGTGCCTGGGTGGGATCCAGCTGGATCAGGTTGGGCTGGCCAAAGGTGGGGCCAGCATGGGGAGGGGCTGCAGGCAGTTGGCCAGCCAGCCCTGCCCCCTGGTTGAACTCCTGGTCAAACTCCTGGTTGAGGGGACAGTTAGTATATTAGCTTTTTATTACATAGGATTATACTATATTATACTACCCTGTTTCCCTGAAAATAAGACAGTGTCTTATATTAATTTTTGCTCCCAAAGATGCACTAGGTCTTATTTTCAGGGGATGTCTTATTTTTCCATGAAGAAGAATACAGTACACATTTATTGTTAACTGAAAATAAAGGAAATTTATTACCTGTATACGGTACGGTAGTACGGTAGTTGTCAACACAAACCAGACAAACTGAATCCTACAGTATCAAGAATTTACTCATTTATTCAATGACAATCATGTCATCATCTTCTGGAACATCATCATAACAATCCAATTCCTGAATTTCCTGGTGAATTTCTTGTGACTCCATTTCTTTAAGAATCAGTGGACCAAATCTCTCATGTTTAGCAATAGCACTGTCATTAAATGAGTACTTCTTGTCAAAGTAGCCTGCTCACAGTGCATTTGCAATGCAATTGTCAGTGATTTTCTCCCATGAATTCTTCACTCAAGTCACAACTTCTTGCAGTTTAGGTTCACAAAGTTTCCATGCTGATTTCTCTCCATTCTATTTTCAATGTAGTCATTAATTTCCATGCACAAATTGTCCTTGAATGCTTGTTTATTGCAATATCAAGAGTCTGGAGAAAGGCCGTCATTCCTGCAGGAATCATTATCTGATCTTTTTTTCTTTCGTGAAGAAATGTCTTCATGTCTTTAACTTGGTGAGTGCTGGCTGCATCCCAGACTAGCAGACCTCTTTGGCTCCCTCACATAACAAGTGGCAGCATTAAATCGACCCACTTCCTTATAACTGCTTGTGTGGCCCAGGCTTTTTCAGTTTCAAGAATAAAAATGCCCAAAACACGTTCAATCTTTTCCTTCTTGCTCTTAGAAATGATTAAAGGTGGGATTTTAGTGCGATCCAGGATGAACTGCCAAAATACAGGAAACACGTGCACTTTCGTAAGCAGTGGAGGGAATGTACACTAAGGAGGCACCCCGCTGTTCAATTGTTGTTTGAGATGATTGGCCCATAAACACTGCAGTTTCATCCATAGCAATCATGTTGGAAAGATTGTATTTAGGGAAGTCAGCATCATCAATAAAGGACTTGAATGCAAGTGCTCGCTTAATAACTTGAGTATCTTCCAACCTAAACAGTGTTGTAGATCTTCTTAAAGATAGTTCACTTCGCTGAAGGAAATTATCCAGCCAGTGTTGAGATGCTTTGAAGTCTTTGGGGGCTATGTCAAACTGTGGTGCCATTGCAAGGGCAAATTCTTGAATCTGAGCCCTATTCACAACCAAAGCCTTTGCTCTCCTGTCAACAACCCATTCACAGATCAGGTCTTCCAGCTCGGAAAATAATGGTTGCCGACCTGATTCAAACTTGCACTTTTTAGCATTTCCCTTGTCCACTTGTTCAATGAGGTTACCATACTCTGCTTGCCATTTTCGGACCAGTCGGATACTCAACATCTTCTCTTTGCAGAAAGCAGTAAGATTTTGGCCCCAAGAGTCTTCCACGATTCCTTTCTTGTACTCCACAGAGTAGCTTTTTCTTTTTGTGCTCATTTCTAGCGGTAAAAAAAAGGAATTGGGGTATCAAGGTGGGGGAGGGGGTCACTTAAAATGACACAGGGGGGATCAGAGGGGGAATCAAAATGGCACAGGAGAATCAGAAGGGGATTACCATTTTAGTAACCCCTTTTGATCCTCCTGTATCATTTTGATTGCCTCCTCGGATCATCCTGTCATTTTAAGTGATACCCCTCCCCCCACCCCTGTGCCACCGAACACCTTCACCAGACATCCCCCCTACCCCTTTATCAGACATTTACCCCCTGGGGCTTGCCTGGGGATTGTCACTGGGCTCGCTAGGGCCTGGATCTGGGCTGGAGCAGGGTCTGCCACTGACTGAGAACCTTCAGTCATCATGAGGGCGGCTGCGAGCATCAGGTAGTGTCACTAGAGACACACCAGCACTCACCACCTTTGCCAAGTCCTGTCCGCTCTAATCCTCCTGTTCTTCTATACGCATTTGCTAAAGTCTCCTCCTCTCTCCGGGCCCGCGCTCACCGCTCACTCTGACCTCTGCTCCGCCGCCACACAGCAGTGACATCAGGACTCTGTATAATGTCACTGGTTGCTAGACGCCAGTCGGAGCAGCCCTAGCGACCAGTTTACAGTAAATTAATTTTCATTCTGAGACAGAGCCTAGGGGGGGCCTTATTTTCGGGGGAATGCCTTATATTTCACTCAGAAGGAAACCTGTAAATAGGTCTTATTTTTGGAGGATGTTTAATTTTCAGGGAAACACGGTATACTATACTATACTATACTATACTATACTATACTATACTATACTATATAATAAAGAGCTAATATGCTAATGGTTGTCACACCATCATGTCGTAACAACCCATAAGCAGGAGGCTGCATGCATGGCAGGCATGTGCAGATAGGCAGGGACTTGACACTGTGTCCTTCTGGACAAAGCCTCAGCAACTTCCTGAGGTTCAGGCAAGCCACGGATGGCAGGTGCCACTGCCTAGGGCCAGCCTGGGGTACAGGCAAGCTGTTGATGGCAAGCTGGGCTGAGGCTCAGGCAAACCATGGTGGCTGCAAGGGCTGAGGCTCAGGCAGCTGCACAGCTGGCAGTGGCATCAGCAGAGGCATGATAAGGAGTTTCTTTCCCCTGACTGGCTGCGGAGAGCAGACCTAAGCCATCAGTAGGACATCCCCTGAGCCCCTGAGGGCTCCCAGACTGTGAAAGGAGGCAGGCCAGGCTGTGTGTGTGTGTATGCATATGTATATGCTTAAGTGACTGGATGATCAGCTGGTAGCTATGATGCAAAATCACCACCAGGGGGCAAATTCTCAATGCAGAAGCTGCCCTCTGGTGGTCAGTGCATTCACACAGCTGGAGCGCCACTCAACTGACAGATGGGCACCAGATACCAGGCTCACAACTGGCAAGTGCAACTGTGGTGGTGTGAGCCTCTCCCACCTCTGCAACAGTGCTACTGAGAGGTGCCAGTGCCGGGTGCAGCAGGGCAGAGATGAGCAGGAGTGGCGCAGTCCCTGGCCTGGGCTCGGGCTCCTCCCTAACCACCTGCCGCTTCACACACTACTACATCCCTTGGGGGATGTTGGACTGCCGGTTTCAGCCTGACTCCCACAGCCCAGGCCTGAAACCAGGAGAACGACATCCCCCGAGAGGTGCTGGATTGTGAGAGGATGTAGCCAGACTGAGGGACCCCACCAGTGCTTGAATCTAGGTGTCTTAAGAGTCTCCCATTTGGCAGAGTTTATCCCAAACCCAACTTCCCAAGGAGTCCAATAGCCTTCTAGGAGCATGTCTCAATGACTCCAGATTTGGGGCAGCTGACATTTCTAGCATCCGCTGTCCAGCTGATCCCCAACTTCAGATAGCTTGGCAACTGAGCCCAAATTCTTTTTCACACTAATTACAATACACAGAGAGTTGCAGTTAGACAGTGTCTTTTCCCACAAAAAAAAACATTGACTATCCAATTGCTTCCCACCACTCCAGTGCATCTCAGTGAGATGAGAAATGAGGATCATGCACCTCTTTTTGCTGAGAATAAGTCTCTTCAATAAAGCCTGTTTTTAACCTCTCTCCTGAAATATTGTGTTATTAACCTTTTCCCACCCTGTCTCCGTTCAGAAAATATAGACTACACCTAGTTCTATTACTTGAGAATTAGCTCATTTTATTTAAAAAAAGATACAGAGGATGTGCAGTAACTTGGGATGTGTCCATCCTGTTTATGAAGTCCGTCATGTAAAATTTCCTGCCTAAATGACAACAGATGTTCTCAGTCCATTTTTGCCAGTTTCCCCTGGTCTCTCTTCTAGGTGCTGGTCTTATGAATGAAGTCTTCCAACATAAAATTTCCAGCAAACTAAGCATGATAAGAAATAAAGTTTTAAGCTAGTATTCTCCTAGTCTTTACATATGTGCAAAAAAGTAGTTGTTTGTGAGTTTTTAGCAATTCAAGATATAATCTTAGAAAATACACTTAAGAAACCTCAGAAGCTATATGACCAAAAATTATAGGTATGGCAACTTGGTCTTCAGAGTTCTGAATCTCAGCCTTAAAGTAAATTTAAGATAGTTTTACTGACAAAAAGAGGAAAGGAAAATACTATGCTTTGAAGAAGTATTATATGCCTGTTTTTTTTGGCTGCAGCTTTTATGATATAGAGAAGAACCACAATTATTTTTTCATTTTTAAAGAACTGCTGAGGGGCAAAAAGAGCATATACGCAGCAGCATGGTGCATTAACTTAAAGCAAAACCCAAAAATTCAATGTACAGAAGCAAAATAATACATTTTCTTTTGAAAATTTTTATAAAGAAGTAAAATCTGCAAGTCATTTAGAACAAAATATATGTTTACCAACATAAAAGAAAGAACTGCTTTCAAAGAATTTTATAGGCTAGAAACACAAGTGAGAAAAAATGCTTTTGGAGAAAATTATAGGTCATGAGATGTAGCAGATGTTTCATTAATAAGGGAAGCATTCTGCCACCCTTGAAAAAGCAAGCTCCCATTTCCTTTTTGCTAGTAAATTTTCAGATCTTCACCCTGAAATAAGTATGCTTTAGTGCTCTAAGGCAATAAGGAATCCTATCTTGTTTTCTTTCCTCCTGCCTCTTAAATGTGCCCTATATTCCAGTCCTTAAATATTGGCCTTCTTGTAGACTTTCACATTGCTATTGGTTGAAAACACAAAGTAGAGATTCCTAGGAATATTTGAAGAATTGGTGATCTGACACTATGCATGAAGACCTTTAAGAGGTGAAAAAGAACTTAATATACAAAGGAATGTACATTATGTCTTTGTACTTTACCTATGCACTTCAACACTCTCAGATGTTCATTAATTGTATTAATTCCAGTTTGTGGACCTGGACACGGAAGATGGAGAATTAATGAAAGGAGTTAGCTATGAAATCATTGAGTAAATGGAGGATCCAGCAAATGGGGAAAAAAAATTTTTCCCACAATTGTTTAGTGAGCCAATGATGTCGTCTTCTTTTTTTAATGCATAGCTTACATTTAAATTTGCTTTCCAACAACTTTTTAAAAAACAGGTATATTCTATACCCTTTCAAAAAATATATTTTTTTATTTATTTCGAAGAGGGAGGGAGTGGAATAGATAGAAACATCAATGATGAGAACCATTGATTAGCTGCCTCCTGCAAGCCCCATACAGGGAATTGAGCTCACAACCAGGCATGTGCCCTGCCTAGAAAATAAACCATGACTTCCTGGTTCCTAGGTCAATGCTCAACTATTGAGCCATACTGGCTGGACTACCTCATACCTTAATAGACAACAGAGCGTATTTAATCAGGCCAGACCTAGACTTTGACTTGATGTCATTGAGCTATAGCCTAACTCCAGTCACCTCTTTTGTACCCAGAGATTAGTTTGCACCAACTGCACTTGGAAATGTGCACAATTCCAGGGGCACTGCTGACATTCAATACAGCATGAATGGTACAATGTGAGAATTGCTGTTGGAGCTGTGCCATACTGAGGAGCTTCTGCTAGAGAGATGCTCAGGCTACTGTGCCCCTGGTATTCTCATGTGAGCCAGAGACTTTTAAGTTTAATTGCTAGGTCTTATTATGAGCTGTGATAAAATGGATAAGGAGATAATATTTATTCAAATATTTATTCAGTGATGAATGCTTA
Source organism: Pipistrellus hanaki (assembly GCF_964339955.1). Classification (NCBI taxonomy): domain Eukaryota; kingdom Metazoa; phylum Chordata; class Mammalia; order Chiroptera; family Vespertilionidae; genus Pipistrellus; species Pipistrellus hanaki. The sequence goes on from NC_140506.1 coordinate 57,413,767, forward strand.
TCGTTTAGGTAATGAACTGTAAGCTCTGATGAGAAGCTTTTTAATAATCTTTAAAAGCCTATAAGACTCTGGATCTTAACCTCACCACTCTTTTTTGTCTCTTCTCTGAGTTTGCACATTCTCTTCTCTTTCTCCAAAACCCTTTGCATATCCCTCTATTTGTACCTTTCATCCTCATTGTGTCCGACTTTCCCCTTATACCTTCTTCCTTTCCTTTGGTCTCTTTTATCTTTCTCTCTACTTATAACTTTTATTGCTCCGTACTACTATTTTAAGCATTCCCAGTATGTCTCCTTTTCTCTCTCTATCTTTCCTTTCTGTGTCCCAGCAGGCACCATTCATCACCATCTGTCCCTTTCCTTTGCTGTATGTTTAAATTCCTTTTGTTAATATCTAATTTATTCTATTTTTCTAGTTTCTTTCTTCCCTTCCTTTAATTGACCATGATGAGAAAACAAAGTATACTCTTTCAGTGATCTCTCATTGTGGTTCCAGATTGATTTTTCTTCAATATCTGTGATCCTTAAGAATATACAGGAGATATTTGGGGATTCTAAAGTAAATCTCAATACCCATGACATTTAAAGCTGGCATTTCCATTGTACACTGATCACATTGCAATTTTATATATTTTTATTGATTTTTAGAGAAGGATAGAGATATAGAAACATCAATGATGAGAGAAGCATCACCAATCAGCTGCCTCCTACATGCCCCAGCTGGGGATTGAGCCCGCAATGGGCATGTGCCATGACCAGGAATAAAACTGGTGACCTCTTGGTTCATGGGTTGATGCTTAACTACTGAGCCCCACTGACCAGCAGATCAAATTGCAATTTTATAAATATTTATAATATATGTTGAAGAATAATTTTAAATGTTTATTTCTGTATCTGAGACTACTAAAGTGCAGGTTATGTGCTACTTAATCTCAAATTTATAAATCTTCCTCATTGATTTAAAAAAAATTAATGCTTACATCTATGTAAAAATTTCCCTCAAGCATCTCTATTTTTCTGTTGACTCTGCACAAAAGAAAAGCCTGCCTACTAATCTGGTTCCATCCAATAATTATACCTGCAATAATTGGGCAGCAACAGTCCCATGATTTGGAAATTCACATAATGATTTAAACAAAGGCTAAGAAAAAATTTCCCAAATGATTTAGCATCTTTTTCAATAGGCTAAGAAAAAATTTCCCAAATGATTTAGCATCTTTTTCAATAAACTAGAAAATCAACCACAAAATAGATCAAAGGATAAAAGCATTAACAGATTCATAGATATAAGAACATACATGAATTAGAATCCAAAATCTGGGTTATTGAATAAAATACATAAAACACTAAATAAATGAATAAAGGAAAATAAAGGGACAAAATGTAGAATTACAGAACAACAATTGGCTAAGAGGAGAATAACCACAGAAACAGAGAGAATGAAAGGAATCTTAAGACACTACTTTGTTCAATTATGGATAGGTAAATTCTGAAAAATGGAGTGAAATAAATAATATTCAATGAAAGCATAATATGCTAAAATTGACTTAAGAAGAAAGAGAAAGTTCAAAAGAGATGGGTATTCAGTATTGACACTCCAAATAATTGTATGACAAGAGCCTTAATCTACCTGTTCTTGCACATTATGACTGAATAACAGCCTTGCCAATACTCATAAAATGGAAAAATTTGACAAAGAGCTGCCCTTAAAAGAAGCATAGGTACTGATAGTCTAAGAGGGAATTTACCAAAGTTTGACAAAGTAGATGATTTAAATTACTGAAATTATTTTAAAACATAGAAAAATAAAATAAGTGGAAATTTAGTTTTTAATTAAGATAGCATTTAAAATAAAAATATTGAAGAAGGATAGATGACAATAAATATTGCTGGGACAATTGGTCACATGGAGCAATCCCTCACACCAAAACAACAACAAAACCCTTCCATTAGACCAATGATTAAAAATGTTCAAAATGAGTCCTTAAAAGTACCAGGAGACAGTGTGACAAATTTTTAATCTAAAACATGCATAAGCCATAGTGAAACTTGATAAATTTTATTATGTAGGAAAATTACTATATTGCAACAAAATATAAACAAGACTTAAAGATAAATAAAAAATGCTGCAAAAAATAAACATTTGTAATTCTTACCATAGACAAAAGGACACTGATTAATAGGCAAATAGTTCTTACAACGCAGAGAAAAGACAAAAACACAAAAGAAAAATAAACAAAATAAATAGGAGTTATTCCCATATAAAGAAAAAACAAAAGGCTTAGAACATATGAAAGGTGTTTGAAACACTCATCTTAAGAAAAACAAAAATGAAAGCTTCTAGAAACTATACTTTTCAGAATGTCAAAACCCAAAAGTTTGTCAGCATCATCTGTTGGGAATACTAAAGAAAAACTAGGCAGTCTCATTTATTGACAGGCACTAAGATGTATTAAATTTGCACAACTCCTCTAAAAGGCAATTTGGAAATATCTACCCACATTACAAAGGCATATGCCCTCTGACACAGCAGTTACACTTCTGAGAATTCATCTTACAGGCAGTAATTCCACATTGAAAAATATATCTATGTGAAAGTTTACTTTTGTGGTAGTCTATAGCAGTAGACAATCAAAAACAACCAAATGCCAACCATAAGGCAACTGGTTCAATAAATTGTAGTGCATCCTAACTAAGGAAAATATCATAACTGATTAAAAAATAATAAAATGCTCTATGTACTCACATGGAAAGTTCTCTAAGAAATGCGATTAAGTGAAAAATGCAACAGATGCTTAGTATACTAACTTTCATGTAAAAATTGAGAAAAAAATTAAAATTTACTTATAATTCTTATATTTATAGATTGTGTAAACCTGGAATGATTCACACTCAATTAATGATAAGGGGAAGTGGGGGTAAACTAGGCAAATGAGGGTCAGTAATGAGGGGGAAGCTTTCACTTTATTAAAACATTGATTTATATTTTATAATAATACCTATTTTAAATATGAGAAAATAATTTTTGAAAAGGGAATACTTGCTTTTGATAGAATACCTAGGAGGTGCTAGAGCCAGAATTTGAATTTTTTTTAAAAAAAGAAACCGAGTTAGATAATGTGGCACACGATTATAAATAATTTTATGACTTTGAAATATAATGCGTTAGAATAACAGGACTATTTTGAATAGTGCTTTACTTTACCTTACAGTAAAATGTAGAACTTTCTTCTTCATAGAATCTTGCTTTTTATACAGATATTTTGTTTTATGAGGTTTTGTCTCTGGTTTTTTCAAAGGAAGAATATCGGCAGAAGGGAAGAATAGTTTGGAAAGTATGTTGGCAACTCTCCATCCTATATATTTGGAGAAAATTTCATCCTCTGATGAAACTTTTATATTGTAACTAATAAAAGGATCTGTGGGATCATTTATCTCAGCCTGTTGAAAGAAAAGAAAAAGGAACCAGTTGAGATAGCATTAAATGAGAGGGAAAATGATATATTATTAAATAAAAGGTAAAATGAATGTATGTTTTCTTTGACTAATGTTGCAGTCTTTCTGTTAAATAAAAATAGCCTTTATAAAATAATAGTTCCCCCCAAATTAAAATAATTACCATTTTCAATGACATACAAAATTAAGAATGAAATTTTGAAATAAAATTTTTGAATATAGTGATATAATTTTTATTTTAAATTTGCATACTTCCCACACAAGAATTTCATAACCATCTATAGTATTTATTTAATAAGAAATGAAGCAAGCAGTTGAATATGCATTTTGTTAAATAAGAATTTCATTTCTCTGTGTATAATCTAAACTTTCCTCGAAGTCAACAGAAAATTTCTATAGAACAAAATTTGTGTTAAATAAAAAAGCAAAAAGGGCTTTGTATTTAATTTACATTAAATATGTTCTCGGATTAAATTTAGATTTAGATTAAATTTAACATGTTATAATAACAACGAAAAACCATAATATAAGAATTCTACAATGTTTATCCAATCTTTACTCAGGAAAGAGCTATTTTCTGTATTTTCCTATTTATGTTCAATAATGTTCATGACAGATTTTATATTACATCTTCTTTTGAGATATCTAAAGGCATATTTTTCTTGGCTGAAATTGGTAATAACAAATAAAAATATAAGTTCCAAAATGTCATGTATTATACTTTTTTATAATGTTCAGAATAGGTTTCTGTTAGGAATTCTCTCTCACAAATAAATTATATACTTCCTCCTTGCATTTAAGTTTTTATATTTTTTATTCAATTATAACTATCTTCATTCAGTTTATTACCAGTCACTAAGGATTCATTTTATATGCCTATTGATCTTTTTTGCACATGAACAACTAACTAAACCTCTTTAGGATTCCAAGATTAGGCTTGGTTCAATGAAATACTGTTTAAATATTAACGACTGCATATTTAGACAAAATTATTGTGGGGGGGAAAATGAGAACAATCCTATATAATAAAAGACTAATATGAAAATCTACCAAACAGCAGAATGACTGGTTGCTATGACGTGCACTGACCACCAGGAGGCAGATGCTAAACACAGGAGCTGCCCCCTGGTGATCAGTGCACTCCAACAGGGGAAGCACCGCTTAACCAGAAGCCAGACTCATGGCTGGCAAGCGTAGCAGCAGTGGCAGGAGCCTCTCCTGCCTCCATGGCAGTGCTAAGGATATCTGACTGATAGTTTAGGCTCCTGGACTGCAAGAGGGCACAGGCTGGGCTAAGGGACGACCTCCCTTCCCCCCTCCTCCCCCCCAAGTGCACAAATTTTGTGTACCAAGCCTCTATCTGATAATAAAGACTGAAAAAAAAATAAAGGATTAGAGCAATGAGGAAAATAGGAAAAGGAAGGTAAGTTAATATGGATTACTATAAAAGCCATTTAAGATGGGAAATAACATGCAAAAAAATTATTTAAAAACTAGAGGCCTAATGCACAAAATTTGTGCAAGGGGCTCAGCCCTTGCAGTCCTAGCCAGCCCTCACAGCCCCTTACAGCTCCGGCTGCCTCAGCCAGCCTTTGCAGCCCCCACCTTCATCCAGAAGGTTGTCCAGAATGTTGTCTGGACAGTCATTCAGCTGTTTAGTCTAATTTGCATATTAGCTCTATATTATACAGGATAGAGTGAAAATCATGCAAATAGGTAAGCACCAAAATATGAAATGAAGACTCAAGAAAGTCTCAAAATGCTGGAAAATCATTATTAAAATTTATAAAGAAAACATATTTTTCATGTTTTAGAAAAAGAACATAATCAGAAGTTCTCATTGAAATATATGTATTCTTAAAATATATTTTATTTTAATTATCTCTGGATATTTGAATCAGCATAAAATTATGTTTATACTCTTTCCAGTTGTGTATCTTGCTTATTAACTAAGTCAAAATCATGAAAAAAGCAGACAATTTGAAACAACAAATTAAACTGTGTCCAGGACACTTAGTACCAATTCTGATTTTGAGGACATTATTTAACTGCTCAAAGTCTGTGGTAGCAAAGAATTTTCAGTAATTACCACGGTTCACCCCAATGATAGAGACCCGCACCCACCTTGGTCTGGCGCTCCTGCTCACCCCATCCATCCCACTGCAGCTGACGCCCGCCCACCATGTTCAGTGCTCTGCTGCAAATGCCTGCCATGTTCTGCATGTGCCCCCTATTGGTCAGCACACGTCACAACTAGTTGTTTGGTGGTGTGCCATTCAATTTGCATATTAGGGTTTTATATATGTAGATACTTAGCAGTGTGCTTGGTGCATTATAAAAGCTCTACAAATATTTCATTATCTTAATATATTTGTTACATTGGAGTCCTGTTGATTAAGTATTTAAAAGGACTTTGCTGTTCCAAAAATACATCTCCCTTTCCACACTGTTTCCATTTATATCAAAAGAGGAGGCATATGTGAAGGAGGAAAGAGATAGGTACCGAGAGAAAAGAGACTAATAGTGTTGTTTGTTCTATTTTGCTGCTTTATAGAGTACATTCAAAGTATGGAAATATTGTTATGAATGAAAACAAATTTTATTTTAAAGATCTCACCATGAAATGTTAACCACAAAGTGCTTTCCCTGATGAGTACTCCAAATAAAGTCACCTATTCATTTTAGCTGTACATATTTCTTTTTGATATTTTAGGTCATATACCAGATGGCATAAAGCATTTATACATGATGACTTTTCCTAGGTGTGCCAACATATGCTGCTGAATTGCTTATACAGAAGAGCCTTGCTCATTGCAAGTCTCCCTGGAAGTATTTCAAACAAAGCACATCAATTAACATTTGTTTACTATGCCACTGTGAGTATATGGCATTTTTTATTTCTTTCCCAGATACTCAGGCAACAGTTGGGTTTATATTGCGTATGTCAGTTGAAGGGCTCATGTTTAGGAATCTATTTAGACCTGTTTTTCATTTAAAATCTATTAGATATCTCACCTCTCTTCTATCCTCTATCCATCAGATTTTACAAACAGACATAACAATAATTTAAAAACAGACTATGGCTGTTGGAGGGACGGTGGTGATCACACATCTGCTGCTGGGAAAAAGTGGATTTCCCATTTCAGGCCATTATCAGAAAAGCTAAGTTTGCTGCAGAGTAAGGATCAGAAGGCCTGATCCTGATTACAGAATCTTGGGTTGTCTCCCACCTCATCCTTCCATACCTTCTCAGAAGACCTGTAAAATTCCATCTAGGAAAGCACTACAAGTTCTTAGAAGACTAAGAAGAAAGGATTATTGGTTGAAATAAAAACAGGGTTGAATGAGTCCAAGAAAGCAGGGTTCTCAAACTCGTGGACAACAATCTGCAGAAGACAACTTCAAAAAACCAACTAGAAGCAATATGCAGAGAAGTAAGATGAGAGGGGCCTCATCAGAAAAGAAGACAGCTGTCCACAGCAGAAGAATCTGGAACCAGCCCTCCCAGGGAGATGGGGGGTCGCTTTGCAGAGAATCCCCCTTCTGCATCCGTGAGGAAGACCAGAAAGAACAAGCAGAAGACTCCTGGAAACGGGGACGGTGGTAGTACCAGCGAAGCCCCTCAGCCACCTCGGAAGAAAAGAGCCCGGGCTGATCCCACTGTTGAAAGTGAGGATGCATTTAAGAATAGAATGGAAGTTAAAGTGAAGATTCCTGAAGAATTAAAACCATGGCTTGTTGAGGACTGGGACTTAGTTACCAGGCAGAAGCAGCTGTTTCAACTCCCTGCTAAGAAAAATGTAAATGCCATGCTAGAAGAGTATGCAAGCGGCAAGAAATCACAGGGAAATGTCGACAATAAGGAATACGCAGTGAATGAAGTGGTTGCAGAAATAAAAGAATACTTCAATGTGATGTTGGGCACTCAGCTGCTCTACAAATTTGAGAGGCCCCAGTATGCTGAAATCCTCTTGGCTCACCCTGATGCGCCCATGTCCCAGGTTTATGGAGCACCACACCTACTGAGATTATTCGTAAGAATCGGGGCAATGCTGGCATATACACCCCTTGATGAGAAGATCCTCACATTATTGTTGGGCTATTTGCATGATTTCCTAAAATATCTGGCAAAGAATGCTGCATCTCTGTTTACTGCCAGTGATTACAAAGTAGCTTCGGCTGAGCACCACTGCAAAGCCCTGTGAGGGTCTTCTGACCACTCACTATCATATCTGGTATCTGTAAACACTCTTTTTGTTCTTAGTCTTTAACAGGGCTTATGTTTCAGTTTTTCTGTTTTGTTTTAAACAGAAAATAAAAGGAGGAGTACAGTTCCTTTTCTCGTTTCAAAGTTGCTACCAGTGTATGCAGTAATTAGACAAAAAAAGAAAAAAAAAAAGAAAAAAAGAAACATTCAGTAGAACATTTTCTTGCATAGTTGACAACATTGCTTGAATGCTGGTTGTTCTATCCCTTTGACACTACACAATTTTCTAATTATGTGTTAATGCTATGTGATAAAAATGCCCTGATTTCTAGTGCCAAAGCTTCAACTTAATGTATATACTTAAAAATCCATGCATTTGTGCTCTTTTTTTAATGGTGCTTGAAGTAAAACAGCCCATCCTTGTTGTTCCTTAGGCATTCTATCTTTGCTCAAATTGTTGAAGGATGGTGGTTTGTCTTATGGTTTTTGTATTTGAGTCTAATGCACTTTCTAACATGATAGAGGCAATGCATTATTGTGTAGCCACGGTTTCTAGAGAAGTTGATATTTTAGGAACTGTATTTCAGTTCTTAAATAAAATTTGTTTCTAAATTTCAAAGCAAAAAAAAATAAAAAATAAAAACATACAAGACATGGTAGCACATAATATAATTAGTAATGGGCTTACCAATGATATAGAAAAAATGACATATTTATTAATAGTACAAACTTTTATTTATTAAATCAAGTTTCATATAAATTGCATATTTATATATGCAATAACTTTTATATAAAACAAGAGTGAATTGTATCTTTTAATGTACCTAATAAAAATTAAACTTATTTCTTATATTAAATATGTACTGTGCCTAAATTAATATAACTGTTTCAGAAATTTCTCATTTAGATTTTCTCTGAGGAAAACTTGCCTTCACCATACATTTACTATTTAAAATGAATGAAAGCAGCCTTTAGATGTCTTCTCACTGAGCATTGAAAACTAATTAGCTGGTTATGCTTTTGCTTTTATTCTTTTATTCTCAGTGCTGATGCTTGAATAATGTCTTTACTTGGATCTAGCTTCTAAAAAATATTTGCAATGTCTGATTAACTGACTTATGAATATCAAATGTAGTTATCTATAGATATTTACTAAATTTCTGAAAAAGAAAAGACTACCTTATACCAAATTATTAGCCCTGGAAATATCCATATAAATAGAATCCTAATTATAGAAATGACAAATTTGAGTTGGTTTATTTACTTACAGAATAATCCATTTGAGATGTGAAGTCACATATAAAAATAGATTTTAAAAAAGCAGGAAATAATATAAATAATTGAAAATGTCATGAAAACAGAAAAAGAAACAAAAAGAAAACAATAAGACTGAGTGAGATGAATACATAGTGTTCTCTATTTCTGTTAGAAATTGGTCAAAACTTTGAATCTTTTTTTTTTAAGCTCCAGCAAATCGCTTATACAAAATCAGTAGTAAGGCTTGAAGAGTACATGAAACTGAGGAGGATTTAGTTCCTAAATCCTAATGAAGGTGATATTGGGTGATATCATGGTCATATCTATAATAGATATAATAACTGCTTTATTTCTATGTCTTTTTGTGCTCCTCAATTCAAAACCAAGGAACAAGCTGAAGCACAGCTGCATAAAGGAAAGTCCATGAAATCCAAAACAATTTGTTCAAGTAGACAGCTCTCTGATGATCTTTTTCCATGAAAAAAATAACTTAGAATATAGAGAAAAACGGATAGTCTTCATCAGAGCACAGCTGGAGCAGGGTTCAGCACTGTGGCTCTGAGTTGTTCAGAGTTGATATATTCCTCGAGGATACCTATGTAATACCTTAATCAATAAAGAAATTAAAAATAAATAAATAAATAAATAAATAAATTCTTCCCGACTGTGTCAGGGCAGGTCCTTCTCAAACTCTGCCCACTGTACTAACTGTTGGGAAGTTAGTCCAAGTTCCTCCTTTATCCTCTACTCACTAGTTATAGGTGCCGGGTCCCAGCCCCTCTACCTGGGGCTAGACCTCCAAGGATACTGAATTTTAGAGAAGCCACGAGAGATTGTTAGTGTGTAAGAATGAGTCTTTATTGCAGACACCATATAGCCATCAGGCAAAACAACTCCTTCACAGCAAATTCTGTGCAGGCAGGCAGCCGGATACTGGCTGGTTAACATGTACATCTTTCTCACAAAGCAGCATTAGTCTCTGAACCCACAGCTATTATCTAAGCAGCTACAAGCTGCCCTCTAGACTCACCACCTCACATCATAGTGGACCTAAGATATCTGCCTCAGCAGCTTCTCTAGCCTCTTTGGCTCAGCAGGTTCTCCTATATCTCCTGCCCAGCATACTGGCTACTCTCTATAGCCTCATACAGTAACTACCTCCAAGCTTCTCTCTTAGCTCCAACTCTCCAGCTTCATCTTAGTGCTCCTCTCCTCCCTTTGACTGGTCAATGACATGTATTATACTCTTTAGACAAAGAAGGCCGCATGCCAATAATAACAACATTCATTTTGGCTACAGAAGAGCACAGTGACAGTGAGATCGCTGTGCACCTGCACATAGTCCTTGGATCTGTATATGGTATCTTAGCCTTGAACATTCTGATTATAAGTCCCAGGCTTAGAGTGGCTTTGACTATCCGATGCACTCTAAACAGGGTCCCCACAGCATTCCATATTCTAAATCAAACTTATGATTAAAAAGCAGAGTTGGGGTAGAAATCCAAGATGGCAGCGTAGGTAAACATCTAAACTACTGCCGTGCACAACAATTTCAAAACTACAATTAAAAGACAAAATGCCTACCACCCAGAACCATGGGAAAGCTGGCTGAGTGGAAGTTATACAACTAGATGGAAAGAGAAAAGAGCAGTTAGGGCACAAGCACTGAAAAACTGAGGTACGGGGGTGCGTGCACAATACAGGCTGGCGGTGGATCCGGGTTGTCGGCGGATCCTGCTGGTGGCAACCATTGCTTTCTTCAACCCAAAGAGAGACAAGTTCCCAATTTCTCTGAAATCCAATTTCTGGGGAGAAGCTGGACTGTCTGCCATTGGATCAAAAAGTGACAGTGGCTTGCTTACAGAGCTGCACATAGAATAAATGTTTGCTGTTTTGGGATGCAAGACACGGGAACGTGGCTGGAGAAGCAGAGATGGTTTACTGGCAGCCATTGCCATTTGCCACACCCTAGTCTAGTGACGCCCTGAGACTCTGCCCCTCACAATCTACAAACACACCTAGGCTCCAAGCAGCGGCTTTTACATATGAATGGCCTTCTCTATTGCAATTTAACCTAGCAAACTTGCAACCCGCTGCAGACAGCTCCAAAACCTCCAAGCTCCAAACAGGGAGAAGAGGACTGTGGTTCTCACTATAGCTCCTGCAGGGTGGCCTCAGAGAGTAGCTGAACTGCACCCCATTGGAGATCCAGAAGCCAGTGTACTAAGTGGTCATTGTGAGGCACCAGATTTCAACTCCTCACATCCATAAGTTACACATTCGGGAGGAGGACTCAGTGAGCACCAAAGTCCCATGGAAATAAGGCCAGCCCCATAAGTGTGTCTCCAGCGCAGCAGTTCTTCCATTATAGACACAGAGGGTCCTCACAGCCAATTGGCCTAGAGATCAATTCCTCCCAGTGTACCAACAGCAATCAAGGTTTAACTACACCAAGACTTTGCACTCAGCCCACAAAGGGGTGTACCAAGAGTAACTACCTCGGGTGATGGGGGAAGCTGAGCTACTGGCCCCTATAGGTCACCTACCACACAAAGCCACTCCATCAACACAGGGAGGCAACCACAATGCAGAGACACAGAAGCATGTCACAAATGTGAGATATGGAGGAAAGTAAAATACTGGATGACACAGAGTTCAGAACATAAGGTTATGCAAGAATCTTCTAAAAACCACTGAGAAACTTGAAGACACCTTTAAGAACCTTAATGAGAATGAAAAGAAAAAAAAAAAAAGGAAAAGGACCAGTCAGAAATTAAGCATACACTGTCTGAAATAAAGAATATACACAAACTCAACTGTAGACCAACGTACCCCAAGAGTCAAACCAAAGATCTGGAATATGAGGGAGCAAAAAACACCCAACCAGAGAGAAAGAAAGAAAGAAAGAAGAATCCAAAAGTATGAGGATAGTATAAGGAGCCTATGGGACAACTTCAAGCATATCAACATCTGGAATTTTGGGGTGCCAGAAGAAGAGAAAAAGCAGGATATTGAAAGCCTATTGGAAGAAATAATGACAGAAAACTTTCCCTACCTGGTGAAAGAAATAGACTTACAAGTCCAGGAAGTGCACAGAACCCCAAACAAGAGGAATCCAAAGAGGACCATACCAAAACACATCATAATTAAAATGCCAAGGGCAAAAGACAAAGAATCATGAAAGCAGCAAGAGAAAAACAGTTAGTTACCTACAAGGGAGTATCCATAGGACTGTCAACTGATTTCTCAACAGAAACTATGCAGGCCAGAAGGGAATGGCAAGAAATATTCAAAGTGATGAACAGCAAGAATCTACAACCAAGATTACTCTACTCAGCAAAGCTATCATTCAGAATTGAAGGTCAGATAAAGAGCTTCATAGATAAGAAAAAGCTAAAGGAGTTCATCACCGCCAAACCAGGATTATATGAAATGCTGAAGGGTATTCTTTAAGAAGAGGAAGAAGAAGAAAAAGGTAAAGGTAAAAATTATGAACAACAAAAAGACATCAAATACATACCTACCAACAGGTGAATCTAAAAATCAAGTGAATAAAAAATCTGAAGAACACAATGGACTGGTGAATATAATAGAATCAGGGACATAGAAAGAGAGTGGACAATTCTCAGGGGAAAAGGGATCTGAAGGGTGGGGGAAGAGATTGGACAAAAATCTTACACCTATGGATGAAGATTAAGACTGTGGTGGGGGGTAAGGACATGGGGTGGGGTGGGAAATCAGGTGGAGGGAAGCTAGCGGGGGGGAAAGAGGAACATCTGTAATAATCTGAATAAAGATTTATTATTTTAAAAAAGCAGAGTTGAATTTTGTTTTCTACTAAAAATGTAGAATATAGCTACTCTGTGTAGCCAACAACCCATCCATATGCTTTGATGGTCAATAGGCAGAGTGGATTCCTTATTCGTTATTTTCATTTAACATTAATTAATACTCATAATTATTATTGGAAAACAGGGCATTGAGAGCATTAGAATAATTGCATCTATGAAAGCTAGAAAGAACCAGAAATATTTAGTGATAGTGGGGAGAAAAGTGTGTGTAAAGATAACAAATTACCCTGGCTCAAAAATAATACACAGAGAAGAAAAATATCATTTGGCATAGTTTTGAAATATAGTTACCATATGGACAAAGCATCACTAGAAAATAATATTTGTATTTTATGAAAATATATAGCTAATTTCATAATTACTTTTATGTCATTCAAATAGTACTAGGAAAAAAAAACAAACAAGAACTTGTACAATACATTTTTAACTTTAAAGAAAATTATTTTAGTGTTATTGTGTCCAGATTTGCAATTTATATTGTCTAATTCTGGAAAGAAAAAGTACATACATATAAATAAGAAAACTAAATAATTTACTATCCAAATGGAGACTCTTTTGAAAGTGAATTAATTCACTACTAATAAGGAAGCTGGAAAATTAGGCACAGACCTTCACAATTGGAATGCATGGTAAATGCTTTTCAAAGGCACAAGCCCAAAGTAACATAATTACTATTCCTAAAAATCAACTCCTCTTCAAAATATTTAATTAGAAGATTGCCTACCCTCTTAACTAAAAATAGTTCAACATTAAAATTTAAAAATCATGTTCTCAACTGTGTCACTGACGCTCATTGAATGTGGATATTTCTTTCTCCTTAAAAAAGACAAATGCTCCCTGATGATAGAAATACCCATTGACTCCCCAGAGTTTTATCTTACCTCAGCTATATTTATTGCATTTTGGATCCGCTCATCTTTTTCATGATTCTTCGTTCTCCGTAATGTTTGCCACATGAGGTTTCTAAGACCATCCTGTTCCTCATCTCCTCGAAGTTCCCATGACATTTTCACAAGGTTGTACACTAAGCCGTAGTACCCAATCCATATGACTTCATCACCTGTTTAAAAAGAAATAATCTGCCCTAACCAGTTTGGCTCATTGGATAGAGCATTGGCCTGTGGACTGAAGGGTCCTGGGTTCGATTCTGGACAGGGGCAGGTACCTTGTTGCAGACTGCTCTCTGGTTCGGGCCCTGGTAGGGGTGCATGCAGGAGGCAACCAATCGATGTGTTTCTCTCACATCAATATTTCTGTCTTTCCTCTCTCTTCTACTCTAAAAATCAATGGAAAAATATCCCCTGATGAGGATTAAAAATATATATATTGTTTGAGAAGACAATAATTTTATTCATCATACTAATGTAGAAAAAGAATGAACCGATTTTCTGAGCTTTTCAGTCTTCAGTGCTTTTACTTCTTTAATTTAAAAAAATTACATATTCTTTTAAAATTGCTAACTGTATAAAAAAAAAAAATGAACTGCACCTCACCTCACTAATATCAAACCTCAAAGTTAAGCTTCAAATATCAAATTTCAAAGTTAAACAGGTAAATTGTAAACTAGGTACTAAAAAAATCTTTTGAATTCAAGTAAAGAGGAATTTGTTCAAGGCAATATGAATACTTAGACCACCATGGTGAATTTTTATAATAAACTAGAGGCCTAGTACACAAAATCCATGCATGGGGGGTGTGTCCCTTAGGCCAGCCTGCACTCTCTCCAATTTGGGACATCCCTCTCACAATCCAGGACTGCTGGTTCCCAACCACTCACCTGCCTGCCTGTTCATTGCCCCTAACTGCTTCTGCCTACTGGCCTCATCACCCCTAACCAATCCCTTGCCAGCCTGATTGATGCCTAACTGCTCCTCTGCTACCCCAATTGTCCCTAACTGTCCTCCCCTGCAGGCCTTGTCACCCCCAACTGCCCTCCCCTGCTGGCCCAGTCACCCCTAACGGCCCTCCCCTGCCAGGCTGGTCACCCCTAACTGTCCTCCCCTGCAGGCTTGCTTGCCCCCAAGTGCCCTCCCCTGTAGGCCTGCCCCCCTCCCACTGCCCTTCCCTGTAGGCCTGGTCACCCCCAACTGCTTCCCCTTCAGGCCTGGTCCTCCCCAACTGCCCTCCCTGCAGACCCAGTCCCCCACAATTGCCTTCCCTCCCCTGCCAGCTTGGTCCCCACCCCCTCAACTGCCCTTCCTGCTGGCCTAATCATCCCTAATTGCCTTCCCCTGAGGGCCTGGTTTCCCATAACTGCCCTCCCCTGCAGGTCTGGTTTCCCCCAACTGCCCTCCCCTGCAAACCTGCCCCCCCACAACTATCCTCTCTTATATACCTGATCCTCCCCAACTGCCCTTCCCTGAAGGTCTGGTCACTCCCAACTGTCTTCCCCTGCAGGCCTGGTCACCCAGAACTGATCACCCCTGAAGGCCTGGGTCCCCCATAATTACCCTCCCCTGCAGGCCTGATTGCCCCCAACTGCCCTCCCTTTAAGGCCAGGGTCCCCCCTTCCCCCCACCCCCACAACTTCCCTCCCCTGCTGGCCTGTTTACCCCCAACTACTCTCCCCTGATGGCCATCTTGTGGCAGCCATCTTATGTGTTGGAGTGATGGTCAATTTGAATATTATCTCTTTATTATATAGTATCAGAAGACAGGAGAAAAATCATTGGTTGTTATAGGAATGACCAAAATCTATGAAACATAGCATTTGAACCAAGAAGAAAACTTTGAAAACAATGTGAGCAGCAAATGAAAATTTCTGATCTAATTATAGGTTGTAAGATTTTTTTTTTCTAATAACAGATACAAAGTTTATTGAAATAATGGAAAGAAAATAATGAATCCAGAAAAGACAGTCTAAGACATTTCTAAAACTTAAATACCAATTAGCAATTTATATAAATTATGCAGTTATACTTTTTAAATATGCATTTCTCTTACAGAAAAAAAGAAGTTTCTCTTTATTCTTTACTTTGATGGTATATTACTATGTAATACTATTTAGAAAAAGAGAATTCTAATTTAGGTAGTGAAGGGATAAATAAATTTGGAAAATGAAATAATAGAGTTTTAAAGGGAATATGAACTTAATTAGCCATGATAATAGTGAGTACAACTGAAGTGGGGAAGAGAGCAAGAGGAAGAAAAGGTTCATAAATGGAGATGGAAGAGTTTTAAAGCTAAATAAATTCTTTATTGTACTTTCACCCCAAATTTTGGTGTAGCCCATGTGATATTGGAACTCCTCAATGCCCTTCTTGAAAAGTCACAATTCTCAACTTTCCTTAATTCAATCTATTAATAGAATTTTATGATTCAGGCTAACAATCATCATCACTATTATTATAAATATAATACTTGGGCATACCTACTAGATGCCCTTATTCTAGTCCACATTACAATCCTGCTATGTAGTCCATATTATACTTAGAATAACAGAAGAGAATGTGAGCTTCAAGTTGGTTTGAAAGTTCCTACCTTTGCGCAGTCAGGTGAAGACTGATCTAATTGTGTCCCATGCAGCCCAGCCTCTCCAGTTTAAATAAGTAATTTTCTTTCCAATCCCCACCTTCTATGCCATTCACATGAAAGAAAGAGACTAGAAGGTAGGAGGAGGAAGCAGAAGAGAAAATATGTACAAATTTTGGAAATGGAAGACAACGTATGTCCAGCTTCCAAACTTAAGACACCTTCCACCTTTTCTGTTGTCTCATACTATAGAAGAGAAAGTATAAACTGCAAATATGAGGATATAATTAAGTAGCCAAATCTCTTTTTATTTTAATTTACTAGGATAACACTGGTTAATAAAACTATATAGGTTTCAAGTATAAAATGCTATAATTCATCAACTGTATACTGTACAATGTGAAATTAAACTAACAAACAAAATAAAAACAGATTCATACATACAGCAAACAGGTTGACAGCCATCAGAGGGGAGGGAGATTGGGGGGTTAGGTGAAAAAGATGAAGGGATTAAGCAAAAACAATAACAACAACAATAAACTCATAGACAGACAACAATATGGTGGTTATCAGAGAGAAAGGGGGTTGGAGAGATAAAATAGTATAAAGGTAAAACAGGATAAAGGGAGGATAAATGGTGACGGAAGGAGACCTGACTTTGGGTGGTGGTCAATATTTTAAAAATACAATTTTCACTCATAAACACTTAGTTAAAACTAGTATACTGCTATGTTTGAAGTTATATAGAGAGAATGATGTCAGCAAATAGGTGGAATAGAAAGCTCCCCCATCCTCATCCTCTCCCAGAAATATAATTTGGCAGTCACCCAATAGCAAATATGCTTTTTGGCAAAACCTTGGGATCCAGGTAGGAGGTTGGGAAACACCAGGGGAAGCCAAGTCTGAGGAGGGCCACTTTGATAAGGCATGTTTGGATCCAGGTATCAGGCCTGACGCCAGTGATGTAGTCCCAGCTGTGGACATGGAAGTACCCTGACTCCTGTGAACTCAACTTCAGCCCTGCTTGTCCACAGTCTGCCACTAACCCTATCCACCAAACGATCCAGGAGCACCCATGCCTGTTGGTGCTCTTGGTAAGTCGACACTGACTGTGGACACCGAAGCAGCTCTGTGACCTGACCCAGCTTCACTCTACCATAATCCAGAGGCAGCCTGTCTACCCAGGAACCCACCCATAAAGAACCCACCCTTGGACCTGGCAGGAAGAGGCTCAGGTACCTGGTGGGAGCCAAATCCATTTGCACTCCTGGTAACAGACATGAGATCTGCAGACCCAGAAACAGTCCCATAACCAGGCACCAGACTAGTTCAACCACAGTCCTGGAGGTGGTCCCATCTTCTCAGGGACCCAGCAAGGACCAAGCTCACTCATGCCCACTGACTCCCAGCAGAGAGATTGATATAAGGAGAGAGAAAGAAAAGGAATATAATGAGGATCTCATATTGAGCTGTAGTGGAGTTCATATTAAAAATGGGAAAGGTAAAACAAGTACAAATAAATGGAATCAGATTAAATGGTACACGTTTGAGCAAAATAGTATTGTTATAGTTATTCAATAAAATACTATTCAAGCAATAAACTGGGAGTTTTGTGGGGTATTTCAGCTCTTTTCTGTGATGAGCAGCAGAAGATTGGAGATTAAAGGAGAAACCTAAGACTTTGTGGAGAAGATCTGAGACTTCTTTGGAAAAGGAAGAAATGAAATGTAAAGGAAAAACACATTTTTAAGCTCAGAAATTTGAAATAATAATGAGATCACTTGCAAAAATTGAATTATGTAGTAGAAGAGCCTATCTGGAAAGAAAGAAGACAAATATTATTTGGAAATTGTGACATAGTAGAGTGTGAGGGAAATCTAATTTTTAGTGTCCTGTAGCTCATCATAAAATTATAGCTAATTTTCAAGTAAAATAGCAAAGTGAAAGTATGGATTTGTAACTAGAAAAAAATAAGGCTTGAACTAAATATGAATAAAGAAATAATATGAGTATTTAATAACTGAAGAATTCTGAAACTCTGAAATAAAGGGTTTTGAACAATATGATAAGTAAAATATGCTGTGGATATTAACCAATTTATAAATTTATTTATAGGCTTCCAAATCCTTTACATTGAAAAGAATAAAAATATATCCAAACCACTTTCCTTCATATACTTTATTTTTTATGGAGGAACAATATTTTATAACCCTACAGTATTCAAATCATTGAACAGAATATGGTTTGCTTTTAGACTCCACAAGACCAGTGATGAGCCCATAAAGTATATTCTGAGAACTGTTCTCAAAACTCAAAAAAATTTTAAAATGCCATTGATTTTAAAAGTGAGCAGTTCACCTGTTGATTATGAATAAAATTTGGTGGAAGAATCTATTACATCCAATTGACTGACAGTTAACAAAGAAAAAAAAACATTCTAAAAACAGATGGGATGTGTTACAGCTGTCATAAAAGGTAGAATGCATTCTAACATGCACATCTAGACATTTGCCTAGAAGCATGCCTGCTATGAAACTCTTCATCCAGGGACCAAGCTGTGGCATAAAGCACTCTTCTGTTCTGCTTTGAGTGACCCTGTGGCAGCTATCAAAGATGTCACTTTAAATATACTGAGAGAAAATGTGTCTCTTTGCAGCTAAGCAGAGCAGACAGTAACAAAGCTGAACCAAAATAAAATTCTTAGTAAATCTTGAAAATTTATCAAGAAATAGTGATGTTTGAAAACCAATATTATGATCCTTTTTGTTGTAGTTCTATTTTAGTGTTTGAACTCCTTGGAAGCCTTTAATTTCCAGTCTAGATATTTACCTTTCACCTGTGATTATAAAATATGAATATTTCTATTTATTTAAATGAGTATAAATAAGTACATACAGCCTTTATAATTTTGACAAATCTAATTTGACACCACAAATTCAAATGTATTACTGAAAGGTAACTTTAATGTAAGATGTTGTTTAAAACACTGTCTTTATGAAATGCCATGATGTATAGAGTGGAAGGAACTATCAATGCCAAGAAACCAATGGTCAAGCACCAGTCAGTAAGCCAGGCATTTAACAAGTATTTAATAAGTCAATGCTATGTGGCAACTGCTGTTCTATATACACACAAAAAAAGTTCCCAGCCATTGTGGTTCTAGTGATTGAACACATGTGAAAGATTTTCAACTTGCCTGTCCTATTTGGTTCCCGGTCAGGGTATGTGCTCAGGTTGCTGGCTCCATCCCCAGTAGGGGTGTGCAGGAGGCAGCCAATTGATATCTCTCATCATTGATGTTTCTATCTCTCTCTCCCTCTCCCCTCCTCTCTGAGATCAATGAAAAAAAATACATTTTTTAAAAAGAAAAAGACAATGTTATTACTTTCATGACACAATATCTAGTTAAGAAAGTAAACAGAACAATATCAGTTCATGAGTTTTAAAAAATAATAGGAGATGGTAATGTGACCAACAATGCCTAGGAGAAGAAAACTACTATGGATGTAGAAAGACCTCTATGAGAAGATTGATATTCAAGCTCAGATATGATGAAAACTAACCATCCAAGGAAATGGGGAAAACTGTACCCAGCATAGGGGATAGAAAATGCAAGGTTTTTGGAACTAAAATATTGTGATAGTGTAGAGAAGCAAAAATCTTGCAGTTATATTTTAAATTTAGTGATTTGTTTAATTACATAATAAATCCAGTACAACTAATTGATCATCTACTATATGCCACACACTATACTATCTGCTGGGTTAAATATAAATATAATTCAGACATGATTCTCCATCTTAATTATCTCATAATTTAATGGAAGTGAGAATCATATACATAACAGGCCATAATGATACCTACTACAATCATACTCATAAAGAAAAGTTTTAGTCAAACTAAAAGGACACTTTTGAATGTATATTGTCCCTATAGTATCATTTTAAAAATAAAAGTATTTTATTTTTATAGCTCCCATAAACAACATTAGCAAAATAGCCTTTAGTCTTGAGACATCAATGTGAAGAATGTACTAAATTACGTGACATATTGAAGAGAAATTTTCCGGGTGGGAAAAGAACAAGAGAATCAGTAGAGAATATAGATGAGAAATCCTTATGTGAAAAAGAATAAAAGAAACTTATGTACATTTCATAAGTTTTCCCAGATCAACTTTTGTTTTCAAGGAATATAATTTGAATCATAAATCAATTGACTCCATATTTCAGTTGTTTTTAAATTATTGATAAAAAATTTCCATTTTATAAAATATTATTCCTAAATTTATAGAAACCCCTACTGAATTTAAAATTATTTCCAACTTTAAAATGCTAACATTTTGTGAAAGGAAGACATTTTTAAAATATTTATCGAATTGAAAAATAATTTACTTACAATCATGTGAAATTTTTGAAGAGAAATAGTCCAAAAGACCTAAAAAACTTGTTTCCTTCAGTTCTGGCTGTTGTTCTGATTTGTCCAGTGGCAAAATATATTTTTTTGAATTTTTACAGTCACAGAAACCAATAAAAGCAGCTTTTCTCAAATTAGAAATGGCTGCATACAAACAGATTTCTGTAAGAATTGTTATATAGATGTAGACAATAATCCAGGCCCAGGAAAAATCAACAGAGCCATTTTCTTTCTAAAATAAGAAAATAGCTGTAAGATAATCCAAACTTATTCTGTCATAACAAGAACTATATACTGTATTTATAAGAAATATCTTTAAATTTTATAGAGTTGTTAAATTTATATAATCTAATATTTCTAAATGTACTTATTAAAAGGCAGATTTTACATGGATAAATTGCATAAAATCTAATTCAAAGAATATGAAACACAAGCAGCTAACTAGTATATGCAGAACTTTTCAACTTCATTTTCAATCAATGGAATGTAAATTAATCCAATGAGATTCTATTTTCCATATATTTTAAAAGAATATTTTTATGTAAAGCTCACTTCTAAATTTTGGTCCTGAATAGACAAGATTCTCTGGAGCATGTGCTTATCAAATCTTAAGATAATTTAAGATACATGAATCTGACTTTGCTCAGAAAGGAAATTAAATGAGTCATATCAGAAAAAAATAAACAAAACCATGGCACATTTACACATTTTTCATAGGAAAGGAACATATTTTCAGAAAAGGAATTTAAACATTTACCCTAAAAATGTAAAAATGTAATTTATTAAACTATTCTAAAGAAATCATCATACATAAAATCTTTATTTGCACGAGAATCTGTTTAACATCATTTGTAATTAACTGTGATTAATTATAAACAAACTCAATGATTAACAATAAATTAAATGATTACATCCCCACTAAAATGTAAATTTTAATAAAATCTAATAACAATAAAAATGTTTTAAAGTCCAAGCTGGTTTTGCTCAGTAGATAGAGCATCAGCCTGTGGACCAAAGGGTCCCAAGTTTTATTCATGTCGAGGGCACGTATCTTGGTTGCAGGCTCCTCCCTGGTCAGGCCCTGATCAGGGCTCACAAGAGGCAACCAATCTATGTGTTTCTCTCATATCGATGTTTCTGTCTGTCTTTCCCTCTCTCTTCCACTCTCCCTTAAAATCAATGTAAACTATCCTAGGGTAAGGATTAACCACAACAAAAAATGTTTTAGATACATTTTAAATATTTTTAAAGGAGAAACTAAATCATGTATAACTATATGATTTTGAGTTTGTTAATAAAATTTAAAATCCTTTTCATGTATGTGTGTGTATGTGTCAAGACATATAATCTATTTCTATAGCTCTATTTCTATCTACATCTATATTTATCAATCCATACTGAGATATATGGTAAATAAGAATTTAGTTTTATATTTAATTAAAATTATTTCAAAGTTATGCTCATTATAAGTCATAATATAGTATACAATTTTTTAAACAGTGCCAAAATTTATTGTTTCTATTTGTCTTTTTTGTACACCAAAATTAATAAGTATACTGTTACCTGATTCTGAACAGACATAATGCTTAAAAGAAAATCTTTCATTATGTCCATTAAAGTTTTCAAGCAGGCCATGTTTAATTTGGCAGCCTCCCCAAGGACCATCAAAGCCAGTACAGAATCCAACCTAAAAATGTTATTAACAAAACACAGACTTTAATGTACAATAATAAAGTTTTTAATGAAAAAAAGTATTTGGCCAGAGAGAGGAATATCCTGGATTGCAAGATACATTACTTTCAATAAAGACTAGTATCGCTTCACAAATATAATATTCAACTACAAATAAATTATAATTACAAAAGAACAAATATTGGTTCATACTGGTTATAATAAAAATCTGCAAGAAAGAGCTACATTTTAGCCAACCAAGAAATGAATAATACTTAAGAACTTAGGAATTGCAAATACTACTGTTAAATGGTTGACAGTGAGTAGAAAAACTAGATACAATTTACATAGATAAATCAACGTAATTTTATAAATATGATCCAAACATAAATGTAATATATAAAACATAAATACATAAATAATTCTATAAGGAGAAGATAGACATTTTAAATAATGATTTAACCATAATGTTATCAGAAACTCAGGTTTAGCACAGCCAGCATGGCTCAGTGGTTGAGCATCGACCTATGAACTAGGCAGTCACAGTTTGATTCCCAGTCAGGACATATGCTGAGATTGGGGGCTTGATCCCCAATGTGGGGCATGCAGGAGGAAGCCAATCAATGCTTCTTTCTCATCATTGATGTTGCTATTTCTCCCTCCCTTTCCCTTCCCCTCAGAAGTCATTAAAAAATATATATATTAAAAAAAGAAAAGAGAAACTCAAATTTAGATTAAGAGGCCAGAAAGGGAGGACTAATATAAATAAACTAGAGGCCTGGTGCATGAGATTCATGCACTCAGAGGTGTGGGGAGGGCCCTCAGCCTGGGTTGCGCCCTCTCAGGAGGAGTGAGCCTAAGCCTACAGTTGGACATCCTTAGTGCTGCTGTGGAGGTGGGAGAGGTTACCACCACTGCTACTGTGCTCGCCAGCCTTGAGCCTGGCTTCTGGCTGAGAGGTGCTCCCCCTGTGGGAGCACACTGACTACCAGGGGCAGCTCCTGCATTAAGCATCTGCCCCCTGGTGGTCAATGTGCATCATAGTGACTGGTCATTCTGCAGTTCAATCTATTTGCATATTAGAGTTTTATTATATAGGATTAGTCTCAATCTTCATTGAACATGGAGAAGAGGGCAGTTAGCATTTCATTGGGGAAAACTAGTTTAAAGACTGTATTTATTTTGCCAATGCTTGATTTTTGATACCCAGAAGAGATGGACTATATGAAAAGCCAAGCTTTAGCAAGTCTGCTAAAAGGGTTCCTTCTCCTGCTTACAGAATTTCATTTTTGAAGCTCCAGAGAACAATGTGGAGCAGAATATAGGCAATGACTTCTGTTTCATCAGAGAAGGTATAGGTAGGCCATTGATTGTTTTCTTCCATTCAGCCCTACCAGGCACTTCTCTAATTGTGTTGGTGGTAATTAATTATAGTAGCAGGAACTCTTTGTTCTTTTGTTAAAATCTCGTCAAGTTGTGAGACCCTAATTTGGTCTGCAACACCTATGCCAGGAAAAAAACAGTTCTTATTAAATAGTTTTAAGTAGGAGAATGGTATAATCACATTTATGTTGCAGCCCTGGCAGCAGAGACTAACAAATTATGGAGAAGAAAACTTAAGGAAAAGAAATCAATTAATAAGCTATAAGAATCTATCTAATAAAGAGGGAATACGCTAATTGGCCATCATGCCCTCACAGATAGCGGTGACAACAGCCAATAAAGAGAGAATATGCTAATTGACTGCCACACCCTCAAAGATGGCAGTGCCCACAGCCACAAGATGGTGGCGTCCAGTCCCCTCAGCCCTGCCAGGGTGGCAGGTGCCTGGCACAGCCGGGCCCACACCTAGGCAGGCCTGGCCACTCTGCATGCCTGCCTTTGGAGTCCCCCAGTTCCCTCAGCCTCCCAGCTGCCCAGGGCCAGCCCGAGGCACAGGTAAGCCTCGGATATTGGGCGCCCAGCCACCCAGGGCTAGCCCAAGGCACAGAAAAACCTCAGATGGTGACTGCCCAGCTGGCCAGGGCCGCCCAAGGCTTAGGTAAACAGGACCAGCCAAGGTCTGTGCTGCTGGCAGTGGCAGCAGCAGAGGTGTGATGGGGGCGTCGCCTTCCCCTGATCACCGGGCCGCCTCCCACCCCTGAGGGCTCCCGGACTATGAGAATTTTCATGCACTAGGACTCTAGTGAGAAAATAATGGCCCAAACCAAGATTGTGACAGTGGCAGTAGAGAGCAGGAGATAGTTCTGAAATGTAGTGGGTAAGCTGCCTAATTTGGTTAACTTGAGCAGAAGATATGTGTCAGGTACGGTGACAGAAATTCTTTAGGCAAGACTCTATCTGGAAAGAATTAATTCATATGTGAACTAGCATGAAATGAAATATTAGGGGATAATGAATGTATCAAAAGTGTTTTCATATTACTTACCTTCTTTAAATATCCCTAAAGTCCTTTCGGAATGACTATTATTTCTATTTAACTGCTAAACAGACTGTTCAGAAGGGTTATGTGACATTCAAAATTAGGCAGCAAGAGACAGGACTAAAACTCAGGTCTACTAATCTAAGGTTAACTTTTTTTTCACTGTACTATAATGCAGCAAAGTATAATTGATATATTTACCCTAGATACAGATTAAATATTTATATTTAGCTCAGAGGATCAAAGGATTAATAACAAATCCAGGAAATAAATGAGAAAAGTGGACCTACATTGGCATCTCAGCTCATGAATAATGAGAAACATTATTAATGAAAACTTTGTTTGAATGCTGTTAGACTGTCACATAAACATTATAATAATCACTGAGGATCATAAAGACAGACAATGTGGATATCAGTTATCTAGCCAGAAGTAAAAGGCTTCTTTTGCCCATACAAAACAGTTGATTCTTTGATCTATTCATGTCGATGCAAACACAAATACTGTACATCTGAAAAACACTCGCTATGTCAATATAATTTAAATTGTCAAGCTTTTTTTTTTTTTTTTTTTTTGGAATACATGCATGGGGGGTATTTTGCTTTTGGAGATATAATTTTATGTTATACTGCTCTACTGAAATGTCATGCTGAATTTCTCAGTAATCTTCATTGGCTAATAATCCAATTATAAACACAATTCATTATTTTCATGTTAGATCAGAAAGTCCTTTGTGCTGGTTTGAGGTATCTCCCCAGAGCAAATAGGGCAGTTTATAAAAGGCCAACCCACAAGGGAGCATTGAGAGGATGATGTGTCATTTAAAGTTTAACCATATTAAATGGAAATCTGCTTTATAGCAAGCTACTTCTCTGCAGTTCAGGGCCACTAAACTTCCAAGGTAAAGGTCGGTGCATGGCAGCTGGGATGGGCTCACAGATTCTCCTTTTCTCTACTTCTTCACCCTGATTTATAATTTACTAGTGGCCTGGTTCACTAAATTCATGCATGGGGGGGGGGGGGAGTCCCTCAGCCCAGCCTGCAACCTTTCTAACCCCTGGCTCCTAACCACTCACCTGCCTGCCTGCCTGATTTCCCCTAACCCTTCTGCCTGCCTGCCTGATTGCCTCTAACCTCTCTGCCTGATAGCCTCTCTCTGCCTGCCTGCCTGATCACCCCCAACTGCCCTCCCCTGACAACCTGGTTGCTCCCAACTCCCCTCACCTGCTGGCCTGATCTCACCCCCAAATGCCCTCTCCTGCTGGCCTGATTGCCCCTAATGGCTTCTGCCTCCGCCCCTACCACCATGACTTGTCCAGAAGGAAGTTGGACATCCAGAAGAGGGCTGGTCAACCTGAACTAATTAGCATATTACCCTTGAAGTAGTATAAATAGGTTATATAGGATAGGATTGCTTAAATGGTGGAGAAAGCCTTTTTCATCAGGAGATGCTCTTGGCAGACAAAAAATACATAATCCCTCTATCTGGACTGATAGCCAGCCATATGCACTCTATTGCCAAACCAGTCATTAAAAAATTGAACCCCTTTCTTACACCTTACACCAAACAGCTTTTGCGCTTAAACCCCACCTTAGTTTCTGTCTTGGCAGTTCATCCAGTTAGGTTCTGATTGGTCTGTTTCTATGCCAGCCAGCATCAAAAGCTCTGCCCTTAGGAAGCCATTGGCTCCTCGCACTTCACTCAGATTTGGTTCTGATTGGTTGGTTTCTATGCAAGTCATTGTCAAAAGCTTCGCCTCCTAAGCAACCATTGGCTCCTCAAACTTCACCCAGATTTGGCTCTGATTGGTTGGTTTCTATGCCAGTCAGCATCTCCGGGCCTATCAATAGGTCTGATCAGAGAGGTGGGGCTGATCAGCAGCCCCAGCAGAGGCTTAAGAGAAAGAGAGGCTCAGCTGCTGGCCAGGCCAGGAGCAAAAGAGAGAAGCAAGAGCTGATCAACAGCTGCCAGAGAGGCTATGGATAAGACCCTGCTTCTCTCTCCAGGCCTCTCTTCAGGCCTGATCTGCAGCCCCCTCAGCAGTCAGTACTGGGTCCCCACAGCAACATAGGTCAAGCCTTTGTTAGTTTTGGATGTTATGGACCCTGGGTCATACAATATTTCGTTTTTTATGTTAAAATATAACTTGTTTGTAAAACCAAGTTAGACGTTAGAGTCTTCCAAGATCTAAAGTAGTACTAGTTGTTTGTCCTTTGAAAATAAATCGTGTTTGATTCCCCTACAATTTATTTTCTAGAATAAGAGTGATCTGCATAATCAACCTATGCACCAATAAAACTAACTTTTCTTACATTTAGCAGCTCTATATTAATTCATATTTATTATATTTTATATTATGATATAACATATTGAATCATGTCCAGATCTATATTAATTCTATATTATTGATCTATCATATTGAACCAAAAGTGGCGGAGGGCGGTGAAGGATTAAAGAAGACAGACAAGAGAATGTTGTTGGGGCTATGTAGGTCACTGTTCTTGGCTGGAGATACAGTGCCACAGCCTGCAAGCTGAATTTTTATTTTTTAGTCAGATTCCACTAGGCCAGTGTTTCCCAAACTTCTCTCATGATGAGAATCACCTGGTGGAGTTGTTAAAACACAGATTCCTGAATCCCAACTAAGAAGTGCTAAACTAGAATTTTTGGGAACATATAGGTAAAATTGCATACCTAACTTAGTGCTCTGTATATAACATCTGTCTTAGAGCACTAGTTAAGTATACAATTTTACCTATATGTTCCCAAAAATTCTAGTTTAGCACTTCTTAGTTGGGATTCAGGAATCTGTGTTTTAACAACTCCACCAGGTGATTCTCATCATGAGAGAAGTTTGGGAAACACTGCACTAGGCAAAACAAGGGCATGGTCAAGATGTTTACAATGTTCTCAAGATTTTCAAATCTACTTAATTATATGCACCTGAGAACTCTATCAAGCTTTGTTCTGGCAGCACACAGCCTACATCACTCAGCCACCTGGGACCACAGATTCAGACCATAAGGTCAAGCTTACAACCATAGCCTTTGGCTATAATTGTGCTGGGAGGGCTTTGCCCTCAAAGCTGGGACCTGCATGTGGCTTTGCCATGAGAGGACCGTGCCCTCTCATTAGTCTGAGGCTTGAACCTGTCCAAATGCTATAGCTGCTCTCCACACATATATTCTATTTGCATTTTGATTTTTCTATTTAAAGATGCTATCCTCACTGGAAAGGGAGGTACTAGATGAAGGAAGGTGAAGGCATTAGCCAAAGAATATATATGCATGACACATAGACACAGGCAACAGTTTGGTGATGGCCAGATGGAAGCGAGAGCAGGGGCTGGGTGGAGGTGGGCAAACGGGGAGAGGGTATGAGGATATCTGTAATAGTGTCAACAATAAAAGTAAAGTTAAAAAAATAAATAAAATATAAAAGAATCATGATTTTGTTAACTGCAGTACTGAGTAGGTTGCTCTCATCACACTAAGAGATGGAATAAGTTCTTGATGAACTATCTTCTAAACTAGGCTATTCCTAGGAAATTAGGCAAATTCATCCTCCAGAAATCTTTACTTGATCTAGATTCCAAAACTTCCAAATGAAACTGAGAAAACAGCTTTGGTTCATAATGGAGGCTCCTGATTCTTATAATTTACATATACAGAGACCATTGATGTAGAGTGGGCTGCCAGAGGCTTAAAAACTGGAGATAATTTTAAGAAAAATATATGACAATAGAGTGCTAACAGTTTTATAGATTGGTCTATTAAAGTAATTGGTATAAAGAAACCTGACTTTATGTTAAATAATGATAACATAGCATTCTCATTGAATTTGTCAACAGTAAAAATGTGAAACTTGCTATGGAATAACAAATTATTATTATTGTTAGCATTGGAAAAGGAATTCTGATTGTCCTCAAATAATTAAAAGGGGTATCTCTGATCAATTTCCTCAGAAATACTCCTTTACATTTTTTTCTTTCCTCCATTAAACTCATGCCCTGTTTTGTAGTAATTTAAGACTTCTTTTCTCTTCTCAAATTCACATTTGTACAGGGGGAAACTAACACTTATCAGTCAAGATTCACTATTTTGTACATTACAAGTAAGGCATAACAAAACAATATTTTTCCCAAAAAATAATAAACTGTACTTCACTGTTGTTTAACAGGTTGAAAAATAAAAAGTGTTCTAAATATGTGAATTAATTTATTAATAACAGATTTCATTAAATAAACTGTAATACATGCATGGCCCCCCTCCAAAAAATAGGGACAATTTATTGATGAACTGAACTAATGCAAAATATATAAATTGCCCTTGTCTTTGGAACTCAGATTATAAATTTTTTTCATAGTCAACTAAGGTGTGATTAACATTTATGTACAAAGGTTATTTAACATTTAAACACAAAGGTTTCTCCGTGAGTTATTTTGGTTTTTATGATCCCTCTTACCAGCATTTCTTTTGAAGCTGTGTTTTATGAAAGGTGAGATGTTCCAGCACGTTATTCAACTGAGGACTATTTTTCTGAACACAAGTCCAGACAGCAACACAGTGCCAGAGCAGATTGTTAACTTCATAGCTTTTCTGATTGTCTTGTAAATATTCCTTGAAATTAAAATACAAAATTATATGGGGAAAGAGTTCTTTGACTTGAATAAACATAAAATAAATTTTAAATATGTGAGAATGCATGTTTTCTTACACCTCATGCTTCATCAAATGAAGTAATTTTGCAAGTTAACCTGAACATACTGTCTTAATATTGTTCATATGGGACCCTGGTATTCAAAGACATTAAATCTATAGTACAACAAAATTAATTAAAGAAAAATTATTAGACACAATCATGCTTCTTAGACTCTATATGACTTAGCTGTCCATGACACCCAAGGAGGAGGGACAGGGAAAAGTCTGAACAACGATCAACCAACAAATAAGGTTTTAAAATGTGGACTTCTACTTCATGGACCAAAATATATGCCTAGCTGGACACAGTCAATGTCTGCAACATATTTTTAAAGCCTACAAATTCAGAATACAAATAGGCTGTTTTTAGTTTGTTTGTTTTTTTCTTAGAGTGCTAACAGTTTTATAGATTGGTCTATTAAAGTAATTGGTATAAAGAAACCTGACTTTATGTTAAATAACGATAACATAGCATTCTCATTGAATTTGTCAACAGTAAAGATTCAAATACACAATCTAGATATTTACTCATATTGCTAATATTTTACTCTTTTATGCTCAAAAGAAACACTTAAAGATACTCTATTTTCAAAGGAATTTAGAATTCTCACTTATCATATAAAAGTCAGGACTATAATTTAAAGAAAACTTTCTTATGATAGAAGGCCAGAAGTTCATACATAAATGCTAAGCTAAAACATGTTAAGTTCTAGTAGGCTGTTTAAGTCCCGAAAATGTGTACTGATTAGCTTCATGTCAAGAACTCAGACAGTGGAGAAAAAGGCACAATGAGATAAAGTCTTTGCACTCTGCTACTTACTCTTGGGAACAATCATTTAGAGAAACAAATAGAAACAAGTCATTATTTACAATGTAAAAACATTCCACAGAAACGCTTTATTTTAAAACAATGTAAGACATCAGACTGAGACATACTGACTGTAGTAAATGCATTATTTTTTTTATCCAAGTAACTCAATTTCCTGCTTTGCTCTTCAGCCCACCCAAAAAATGGAACGCAAAAAAATGAAGTTCTTTTCCCAAATTGTTCTAGATGTCTCAGCCATGGAGCCTGATGGTCTCATGTAGCAAATTTATTCAGAATCAATTAAGTAGATAAATTTTGATACTTGTAGTGGGCTTGACTAATTTAAAACACTTTTTTTTTCTTTTTAATGTACACTACATGGCTACACAGACTATTCGGTTAGGTCAAAAGATCCTGTTAACAAACCTATGTAACATCACCAGAGAAAATTCCCCAAAGCCTTTGGGAAAGAAAATATTAGGATTTTGGACAATGAACAAGATTTAAGTTTTATTTCCAGTTTTATATGATACCATTTTTACTCATCATTGAGAAAGAATGAAAGCAGCCTCTGATGTCTGGAACTGATTTGATATCAATATATTGGGTCGGCAACTAAGTAATTGCGGATTTTTTAAAGAAAATCAAAGACAATTTTTTCATGGAACTAAATAAGTTTATTCTGTAATGTATTGCCCATTTTGATCAATGACCTTTTGCCATCTTTCAGGCAGCATCATAATCCCACGTTCAAAAAACTTCTGGTTTTTATTAGCAAAAAACTGAATCAGGTACGATTTGACATCATCATCATTATTGAAATTTTTACCATTCAAGGAGTTTTGTAAAGATCGAAACAAAAAGTAATCAGATGGTGCAAGGTCAGGACTATATGGTGGATGTGGCAAAACATCCCAACCAAGCTCCATTACTTTTTGCCGAGTGACCAAAGATGTGTGTGGCCTTGCAGTGTCATGATGGAATACAACACCTTTTCGATTTGTCAATTCGGGCCGCTTTTCTTCAACTGCATTGTTTAATTTTGTTAGTTGTTCAATGTAGACATCAGAATTGATCGTTTGGTTGGGTGGTAAGAGTTCAAAGTAGACAATTCCTTTGTAATCCCACCAAACTGATAACAAAACCTTCTTTTGATGAATATCAGCTTTTGATGTTGTTTGAGTTGGTTCACCTGGCCTGCTCCACGATCTTTTCCACTTGATATTGTTGTAAACAACCCATTTTTCATCGCCAGTTATCAGTCGTTTTAAAAATGGATCATTTTCATTACGTTTCTTTAGCAAATCGCAGCTGCTAATGCGTTGCGTTAACTGTGATTCTTTCAGTTCGTGAGGAACCCATGTATCGAGTTTTTGAACATAGCCAAGTTGTTTTAAGTGATTTTCAATGCATGTATGTGATACATGAAGCTTCTCTGCAATCTCACATGTTGTACTGTGACAGTCCGAATTGATTATTGCTTTGATTAGGGCGTCATCAACTTCAACTGGACGACCAGAGCGTTTTTCATCTTTGAGTGAAAAATCATCAGAACGAAATTTGGCAAACCAATTTTGACACTGCCGTTCTTTTAAGGCTTCGTCACCATAAACAGCACATAACTTTTTATGAGCTTGCGATGCGTTTTTCCCTTTGCGGAAATAAAAAAGCAAAATATGACGAAAATGTTCCTTTTGATTTTCCATTTTTCAACGAACGCCAAACGAAAACTACAAAACAGATCAAAAAAACTTTTTTTACTGATTAACAGCTGAATAGCCAACTATCAAATAACAAAATGTGTTTTACATTTGTACTACGTCTGCAAACCTAAAAATTCAACTGAAGCCATATATGTGTGAAACCCGCAATTACTTAGCTGCCGACCCAATAATTACAAGCTGCTCTGACATTCACAACCAGGTCACTTTGTTTCTTGTTGGATATAAACTCACAGAACATCAAACTTAGACAGTGGTAGTTTGAGAACATGATATATGAACAAACAAAGCTACTTGATGAAGTTTTCCTAAGAATAGGCAAAAGTCACTGTGCCACCCACAAATAAAACTGTCCCTACTTTCTAGCAGCATCAAATCTTTATAACTTCCTCCATTCACCCAAACAAAGTCCAAATCCTATAATAGAGTTATTCTAACACTCTTTTACTAAAATATTCTGTGGTTCCTTGGCCATGTGTTCTCTCTCTGCAACAATAATAAACCCATTTTGCTTAAAATGCAGGTGCAGACCTGATGGTCTTTGGGTGAAGGACATTGGCATAATCAAGAGTAAATGATGAAGTTGCTACACCTGTGAATTTTCCAGGTAAGTGAGGCTGATTTATCCTTGTGCATTTTCTATATTTTAAGCATTTGCATGGAAATCTTGCTGAAGTTTCTTCCCTGTGTGTGTGGTTTTTTTTAAAATACATAAATTTGCCAAACCTGAATAAATGAGTATAATAATGCTGATTATGTAATCATCATGTACATCATCAGCGTAACAAACCAAAGCCATTTGGTGGCATACAGTTCTTTGCCTTTACATTAAATCAGTCTTACTCAGTGTGGTTAGCAGATGAGTGCCATGTGCAAACTGTTAACTGGAGTACAGAAATAAAGAATACACTTGAGAAACTTATAACAAGTTGACATAGTTAATTTTATATATTTTGCCTAATAGAAAAAATTATGCTTGCATTTTCATGTTTTTATTTTTGGTAATTCATTATTATTGTAGTTTACAAAACTATCAGTCTATGACAGTTTGGAAACTAACAAAAAATTTTTAGAGGGATCTTTTACCCTAGTTTGAAAAGCACTAAACACTGTATTAAATAACTTCCAAAGAACTTTTTTGGGCTACATTGCTTTGCAAACTGGCTCCTGTGCACCTGTGCAGAGAGGATAGGAGAGACCTAAGAATGAGGCAGACCACTCCAGATTGGAGGTGGCAGGTTTAATAAGCAAGGCAATTTACCACGCTTGTCTTGGAGCCACCAGTAGAGTAGATCACATCCACCCACCAGAATTTTAAAATTTATATAGAGGTCTTAACTGGGTTCAGTCATGTATACCAGGGGTCTTCAAACTACGGCCCGCGGGCCACATGCAGCCCCCAGGGGAGTCTGATCCTGCCCGCCAGGTTTTTTGGGCAGTGAGCGCAGCCAAGGTGTTACAGTAGGGATTAGTAGTTCATATAGTCCGGTCCTCCAGCTCTCTGAGGGACCGTGATCTGGCCCCCACTTTAAAAAGTTTGAGGACCCCTGAATTGTATACCATCCAGATGGTCTGAACAACACATTGCTTTGTCAAGGTCACATCCTTGCAAGGTGCTTCCCATTGTGGGAACAGTGAGGAGAATATACATTCCAAGGACAGAGGAGGGGTGAGAGCTCTGATTGCCCAGGGTCGACTGGAAGCCAATTCATCTAGATCAGTGTTTCCCAACCTTCTCTCATGATGAGAATCACCTGGTGGAGTTGTTAAAACACAGATTCCTGAATCCCAACTAAGAAGTGCTAAACTAGAATTTTTGGGAACATATAGGTAAAATTGTATACCTAACTAGTGCTCTAAGACAGATTTTATATACAGAGCACTAAGTTAGGTATGCAATTTTACCTATATGTTCTCAAAAATTCTAGTTTACCACTTCTTAGTTGGGATTCAGGAATCTGTGTTTTAACAACTCCACCAGGTGATTCTCATCATGAGAGAAGGTTGGGAAACACTGCTCTAGATTACCTCCTCCAACAGTGGCTACCAGTGTCAGTTTGTACAATGACTACTTCAGGGTGCCCACCTTAAAAAGCACTGTTAATTTTATGTTGGCTGAGAATTCAAAGGGCCACATCAGCTTAAATTCTATGCAAATTTGAGTACACAAGCTCTGAGAGTCTGACCAAGTTCTCTTTTATAACAGAAACTAGAGGCCCAGTGCATGAATTCATGCCCAGGTGGGTTTCCTTGGCCTGGCTAACAATCTGGGCCCATTGGGGCCATCTCACCCAGTCCCAATCAGGGCTGGCCAGGGGGAGGGACCATGGGAGGTTGGCCAGCCACAGGTGAGAGGTTGGCTGTGGGAGGACCCTGACCACAGGCGGCAGCTCCTGTGTTGAGTATCTGCCTCCTGGTGGTCAGTGCATGTTATAGCGACCGCTCGAAGGGTCATTTGGTCAACCAGTTGTAATGGTCACTTAGGCTTTTATATATAAATGCCTAGGCTCTATTTTGGCTGCTCAGAGACAGCTTTTTTAGTTCCATCCTTGTTTTCAGCCATTTTAGGGATGGTTGACATTGCCCTGAAAGGACCTCTCAATACAAATATGTTGCTTGGATAGTAGGACATGAATCATAGGATAATGTTCCTCATTTTAAAGAACCTGTGTCTCAGGCTAACCCAATTCCTATGAACCATTTCCAATTACAGTACAGCACAAAATGTCCCAAATTTAGAGAATACCTTTGGCATACCAGATACTTAAAACAGTAAGGATGCGCTTGCTAATCACATTTTAATGTAAACTTCGCATGTTTCCTAGCTTTCAGAAAACTATTTATACTTTAGGACAGCTGCAACTATTCTGTAAAGAGTCTATAGCATTTTAATTGAGATTGAATCTACCTTCTCCAAAGAGCTATGTTATTATCATGTGACAACTAGCAAATCCAGCTTTGTTAGTGAGCAAAGGGCAGAGTGAGTACTCAATCCAGTGGTCTGGCTCTGCAATTCTCAGAACTAATTAAAGTGTACCATTTGTCAAAGTCAGTGGGAACCCTGTGTCTGTATCAGCTTAAAAGGATATTGAAAGGAGAAATGGGTTCCATCAGCAGGAAAAAAATAATGTCCTAAATAAAACCAACATCCATTTAGTGAGTGTCCTAATGTGTATATCCTACAGAATTATTTTCCCCCCAGAAATTTTATAGCAACACTTTGGAAACAAATTAAATAATTATGCTTATACTCCAATGCTTTAAATATATTAAAAATATTTTACAGTGGCCAAAATATGCTCTCTTGAACCTTTTAGCATTATTAAAGGATAAGGGCTATAGAAATAAATCCACAAATCCTCTACTAAAGTATAATAATAATAAAGACGGGGGAGAGAATAAACACAAGTATATCTTTTATATTCCTCTATTTAATGAATAAATACTCAACTGAACAGTAGAGGCTGCCTCAGGTTAATAATGGAGAAGTGAGCTGAAACTGGAGCACAACATTAAATGATGCAGTCAAGCATTGAATCAGTTAGCTCAACCAGCAATGTTAGCAGCACTGTGGTTACACTACCTTTTAAATTCTTTATATTATAAGGTAATGGGAGAAGAAAAGGAAGAGCAAGAAATATGATAGATTAAAATCTGTTTTAACCTCTTCACAGAATTATATCTATAGTGCTGACATAGAGCTTAGAAAAAGTTGGAACTGTGTCCTTAGTTCCAAAAAATTGGAAAGGGCACAGAAAATTAGGGACTGATCCCACTCTAAGGAGATAACATTCTTTTGATGTGTTAACATTTTGCCCCTTACAATTCAAGCTAAGCTGTACAGCAGTCAGCTTCCATTTCCTGGTGCACCAAGAGTGGTTGATTATCAGAGAAGCAGAATCCACATTGAAGGTTGCCTATCTCATAACCAGAATACTCATGTCCTGAAGATCTCACAGTATCCTATTTGTTTAAAAGAAACACACTCAGATCACTACATTAAGTTAAGCACAATTAACTACATACTTTAGCACATTTAGTCAGTATAATCATGTCCTTAGATGAAAATTATTATATTTAATAATCATTGTTTAAACTTGCATGACAATAATTTACAAGGCACAGGCTTTTTGCAATTTTCACAACAACTCTATAGATTAGTTAGGGCAAATATGATGATGATGATGACAGTGATGGTGATGTCCTTTTGTTTTGGAAAGTCAGAAATAAAAATCAATTTTACTTCATAAGTTACATGTCTCAAAAGTGGTGATTATAATAAGCAGCTCTGAGAAGGTTAAGAATGTTGTATACATCATTTTTAAGTAGAGTTGGTATGTAATATTATATTAGTCATATTAATTTCAGGGGTACAATACAGTAATTGACGTTTTTATAGTACTTGAGGTGACACCTTTTTTAAAGATATGCAAATGAGATTTAGAGAGCTGAATAGGCCTCCTCTGGATCACACAGCCAGTTGGTGAGAAGGTTTTCCCTCTTCATAATCAATGCTCTTTCTGTTGTTCAATATCATAGGTTATATATTTATTGTAAAACATTTTTAAACTTAAAAAACAAAGTCCTTTTTATGCATGCAGCAATTTGTGTTCATTAGCAATTAAAACAAAAAAGTTCAGATTTCTCAGTATGTGTCGCTCTTTATGTAAATGGTTCATCAAGTAATGAGCAAGAAAGAAAACACTAAAGCCTAGAAAAATTAAAAATAGGTATGCTTAAATGTTTTTCCTTATACACTTAAATTTTAGGTAGTTTTAGAAAGGGCTCAATGCAAAGATTGGAAAACTGTGAGGTAACTTGTAGATAAAAATATTTAAAAATCTAATCTTCCTTAAATTTCCTTAGTTGTTTCAACTTGACTTATGTTAAATGTATTTTTTCCGTTTTAAGAAAAACAATCAAATAGAAAAACTATCTATATAAAACCCTAAGTGACCATTCGACTGTCCAACTGGTTGCTATAACACACAATGACCACCAGGGGCAAACATTCTGACTAGTAGTTATGATACGCAATTACCAGCAGGGGGCAGACACTCAACACAGAAGCTTCTGTGCTGCGGTGACTTGGTAGCTGCAGTTCTCAGGTGACACATTGGAACCAGAGAGGAGGGAGCCCGATTCTGGGGTGCATCACCCAAGAACTGCCCTCTTGCAATCCGGGACCCCTCAGGGGTCCAGTTTCGACCTGATCCCGACAGGCCAAGCTAAGGGGCCCCACCGGTGCACAGGACTTGGACTCTAATTTTTTATATTTATATTAGAGGCCCAGGGCACAAATTTGTGCATGGGTGGGGCCCAGCCAGCCAGCCTGCCCCAATGGGGGCCCGTTGGGCCAGTCAGCAGGAAGGAGGGGCCATGGGTGGTTGGCCAGCCCTACCCCCAATCAGGGTGATGAACGTCTATAGTTTTTTCCTGTCTGTGAAGCTCTTTATCGGGCCTCCAATTCTAAATGAGCTTTGCTGGGTAGAGAAGAGCATGGCCAGAAATATTCAGTGACAAAGAACAAGGATCTGCAGCTAGGGTGACCTTCATTTTGAAAAGATGTGGCTGCTCTGGGGACTGAGAGTTCCGTCTCAGTGAAACCTGGGTCAGTCTTTGCATCAGGCAAGTGGAATCCCTGAGGCCTTCTTGAGAGTTGCCAAGGCTGGGGGTGTGATCTCAGAACAATTAAAAACACATTCGTGAAGAGATGTTATGCGTTCTCTTTCAGCAAAAAGCCTACATGTCTGTGCTACACCAACAGAGTTGCTTTAACAATAAAGCCTCCATCCACAAGCCCACCCACCTCCAGGAGCTGGCAGAAGGTTGCAAGTGGCTGCGTAGATGAGGCTGGTGCCAGGTGACCTGGCAGGTGTCAGCAGCTCGGCAGTCTGAGCCTCAGGCACAGGGAGACAGGCTCTGACATCAGCACCACTTGGAGGGTTTGACGGCATCAGCAGCAGCTCCAGAGCTTGTTGCTATTTTGTTTTATTTTTATCTCGTTTTCCCTTTAAACCTCTCCAGGTTACATGCATTCAAGAGAGGAGCAGCCTTTGCAGAGAGCAGAGAGCACACCTTCGATCTAGGTTCACCTACAGCCAGACAGAGTCCTGTTTAGAAACCGTGTAGGTCTTGCATTATTTGCACTATTACCAATAAAAAGTTTTAAATTCTGGCACGTAAACATGTTTCCTGCTTATCCATGAGGGCAGGAGGCTGAGTGCAGCCACAGGCACAGCCACAATTCTTCACTCACTCACAGGCCTCCATCCAAGGGGAGGGATGCAGGCCCTTTGCACACGGAGGGGGCTGGGGAGCAGGGTCGGGCAGCAAACACAGAACATGGCCATCCGTGGCCTTTTCCCATACTTTCTTAGTCCCAATCTTCCTGCTCAGGGTCTTTAGCATCTTCCTCAGATGGCTGTAGGACATGACTGGGCTGATTGGTAGGAAAGAGGGCCCATTGGCAGGAAGGAGGGGCCATGATGGTTGGCCAGCCCTACCCCCAATCAGGGTGATGAACTTCTTTACCTTTTTCTTGTTTGTGAAATTCTTTATCAGGCCTTCAATTCTAAATTAACTTTGCTGGGTAGAGAAGGGCATGGCAAGAAATATGATGTTTATCAGACTCTGTCAGCATGGGGTTCCTGAATCAGGCTCCCTTTGGCATTGTGGTGGTGGGGGAGGACAGCATGAAGTTGCAAACACAACCCGTGCAGACTCCTTGTTGAGCATCTTCTGTATACCTTCTAAATACCTGATGGGCATCTCCCCTCAGAAGGGGTGCCAACAGCTCAGTTGCATGCTCCCTCTAGGCAGGGAAGCCTGAGGGAGGGGCTGTGGGAGGTTGGTAGGAGACAATCCAGCCAGATCAGGCTGGTTGGCTGCTGCAATGTGTGTCATAGCCACCAGTTGTTCCGGTTGTTTTGGTCATTCTGCCATTATGGTCACTGGGCTTTTATATATATTAGAGGTCTGATGCATGAAGACTCATGCAAGAATGGGCCTTTCTTCCCCTGGCTGCCAGCAGCACCTTTGCTGGAGCCAGAGCCACCTTTCTGCCTTCCCACGCTGCCCAGAGGTCCAGAGCGACTGGGGTCATGCAGGAAGTATCCTGCCCCGCCCCCGGCCACTCAGTGCCTGTATATGCAAATTAATCTACCATCTTTTTTTTGGTTAATTTGTATAATCACTCCTGATTGGCTTATGGGCATTGTAATTTGCATCTTACTCTTTTATTAGTATAGATAGAAACTATAAAATCACAAGTATATATAACAACAACAAAAGAATCAAGGTTTTACAGTGTTTACTGCTTTCTTTTAGAATATATGCAAGAGAAGGAAATAAAGACATCATCAACCCCAGAGACTGAAATGTGTCATTTGACATACATCATCCCATAAAGTATAAAACAATTACATGGTTCGCTATAGTTCTGTTTGTATAATACATTTGCAAAAGAGTGTATTACATAACTAGGAATTATATAAGGGGGACAGCTAATTTTCTCTAATATTAACAACTAATATCTGAGTTAGAACTGAAAAGGAGATTTTTCATATACTAGGAATTATTTTAATTTTTCAATTTTGAACTACTTAAATTTTTTTGGTTGATTTTAATAGCACATTAAATGTTATTACATATGAATTATGGAAGCATAAAAATATTACACTTGTTCTCATTAATAGATTGTATTTTATACACTTTCCTTTTAATAAAAATGTAATATCTTAAAATGTTCATTTATGTGTCAAACTAAATTATGTTGCAATTTTCATTTAAACAGCTGAGATGGACTCTATAAGGAAAAAAGGCTTCTGATATTACTCTATTTAAAGTAGTAGTGGTGCATATTGATGCCCCACTACTAATCCAATTAACTACTACTCTAGTGAGATGAACTTAAGTGTCTTTGCTGTTCCCTCCTCCCCCTAGCTAAACGCAATTCAGAAATGCTTACTAAACTGGCATGCACAAATATCTAATCA
This sequence comes from Pipistrellus hanaki, assembly GCF_964339955.1. Classification (NCBI taxonomy): domain Eukaryota; kingdom Metazoa; phylum Chordata; class Mammalia; order Chiroptera; family Vespertilionidae; genus Pipistrellus; species Pipistrellus hanaki. The sequence continues at coordinate 57,453,741 of NC_140506.1, forward strand.
TAGTAATCTTAATTCGATTCATCATGCACTAGTATAAACTCACCATATGAGAATCTGTGCACTCATCTTGATTCTCGTTTTTCCCATGGCTAAAAATTGAGTCAGATGGTAATTCTCTTTTACATATTATTTCCAAGACTTTCAGAGTAAATTGCACACTTGAAAAAATGTTTGGATACATATAATATGACTCTCCAGAGAAAGAAAGTGCTATTGTAAGAATAAAAATTTGTGAGAAATATTTCATTAATATCTTGTATAGTGTTTCATTTGTCTTTTAGTTATTAAAGTATAATTAAATTCAGTACTTCAATGCTGAAACTGCTGTACAATTCCCCATGCAGATTTATAATGTTAGGTATTCCCCCTTGTGGTGTAATAGAAAACTACAAGGTAAATAATTCATACATGAAATTTTGTATGGTGGAGTGCCCAATTAGGAAGTTACTGCCCACCTGGGTTGAGCATTGACCTTTGAACCAGGAGGTCACAGTTCAATTCTCAGTCAGAGCACATGCCCGGGTTGCAGGCTCAATCCCCAGTAGGAGGCAATGAATGATTCTCATCATTGGTGTTTCTAGCTCTCTCTCTCCCTCTCCCTTCCTCTCTGAAATCAATAAAAAATATATTTAAAAAAATAATAGTTACTGCACAACAATGCTTGGAAACTTTCAGCTGATAAGACATAAAATTATAATAGATACCATATTTATAATGAATACTTTAAAATTATAATCCTAGAAACAAACTAATGTCATTGCTTTTAACTCAACATTCTCCATTTTTATTCCTTTTCAAGATGTTATTAATTTTTTAAAGTATATATTTTAAGTATAGCGACAATTATGTCATTTAACATAAGACTATATGGTATTTAACAGAACCATCTTCATGGTGTTCCTCTATATATAAACTTTTAAACTATCTCTGAGTTTCAATTCATTGACAGAGTGGAAAAATTCATAATAACCAATCTTTTACTGGATTGCTATATGTATAGGTGGCATCTGCTAATAGCCTTGCATAGGATGACTAGACACTTAATATATTAGGCTTTTATTATATAGGATCCTTTATTTAATTCCTTAAAATGTTCAACGTAGTGATTCTTCACATCTTCAGATTATGGTGACAAGTAAATTTTGAAGACTTACTTGAATAAAACCTAAAGTTCTCACTTTAGCCTGTTATTATGGATATATCCCAAGAAAGCCAATATCTTTGTTTCATATAAAGATAAAATCTCCAAAATTTTCCCTCTTATCAAATACTGTTAAGTACAGCCTTACTTAGGCTATTATCTCTGTTTCCAAGAACAGAGATATAGCCTATTAATCAACATGTAAAACTTAGGGTTCCTCTTCAATTCCTCGCTTTCCCTTCTATATTGCCTATATCCAATTGATCGCTTAAGTCCAGTGTCGTTTTAAGACTGCTTTACTGTAAAATAATATTCTTATTTTAATTGTATTTAACATCTCTTGCCTATACTGATGTCATAACTAATTGACCTCCACATCCACTCTCTCCTTACTCTAGTCCAGCTTCCCCCGCCCTTCAACACTAGGGTTACCTTACTAAAATATGAATTTAACTTCCTTACAATCTAGAATAGTGACTACTACATATGAGGAAATTGAGTCAGACAAGGTGGTAGAAGTAGTTAAGTAGAAAAGTAAAAAGTAAAAACCCAAGCAACTTGGTCCAAAAACTGCTCTTCAATATTGTACCCATAATCTTTCCTGAAATAGAAAACACAGCTTATGCTCTTTATAGTGATAGCCTGAGCTTCTCAAAATATAACATAAAACACTCATAAGTATAGAAAATAAGAGATAGTCTACCGTATAAAAATGGTTGAAGTCTAAGTAAGTGTTCTTTAAAACTTTCTAGGTGACCATACAGGAAATATATAAAAAGTCTTAAGGAGATCAAATAGCCAATCTGTCAAAAGAGAAACAAAAAAGCATTTTTTGTGTTGCATCAATAAATGTTTAAAAACCATAAAAAAAAAACAACCATTTTCTTATTACATTGGCTTTTGATGGAACAATTTCAAACTCTTGAGATTGTGTGCTTTTGAAATAATTCTTAAACATTTATATCAAGGTTGACATACTGGTTCAGCCAAAAACACATTTATAAATCATCTCTACATTACATATAATGACCAATACTGAATGATATTTTGTTCTGTATCTTTTAAAACAGTATTTTTCAAATTGCAAGCTATGCCCTTTAATTGAGTCATGAAATCAATTGAGAGGGGATTTTTAAATAAAATAAAATACCTAGTACATTGCACAGTTCCTTTTTTCACTTATATATAAGTATGTTTTCATGTGTGTGCTGTATTGCAATGCAAAACATACAATATTTCTCCCTATGGGTCTCAGTCAAAACAATTTAAAAACATTTTTAGGTAGTTTGAAAAATAGTTTGCATGTTCATAATATTCTGTACTAAGGTCCCCATTCCCTCATGAAAAAAATATCATACACACACACACACACACACACACACACACGTGCGCAATGTCCAAAACAACCAAAGGCTGGACCAAACACTAGAAGTCAGTTCTGCAGTCATTGCTGGGTCACCATGGCAACCCAGCTCTGACTGCCACGTTGAAGGCGCCTCAGCAACACAGCACTGACTACCATGGGGCTGCGTTCAGGCATGGTCAGAGGCTGGGAGAAAAAGCAAGGTCTGATCACAGCCGCTGTGGCAGTCAGTGCTGGGTTGATGTAATGGAAGTCAGTCCTGCAGTCAGTGAAATTAGGGTCAATTAATATTAAGTGAACAAAGGGTAAATTAATGTCTCTTTGGGAGGAGTTGAGAATATAAAGTACAGTGTAGAGCAATTTACTTATATTGTTTCATATAATATAAACTCTTTTCCTTTATTTAAAATGTATTTTATTGTTGAAAGTATTACAGATGTCCCTTTGTGTTAGTTTTTTTTTTTTTTCCCCATTGATCTTCTCTATCCTGCACCCACCCCCCTTCCAGGCTTTCACCAGACTATTGTCTGTGTCCGTCAGCTATTCCTATCTTAAAATCTAGAAAGATTTAGAGGGGGGAAATAAAAGCTATGCCAGGTAAATACTGGACAGCTGAAGTTGATGCATGAATACTGGATAAAGGCTTGAAGCCAAAACAACTCATGAGATAAAGTTAGTCACTGTAACATAACAAAAGGCTCCTTTCACTAAAGAGATAAGGTGGATCCCAATACTTATACACATAATAGAACAGTGTGAGGGTTCGGAATGAATCTCACCAAGATGTGTCTAAGTGGGATGCAGATTTTTTGAGCTAAGGGCAATTTTAGTTTCAGGCTCAAGTGAAAATTCTGCCCCTCCCTTTACCTAAAAAAAAGTTGAATTAGAGGTCTTGCTCATAATAGCACATTATCCTATATAATAAAAGGCTAATATGCAAATTGAACACCAGAACAACCAGTTGCTATGACATACACTGACCACCAGGAGGCAGATGCTCAATGCAGGAGCTGTCGCAGGTCGTCAGTGTGCTCCCACAGGAGGAGTGACACTCAGCCAGAAACCAGGCTTATGGCTGGCTAGTGCAGCAGTGGTGGTGGGAGCCTCTCCCGCCTCTCGGCAATGCTAGAGATGTCCGAATGATGGCTAAGGCCCACTCCCCATAGGGAGCCACCAAACATCCCCTGAGGGCTCCCAGACTGCGAGAGGGTGCAGTCCGAGCTGAGGGACATCCCCCCTCTGAGTGTACAAATTTCATGCACCAGGCCGCTAGTAAAACTATAAAACCACTAGTGAAGCTAAATTTCTTTTACTAACAATAAATTTTGCAGCAGGCAACATGATCGCCACACATCAGTCCAGGAGCTTATAAAACATGAACTACTGGAAAATGATTTCCCATTTGCTGGCTCTAAAATGGCTGGGAATACTTTGAGAAGAATGCTTTTTCTCAAACTAAGCAAGCATTTAAAAAAATGAGCAAGCATTTAAGATGATCTGTTGGCATTTTTAAGTAAAAAAAGTGGCATTTTAAAATCCTTAAAATAGAGAGGAGAAAAGCTACATATACTAAGATATAAGGACAAGCTTGATTTTTAATTGAATCCTAGAAACCTTGTGCATGAAATCTGTGCACAAGGTGGGAAAAGAGTCCCTCAGCCTGGCCTGTGCCCTCTCACAGTCCGGGACCCCTCGCTCCTTACTGCCCACCTGTTCACTGCTCCTTACCGCTTGGCTTACTGCTCCTTAAAGCTGCCTACACGACTGTGCTAGCCAGCCATGAGCCCAGCTTCTGGCTGAGCAGCGCTTCCCCAGTGGGAGCACACTGACCACCAGGAGGCAGCTCCTGTGTTGAGTGTCTGCCCCTGGTGGTCAGTGAGTATCACAGCAACCAGTCATTCTGGTCGTTCCACCACAAAGGTCACTTGGGCTTTTATTATATAGATTATTTTCTTACATAGTTGGTGATATATTTTCTAGAACTATCTCTGTTTGAATAGCAAACAATAATACATTATCCAGCCTACCCAGTGTGGCTCAGTGTTTGAACATTAACCTATGAATCAGAAGTCATGGTTCGACTCCAATCAAGGCATATGCCAGGATTGCATGCTCAATCCCAGGAGGGGATGTGCAGGGTGCAGCCTATCAATGGTTCTCTCCCATCATTGAAATATCTGTCTCTCTTCCTCTCTGAAGTCAATAAAAGTATTTTTAAAAACTGCATTACCCACACATTTAGAGAAGACTGACACAAACTGCCAAGTGAGAAAATACTCTATAATAAACCAAACACTGTTCAGATCCTAAAGCAGATTCCATAGTTACACATAGTACATGTAGTAATTACAACACATTAAAAATATTTTAAAACATACCTTTGCCAGCTTTATTTCCACAGAAAATAAGTATGGCTTTAGGAATGCATCACAACAGAGTCTATAAAAAATCGCTTCCGCAAGAAAAAATAAGGCAGGTGGATGATCATAATAAAAGGAAGCATGGTCCAAGGAAGTATAAAGTATATTTAAAGCTTCTGAAAAATCAAAAAGTAGAAACTCTATAATTGATAAATTATGCTATTTTCTACATGCTATCCAATTAAGTTTTACAGTGAACTATTTGCTCAGTTCCAAGACCAGACTGTAGTTTTAAAATATTTACATATTTTTTGACACCTCTCCCATCAAGTCAGTCTCCTTGCCCTTGAACCTGATCAGGCCTGCTTCAACCAATAGACTGTGGCAGAATTTACACGGCTGGGTTTCCAAGACTAGATTAGAAAAGGCAATCCAGCTGCCACCTGGATCTTTCTTTCAGAAAGGAACTTCGGAATCCTAGGCTGCCATGGAAGAAGTCCAGCTTTTTCAGAAGTCACAAAGCTTGAAAGGGATGAGACAGGGATGAGAAAGAGAAAGAGAGAGAGAATGCCCAAGAAGCTCCAAGCTGTTCCAGCCAACACAAAATAGATCACTGAGACACATACACAATAGTGTGGGAAATAAGACAGAATTGTATGACAAAAGACAGTGCTAAAGGTAAGTGCTATAAAAGAGAAGAGTAGGAAATCAAGGCAGAGAAAATAGGGCCCAGTGGAACTGAACAAGGAAGAATATTGAGTTTAGGCCCTAAAGAAAATTGCACCTCAAGTCATCACAAAGATTTGAGGAACTGTCATATAAGTATCTGAGGAAGAACAGCAAATACAAAAAGATTTGAGAAACAGTCATGTAAGTATCTGAAGAAGAACAGCAAATGCAGGGACTTGAAAAAGGAAAAGCCCTGGCAAGTTCAAGGGATGGGTAAGAGACCAGCATGGCTGTAGCATAGTGAATAAGTAGGAAAGGCAGCCAAGAACCAGATCATCCATAGCCCAGTAGCCCATAATATAAAGTTGGAGTTCTTTTTAGGTTAAGATAAAGAAAATATTTAATTTAGAATGATCTCTGCTGACTGGAGGGTAGACAGTGGAATAAGGAACCTCCAGTTCAGGCTACAGCCTACAGGGTACAGGCTGGACACTGATGATGAGAGTGTTTCAGTTGTGGAGCTGCTAGAAAGAAATCATACTTAGGGCTTTTGTTTGGAGTTCAATATTATAATGAGCTTTTGGCTGTGTGTAACAGAAAAACAGTGTCTTCAAATAACTATGCTTGTAACTTCACAAGATCCAACTTGGAAAGGTTCCGAGGCTGGTGAAGGTAACTGCCCCTCTATGTGTATTTCTCCATCTTTTGGCTCCCTGGTATACCTGATGATTGTGACGACTACACTAGCACTAGGCATTTTGTTCTTTGCACCACAGCACTGAGAGAAGAATCCAGAGACCATGGGGAGGAAAGGGGTGCTTTGTTCTCAGATATGTCTTTTTCAAAAGCAATTCAAAGAATAAGTATTCCAAACAGACTCAACTTCACATCTCTTGATCAGGACCAGGTCCTGTGACTACCCCATCTATCTAATCACTGATGTCTTAATTAGCTTAGCTCAATCATTATTCACCCCTGAGGCTGGGAAAGACCAGTCCACTTCTGAATCATGTGACTGCAGGATGCCTGAACAAAACTGAGGCTTACTTGACAAAGAGGAGCAAGTGGCTACTGGTTGCTGGTAAGTCAAGAGTGTTTACTTCCTTCTCATTTAAACATTTAATAGAGGTGAAGCTGTGGATGGCACTGTGACAAAGTGTCATATAGGCAAGCTAAATGCAAAATTGTCTTATTTTTCCTGTTGTTTGGAAGCTCCCAGGCAGCACTACAAAACCCAATTTACACAGGGAAATACTCTCTGACCTCATGCACTTCACATTCTAAAAACTCATTTTAAAAGGCACACACATAAAATTTAGGATAATGATAGAAGCAATTTTACCTCCTTAAAAATAATGGTTTTTAATTTCTTTTTTAGATTAGTTGGAGGGTAGTTTGAAAGGAGACATATAAGTGAGAAGTGATAAATGAAAAGGTAATGAGTAAAGTGGCTGATTAAAATAAGTGAAAAACTAACGGCCATTTGGTTAATGTTTTATGAGTAAGAATTCTAAAATGCAAAATCAAGTTTCTCTATAAGTCTCTATTGTAATTGAAAAATCACTAAATGACACTTTATATTACTTTTTAATTAGTTACTAATTTTAGAAAAAAGCAATAAAGACAATGCTAAGCAAAAGAGTTTAAAGCAATTTTGTAATTAAAAAGTTGAGCAAATTCATTAATTCAAAATTACAAAAGGAACTTTCATAATGAAACATTATCAGGTATTTCGATAGAGAAAGACAAATTTTTCTTGGATCCTGTACAATTTCTAAATATTAAAGTTCTCTTATTATACCTTCACTGCTAATTAAAAAAAACACACAGGCACACACACTTAGGGTATCTAGGAAGAATTTAGTTAAAGCACATACCATCTTGAATTTCTCCTTTGCATTGAGCCAGAAAGGATACTTCAATCCATGTAGTAGGAAGATGCACATGTTCCCCGGTGCCTAATGTGCTGAGACCCAATTTTCTCTGTGATGAGGAAACATGAAAGAGGCAAACAAACATGTACTATTTATTTATTTAAATTATCCCTTAATTATATGTTCAAAGTCATTCTATGAGGCTGATACTCTGTGGCTAGAATTTTTTTATTTTTTATTTTTGCTTTTATTATTTTTACATGTTGATCCTTTATGTAAACTGTTTTAGTATTAAAATGCAGAGAACGTTTGCTACTACTCTGATATTAGTTATTTGTTGAAAATAATTATCACTCTTCATTTTCTAGGGTTTTCTTCTATTTTTATCTCATTTCCCTTCCAAAAGGATGTATTTCTGATTTTTAAAAAGAAAATAAAAATATGTTGATGAAATGTGATTCAATAGGAATTAGTTTTGCAACAAACTGCTGAAAAATTCTAGCTACTGCACTGTAGATAGGCAGAAGTTAATAAATATGACAACCTCTGTGCATATAGAGTGAAGGTTAAGAAAAGCTTTCTTCCCTCTTTGGGATACATCATATCTCAGTTACTGTTTTTAAAAGACAAAGTAGAATTTTCATTATCAAAAATGTATTTACCAGCATTTGATATTTTGATGTGGGCTCTTTGATTGGTGTCAGCAGCTATATTCCCTAATAATTTAATAAGAATCTCACTCCAGAAGCCATTTGACATTGAATCATCTCTACATATAAAAAGCTAATATGCAAAATGTCCCCTCTGGAGTTCCACCAGGAAAACAGGAGTTGGATCACTCACTATAACATGCACAGACCACCAGGGGTAGTGTGGAACATTGGTGAGCAGCAGCAGTGGGGCACTGAGGGAGAGAGGAAAGAAGGAGATAAGGAGTCAGGGAGGTGGGGATGTGGGGAGATGGGGAACCTGATCTGTCCTGATCACCTATCAGGCCTAGCGATCTTACCTGTACATGAATTTCATACACTGGGACTCTAGTTTGATTAAAAACTTGAATTTGCATTAATATTTTTAACTCTGCCTACTTATAATTAAAGAAAGGTGTATTCTTTTTTTTTTTCTTTCAATATTTTAGAACAAATAATCATCCACCAACTAGAACAGAAAGTTCACATAACAACTAAACCAAATAATGTAACACTACCTTGCATTTGAGAAGGATTTTTCTAGCTAGGTCCAACAATTTTTCCTTCTCTTTTAGATTTTTTGTTTCATTGAATCTCAAGATGAATTCTGCCGTGATTGAAAATGGTGGCCTAAACAAAACAAAACAAAAATCAATAACTATAGCTATCACTTCTAAATTTTAATTAACCAACTTCTGATGGTTAAGTATAACTATTTTTTCTTAAAAAGCACCTTATAAGAATGTTTCACACAAAAACAAGTCAGTAAAACAATATATATTTACAGTCCTCCTAGATTAATCTTATCATACTTAGCATTTTTTTATTGAGAAACAGAATTCTCATGATGTTAATGAACTTTATAGCCTCTGGAAAAAAGTTTCTGGGATGGCTGTCAGAAATCTTGTTGGTATATGCCTCCTTCATAGGTAAAATCCAGCACAGCTTTAATTATAAAGACTGATTTATCTCCTTATATATGTCACTATTAGTTGAATTTAAGATAAACCTTTATCCCATAATGTAAGCTGAATCAGTCCAACATGGCTGGAGTGAGCAGGGAAAGAAAGATATATGTAGTAAGGTCAGAGTGACAAGTAGCCAGATTAACTCTAGATAAGATGGGAAGCCATTACAGGGCTTTGATAAAAGGTATGGCATGATTTAATTTAATTTTTAACATGATCATCCCAATTCTGGGTTGAGAATTGAAGTGTGGGGAGATAGATGTAGCAAGGGAGGAAGCACACATATTTAAGTGAGAGGTAATGGTGGCTTGGATCAGAGTTCTAGCAATGCAAGTAAAAAGAACAGTTTGGATATTGGATGTAGCTTGATATGAGCTCTAATCAGACTGTCCAATGAATTAGAAATTAAGTGTGAGGGGGAAAGGGAATTATGATTGAACTGAGTAACTGAAAGGATGGAATTGCCATTTACTGAGTTGGAGAATATTGATACAGGAGCAAATGTGGGGTGAGGGTAGGGAATAGGTTCAGTATTGGGACATGTTATGTTTGAGATGACCATGGTCATCCAAGTGACAGATAGATGAGTTTAATCTCAGAAAAAAAGTTTCATTCTTGATACATCATTTTAAAAATCATTAACATATATAAGATCTTTAAAGTCTTATGAATTAAAAGAACCCCATGAGGAAAGTATAGAGAGAGTACATAAGTATATAAATGAGAAGTGAGACAAATAAGTTGAGGTTGTAGGCTAGAAAATGAGCAGACTGATTATAATAAGGTACCACAGAATATAAGCTGGGCATGGAATCAAAAGTGACATCAAAGACATAATGAATAGATAGTAGAATTAATGAGTTATTTATTGGTGTAGGCAAATAATTGTTGGAGTCATGCTATTCAGGAGTGATCTGGAAGACTAAACATATTTTTACCCATCTTACTATATTCAGAATTTACTGAATTAGCTAATCTGTGGGATATAGAAAAGAAAACATGAATAGAAATTAGACTTTGCTTCTGATTAATTCACAAACCAATTGGGGAGACATATGTACACAAAAATAATCACAGTGACACATGATCACAGGATAGGCAGAGGTAATAGTATAATGCCTTGTAATTAGAACCAAATATAGATATCCTAGATAAAAACAATTAATGAAATAAGCAAGTTAAAGCCTGGCTGGTATAGCTCAATGATTGAGCATTGACCTATGAACCAGGGTGTCACAGTTTGATTCCTGGTCAGGGCACATGCCTAATTTTGGGTTCAAAACCTAGTTGCGAGTGTGCAGAAGGCAGCCGACCAATTATTATCTCTCATTATCGATGCTTCTATTTCTCTCTCTCTCTTTCTCCCTTTCCCTCTCCCTTTTCTTTTCCCTCTTCCTCCCCCTCTCCCTCTCTTTCTCTTCCTCTCCGAAATAAATAAAAATATTTTTTTAAAAAGAAATAATCAACTTTTTAACTGCCATACTAAAATGGATGTTCACTTGGTCATATATTTAGTAATACTTATTGACTATCTTCTATATATCAGGAACTAAGCTTGGAATTGGGGATATAACTGTGAAAAAATTTTTTAAAAAAAACCCTGCCCTCATGGAGCTTATAGTAAAATAAAGAAAGAATTGAGGTGATAGAACTTACAAAATCTCCTAGAATTTGACATTTTTAAATAAATAATTTCATTATTTTTTATGTTTTTATCGATTTTTAGAGAGAGACAAAGGGAGGAGGAGATGCTGATAGAAACATGGACGAGAGAGAAACATTGATTGGCTGCCTTATGCATGCCCCCTACTAGGGATCTAGCCTGCAACCCAGGCATGTGCCCCAGCTGGAAATCAAACCCTGACCTCCTGGTGCATGGGTTGATTGATACTCAACCACTGAGTCACACCACACAAGCTGAGTAACTTTATTCTTGATTTCCTATTATTTTGTATTTTACCTAGCACCTCTGTGAGTCAAACATTCTTCTAGCAATAAAACACAAGCAGAAATGAATAAAAAAGCAAATGTGCAATCACTTGCCTCATGGATTATATACTCTATTGGAGGAGAGTAGATATGCAATATCTACAAGAAAACAAAGAACAAGATGATTTCTGAGGGTGACTGCTATGAAGACAAAAGCATAGTAGTATGAAAGAGAATACAGGGCAAGAGAGCTATTTTACATTAGGCAATCAGGGAAGATTTCAAGGGACACAAATCTGAGCTGGGATGAGAAAGAGACCAAGACCATGGACAAAGAGAAACTGATGATAAATCAGAGTTAGCTAGGAGCTAGATCTTGCAGGGTATTTAGACCAGAAGGTAGGGTCTGGATTTTACTCCAGATGTAATGGAAAAACAATATAGACTAAACTAGAGCATGAAAGATTTAATTTACATTCTAAAAATATCATTTAGGCTGCTGTTCAGAGAGCAGGAGGAGGGATACTGATTAGGAGGCTGCTGCAGAAAGTCAAGGAATTAGATGATGGTGACTTAGTAGAGGAGAAAGTGATAGAGATGAAGAAACTGCTTAACTACAAAGGGCCAAGAATTCATCTCAGCTCTAAATCTAAAGCCCACAAAAATCCTTTCCATAATTTAGTATTGATGTATCTGTCTTTTAGTCCTTGCTGTAACTTGAGGTTATTAAGTTTTTCCTTATTGCTGTATATACAATTTGTTTAGTGAATTGTATATACAGCAATACAATTTGTATATACAACAAAACACCCTAAAGCAGAAAGCTAGCTTTTTACCATTGTGATTACCTGGTGATTAACTGATACTGAACTGTACTTTCTCTGTTTTACAGAGGCAGGGGTGGGAAGAAGGCTCAGAGAGGTTAAGAATCACACTTAAGATCATAGTTTTAATAGTGAGCAGAACCAATATTTGAAATAAGATGTCTAAGTCTTTTTACTCATGTTTTTTATAAGGTCCCTCAGAATATATTACAGTATAGAAATATATACTATGTGCATTCTTCTTAATAAAATAATAGTCAATGTGACTTAAGCCTATTTCTCCACTACCATTTACAGACAGCCCCAACATATCCAACATACACACACAGAAGCATACATACAATATTCAGGATTTCAAATACAAATTAAAATATATATTTTCTAAAATGAGATATTTTAACTTTTCATAGGCTCTGAGGAAAATGCATTTGTTTGATTTTATTTCTAAAGCACAGAAAGAAAAAAAAAGCCTCAGGATGAAAACAATATATAATTTAATTTCTATGCTTAAAATACACTTTATAAATAATTTAAGTTTTGTTGATTATTTTTCAATATGGATTGTGGCCTGTAATGAATCATAGAAAATATGGAAAGCCAGTTATTTTCAGCTTTCTGTATAGATATCACATACTTAATTGGTCTGCCACACTCATGTCAATAAATATATTAATGGAAAATCAATATAGCTATTTTAATCATTCCTTACCCATAACAAATAAATTGAGATTGTTATACAAATTAATAGTTATTTAATGATAAAGTCAATACATGATAAGAATCAAAAAGAAACTTTGAAATAGCAAATATAGGCATAATGAAGTGAATAAGATCTGAAAATAAAGATTTCAGATTCACCTACATATCAGTGATACTCAAAACCATAAAATTTCAAGAGGAAGAGTATTGAAGAAATGGGATATCTTTTGGACAAATTCCAAAGTTAGGAAATAAGAAGGAAAAAAGAAACAACAAATATGATGGAAAGAGATTCAGTAAAGTACTATAATGGAATTCAAATATATATATGTAATTTAAAATATAAACTCCTCCTCTGAGAATTATTCATTACTCCCTTCTGAGCCAGCATATCTAAATTCTATATTAATACCATATGACTCCAAACACCCACCCCACATCCAAGACTGAAGCTGGTTGGCTCACAATAGACATCTGGTTAAAGCAAGGCCAATCCAATCCTCTCTCAATGGATTTTAAATAATTAGTTAATATTTTCATTAATTGATATTATAGCTTAAAGGTGGCTTTTGAAGAAATGTTGTTCAAGACAACAAAACACCCTAAAGCAGAAAGCTAGCTTTTTACCATTGTAACCCTTGATCAATGTTTGTTGGATAATTTACTTTTGTATAGCCAGATTCCCTATCTTTTTAGAGTTTATAGTCAAGTGTAGATACAGACATATCTGTTGACCATTTTATCGCCAGTATCTTTTAGAGACCACATAGTGAATACTGAGTGAATGAATGAGGTCTGGCTATACCTTTTGCTCTCAGGCTCCACAAGATAGCCCTATATATTGTTCCATTACATTTTTATTTTGCTTCAGTTAAGCTGAATGTGCCTGTTCCATGCAAACAAACAATCCTAGATTGAGATACCAAAGAATGAATATAAGATGAAGATCATGACCAAAAATGCACATCTGAAACGATATGAAGGCTAAAAACACAAAGAGATTATTAGAGTTAATGTTAGAAAGTCAGTGGATATCTTTAGGAGTTTCATTAGATAAATAAAAGCAAAACCAAATTTAATAGTACTAATAAATACATAAAAAAAAAAAAACCTAGGTATTGGCTACATTTTGGGTAAGTTTGATATGGGAAAGTAGTGAAAAAATGGAATGGAAACAGACTGAGATTTTTAACAACCAAATAACCTTAAGAATTAAAGAATTACAAGGTCCTTTCAAATATGTCTATGACACAATTGAATGTATAAAGAATCCAGGAACAGATTTATTAAAAGACAAAGATTTGGTAATATAGGTATGTACAAAAATTTACTCTATAATCACTTCATCTAAATTTATCAGTCCTGATGCAGTGATCTTGGATTTGAGCTTTTGAAGTCAGACATTGGAAATATCCTCTGTCATCCATGATACATGTGTAATTGATTATAGCATCTTTTCATTGTGAATATCTAACAGACTTTACTATATGAAACCAGAAATATGGGCCTTGGATTCATTTAAAAAATTTCTATGATTTTATATATTCTTCAGTCTTAGTAAATGGAATACTGTCTTAAGTCTTGAAAATGCCTATTTCTACTTACTAATTATTTATGAAGAAAACTAAACAGATAAGAGTCAAGGCGGCTACTAATGCACCTGACTGAATTTTTAGCAGAAATTTAGAAGAAAATTGAAGACTAAAAAATATTTACAAGTGTAAAAACTTACTTTTCTAAATGTTCTATATGCTCTTATACTTACAATCATTCTATTCTGCATTTGGTAACAGCATCAATGGTCCTTTCAAGGTTGTTTGTAAGAAGTCTATTCTTAGAAAAATCTATACTTCTAAAGCTTAATGTGAAGTCTCAAATTCACTTATTACCTGCAAGACTTCCATGCCCCAAACACTGAGCTGCCCCTCCCCTCCAACATTGGAGCAGCCAAAGGTGGAGTGACACAACCTGGAAGAATGAATTAGTAAGCAACTATAGGGTGAATCTTGACCAAGGAAGATGCTAGACAGAAGGGAACAGAAGAGATGAGTCCTCTTCATTTCTCTATTCTATGTTCTACTGTGAGATGAAGATTCTTCTTGAAATTGGTCTTGACAAGTCCCATATGTCAAGTATGTCAAGCTGTGTCTCTCTATGTGGCAAGTTATGATTTAGTGATTAGCATGGCAATAATTCAAAATTTCTTGCCTCATTTTCTGTTAATTTATTAACTGCATTTACCTTCTACAACTGAAATCAAGTATTAAAATCTTAATCCTTTCTCATATTCTACCCTATAGAGACTTGAACCAACACAATGGTATAAGCCCAAGAATAAGAGGACTCTGGGTTTAAAATCTTGCAAGACCCAACATATTTTGTACAGATAATCTTATCAGTAGTTGCTGATACATTATTTGGGATAATATATCCTAAAGGAAGCTACACTGTAATATATTGGATGTGTTCATGCTTTTTTTGGCCACCAGGTTCCTAAATTATCTCCAGTATCTTTTAGAGACCACATAGTGAATACTGAGTGAATGAATGAGGTCTGCCTATATCTTCTACTCTCAGGCTCCACAAAATAGCCCTATATCTTGTTCCATTACTTTTGGCTAAATCACTTGTTAGCCAACCCAAATGCTACAAGTACAGATGTCTCAACCTAAAATTAACAGGTCTCATTATAAGATGTTAGCCATTATAATTTTATTAAAGGCTTATAATAATTCAGATACATGAAACAAAAACTAATATTGTTCAAATAACAAAAAACCAGCATATAAATGAGTCTAAAAAAGTTTCTTCCTGGTGCTTGACAGCAGACATTTAAAACCCTCATACAGAGCCATATTATATTTAAAAATGTATATATATAAAAGTCAAAATTATATAGATATACACTATAAATATATAATATTTTTAAAATATTCAGAATATGCAATTGTTGAACACATTTTACTAAATATAAAAGTGTCAAAAACATTAATAAAAAGGAAATATTTCAGGCTTATTAACATTTCAGGAATCTCTGAAGACTACAGCATCCTAGACTAAAAATACACATGCAGCTTCTGTAACAAAGATGTAAAATAATCTTAATAGCTTGCCTAAATCTTCTTAATATAAGACTTAGATTCCCTTTAATTTTTTCCAGTCAGCTAAAATTTGTATAGTATATTAAATCTTTTGGTCTTTTCCATCTCTAGATGATGTAAAAAAAAAAAATAGTAAAACATACTATACCTAATGAAATAATCTTAGTTATAAAATAAATACTGGCAAAATTGTGTCATCTAAACCAGTAATCCATTGTAAGGCTATGTGATTCTCCCTTTGGTTCAGAAATGTATGGATTTCATTTGAAGGATTTACATGGGTCCCTTTGTGTGTCTCTAACAGAACATACTCTGAGCCTTCAAAAACTCATGTTTCTAAGGAAGGATAAGTGAAGCACATTTAGTATGAGGCCTATGACAATTCATGCAAACCTAAGAAGAAGAAAAAAAGAAAAACAAAGATGATGATTCTTTGTGTAAGTTAGATCTCTACTTCATCTCAAACAGCTGATGCCAGGGACAGAATCTAATTCTCTTGATACAAGGGGTCATGGAGAGAATATCCAGGATGTTTTCCAAGTGACCATATAGTCAAGAGAAGGCCAGGAATTTCAAAGTGTGGGAAACTTATTGGAGGTTTCTTCCACATTGTCTATCATCCCAATTCTTTCTGCCTAATCCCAGGGAGCTATAGAGAAGGTAGCCTGGGTGCCCAGCAAAGAAAGAAGAAAGGAAATGTCTGTGTGTGTGTGTGTGAAGATCAGTCTCAATACAGATTTATACCCCAGGCAAAGATAGATAAATGGCCAGGAACACTTTGGCAGCAAAGTTAGTTTCAGCTGTCCCAACTAGTAGCATCTACAGGTGTCTGGCAGAGAACAAATACAAGATCATCTGCAAGATGACACAAACACTTCTCTCCCCCACCCCAAGAATAAGTGGGAAAGGATAAGCCACAACATAAATGAAAACAACAAAAATAAAAAATTTACCCAGACTATAAGCATTAAAACAATCAAGACACAAATTGTACAACTATCATACTTATTCTACAATATGCTTAAAGTATCTGCAGGCTACCAGATACTCTAAGCCTAACTTATATTTGCAGAAAAATATTACTAGAAATATAAGATATAATTACTAAAATTGAATGGATAAATTTGGTAAGCAAAGAGACAATTAGTCATGCAGAAAACAGATCATATCAGAATAAATTCACAATAAAAATATATAAAAATGGAAAATGGAAATGAAAGAGTAAAGGATGAAAGAGTAAAAGATAAAAGAGTAATATGAAAATTAACCAACACTCTCCTCCACAAGCCATGCCCACCAGCCACACCCACCAGCCAATCAGAGCGAGTATGCAAATAAACCCAACCACAATGGCTACAGCCACAGAGAGCAGGAGGGAGGCATTTCCCCGGCAACGGAGGAAGCCAAGCTTTCCGCCTGGCCTTGCCAGCGTAAGCCTCTACTCAAAACTACGAAGATTCAATTATAGAAGGTAAACAAATCCAAATAAAAATGGCTGCCATCACAGGGCAAGAAGGAAGCTTGGCTCCGCGCCAGGCTACAAAGTTTCAACTGTAGAAAGTAAATATATCCCAGATATCAGGGCCTCAGCTTGGGTTGCTGTGGGGTGTGGCCGGCCTGCAAACCACTATAGGACCCTCTCTCAGGCTGCCCCACATCTCAAGGGAACCCCCATCCTGATTCGGAACACCCTTCAGAAGGGCAAATCAACTGGCCTCCACCTGTGCACCAGGCCTCTATCCTATTTAATAAAAGAGTAATATGTAGATTGTCCATCACTCCAGCATACAATATGGCTGCCCTCATGTGGTCAAAGATCCTACCCACAAGTGGACACAAGATGGCCACCAAAAGATAGCCAGCAGGGGAGGGCAGTTGAGAGGGACCAGGCCTGCAAGGGAGGGCAACTGAAGGTGATCAACCCTGCAGGGGAGGGCAGTTAGGAATGACCAGGCTGGCAGGAAGGGCAGTTAGGGGCAATCAGGCTGGCAGGGGGCAAGCGGGCATCAATCAGGCAAGGGAGTGGTTAGGGGATGATCAGGCTAGGCAAGTGGTTGGGAGCCAGCAGGCCTGGATTGTGATTGGGCCTAAATGGGCAGTCAGACATTCCTTGAAGGGTCCCAGATTGGAGAGAGCACAGGCTGAGCTGAGGGACAACTGCCCCCCACCCCTTCCTGTTGCCCCAGTGAACAAATTTTGTGCACCAGGCCTCTAGTGTGAAATATAAAATAGGATGGTCTTATATGCACTTAATCAAGAGTCCAATAAGCAGAGATAAGAGAAAATGGGTTTACAAGGTAATATCTGAAGAAACAATGTCTGATAATTTATCAGGAATTATGAAAGACATAGTCCATAGATTCATCAGGTTTAAGAAATCCAAGGAGAATAATTTTTAATTACATTCAGACACATCACAGCAAAACTGCAGAAAATGCAAAACAGTAAAACATTTTTGAAAGCTCTCAAAATTGGGGAAAACACATTAATCCTAAATAAAATAACAAAATTTTCACCCAACTTTTCAACAGCAATAAGGGAAGCTGTGAATGGAACGACACCTTTGGTGTGCTGCAGGAAAAGAATAAAAGTAATAACAGACCAAAGATAATTCCATATTCAGCCTAGCCAGCATGGTTTGGTGGTTTAGCATTGACCTATGAACTACAATGTTACAGTTTGATTTCCAGATAGAGTATATGCCTGGGTTGCAGACTCTATCCCCAGTGTGGGACATGCAGGTGGCAGCTAATCAATGATTCTCATCATTGATGTTTCTATCTCTCTCCCCCTCTCCCTTCCTCTCTGAAATCAATAAAGAAATATATTTTTTAAATAAAAATAAAAAATTAATTTTCCAGACTTCTGTATGACAAAAGGTACCACAAAAACAAAGTTAAAAGACAAGCCAGCCAAAACCGGTTTGGCTCAGTGGTAGAGCGTCGGTCTGTGGACTGAAAGGTCCCAGGTTTGATTCCGGTCAAGGGCATGTATGTTGGTTGCGGGCACATCCCCGGTGGGGGGTGTGCAGGAGGCAGCTGGTCGATGTTTCTCTCTCATCCATGTTTCTGGCTCTCTATCTCTCTCCCTTCCTCTCTGTAAAAAATCAATAAAATATATTAAAAAGACAAGCCAGACTGAATGAATTAATAATAAATATTTAAGAATAGCAAGTATCAATTTGAAAAGACAACACAAAGTAAATTGGTCAAACACATGAGCAGGCAAGTACCACTTTGGCCCTACTATACCAGCAAATATTAAGAAGTCTGACAATACCAGGTATTGGTGAAAATGGGGGAAGTGATATTTTCACTTACTGGTAAAGAAAATGTAAATTGATTCAAGCACTTTGGAGAGCAATAGCATCAAGTTAAATTTAAGAAGCAAGGCATAAAAAATTCACTTCAATGAAACATACATGTACACAAAGAGAAATGTAAAATAATTTTCACTATAGCATTAACTTTATGGGAAAACAATTGGAAAATAGGTAAGTAAAATAAGAAGAATTTACTATATTTGAACATTATGCCACTGCTGAAGTAAATAAAGAAAATACATCATTAGCAATATGACTTGAATTAAAATCATAGCATTACCTTTTTAAAATCAAATTATAGATATATGTTATGATTTATCTCTGTATATAATTTGTGTAATTACATAATTATATTTAAAATCATGTGGAAAATATAATTTTGTATTTGGGTATTATAAAGTAGAAAAATAAACTGTAATTACATATACCACAATTATTATTATAGTTGGGAGAGCATGTTGTCATAGTTTCAAGTTGATCTGTTGATCTAGTCTTCATTAAAGAAAAATATTTGAAGTAAACATAACAATATTTGACCTCAACCAAAATGATATATAATAATGTTTTATTATATATTCTATTTTTTTAAAAATTTTAAATTTCTTAATGTCACACACAATTTTTAAATTATCAACAAACTTTGATCTAGTAACTTCATTTTAAGACATTATATCCTAAAGCAATAATTTGATGCAGAAAA
Organism: Pipistrellus hanaki; assembly: GCF_964339955.1. NCBI lineage: Eukaryota > Metazoa > Chordata > Mammalia > Chiroptera > Vespertilionidae > Pipistrellus > Pipistrellus hanaki. The sequence continues at coordinate 57,473,380 of NC_140506.1, forward strand.
ACATTCTACTGCAGTTTAATATAAAATAGCAAAGGATTTAATAATAACTAAAATGTTTCACAATGTAATGGTTATTAAATGCTTTCTCATGTGTTTCAGGATTATTATGGCAACTTAAAACATATATATAATTATAAAAGGATTACTTATTTTAAACAAACGTAGAACTTAAAATTTTAGAAAAGATTAATAAAAATTACCTATTTATTTAACAAATAGTAAATTTTAAGAATTTTTTTATTCTATACAGCATTTATATTGATGTACAAAATAGCCTGTAGTTATACCTATTGCTCACATTGTATTTTCTGAATTCTACAATACGTATAGGTCTACTATTTTAATAATATGAAAAATTTTTAAACTTACTTTGATTTATCACTCCTCTTTTTCTTTTTCTCTTGCAAATTAAACCTTGAGACTTTTTCTTTATAAGATGGAGCTATTATTCCAAATATATCAGTCACAGGTGATTTCTTAAAAGGCATATTCACAGATCATAAACCTAAAGAGAAATATTAAATTGTATATTAGAATACAAATATACTCCCATTGCCACATAATATATTTCATGTAAATGTATTATTTATGAGGAAAAAGGTGGCAAGAAGGAAATCAGGATGAAGCATGAAATAGTATTAAGGAAATATTTAAATTTAAATTTAAAGTGTCAGACTTACGATTCAAACCCAACTTTGAATCAAAAACCCATGTTCCATATATTGTTACTATTATAAAATTAACATTTCATGTAATATTTAGTCTTTATTGAACTTTACCAGTTTTATTAGTAAAACCATTGAAAGAACAGCATGGCATAGTAGTTAAAAGAATACAACCAGACTATATACTTAACTGCTCCGTGCCTCAGTTTCCTCTCCTGTACAAAGAGAATAGTACCTTTATAGCATTGTTATAAGAAAGCCTATCTAATAAAAGAAAAACATGCAAATTGACCATATCTCTATTATGCCCACAAGCCACACCCACAAGCCAATCAGGAATATGCAAATTAATCCAACCAAGATGTTGGTGGCCACAGAGCTGAAGCAAGCAGGAGGCTTGGGTCGCCCCTGAGAGTGGAGGAAGCCAAGCTTCACTCTGCCCTGGCCTCTGCTCAAGGCTACAAAGTTTCAATTATAGAAGATAAATAAATCCCAGATACCAGGGCCTCTGCTTGGGTCACCAGGGGGTGTAGCTGGCCTGCAAACAACCACAGGCCCCTTGCCCATGCCACCCCATGCCCCAAGGGAACTCCCACCCTGATCCAGGACACCCTTCAGGGCAAACCAGCCAGCTCCCACCCATGCACCAGGCCTCTATTCTATTTAATAAAAGAGTAATATGCAAATTGACTGTCACTCCAACACACAAGATGGCTGCCCCCATGTGGACACAAGATGGCCAGCAGGGGAGGACAGAGGGAGGAACCAGGCCTGCAAGAGAGGGCAGTTATGAGCAATAAGGCCAGCAGGGCAGGGCAGTTGGGAGAGACCAGGCCTGCAAAGGAGGGCAGTTGGGATCAATCAAGCCTGCAGGGAAAGGCAGTTGGGGGGGGGGGGAATCCAGGCCTGCAGGGAGGGCAGTTTTGGGGACCCAGACGTGCAGGGGAGGACAGATGTGGGGAATCAGACCAGCAGGGGAGAGCAGTTAGGGGTGCTGAGACTGGCAGGAGAGGGCAGTTAGGGTGACCGGGTTGGCAGGGCAAGGTAGTTTGAGGGGACCAGGCCTGCAGGAAGGGCAGTTGGAAGTGACCAGGCCAGCAAGGGTGGGCAGGTAGAGGTAACCAGGCTGGCAGGTAAGGGCAGTTACGGGCAATTGGGCCAACAGGGGAGAAGTTAGGCATCAATCAGGCTGACAGCAGAGTGGTTAGGGGGTGATCAGGCTGGCAGGCAGAAGCAGTTAGGGGCAATCAGGAAAGCAGATAAGCAAGCAGTTGGGAGCCAACAGTCCTGGATTGTGAGACATCCCTCATGGGGTCCCAGATTGAAGAGGGTGCAGGTTGGGCTGAGGGACACACATCCCCGTGCACGAATTTTCTGCACCAGGCCTCTAGTAGATTAATATATGTAGATTGCTTAAAATAGCCTGGCTCATAAGAAGTTTTACATAAGTGCTTGGATCATTATTAGATTATTATGCTTTCAGTTTTTTAAGGTTACTTATAAATTTCTTTTTATGTCTCCTGTCTTTTTACCATTTAGATTATGCTTTTTCTGCTTGCCCTCATATCCAGATTTATTTTTCTTTTGAAGCATATCTAAGCACGTTTTATAGGTGTGAGACCAAAACTAAGGCACTCTATTTGTGTTTAGTATATTTAGTATGTTTAGTATATTTAGTATGTTTAGAATATTTAAACAGCAAAATAAAATAACAAAATGGGTAGTCAGAATTATATTGAATTATTTTGCATTTCATTTTTAAGATATCCGATTCTTAACACATATCATTATATTAGTCAAGGTTTTGGCAGGAAACGAATGACACACTTAAATGGGGTAACTGAATAAAGAGACTTTCCAATGATGTTGACAGTTATTTAAATAAAAAAGAAAAGGAAATCCGAGATGGTGGTGTTCTCAGGGGCTGGCAAGAAGGGAGTAAACCATTACCACTCCGAGGACTCCATTCCAATCGTCTGCCTATGCTTTCCCCTGGTGTGTGACAAGGATTTTTAAAACATGCAATAACTGACTATTTAATCAGGTGCACTGACCTTTTTTCCCTTAGATTGTCAAATTTAAAAAATGACAACTATAGTTGTCTGATGTAAATGAATCAAAATTATACCTCTTTTTTTGTCAAATAGGAAAAAAATATATTTTTGTTGTCCCACAGAATTTTAGCAATTAGTTTATGTGCCATGAGATGAAAAAGGTTGAAAATTGCTGAGCTACACCAAACTAGAAGCTAGAAGGTGTAGGGCAGAGTCCAGAAGAATAAAAAGTATATCTGGAAGGGTAATGGGAAAATAGCACAAATAAATTATAAACTCAAAACATCATTATCTATTCCTATTAGCTATAGTAAATTTTGCTTACAATAATCGACACCTATTAGAAAATAAAGCAAAAGTTTGTTTAAATATAATGAGCTATGTATAGAAACATCATTCAAAGTGGACCTAACTGTAATATAAGTTATTCTCAGAATAAATATATTCAGGAGTTGTTGCTTTTTTTGCATCTGCTGGTAACAGAGTAGATATTTGGACGATCCACTCAAAATGCAAGTTCTATACCACTTTGCTGATAAAACTTTCCCAGATGGGGTGAGTAGAAAATGTCAAATTGCTGTGAAAGTTTCTTCATGATTACTTTCACTTTCTGGCTTATTTTAGGAGTACTTAACTTGATAGTAATAATGCTAAACCAAAAGTAGTATGTGAAACACTATTTGAAAATATTTTTATATACAACAGAGACAATATGACTCCCTAATGTATTTTATGGGTTAGAACTGAATTTGACTAAGAATAAAAGAAACAAGCCCAAATAATCTCAAGTTTCCCAAGAGAAAATAACAATGTCTTCATAAGTGTTTTCCAAAGAGGTACTGGAATTAAACCCTCAGTGGGATGAACAACAAAAAATAAGATTTTAAATTTCTCCTCCTCCATACCAAAAATAATCAAACTAGAGAACCTAATAATGTTATCAACTTTCACAAAATTTTTCATCTTTTTGTAAGAATATTCTTCATAAAATTCTCAAAACTTAAACCTAAAACTATCAACAGAGTCCAAAACATAAAACTATCAACAGGGAATCATTATTTTTGTTGCTGTTGCTATCTGTAAAGTAGGATCCAGTCAACCTTCATATGACTAGTATTATCATTAATAGTATTACTGTTATTATTACATGTGCAGTCCTGAACCTGATGAAAACAGCTCTATACTGGTGCTCTGTCCTAGAAGAGCATTAACCATGCCTGAGGATAGGCAGTCCAGTTTTTAAGAAGACTAAGCACTGGTTGGCTGCTCTTAGGGTACTAATGCCATAGGATAACTTAGTAGTAATTAAAAAAATCCAATATTCACAGTACATGAAGGACATGCACATTTTGCCGAAGCATGACTAATCAAACAAGAAAATCTGTATAGCCAGAGAAGGGATTGAATGACCTACTAGCTGAATGACCAATTCAGATCAGGTGGATGAGTTATTACAGGCGATCTGTATTAAAAGAAAACTGTAAAATGTATTTTTCTCAGTTAACTGTTTTCTACATCTTCTCCTGGACTTCTTGTAAAAAGTAGAATTTTCAGTATTTGTTCTCTCATCCCTCATACACACATACAATGAAACATCAGTGATAAACACATGTGGTGATGAAAATGTAGTATGTTCTATAAATAAAAGTATAAACTTAATTGTGAGATAGCTGCCACAGAGATCCAGAAATCCAAGGTCTGAATGAGTTCAGGCTTATTGATGCCATTAACAAGATATATGTTTCCAAGTCTCTTGAAAATATATATCTAGGAGAGGAATTGCTGAATCATGTGGTAACTCTATGTTTAATCATTTAAGTAACTGCCAGATTGTTTTCTAAAGTGTCTACACTATTTTAATTTCTCACCAGCAGGGTATAAAGGATCAGATTTCTCTACATCCTCACTAAAACATTATATTTTTTATTACAGATATCCAAACAGGCCTGAAGTGGTTTTGATTTGAATTTCCCTAATACCTATTGACTTAATCATCTTTCCATGTGCTTATTAGACATTTGTATATCTCTTTTGAAGAAATGTATATTCAGATCCTTTGCCTATTTTTCATTGTATTGTCTTTTTATTATTGAGTTGCAATGTATAAAAGAGAAAACATTTCTTTTTGCTAAAGGCCATGATACCACATCTAGATTTAATACTTGACCTACTTGGTGTTTCAAACTCTACCAGAAATAGATTTTTAATCAACCAATCTCAATATCAATATCAATGAGGTAACCTGTCATGTGGGCCCTGTCCAACCCTACCCCCTCATAGGCAGAGGAGGCAATCGCATGGGAAAAAAAAAAAAAAAAAAAAAAACCAGTTGTATATTTCTTTCCCCCTAAAAGAATATGTCTTGATCAGAAAGTCCTTTTTCTTTTAATAGCTCCCCTACCCCACCTTTTTTCCTATGTAAACCATTTATTTGTATAGCTCCTTGGAGCTCCTTTCTAGATGCTAGATGGGATGAATCACTTAATAAAGCCAATTAGATTTCAAATTTACTCAATTGACTGTTGTTCTTTAGCAAATTGTTCTTATACGTATCAGATACAAATACCTTTTCAGATGTATGATTTGCAATAATTTTCTTCCAATCTGTAGGTTGTCTTTTCACTTTCTTGATGATAGCTTTGAAGAGCTATATTTATAATTTTTTATAAAGTCCATTGGTTCTATTTTTGTTGTTATTGTATGTGCTTTTTGTTGTCCTATCTAAGAAATCACTACCTAATCCATGTTGAAAGATTTATGCCTGTTTTCTTCTAAGGATTTTGTAGTTTTAGCTCTTACATTTAAGTGTTTTTTTTTTATCCATTTGAGTTAACATTTGTATATGGTATGATACAGGGTTCCAACATCATCCTTTTGCATATGGATATCCAATTGTGCCAGAACCATTTGTTGGAAATTTTTTCCTTCATTGAATTATTTTAGCACCCTTATCAAAAAGCAATTCTATTTTATTGAAATCTATGTTATCATGCCAACACACATTGTCTTGATTACTGATGCTCAGTAGTAATTTTTGAAATTGAGGAATGTCAATCTTCCACTTTGTATTTCTTTTTCAATATTGTTTTTTCTATTCCAGGCCCAAGATAGACTTGCCAAGTGAATTTTAGGATCATATTATCAACTTCTGCAGAGATCAGTTAGAATGTCAATATGGGTTGTACTGAACCTGAGGATCAATTTGGGAGCATTGCCATTTTAACAATATAAGGTATTCTTATCCATGAGCCTAAGTTGTCTTTCCATTTATTTTTGCCTTTTTAAATCTCTTTTCAACAATATTTTGTACTTTTCAAAATGTAATTTACATTGCCTTTGTTAAATGTATTCGTATTTTATTCTCTTTGATGCTATAAGTGGAATTTTTCTTAATTTATTTTCTTTTCAGTGTGCTAATTGCTACTGCAAACTGATTTTGTCTATATATCTTACATACTGCAAGCTTGTTAAACATTTTTTTTAGATCTACTAGTTCGCAGTAGCTTCCTTAGCATTTTCGATATGCAACATCATAAAGAAAATGTATTTTGTGGAAATATAGTGATTTATTATCTCCTAAAAACTATTGTGAAATAAGTTTGGAAAACATTGCATTAAACAAAATTAAAGGTTTGCATAGTAAAAGACATCTCAGAGTTATTAACATGCTCCTGTGAGATGCAAATCTCCCTGAGTAGCAGTAGGATATACATTTGTTGCTAAATTTTACCAGAGAAATCTTTAGGACACTAAAGAGTTCTGGAATCTCATGCACAAAAAATTGGGGGAAATTCTAATTTATAAAATTACACAAAGTACTTATTAAGCATTTGTTTCAGGCACTTTACTAGGAGTTCTGGATGAACAATGAATTCCAACAGAGGATCACTTAACCAAATTAACCATGATAATGAATGATTCTGATTATGAACCAGTTACTCAAAGGAATATAACATTGTTTATCAAGATTATAAGAGTTCATGCCAAATAGTTCTTATTGAAATAAAAAAATCTAGTACTCACCTTGAACCTAAAGAGTTATTTGAGACATCAAAACAAAGAACATATATGCACTGAAGAGGTATATTTCACCTGCTCAAATGGCTCCAGTAAGCTGTCTGGTGCTTGGCGGTTCTTTAAAAAAAAAAAAAAAAAAAAAAAAAAAAAAAAAATCAACATTAATTCCTAGTGTATTTTTGTTAAAGCTCCAGTTAAAATAAGGTTAAAAAAGGTACACTTGTTATTTTTTTTTTTCCTGAGAACTAGACAATGTTAAAATTATAGCCAAGCCTTTGGATAGGTAACCTGCATTACAGAATGTAAGATATAGACTATAATCTTAAGAAACACAGGATAATTGGACCAAAGACCACCAAAAAAAAAAAAAAAAAAAAGATATAAATCAGACATAATGTTGAAATAAGGTAAAAAAAAAAGTGAATCCTATAGTCATCTCGCCTCCTCCTATAAATTTTTCCTAAGTGAATAACTTGTACCATCTTCTCAAGATTGCCTTTAAAAGTTAATTGCATTTAACATCATCAGTGAACAAAGAGAAAGACAGAGAGATGGGAGGGACAATTTCACCTATTATACAAGGACTTGAAAACTGTCCAGCGAGGTACACTGGCTTCTGAAATAAGGCTTGCCAGAGGAAAAGGGAGTCCCTGTCCAGAGGAAATTAAAAGAATTCGCCTATTAAAAGCAATAAGTTCTTCCAATTCTTTCCTTTCCCCAGCACAAAAGCTATTTCTCTATCAGGTGACCTGGTGGCTGACCTCCTCCTTCCTGCCTTCACAGGATGATTTTCACCTTAGATTCTTAGGGGCCAGGATGGCTGGCCTGCCTAGGGGCTGGAGTAGTGGAAGCTTCTTCCAACAGCCACAGCTATGGACCCCTCCTCCAAAATAGGCTCAGTGATCCTGTGTGGGTTTTTGTGGATCTCCCAGTTGCCCAGGAATGGTAAGTGTGGTGATAACCTTAACTGAGGTCCTCAGAAACAAAACCTAGCAGTCACACACAAACTCAGCCTTAGCGTTGCTGGGGACCAAGAATGGTTGCTAAGGATGCTGCAAGAGCCACTCCTTAGAGCCCGAATGTTGTTCTTTTAGTGTATCCGGACTAGGTTTAACCAATTAGGACCTTTAAGTGCAATTCCACCGTCATTTCCCCCACCTTCACCACATTTGGGTTCAATATCAAATGAATAGATGAAATTATACATGAAAGACCTTTCTTAGCTTTAAAATATAATCATAAAGCACATAGTAATGATTCGGCTTTAATATTATACATATGTTAGCTATCCAGCAGTAGCTGCAGCAAGAATTGGTATGACAGTGCCTGTGTCCCCTCAATGCCTAAATACCTCCACCAAAGCCTCGTCCCCCGAAACACAGTATCTACATTTAAAATTCAAACAGCATATTTATACAAAGGTAGCTATTTCTTTTAACCAAATTGCTGTTCAAAGACTCCTTTTACATGGAAAATATGTGTCTGATGCAGATAAACAAAACATCCAGGGTGTTCTGTAAGTATTAACCACAAGGGGGCAAATTTCAATGCAAAAGAATGCCAGTTTTTGAAGATAGTATCCATTAATATTTTCTAATTCAACTCCTTATAAAATTTTCTACCAAGTGCCAAGCAACTTCAACTTTAAAAATTCCACAAATTTTGAGGAATTCTGATTAACTTTAATTTATAGAGATTGTTCTTTTTAAGTAAATTGCCTTAAAATATTAAGAACTTCAAGACAATTTAACTGATGAAAACTTCAGATACATCAATCCAGAATTGTTTCTGTTCATAACAAGCACCAGGTAAATCTTGTGATTTTTTAGCAAATCTTTATATTTTAAGTAGAAAGTATTAATCCAAACCCATAGAATGTATAACACCAAGAGTGAACTCTTAAACTGTGAATTTTGGACAATTATGATGTATCAGTGTAAGTTTCATCAATTTTAACAAATGTACCAAATGGTTGGTTATTGATAATGGGGGAAACTAGACATGTATGAGGGAAGGGAGAGTATACCTCTTATTTAGTTTTGTTGTTGTTGTTTTGTGTTTTTGTGTGTGTGTGTGTGTGTGTGTGTGTGTACTCAAAGCTATACTAAAATGTAATAAAAATTGAAAATTAATTCACTTTAAAAAGTAATAAAGTTTGAAAAAACAGAAATTACAATATCCAGTCCCAGGTTTCTGTGAAACACATTTCTCTTAAAAGGTCGGTAAATTGAGGATAGAACAAAAATAAAACTAAGATATAACAGAGAGAACAAAAATATAATTAATATTAAAAAGAATTAGTAGGGAGAAAAGGCTTCTTTGATCTAAAATATGATAAATTTGAGACAATGAATTAAGAGTGCTTATCATATTCCAACTAAAATGTATATGGAAAGAATGTTATATGCATTTAAAAATAGCTTGGTGGACTTTATTTAAAATTTCTTCTAAGAGATCTAGGGGAAAATATTGAAAGCATTAAAAATACAAACTGTTAAATAGGGTACTCACAAAGGAATAAAAAGCACGTTAGCTAAAATATTCTTCTCCAAAATATAAAAATCAGTCAATTCTACAGAGCATTATTTTTTTTATATATAACACGTCATTTCCTTTTTTTACTTAGAAAACAGAATTTTAATGTGAGGTGTCTTTTAAAGATTTACTGCAATGAGTGTTTATACTCAAAGCAAATATTCTCTAAGATAATAAGGTATTCAGTTTATTTGGATCTTATACTTAAACATATTAAAACAAATCCTAAGATAAGTAAACAATCACTTAGAATTCTAACATTTTCACATGGTTTCATTGACTATGAAATGCAAAAAGACTATAAATGTTTAAGTGGCATGATCTGTAAAAATTACACTGATACGACCAAATGATCACAAGACATGAGTAACTATGGAAAGCTATTCTCCAGGACTTGAAAGATTATTTGACCCATCATTTTAGAGGTGGGGGGGAGGGGTACGAGGGAGGGAGATGAGTTAAGTATTAATTAGGAGGCTCTACATGTAGATAAGAAAATTCTAAATTAAAGTATCTTAAGACTATTTTAGATGTTTATTTGATATTGAAAAGGTGACCAACTACCAAAAAGTACTTCTCTTCTTCACAAATATCCATATATCAAGAATTTACACAATTTGCCAAAACCGGTTTGGCTCAGTGGATAGAGTGTTGGCCTGCGGACTGAAAGGTCCCGGGTTCAGTTCTGGTCAAGGGCACGTATCTTGGTTGCGGGCACATCCCCAGTGAAGGGTTGCAAGAGGCGGCTGTTCGATGTTTCTCTCTCATGGATGTTTCTAACTCTCTATCCCTCTCAATTCCTCTCTGTGTAAAATCAATAAAATATATTTTTTAAAAAGAAAGAATTTACACAATCTGGTGGTGGGAGGAGGGATGGGGGGACCTAGAAACATTTTCTTTTGCCTGAGCACGTACATTTCTAAAAAGAAACTCTGAAGTCCTGACTAAAGGTGTCAGATTGCAATGAGATGCTTGAATTCTTTAACACACTGCTCACCTACCTTGTTTCCCCGAAAATAAGACATCCTCCGAAAATAAGACCTAGCGCATGGAAAGATAAGACATCCCCTGAAAATAAGACCTAGCGCGACTTTGGGAGAAAAAATTAATATAAGACACTGTCTTATTTTTGGGGAAACAGGGTATTTCATGTAAATTCTGCCTCAATACAAACTGAATGGGTTTTCCTAATGAAGGGTCTTTACAATCAGCATTTTCATAGCCCATCCCGAAAGTCTCAGTCTTATTGGTAAAGCTGTTTGAATCTCTGTTTTTAGTGCAATTGCTGTAGAGTGATTGTTTAGCTGACTGTCTTCAAATAATTCTATGCCTTCTGTTGCACAGGATTCAGGTTCTTCTGGCTGGTCAATGGACAATGGTGCTGTGGATGCTACATCATACTCAGAAATTTCAGGTAAATTACTTTTATCTGCCTTTTCACTTTCAGCAGCCCATTTGCTTGCAACCCCAAGTTCTTTTGCAGTTAGCCTACTGGGTTTCTCTAACATTTTTGATGAAGGAACACTTGAAAAGCTTGAGGGTGAAGTGTCTGTCTCTTGATGTTTTCAAAGACTGAATACACTCAGTGGCCATATTATTATGATCTCTGAATGCATAATAATCTGGTCACTCGGGTGTGTGTGTGTGTGTGTGTGTGTGTGTGTGTGTGTGTTAGAGGCCCTGTACATGAATTCATGCATGGGTGGGGTCCAGCCAGCCTGGCCAGGGGGATGGAACATGGGTGGTTGCCTGACCTATTTGCTGGTCGAACTCCTGTAGAAGGGGACAATTTGCATATTAGCCTGCCGGAAACAGATCATTGTGTCACTAATAGAAGGATGTAAAAGGCTGGTCAATCTTGAAGCTCTGAAAGGTCAGAGCGAACCACTCCCTATCTAATAGAGACAATGGTGAGGCAACTTCCCCATTAATAATCATGTAAATCCTTACTGATATGATAATCCACTTATTACCTAAGGGATATGGGTGTATCCCAAACCTGCTTAAGGGTAATGGGTGTATCCCATAGTCTCAATAGAAGGGATAGCAAGGCCAGAGCCTAGTGGTAGTCCCCCCACTAGAGGTGGGGTCCTGTCTGACCCCCCATATCACCAAATTAAATATTTTTAAATTAAAAACATTTTTTAATTTAATTAAATGAAAAGTCTCTTTTCATTTGTGTGCGGCTTTCTCCAGAACCCAAACCCTGAACCGAAACCCTGAACTACAGGGGTAGTGAAAGGGGCTCCCACATTACCCTGTATTATATAGGATATACACCAAGTGGCCAGATTATGCGTTCAGAGATAATAATCTGTCTGCTCAGTGTAGGTCTCTCTTTACTTCTATGTTGAGACTGATGGAAAGAGTTAAGTTTTACTTCTTTCTGGAGAGTAGCTTCTACTACTGACACTGGAGCCAGATCTGCTGTGTGGAGAATCCTTTCTCAATGACCAATCTTTGCATGATGTAAAGCTTAGAAACTTTTTCCTCTAAAGCCATCTCTTTTGTCTCTATATTCAAGCTGACAACTTCCAGAATGATAGCCTCTTGTTCATATAACCATTATCCTTTCACATTTCACTTTTATGACTTGCCTTTTCATGTCCTTTGCTCACATTTCTATTGATTTCCCTTTATTGGTAAGAGTTCTTTTTTTTTTTTCTTTCTTTTTTCTTTTTTTTACAAAAAAGTTAGCCATTGTCTAAATCATATTAAAAATGTGACATTTCCAAATTTATGACTCGTTTTTCAATTTTGATTAAAATGTTTTTTATTTATTTAGAAATTTAAATGTTCTATGGTCAAATTGATTAGTTTTTCCTTTCATGGCTTTTTACTTTATTGTCACTTTTAGAAAGTTTTTCAATCTATTTGAAAAATATTCACCTTTTATTTTTTTCTATATTAAATATTTTTTTAAAGGGAAAAGTACAATATATTAGAGCTGGAATTTATTTGGGGATAAATTGCAAGATGGGGCCGTTATTGTTTTTCCCCTCAACTGGCTACCCAGTTGTCTTCCTTTTCATTATCCATCCTTTCTTCACTGATATGAATGTTGAAGTAAGGTAGCAACCATACTTAGGTAAAAACTGCTGTTTGAATTTTAACCCTGCTATTCTGGCTTCAGCACTCCCTTACTTGCTTAAACAATAGGGTAGTTGCCTCAGCTTCCAGATTGAGACCTGGAAGCAAAGCAATTTTCCTGTGCCTGTGGACCAGGACCTCAGCAGACTGATTCCCACTGACTCAGTAGCTCCAGGGGTAGAAACTGTAGATAACCTTTAGAGATTACTAACTCTGCTTGATTCTGCTCCTGTAAAACTTGCTTTGGCAAGATAGGGTCACATTCCAACGTCTAGCAGGATGTGGCTGGGACTGATCCTGCTGGCTGTTCCCAGCATTTAGAATTTAAAATTTAGAACAAAGGAAAATTTTTGTGGTTTAGACCTTTAAAAGGACTGCCTACACCTGGAACGGCGAGGTCGATGAGTGCCGTCCTGAACTTATTGAACTGATTAAGTCCTTGCTTGCTTTTTTTTTTTTAACCAATTAGCAGCCTCCGTGGTCTTATTTTTGACTCCAGGTTCGACCCCAGAACAAATGTAAATTATAAGATGCCGTTGCTTTCATATTAAAAGCATACACATATATACACACACACACACACACACACACACACACACACACACACCTTTTCCTCCTCCTTTTAATAAATAAAATTTTGGATCTGAGCTAGTCCCATCTTTGAGCCAATATTCCTAAGGAACAGAGAAATGTTTTTTATTGCCATGTCCTGTAATTAATATTGGTTACATAGTAACTTGGTACTGTACTCAAGGAATATTGGTTACACATTTTAAGGGAAAGACTACATACATTTTGCCCAAGCCCCATCAAGAATGTCAATCCACTTAAGACGAACCCGGTTATCGCTTCAAATAAAGGTTCCCTTCTAGAAGATTGAGAACAGTGCGTCAGGGTTCTCTTCTGAAAGCCCTCGGAATGCTGGGCTCCGGTGGGGGGAAGGGACACAGGAAGAACCCATGGTAGGCTCAGTCAGATCTATGGACAGGGACTCCGCCCGAGGAGCCCTTGGAGCTGATGAAAACAGGTATTGGGGTCATTTTAATTCTTCAACTGAGGTCTTAATTTTTTTTAAAGTTATAAATACCCTGAGTGATGTAGATGCAGCACAAAATACCTTCAGAAGACGGTTTGTGGGTATTTTGTGGCATTAGAAAAGCAAAAATGCTTCATTTCCTTAAGTCCCTGAGAGTAGTTTATGTTGGCGGTGAGGAGCCGTAGGGGACAGAAGAGGGGGTTCTCTCCCTGCACCTTCCTTTTGAACGCTTACCTACGCGGTCCACATCCCCTCTGGGCTCCTGGGCCGACCTTCTCTCCATTTTACCCAAAATGCCAAGGGCGGGAGGCAGCGTTAAATGTAACGGTACGAATACCCCGCCCCTCGCACCTGAGCAGCTCCCCTGCGGCAGGTGAGGCACCTTTTTTGATGAGAAAAAAGACCGAGATCGGAGGCCTTTGCCTGCTGAAGCGGGACGTTCAGGCTGAGATCTCAGCGAGTCAGATCCCGCGAGGCCTTAGTTACCATTTCCCTAGGAAACGCCTTTATTCGACCTTCTCGGATCCAGGTCGTATCACCGTCCATCCCTGTTCCCTCAGGGCATTTCTTTGGTAAAGTGTTCCCTTAACTCCCGCCGCCTCCCCACTCCCTCCTCCCTAAGGGTGGCAGTTTGAGGGTGGGCTCCGGATTACCGAATCGTCTCCCTAGCAACCGCGTCCCCGAAGACCAGACCGCCGGAAAGGGCTGTGATCACGTGCCCCGTGAACTTCCGGATTCTCAACGTGACTTCCGGTTGTCAGTTTCTCCGGGCCCGGTGGTGGCGGCCGCGGTGGAGGAAGAGCAAGAGGAGGAGGAGGAGGAGGGAAAACCGCACGGCCCCAGTGGTGGTGGGCTCCTGAGGGCTCGCCTCGCCCTGCCCGGTCTGCGATGCATCCGCGGCGCCCGGACGGGTTCGATGGCTTGGGCTACCGCGGGAGCGCACGGGACGAGCGCGGCTTTGGCGTGGCCTTCCCTGCAAGGTCCTTCAGCTCCGGGCCGGAGCTGGGCCACTGGGTGACCACTCCCCCGGACATCCCCGGGAGCCGCAACCTGCACTGGGGCGAGAAGAGCTCGCCCTACGGCGTGCCCGCCCCCGCCACCCCCGAGGGCCCCGCGGAGGAGCCCTTGCCCGGCGGCGGCAGCAGCAGCGGCGGCAGCGGCGTGCCGGGGCCGAGCACGGGTGAGGGGCGCCGGGGGCCAGGCCCGGGTGTGGGGACCGGCGGGGCGGCGGCCTGCGGACCCCAGACGCCGCGCTGAGGGTCCCGCCTTCGGGGCCTCGGGTTCTGATCGCGTGCCACACCCAGCGCCCTCCCCGTGTCCTCTGCCCTTGAAGTGGGCCTCCTCTCTCTTCCTCACACAACAGATGTATTCTCCGGGGTGACTTCCAAAGAAACCAGACATCTGCCTTAGCTAATTAAGTGGGCGCTGTATTTACATGATGTGATTAATTGTAGCTTTGTGTTCTGCAGAGGTTTTTTTGTTTTTATTTTATTTATTTATTTTTAAATATATTTTATTGATTTTTTTACAGAGAGGAAGGGAGAGAGAGAGAGAGCTAGAAACATCGACGAGAGAGAAACATTGACCAGCTGCCTCTTGCACACCCCCTACCGGGGATGTGCCCTTGACCGGAATGGAACCTGGGACCTTTCAGTCCGCAGACCGACGCTCTACCACTGAGCCAAACCGGTTTCGGTCTTTTTGTTTTTATTTTTTTTGTTTTTTCAGTATGGACAGGCTTGGGCTCAAACCTGGCTCTACCTATATTAAAAGCTCAGAAACTATGTCAACGTCTGTGAGCCCTCCGTTTTCTCATTTTTAATGTGGGCAGAAGAATATCAGGGTTTTTAAGGGTTAAATAAGAATGCACAGTACACTGTGGAGCACCTAGTAGGCTAAAAATATTTGTCTTCTTCCTTTCCCCCTTTTAATTATAGGAGTTGAGTCTGTTTTCTAAATCCCAAAATACCCCCTGGCATCAAACCCCTTTTTGGTAGAAGAGAAAATGTCTATACTTCCCATTTTCTTCTTTTAAAACTTAATGGTAATATCAAATTGAGCCTCACTCATATTAAATGATTCACTTGAAATACATAAAGTTATAATTTTATTCTTATTTTTAATGAGCTGACGTAACACTTTCTACTTATGGAAATTATAGATCCTAAATTCAGGTATCCCATGGGAACTCTGTAAAGATTTATGGAGTTGAGAAATATACCCACCTTCTGCTTTTTTTTTTCCTGACCCAAAAATTCCACTAACAAGCAAAAATCACTGATACAGTTTCAAGATAAGGCTTTAAATTCAAGACATACGGTAATTCTTTGCAAAGGATTGTCAGAAAATCTGTCTTTTAATTGCAATACTTGTGATTTAGATATTCTCAACAACTTTTTTTATTCATAAAATGGAAATAATGGCACCCTCTTCCCATTCTCCTGAAATTGTTAAATGAGTAGATTATATTAAATGTAAATGTAAGCATATTTATCATTGAATATAAAATGTAAGTATATTTTAAACATCAGTTTTATCCTCATTTCTTCCATTTTGACTTGTAGGTATAATACTATTTATTTGATTGGGGATAGCTAGGAGGAATAGACTTTAAATGCAGTATGATGAGCAAATGATGTGGAGGGGACCAGTGATTTAATGTCATGCAATTAGCATGTTCACTCTGTTTTGTTTTCTTTCTGTTGGTCCCAAGAGGAGTACTGGAAATTTTAAATGAAATAATTCAAAATGCATATATACTTGCTACATAGTTACATTCTTAGGCAGTAAAGTTTATTTTTTCATAATTTATGCTTTAATGGTTACAATGAAGACGAGCTCTTAATGTAACTAGGGCTGTTGTTGTTTTTAGCAGCAGTAAGGCTGGTGAGACTACTTTGCAAGGTTGGGTAGAAGCCTGAGATCATTATACAGTTAACAATATTAAACCTTCCTAATACCTTCCAGAAAATATGGTATTTTTTATCACTATCAGGGGATGATCAGGACACGCAAAAAGGGGAAAGAACTGAAAGGAGGAAAATGCCTTCAGTGGGGCAAAGAAAAGCTATCTTGCTTGTACGTTTTCCAAAATAAGGGTGAATCAAATAATATCCTCAGATACATGTTTACATGGCCTTGTTCTGTCTGTAAGGAAATTGTGGGTTGCTTCATTTAAAAGAGCAGAGATGAGAGAAGGAAAGATTGAGGAAATAGGACAAGAGAGGAGAGAGAGAGAAGAGATTGAGAGCCCTTTAGTGCCAGTTTTGATTATTCTTTCAATTTAATCATTTCCTGGTGTTTTATTTGTGACTATTGGTTTAACATAAATGCTCTCTACCACTAACAGTGAATGACTAATTTTACAATATGGTAGGTAAAAGTTGTTGGTATATGTACCAGAGCTTTCTACAGAAGAAAATTGTATGTTGTTTCCAGTCAGAAGTTACAAACTGGTAGCCCATAGATTATACCTGCAGATATGTTTGATTTGGCCCACATAGTGTTTTAAAATGGTTACCAATATTTTTTATTGAAATATAATACATAAAAATAATATATTTTTTAAGAAAAATCACAGCTTAGAAATCAACCCTGATCCCACAGTCCCACATTGCAACAATGAATTGGAGCTGAAGAGCAGTTGTGCCTTACAGCTTGCCACAAACGCAACAGAGTTCTTCACTCATTCAAATGACTTCCCTGGCCCCTATCAGAATTTGACTTGGGGACCTGGAGTTTAAATGAATATCGTGTAAATAAAAGAAAATATTTTTTGTTGTTTTTGCAGTAAATCTAAGTATTGATTATGAGTAATCTTATTTCTTCTATTTTAGAACAGTTGAGTAGATTTGCTGGATTTGGTATTGGACTTGCAAGGTAATGTTTTATCTAAATTTTAATTTTTTATAGTTTTTAATGTTATAAATGATTAATAATTTCCCTTTAGATTGATTCTTTGTAGCAATAGATTAAGTATTGAATAATATTTTGCAGAGAAAATTATTTAAAATTTATAAGTTTAATTTTTTCCCTCAGTAAGGATAGAGAATAGCCATTACATTTTATAATCACAAAATAATTTTGTAAGGAATATTGTTAACATCTTCCATATGTATCTTTCTAAAGAATAAATCAATTCTAATCTTGATTCTTCTGCTCCAAAAACCAAGTAATTTTACATTGAATCCTTTTTAAAAATTGAATCATAACAAGATATTTAGCAACATGGAGTCTAGGTTTCAGTTATAATCATCATTAAAAGAGCATCATTTTTATTTTTTATTTTTAATGATTATTTTGTATTAGAAAAAACCTTTAGTCTTGATTAATGTGACCTTTAGTGAATACTGTTTCAAAAATACTGGAATTACACAAAGGCTGACATATGTTAACATAAGTCATTGTTTTAAACATTTTAATCAAGAAAAAATGATCTTATTAGAATGATTAAACTTGAGGATGTTAATGTCAATAGAAATAAAATTTGTGTAATAACATTTCCCTTGTGCTATAGTTAATTTTTCTTCAGCCTCACCATTTATACTTTAAAGTCATTATCGTCCTATATAATAAAAGCCTAATATGTTAAGTGTCTGACTGTTTGTTCAACCATTTGACTAGTTGCTATGATGCGCATTGACCACCAGGTGGCAGACGCTCTAACCTGTAGGTAAGCTTGCTGCTGGGGTTTGGCCGATCGGGACTGGATGAGAAGGACCAGACACTCTGGAGCCCTCCCTGGTCCCATCCTGGCCAGCCAACCTCCTGCAGTCTCTCCACAGCTGGCTGGCTGGCCCTGATCAGCCCTAATCAGGACTGAGCAGGCGAGACAGGCTGGACACGCCCTGGAGCCCTCCCTTGGTCCTTCCCTGGCTCCAATAATGTACCGGTGGGTCCCTCAGCCTGGCCTGTGGGGATCGGGCAGAAACCAGCTCTCTGACATCCCCTGAGGGGTCCCAGATTGGGAGAGGGTGTTCTCAGGTGATGCACCCCAGAATCTGGTTCCCTCCTCTCTGGTTCCGTGTGCATCACCTAAGAACTACAGCTGCCAAGTCACCACAGCTGGGCAGTTCCTGCATTGAGCATCTGCTCCTGGTGGCCAGTGCATGTTATAGCTACTGATCAGAGCATCTGCCCCCTGGTGGTCATTACGCATCATAGCTACCAGTCAGTGGCTTAGGCATATATATATATTAAAAAGGTAATATGCAAATCGACTGAATGGCGGAAGGACCAGTTGCTATGACACGAACTGACTACCAGGGGGCAGATGCGCAATGCAGGAGCTGCTCCCTGGTGGTCAATGGGCTCCCACAGGGGGAGCGCCACTCAGCCACAAGCCAGGCTGACAGCTGGTGAGTGCAGTGCTGGCGGTGGGAGCCTCTACCGCCTCTGCAGCAGCACTAAGCATGTCTGAGTAATAGCTTAGGTCGGCTCTGGGACATCCCCTGAGGGCTCCCAGACTGCTAAAGTACTCAAGCTAGGCTGAGGGACCTCCCCTGCTAAGTGCATGAATATTGTGCACTGGGCCTCTAGTATAGTGTGTGTGTGTGTGTGTAGATGTGTGTATACACAAGCAGGCGTGTGTTACTGTTAATATTTAAGCCACAGTTGTAATTAGTTGGTGGGGAATATTTTGAGAACTACTTTGTATCTAAAATACTAGTTAGTTACCATGATCATTGAAATCTCTATAACTTCAGTGCAAAGTATATCAAAAACAAAATTTATAGAATGAGATTCATGAAAAATAGATGGCTCTTCTGATAGGAACTTTGTGCATAGGACATCTGAAATAATTAAAAGGGGCATTTAAATTTTCTAGGAAAGGAGTTTCCCATATTAATATAGAAATGTCATTTCATCTTTATATTATACATGTTAGTATTATATATTGTTTCCCTTGATTATCTGTTTCCAAATCTGGCTTTAATTCTTTTCATATTGAATTTTGTTACTGGTACAGTGATTTGCAAACATGATATTTTTAAATTGTTTTTTGATTCTTCAAACAAATGATTTTGGAAACATATGTTATAAATTTAACCTATATTACATATATTTATAAATTATTCTTATATAGTCTCTTTACAGAAAATGTACTGGCTCATCCTTGCATTGTTCTACGCCGCCAATGTCAGGTAAATATACTTCCTTTGAAATAATCCCAACCCTGATATGAAGTACATGTGTCTCCAATGAGAAGGGACTAGACTATGTGCTGCATCCTAATACTTTTAAAAAATTATTTCACCTAAGTATTGGTTCTGACCCCCCTTACTGATTTTATGATTTACTAATTGTTTATAGCTTATAGTTAGGAAAACACTAACCATTGGGAGACACATAACTCCTGTTCCCTGAGATCTTTGTGGTTCCTTAATGCTCTGCCACACTAAATGTAATTTGACTGTTTGAGGAAGCATAAATACCAAACCAAAAGGCCATATTACGTATGCTATATTATTGTGTATATTGTGCATTGATCTTTAGGGTTGTATTTATATAACCATATGTATTTTACTTTTAATAAGTTATTTAAAGCACTTTTAAGAGTAATTTTGCTTTGCTAATGTGTAATTTATGATGACCTTAGAATTGAACTTTTGTATATAATGTGACTCCACAGTATTTGTTTCATACCCTTGTTATTTTTTACAAAACAATAATAGAAAATAATTATGAAATATGTATATTTTACAGGTTAATTACCATGCTCGGCAGTATCATCTCACTCCATTTACAGTCATCAATATTATGTACAGCTTCAATAAAACTCAGGTGAGAATTAGTATATAGACTTTATTAAAATTATTTATGTGTCATTTTGTCTTAGTAATAATTAAAGCAACAGTAATTTCTTATAATTTAGTTAATAAAAATATCTTAACTCTTGTACTAAAACTAATGTAACACGATAAGGGCATCTTTTGGTGTTACTGAATAATCAGTGAATTTACACCTTTGCCAAAATTAATTAAATATTAGGGTTATTTAATCAGTATTGGAGATACTCAGTTAATTGGAATGTTCATCTTGGCCTAAACGTAGGCTACCAACAAATATTAAAATAATATTAGAAATTAATTTAGTAGTTTTCCACTAAAATGTCCTTTTAAATAATGTCTCATTGGAAATATCAATAAGCATTCAATATCAAGTTTTATTAAGTCCCTTTTTTTGGTGTTTCTTATTTAGCAATTAATAAAAATAACAATAATTTTTGTTTATTGTAGGGACCAAGGGCCCTTTGGAAAGGAATGGGAAGTACTTTTATTGTCCAGGGAGTCACACTTGGAGCAGAAGGAATAATTAGTGAATTCACACCTTTACCAAGGTACCTTTTTGGCATTTTCTCAATATTAATGTCATATTAAAAATAGAACAAACTATGGTAATTTCTAATACCTTGAATTTAAGAACTTGATTTTAAAAACTGAAGTAGCTAAGAGAAGAAACAGAAAATAAATTTAATTGCTATCTTAATTGAATTAGCATATGATAAAGAAAATGCTTCCTGGTATAGTATTTATTGAAATATATGTCTTTCATTTCCTGCTGCTGTGTGTCAGCAAGCAGTTTCACAAACTTTTGACATATGTGTACCCCTTCTATAATTTTCGTAACGCTGAGTACCCTCATACTCATGAGAACTTAGAATTAGGCGCAGCTAAGCACGGTGCAGTGCATATCCCCACCAAACTCCGGTGCAACACGTACCCCCACCAAACTCTTCCCGTACCCCTGGGGGTATGCATACCACACTTTGGGAAACACTGAATTAAGGAATAAACACAAGTATGTGAGCAATTCCTGCTCTTTAAGTCACTAGTTGATGAAGGAGACACATGTAAACAAATTACAGTACATCATTATGTGTGCTGCAATTAAACAAACCCCTTTCAGAGCCCAGGGGACACTTTGCATAGTTATTGTTAGGATTTCAAAAAAGAACTGAAATCTGAGCTAAGTCTTGATTTATGGGCAGGAATTGACTTGGCAGAGAAGGAGAGGATTCAGTGTAGAGGTGACAGCATGCCCATTGGAGGTTGGAACATTTGGGTAATAAGTGTCTTATGCTACGAATAGTGGGTATGTATGGAGTGGAATAGAAGGAAAGGGGTTAAGATGTTAAACTGAAGCATGGCACTGCCTTTGTAAGAGATTTAGGTTATTCTCTGTGGGATTGGGAATCGAAGGTGTTTTTTGTCGTTTCTTTTTGTTAACATGGGTGATTTGATCAAGGATAATATTCAAGTGATGTTGTGAAGGAAAAAAAAAAGACCGGTGTAGACTGAGACTTGTGCAGAACTGTCAGTAATCTAGGCCAGATTGAGAAGGATTTAAACTCTGGATAGAAAGCAATGAGCTAGAGAGACATTTCGGAAGAATATTTGATAACTGGGGATATGTTGGGAATGGGCATATGGGAGAATGAATTGTCATCAGTGACTGAGATTTCTAGATTATAATCAAGTTGAAGAATTCATGAAAGAGAATAAGTTGGAACTGGGGAAAAAGATAAGGAATTTAACCTTCAATAGATGATGTTTGAGATTTCTGCAAGACATCTAGGGGGAACATATCTTTAAGTAGTTGGAAACATGGGTCAAAGTCTTTGAAAACATTTGAAGCTGCAGGCATAGCTTTGAATGTAGTGGTATAAAAGTAGCAGTTGAAACATTACGATGGATGAATTTTCAAAGGTGTTAATGTAGACTAAGTGACAGAAAGTGGACCAAACACCGAATCCTGAGCAATGTGTGAGTGCACACGTGTGTGCCATGCCTGAGTGTGTATTAGGAGAGGTAATTGAGGGGAGTAATAGGAGATGATCAAAAAACTCATCGAAAATAGCAGCATACTTTAGGACAATAGTGTCATCGAAGCCAAGAGAGGTGAATTGGAATTGTTAGATACATTTGGAGGGAGAGGGTAGAGAAATTGGGTAAACTTATTTCTGCACCTGTTTTCTCCCTGCAACAGGATACAAGGTCATTAGATGAAAGAAGAATGAGGAAATGCATGAAAAGAATAAGTTACCTAGGTTCTCAAACTTAATATGTTCCTGAAGGCTATTAGAAAACTGAATCATGTTTTCCCATAGAAATAATGTAAATCAAATTAATCTATTCCAGACCCCCAAATGATTCCCTGTTTTAACCTTTCTTATCTATAGTACATATTTATTACTGTTTAATCTATAAGTAAACACTTTAAAAACAAAAAGAACATTAAATGTAAGTGAAAATTTAACAAAAAAGAAATGAAAAATTTCCTACTAATAAGCAGCCACAACAACAAAAAATATTCACAGTATAATTTCCTGAGATGTTAACGTGAGGTTTTTCGGTAAAATGACTTATACTCATGCATTCTCTCCTTCGTCACCTAAGAGTTCAGTGACTGATTATATAGGTATCATCATGAAAGGGCTGTTGGTTTGAGAAGTGAATTGTTCAAGATGGGAAATATTCAAGAACCAGATTCAACTGTATATGTTTGGGACAGTCACAGCTACTATGTGTAACAGAGGGGGAACCTTACTAGGGATATATGAAAGGAATGTGAATCGGTAATATTGGAAAGCATAAATTTGTGTAAGTGCTATTTGGTAGGAGTCTGTGATTTTCCGCTATCAACACTAGATTCCAGAGACAGCATTAAAGATTGAATGGTTTGCTAATGTAATTGTAGTGATAGAAATGTATTAGCCTTAAAAGGTACTGAGGTGGTTCATCTTAGTACAGTGTAAAAAAAAAATTTTTTTTTGAATGGTTTGTTGATCCAAAGGTGGCCCCTGGCAGGTAAATGTTTGGGGTTGACAAGGAAGTGAAGTAATTGCACATAGAGCCAACTGACATCTCAATCTTGGGATTCAGTCTTTTATAAGGAAGAAAATGAAAACAGGCAAGACTGGTAGTAGGCTTTTTGCCAGTGTTTACTTTTAAAGGACTGTATAGTCTTGAAGGTCTTGAAGTTCTTTTAAAACAGCTTTGCTAATTGTTATAACAAAACAAAATATTTAGCCAGCGACAAGTTTCCCATCTACTTTAAAAATCTCAATTTATGATGTTGGCTAACTTTATTCACCTATTGCTTTTTATATCACAGGATAAAATGAAAAGTTAGTTCTTGAAGTCCTGCCAGAAACACAAAAGTTATATAAAAATTTAACAAATTTCAGGAATTTCTGTATGGTAAAATATAAAGAATTCTGTATTTGCAGCCAGACACCATTGGTCTTGCCTATACCACTTTTTAGTTCTAGGAACTTAGGGAAGTAATGACACTTCTCTAAAGCACAGGTGAAGTAGTAACTTTCACTCCAGGTTGAGGAGAAGGAAAAAAGAAATGGGAAGGCACAGAATTTTATCAATCTTTCTCATTCTGTAGATACACAGACACATCAGATTATGTGGACATTTTGAATCATATTTAGGAAGACATAAGAGGTTACCTTTGTTGTATTTTATCTGGATAATTTTGGTAATACATCCCACTCATTAATTAACATATTTATTTAACTATTTTTTAAAAATATATTTTTATTGATTTTACACAGAGAGGAATTGAGAGGGATAGAAAGTTAGAAACGTCAATGAGAGAGATACATGGACCAGCTGCCTCCTGCACACCCCCCACTGGGGATGTGCCCGCAACCAAGGTACATGTCCTTGACTGGAATCGAACCTGGGACCTTTCAGTCCACAGGCCGATGCTCTATCCACTGAGCCAAACCGGTTTCGGCCATATTTATTTAATTTACTAATATTTTCTGAGCACCTACTATGTTCTAGGAACTGTACTAGAAATCAGATATACAATGAGAAGAAGAAACAAAAGGTACCTTAGGTCTAGTATAAGGGACATACATTAAGTAAAATAATCCCAGTAATGAATAACTAAGTACCAATTGAGATTGTTGTGGAAGAAAAAGAATATGGTTCTGTGAGAGTATTAAAGGGTTAGGAACAGTGTCAATAATAAAATGACATGTGTTTGTGTAGATTATGTATTAAATATGTACATTCGTCTATCAAGTGGAAGGAATACGAGTGCCTGATGGCTGCTGAAAGGACAAACAAGTTGCCAATTAAAAACTGCACTGGACTTAGTATCATGAAGGTCGTGGGAACCTTGGCAAGAACTGTTTTTGTTGGAATAGTTGGGTAGAAACCAATTTGGAGTACATTTAGAGGTGAGTGGGAAGTTAGGACATGGAAATAGCAAGTTGGCTGCGATGAGAGATGAAAAAAGTAGCTGAAGGTGAGAGGTTTGGGTTGGGTTGAGGGAAGGTTTTTTAAAGAGGGAATCTATTTGAGCATGTGAAATGAGAGACAATGGAAATTAAAGACTGCTTAACTATAGAGTTATTTAGACAGTGGGGAGGAGGGGGACAGGGCAGGCTGGAGAGGATCAACGGGGAGGGAAGAAAACATGTTAATATTGTTAATATGTTCAACAATAAAGTATTTTAAAAAAACAAAAATAAAAATTCTATTGTTTTGTGTAGATTATGCATTAAGTAAGACTATTAAATAGAAAACTATTTTGAGAAAAAACAAGTCACTTCTCTCAATTTTGTTGCTTGTTTGAAGGGTAGTTTTTGCTTGTGAAAACTGATTTAAATGTATTTAACACAGGTTTTGATATTTAATAATGAAACATAAAAAGGTTTAATCAAAGTAGGTTTCTACACTACCCTCTTTCCTGAAGCACTTACATGTGCTAATTTAAATTTCTAGAGCTATGGCAATAAGTTTTACTCATTTTATAAAGGAGTAGAGAATAGATACAAGGAAGAAAGTCTTAATTTTTTATAATTCTAAATTTCATTTTTCTCCCTTTTACCTTAATAATCTTACCTTAATAATTAGTTTTGTATTCAAAGGGAAGGTGGTCCTGTCCTTTCAGAAACATGCCACAGATTCATCTGTCCATAATGTTAATAACAGTTTCATGCTTCAAATCAGTGTCATAATGGCCTTGAAAAGAGTAATAGTGCCCAGATGATTGGCAGACCACGAAGCATTTTTTTTTTATAATAACAAAGTCACTGTCAGTAAGATGAGAGGCCTAATTTTTATTTTTTGTATTTTTCATCTTAATCATTAAATATCATTTCGGCTTTATTTTTCTGTGGTTGTTCAGGCCTATAGTATTCCAGTATTAATCAGAATGTGACCCAGAAGGTTCTCTAGGGTCTTATAAATCAGAGAAGATTATTCTATTGTCTAAAAATTTCTCTGCAGACTTCTCAGTCTCTTAGAAAAAATGTAGGAAAGTTCACATACCACACGTGCTATAATTGTACTGAGTCTGTTTTTAGAGCACTTACATTATTAGTGATTAATTATCTTTGCCTTTTTAATGTAAAATATATTTATTTCTTTATCTCCTTATGATTCTTATATTCGCTTATTTGAAATAGAAAATGTTTTTATCAGTTTCCTGCTGTGGCTATTGGGCAGTGAGTGTCAATTTTATCAGGGGAACTGATAGTAGCTAGTCTCCTCTTTATTTTACATCCTCCTTTCTTTGTTATTCTCCCTCTCCCTTCCTCCTCCTTCTGCCCTTCAATCCCCATTGTCTGACTCTTCATTTACTCTTCCTTTTGCTCTCCATATTCTTTCTCTTTTTTTACTTTTCTCCTGATACAACTTTTTCCTTTTTTGTTCTTCTTTCAGCTTGGCTCTCTTCTTTTTCTTCTTTTTCCTGGTTTCTAAAGATAACCTAAATATCAGGAAACACCCAGTGCTAGATCGTGGTTCCAGATCTGGTGTTTTTTCTGTGTCTTTTGAACATGACCCTTTTTGACTTTTATTTTCTCAGTAAAACAAATGCAACAACACCTGCTCTGCTGCTCTCACAGGATTCCTTCTTGTATCAGATGAGATGAGAGGGAGCAGAGGCAGAAGCAGACTTCACGTCAGAGACCAGGGTTTAGAGCCCTTGTTTTACTACTAACGTTATTCTGCATATAGTTACTTCATTTTGTTCATTGTTTTTTATTCCCATTCTTTCATACTTTTTAAAGCTTTATTTCTCCCTTTTATCCTATTCCTTGTTTCCTTTTCCCTTTCCCACCCATTCTTTTTTACTCAACCTATCCCTTTTTAAAAAATATATTTTTATTGATATCAGAGCTAAGGGAGGTGGGGGAGAGAATCATTGATCGGCTGCTTCATGCACGCCCCCTACTGGGGACTGAACCTGCAACCCAGGCATGTGCCCCAGAGGGAGCCCTTCAGTACAAAGGCCAACTCTCTACCCACTGAGCCAAACCAGCCTGGGCTCAACCTATCACTTTTATATCTCCTTTAATTATATCTCATGTTCATTTTTGTAATAAGTTATAACTTCCTCCTCTGTCAGCTGATACAAAAATACCTTGCACATTGTTTTTATTTTCAAACCACTGCAGTTGTTTAAAATGTGTCCCAGAAAGGAACATGTTTACCATTAGAATCCTACAGATTTTTTTAAATTAAAATTTTATTACCTTTTTGCAAGTTGGGCTAATTCAGTATGTTTTGAGTAACATGGCTTTTGTTTTACTTAAATTTATTTTTATTTTTTAGGGAGGTTTCACATAAATGGAATCCTAAACAAATAGGAGAACACCTTCTGCTGAAATCGTAAGTGAAATTTATATTGAAAATTTCTATTAATTTTTATAGCATTATAACTGAAAAAAAATCAAATAACTATACTGAAGGAAATTAGAACAATGAAATATCTAAGGGACTAGAAGTTCCAAGGACAAGTAAGAGGGTTTAGGAATAAAATTTTTGAAATATATATTATCTTTAAAATAAATCTTTTTATTTGAAGGGTGAAATCACAACCTAATTTTTCTTTGTGTTCTTAGGAAGTTAGCAGAGTCCTTAACTTTTTAAACACAAGTTGCCAAGAAAATTATTATTATTTTATTATTAAGGAGAGATAACAAATCTATTTGTATGGTGATGAGCAAACTAAAAAACGTAGTCCTGAAGGCACTTAGTGATTTTACAACACTGACCATTTTGGTAGATTAGAATTTTACTCTTCACTTTTTAATTTTTTTTGAAGATTGTGAATTGGAAACCCCCCCAGCTTGCTGGCTCCCTTTGTGGGGCATTCTAGCACATTATTACTTAGTGATGTTCCATTCACCTTGAAAACTACTACTTGCCAGGACCTGGCCCATAGGGTTAGGTAAGTCCCACCTTGATATTATTTTAATAACTATATTTTGCAGGCTTGCAAAGTTGTAATATTACTCTGTCTAATTTTAGTGGTAGGAAACAACTTTGCAAAGCTGTACAATATTGTTTTTTAATAATAAAAGGGGACTTCACTTACCATTGAAGACTGGCTTACCTCTGCTGGGTGGGAAATCTGGGAATGGATAATAGCAGAACTTGTTCAGATATCACTGAGAAGGCAAGCAATAGAATGGATCCCACACCCTATATTTTAAGTGTCAGAGTTACAGGCTTCATTACCTATGTGCAGGTAGAGGTCCAAACAATGACTCAAATGAGCCTACATTTCATGCTTTAAAATAAAATCTATGTTCTTTGCAGGCTGTCCCTGTGTTATTAATACTTAATGTTTCATTTCTAATTGTTCAATAAAGATCTTCTGTTACAGGTCTCTGAAGTATCTTTAGGCTATAGGTATTAATAGTTGAAAACCTTACAAATACCACTCAGGCTTGTTGATACATTAAAGTAGAATTATGTTGATACATTAAAGTAGATATTAAAAGATTTAATATAAGCATCTTATTTCAATAAGCTAATGTTTGTTTTAATTTTACAGCCTAACTTATATAGTGGCAATGCCTTTTTATTCAGCAAGTCTGATTGAAACAGTACAGGTGAGCTATTTTTTTATGGTCATTTTTTACTTAATAGTATTTTGGAATATTAAATGTATTATTTATGCCTGATTGTATACAGAGAAATTTAAAACAGTATCCTTTTAAACTTTTATTTTGCAAATACACGCATATTAAAGATTATATACTAGCGCTTTGTTGATAAGTATATTTCCTTTACAAACCTACTTCACACTTTTAGTTTTACTTTATTTTATCCCTTCTGAGACAGCTGTGTACTCTTTATTCAGATATCTCAGAAGTCAGCCTTTTACTTGCTCTAAATACAAAAAATCCAAAAGGTTGTGTGTATGTTTTTTTAAAAATTTTGAGACACAACTCGGAATGATTATGGCTTATCAGAGGTCAATAAATTAAGCATGAAACATGGTAATCATCCTAACAGTGATAAGGTAGTCTGCATAGTAGTTTACTAACAGCACTCCTATTAAATAGGCTTTTTAAGAAACATTTGATACTATGGTATGTAAGTGCTACAAAGCTAAAACAATCTCCCGCTAGTTTTTAAATTGTCTTATTATTTCTGACCACAGGGTGGCACTCAAGTACATCAAATCCATAGATTTTTTTTTTCCACCATTGGATTCTTACACTTTAAACTGTCAGATGAAGATATATAATTTAACTTCACCTATAAACAAAATCCAACTAATTGTGCATCACCTATCTGCCATCGCCATCATCACATCCTCTAGCATATTATTTGTCTTCAATATATTATATATGAATTTATTCTCTATGAAAACAATGGATCAGCCTTTTCTCTTCAAATTACCTTTTCCACATAATTGCTTTTTAGGCCCCATCGTTGATTGATTTATTTATTTATTTATTTATTTATTTATTTATTTATTTATTAGAGTTGACTTAGTGAACAGAAGTTAACATCTTGCTACTCAGATACACTTTTCTCTGCTTTTGCACTTGGCATTGCATTAATTGGTATCACCTTTGGGACTGCAGCTTACACTTACTACTCTATGAGATATTCTCATAGATGAGGGAAAAAATAGCAGGAAGCTGACTGTTTAAGAAAAAACAAGCAGCATGATATAGTGGCGAAAACAAGTTTATCAGAATCACATGTCTGTTTAGATCTGTGACTTTAAACAAAAATCTTAACTTTCTCACTCATAAAATGGGAACAGTAATTTAATAACTGGGTTGTGCTGAGACCGGTCTGGCTCAGTGTATAGAGCGTCGGCCTGCGGACTGAAAGGTCCTAGGTTCGATTCCAGTCAAGGGCATGTACCTTGTTTGCAGGCACATCCCCAGTAGGGGGTGTGCTGGAGGCAGCTGATCGATGATTCTCTCTCATCGATGTTTCTAACTCTTTATGCCTCTCTCTTCCTCTCTGTAAAAAATCAATAAAATATATTTTTAAATAAATAAATATATAAATAAATAAATAACTTGGTTGTAAAAATTGAGTTACTTATATAAGTGCCCAGCTCACTATATTTGCTTATTAACCCAGTATCTACCCTTCTTTTTCCTGTTCCAAGTTCTACCAGCTAATTGCCTCGTTTTGATTTCTTTTGTCTGATTTTCTAGTTTTTTTTTTATGTCTCCTTAAGTTTCTCCTCTTCTTTAACTTCTTTGCCATCTGTTCTACCATACTCTTCAGACACAGTTCTTGACCCTGTCTGCTTTTATCCTGTATTCACCATCCTGGAGAACTCACTCTCATGAATCATTTTGACTCTAATCTTTAATAAGTGAATTAAATCATTATCATCTCATAAAGACAATCTTGTTTTATTCCTCTGAAAATTATCTTTTTTCGAGCATCTCCTTTCTTATTGATGTACTATTGTTATCTTCACCCTAGAGACTTAAAACTTTAGTTCTTATTTTTGTAAATGTCTTGATTTTTATATTTCTTTCATCCTTCATAACCAGGCAGTCATTATGCCTTCTTAGTTCTAACTCCAAAAAGTAACTGAGATTTGTCTGTTTCTCTCCACTGAAAGGCAACCATTCTCATTCCTTCTTTATCACATTCTTGGTTTATTATATTAGTTTCTTCCTATTTCACATCCAGTAGGTTTTTGCCCTCCTGGGAGCTCGTTGAGAACATTCTTCCCTTGAAAAATACACATTTTTCTTTCATTGACTGGCTTATTTCACTCAGCATGATGTTCTCCAATTCCATCCAGGTTGCTGCAAATGATGAGAATTCCTTCTTTTTTATGGCAGCATAGTATTCCATTGTGTAGATGTACCATAGTTTTTGGATCCAATCATCTGCTGACAGGCACCTAGGCTGTTTCCAAATTCTAGCTATTGTAGATTGTACTGCTATGAACATAGGGGTGCATAGAAACACCACATGACCTCACTCATTTATGGATAATAAAGAACATTATAAACTGATGAACCAAAAGATAGATATAGAGACAGTAAAGCAACAAGTAGACTGTCAAATTACAGCAGGTAGGGTAGGGAGATCTGGGGGAGATAATAGATTAACCGAAGGACTTGTATACATGCATATAAGTACAACCAATGGAAACAAAGCTCTGGGGAGGGAGGGTATGTATGGGAGGGGGGGCAATGTTAAATTATGTATACAGATAATAAATGAATTTTAAAAAATGGGGGGGGGGGAGAAAAATACACATTTATACATAGATCTCCTGAAGACCTCCTTAATTATGAACTTCCTAGTGAGCTATTGTCTTCATTAACAATCCCTATTCTAGTCACTGCATTCCACATCAGTGTAAGATTAATGTTCTTCAATTTCAGTTCTTCCATATTTTTGCTGATTAAAGATCCACACTGACTCAAACTTCTAAAATAAATTTCAGACTTTTCAGTATAGTATTCACTTAAGGTTTTTATTAACCTCACTTTATCTTTTCAGTTAATCTTCCTTAACTGCTCTTTTTAAATATATATATATATATATATATATAATCATTAAATATTTATTGAGTGTCAACCTGTGGGAACCCCTTTTATGTCCTGCGTGGTTCAGGGTTCCAGTTAAGGGTTTGGGTTCTGAAGAAGGGCCACACACAAATGAAAGAGACTAGAAGAAATTTAATTTGGTGATATGGTGGGGCAGGTGGGAGCCCACCTCTAGTGGGAGGACTACCACCAGGCTCTGGTCTTGCTGTCCCTTTTATTGAGACTGTGGGATACACCCATTACCCTTGAACAGGTTTGGGATACACCCATAGCCCTTAGGCAGGTAATAAGTGGATTATCATTCCAGTAATGATTTACATGATTATTTGATGGGGAAGTTGCCTCTGTTACCATTGTCTCAATTAGATAGGGAGTGGTTGGCTCTGACCTTTCAGAGCTTCAAGGTTGACCAGCCTTTTTTAGTAGTGAGACAATTATTAGTTTCAGACCTCAACCTATATCAGGCACCATTATAGACCTTGGGGATATAACAGCAAACAAAACAGACAAAAATGGTCTGCTTTCATAGCAG
The DNA here is from genome assembly GCF_964339955.1 of Pipistrellus hanaki. NCBI lineage: Eukaryota > Metazoa > Chordata > Mammalia > Chiroptera > Vespertilionidae > Pipistrellus > Pipistrellus hanaki. The sequence continues at coordinate 57,505,118 of NC_140506.1, forward strand.
TTATATTTTTGTGGGGAAGATAAACATAAACAAAATCAATGTAAAGTATACGAGGTGGTGCTAAGTGCTAAAGAACAAAAATAAAGCAGGGAAATTAAATAAGATTAATGGGTTAAGCGGAGCAGCTATTATTCTTTTTAAATCAGAAAAGGCCTTATTGAGAAGGTAACATTTGAGTAAAGATCTGAGCATATGAACTATATAGATATTTTGGAGAAGAACAGTCTAAGCAAAAGGAAAGCAAGTGCAAAGGTGGGATTGTATTTCATGTGTTTGAGGAGCAAAAAGGAGGTCAGTATAGTTGAAGCTCACTAAGCAAGGGAGAGATGAGTTCTGAGAGGTAAGAGGATGATAAATCATAAAGGACATTTTAGGTCATTGTAGTAATCTAGCCTTGTCTTTGAGGGGCATGGAAAGTCTTGGGTATATTTGAACCAAAGAGTGATTCTGGCATGTCTTTATTAAGATCTCTTTCGCTGCTGTTTTAAAAATAGACTAGAGTGGGAAAGGACCAGAGATAGGTAAATGGACTAGGTGAGCTGATTTTAGTCTGTGGTTTTAAATGCATTATATTTACTGAAAACACAATTATATGTCCAGGTTGGAGCTTTTTCTTACCATCTAAGTTGTAAACTCCCAAGTTTATCCCTTAAACTTAATATTTCTGAACTCTTGATTTCTCTCCAAAATGCTACCCCATCCATATTTCCCAAATCAGTAAGAGGCATTGCTATTCCACTTCCTCTGGCCAACATCTTGAGGTTATCCTTGACTTCTCTCCTTCAAACTCAAATCCAATCCACCAGTAATTCTTATTGGCTATAATTTTGGGGGGAAAGCACAACTAACGCACTTCCCTCCCATTACTACCTGGTAGTCTGTCAAGTCTTTTCTGGATTATGTAATAACTTTTTAACTGTTTCTCAGCTTGTTCTCCTCTGCACAGTAGGCTAGCCAGTGTTAACCTAAATTACGTCTTGTCCATCTTCTGCTTAAAACCAGCTACCTTTGACTAAAAGACAAAGTCTGCTCATTGGCATGGTATGGCCCCTGACTACATTATAACTTCATTTTATACTTTCTCTTCTTTAGTCATTACTGTAGCCAAATTGGCTTCTTGCTGTTCCTTTTCTGCCTGTCCATGATTTTGACCTGTATCACAAACTTTGTTATACATATCCTCAAAATTATAGATAGGCAGAGACATTGCAGATGATAATGACTAAGGCCTGTCTATCAGGCCTTTTTTCACTTAATACTCCTAGCAACTCTATGCGTAAAAGGTAGATAGTACTAATTCCACTTTTATAGAATGGTAAACTGACTTAGGAGAAGTTAAATAACTTGCCAGTGGTCACATAACCAGTAAGTAATGGAGGCAGGGTTGAAACCCATTTGTAAGAAGTCTAAGCACTACAATACCTCTTTTGTGTCATGGAGTTAATGCTTTTCAAAATTATTTCTAAGGAGCTTCTTGAGGCCAGGGAAACCAGGTGTGTCTCCATCCACATCTCCTACTCTTTTCCTTTTCCAATAAAAGTAGCTCCCACTTCACTGCTATCTGTTTTTATGAAATTTCATTTGAAAAAAAGAATCTAACACCTAGGTAAATTTGAAGTCTGTAAACTATTGGTGTTTTTCCCTTTTTGGTCAGCAAATTACTATTTAAAAGGAACCTAAAAGTTCTTTTGGGGAGGCAAAATAAGCAAATATTAACTTCCACTCGTTTCATCATTTTTATTTTAGAGTGAGATAATTCGAGATAATACTGGGATTTTGGAATGTGTTAAAGAAGGCATTGGAAGAGTGATAGGCCTGGGAGTGCCTCATAGCAAACGACTGCTTCCTCTTCTCTCCTTGATCTTCCCCACGGTGCTGCATGGGGTTCTTCATTACATCATCAGCTCCATCATTCAGAAGATCGTCCTACTAATTATAAAGAGAAAGACTTATGGCCACCCAGCTGACAGCACTAGCCCAGTGCAGAGTATGCTGGATGCTTATTTTCCAGAACTAATTGCTAACTTTGCTGCCAGTCTTTGCTCTGATGTTATACTTTATCCTTTGGAAACAGTTTTGCACCGCCTTCACATTCAAGGAACACGCACAATAATTGACAATACAGACCTTGGCTATGAAGTGCTTCCAATTAATACACAGTATGAGGGAATGAGAGACTGTATCAATACCATAAAGCAGGAGGAAGGAATGCTTGGTTTTTATAAGGGGTTTGGTGCTGTTATAATACAGTACACACTGCATGCAGCTGTCTTACAGATAACTAAAATCATTTACTCTACGCTTCTTCAAAATAGCGTTTGAGATATAAGTTCCCGATTAGTCTAAAAGGCACAATCTGGACACTTCGCTATGAAATTGTGAGGGATAAAAGTGAATACTGGGGGGGAAATGGATTAGAAGTGAAACTGGTAGAGAAAGCCCATGCTCATTATATTGACTTTTTTTTTTTCCCTTAAGGCATAGGTCTCTTTGGAATCAAAAGTATTCCAAATTTGAAAACTCAATAAAAATAATATTCATCAATTAAATTCTAGCTAGTGTAGCACGCATACAGAACTAAAAATGATGTTGGGCAGAAGCAAAAATTTATCAAATACAAAGCAAAACTTTACAGAGCTGAATTTATTCTATCTAACTTTAATATTTATTACATGTTTATTTTACCTTCTTGGTTGATATTTGTATGTCATCCTTAATGTGTGGTATCAAGAGGTCATAGCTTACCTTCAAGCAATAAATGTGTAACAGTGATAATGATGAGAAGGATTAGATTTGGCAATCTGTAATCAGGAGTTGAAGTTTTAAATTGTATTATCCCTATATAATGTTTTAATGGCTGCATATTATATAAAGCCATTTTTATTCACATACAAAACTTGGAATTTCCTTCCTTTCAACAAATTTTCCACCCTTAGATCAGCTTATTGCATAAGATGAAGTCACACACTTTCTGTTTAAATATCAAAATAGAATATTAAAAGCCAAGGTATCCAAAGATTTAAGGCAAACAGCATACGTACTTGTCTATATCCAAATGCAGCATTTTGGTACCAGCAATTTGATGTTCGTCATATGTTTATAAAGCTTGATTTGCTTACCTAGTTATGTGAATCATCAGGCTGTTTTTAAAACCACTCTTAACAGAGATAGAAAATAAAATAATCATGACAACTATTACTGTTTCTAAATTTAGAAATTGTGTGCTGAAAGGAATGTCACTTGTCTTTCATTTCTGAATGAGTGTCTTAGTGGAGACATGATTAAAATTCACCTGGGAATTTGTGCCTCTTGCCTTCTGTATAGTTATCATAAATTAATGTCTTCAGTTTTTATTCCAGGTTTGTTTATAATTTCATAATCCAAATATCCTTAATGCCTTTTATTTAAACTTGTTTGGATGAATACTGAAGAAAAAATATAAACTTTAAAGAAAGTTTGTCCTCACTTTTTATGGATGAGGTAAAGAGGTAAATTTTAATAAATAATAAGCAAAAAAAAATTGTATGTTCCTAAACGGATGAAGTTCTTTGTATAGTAAAATGATATGCGTTTGACTGATCCATCATTTAACATTTTAAAGTTTCATTCCCTCCTGTAAGTGTTCACAGTTTTACTATAAGCCATGTAGTACACTGAAGTGCAATGACTTTGCACTTACATTTTCAAACCAGATTTATAAATAGATTTATTTTAGTTGCTAAATATCAGAGAAGTGGATACTTGGTGTGATTAATAATGTTGGAATAAAATAAATGATATCCAAGAAGTGTGAAACAGTATTTAAGTAGCAACTCTGTCTACTATCCTGTGTTGTATGTTTGTGGGTGGTTTCCCCCCACCCCCCAATTACTAAAACATCCAAGTTTTACGTTTTTAAATTTCACCAAGAGAGGAAAAATAAAATTAAACACCACTGATCAGATATTGTATTTTATGGTTACTCTTTCAGATTATGGTTTATTTTGTTCAATGTATGGCATTTAAATTGTATTCATTGCTTTTAAACTACTAAATAAGTTGTTAGATATTTATATGTCAAACTTCCTAAAAATCCTTTCATTTTTATTTTAATCAATGAAGATGGTTTCAGGCAAGAGTTAACTTCTGAAAATTGCAAGTTTCAGAAAGTTTCTGGAAGAGAATCTGAATGGAATCAACTATTTACTAGTGGAAATAAATGGGATCTTTTACCTAGTTAAAAATTAGGTATTTCAAAATTATTTGATGGAAGTTAGCATGCAGATTCAGTTAGATAATTGTTTCATTATGTAATCATTACAAGACTAATAGCTTGAACCACGCACAAGTAAGGTTAGTCTTATTTTCTCTCTCTTTGGAAAAAGTAATCAAATTAACATCAAAACAAAATGAAGTTGGCCAAAAAAATTGAATGTAGCAAGTTAAAATACTAATTTTTTTAACTCTTCACCTGATGATATGTTTTTATTGATTTTAGAGGGAGAGGAAAGAGGAGAGAGAGGAGAGAGAAACATTGATCTGATCAAACTCGCAACTTGGGCATGTGCCCTGGCCCTATTGGTGTACTGGACAACACTAGCCAACTGAACCACTCAGCTAACGCAAAATACTAATATTTTTTACTCACATTCCAAATTAGTTGAAATATAAAAATCTTCAAAATTCAAGCACTTAAATGCTGGCCAAATACGTATAACTGAATTTAGAGAGGAATAAGTGAAATAAACATTGGACATGCTCTTTCCCTTTTTTAAAAGAGCTCTATTTCTTTAATATATAGGTTCCAAAAGCAAATATCCATGCACTACATTTCTTTGGGTGATAATAGCTCAATAATATTTGCAATACAGTATGATTAATAGTATTATGAATGAGAATCCATAGGCCCAATGGTCGCTTCACATAATCGATTTTGGCCATGGAGATGAAATGTGATATGCTTGCCTTACATTGTATGAGTTCTTAATTTGAGTCAGATAGCTAGAAAGCGATTGAATTAAAAACTGAAACACATGATAAATATTAACTTATTTTGTTTAGTGAATTTGTTCATTGATTTCCTAAATCTGTTTATAAATTTCTTTACCATATGGACCCTTTAAAATAATTCCTAAGTTTATCAAATTTAATCAAGCCTCTAAATTTTCAGCATTAGATGCTATGAGATAGTTAAAAACCAGCCAATTTCAAAATGGCTCTGGATTGGGGGATGTGATGTCTTAGTTACTATTTCCACAAACAAAACTGGAGAGGTAAGAAGTCTCACTCATGTACCTGTCTACTCACAGCTGTCTTTTTAGTACTGGCTTTATTATAACTGCACAAAATACTCATTTTACCTGTTGGGCACAAATGCTTCAACATTTCTCAGTGTGTTCATAGATCTGCTCAGAAAATAAAATATTCCGCTTTAATACTGGTCTTTTTCACATGTGATTCTGAAGGATGTTTGCCGTCAGTTTGCTTACTCCCATGTTTTATCATAAAGGACTACTTTTCCAGCTCTTGAAAAGATAGGCAGGTTTGAATTAGGTTCCCCCCCCCCCCCCAATAATATAAGCAAATAAAATCCCCTTAGTAACACTTCACATTGCACTAGAATTTCAGTGATCTTAACTTTGGCATTTCTGCTTTCTCTTCTAAGTAGTTGTACATTTTGCTCGCTAATGTCTTTCTTTTGAGTCATTGAGAATCACTGACATGGTACCAAGTTGGATAGCAGAGTAGCAAAAAATTGGGATTTGACAATGACTCATATAATATTACCTCAACTAGAAGAGGTGTTTTGTTTGTATGTGTATTTCTGTGTGTCTTTTTAAGTTGTTTTTATCTCACTGACGTCTTAAATGTTTTCAGTAAGTTGTGTAACATGAAAAGATTCAATAAAATGTTGAAATAAAGTTAGAATTTTTCTATTACTGAAATGTTGAAATAAAATTAGAATTTTTCTATTACTGATGCTGGAGAACTATGCAGGCTGGTGATATAGGGGTTCAGAATATGTCATCCCAAAACGTGGGGTTGGCATTTGTTTGAAAGGTACTTGAGAAACAGTGGTGCAAAAAGGACACTGCCCTCCTTTGCCCCTCTTAAAGTGCACGATAAAATGACCCTGCCTGTACCAGAGAGAGACATGGAGTTTAGGGCTCTGTAAATAAACCTTGTTAATTCCTCACCATTTATTTCCCTTAGCACAAACCCCTCTGCCTTGTCAATTCTTCACAAGTGGATTGTTTCATTGTCTAAAAGATAATAAAATTTTCTGTTCTGATCACTTCTTTGCATCATGTTTTATAGGGCTTCTGTATATACAAACTTAAGTTTTTCTCCTGTTAATTTGTCTTATGTCAATTAAGTTATTAGACCAGCCAAACAAGGGGAGAGGAAAATTTTTCTACACTATAGTGATAAAAGTTCCTTTTTTTAAAGAAATGAAGACCAAGAAAAAAATATATATATGTAAAATTAAACTTTTTTGCCCAACATTTAAAAAATCCTTAGTGATGTTTTATGAATTGTACTCCAAAGGCAAGGGAAAACAATAAACAAATATGGGACTACATGAAACAAAATGACCAACAAAACAAAAAGATGTTAGAAGACATTTGCAAATGATATTTAAAAAGGGTTAATATCCAAAATATATAAAGAATTCCTACAAGACTACAACAACAAAAAATGATTTAAAAAATAGACAAAGAACCTGAATAGACATTTTTCTAAGGAAGACATATAGATGGCCAGCAGGCAAATGAAAAGATTTTCAACATCACTGATTATTAGGGAAATACAAGTCAAAACCACAGTGAGAAATCACCTCATACTTGTTAGAATGGCTATTATCAAAAAGACAAAAAAGTGTTGGAGAGAATGGAGAAAATGAGCTCTTGTACACTGTTGGTGGGATTGTGCCTTGATACAACCACTGTGGAAAACAGTATGGAGGATCCTCAAAAAATAAAGAATAGAACTACCATATCACCCAGCAATTCCTCTTCTGGGTATTTATCTGAAAAATATGAAAATATTAACTTGAAAAGATATATGCACCCCTATGTTCATTGCAGCATTATTTATAACTAGAGGCCCTGTACACAAAATTTGTGCATGGGAGAGGTGGTCCCTCAGCCCGGCCTGCAGCCTCTCATAATCCAGGACCCCTCGGAGGATGTTCAACTGCCAGTTTAAGCCTGATTCCTAAACCGGCAGTTGGACATCTCTCTCAAAATCTAGGACCACTGGCCCCTAACTGCTCACCTACCTGCCTGATCGCTTCTAACCACTCTGCCTGTCTGCCTCATCTCCCCTAACCATTCTACCTGCCTGCCTCATCACCCCTAACTGCTTGCCTGCCTGCCTGATCACCCCTAACCACCTCTGCCTGCCTGCCTGATCACCCCTAACTGCTGGCCTGCCTGCCTCATTGCCCCTAACCACTCACCTGCCTGCCTGATCACCCCTAAACACTCTGCCTGCCTGCCTCATTGCCCCTAACTGCTCACCCTGCCTGCCTCATTGCCACTAACCACCTCTGTCTTGGCCCCCCACCACTGTGGCTTTGTCCTGAAGGACATCTAGAATGATGTCTGGAAGGTCATTTGCCCAGTTAATTAGCATATTCTGCTTTTATTATTATAGATTATTATAGATATCCAACATATGGAACAAGTGTCCACTGGATAAAGAAGATGTGATGTATTACATACAATGTAATACTACTCAACCAAAAAAAAAAAAAAAAAGATAAAATTGCCATTTGTGGCAACATGGGTAGATCTTGAGGGTAAGTGGATGATTTCACTCACATGTGGAATATAAAAAAGAAACAAATGAATAAAGAATATAAAAACCAAACTCATAGATACAACAGAATGATGGATATCAGAGGAGGAAAAGTGGGAAGGACAAAATGGGCAAAGAGGGTCAAATATATGGTGGGGAGATGGAAACTAGTGAACACACGTAGTGTATACAGATGCTAAATTATAATGTATACCTGAAACGTATCAAGTTACCTCAATAAAATAAAATCATTTTGATATAACTGTGATATGGCTCACAAATAACATTTTCTAAAATATGGTTTCCTTTGCATTATCTTTTGTTTACAAAATAAAAACATTTTCATATTTGATCCTTACAGCATTCCTCAGGCATTTTCTAAGGAGTCCTGTGAGGGAGGAAATAGATATAGATGGTGGGCACTGCTTGAAAGTGGTATAAGTTTATCAGAAAAACCTATAGCCTCCCAGGCAGGACTGACGGTTGAGACATGCAGGAGACTGCCTAAAGCCAGGGATGGGATTTTTTTGGCAAACTGGGACATTTAATGTGGTCATGCATACTGGGGAATTTAGAAAGACACATATATGCCCAGGACAGTACGCATACTCAGAACAAAACTGAAAAGACCCTAAAGGTTCACTATTGGATGACTTATAAACTCAGACAGGAAGTGAAGGGTTAGGCAGAGTTGTAAATAATCTGGCTAAGTGTTCCAGGGGTGCCCCAACACAGAGTCCATCCTCCAAGTTAAGCAACTAAATAAATACAAAGCCAGAAATCAAACTTAGGTCTTGTGATCCAGTTCAGTGTCTCACCCTAACCTCTCAAAAGTCCAGAATGATGGTACTGGGGCCCAAGACAGGCTGCCCCGAAGTATCCCATAATGGCATATCTTTTATTTATTTATTTTTATATATTTTATTGATTTTTTACAGAGAGGAAGGGAGAGAGAGAGCTAGAAATATCGATGAGAGAGAAACATCGACCAGCTGCCTCTTGCACACCCCTACTGGGGATGTGCCCGCAACCAAACCGGAATCGAACCTGGGACCTTTCAGTCCGCAGACTGATGCTTTACCACTGGACCAAACTGGTTTGGGGGCATAATGGCATATCTTTTAGATAAAGCTATTTGACCAACAGCTGGTGCCAGAAGGGCACCTTGACCACCCTTGTCTCCTTGAATGCAGGAAATAAATCCCTGTGAGAGGTATCTTCCCACATCCGGAAGACCCTTATATTAAACAACTTAGAGCCAAAAAAAAAAAAAAAAAAATCTGTGTAATCAAAATTTATTGCAACTTTTCTAATTTACTGATTTTAAATTCTTCATTAACAAACACTCAAACCTTGTTTATATTCTTTTATAATGAACATTTAACTTTTTTGTTTGGTCAACCTCTCACAAATGTATTGTTTGTTTGTCTAAATAGTATAAAAGGTGCCTGGTTTGATAATTTCTTTGAGCCTCGTTTTATGGTCTGAACATCATATTGCAATTCTGTGGGCAAGTATTATTTTGTTTTTTCTCCTGTTAATCCAGTCTTGTGTCAATTTTATTGCCTTATTATTATTCTTATTGCTATAAGAACTAAAGAAGGATAGAGATGGAAAATTCTCCCCCCTCCTGACAATGTTCTAATAATATTTGCTCTTTAAAAATAAGAACAATGGCTAACATTTATTGAGCACTTAGTAAAATGCCACATCATTAAGAATTTAAGTGCATGACTTCATACATTCCCTCCAGCACCCTTATAAAGTAGGTACTGTTAGTATCTCTTTTTATAAATGCAGGAACAAAGGCTGGGAGGTTAAGAGCTGTGCCTAAGATCAGACAGTAAGTAGCACAGCTAGGATTTAACTCAAGCTTGCCCAATTCTTACACTTCTAGCTGGTCACCAGGCTAAAGTTTGTCTTGCTTTAGTGACATCCAACAGAAGGGCCAAAGGACACCTGTGTTCTCACTAACTGATGAATTGCTTCTCTGCTGAATCTGTACTGGTTTCTAAAATCTCTTTGCTAGGTCCTTCTACAGCCCTCACCATTCCTCTGGAAACAATCTCCAACCTCTCTCCTTTTCTTTGAGCTTCTATAGCCTCTTATTCTGACTTATGATATGGACTTTCTACCTTGTAGTTATCTGTAGCATTTAAGTTTTCAAAATATACTAGACATCATGTTGTCTCCACATTCCTACTATACATGCATAGACAAAGACATAATGAATTACACAGACATAATACATATGGAATGAACAAAGGAATCTTATAGAACACTATACCCGATCTTGTCTATATACTTTAAACGTATTCCCTTTTAGCTTATAATTTCAAAAGTGAAAGTGACCTTTGGAAATCATCTTGACTAAATCTCTAATTTTACACAATTGTAGACTGACTCCTGGAGATGTTTGGTAATTTGACTAAGGTCACAAAATGACAGAGCTTGTGCTACAACCCAGGTCTTACCACTCCCAGACTGGTTCGTCCTGGATCACCTGCCACTTATCTTTCATTCAACACTGACGGACTCCCTCCATTCTACCTATGCATATCTATACAAATATACAAATACTAGAGGCCCAGTGCGTGAAATTTGTGCATGGGGAAGGGGGAATCCTCTCAGCCCAACCTGCACCCTCTCCAATCTGGGACCCATTGGGGGATGTCCTTCTGCTGGTTTAGTTCCGATCCTGGGAATCGGGCCTAAACCAGCAGTAGAACATTCCACTCACAATCCTGGACTACTGGCTCCTAATCGCTCACCTGCCTGCCAGCCTGATGGCCCCTCACTGCCTCTGTGTGCCAGCCTGATCGCCCCTATCTGAACCCCCCTCTAGCCTGGTCACCCCAAACTGTCCCCCTCTGCCAGCCTGGTCACCCCTAACTGCCCTCCCCTTGCTGGCCTGGTTGTCCCCAACTGCCCCCCCCCCCCACCCCTGCTGGCCTGGTCACTCCCAACTATCCCCCCTGCTGGCCTGGTTGCCCCATGCAGCCTGCTGTTCAATCATTTGGTCATCCCTCACTAAGCCCTCTGTTGGCCTGGTCATAGGCAACCATCTTGTGAGGTCATGAGGGTCAATTTGCATATCACCTCTTTATTATATAGGATATACATGAAATTCTGAGCTCTGTGGCACTTGATAGATATCACTTTTTTTTTTTTTTAAATCAACTTGCAAATTTTTTTTATCTCATTCATGTTTTCTCTTCTTCACTGGCTCCAATTCTACTTCTGTCCTCAAAGTTTCCTATGTTCTAAAGCTTTACTGTTTTGCCTAGGATATATCATCCACTACCATTGTTTCAATTTAATTTTCTGTGTTTACTCTCAGCCCTGATTTGTCCTCCAATCTCCACACCCACATCTCCAATTACTTTATGCATATTGGAACTTGTGTTCCTCACTGTTGCCTCAAATTCAATATATTGAAAGCTTAATTCATTGTCTTTTACAAGCTAGCTGCCTTCTCAATAAAGTTAACATTTTCCTAATCATGGAACCAATTTTGAATAAACTTTAGTTTCTTCTCAGATATCTCATAGTCAATCAATTGTTACAGCTGATCAATTGTTGTAGCCTAGAAAGCATGGCACTGAATTCTGGTTCCATTCTGGCATACTAATGATCTCTCTGAGACCCTATTTCCTCACCTGTGATATGAGCATAAGGCCTACCTCACTGAAGGCTAAATGAAATAGTATACATAAACAACCTACAATATTGAAAGCTTTTCCCTTTCCAATTTCCTTTTTACCACTGGAGTTTAAATTCTCCAGTGGTAGAAAGGAGATTATTATTTGAGTAATAAATAGGTTTTCCCTATAGACTTACCTTTTAATAATTCTGCACAACTATGAGATGTTACTCTTCTTAATAATTTCATTAACTATCATCTCATTAACATTGCTTTCCTGTTTAGTTGCTTTCATTAGCCACCCAATGCCCATGAAATTAAGTTTCTACTACCCATCCAACTGCTTATGCTAACCATCCCAAAGGCTTACCCTCTCTTTCTGGACTTTCCCTGACCACTTACTGCTGTTCCACATGAGCACTGGCGAGATGAGGCACAGTACCTTAGCACTCTTACCACGCTTGTTCCTGCTTTTGCATCTTTGCTCAATATTGAATTCACTCATCTTACCCATACAAATCCTATCTCTGCAATTTGTAACTCAAATCGTAAGTCACTCAAAGGGCCAATCTTCACAAGCACATTTTATTTTTTTTATTTTTTATTTTATTTTTTTTTAATTTCAGAAAAAATTTAATTCACTCATGAACACAAGCACATTTTATATGCTAAGTGCTCTGACATAGCAGGAGAGGAGCTATGAATAAAACACTATTACATGCACAGGTATCTCTCAGCCACACTTTCTCAAGCTACTCTGATTCACATCTATGTTTCCTTCTTTTTTGTCTCATAAAAATAATCACTTTTATCAAATCTTTGGGAAGGTATCATGGTTTTCTCATTTAACAATGTTTTTTATTTTTTCAACAAGATTGTAATCTCTGTCATAATAATAGTTGTTTTATTGAGTATTGGATGTGTGCCAAGCAATGTATTAAATACTTTACAAGCTTCCCGCCCCCATTTAATCCTTACTGAGAACCCATGAGAGTTATCTTATCTATTTTAATATAATTATTATATTATTGTGATATCACATTATATTATAACATATAATTACATGTTATATTATTATAATATAATTTGATATTATAATTATGTAGGGGTGGACAAAAATAGGTTTACATTTGTATGTGCAACAGTTTATTTTTATATTATTATTTATTAATTATTATATTATTTTTCCACATAAATAATTGTAAGTCTACTTTTGCCCACCCCTGTATAATTATTAAGCTCATAAATTAAGAAATTTTACACTATAGGAGAGGCTCTTTTTATTATCATTGATTTCAGAGAGGAAGGGAGGGGGAGAGAGCTATAGAAACAATGATGAGAGAGAATCATTGATCGGCTGCCTCCTGTACACCCCCTACTGGGGGTCGAGCCCACAACCTGGGCATGTGCCCTTGACCAGAATCGAACTTGGGAACCTTCAGTCCACAGGCCAATGCTCTATCCACTGAGCCAAACCAGCTAGGGCAAGGAGAGGCTCTTTTGACAATCAAATTCTCATAGCTAGAAAATGAGTTCAGGACTATAATTACCTGCCTAAATGCCAACCCTGAGGCTAAGACCTTTCTAGAGATCTATCTGTCTTGAGAAATGGTTCACAGCCTCGGAATAAACCTAGACTTGTAAGACTATTGAGACAATCTCTTCACTCCAAATCAGATTCTATTGAAATCTGATTAAAACTAATTTTAAACAAAAGAATAACATTTTCTAAACAAAGCCTATTTATGGCTACTGTTAGATCGTATCCATGAGACCTACCCTGTTGTTAAAGGAAAACTTTCCATGACTCCTTCCAACATGCAGTGCCCAGGCAAAATATGTGTTTGAAATACTGTCTTAATTACAGGATTCCTTTATCCAACAATGGAAACACAGGGCCAACTACATTTTATTTCTTTAAAAAGACCTGTGATGTGCTGCTACTAGTGAGCTAATGATTTCTTTGGGCTAGCCGAAGTAGTTCTGAGCCAGGCAGAAAAGATCTGTTGCTTGTGTCTTAGGGAAAAGATAAACTTGGTATGATAAAGCTTAGGATAATGAAAGAAGTAGGTTCTCAGTTACAAAGTTTGATGTATTCACTACTGAAAAATCCACAACACTGACATTCTCAACTTTTAATAAGCCAGAGATGGTAAGTAGGAAAACTGTCTGCTATATAATTTTGAATGTAGCAATTTCTTGAATTGGATCCTAAAGCTCATTTGGGTTCTTTTCCAAGGACAACAAATGGGTTCTGCTCATTATAGCTCTACAAAAATATCTAACTCAAAATAAAATTGAAATGTTTACAGTGACTTATATCTATGTATTTGATAATTCTGTTGATCTCGGATCTTTATCAAAATTCTGTTGATCTTGGATCTTTTAAAGATAAAGTAAAAATAAAAGATAAGCCAAAGACTAAAAGAAAACATTTGCTAAACATTTATTTGATTAAGGACTTGCATCCAAAATATATAAGAAAATATCCCAATTAAAAATTGAGCAAAGATCTAAACAGACACCCAAACATCTTGCCCAAAGACATATGTAAGATGGCAAATGAGCATGTGAAAAGATGCTGAACATCATATGTAATTAGGGGTTGCAAATTAAAACAACAATGAGATACCATTACATTCCTGCTAGAATGGTTAAAATCGAAAACAGTGACAATACCAAATGCTGATAGGGATGTGGAGCAACAGGAACTCTCCATTACTGGTGGAAATGCAAAATGTTACAGCCATTTTGGAAGAAAGTGTGGTACTTTCTTAAAAAACTAAACATAGTCATAACATACAATCAAGTAATCATGCTCCTAGATATTTATTCAATTGAATTGAAAAATTATGTCCACACAGAAATCTGCACACACATATTTATAGTAGCTTTATTCATAATTGTGAAACAATTTATAAGTGAATGAAAAAAAAAATCAAACTGTGGTACCTTCATGCAATGGAATATGATTCAGTGATAAAAAGGAATGAGGTGTTAAGTAACAAAAAGACATGGAGAAGCTTAAATGTTTATTACTAAGTGAAAGAAATCAGTCTGAAAAGCCTACATATTTTAGCAGTATGACATTCTAGAATAGACAACTATATGACATTCTAGAAGAGACAAAACTATAGAGACACTGAAAAGATCAATGGTTGCCAGGGTTTGAGAAGTTGGAAAGAGGGGGAGGGACAAATAGTTGGAGCACATGGAATTTTTAGGGCAGTGAAACTATTCTGTATGATACTATAATAGTAGGTACACTACAGAGGCATTCATTAAAACTTATAAACTGTATAACACACACACAAAACAGAAGTTAATGTAAAGTATGGACATTAATAGTAATGCATTAAGATTGGTTCATTAATTGTAACAAATGTACCACACTAATTCAAGTTAATGGGAAACTGGCAGGAAGGTGGGAAATTATATGGAAACTATACTATCAGTTCAGTTTTTTGGTAAATCTAAAAATGTTATTTAAAAATACATAATTTTTATTTTATCTCTCTCCTATAATGTTAACATATTCTATAACCATAGTAAAATTAACAAGTATAGAAAATAACATTGGAAATAATATTAACTAAACTACAGGTTTATTTGAATTTCACCATCACTTTCTGTTACAGGATATTATATTACACTTAGTTGCAAAATTTCAAAAATTTTTTTTCTTATAAAAGCACTGATCAGTTATTTTGTAGTTTGTTCCTTAATTTGGATTTGTCTTATATGTTCCCATGCTTAAAATGAGACTATATGTTTTAGCAAGAAATTGACAAAAATGGTATAATCTTTCTTTTTTTTCAAGGGATTTCTAATGTTGTTATGTCTTATTACTGGTGGTGCTCATCTTAGTTTCTTAATGAAAATGATGTCTCTTAGTTTCTCCTCTGGAAAATTATCTTTTCTTTTATAGTTAACATTAATATCTTGAAAGAGATACTTTGAAACTGCAAATTCTATTTATCCTCAAATTTTTACCCACTAATTTTAATATTCATTGGTGTATCTTGCTTGCAAAGATGTTTACTGTGATGTGTGCCCAGTGGTAATTCTCTATTTCTATATTTCCTTTTAAATTACTAATTGAAATATTATAAGAAAAGTTTCTTTATTTATGTATTTATTTACTTATACAAGAATAAACTCATGAATAGAAAGGCACATTTAATTTTTGAGTCAAAATTTACCAAAAAAATATGACATTTATGAATATCTATGCAACAAATAATACAGCAATGACCTTTAAAAAGCCAAAGTACTCAAGATGCAAAGTAATAGATATAAACTAATGATAGGAAATTTCAACATGCCATTCATAGTATAAGTCAGGTAAAGTGGACAAAAATAGATAGTAGTACTAAAGAGCTAAACAACATAAATGATCATGTAGATTTGATGGGTATATATGAAATGTTATATCCTAATACTAGAGACCAGATCTTCTCAATATACCATTAGGAAAAATATATAAACCAAATGCTCTCAAATGTTGATCATCTATATATATAAACGCCTAATATGTAAACTGTCCCGTCAGGAGTTCGACTGGGAGTCCAAGAGTTTGATCACTCGCTATTACATGTGCTGACCACCAGGAGGTAGTGGGGAATGAAGGAAAACCTTGGGTAGCGGCCTGCAGCCAGGGAAGGGAGTCCCTGGCTAGAGGCTGGAAGGTCCTGATCAGCCCTGATCACTAGCCAGACCTAGGGACCCTACCCATGCACAAATTTCATACACTGGGCCTCTAGTATATTATATAAGAAAGTTGACACCTTTTCTACAAAGCAGAAATATTATGAACAGTACGCTTGCCGAAACCGGTTTGGCTCAATGGATAGAGCGTCGGCTTGGGGACTGAAAGGTCCCGGGTTTGATTCCTGTCAAGGGCATGTACCTTGGTTGCGGGCATATCCCCAGTAGGGTGTGTGCAAGAGGCAGCTGATCGATGACTCTCTCTCATCGATGTTTCTAACTCTCTATCTCTCTCCCTTCCTCTCTGTAAAAAATCAATAAAATATATTAAAAAATAAACCAAAACAAACAAACAAACAAACAAACAAAAAAACAGTACTCTTCAATCACTACCAATAAAACTAGAAATTATTATTATTATTTTTTTAAATATATTTTATTGATTTTGTACAGAGAGGAAGGGAGAGAGATAGAGAGTTAGAAACATCGACGAGAGAGTCATCGATCAGCTGCCTCTTGCACACCCCCTACTGGGGATATGCCCGCAACCAAGGTACATGCCCTTGACTGGAATCGAACCCGGGACCTTTCAGTCCCCAAGCCAACGCTCTATCCATTGAGCCAAACCGGTTTCGGCTAGAAATTATTTTTAAAACATTATTAAAGGCCCTTTCACCAAAAAAAAAAATCAATAACATTTTCTACTAAATAGGTCTCAGATAAAAAAGAAAATAAAAATTGAAATAATGATAACAAAATATTACATATCATAATTTATGATATACATTTAAAACTCTGATCAGTGGAAATTTCATAGTATAAACAAAAAAATTTAAAATAAATCAATTAAATATCAAGCTTACAGAAAACAACTTAAACAAAGAGAAGGAATGAAAGGGAAATAATAATGATAAAATCAGAATTAATAAAGTAGAGAAACAGATTAGAAATAATTTTCAAAGACTAACTAAATCATCAAACCGCAAGATAATTTTATCAAGAAGCAAAAGGAGAAGACAAAACATACAAAATAAAAAATCACAAAGAGGTACACAGTGAAACAAAAAATTTTTAAAAAATTGTAAGAGGCCACTTTGAAGAGCTCTATGCAAATATCTTTGAAAACTTAGATAAATTGAATACTTTATTAGTGAAAAAGAGATTAACACAGTCTATGGAAAATGCCATTTTAAGCTGAAAGCTTTAACAGACTAATTTTAGTAGAAGAAATTGAAAAAGTTGTAAAGGAGCCATCCCACAGAACCATGCGCTAGAGGATTTTACAGGACTCTAAGAAGTACTCAAATACCAGAGATAGCCCCAATGCTCCATAAATTGTTCCAGAGCACTACAAATGAAGAAAAGCTCCCCAATTATTTTTTATATAACTTCCTAATTATTTTTGTATAGCAAATATAATTGTACCTGATAGATGGTATAAAACAATTACTGGGGAATGATTAACTGGGAAACTTATATGCATATATGCATAGTCCATGGACACAGACAATAATGTGGTGAAGGCCTGGGAGGGGCAGGTGCAGGGTAGAGGAGGGTCAATAGAAAAAAACAAACAAAAAAAACCATAAAGGGAATATCTGCAATACTTTCAACAATAAAGATAAACTTTTAAAAAGATGTTGAAAAATCCTTTGATAAAATTAACACTCCTTTCTGACTACACTCCCAAAATCCTCAAGAAAACAAGAATGATCAATGCTCTCTTAACATGATTAAATATATAAACGTAAATTAAATTTACCTAACAAATAAACCCTAAAGATATTTCTACTTAGACTAAGAACAAAGTAAAAATGTCCATAATCTTTAACCTATTCTACCTTATACAGTGTTGTTAACCAATGCAATTAGACAAGAGAAATCCATTAGAGACATAAAAAGTGGTTTAAAAATGTAAAGCTATCTATATCTGTACATAATATTTTATATAGCTAGAAACACTTGCAAAGTAACAATAACACTCAAAGAACTCAATAAGTTATCAATAGAATATTAAGTTAGATTCAAAATCAATATACTGAAGTTAATCTTTATATATTCAAATGATAATCAATTATAGGATATCATGGTAGAAGAAAATCTCTTTCAAAGCAACAAAAAAGATTAAAAGCATAGCAGCAAAAATTTAAAATATGCAGCTGTAACTGGTTTGGCTCAGTGAATAGAGAGTTGGCCTGAAGGCTGAAGGGTCCCATGTTCAATTCCAGTCAAGGGCATGTACCTTGGTTGCGGGCACATCCCCCGTAGGGGATATTCAAGAGGCAGGCTACTTATAGAATTTCATTTTAATAGATCTGTTTTTTGCCTGAATGAGCTACATGCTTCACTATGACTTCAGAATATCCCTGAATAATGCAAATCACACATTTCTTTACTTGCTGAAAGCAAACCTAATTTCTAAAATAGAATTAAAAGTATCACCATTTGAGAAAAATAATTAACAAGCAAATCCTGTCCAGAGGAAACATGCTGAAGGAAATGTTTTCATATTAACATGTAAATTGTCAACACTCATCACATGTAAGTTGTCAATGCTCATCACATGTAAATAACTCATTTTACTATCATTTCCTGTTTGACCATGAAATGACGGGAAATTTAAGAAAGAGGACTCTGGGAAATAGAAAATAAGGAATGAGAGTATCCTATCTAATAAAAGAGTAATATGAAAATTGACCATACCTTGGCTCTACCCACAAGCCATATACACCAGCCAATTAGGAGTGAGTATGCAAATTAACCCAGCCAAAACGGCTGTGGCCATGGAGCCAGCAGGAGGCTTGGGTTTCCCTGGCAATGGAGGAAGCCAAGCTTCCTGCATACCCTGGCTGGCCCAGGACTCCTCTTAAGGCTACAAAGTTTCAATTATAGAAGATAAATAAATCCCAGATACCAGGGCCTCTGCTTGGGTCATTGCGGGGCATGACTGGCCTGCAAACCACCACAGCCCCTTGCCCAGGCTGCCCCATGCCCCAAGGGAACTCCCACCCTGATATAAATATATATTTATATTTAATTTAAAATATGCAAAAACTCTTACAGGTGAAAGAAAAACTTCAAACCACTTCTGAAAGATAAAAGGGTAAAAATGAAGAAATTGAAAGATATTTCCTGTCCTTGGATAGGATGACTCAAGATCATAAAGTTGTTATTTCACCCTACTGATTTATAAAGCTGGTGCAATTCCAATAAAAATACCCACAAGATTCTATGCAGCTAGACAAGTTGATACTGAAGTTCACATGGAAAAGCAAACATGCAAGCCAGGACAAAACTCAAACAAAGACTCTATTAGGGACACTTCATCTTGCTAGACATTAAAATATATTATAAAGCTTCTGTAACTAAAACAATGTAAGGGCAGAGCACAAACAGATGAACAAAGAAACAGAATTTATATATATAAAAGGCTAAATGACCGACCATCCAGTTGTCCGATCGACCAACCGACCAGTATACATGATTGCACTGGCAATTTAAAAATAAATGTCAACTCATGCTTCCATAATACATATAGAGCTCTCACTAGCACCAATTGCACACGTGTGTTTTGATCTGGCATTGTCGATTGTGAATTTGGTTGACATTTCTATTTTTAAAAATATATATTTTATTGATTTTTTTTTTTTTTTTACAGAGAGGAAGGGAGAGGGAAAGAGAGTTAGAGACATTGATAAGAAACATCTATCAGCTGCCTCCTGCACGCCCCCTACTGGGGATGTGCCCACAACCAAGGTACATGCCCTTGACTGGAATCAAACCTGGGACCCTTCAGTCCGCAGGCCAACACTCTATCCATTGAGCCAAACTATTTAGGGCTACACTTCTATTATAGAGAAAGGGTGAGTAGCAATATTAAAACATTTCTTCTAATTAATTTCCTTTCAATGTGCATAAATCCATGTACCAGGCCACTAGTAGAATATAAAAACCAGAAACAGATCCACCTGCATATGAAAATTTTGTATATGATAAAGGCGACATCTCAAGTCACTGAGGGAAAAACATTCTTTAAATGTTCTGAGCAACAGGTTTGCTGCTTAAAAAATGACAAAACTATAATAAATTCATACCTCAGATGAAACTCAAGAATAAGCTCTAAATATATAAAAATCTAAATGTAAAAAAAAAAAAAAAAAGGAAACAATACGTACTAAAAGAAAACATAGGTTAATACACTTATAATCTGGGAGTAGGAAAGTTTTTATGATTAAAAATCTAGAGACCTTAGAATATAAAGTTAGTAAATATATCCAGATTAAAAAAATAAAATAAAAACTGCATAGTAAAGTAAAAACCCATAATCACATTTAGAAGACAACTGACACTGGAAGAAAATATTTGCAACATAGCGTTAATACCCCTAATATGTGAAAAACTCTTAAAAATGGATGCAGTGAAGTCAAAGAAACAAACAAAAACTGGATAGAAAAATGATCAAAGGAAATTACACAAAATGTATTTAAGATATTGAAATGGACATTAAGTATGGGATAAAATTCTCACCCTCACTCATATCCACTTACATGGAAATTAAAACTACACTAAGATACCATTTCTCACACATGAAATTAAGGAACATTAAAAGTGTGACAACGTATTTTGGCTAGATATGAGGCTAGATATAAGGAAATAGGCACTCTCATGCATTTCCAGTGGAGATACACTAGTATAAATAACCCTTTTGGGGGATAATTTGGCAATATCAAACAAAAAAATAGATATGCATTTTACCTTGTGACCCAGCAATCCCACATCTAATAATGTACTGTAAAGATATACCTCACCAAAATGAAAATGTGCATTTTCAGGGTTACTTATCTGTTTGTAACTGAAAGATACTGAAAAGCACTGAAAGCTTGTACAAAGGAGTGATTGAACAAAATATAATAAGAACTCCATCTGAGTTCTATACAGATCAAAAAGAATGAGAAAGTTCTCCGTGTGGTATGATTTCCAGATATATTGCTAAGTATAAAAAGCTCACTTATAAAAGGAAAAGGGAGTAAGCATGTGGACAAATTCAGAAAAAGAGAAATTACTTGCTATAAAAATGATTTGAGATAACAGATTTTAGCTGTTATACAAAGAGTTAAATCCATACCCTGTCTCCAGCTGTTAAGCCTGCTTTGGGTGCCTGTAGGTACTGAGCCTGCCTCCTCCTCGGGTACCCAGGTGGGAGCCTTCTTACTACTTTCACTGCCTCTCAAGGACCTGTCTGGAAATGAAGAAACTGAAGGTGATCTAGGCTGGATTTCATTAACGATCGAGGAAACAAATAATCAGCTCAACATATCTGTGTTCACAGGTTTCCTTGTTTCACAACCCTACCACCTTCCTGGAACTCAAGATGTTAAATGCATCTTCAGGGTCCAGATTATCCTTAAGACTGCCCTTTACTCTTACCTTTACTCTTACCTTGCCTTGATTTCCTAGACTCTGTCACTCCCTGGCTTTGCCACATCCCTAATACAGACTGATAAGATGCCTAACATGACCTTGATTTCAAGTGTCTATAATAGTCCAGAAAAATACTTGCATGTATTTACCTTGTGACCCAGCAATCCCACATCTAATAAAGAGGTAAATATAGGAAAAATTTTGTAATCATGGAAGTATTTAAAATAGTAAATAATTGGAAGCTTTCATCTTTAGGAAGTACCTAAATTAAGGTTTTTATATCCAGACTATCAAATATAGTGCAATAAGAGTAAAGAAAGCAAATCAAAGAATGGCATGCACCTGAATTTATAAAGAAAAAAGTAATAAACCCACCACAAAACACACAAACATAAATATAATATAAATATATGTATAATATGTTTTATAAGTACATATTTATGATTATATAATTATCAACATACATATTTATAATATGTATAAATATATGTACATATACATATACTGTATGTACATATATAAACACATATATAATATACATATTTAGTCTATGAATCTAAACTTTTGTATACAAATGCATAGAAAATGCTTGGAAGAATACACACCAAATTGATAGCAATAATTTTTAGAAAGGGACTAATCAAAGGGAACCACTCCATTTTCTAATTTAATTTTATGAAGAAAAAGTATTAGTATTTATATATTGCTTGTGTGATTAAACATTAATAATAAAAATAAGTTACCCCCCTAAGTTTGTGAATATTTGTTCATAGCAATTGATAGCTAATACCATTAGTTAATGATTTTACAATACCCTTTTGGAGAGTCTGCACGGATGAAGAAAAAAGGGTAAACTGCAATTATTTATGGCCAATGGAAAAGAAAGAACACTTTACAACTTCAGTGTCTTCTCACTTTAGTCATCATGCTTTCATCTCACATTCATCAAAGGCACAGAGGGCAGGAGTCATCATTTCCCATTAACAAATTTGGAATCTGCCGAAAATGGTTTGGCTCAATGGATAGAGCGTCGGCTTTGGGACTGAAGGGTCCCGGGTTCGATTCCGGTCAAGGGCATGTACCTTGGTTGCGGGCATATCCCCAGTTGGGGGTGTTCAGGAGGCAGCTGATCGATGACTCTCTCTCATCGATGTTTCTAACTCTCTATCTCTCTCCCTTCCTCTCTGTACAAAATCAATAAAAATTTTTTAAAAAAACAAATTTGGAATCTGATGGGTCCAAAGAGGCTTGCTGTCTGTCCAATCATACAGCAAGCAGGCTGAACCTGGACTGGACCTCCACTTTTCATATTTCTACCCTCGTGGTCTTGGCCATTAGACTACCCCAGCTCTGCTTATCATTTCCATTTAACAGTTGGTTGATGATCAATTAAATAAGAAAGCTGGAAAGCATTCAAGAGTTTGGCTTTAGGCTGTAATACCCAGCATAAGTGTGGGAGTTGTAATGAGAGCTACCAGCAGCTATATCTCTTGTACCATTATTACTTTATAAGATACTTAGATAAATTGCCATATTATGTAACAGCTCATGACCTATTTGGCAAACCTCTCATCAACTCTTCATGTATCAGCTACTGGATAGAAACTATATTTAATTCTTTTTCTCCTGTTTGTTTAAGATATAACTGATGTAAAACATTATATAAGTTTAAGCTGTACAGCACAATGATTTGATTTACATATTTTGTGAAACTAGAGGCGGGGTGCACAAAATTAGTGCATAGGTAGGGTCCCTAGGCCTGGCTGGTGATCAGGGCTGATCAGGGCCTTCTGGCTGCCGGCCAGGGCCTTCCTTCTGGCTGCTGGCTGGGGCTTCCCTTCCTTAGCTGCTGGCTGCTGACTAGAGCCTTCCTTCATTCCGCACCACCCCCTGATGGTCAGTGGACATCATAGCAAGTGATTGGTCTCTCAGTCAAACTCCCGCAGGGACAATTTGCATATTAGGCTTCTATATATAGATAGATTATTACTACAATAAATATAGTGAACATCATCATCTCATATAAATAAAAAATAATAAAAAGAACAAAAATCTGTTTTTTTCCTTATGATAAAAACTTTTAGGGCCTACTCTCCTAACAATTTTCAAATGTACCATGAAGCAGTGTTAACTATAGTCATCATGTTGTATATCACTTCCCTAATACCTATTTGTCTGAACTAGAAGTTTGTACTTTTGACCACCTCCACCCAGTTCCTCCTCCTGGATAAAATTTAAGTTGAAAGCTTAAACATCCTGCCTCTGGCAACTACATATCTGTTCTCTTTTATTATGAGTTGTTGGTTTTTGTTGTTGTTGTTGTTGTTTGTTTGTTTGTTTGTTTGTTTTCTAGCTCATACAGAGAAGTGAGATCATACAGTGTTTAATTTTATTGTGTGTTAATAAAAGCACTTAGGAATGAGATGGGATTCTTATAAGACTGAGTGTGGAGATCATCTGAAGACTGCATATAAACTAACAACCAAGATGGCCTGGCTTCCATATTCAAGAATGCATCTGTTCTGCTGTAGAGTGTGTTGGTATTTGATTACCTGGCATCACTGTTGATTTATGAGTCACTAAAAATATTTCTGCATGACCTTAGTTTGTCTTACCTTTATATCTTTGGGAATATGAAAGCATAAGACAGGATATTCATGCATTTGCCATCATTTTGTGAATGGGAAAATATTTGGAAGGACAAAATTATTTTCTTGAACTTAGAAAGTATTAAAATGGCCATCTTA
This sequence comes from Pipistrellus hanaki, assembly GCF_964339955.1. NCBI lineage: Eukaryota > Metazoa > Chordata > Mammalia > Chiroptera > Vespertilionidae > Pipistrellus > Pipistrellus hanaki. Next base: position 57,529,418 of record NC_140506.1, read on the forward strand.
AAGCAAACATCCTTACATCAACTTACACATGGGTTCCCATTTCTTCCCTTCAGTGTGAAAACCACCTGAAATTAGAGAACCTGGCTATGGAGGTAGTTTTGTCCCCAGCCGCAGTATGATAATTGGTTACAGTTCCTAAATCTCAGTCTCTTTATTATGAACTGGGATTATTAACCCTACGTTCCTTATAGTATTTTAAATAGAATTAAATAAATTAATACCTGTAAGCTATATAGGATAGTGCCTATGAAATAACTTCTAACAAATGCTGAAATCATAGATAGCAATCAGGCCATGGGACAATGTTTCTCCTGCTTGCTATAAACTTCTGGAGAAGAAATCTAGAAAAATGATAATAAGTGAGAAGAAATAGGGAAGAGGAGAAGATAAGGATAGTTATATTTATTGATTTTTAATCACACTAGGAATAGATGGTATCAGACTTTAGGAGGAAACTGTGTATTATGAAGTACATATCAAGCATTTGAAATATTCTTTTAGTCCACTATGTCTATTTTCCAAAATTTTCACCTGGCAACTAAATTATATACTTTTGAGAGTAAGTTATTTTATTTCTTCATTTCAGTTGTATTGTACTCAGCCATCTTTTCCAGAATGGCCTGTTGAAACTGATTTCTCATTCTTTAGTAGGTTTGTACTCCTGTTAGAATTCCTGGGTCTTCCATTCATTTAGGTCCAGATAAACTGTGTCATCCTTCAAGCAAAGGCAGCTTATCTTCCTTGGGCTTCCCCAGATAAAATTTTGCAACTATTCCCGTTACACTCTATCCTAAACCTTTATTTACATACTTTCTTTTCTTCTACTAGATGGCAACCACATCAGAAATACAAAGTTTAAAATGTTTTTATTTCATCTTTTGCAGAGAGGGAGGTACATAACTATTAACTGAGTGATGAATGAATTTGATTCTTTACAGTGGCGTGTAATACATAGAAACATGCAGGTCTATATATTAACATAAGTACAGGATTAACTATCTGGCCTTTAAGAAAGAACAGAGATCTCCCTCTCTTGCCAGGCCTTACAATGTGGTTACTTACAGTACTATGATGAAGAATGCTGAGACTATTGACAGCCCCTCCTGCTAGGAAGCCCCAGCAGCTGGTTTTGGCAATTGCTTTCGGCAGTGGCTTCTGGCACAGGCTCCCATCTGCGAGGGTTCTGCTCTGAAATGGCTCCCTCTGGCAGGGAGCCCCATTGCCAGAACTCTAGGGCAGGAGCAGGCCAGCCTCTCTCAAAGGCACTTGCCTTCCTCGTTCTTCCCTTGGTGCCTGGTCCTGGCTCTCTGAGCACAGTTTCTATGGGTTGCCCATAGAGCATTGGCACATAGTCCTGTTACAATTACAGAATAAAACTGTTCTCTCTGAGGGATGAATTCAAAGGTATGAAGATTAAAAATCCTAAGTTATAGAACACAGTGATATCTTCTCTGTGATTTTCTATGGTCTACTCGATGCTTCCTCAGGATTGGGATCCCCCTTTGGAGTTGTAACTACTTGAAAAACTGATACTAACCCTCAGTGACTGGCAGAACACCAACTTATCTTATTCTATTTTGTCTTATCTTACCTCACAGCATACATCTCCCCTTCTGGTAAAAGCACTCTGATGTTCATTGGTGAAGAGTACATGACACCCACCAACCCCTTTGTTTAAGAGGTGATACTAAGTTTTGTGTTGCACAGATTCTAAGCTGAACCAAGTAACAGAATTCCAGGAGTTTTATCTATATACTAGAGGCCCCATGCACGAAATTCATGCAAGGGGCTCAGCCCTCACAGCCCCGATGGCTTGCCTTGGTTCTCACAAACCCAGTTTCATCTAGGTCACCTGGAAGAACTTCTGGAAGGTCATTCGGCTGTCTGGTCTAATTGGCATATTATGCTTTTATTATTATAGATGTATCTATGTGTTAAAAAAGACAAACTTTTTCTGATGGCCTTGTTAAAGATAAAGATCATGTAATATTTAGCTGTAGATGACAACTATGGAGAGATGGCCTGTCTATGAGTACATGAAAATATAAAACAGAAAATATGCATCAATTAAAGTTATATTTTAAATGTTCTAATATTTAAGCTCAACTTCTCAAGAATTTCATTTTCTTAAACATGTTAGTACTCCTTTTACAACCATTTATTGCCCTGAATAATTAAGGTATCTAGATAATTTAGGTAAATAAAACTTATTAGCTTAGGGTATTTTTTCCTACTATTAATTTATTCTCATGCTTGCTAAGTAATTATTGAGGAATCCCCATGTGTTTAGCACTAATCTCGACATTGGAAATACAGCAGTGGGGAAAAAGTGCTCTTATGGAATTTACATTAAAGTGAATGAAAAAGTCAATAAAATATTGCTATATAGTATGTTGAAAAGGGATAAGTACTGTTCTGAAATGTAAAGCAAGGCAAAGTGATAGAGGCTGACCAGAGGGGATGTTCTTTCTTAAAAAGATATATGAGGAGAGAAACCAAGATGGCGGCATAGGTAAACACCTAAACTGCTGCCTTGCACAACAATTTCAAAACTACAACTAAAAGACAAAATGGACATCATCCAGAACTACGGGAAGGCTGGCTGAGTGGAAATTCTACAAGTAAAAGGAAAGAGAAAAGCTCACAGAGAATCAGAGGAGCTGCAAAGGGCTGAGGTACAGAGACATGCATACAGAGAGGAAGGGCAGCTGAGTGCCTAGGTGGCTTTCTCTGGCGGGAGGGAGAAGGAAGCTCCCAACTGCTCTGAACCCCAGTCCTGGGTGACACCCTGTGGATTCAGTCTCATGTGGGGGGGAGTCTGGACTGTCAGGTACAGAGATAGGCACACCGAGACGCAGGGGAGCGGCAGCAGGCAGGGGTCTAGAGGGGCGCATGTGAATGCATGCAGACAAGACTGATTTGCTGAGGTTGCTGCTGGCTTTCCTTAGTGGAAGGAAGTCGAAAGCTCCCAATTGCACTGAACCCCAGTTTCAGGCAAATCCCTGGGGACCCACACCCATGCTCTTACGAGAAGAATCTGGACTGTCAGGTGGAGGTCTGGAGGCTAACGTGCAAGTGTGCGGAGAGAGGACTGACTGCTGAGTGTGCCACAGGCTTTCTCTATCTGGAGGGAGACAAAAGGTCCCAACTGCTCTGAACTCCAGTTCCAGGTGAGAATCTGGGAATCCAGGTTCATTGGGGGAGAAACTAGACTGTCTGACAGTGGGCAAAACTTGAGGGCAGCTTTTTCTCAGAGGTGCTTACAATGAATACCAAGAGACACTGACACCAGGGTTCTCATAAGGCAGGCTGACAGGAAGCCAAGACTGTCTCCTCAGCCCTGAGACTCTGCCCCATGCAAGCTGAGCACAGAGGCTTTTGCAATTTTGCAAGTCTGGTCTTATAAGGCTGTTTTCAGCACAGAAGTTCTCTGAGCATAGACACAGTTGATATTCACAGCCAATTGGCCTGGAGATCAATTCCTCCCAGTGATACCAACAATAAAGACTTAACTACAACAAGTCTGTACACACAGTCCACAAAGGGGTGCACCAAGAGTGTGCACCTCAGGTAACTGGGGAGGTTGAGCTACTAGACCATAGAGGACACCTAGCACATAAAGTTACTCTACCAACTCAGGGAAGCAGCCAAAATGTGAAGACAAGAAACAGATCACAAATGAAAGAAATGGAGGAAAACAAATGACTGGATATAGAATTCAAAACCACGGTTATAAGGTTTTTCAAGAATTTCCTAGAAAAGGCCAATAAACTTAGCGTGATCCTCGAGGGTATAAAAAAGGACCAACTACAAATTAAACATATACTGACTGAAATAAAAAATAATATACAGAGACCAAAGAGCAGATTAGAGGAACATAAGAATCAAGTCAAAGATTTGAAATACAAAGAAGCAAAAAAACACTCAACAAGAAAAGCAAAAAGAAAAAAGAATCCAAAAATATGAAGATAGTTTAAGGAGCCTCTGGGACAACTTCAAGTGTACCAACATCAGAATTATGGGGGTGCCAGAAGAAGAGAGAGAGCAAGATATTAAAAACCTATTTGAAGAAATAAGGACAGAAAACTTTCCCCTCCTGGTGAAAGAAATAGACTTACAAATCCAGGAAGCACCCAGAACCCAAAACAAAAGGAATCCATCGAGGACCACACCAAGACACATCATAATTAAAATTCTAAGAGCAAAAGACAAAAAGAGAATATTAAAAGCAGCAAGAGAAAAGCAGTTAATTACCTACAAGGGAGCACCCATAGGATTGTTAGCTGATTTCTCAACAGAAACTATGTAAGCCAGATGGGAGTGGCAAGAAATATTCAAAGTGATGAATAGCAAGAATCTACAACCAAGATTACTCTACCCAGCAAAGCTATCATTGAGAATTTAAGGGCAGATAAAGAGCTTCACAGATAAGAAAAAGCTAAAGGAGTTCATCATTACAAAACCAGTATTATATGAAATGCTGAAAGGTATTCTTTAAGAAGAGGAAGAAGAAGAAAAAGTTAAAAATAAAAATTATGAACACAAATACATATCTATCAACAAGTAAATCTAAAAATCAAGTGAATAAAAAATCTGATGAACAGAATAAACTGGTGAAATATAACAGAACCAGCAGCATAGAAAGGGAGTGGACTGAAAATTCTCAGGGGCAAAGGGGTGTGGGGGTACAGGAAGAGACTGGACAAAAATTGTGCACCTATGGATGAGGACAGTATGGGAGAGGTAAGGGCAGAGGCTGGCGTGGGAACTGGGCGGAGGGGAGTTATGGGGGGCGGGGGGAGGGGGGAAGGAGAAACAATTGTAATAATCTTAAAAATAAAGATTTATTAAATTTTAAAAAATAATAAAATAAAAAGATATCTGAACAGAGGCCAGAATGAAGTAAGAGAGTGAGTCTTTTGAATATCTTGGGGGAAAAGCATTCTGGGCAGAAGAAAGAACAAATGCCAATCACTCTTCTCTCTCTCTTAATCAGAGTCCATTTTATACTGTTTCTTTTTAAAAATAATTTTAAAGTTATTTTTATAGCTGAAAGTATTACAGATGACCCCCATTTGCCCCCTCCACCCTGCTCCTGCCTCCTCACCAACATGCACTTCCAAACAGATATGTAGTGCTCATGACATTCTCTAGTTCAAAAGTTTTTTCATGTACATTGTTGTATGGGGGGAGGGGGGGGAAATACTTTGTATTATTTCTACTTTATAGGAAAAAATTAACTGACTTGCCTAAAACTATTCAGATAATCAATAAATTCTAGTCTCAGATCTAGGTTTGGTGTAGAAAGTCTGAAACCTGATTAAGGAAAAAAAGGAAGGAAGGAAGGAAGGAAGGAAGGAAGGAAGGAAGGAAGGAAGGAAGGAAGGAAGGAAGGAAGGAAGGAAGGTTGGTTTTGTAGATAAAAGTATTGGGAACACGTGGCCTAAATAAAACCAACTTCCTTCTACTTTTGAGTCTGAGAAGTAAAAGACTATATAGGCTATGATTTTTGTCCAAAAGACAACTCTAATAAGAACCTCAGCCATAGGTAGCTGTTTTTGAAACATAAGTAATTATTTAAATAAAATATATTATGTTGTGGGATTTATATATAAAAGGGTAAAATAAAAATAACACACTGTAATATTAAGTCTAAGTAGACTGTGATAAAGCTATAACAGATATAGCAACCCATAGAGCAATTATTATTATTATTATTATTATTATTATTATTATTTTCCTCACCCAAGGATATGTTTTTATTTATTTTAGAGAGAGAAGAAGGGGAGAGAGATATATAAACATTGATGTGAGAGAGAAACCTCCATTTGTTGCCTTGAGCATGTGCCCCCACCGAGGAATGAACCTGTAAAGTGAAACTTGTAAAAGTGGTGGCAACAGTGAGAACAAGAAAAAAAATTTAAATAAATTAAGGTGAAGCAAGGTGATGAAGTCCTTGAAACTCAGGTTTAAGAGGTATTGTATGTTCCTTCTTGAATTACTGAGAGACGGTGAAAACTCAAAAGTGCTGTAGGAAGTGAAACTGTTCCTTTTCCGTCGAATATCGTGCAGCCTCTTGCATAAATGTGCATGATTCACTTGGCATGCCTGGCAATTTATTGTTTCACCTTCCTGCCCACTTTTACTTTTCCTGATGAAGATCTGCCAACACGATGAAACACAGAAATGAACCATGATGACAGAATTACTTGCCTGGGAAGGCATGTGCAGGAGCAAGCGTGAAGTGCACAAAGGGAGTCTGATGTTGATAATAGATCTGTGATTACATAGGTAGTCAACATTTAAGGAAGCTGCATGAGGTTATACAAACATACATGTACTATTTTTGCAATGTTTTTGAAAGTTGGAAATAATTTCAAAATAAAAAGTTTTTAAAATGTTAAAAAAAAAAAAGGGGGGGGGGTAGGGAGTTTGATGCTACATCTCAGGCTCTTTGCTCCTGTGAATAATCCAAAATGGGAGGGGCTTACGGTATTTGGAGCCTGAATGGAAATCCTAGTCAGGAATTGCAGGAAATAAGCTAGATAGCTTTGTTGGCATACATCACATGGTTTAGAAATGTCAGTTGCTTCTTTTGTCAAACAATGAATTTTTCATTATCCAAAAAGCAGACAGCCTAAGCAATAATACAAGTGATGGGTCATGGGTTTGTCCTTTCCACAAGCCCACAGCTTACCCTCAGGTCTCAATCTCCTTCCCATCCTCCATCTCCCAGGCCCACAAGCTAGCACGTCCACCACTTGGCCAATTTCATTATTTGGGTCAATCTCGATGTACATGTTGATAACATGCTACATAGTGTGGGCTCAAGATTCCTGATGTGTCCAAATGTAAGGAATGTTCTCGCTATTCCATACCCTGCTTCCCTTTATTACTGCTCAGATCTAGCCATTGTCTAAAACTACTCCAATTTGAAATCTTGTTTTGGAAATTTTCTTTTTCATTTAAGGAAGCGATCATTTATCAAATAGAAACTTAAAAAAAACAACAACAAACTACTCAAACCTTGTCATTTGAAACCATGTCAAAGTTTAGTGGAGCCTCTTCCAATTTGATTAGACTCTAGAGGATCCGGCAGCGAGAAAACCTTTCCTCCTGTTGGCTTCTTCCACCTCTTTCTAAGGATTGAAGTTTGGCTTTGTCTGCCTCCGCTAACTCATTTACACTATCCATTTTTAAAAACATATATTTTATTGATTTTTTTTATAGAGAGGAATAGAGAGGGAGAGAGAGTTAGAAACATCAATGAGAGAGAAACATTGATCAGCTGCCTCCTGCACCCCCCCACCCCAGGGGATATGCCTGCAACCAAGGTACATGTCCTTGTCTGGAATCTAACCTGGGACCCTTCAGTCCACAGGCTGACACTCTATCCAGTGAGCCAAACTGGTTAGGGCCACTATCCATTTTTTATCTTCCCAAATTCTTGACATTTCTTTATTTGCTGTGTCTCTTTCTTTTGATCCTTACAGGGTCACATCATTTTATTCTTTTTAGTGGTTTTTAGAAGGAACCAGAGATAAACCAGTGTATTCAGTCTGCCAGGTTCAGCTACCTAGCTACAGTCAGTCCTTTTGCCCTACCCCATTCAACTTGCCTACTGCCTTACCTAACCAGTCTCTTGCTGACTCCTTCACTCTGTTTTCCCCACCCCCACAGGGTAATCTCTAACTATTAATCTATTTCTAAGTATTTGCAACTTTTGATACTACACTTAGGAAATCAAGAATCTTTTTTCTTTTTTTAAACTTTTTAAAAAGATAAATCTTTATTGTTCATATTATTACAAATATTTTTTCCTCATTTTTCCCCCCCTCTATTGCTCCCCTCCACCAGGTTCCCACCTCACCCTCTGCCCTTTATCCACCCCCCATTGTCCTCATCCTTAGGTGCACAGTTTTTGTTCAATCTCTTCCCGCACCCCCCACTCCCTTTTTCCCTGAGAATCGTAAGTTCACTCCCCTTCCATACCTCTGATTCTATTATATTCCCCAGTTAATATTGTTCATCAGATTTTTTAATTCCTTTGGTTTTTATTTATTTTTTATTTTTTTTAAATATATTTTATTGATTTTTTACAGAGGAAGGGAGAGAGAGAGTTAGAAACATCAATGAGAGAGAGTCATCGATCAGCTGCCTCTTGCACACCCCCTACTGGGGATATGCCCGCAACTAAGGTACATGCCCTTGACCGGAATTGAACCTGGGACCCTTCAGTCCCCAAGCTGATGCTCTATCCATTGAGCCAAACTGGTCTCGGCTAATTCCTTTGGTTTTTAGATTCACTTGTTGATAGTTACATATTTGTTATTAATAATTTTTATCTTTATTTTCTTCCTTTTCCTAAAGAACCCCCTTCAGCAATTCATAAAATTCTGGTTTGGTAGTGATGAACTCCTTTAGCTTTTTTTTTTTATTAGTGAAGCTCTTTATCTGGCCTTCAATTCTGAGTGATAGCTTTGCTGGGTAGAGTATTTTCGGCTGTAGGTTCTTGCTATTCATCACCTTGAATATTTCTTGCCATTCCCATCTGGCCTGCATGGTTTCTGTTGAGAAATTAGCTGACAATTGTAGAGGTGCTCCTTTATAGGTAACTACCTGCTTTTCTCTTGCTGCTTTTAATATTCTCTTTTTGTCTTTTGCTCTTGGAATTTTAATTATGATGTGTCTTGGTGTGGTCCTCTTTGGATTCCTTTTGTTTGGGGTTCTGTGCGCTTCCTGGACTTGTAAATCTAATTCTTTCACCAGGTGGGGGAAGTTTTCTGTCACTATTTCTTCCAGTATGTTTTTGGTATCTTGCTCTCTCTCTTCTTCTGGGACCCCATAATTCTGATGTTGGTTTGCTTGAAGTTGTCCCAGAGGTTTCTTACATTATCTTCAACTTTCTAGATTCTCTTGTCTTCTTGCTTCTGTGGAAGAGTGTCTGGCTCTTTATGTTCCAAATCTTTGACTTGATTCTTGCTATCTTCCATTCTGTTTTTAGGACTCTGTATAGTATTTTTTATTTCAGACAATGTATTCTTTATTTCTAGTTGATCCCTTTTCATATCCTCATAGGTCTTGTTTATTTTATTGGCCTTTTCTAGGAAATTCTTGAAAAACTTTATAAGTGTGGTTTTAAACTCTATATCCAGTCGCTTTTTGTCCTCCATTTCTTTCATTTGTGATCTGTTTCCTTGTCTCAGCATTTTCGCTGCTTCCCTCAGTTGGTAGAATGGGTTTGTGTGCTAAGGTGTCCTATATGGTTCAGTGGGTCAGTTTCCCAGTTACCTGAGGTGAACACCCCCTTTTGTGGACTGTGTGCACAGTCTTGTTATAGTTAAGTCTTGATTGTTGTTGGTATCACTGGGAGGAACTGACCTCCAGGCCACTTGGCTGTGAGGATCAGGAAACAGCTTTATTCAACTAGGAAATCAAGAATCTTAAAAAGCCATATGAAGTCTGTCATGCCTTACTTATGGTCTCAGCCACATGATTAAAACCACTCAACAATCTTCTAAGAATTTCCTCCTGTAATCCCACACCAGTAGTTCTAAGGTTTTACTATACCTTTCAGGTCTCTAAGTGCAGGTCTCTGGATTATTTTTCCTGAATTTGCATCCTGGTTCTAGAATTTACTAACTCATGTGGTCGTGAGCATGTTGCATGACTCTTTCTACCTAAAATGCCTCCTATGTAAAACATGGAGGATAATAATAGTTACTAATAATATAGTTACAGGAATAATAATATTTACCATGGGACTATTATAATGATTAAATGTGTTAATAGAATTCATATGTGTGAATATTGATTATGTAGTGTATCTGAGGGTGAGGATTTCTATTCCTTACATAGCACTTCTGAGCACTTTATAAGCTGATTTTTACTATTATTCCTTAATTTGTAAATTTTACAACTTCTCAGGTTATACATCTCATGTAATTTAGAATGGTGTCTTATACTTTTTCTGATTGCTCAGAGTAGTGGCCAACGTGTTGCAAATCCTTAGCAAATGATTATGACGTATTAATTCTCTGAGATTCAAAAGGTTTTCCTTGCTTACAGTCAGCTATTTTTCTAGTAATCAAGAAAGTGCTTATTTAAAAAACCATGCTTTTAAATTGGCAATAAACATGTAAACACAAGAGACAACACAAGTTGGAGCTTAGTATTATACCTATAGTTAATAGAAATAGGACAATGAGTGCATGCACAGAACACTGCTTTTATATGCTCTTAGGCTAAAGTGATAACCCATGCTAAGATGCAACCAGAATAACATATGCTTTAAGCAAGACTTCCTTTATTAATGCAGCTATGCTTACAAAATGTTGATGCATTTTAAAAAGTGATGGTGATCAATACTTAATTAAACTTAGTATGCACAACTATAACAGTAAAAATAAATCTCTTAGACAACTTTTACTTCCCCCTGGCACGTGCAGCTCTGTGTAAAATTGGAAAGAGTGAAAAGTACATCTTCCCTATCTGTACTTCTCCTTTTTGCTCCATAATGGTAGTATTATTCTTTCCACTGAAGCACTTAGTCCCCATCTACCTCCTGTGTCATATCCTGTAGTTAAAAGATGGAAATTAGCTGATGCAGTTTGGATATGCTCTTCTTAATGCCTCCAGCTTCTTATAACTTGACTAGAGGCCTGGTGCAGGAAATTCATGCACAAGGAGGGAAGGGGTCATGGGGGTGTCCCTCAGCCCAGCCTGCACCCTCTCCAATCTGGGATCCTATGTGGATTGGGCCTAAACGGGCAGTCAGACATCCCTCTCACAATCCAGGAATGCTGGCTCCCAACTGCTCACCTGCCTGCCTTCCTGATTGCCCCTAATCACTTCTGCCTGCCAGCCTGATCACCCCATAACTACTTCCCGGCCAGCCTGATTAATGCCTAACTTAAGGTGACTAGATCATCCTGCTTTTGGCAGGACAGTTCTGATTTTCAACAATTTTTCCCGCATCCAGTGGCGTTTAAAAAACAAAACAAAACAAAACAAAAACCTGATTTTTTGAAAGATTGGAAAGATTCTTTCCAAAAATTGGGACTTTTTAAAAATGCCATGGATGTGGGAAAAATTGTTAAAAACCAGGACTGTCCCACCAAAAGCGGGACGATCTGGTCACCTTAGCCTAACTGCTCCCCTGCCAGCCTGGTCCCCCCCAACTGCCCTTCCCTGCAGGCTTGATCACCCCCAACTGCTCTTCTCTGCTGGCCTGACCCCTCCCAACTGACCTCCCCTGCTGGTCATCTTGTGGTGGCCATCTTGTGTCCACATAGAGGCAGCCATCTTTGATCACATGGGGGCAGCCATATTATGCTTTTATTAGATAGGATAGAGGCCTGGTGCATAGTGGGGGCTAGCTGGTTTGCCCTGAAAGTTGTCCTGGATCAGGGTGGGAGTTCCCTTGGGACATGGGGCAGCCTGGGCAAGGGGCCTGTGGTGGTTTGCAGGCCAGTCATGCCCCGCAATGACCCAAGCAGAGGCCCTGGTATCTGGGATTTATTTATCTTCTATAATTGAAACTTTGTAGCCTTAAGAGGAGTCCTGGGCCAGCCAGGGTATGCAGGAAGCTTGGCTTCCTCCATTGCCAGGGAAACCCAAGCCTCCTACTCGCTCCATGGCCACAGCCATCTTGGTTGGATTAATTTGCATACTCACTCCTAATTGGCTGGTGTATGTGGCTTGTGGGTAGAGCCGAGGTATGGTCAATTTTCATATTACTCTTTTATTAGATAGGATACTCTCATTCCTTATTTTCTGTTTCCCAGAGTCCTCTTTCTTAAATTTCCTGTCATTTCATGGTCAAACAGGAAATGATAGTAAAATGAGTCATTTACATGTGATGAGTATCGACAATTTACATGTTAATATGAAAACATTTCCTTCGGCATGTTTCCTCCAGACAGGATTTGCATGTTAATTATTTTTCTCAAATGGTGATACTTTTAATTCTATTTTAGAAATTAGGTTTGCTTTCAGCAAGTAAAGAAATGTGTGATTTGCATTATTCAGGGATATTCTGAAGTCATAGTGAAGCATGTAGCTCATTCAGGCAAAAAACAGATCTATTAAAATGAAATTCTATAAGTAGCCTGCTCATTTGATTTGGTCTTCTTTGGACACCCAAATATTGACTATAATAGTCAGGGGTAGTACAGTCCCTTCAGTTACTTAAAAGCAATTACTTCTTGAGACTCTGGAAATAGAAAAACAAATGTTTGTTGAATATTTGGAGTACCCAATAAAAGCCTAAAAATGCATAGGGATCTGGCTAGCCTCTTCCTGGTTTATTCTTCTATTGAAGTTTATGAATCCCCTTTGCAATCACCTACTATACTTTACCAATGGATTCAATTACTTGCTTCCTGAGTCAATTTTTTCAAAACTTGTTGAAAAACAGATTATTCTCAGTCTCTATTAAAGTGGTTGTTAAGTATTACTTTAATCTAATTTCTTTACTAGTTTTTTGGGATGTCATCCTCTTCCATCTACTCAAGGATCATTTTTCATTCCTAAAATTCCGTTTTCTTCTATAAGCATCTTCTGACCAGGATTTAAACATGCCATGTTGTTCATCTTAAAAGTATAAAACAAAACTTATTAGATCCCAATGTTTTTCTTAAGCTAACAGCCTATTTCTCTCCATCCATTTACCTCTTCAGAAACGAACTTTCTACAATTCTTGTGTGTATTTATTCTTTCTCCCTATAGTTCATTTCAAAACCCATCACAATTTGACTTCAACCCCACCAATTCCCAAAACTGCTTTTGTTATTATTATAAAAATTAAGTGACTTTTCAATATTGACCTTTGCTGCATTTGATTCTGTTAATTTTTTGTTCCATCTTGGAAGACATTCTTCTCTTGCTTCTGAAGATACCACTGTCTTCTGGTTTCCAGCTATCATTCTGTTTTCTCTTATTCAATTGTTTTTGTGAATTCTCCTCCTCCTCCTCTTTTCCTCATCTTTCTCTTCCTCCTTCTCCTCCTCTTGCTCCTCCTCCTCCTTTTTCCTCCCGTTCCTCCTCTTCCTCTTTCTCCCCCTCCTCCTTCTTCTTCAACCCTCTTATTCCTTTTCCTTCTGCTCCCCCTCCTCCTCTTTCTGTTCTTCCTCCTCCTTCTGCTAACTTTCTGTAAAATGCTGGTGTTCTTAAGGATTCCACCTTAGGCTCTCTTCTCTTCTTCCTCTACATACTTATATTCAGTAATCTCATCCACTTTTATGACTTTCATTGCAACACATAAAATGATGACTCTAAATTGCTTTATCTCCCTTCCTGTTATCTTTCCTGAGTTTCATCCATGAGTAGCTTTATACAATGGCCTACCTCTGAATTTCCTACAAGCACATGAAACTCAACATAGAAAAAAAGCCAAGATCCTTGTTATCTTATAAACAAAACAAAACAAAACAAAACAAAACAAAAAAACCCGACTTCTCCTCCAGTGCCTTATGACACTAAAACATAAGTAATATATTCAGAGACTCTTAACCATAATCTGTCTACTTCTATCTATTTTCCTCACTTCCCATGGTCAGACAATCACCATTTCTAATTATACTAGATATATTCCAAAGTACAATATAACAACTGATGTCCTCTCTTCTAGTAATCTTACATTCCTCCAGTTCATCCTATATATCTCAGTCAACATATCTTTCGTAGAACAGAAATATAATCATATCTCCCTTTTGTTTCAAATCTTTCAATGGCTTGTCATTGCTCTTGGGGAAAAGCTTAATTTTTTAAATCATAGTTTATAAAGCTTTTCAGTTTACTTTCATTTTTATTTCTGGTCAAATTTCAAATCTATGTCCCAATTACATAAAGAATTTTCCATTCCTTGGATACACCATATGCCACCTAACTTTTGTGCATCCCTTTGCCAGGGTTATTACTGGTTGTCTCTTCCCATTTTTTGCCTGGATAGAATTATATTTTACCTAGATAGAATTATATTTTCTGATATTAACTTAAATAGCACTGCCTTTAAGATGTCATCTCTGAATCCCAAGAGAGTTAAATGGCTCTCCTTTACATCACTATTCACCTTGGCATAGAAATTATCACACTATTGTTTTTTAATTTGCCTTTATTTCCTACTATTATGTAAGTTCTGTGAGAGAATGATTATTTCTCATTTATCATTATTTCAACAGGATCTATGGAATGAGATATTAAGTAAATATTTCTCAATAAATATGTAATAAATATGCCTTCTTTTCTGCTAAACTTTCAATATTTTTGAGGGCAGAGACCATTCCCAAATTGTTTTTAAATTTAAAAAGTCCTGATATATTTAAAATTCTTTAAAAAACAATCCTTATCTTTTAAATTGGTTTAAGTGTGTTTCAAAGCCCAGAATGAGTTTTCTCTTGGTGAATTTCCATGAGTATTAGAGAAAAGATGTAAATTATGCTGTTGTTCTAAGTCATAGAACATTTATAGACTATAAATGTCAGTTAGATCTAGTTGTTTTCTTAGAGAATTGACTTCTAGATGATAACATAATGTCCCTCTTGATCACTGACACTTTTCTTTGTCCTGAAATCTATTTTGTCTGAAATTAATATAACTATTACAGTTTTCTTTTGATTTGTATTAACATAGTATTTCTTTTCTCCATAGCTTAATTTTAATCTATCCAAGTCTTTATATAGAAATTCGGTTTTCTTGAATATAATAGCCTGATGTGTGATACCTATTCATGGCTGTATATTCAGGGATTTGCAAGGAACATGATTGGAAAATTGGTGACAAGACAATTTGGGGAAGAGGTACGTAAGTGAATAGACTTCTCTAAATGGGCAAAATAAATGTGATAATATTTATTTCCTGTATAAATGCTCAAAGAAGGATATTAGTAATCAAGTATTATTAGATAGCATAATCCATTCTGTAGATACCAGTCAGCCCTCTCCTTTGCCACCCCTGTCATCGCCCAATGGGCTGATGCACAAAGTGGTCATATTGACAAGGACAGAGGTTATGCATGGGTACACCAACATAGACTTCTGTTCACCAAGGTTGACCTGGCTATGACTGACCTACCACCTGTTAGTACACAATCTGTTAGCAGCAGAGACCAACACTGAGTTTCTGATATGGTACCATTTCCCGATGATTAGCCAACTACCTGGTGGCAGTATTACTATCAGATCATTAGCATCTGAATACAGATTTGCCTACCCTGCATGTAGTGCCTCTGCTGAAACTATCATTCATGGTTTTTCAGAATGACTTATCCATCACAGTACTGCACAAAGCATTGTTTCTTATCAAGAAATTCACTTCTCAGAAAAAGAAGTATGGAAATGGGTCCATGTTACTGGTCTTTTCAAAAGTGCTGGCACCTTGATCCTGGACTTCCCAACCTTTAAAACTGTGAGAAAATACATTTCTATTGTTTAAACAACCCAATCTATCGCTTTTCATTACGACAGTCTGAGATGAATAAGACAGTTACTAATTTTCATATATGGTCTAACATAAAAATCAAGTTAATTTTTTTTCTGTATGGTAGCCAATTGATCCAGTACAATTATTGAGGGGAAAAACTATCTTCTCCCTCACTCCACACTTAATTGGAGTGGCATCTTTTTTTTTAAGTCAGGTCACTGTGTATGTGTAGCTCTGCTTCAGACCCTTTATTTCCTCTGATGCTATATTTATTTTGAGTTTATACACTTAATTGTTGTGAATTTATAGTAAGACTTGACATCTGTTAGTGGGTGTCCCCAATTTTTTATTGTTATTTAATATATTCTGGAATTCCAGGCCCTTTCATTTCCATATTGAATTTAGAATCAGTCTATCAATTTCCACGAAGAAAAATAGCTCCTCGGATTTTTTTTAAAATTAGAATTGTATTGTATTAATAAGTTATTTGGGGGTGGGGAGATGACATCTTAATGTTAATCATCTAATTTATGATCATGACAGATTTCTTCATTTATTTAGGTTTTCTTGAAATTCTCTCAGCAATGTTTTCTAATTTTCTATATAGAGGTTTTAAATGCTTTCATTCCAAATTGTTTCTTAACTTAAAAATTGATATATAGCCGAAACCGGTTTGGCTCAGTGGTAGAGCGTCAGTCTGTGGACTGAAAGGTCCAAGGTTTGATTCCTGTCAAGGGCATGTGCCTTGGTTGCGGGCACATCCCCGGTAGGGGGTGTGCAAGAGGCAGCTGGTCGATGTTTCTCTCTCATCGACGTTTCTAGCTCTCTATCTCTCTCCCTTCCACTCTGTAAAAAATCAATAAAATATATATTTTTAAAAAATTGATATATAAAATTAAAATTTATCTTCCTAAATAATGCTTACTGTGACTCATTGCACTGGGAAAATGATGTGCTATTATGCTAATCTATATGTATAAAAGGCTAATACACAAAGTGTTCCCTCATGAGTTGGACTGGGAGACTGGGAGTCCGATTGCTTGCTATGATGTGCACTGACCACCAGGGGCAGTGCAGAATGAAATGAGGCCTTGATCTGCCCTGATCGCTGGCCAGGCCTAGGGACCCTACCAGGGCATGAATTTCATGCACAGGGCCTCTAATAGTTGCATAAAAATTCAGTTAGTAAATGCATTACAAATTATATTTTGTTCTTATAATTTAAGTTCTGAAGCTATAAGTATCTACATGTAAAACCAATTAATCATGTCAAATTATTATTAAAAATCATTGAGCATATGATTTGAAACAAAGATCCAAAAGAGATAATAACTTTCTTTCAAACATCTTTAGTATAATTTAGGTAAGAAATTATTAGTGATAAACAGATGTTGGTTTAGTCCTATTCAGATATGAAACAAACATACATATATGTGCAGATGCCAGTGTGCATGCACACATACATACACACACACATATAAGCAGCCATTCTCAGAAATTCAGAAATCATATCTAGCAAAGTTGAAATAGGACTAAATTTACCAACCCAAATCTTAGAATAAATATTTTTCAACCTCTTACAGTGCAGGCATACATTATAAATTGAAATAGAGCTCACCTAGGAGATACTAGCCTTAAGGACAATGTATACAAAATAAGGTAAACTTGTCACAGTAAAACAAAAAATAAGACAAAGTAAAGGAGAGCAAATTAATCAGATAAATTTGTGTCATGTTTGATTATAAATAAGTGGATAACTAGACACAATATAAAGAACTGGAACAAAACTAATTTTTTGAGTTATCAAAAAATTATTATTATTATTATTTTATTGCCGGGCAATAGTCTAAACACTTCATATACACTAACTCATTTAACTCTCACAATAATTGTGTTGGGCATTATATGTTATTATCAGTTCCACTTGACTATGCTAGAAATAGGATTGGAACTAGGAATTAGCTCCATAAACCATGCTCTGAAAAGGGCAGAGTACCCAAAATATATGATGAGAGACCTCAAAGCTTCAAAAGTTAACCTAATATCTCATTCTTTTTTTTGCAACTTTTGGGGGAATTTTCCATTCATCCCTCAATTTACCCAAATCCTTGCAAAAAGGATTTTTTATAGCACTTATGGGCATGTTGTTTTTTATAGCACTTACGGGCATGTTGTCAAAGCTTTTATAGGATTTTGCTTTTAAACCAATCTCCTTAGTGACAAAGAAATTCTATTTGATTTCTATTGAGAATGAACATTATCTTTAGGGATAGTATGTCAGAGTTTGCTGGCTAGCTAAATAAAACATCTTCATACAAGAAGAAATTCCATTTAGATAGAGACATTTTACATTGCTCCTTTGATGGTTACAAGAAGAAGAGGCAAAATTAAACAAAGAAAGTTTATAACTATTTTAAGCTTCTTTCTTCTTTGATGATAAACAGACATACTGTCTTTTGAAGCCATTCAGAATCTGACGGTAGAATTGCTCTGATCAACAAAATTACTCACATTAGATCTGCGCTTCTTCATTCATTAAGGGAGATAAAAATATAGGAAGATGGGAACAAGTAAGAGATCTGAATGTTAGATAAATAAACATCAGACATCCGAAACTACTGAAATCACAAGATCGAAGATAAGAGGAAGTTACATAAGAGAGTAACAGTATGGGCTGAGACATTCATTAACTGACTCCAACTTTGGCATCACCTTTCCTCCTTACCCCTCAACAGCACAGTAAAAGGAACAATAAAAATAACTCTGATGCTAGACCTTTTCTGTACTGACACTGAGAAGACTATCAATCAACCCTGGTACACAGTGAACCAGCATTGAATTAGTGCTTCTGGGGATATGTAGTGCTGGTTGCTATGAGCTAAATTGTATTCCCTAAAATTCATACGTCAAAGACTCTAATACTTCACAAGGTGGTTATATTTGGAGAGCAGGTTCATGAAGAAGTAATTAATTAAAAATGAGGTCATATGGGTAGACCCTAAACCCACCTGACTGTTGTCATAAGGAGATTAGAACACAGACACACACAGAGAGAAGATGATCTGAAGACTGAAGGAAAAGACAGCTTTCCACAAGCAGAGAGGTCTGAGAAGAAACCAATTCTATTGTCATCTTCATGTCAGACTTCTAGTCCTCAGAACTGAGAGAAAATAAATTTATGTTGTTTAACCATGTGGTCTGTGGTACTTTGACATTGCAGCCCTAGCAAACTAATATAATGGTGTTTTTATAAAGAGACTCAGTATTAATTATATTTGAGGAGAAGTAGATTTTAAATAACAAGAGGCCTCCAAAATTCAGAAGAAATTTTTTTTCTTAAAGAAGATGAATAAACAGAAAAGAATATCAATATACATCCCTCTACTTTTGCTCAGATTAGCTCTTTTTGTCCTTTATCATTTAAAAACATATTGAATACAAAGGTATACAGTATATGATTCAACTTGCAATATTCATTCATAAGGCTCATTTAAAGTTTGAAAACACATGTCTTTCATTGGCATTCAATAGATTTGGATTGTGTGCTTTAAATATTTACCAACAAGTTAGTTGCCCCTGTTTATTAATTTTAGTTGTTCAAGATTCTCTTAGTAGAGTAGACCATAGAGTCTCTACTGCCCTCCCTTATCAGGAGCTTCAATTCCAGCATTTGTAGCTTTCACTCCACCCCATCTCCAGATTATTTCAACAAATTTAACAAATATTAATTCAACAAATATTAATTAAGTGTCCATACTACTTTGCTAGTATTATTGAATAGGAGCAGGCATGGGTGCCACACACACACACACACACACATACACACACACACACACACACACACACACTCAACATGGCAAGAAATGCAACAAATTAAATGACCACCAATAACAAAAATGTTAAATAAATTCTTATAAATCCAATGGGATCAATTGATCTATATCAATCTATATTGAAAAAGTCCTGACTTGAAAAGATGTTCTTGGCATGTGCATAAAATTCAACAATAAAGCAAGATGAAATTATAATGGTGTGGTTTTTTTCTAATCTCAGTCAAGCTAAATCATGAAAAATCTAGTGGTAATAAAAAGAAAAATATATGAGTAATTGGGAATCACTCATGGCAGTTTGAACAGACTAATATAGTTCTCAACTAAATGCTCAGCAGGATCTCTTCGCTCTGACTGATTAAAATACTCAACTTTTTGAGATTGTTGACTATTGGTCCTTACTTTCAGCTATCTGCCTGTTGTTGCTCTTTCCTGATGGACTTCATGGAGTCTTGTGAGCATGCAAAATTCAGGTCTCAGCATAAGGTCTGAGGGAAATAAAACCCCACAGAGACTTTCAGTACTATCTTCAGAGTTTCGAGATATATATATATATATATATATATATATATATATATATATATATATATATATATAATCTTAGAGAGGAAGGAAGAAGGGGAAAGAGATAGAAATATTCATGATGAGAGAGAATCATTGATTGGCTATCTCCTACATGTCCCCAACTGGGGATTGAGCCCACAACCTGGGCATGTGCCCTGACCTGGAATCAAATGGTGACCTCCTGGCTCATAGGTCAACAATCAACCACTGAGACATGACAGCCAGAGTTTACTTTTTTGAAATGCTTTTCATTTGGCCTGAACTCCAGCTTCCACCAGCCAGCTCAGTGGAGTCATATTCTCCAATTGCCTTCTGCCCCTCTAAACTCTGGTCTAAAAAATAAGGATATTTTTTAGAGAAAAACCTAAAAGAATGTGGAGCTCACCTTTCCTGTAAATTTTTTCTTGAGGATCATAATTCTACATGACATAAAACAGTTGCCAACATATATTCTGCCCAGTTGTGTATGGTGAGAGAGCTAAATTAAGAGAAGTTACTTCAGCATGTCTGGAAACAGTGACTTCATAAGAAATTTCCCACTTAAAGATCAAACATATCATAAAATATGAGATAGTGTGTGTTCACACTATACCTGACAGCTCATCGTTACACCTGGGAAGTTGAGCAATATGTCTGGATTACTTGATAGCATTAATACCTGGACATGCAAGAAACCTCCAAATTTAACATACATTAATTCACCCAGGGCTGCAAGTAGAAAAACAATGTAAGTAACATAATAGTGCCCAACATGTTTTCGGTTTTAATTACCACAGTCCCTAAAATGGCAAATACTAACAAAGAAGCAATCACAAATCTATTTAGATCTTCAACTATAATCTCCAGCCTTAATAATCCAGAATTTTTAAGGTTTTGTTTCAGAATGTAAATCATTTTTTTTTTTTCTTAATTCATTTGGATAGTAGGATTTCATTTATGAAGCAGAGGAGTACAGTGAAGATGGTGTAAAGCTTGGTGTCAAAAGCTCAAATCCTAGCTCGTTCTTATTTAACTTGGGATAGTTAGTTCACCTCTGAGACATAGTTTCTGCATTCTGAAATGGGCTAATAAATCTAAAAAGGCCATTTAAGGTAAAGCAGTTGGTGCAAAGTAGACAGTCAATACAAAAACCTTAAATCACATAAGGGAAACAAAGACCTGCAATCTTTTAATATTTTCAAGATTTTAAAGCTATAAAAACGAAGCTAACCACTATTTGTTCATATTGGACTTCAAAAAAAGGGATTTAGTTAACTAAGAGAGTGAAATTGATGACTCACATAAAAAGGTGATTTATATTTTCCTCAAAAAGGAAGTTTACCAATGGTGAGCTGAGGAATGCACTAAAATGCTTATAGATGTTTCAATGGGTTCATATTCCCCTGCTAAGATATATGCTTATTTTCTCATGGTAGTTTGTGATGGTAGAAAAATCCACCAGAAGCCAAATTCTAATAATGTCTGTTTTGTAACATGCCATTGTGTCATGATGAATTTGTTCTTTTGGAGTTATCAGATCTAATACTTAAAGTGCCTTCAGTTTGGTGGTTTTAATAGTGTGTTCTGGGGAATTATAGAGCTCTGCTGATATCCTTTAGAGGTTAATATTAGGGTTCCACATATGATTTCAGTGAAGAAGGGGGGAGGTGGGAGGGAGGGAGGAAGAAGGGAAAGTTGGAGGGAGGAAGGAAGGGAGGGAGGGAGAAGGGAGGGAAGGAGGGAGGGAGGGAAGAAAAGAAAAGTTGGGACAATTATGGCTCTTTCTGAATTCTGTGCTAATTCCTGATTTTAAGAACGGCAACAATAATTATAATCATTATTGTCACCATCATTATTGTATAGCTATTGTAAACCTAAAAACATTTTCAAAAAATTCTATGAGAAAAGTAGTATTAAGACTCAGGCAGTCCAAGTTGGAGAATTGGTACAGAACTAGGATTAAAACAAGCACATATCAATTTCAATCATTGTTCCTTTTCCAACATGCTATGCTATCTCTTGGCATAGTGGCTTCCATGGGAGGCAGGCTGCACAATGTAGATTAGCAAAGACGCAGTTTATTAAGAAATGCTCTTCAGCTTGCTACATGTGAACTGTAACAAATGAAGTAGGACTGAAAAGGGGAGAAGTGGGCTGTGGTGCCATCACATTAATGCCCCAGAGGACCCAGCAGGGAACTGTGAAGCTGGAATGGCCCATTATACTGGTCTGAGTTGTGGGAAGGGGACTGGGCCATTATACTCATTTGTCAATGAGTTGTTGTTGAATGTGGTCTACCCAGGAAAGAACACTTGAACATGGAAAAGGCAGCTGTCTTCAGCAGAAACAATTCTCAAAGAAGCTGAAGACTGTGACCTGTCATTCAACAACATTTCTACAAGTTTGAGGAAGAAGTCCGTTGGTCTAAAGGGGAACCAGGTTGCACAGCATAGCAGTATTAATTTAATTGTCTTTATATAGAGAAAGGAAACTTCAGAAGACATAAACATAGAGAAGGAATCAACTAATGCATAATAGATTTTAAAATTCCTAGTAGAGGAAGCTCATTTAAAAAAAATTACACTTAGGCACTTTTTCAAGTCCTAGAATAAATAATATAATATAATTAACACTTGTGTACTCATCACTTAACCTTGTTAATTCAAAGCATTTCATGCTTATTCTCCATACTATTTAAATGAAATATTCAAACTATACAGTCAACTTGTATATACCCCCAAGATTCCATGGGGAACAATCAACAATAGTATTTATAAGCATGTGATTGAATGAATTTAATAGGAAGTAAATCTAGAGAAGAATCTCAAAATTTATGGAACAGAAAAATAAACTGAATCAAACAGGAAGAAGAAAGAGTAAAGTGGAAATCCGGGAAAGGTTATTATCTTGGAAGTTTAATGAAATGCAATGAGGGAGCTAACAACTGTGTGAAATCCTGAAAATGCTAAAATAGTGTTAAATTCTGTGCTAACTTTTAAAAAACAGCTTCCTTGTTAAGATCAATTTAAAAAAAAAAAGTTCTATCATATGTAAAGAATCTAAAAAATCTAAAGCATTAAGGAGTGGAACCAGTTAATCTTTGTGACTCATGACCTTAGAAACATCCTTATTTGCAAAGTACAATGAATTATTGGAATTTTATCAGGGCACTTATAAATTTCATAATTTATTATGAAGAAAGGGTACTTTTTCATACCTCTTTATCTGATCATAGGGCCACTCTGGTAATTACACATGTAAGTTTCTGATTCAGTTAAGAATGGTTACATAAATGAAATACTAATAGCTTGAAGTATGTCTGACATGTGTAAACCTGCTTCTTAGTAGTTGGGCCAGCTTCCCTTACCAGGAGCTATATGATATTTTTGAAGTCCTTCCAGTTTCCTTGAATTGCATATTGTTTTGCACATGTCAATAGGGAGTCAGTCTGGTTGTCTTCTTCTTTTTCTCCTCCTCCTCCTCCTCCTCCTCCTCCTCCTCCTCCTCCTCCTCCTCCTCCTCCTCCTCCTCCTCCTTCTTCTTCTTCTTCTTCTTCTTCTTCTTCTTCTTCTTCTGATTTTGGTCTTATACCAACTATTTATTTGCTTATTGATATGGGAGAAAAATCACAAAACTACATATATGGCTTACTAGCACTATAAATTCATATTCCTCAAATATAACTCAAGTTTTGACGCTGCCTAAGAATCCTTCTGGGTTTTCCAAGTAAGCTATTGTTTCCATTTTCTGTTATCTCCAGTGGATTCAAAATCTTTAATTGCCTATTACATCTCAATATTAATAAAGTACTTATGCAAACTCCCTTCCCCACCAAAGACACACACTTACTTGCATCCTTACAATTCTTCCTTCCTTCCCTCCTGCATGTGGAAATGATTTCATCCTCCTATATAAAGTGTACTCCAAAAACTATATTCTGGATGCCTCCTCATTCAGAGACCTCTTTCCTCAACATTTAAATATGTTCAGTTTCTACCATCTTCAAACAAAACAAAAGATAAATCTCCCCATGACCCACACTTTCCTCTAGCTGCTTCTCATCCTCCTTTCTTCACACACAAAATTTTTATCAACAATAATTCTCCAAACTAACCTTCCCTTCAAATCACTCTTCAGTTCAAAATAGTCTACCTTCTTTTCCTGCCACTTCGTTGGAATTTCTCTTGCCCAAAACACCAATGACTTTTATTGTTTCTAAAACCAGTACACATTTCCTTTTAACAAAACTGAACCCTTTCAGCCGCTTTACTTGTTTAACGAATTAGTCCTGTCTTCTGTTAGTGCACTCACTCCCATGCTTTGTTTCCTATTTCTCTGGCTATTTCTTCTCCATTTGCAGGCTGTTTTGCCTTTTCTTTAAATTCTGGTCTTCTTGTGGAATGCATTCTCCCTAATAATGTTGTCTACTTCCATGGTTTCAAATATGACACCACAGTGAAATTTATCTTTTAGGCAAAAAACAAACTGAAATTATAACTACTGCTAATAATAATAGAGCACAAACTTTATGAAAAGTATTGAATTGGGAGTCAATATATTATGTTTCCAATGTTGTTTCTACTATTATAATTAAAACATAAATTTAAACAAGTAACAAGCTTCTCCTTTAAGACCCAATTTATTTATTTTTAGTAAAATAGAAATTATAAGACCTCCTTAAAGACAAACTGGTTTTGGAAATAGGGTGAGATTATTCAAGTACAGTCAGAAATTTATAGATGTATATAAATATTATATGAACATAAATGTCTCTTTATAGGTATATATAAATTTGTACTATATCTCTAAACTATAGAATGTTGTTTATCATACTCTTCTGCTTTGGTTCTTAAAATACATATTTCTATAACTTTCGCTTTAGTTTTAAGCACTTAGAACATAATACATTTGGATAGCTATGAGATAGTTATTATATTTTCCATATTATATTATGGTTAAGAGAGATCAAATACTTTGTAGTTAATGACATTGACTTCATTTTACTGCTAAGGTCAGTCAGTTTCTTAAATCACAAAATGTGGTTAATGGGATCCATTTTCTTCTCTTAAATATTCTTCTTGGTGCTTTGTGATTTCCTTCTAAATCTGGGATGGCTCCTCATTCATAATGCTGATCTGAAGTCCAAACCTCATTACTTTTAGATGATTTGTTTTAGGCTCCAAGCAATTTTAGAATGGCCCTTTATTTTTAACATTTAGTGTTTTGACATTTTGCTAGGTTATATTTAGATAGGAAGATCCTAAATACTGATTACTTTTTTAAAATTACACTATGGTCCCAGCTGGCTTGACTCGATGGTTGAATGTTGACCTATGAACCAGGAGGTCACAGTTGGATTCCATGTCAGGGTACATGCCAGGGTTGTGGGCTCAATCCCCAATAGGAGGCCTGCAAGAGACAGCTGATTGGTGATTCTCTCTCATCATTGATGTTTCTGACTCTCTCTCCCTCTCCTTTCCTCTCTGAAATTAATTTTTAAATATTTTTTAAATTTTAAGAAAAAAATATTTAATTACACTTATGGAAGTTTTCATCTTTAAGAACCCTTTATTTTCATATGTTTCCTCTTTTTGTAATAACCTTTTAAAAATATGGCTGCAATAACTTTTTACATCTTTTAAAGCATGCTGGGTATAATTATTTATAAGTTCTCTCCTGTTTCCCAATGTAGCTCTTCTTTCTATAGGGTTATTAATCTATCTGTTCACATTGGACTTTATAGTTCATGCTGTACCTTTTTTTTTTCCAAGTAACTCATGGCCCTTGTTTTTTTCTGTTTTGTTATTAAATGAAGGCCTTGTTTGATTCATTCTGTTCCCTCTGTAAGTCTAATCAAGAGCAATGGCTTCGTGTTTTGTGTTTGTGGGTGGAGTTTATTTCTGTATTGGTCAGAATCCAATCAGGAGACAAAAACAGCCCAATTTATTTAACAAAGAGTATTTAACATAAAGGATTATTAATAAGGTATTGGGAAACTAAAAATACAAAAAGAAATCACTGAGTAATCACAAAGGGTATCAATTATAAACAGTTTGACACCTAAGGTTGGGGAGAAGGGAAGGAGTTGAGATTACCACGAGTTAGAAGCTTGCGGGGCAGATCCTGTAGCAGTGAGGGTTACACCTCTCTCAAAAGAGCACTGCTGGTTAGTATAGGTGCCCAGGAGCTCGGAATGAGCTCAGAGCTGAGGTTCAAACCTCTGAGGAGGAAACACTCCTCATTTTGTTCTAGAAGCTCAAAGAAAGGGCTCTGCAGAGCGAAAACCCAAAGCCTCTGAGGAGGAGATTCAGCACAGCTGGTGTTGAAATCTGAGTTATACAGTAAAGCTGATTCTGTGAATGCTGGAAAGACGGCAGACTGCTGCTGGACAAAATGCTGCTGTTCAGGTGAGCAGTGCTGCTGCTGCCTGTCTGCCTTTAGCGCCTCCTATCGGCAGAGTGTAACAGGGAGCAAGCCAACAAGGGAGAAGTGTGTAGCATCCCAGCTCCAATATCACAAAACAGAGTACAGTGTGTGAAGTTGAAGCCAAGAGATCATAGCTTAATAACCTGGGTAGTTTAGAGAAACTGTTTCTTGGTAACACTCATCTACCTTTATGTCAAAATAAAGGGACTTTACTGGTATTTTAGGTCCCAACATTCAAATTAGCCCTCTTTAAAGTATAGTTCTTCTATGTTTCACTCCTAGGTGAGTGCCACATTTGTTCTCTCTGTGTAGTCACAAGAATGGAAGTGGTGCCGAAACCGGTTTGGCTCAGTGGATAGAGCGTTGGCCTGCAGACTGAAAGGTCCCAGGTTCGATTCCGGTCAAGGGCTTGTACCTTGGTTGTAAGCACATCCCCAGTAGGGGGTGTGCAAGAGGCAGCTGATCGATGATTCTCTCTCATCGATGTTTCTAACTCTCTGTCCCTCTCTCTTCCTCTCTGTAAAAAAATCAATAAAATATAGATATTTTTAAAATAAAGTTAAAAAAAAGAATGTTAAACACTGACTGAACTGCTGCTACTGGTGATTATATTAAATTTCAGTCCACCAAACGTTACAGTTCTACATGTTATGTATATTAATAGAGTCTTATAAATTTGGATACCCTTTTTTTAGTTGAACTGATATTAAAACATTTTTTAAAAAGTTGACAATTGTGACACAAGTACTCACGAATTTAGAAATAGACTATGAGTACTGTGTAGGCAGCCCTGACTGTTAGTTACTTTGATCACAATCCAGGCTGGGAATACTAGTTTATTAGTTTGCTTGTTTGAGTTCCTCCAATGCCTCCTCTTATTTAACCATTTGGCTGCCATTTAAGTTTGAGCAGAATGAAGAAAAGAACTGCAAAGAAGACATTGCAGAAAAGAAGAGTAAAATTTAAGATAAGGAGGGTTTGTTGGATTATTTAAATTCCAACCTCAATTTTATGTAAGGTGAGGATGTGAATTATAATGACCCCACTTTGACCCCACTTTGAATCTTAACATTTTTCAAGTTATCTCTCTAAAAGTCAACATAAATTGAAATACAGTCTTTATCTGGGAATATTGGAAAATTGGTACTTTACTTAAAAAACTTACAGATTATAAAGGATTTGTGTTTAGGAACTAGGTATTAATCATTTACTAAATATTAAGTACTCATGTAAATGGTTTTCCTGATATAGAGAGATCATCTAAATGACATTGATTCAGAGAAGAGGAGAGTCAACATGGACTGCTAAGGCCAGAAAAGAGAAGGAATGAAACTTGAGTTGTGCTCTATAGGGTGGGTAAACTTTAGGTAGTTGTGCATGGAGATTGATTTGAGATCTTGAGACCCGAATGAGCAAAAGGTCTGAGTGAGTATAAGGAACAGTGAGAAGCCCAGGGAGAGTAGGATGGGGTAGAAGTAATATGGTGAGCAGTCGCTGAGATTTTGCATCTAATTTTACCGGCAAGTCAGAGATCCTCAAACAAAGAAATAATAAGAAGAAATAGACCGGGTAAGATCATTCTTTTGGTTAATTGGGTAAGCAAGAAATTAAAGACAAAATTCCAAAAACTGAGAATTTTATCAAAAGTGTGATATTTTAAAGGCTTTGGCTAGGATGGAAAGGGAGGGATAAACAGTTTGCAGGAGGAAATAGAGAAACTGATTAACAAAATATATGATACCACAAAGTAGGAAGAAAGGAATCATTAAAATTGAGCCTGGTTGTTAATGACAGAAATGGGACAGTTTAGAGAGAGAGCAACTTTATTGGTCTAGATATAAAGTTCCTTATTGAATCTGGTAAATTTTAAGTGACATGTGCCTGTTGAAATACAGATGTGCTGAAGAGAAAGGGTTTTTTTTCTTATCCTTCTTAGCAACCAGCTTATTGCTACACACATAAAAAGTACTTACATATTTATTAAATTAATTAATTTGAAGATATTTATTTAAATTGTGACATTATGTAGTCATATGTGTAACATGATTTGTATCACCTATCAAATAATTTTATTCCATATAAAATTGAGTGGCTTATAAAATAATATGACACTGAGGAATCTTGTATTTATTTTTATATCTTGTCAGATTGAGTTTGTTCATCGACATTTTTCTTCTTTTTTTTTTATAATATATTTTATTGATATTTTTTTTTTGCAGAGAGGAGGGGAGAGAGATAGAGAGCTAGAAATGTCAATGAGAGAGAAACATCGACCAGCTGCCTCTTGCACACCCCCTACCGGTGATGTGCCCGCAACCAATGTACATGCCCTTGACCGGAATCGAACCTGGGACCTTTCAGTCCGCAGACCAACGCTCTACCACTGAGCCAAACTGGTTTTGGCCACATTCTTCTTATGAAGTAATTTCGAGACATCCCAGTTTATACCTACATGAGAGGTTCTAAGATTTCATTCTAATAATTTTACTTCTGATCATGGAAGAGTAACTGTATGGTGCCAGACTTAACTCACAATTATAACATTTTATTAAACCATTCACTAAACAATTTATAAATGTCTTACTTGTCTAGGTTCAAAATTATTGCAGTGAACGTTGTTTGATTCTTGCTCATTTTCCTATAACACTTACCAGGATGTGGTTTTTAATTACTATGTCTCATAGCAAACTTCAAATGAGAAAGAAATTTGACTGTGAAGTGGTTCCAATGCTGTCAGACAGGATATATCATTAGAACTCTGTTTACAGTTTCCTTTACATTGTTTACAAGAAAGTTTCTTCAGAAGCTTTCTATCACATGATATAAGGTGACATCATGTAGTGCTAGTAGTCTAAACTTCTTGCAGTCAATAAGTCTTTTAATCTTCTTATAGTTTGGTTATGCCAAAGAATGTAAAATATCGCCCTGTAAAAAATAAATAAAGAAAGAAATAAAACCAAAACTTTAAGCTAGAGGCTAAAACCTGAATAGTTTAGAGAAACTATTTCTTGGTAACACTCACTCTACATGTGAGGAAAACTGTGTAGAGGATTAAGACATTTTAATTTTTTTTTTTTTTAGCTAAGCTGGCATAAATCTTTCAATAGTACAAGTA
The DNA here is from genome assembly GCF_964339955.1 of Pipistrellus hanaki. NCBI lineage: Eukaryota > Metazoa > Chordata > Mammalia > Chiroptera > Vespertilionidae > Pipistrellus > Pipistrellus hanaki. The sequence goes on from NC_140506.1 coordinate 57,558,752, forward strand.
GAATGCCTTATAAAGAAAACTTGGCAAAATTTTTCAATTGCTGATAATAAGAAATTGATGAATAATGTGAATATGTCTGAAATTCAAGGTTTAAATACAAAGTCATTAAACCACTGCTTTAAAAATTATCTGATTAGCCCTAGCTGGCTTGGCTCAGTGGCTGGAGTATGGGTTCGAATACTGAAGGGTCCTGGGTTTGATTGTGGTCAAGGGTATGTATCCGGGTTGCAGGCTCGATCGTTAGCTCCAGTTGGGGGTCATTCAAGAGTCAACCAATCAGTGTCTTTCACATTAATGTTCCTCTCAGTTTCCTCCCATCCCTTCTATTCTTTCTAAAAATCGATGGGGAAAAAATAGCCTTGGGTAAGGATTAACAACAACAAAAATTGTCTGATTAGCACAAATAACCTGATCTTATGTAAGTGCTCAAAAATATAGAGATTAAAGTGTGATTCAGATCCTTAGACATTCAGACCGAATGATCTGTGGCCAATACTAGTGCCCAGGGCATGGGTGTCTTTCCAGATGATGATTTTAATGAAGTGTGCTCCTGATTCTTTTAATGGAATAATTCTTTTATTTGTAGATTTAACAAAACATTTCAGTTAATGCATATTTTCTGTCTGTAGTAATTCTTGGATCAATTATTTTTATTTGCTTATTATTTGAGACAAATAGCACTAAGTTCATTAGTTAAAATGTATCTCACTTAAGTTTTAAATGGCATATCTTTGAGTCATCTGAAAAAGTTTCTATTCACCATATTTGTCTTATTGAGTTGTCTAACTTTCCAGTCACGAAACCCTTCTCAGATTATGGCTACTGCACTAGAACAGGTTGGTACAAAGAAAAATTCTGGTGGATTCTTGAACCATAAAGCATTTACTTCCCTGTTCTCAAGGTAGAAAAGCTGGGTCAATATTTCAGTGTAAATGACCCCTGCCAGAATGAAGGCTCCTTCAATTGCCAACATTCTTGGTCAGCAGCTTGAAATGTCAATGAGATATGAGGTCTGCATCTTATTTTAAAATAATTCCAGAAAAACATTCTTTTCTATCTCTTCTGTAAAGTTATGATTGCTTTACACACACACACACACACACACACACACACATTATAAAATAAAATATGAATGTCTTACAGCCTCCTCTAGTTTTTGAGATTTTGTGTAAGATTGTTATTTCTTCTTAGAATTTATGTAAACTTGCTATTATTTCTTCCTTAATATTTGTATAAGATTATTATTATGTGATAAAATTCACCAGTAAAACTATTGGGGCCTGGAGGTTATTTCTGATAAGTTTATTAGTTTTGAATTAAATGTTTTTTCTTTATTGAATTCAATTTCTTTAATAGATATAGAATTATTCATATTTTATATTTCATATTGTATCACTTTTGGTAGTTGAGTTTCTCAAATCATCTGCCCAGTTCATCTGAGTTTAAAGATATTTTGGCAGAAAGTTGATTATAGTATATCCTTATTATCCTTTTAATGTTCTTCAGTGATATACCTTTGTTCATTCCTAATATTTCTATATGTGCCTTTTCTTTGTGTTAGTAAGTTTCAGTCACAAACCTAAACCACTATGAATAAGTGACTTTTTCCCTAGCACAGTTTTAGGAGGTCGAAGAAATTAAAGTCCAAAAAGGTTTGTTAGTGGGTCAGATAAAACTCATTAAGCAGCTGTGTCCACCTCTCTGAATTATTCACCCTCCTAAGCACTCCCATGATTAGACAGTTGGAGCTGGTGAGAGAATTCTAGTAAGTCAGTCACTTTTAGCTACCAGATCTGATGACCTTCAGAAAGTAATGACTGCTGCTTCATTTCTGTCTTCCAAATTTTATGCAAACTTGTTATTTGGCCAACCCTAACTCAAATCCAAATGTGAAAGAAATTATGGGAAATTGTGTTGTATATTTCATTGTGTCCCTCTAATGAAAGAATGCACATAAAGCACTTAATAAATGTTCCTGACATCTAGTAAGTGCCTCAATAATTGTAAGCTGTCATTATGATTTCCTGTTGGGGCTGGCTTTCATGTAAAGATACATCTGTATGAAAGGAAAAGTGAACCTTACTTAAGGTAAAAGAGACTCTGGAGCATAGGGACTCACAGGGGATAAATATTATAAAGTCCTTGAATATCTATGCCAGATGTTATAACCTCATACCACCACCTTGAGTTTTTCCCCAAATCAGCAATTTTATTCAGGGCTGCATAACTTCCACATAAAACAGGAATAAAGCAGGGTATAGTAGAAATTCTGAAAATGGGAGAAAGTGAGTATAAATCAAGAATGCTTCTACAGGAAAGATGGAAAAGATTACGGAGCAAAAACATTTCAAGACTTATGTTGATAAAGGAAAACTGACAGTGAATTAAGACTGGGCACTAAAATCCGTGGGCATGGGTCAGGATAGAGTTAGGCAATATGCAGATATAAGAAGAGGATATATAAGAGAGAAAGAAATGAAGATAGATAATCTGCTTCAGGATTATTAATGGGTGCTTATTTATTCAAAGGAACTAATGCAAAAGATAATAAATATAGTAGCTACATAGATTATTGAACAGTATCTCATCTCGTTGTGGCTCTTCTACACATCAATAAAGAAGGCTCTATACAGGCATAGGGATAGCAAAAGTACTATCAAAGTTCCTCCACACCAGCAAGCAAACTGTGATAGAAATACTGATCCATCAATTGTTGTTTTCTTAAATAACTGAGTCAGGTTTAGATCAATCCTAAATCTGCCCTATGGTCAAAATTGCTGTTGGCTAATGATTTTCAACATGACCTTGAACTGTGTTCATTTTCTTTAGATAGACAACTAGACATGGACATTCTATTCTTAATTTTTTGTTTTCCATAGGTACTGAACTGATTTACATTCACCAAATTCAACATCACATTTTTAAAAAAGAATACATCATGATCAACTGGGATTTATCACTGGAATACAAGGATGGTTGAACAAATGCAAATCAGTTGTCTATTCTGTTCTGTTTGTCTACCCTGCATGAATACTACTTTAATTAATATATCTTTATAGCTTGATATTCAATAGAACATGATGCTTAAAACTTTCCACTTCAAATTTAAGATCATCTTATATTTCACAAAAGGTAATAATTGATTAAAATTAAAAGTAAATTTAGTGAAAGTTTATATTATTACACTATTGAGTCTTCCAACTTATAAGAATTATGTGCCTCTTTGTTTATTTAGCTCTTTTATATATTACATACACATTCTGGGAAATAACTTCTGGAAGTAAAAAAAAAATTTAATGAACAGTAGTAGAATATATTTTAAAATGTACTTTTTTTCCCCAATTGATGACCAGACTTGTTGTTTACATTTTTTTCTATTCAAAGAAATTTTTGATAACTCATTTACCAGAAGTAAGTACATGTTCTGATTTAACTTGATCTTGGCTCTGGCTAGAGGCTCCTAGTGTTTAAAACAAAGTTTGAAAAAAATTATATTTTGAAGTCCAATGGAAGCATTACCATTGCTAACTTTAAACTTGTGATGTAAAAAGAAATATCCTGACTTTTACATGTAAACATTCAAACTAGACAGAGTATTTTTGTACAGAAATTTGAGGAACAAATTGGGTTTGCAGAGCAATAGAGAAATCATTATTTCAAGTGTTAACTTCTATCATGTAGCAGCTCCCATTTTGCTATTATTACTCTCTCCCTCTCTCTTTTGTTTGTGTTTGTGCTGTTGGTGTTTGTGCATGTACGTGTACGTGTGCGTATGCGTGTGCATGTGTGCGTGTGTGTGTGTTTCCTCTGGGAAAAGTTAAGAATCTATACTAATAAAAGCCTAGATTGCCCTCACATCTTCACCCAATACCCCCACATCATCACAAGTTGGCCAGCCCCTCACTGTCAGAAGACAGCTACCGCAAAGGTGGCCACTACAAGATGGCTGCCACATGATGGCTGGCAGGGGAGGGCAGTTAGGGGCAAACAGGCCAGCAGAGAAGGTAGTTGGGGTGACCAGGCCGGCAAGAGAGGGCAGTTGGGAGCCAGCAGGGGAAGGCAGGTGGGGGCGATAAGGCCAGCAAGGGAGGGCAGTTGGGGGCTATTGGGCTGGCAGGGGAGGGCAGTTGGGGTGATCTGGCTTGCAGGAGAGGGCAGTTTGGGGCTATTGGGCTGACAGAGAAGGGCAATTGGGGGTGATTGGGCCAGCAGGGGAATGGTTAGGGGGTGATCATGCTGGCAGGCAGAGTGGTTAGGGGCAATCAGGCAGACAGGCAGACAAGTGGTTAGGAGTCGGCAGTCCTGGATTGTTAGAGGGATGTTCAACTAAACCAGCAGTTGGACATCCCCCAACAGGTCCCAGATTGGAGACGGTGCAGGCTGGGCTGAAGGATACCCCCCTCACCCGTGCACAAATTTCATACACCATGCCTCCAGTAAATCAATAATTGGGCAATATGCCTGGATGAATGAACATGGGTTTACGTTCAGCTAGTTTTCCTGATCAAGTGAGAAAAAGTTCCCTCTCATGGCCGTGGTGAATCAGCCAGCTAACCGGAGCTCTGACTAAACAGTGACCTGAAACCTGCTCTCAGCAAATATGAAATCCTTTGACTCTAATAAAAACTTTTTAAAATAAACATTTGTTTTCTTTTCAAAGAAAAGTTACATTTTAAAAAAGTGAAAGAAGGAACACATTTACATTCACAGATGACATAAATCATTCAGGCTTTCTTTTTATAAACTAGTGTCAAGAATAAGTCAGCAACCAAAATTATAAAATTTTCACATTTTTCTGCTAATAGCAAGGCTTGTTTCAAATCTTCTCAATGACTTGAGTTTTGGAGGGGTTTTCAGAGAGAGAGTCAAAGAAAGGGTTTAAAAATGTAGAATAACTCTGTCCATTGTTTTGAGTTATAATTGTTTAGATGGGGTGGAGAATTGTTATTTCAGTTTTTTAAAAAAACTGAAATAATAATAGAAATAACAATATTGCTAATAAAACTTTTAATGAAGTACAGTAAAAGGTGGAGTAACTTAGCATTCTAATCCATCTTATAAATTCTTTGGTGTGTATTCTTCCTCGAAAATAAATACTTTTGCTAAATTCTGTCTCACATCTATACGATTTTACATTTTTAACTATGAGTCTGTGATTACCAATGAAAAAATAATTTGTCAACTCAGTGAAAAACTGAGCTTATTACAAAATGTGTCTTCCCAAAAGCAAAAGCTAACTAAATTTTCACCATCAGAAACTCATTCTTTGCCATCTGATTTATCTTATAAACTTAATTATATTTTCCCTTAAAGTTCCTTCTCCAGAATCTTTTGTTTCAGTTCATTGAAATCACCTACACATTTAAACTCTAACATGCACGTCTAAAGTCTGTTAGCTTTCTTTTTTTTTTTTTTAACTTTTTTTTTTTTAATATATTTTATTGATTTTACACAGAGAGGAATTGAGAGGGACAGAGAGTTAGAAACATCGATGAGAGAGAAACATCGACCAGCTGCCTCTTGCACACCCCCAACTGGGGATGTGCCCGCAACCAAGGTACATGCCCTTGACCGGAATCGAACCCGGGACCTTTCAGTCCGCAGGCCGACGCTCTATCCACTGAGCCAAACCGGTCCTGGCTAAAGTCTGTTAGCTTTCTTCGCTCAGCCAACTTCTTCTCATCCTAAAAGACCCAGTTCAGTTGTAACCTCTTCTGGGACAATTTCCCTAAGTCACCTGCATTCCTCAATCAGAGGAGCATTCTGAATCCTCTGGGCTGCCAATCATACATTTCAGTGTTTTCACATGCTCTTTGTCAAGAACTATAAAGGATGTGAATTTTTATTTGGTCTCCAGCTAAGATAGCACATCATAGTTTCATGCTGGCAAAGACAAGAGAATCCTGAATTGGAAACAATGGACTTTATTATAGGGAGAGGGATAGAGAGCTGGAAACATCAATGAGAGAGAAACATCGACCAGCTGCCTACCGGGGATGTGCCTGCAACCAATGTACATGCCCTTGACCGGAATTGAACCTGGGACCTTTCAGTCCGTAGACCGAGGCTCTATCCACTGAGCCAAACCAGTTTCGGTGAGCTTTATATTTTAGTTGGTTCTTCTTGTTCTACAAGTCCCATGGTGTTGAAATAGGGGGGTGAGTACCAGGTGGGTATAGACCATGCAGTGGAATCTTGAGCTTAGAAAACCTGAATCTGTTAATGGACTGAGAGTAAACCTTCCAATCTTTGTCCCAAAGGGAAGCATTATCTTTATTATAATGGACAATAAACAAACTGTTCTTTGCTCTGCACTCTATCTTCAAGGATTTCACTCTCCAGCTATCTATGAAAAGATAAAATAACATGAAAAGGCTGTTAATACTGGTTGCAAATTTTACAGAAACAAGAGGTCCAAAGAGGGATTTTCCTCAACGCTTCATGGCAGCTTCCTCTTTGTTTCCAAGTTTGGTTGGAGGAGTATGTATTGGACTGTGTCCTATTCCCAGTAGAACCCCAATACCCACAAAATGTCTGTTTCAGAAAAAAAAATATCTGTAGAAGAGTATACGAAGATGGAAAATCCAAAATGAGGCAAGGTAAGCCCAAGTTCTGGGATAGTTCCATATGTGTTTGTTTTTTCTTTAACAAAAGTGATTATAAATTAGTTAACACATATTTTTAGACTTTTGTAAGGTTTATAATGTAAATGAAACCACAAGTCCCTAAAAAGTTTATTTTGGGTTAAAGAAAGTACAAAGATACCAAAGATTCAGCTAAAAACTATCAGTAGAAGCTATATTTTAATCAGTATCTTCTGTGAGCCTCACTCTTTATCTACATCATCTTTGATTCTCACACCAAATCCTCATTAGTTTCAAAATTCTGTAAGCTAAAATTTCTCATGAGAATCCTCTTCTGAGATTAATTTTCCTAAGACTGCAGAACTAAGGGACGTGTAGCTAATTCTGGAGGTTGTCCCAGCCTGAGTTCAGGAAGTGATTACAACATGAATAGTGCTAAGCGGGAGCAACCAAGCAGAGATAGAAAAGATCCAAGCCTCACTTCATCTATCTTTCAGTTTTGACTGAATTCCATCCTAATTGTAGATAACACAGAGCACAGTGTTTCTCTTCACTTCATAAGAAGGTTGGAACAGCCTTTCTTTGGCGGAAGAAACAGGGCTGCTCAAATATGCAAACCAATTTTATAAGTATGATAAATATACTAGAGGCCTGATGCATGAAATTCATGCAAGGGGGCTCAGCCCTTGCAGCCCCAGCTGATCTGGCCAGCTCTCGCAGCCCTGGCCGGCCCTCACAGCCCTGGCTTCATCCAGAAGGTTGTGGGGATAGTCGTTCTCCTGTTCGCCTAATTAGCACATTAGCTCTTTATTATAGAGGATTAGCATTTCTATCTATCAGATTATTATTGTCCATAAAGCCTCAGATGCTTTCTTTCCATCACCCATCCATTCATCTCTCCAGTCAATAAATATTTGTGTCAAGTCAATGAAGTACCAGGCTTTGAAGAATAAAGGGGCAAATTAGTGTAATGGAAGGAATGTAGCTTTGAAATAAAGCAGAGCTTATTTGAATTCTTGCCTCTGCCATTTATAAGATAAATTATCTAACCTTTCTGAGCATCTATTTCATTGTATGGAAAGAGAAAGTAATAATCCTTCTCTCTAAGACTGTGTAAGGATAAAACCAAAGAAGAAGTCAGTTGCCTAACAGAGTGCCTGAACCAAGAATGGTGTTCCCTTCTTTTCTCATTCGGATATTTCCAGGCTACAATGCAATAGGTGCTCTTCCTGGAAGACTCATGGATATTATAGATAAAGAAAAATTGGTCTCAGATCACTCAAATCTTTCATTTTAGATGAAGTTGATTCCATGCTGGGTATGGATTTTGGACCAGAAATGAAATTTAATCTCCTCCTTAGGAATGCCATCAAAAGAACATCAAACAATGATCCTCAGTGCCATCCCCCCCCGCCGGAGGAAATTCAAAATTTGGCTGGGGCATTTTAAAGGTTGAATTATTTGTTTGTTACTGTTGCACAGATGGGAGGAGTACAAAGAGAGGTTCAGCAGACAATTAAGTTGGCTAGAATCCAAAATTAGGAAAACCCGTAGAAATTCTGCAAAACATGACCAAAAAGAAAAAAAACAAAAACAAAAAACAAAAAAACAACCCTATGCCAAAACTGGTTTGGCTCAGTAGCCGTTAGACAGTTGGATATTGAAAATGTTCAATATGTTATCAATTTTTATATTCCTTTCACTACTAATGCATGTGTTCCTTGAATTTGGTGGACTGGTCATTGTGGGAACACTGGCAAAGCTATTTCTTTTCTTGATACTGAATCAGATAACCATTTAGCACAATCTCTAGTGAATCTACTGTCAGATCCTCAATAAGATGTTCCTGTGTGGTTGGAAGAAATTGCTTCTAGCACATATGCCTCTGGCTTCAGTAATAGTACAAGATGAAATGTGTTTGCATCAGTTGATACCCAAAGGAATTATCAGGGCAAGAGCATTTAGAACATAGCAGAGTTTTCTTCACAAACTCCCAATCTGATGGATGCTGTCATGGGATAAAAGATAAAACATTTAAATTTGTTGACACAATTTTGCTGCAGAAAAAAAATAGTTTTGATTTTTTTTTTGAGTTTTTAACGCAAGTGTGAAACCCTACATTCTTGTGTTTCTTGTTCTTCTGTTCCCACCTTTACCCTTGAAAATATAAATCCTTACTGATCTCTTATGTGTGATGCTAAAAATCACAGTGTTTCAGTTACTAACATAGATTGTGTAAACTGGAAAGATTAAAGCATTCTAAATATCTTGAAAAAATCCTCTCTCTCTCTCTCTCTCTCTCTCTCTCTCTCTCTCTCTCTCTCTCTCTCTCATTTCCCTCCTTTCCTCCTCCTTCCTACTCTCCCTCCCTCCCTGCCTTCCTCCTTTTCTCTCTCCCACCCTCTGTAAAAAAAATCAATGGAAAAAATATCCTCGAGTGAGGCTTAACAAATAAAAAAATCAAACAAAAAATAATAACCAGAATAGATGACAAAATATTCTTGAGTGCATAAAATGGAAAGAAAATTGGTGCAATCCTACCTAATAAAAGAGTAATATGCAAATTAACCATCACTCCACAACAAAAATGACGGTGCCCATAACCACAGGATGATGGTCCCCAGTCCTTTCAGCCCTGCCGGAATCCCCCAGTCCCAGGGAGGGCAGCGTGAGCAGCCTGGCGGAATACTGCCCACAGGCCCTCCTTACCCTTTATAAAAAAACAAAAACAAATTCACTCGCCACGGAGTGGTTCCCCCCCACACACACACCTGTAGCCTTGGTTCTTAGCCTTGGAAGCACCTGCACCCCAGCAATCCCCTCCCAGCAGCAGCCTGGGATGTCAGCCTTGGAAGTGCCCAAACCCCTACAGAGGGATCCCCCTCACACAGACCTGCAGCCTTAGGGTCTCAGCTTGGAAAGCGCCTACACCCTCATGGAGTGATCCTCCACACACACACCTATAGCCTCAGGGTCTCAGCCTCAGAAGCACCTGCCATCCAGGGGAGTGATCCTGCCCCACTGGCAGCCTAAGGGAGTCTGCCTTGGAACTTCCCTTGCCCCCAGCTGAGAGATTGGAAACAGGGAGGCGGGGGTTTTGGGGAGTGTTGGGGTGTGTGTGGAGGGGGGGGGGGGGGGTGTATCTGGGTGACGCTGCCCAGCAAAACTCTCCCATTGGGTAGAAACTTCTGACCAGGTTAGGGAGGTAAATGGGCTTTTGGTAAATGGGTTTTGTACAAACTGCAAAGAAAATGTCTGAGATAGGGTTTCACATCGGAAGTAACAACTAATTTCTGAAGGCAAACTGCAACATTGCAGTTACATTATTGGAGAGTACCCCGGGGTCCGGAGGTTGGCTCAGCACCTTGGGCAGGGCTTGAGCAGACCCAGGAAGGCCTTTTCCCCTACAGCTTTCACCAAGGCAGAGAGGTTTTATAGACATGAATAAGAAGTGCCCACGCACAAGTCCTGAAGATGCCATGGCCTGCAGAAATGACAAACAAACGGGGAAAAGAGCAAAACCAGAAACACCACCGAACCCAACATAGATCATCTTTTTCTTCAGATGACGGTGTGTTTCCCTCTTCTTTGTCTTCTGGAAGCAAGACAGATTCAAGTACTGACGATTCTACCAACAGAAAAGTTAAGAGAAAGACAGGATAGAAAAGGAATAAAAGGAGAAAATAAAAAGAAAGGACAAAAGATAAAACATCAAGAAAAAGAAAGAGAAGGAAAAAAGGAAGAAACAACCACATGATATCACCGTTCCAAGGTCTCATGAAATTCCTGTTTAAGGATTTAATTTAAGACACTTTTAATTTGGGTTTACATTTTTACTGGTTTTTCAAGACCATGGCAGGTATACTGTCCAATATGGGTTTTTTAAATATATTTTATTGATTTTTTACAGAGAGGAAGGGAAAGGGATAGAGAGCTAGAAACATCTATGAGAGAGAAACATTGATCAGCTGCCTCCTGCACACTCCCCACTGGGTATGTGCTCCCAACCAAGGTATATGCCCTTGACTGAAATCGAACTTGGGATCCTTGAGTCCACAGGCCGATGCTCCATTTACTGAGCCAAACCAGTTAGGGCTGTCCAATATGTTAAAGAAAAAACCTTATCTAATAAAGAGGGAGTATGCAGGGGAGGGCATTTGAGGGTGACTGGATTGTCAGGGAAGGGCAGTTGGGGATGATCGGGCCAGCAGGGGAATAGTTAGGCATCGATCAGGCTGGCCGGGGAGTGGTTAGGGGGTGATCAGGTTGGCAGGTGAGCAATTGGGAGCCAACAGTCCTGGATTGTGAAAGGGACTGCCTGTTTAGGCCTGAGTTTCATGCACCAGGCCTCTGGTGAGAGTATAAAGAGCTTAGTTCCAGCCTATGATACTGAGAATTTCATTAATATTAATTTGCCCTTCCTACATCAATAGTAATGACCTATGACATGTCCTTCTACTATCTGGTTTAATTTCCCCCTCTTGTCCTCTTCATTGGTACAGCATGATTAAAGGAAAGGAGAGGAAACAGTCAGATGAGAATAAGAAAAGGCACAACTCAAGAGAATCTGCCTATTTTGCCCTTTCTAGAGAGAAAGGTACTTTCTTCAGTCTTTACCCAAATTTCTGCCCAGTGATTTTGCCCAGTCTCTCTGAAGTATTTGCCAAATCTATCTTAAAGAGCACCTTTTCTTTCTGAGAAATCAGAATTTTATTTTACTCTTTTATTTTGAAATAATTATAGTTTCCCTAGTTCTCCCCAATTGGTCTATCTTTCATAATCACAATTATAAAAACCAGAATTTTGGCATTGGCCAAGTGTGTGTGTGTGTGTGTGTGTGTGTGTGTGTTTGTGGAGGGCAGATTTTTGCTTCTATAACTGCTTTTTCTTTGAATGCTCTTGTAAGACTCTGAATTTTTATTTGAATTTATTGGGGCAACATTGATTAATACAATGATATTGGTTTAAGGTAAGCAAATACCAACAATGTATTATGTGTCTACCACTCCAGGTCAAGTCTCCTACCATCACCATTTATTCCCACTTTACCATTTTCTACTGATTTCCCTCTTCTTTCTGACAATCACTATACTGTTGTCTGTGTCCATGAGTCTTTCTTTCTTTCTTCTTCTTCTTCTTTTTTTTTTGTTTTTTTGTTTTTGTTTAATTTTTTTCACCCTTGGCATCTAGCCTCTAATCCCTTCCCCTCTGACAGCTGTCAGTCTGTTATTTGTATCCATGAGTGTTTCCATTTTGTTAGTTAATTTTGTTCATTAAATTCCATATATAAAAAAGCCTTGGAATTCTTGTTGTAATTAATCTCGACATTGAACTAACAGTGTGCAGAAGTCATAAAGAAGTCAAGTGCATTCTATGTCAGTTTTTCTGTGGGTACAGACTTTCCAAGATAAACGGGTCCCCAACTCAGCAATTCTTTCTATGTAAACTTTGGCAAGACAGTTGAAACACACAGTACAGGTAAAAAAAAAAAAAAAAAAAAAAAGCATGCGATTTGCTTAGGAAAATCTCAAAATAAGATATTTAGTAAGCTTCAATGTATTTTCATGATTATTATAACCAATAACTATGGAATATAATAAAATTACTTTTTGTTCATTGTGGTTACTTTAGTTATTTTTATAGAATTCTTTGCAATTAACAAATTGCCTTTATATTCCTTTTCTCATTTCAGTTTCACAATTACATTATGTTGAAAAATATATTGTTGTTTTTTTTTCTATTCAACAAATGTAAAACTGTGGCCTAGAGACAATAAGGAAAGTAGTGAAATGAAGGAGAAGACATTCAGTGCTATAATTAGATCTGTCCTACCCAAAATAAGAGCATTTATTAATTCTATTTTTATCTGAATATGAGCAATCTTGTTAAAAATTGAGTTAAGAGTTCAAGTAAACAAATTCCTCCCTCCCACTCTCATTGTTTTCTTTGGATTGAATGGCTCATCAGCTGTTTTTCACAGACTCAGGGAATTATTGACTGTCAGCTATCTGGTCAACTGTTTTCTTATAGTAACTTAGTCACCAACTGGTTTCCCCTAGAATGAGGGCTCTCCCTACCATTTGGCCCTCAGACCAACTCTGTCATGGACTGTGACCAGGACTGACTCAGTTATCACTGTTCTTCCTGAAGTGAGTCAACAGTCTATGGTGTTCCCTGGAATAACTGTTATCAATGTTTTTTTCTGGACTGAGGGGATCACTTTCTGGCATCTCATCATCAACTAATGAAAAGAAAAGGAGGAGAGGGGAGGGGAGGGGAGAGGAGGGGAGAGAAGGGGAGGGGAGGGGAGAGGAAGGAAGGAGGGGGAAAGACCTGTATAATAGACTGAATGTCTTCATAAAATTCATATGTTGAAGCCCTAACCTCCAATGTGATGATATTTGGAGATGGGACTTAAGGGAATAATTAAGATTAGATGAGGTCATAAGGTTAGGTCCCTCTTGATGAGATTCATGCCCTTTAAAAAAGAAACACTAACTAACTCTCCCTCCCCTATATCCCACCAGATAAAGATGTAACAAGAAGGCGCCATCTATATATAAACCAAGAATAGAGCCCTTACCAAAGAGCTCTTACTATAACCCAACCATGCTGGCAATGTGATCTCAGACTTACAGCCTCCAGAACAAGGAGGAAATAAAGGTCTGTTGTTTAAACCACAGATTCTATGGTATTTTGTTAGGGTCGGCCAAAATAACCTCTGAAGCTTTGGAATGTTTGTCTCCAAATTTATATACTCTGGAACACCATGAAAAGCTCATGGACCTGTCTGCTTATTGATGACTATGGTAGTCACAACTCTAAATATTTTTTTCGGGGGCGGGGGGGGGGGTAATCACAATTGCTGGCTGATAGCATGACACCACTTGAAACTACCCCAAAATTGCTGTTTTTAAAGGACAGCAGTACAACTAATGCTCTCTGAAGAAAATAAGAAAAATTAAGCTACAGATTTAAGTTTCAGTTCTTAAAGCAGAAAGTATTCTTTACATGAAAATTTTATTTACATAAATATTCTATTTCTTAATAATATCAAATGAATAATTTATTTCTTTATTATTGGGTTTGCATTGTACAGCCTAAAGAAAATATAATTACATTTTTCCTGATCCTATAGTATTTCTTATTAAGATTTAAATTGTAATATAAGATGGATTCACCTATTTTCAACATTCAACTTTTTTTTTAATGTTCCATTACATCCAGCAAGAAAATACATTTGGGATTTTAGAAAAATAAAAACTGAAGACAATATCTCTGTTACTAATTCGTTGGTCTTAACCCTTGGTCTTTTTGCATTGCAGTATACATAATAATAGTATCTATCCCATATAGAGTCATTATGAGTAATAAATTAACTATAAAATGAGGTATGTAGAACAATCTCTGGAAAATGGAAAAATTCTGGTGATGTAGCAGCTGTTTTGAGGTCTTGAGGTAACAAGGGAGTGGGGAAAAGCTACAATTAAAGCTAAAACTGGAAAGTTAAAAAGAGCCTGGGTCCCTTCTGGCCTTATGGATCTCCCTACCAGTCTTGACTTCCTATTATTTGATGAAAATAAATGCTCATTTGGTTAGGTCATTTATTTTTGATACTTGCATCTACAATTAAATCCTGAAATATATAGTTTAACCTATACAATATGTACATTAGGGCAGTGTTTTTCAACCTCTTTTGGGCAAAGGCACACTTGTTTCATGAAAAAAAATCACGAGGCACACCACCATTAGAAAATGTTAAAAAATTTAACTCTGTGCCTATATTGACTATATATAAAGTAATTCGCTTGAATAGGAATCAAATAAACACAAAGAAAGTATTTTATAATTACTTTATTATGAAATATTAAGTAAACAAAATAGTGAAAAATTATAAAATTCTTGTCTTGTCTGCACTTACGGCACACCAGGCAACATCTCGCGGCACACTAGTGTGCCGCGTAACAGCGTTTGAAAAACGCTGCATTAGGGTAAAATAAAATAGGAAAACATAAATGTCTATGTAAAATGGACTGAAAAGATTATCAGCAAACTTGGAAATGAGGTTACCACCTGGGAAAGAGTTAGGCATGAAAAGGAAAATGAAGGTAGACATATGAGGGGAAATGCTCTCATTTTGTTCAGTATACTTTGTATTTGAATATTTTACATTGAAGATATTTATGTACTTTAAAACCAAAAATTAGCATTTTTCAATGTCTTTATTTTCACGTGGGTGATGGTGCACTTTATTTTTCAAGTTTTGGTAGGAAAAATAGGTGAACACGTTTGGAAAATTAGGCTTTAACTTTCACATAATTTTATTTTTTTATTATTATTTTTTTTAAATATATTTTATTGATTTTGTACAGAGAGGAAGGGAGAGAGATAGAGAGTTAGAAACATCGATGAGAGAGAGTCATCGATCAGCTGCCTCTTGCACACCCCCTACTGGGGATATGCCCGCAACCAAGGTACATGCCCCTGACCGGAATCGAACCCGGGTCCCTTCAGTCCCCAAGCCAACGCTCTATCCATTGAGCCAAACCGGTCTCGGCTCACATAATTTTAAAGGTAGCCACTCAAGCCAAAAAATACTACCGTAATCCTTCCTTACCCTAAACCCATCACCATTGAAAACCCCACGACGCACACACGCGCACTCCTTCTGAGCCAGCTGCTGTGATCTGCACTGCTTTGATCTCTGTAATGACATTCAGGGCCATCTGCAGAGTCTTGCGGGGTCTGAGGAAAGTCATACTCTATACTCCCCTACAACATTTTTATTGAGAATAAATATTTGTAAATCATTAGCAGAAATAGTATTCAAAGAGAAACCCAAGCTAAATAGCACAGTGTAAATTAGAGATTTATTCAGATATGAATCCTCAGTTGCAGAGCCAAGCAGGCAGCCTCAGATCTGAATTGGAAAGCCATGGATCATTTTCAGGGTCATTGACATCTCTTTCCATGAATAGCTATGAAGTTGCTAAAATTAATTTTCTACAGTCAGCTTCAGCTTAAAAAGAAAATTGCTCTTTTTCTACAATACTCTTGTTTATTTAAGAATTCAACAAACATATGTTGAATACCCAGGCACTAGACTAGTCTTTGGATGAAGAGCATGGAACAAGGAGAAGAGGACAGAGTCTAATGACTGTCAAGAGACATTTTTCTACTGATCTCTCTTAAATGGGAAGCTGGCAAATTACCTGTTGAATAGGTATCCATGAATGGAAAAAGAAGAGTGTGAAAAGAGCAAATAGATATCAAGAATCAGAGGATTGCTAAAAGTCAAAAGCATGATGATGAGTCAAACTAAACCCAAAGCATTTGTTTTTCTAGTCACCTATCCATTTCTGTTAGCACTAATCACTGCTTATCACAGGTATCCTGCTGACTGTTGTGGGCAATACACAGGTATGAAAACCAATAGTCCTGCCCTCAAGAAGCTTACAGACTAACCAGGAGGATAAGTATAATCAAATAATTCTGATACAAATAATTATGCCCTAAACATCAAAGAAGTTCAAGTTAAGGACTAAGAACACCTTGGGAGGGAAGAGAAAACTTACAGTTTGGGCAAGCTGAGAAGTACTTATGGAAGAAGTCATTACTTGAAGAATGATTTTAGGAAGACCAAACAGTGAAGGAAGAAGCAGAGAAAGGGCATTTGAGGCCATTCCATTGGCAGAAATGAGGACATAAATTTAGTCAAAAAGAAAGTGGAAGCACTCAGTTCTCTAGGACTGGTGAATAGTTCACTAACCCAGAAACACATATTCAACTGACTACCAACCCGGAGCAAGAGGGCTGAATAGATTATCCATGGGCCTAAGCCCTCCCATGATATTGTCTTTAACTGATCTGTCACTTGAGTTTCTAAACAAGATTTTATTTGGGTACACAAGGCTCCATTCACTAAAAATTTTTTAAAGTCTGAAAACCACTGAATTAGCACATTGATTGATAAATGGAAGGAATGATAGAAGTGTGCTCAGATGAACTTTGGGGCCAGATCCTGGAAATCATTAAATTGCTCAGAATGCCTTTTATACGGAGAGTAATAGTGAGGTCTCTGCAAAATTTTTAAACAAGAAAATTAGCTACCAGAAAATAACTGACTATCTGGCTTCTCCTTACCTTTCCTCCATTCTTCTCTCTTTGCAAACAATTCTCTCTTTGTAAACACTAACATCTTTCAAAACCCAATCAGATTTCACCTCCACTGGAATTTTCCAATTCACAATGTGAATTTCAGGGTTGGTTTTTTGTGTGTGAGTGCTCCCATGGCCCTTCATAGCATATTGATTGTGTACTGCTTATTTATATCTTTCTTTTTCCTAAAGTTTGAGCTCCTTAAAGGAAGGACTGTGCCTTTCACCTTTGGCACCATCACCAAGACCTTGAAAGCACCTGGCTTTTTAGCTATCACTTGGTAGGTATTTGTGATGTAAGTGAATAATTGATAAGATCACATATGAATTTAAACAATTATATCTATATATATAAAAAGCCAGTGTCTGTGACTACCGTGACGACCAAACGACCAATCACCACGAGGTGCATTGAGCACCTCTCCATCCCTCCCCCGTGGCCTGAGAGAGGGGCGGGGCAGGACTGGGGTCTGGTGAGAGCTAAACAGCTCACCTCTTGGTCCCTGCCCCTGGCCTGCAGGCTCCGATGGATCAGCGATGGTGAATGGGGGTATTGGGTGGGTGGCAGGAGGACCCGGCTGGCTGTCAGGCCATTGGCATGACGAACTCATCCCCAGCTGCTTGGTTCCCACAAGCCTGT
This sequence comes from Pipistrellus hanaki, assembly GCF_964339955.1. Taxonomy (NCBI): domain Eukaryota; kingdom Metazoa; phylum Chordata; class Mammalia; order Chiroptera; family Vespertilionidae; genus Pipistrellus; species Pipistrellus hanaki. Next base: position 57,576,133 of record NC_140506.1, read on the forward strand.
CCTGGCTCTGTCTGCCCGCCACTTGGTCCATGCAAACCTGCATGGGGCTGACGGGCCCAACTACTGCAGTACCGGTGGAGCAGGAAGGCTGGATCCGCCCCGATCGGGCAGACAGGCCCAGACACTCCAGCAGCGGGGCTGAGGGAACTGGGTGCCACTATCTTGTGGCTATGGGGATCACCATTTTTGTCATAGAGTGATGGTTAATTTGCATATTACTCTTTTATTAGATAGGATAGATGCCTGGTACACGAGTGGGGGTCAGCTGGTTTGCCCTGAAGGATGTCCCGGATCTGGGTGGGGGGTTCCCTTGGGGAGTAAGGCGGCCTGATTAAGGGGCTGAGGGCTGTTTTCAGGCTGGCCACACCCTTTCAGGGTAGGGGTTCCTGCTGGGGTGCCTGGCCAGTCTGGGTGAGGGGCTGATGGCTGTTTGCAGGCTGGCCAAGCCCCCCCAGCAGAGACCCTCACCCCATGGAAGTGTGGCCAGCCTGGGTGAGGAGCTGAGGGCTGTTTTCAGGCTGGCCACTCCCCCCTGTGACCCAGCTCCCAGCCCCTTCTTTTTGTTTCAGTGTGGAGGCCAGGGCCAGCTGGAAGCACATACCTGGGATTTATTTATCTTCTGTAATTGAAACTTAGTAGCCTTGAGCGAAGGCCCGGGCTGGCTGGAAGCTTGGGTTGTCCCGGGCAATCCTGGATCCCAGCCCCTCCTTTTTTTTTTTTTTTTTTCAGTGTGGAGGCCAGAGTCAGCTGGAAGCAAATATCTGGGATTTATTTATCTTCTATAATTGAAACTTTGTAGCCTTGGTGGAGGCCAGGGCCAGCCAGGGCCAGCCAGGGCAGGTGGTTTCCTCCATCACTGGAAGCAACCCAAGCCTCCTGCTCGCTCCAGCTCTGTGGCACTGCCATCTTTGTTGGGTTAATTTGAATACTCGCTCCTGATTGGCTGGTGGGCATGGCTGATGGGTATAGTGGAGGTATGGTCAGTTGCATATTTCTCTTTTATTAGTGTATATGCTCCAAGTGTCAACTCCCTTCTCAATTTATTGTTACCTATGTCTGTGTATAATGGGATTTTCTCATATTTCTCTGTTTTGTCAACACAGCCATTATATCACAGGCCTCACTGTGGTCCACTTTGACATTCCAGCTCCTCTGTAAGAAACTTCACATCACTGCTGGTCACCCCCTGTCTTATAGGGTATAGCCACCTCAGTAGCTTACTGTTCTCTGTGTACTGTTACCAACAAAAAGTTTACTTAGGTTCAGGACACATTTCCTGTACCACCCATTCATTAATTCCATGAAGTAGGGGACTATTACAAGAGGCTGAGAAGCTATAACAGTTGTTATAGAAGGATTGGGGTAATTAAAGGAAATTGCAACATAAAAATGGAGACCACTAAAACTCATTATTAATATAACAGCTACCAAAGTGTTTTTGCAAGTTCATGTGGAGCAGATGTCCAGGCCATTAACTGTACAAAGGCAATTGTCCAAAAGTATGAATAATTTGATGTGTTACAGATGACTCTTTTTTTGTCAAATGTATTGTTTTGTTAAATGTGTTTAAAGATGTCTTGTTTAATAGTAAGTAGTAGTGTACCTCTGTCTCACACACAAGGAAGGGGTGTAAACAATGGCAAAAGAAGGTGAGGGTAGCTCCTCAGACTGGTAGAAACCCATGCTGGGTCATTCACTCCAGACATCTGATGAAGTGTGAAATTGTTGTGCTTGTGGATCTCTGTGGGACCATGAAATAAGTGGGGATATTTCCTGTATCTTGTACCTTTGCTGCACTTTTTTGTCTCTTCTCTAGAAAGATATTCTTGAAGCTGAGTAGCTTTCTATGATGATGTATTTGTTGATTGCCATCCTTTGTGTACAACATCTAAAAGAAAAGCAACCAACAAATGTAAAAAGTGTAGAGTAGTGTGGGGGCACAAAAAAGCCTTGCTAGTTCCTCCCTGTCTATCATACCTAGTTCCTATTTAAACATAGGAATTCATGCTTGGGTGGGATCTAGCCAGCTCACCCCAATCGGGCCGATTGGGTCAGGCCAGCAGAAGTGGGGGGGATACAATTTGGTTCAACTCCTGGTTGGGGGGACAATTCACATATTAGCCTTTTATTATATAGGACTAGTGGCCTGGTGCACAAAATTTGTCCTCAGGGAAGGGGTGCCCTTCAGCCTGGCCTGCACCCTCTTCAATCTGGGACCTCTCAGGAAATGTCCAACTGCCAGTTTAGACCCAATGCTACAGGAATCAGGCCTAAATTGGAAGTCAGACATCTCTCTCTCATAATATAGGACCTCTGGCTCCTAACTGCTCACCTGCCTGCCTGTTTGATTGCCCCTAACTGCTCCCCTGCCAGCCTGATTGACGCCTAACTGCTCCCCTGCTGGCTTGATTACCCCTAACTGACCTCCCCTGCTGGCCTGATCATCCACAACTGCCCTCCCCTGCCACGACCCACCTCTTCTGCCAGGACCTGCCTCCTCCACTCAAGGTGGTAGAGATGCCAGGACCAGCCTCTGCACCACACAGAGCTGCAGGACTCCCAGTCCTCACCATGTGGGTTGGTCACCGGGCCCCATCTCCACTATGCACATGGCCATTTTGTGGCAGTAATCTTGTGGTGGCCATCTTGTGATGATGTAACATGCGCAAGGGCCACCTAGGATTTTATTGGAATACCGTGTTTCCCCGAAAATAATACATCCTCAGAAAATAAGACCTACTTACAGGTTTCCTTCTGAGTGAAATATAAGGCATCCCCCAAAAATAAGGCCCCCTTGGGCTAAACATGAGAGATTTGGTCCACTGATTCTGAAAGAAATGTAGTCACAAGAAATTCATGAGGAAATCAGGAATTGGATTGTTATAATGAAGATGATGACATGATTACTGTAGGATTAAATTCTTGATACTGTAGGATTCACAGTTTGTCTGGTTTCTGTTGACAACTGCCGTACTACCGTACCGTATACAGGTAATAAATTTCCTTTATTTTCATTTAACAATAAATGTGTACCGTATTCTTCTTCATGGAAAAATAAGACATCCCCTGAAAATAAGACCTAGCGCATCTTTGGGAGCAAAAATTAATATAAGACACTGTCTTATTTTCGGGGAAACAGGGTAGATAGCTTCCTTCCTGGAGCAGATCGCCTATCTTAATTCTTTTAAGCAGTCATGGGGAGGTCAAAGTGTCTTTCTGAGTCTTTTATTTGTTGGCAATATACAGCTTAAAAGAATACCTCAGAAGGCATATTTTAGGTTAGCAAACTCTGCTTCCACTCAGTAGCCACTTGTAGATGTCCATTATCCCTAACCTCACCCTCTTCTCTTCAGGTCTGTTCTCTGTGATTCCATATGCCTTTTGGGAAACTATGCCTATAATGACAGGAAACTTTTGTTTTAAGATGCATCATAATTCTCACTGCAGTGTATTTTTACAGGTCTCAGTTATTCAGTCTGAAATAACAACCAAGGGGTTTTAAAAGTCTTTGCATCAAAAGTTGTCCTAGAACTAGTCTGATTATTCTTCCTATTTCTAGCAGGTAGCAGTAGAAAACACACACACACACACACACACACACACACACACACACACTTCCAAAATATAAATATCAATTCTTATAAACAGTATAATATCAACTGATAAGGCAGAGAATAAATATTTTCTTTTTAAAATTTTTATTTTTATTTATTTCAGAGAGGAAGGGAGAGGGAGACAGATAGAGATAGAAATATCAATGATGAGGGATAAGCATTGATTGGCTGCTTCCTGCACACCTCCTACTAGGATCAAGCCCATAACTCGGGCATTGATCCTGATCAGGAATCAAACTGTAACCTCCTGGTTCATGGGTCAGAGCTCAACCACCGAGCCAGCTCAGCTAAAGATAAATATTTTCTTTACCAACCACAGTTTTTCTGCAAGGCCAGAAATCCTACAATGAAATGTTTAGTATTCTTATTGTGCAGATCAGAGCTAATATATTTCCTTCTGCCCTTCTCAGTTCTCTGGCTAGACTAATAGTCAAATTAACATGAGGCAGTTGAACAAAAGAAAATAATGAGCTGCATTATGTATTTACACATGGGTGCTCCACAGGAATATGGGGCCCTGGGACAGATTAAGCAGTTAAGGCTTACATGACATCTTGAGCTAAGGAGAAAGGGGTGGGATTTTGTGACTTCACATGACAGAAAGGCAATTCATGTGGAGATGGAAAAGCAAATGTTTGGTAAATAAATGTCTGCTAGACTAGGTTTTTTTTAAACTATGGGATACAGAGAAGTTAGTTTCAAAATAGAAAGCTTAATAGTTGGTTTCTGGTTTTTATTTATCTTCTTTCCCATTTGCATTTTATAAGAATTAACTATAATAATCAGTTTTCTAAAAGTTAATAGTCATCTCCTACTTCCTTCCCTCATCTGGCCTTTCCTGGGATTTCCCAAGCACTCTTTCTCATTCACTGAGGATGGTTAACACAAACATAGACTTTGGTGAAAACATTTCTAAGCCATTTCCCATTCACACCCAAAGAGCAGCAAAACCACATGGAATCTCCCCATTTTAAAAATACAAACTTGTACGTACCTATGATATATGTACAATAAACAGGAGATAGGACAGCAAAGGTCAACCTTGTAAACATAATCGAAAGGTTGTGCTTCAACATCTTAATTCAAGAGTGGCGAGTTCCTTGGAGCTCAATGTTTTACACTGGACAACTTTCCCTGCTTTTCCAGAGAAGATATCTGAACTCCTTTGTTTACCTCTTGTATTTATTTGTTTTGTCATTTATTTTCCTCTACCACTTTCCTTTTTAACTTAGATCCCTGGACCTCATTTTTCTATATCAGCAGTCTGAATACCATGTTTCTTCTCTGTTCCCAGATATTTGGGGTGGTGGCAAGTAGAGTGAAAAGATCTGATTTTTTTTTTATATATATATGGGACAGTAATAGGGAAAATGGTAGCACATGGCATTATTCCCCTGTTGTTAAATGGGCACATGGGGAACCGGACTGCTCTGAGTGAGGAGGTATGTATTCTCCTCCTCAGTCTGCTACTGACAACTGTGTGGCCTCTAGATAAGGGTACAATATCTCTAGGCATCAGAGAATCGTACACATTTTCAGCTGGAATAACCACCAAGCTTTCATTTTGTAATTAAGACCCAGAAGTCCATGCACCAGCGGTTCTCAACCTGTGGGTCGCAACCCATTTGGGGGTCGAACGACCCTTTCACAGGGGTCGCCTAAGACATCCTGCTATCAGATATTTACACTAAATTACATAACAGTAGCAACATTACAGTTATGAAGTAGCAACGAAAATAATTTTATGGCTGGGGGTCACCACAACATGAGGAACTGTATTAAAGGGTAGCCGCATGAGGAAGGTCGAGAACCACTGCACTAGACAAAGCGGGAATGAATTTGTTCAGAAATACTCAGAGCTAAGAGTATATGACTTTTTTAAAAAGCCAAATTAGTGTTCTTCTAGAAACAATCTATTGCCTGAAATTAGAGTGGGTATGAAAGGCAGTCCTTCCAGGTATAGAATGGGGGATACATGCACTGCTCTGAAAGGAGTTTTTGGGTAAAATAGGAATTGGGGGGGAGGGGAGGGTAAAATAAGTAGGTTTAGGAAATTTTAAAAATTAAGGGGTCCATGATAAAAACACAAGGCCACAGAGTTGCAAAAGAGACAAGGGGGCAGCAGAAGTTACATTTCCATAAGACAAGGGAGCTGCTAGTAGCAAAAGGTACACATTTATAGAATAAAGAGAAGGAGAAAGAAAGCCCAGAGGGAATAGGAAACAATAAGGAAGGAGAGGAGGAAAGCCTCAAGTGTCCCCTGTGAGGTTCGACCTTTGACCTCAAGAGTTGGTGTAGTGACCAAATCAGAAGGGGATAGTGATCAATCAGAGGGGATATCAAGGCACAAAGGTCTGCAGCCTTTATAAACTGTGGAAAAAGGGACTATTCCCCCCCCCCTCCATGTGGGAGTCTGTGTTGTGAAATTCTTTCCCATTCCCTAGGTGGGAGTCTGTACTTGTTCTTCAATAAATTTTCACCTTTACTATACCATCTTCTGTCCGTGGTTTCACTCTTCTACTCGAAGGACAAAGAGCCTGGGAAAAGCCATCCTGCCCAGGGGAACAGTGTACATTCCAGTCCAGAATTCCTGTTTCAGTTGCACGCAGTGATAGACACAAGGAAGAAACTTAATTTTCTGATATGTTGAATTTTAGCTAGAAAATTAACATTTGAGTAAAATCTCCCAAAGGTTGTGAGAAATTATAGATTTTTTAGTGTCCATGAGAAAACTGACCCACCAAGGCAAATATCATAAATTTAGTAATTAGAATAAAGTGGCAAATGAATCATTAAAGAAAAAAGATCAAGAACAAGTCCAGCCACTGTGGAAGACATTATGGAGTTTCCTCAAAAAGTTAAAAATGGAACTCCCATTTGACCTGCTAATCCCACTTCTAGGATATATCCCAAGAAATCAGAAACACCAATCAGAAAGGATATATGCACCCCTACGTTCATAGCAGCACAATTTACAATAGCTAGGATTTGGAAACAGCCTAAGTGCCCATCAGCTGATGAGTGGATTAGAAAACTGTGGTACATCTATACAATGTAATACTATGGTGCTGTAAAAAAAACAAAACAAAACAAAAAAAAAAACTTACCATTTGCAACAGCATGGATGGACCTAGAGAGCATTATGCTAAGCGAAATAAGCCAGTTGGAGAAAGATGAATATCACATGATCTCACTCATTTGTGGAATATAATGAACAACATATACTGATGAACAAAAATAGATCCAGAGACAGACAAACACGGAACAGACCCTCAAACCTCAGAGGGAAGGCAGGGGAGGAAGGGGTGGGGATAAGAGATCAACCAAAGGACTTGTATGCATGCATAGTAGCATAACCAATGGACACTGACACTGGGACAGTGGGGACTTGTCCTGGGGGGCTAGGAGTGGCCTGGGAAAGGTCCTTGGGGGAAAGAGGAGACATATGCAATACTTTAAACAAACAAACAAATAAATAAATTTATAAAAACAAAATAAATTTAAAAAAAAGAACAAGTCCAAGGTGATACTGAATTTTGATAGGCAAAAGCATAAAACTGCCAATCAAACCAGAAGTAATGATCACAGAAATAATTTAGAAACTGGATCCAAAGTTTACAGATCCAAAGAGAAAGGTAAAATCTACATTTGCTAAACATTTACCAGGTGTTAAGTACTGTGCTCAGCACTTTCTTTCGTTTCCTCATTTAAAATTCAAAACAACCTAGAGGTACATATTGTTAATCTCATTTTACAAATGAGAAACCTATAGATCAGAGAGGTAAAGTGATTTGACTAACATTAGGGCTAAATTATGGTAGATTTGACTAATTATTAGGGCTAATCATTGTTCAACTTGAAATTAATCTATCTGATTCAAAAGCCTGTGAGTTTCACTGTATCTCTCTCTTCCACTGGCCTGTGTCATGGTTTAAAGCCAGAGGAAGGCATAGAAACAAAATACTGGTACCTTCCATACCTCCTGCAGCCTAGAGTGACTTTTCACATTTTATCACACAATTGATAGTTGGCATATTTATCTTTTAAAATATCTCCCCAATTTGTCTATGTCTTTATAAAAACATCTCAACTTCTGGATAATAATAATAAGTATGTTAATTCATATAGATGATAATGACTGTATCTAGAGCTTTGATTGACAAGTAATGATAGCTACTTACCCCCTGCCCCACCAATGAAAGATAAAAATTATCCATATAATTGGAGTTAATATACAAAAAGTGCCTAGCATCTAATAGATGGCAACTTTTATTATTAATATCTTATAATTAACTATCCCCATATAATATTGTTGGGGATAGTTAATTATAAGTGAAGAAGATCATTTTTTCATTGTCAACAGTACCTACTAAATATGAGTGATTATTTGACCAACTGATGGTCAGTCCTTCCTCCTACTCACTAAATATCTGAGCCACTACTCAGTTATGTGCACTCTTGGTAAAACTAGAAAAGTTGGCGTTCATGCTACATGTTACTACCAGAACTAAAATGTAGAGATTGAATTTTTATGGGTACTTTATTCAGATGGCCAGGGATCTGAGAATATGGTGGGTTATGTACCCTTAAAAAAATGTATTAGGTCCCATCTCAAGCCAACCTTTTTTATAAAGAGAAGAAAATAGAGGCAAAGAGTTTGGAATTCAGGGAAAAGGTTAATCATATAAAAGCTGCAGTCTGGCCCACCCAGCAAGGTAGGGTTCAATTCCTGGTCAGAGTACATGCCTAGGTTGTGGACTTGATCCCCAGAGCGGGGCATGCAGGAGGCAGCCGATCAATGATTCTCTCTCACCCTCTCATCATTGATGTTTTTATCTCTCTCTCCATCTCTCATCCTATCTGAAATCAATAAAAATATGTAGCCGAAACTGGTTTGGCTCAGTGGATAGAGCGTCGGTCTGTGGACTCAAGGATCCCAAGTTCGATTCCAGTCAAGGGCATGTACCTTGGTTGGTGGCACATCCCCAGTAGGGGGTGTGCAGGAGGCAGCTGATTGATGTCTCTCTCTGATCGATGTTTCTAGCTCTCTATCCCTCTCCCTTCCTCTTTGTAAAAAAATCAATAAAATATATTTAAAAACAAATAAATTAAAATAAAAATAGAAATATGTATATTTTTAAAAAGCTGAAGTCCGGTGATTTTCTGAGCATCCCTTCATTTGCTAACCAGTAATCCTGTTTTCTGTCCTGAGCATTGGATACTCTCTCGCTGGAGGACAATGGCTCAGATACTGTGTTGATCACTTGCAGTCCTCCTAGGGCACAAAGGCCGAATTGTTGTGGTCTCCTGGAGTCAGGACAGGTCTAATAATACATTTCAGTTTCTAGCACAATAACTGTCTACATGCATTAATTACCAAGCCTATTAACTATATAACTAAAGTGGGGGGGAAAATTAACTTTTTGAGTTCTTCATCATTGGTGCACCTTTTCTATTTTTAATTTACTTTTATTAAATTAGTCTCAATTTACTTGTTTTTACAAAATTATCTCTTATCCTCTCAACTAAAAGCAATCTTGAGGGCAAAATCTTGTCTTGTGTCATCTTGCACCTGATTCAACCTTTTGAACCACAAATATTATAGAATGGGTATGTCAGGAAGAAAGATTCTCTTCCCTTGAGATCTTTGCATGTTTGCTACAACACCTCCACTTCTCTGTTGAGCAGGGGTAACTTCAAGGCACCATAAAGAACAATAATTCAGACAATAAATTAATACTGTTGTTCGGAATACCTTTGGATAATACTGTAGGCAACTCGATAGGCATGAGCAGAGTAGGAATGATGGGCCAGATGCAGAGGTTTTAGCAGGGTGAAGGGCTCCAGATGCCTCGCACTGCCAACCCTTGCACCACCACACCCTTAAGCATTAACCCCAGAGATGACATTTGGGCCTCAGCTGTGTTTCAGCTCCAGGCCCAGAAAAGAAGCACCAGGTGGAGCTATGCCTTGGCTGAACTCAGAGCCAGCTGCAATGACTAATGACCTCCTCCCCTGGAACCAGCCAATCTGTGGAGACCGGCCCTGCGGAGACACACCTGGGAAAGCTGGTAATTACTCCACTGAGATCCTCCTCTGATAACTCAAATAAAAGCCCTCTGGATGGAGGACCCAGCCTGGCTCTCTCTGTGGAGCATACCCACTCCTTTCTCCATTCTTTCCTTAGGGCATTCTCATTCTCTTTTTCTCTTCCTCTCTCTTTTCAGGAGCAAACTCATGCCTCTCCTCCCCTTTTTGTCGCTCAAGGCTTGTATCTCCTCCTCTTTCCAAAGCCCAAGGGCCCTTCTTTTGGCTCTGTAACTTGTTTCCTGAGCCTATTTCTTCCATGGCTCACCCCTTCTACCTCTGTGTCTTTCTAAATAAACTTCCTTCTATAATTCAAGTCTAGGCTTTGAATTCTTCTCTTAGCCAGAACTCAAGAACTGAGGCTACTGAACGGAGATCTAACGCCTGGTGCTCTTCCCTCCCAACCCCATCAACAATATAAATTAGCTTTTTGCCAGGCAGGTTCCTGTAAGATTAGATGGCCTTTGTCTGAAGCAGTGCATTGTCCTGTCTTAAGCTATCTTTGAAAGAACAATTGTTCATTTCTATTCCTTATCTTTTGGAAGGTGGAAAAAGTGAGTGCCAAGATTTTTAGAAAACAAACAAGAATATGCAGCTTCTCAAGGAACAAGAAAGAATATTCTTTATCTCAGATCTTTAGCATGACGTTGCTGAAAACACTGTTCAGAGAAGGTTTAAATTGCGGAAGTAAGGTTTCTGACTTCTGGTCAAGGCATGTACAGGAGGCAACCTGTCCATGTGTCTCTTGCATATCAATTTTTCTCTCCACCCCCCTATCTCTCTCCTACTCCCTCCCTTCCACTCTCTCTGAAAAGCAATGGGGGAAAAAATTATCTTCTGGTGAGGATTAACAAAACAAAGAAAACAAGAAAGAAAAAGAAATAGTTGAAAACCTAGAGAGACCCAAGCTGCAGTCTTTGAACCTTATCCTTTGTCTAATAGCAAAACCCCACATGTCAGTACTCCCACTCTCCCAATTTCTTCCCTATTGAGCACAGGAGACCAGACAGAAAAGAAAGCTGCATCTGATTAGAATGAACATTGGGATGTACTTGCTAATATGAGTTTCACTTTATGACCAAGCATATTTTTTCAAAAATATAATGGGGTGGGGGAGGGAAAATGCATGTTTTTAAAAATTGAAATAGTTTAGAGATAAAATGCAAATGCTAGTGTCTTTAACAGGCAATAGCAATTTTTTTCCTCTAAAGTCAAACACCATCCCCAGCTAAGTTTTGTAGAAATGTAACCTGAATATTAGTAAAAAAAATAAGAACTACCGGTAGCTTAAATACAGACACACTGGACTAGCCCAGTGTGTATTTTCAAATCCACATTCTTTATCTGAAGCACTGCATCAGGGACCCACATGACCCTGCATGTTTTCCAGTCCACAGTACATGGAACCAGTTTCTCTTTTTAATCTTATTGGCTCAGAGCAACCATAGGAAGTAGCCACTGATTCCCAAACCTTGGGAGGAACCTTTTCCTACAAGGCCTGTCACAGCTGTCCAATGTTTCTCCTCAATGAGAACCACGTTCTCATGCTCTATAAATTGGGGGAAGGGCAGGGGGCGCGAGGGGGTGGGGGGAGAAAGGGCAAGAAAATCAAATCACCTGGTACAGGTTTCATGAGGTCTATTCATATTCACTGTGCTCCAAACCTGCTGCCGAATGCCACCACTTTGTGCATGTTGGTGGCCTAGGAGAGGGTCTCAATTTGAAGAACTGTTGTTGGATGCCCCAGAGGTTGAGGTGACAGCAGCTTCAGCAGGGCTACTAGTGGTGACTGGCTTTTGGATGTGAGGCCAGCTGCTGAACATTGATGTGATCGTCCTCTTGGTAGGCTAAGCATTCTCAAATAAATGCTTTAGGTGTTACTACTGGCTTTGGCAGAAACTGCACTTCAGTAGCTTTAAGAATGGTATTTTATTTTATTTTATTTTATTTAATATATTTTATTCCTTTTTTACAGAGAGGAAGGGAGAGGGATAGAGAGTTAGAAACGTTGATGAGAGAGAAACCTTGATCAGCTACCTCCTGCACACCCCCTATTTGGGATGTGTCCGCAGCCAAGGTACATGCTCTTGACCAGAATCGAATTCAGCACCCTTCAGTCCACAGGCCAAGCCGGTTTTGGCAAGAATGGTATTTTCTTGTAGAATGTCTTGCTGGAGACCTGCTATGGCCAAAGGCTTCCTTCCATAAAGATACTGGTAGAACATCATACCCACTGACCAGAGGTCGACTTTTAGATCTTTGATGGTTCTTTCTCAACCACAAAACACTCTGGTGGTAAATACCAGTAAGTACCTGCACCTTGTGATGTTAGACCTATGCCGTCATGACCTTGGAAAGTCTAAAATCTGTGATTTTTATCTCTCTATACACTCTACCATTTACTAAAAGAATATTACCTGGTTTGATGTCATAGTGTCTGATGGGAGTTTTGTGTGTTTTGGGTTTTTTTTTAATATATTTTATTGATTTTTTTTTTTTTTACAGAGAGGAAGAGAGAGGGACAGAGAGTTAGAAACATCAATCAGCTGCCTCTTGCACACCCCCCCACTGGGGATGTGCCCAAAACCCAGGTACATGCCCTTGACCAGAATCAAACCTGGGACTTCTCAGTCCGCAGACCAACGCTCTATTCACTGAGCCACACCGGTTTCGGCTTTTTTTTTTTTTTTTTTTGTATGTGTGTGTGTGTGTGTGTGTGTGTGTGTGTGTGTGTGTTGTTTGTTTGTTTGTTTTTTCATTTAAAACAGTCACAGTCTGCATGATAATGGCTCAGGCCTTTCTACGGCATTGATTTGTACTGTTTTAGGTAGAAGACCAGATCATTTCTGCCACAGTATGCCAATACTGTACAAAACAAGTCAATGTCCAGTGAAAAGTAACTATATAGTTAACTATTCTGGAATGATCTAGGTCTTTGTGAATCTGGTATTTCCTACATAGCTTATGATAATTCTCATCTCTCCAGTTTTTATAATATTTAACTAGTGAATTTTCACAGCTACATATATTTGTTCTGTTAGATCAAATGCCTTGTCAAAGCCAATGAAACATCCTCTACCCAAAAGATGAAACAACAAATATCTGTCATTTCACATTGGATGATTTTTAAATTGTGAATTATCTTCAATATGGTTTGGGGTGGTTTTTTTAGATCCATGATATTTATATAGTTTTCTAACCCTTTCTAGCCCTGCATGGATCTCTGCTTCCCCCTTTATAAGAGGATCACCTAATCTGAGTTTCAAGATTTCTTCTTGTTCATGGTGTTCTGCTAATGTGAACATTTCATTTTCGGCTCCCTTGGTCTTGCTTTCCACTGTTTCTGCTCTTTGGTTACTGGAGGGGCCTGTACCAAGGCAGGAGGTTTTCTGCATGGCTAACATTTTCCATTGTCTTTCTATCTCTTCTCTCTGTAAATTTATCCTATGTGTTGCTTGATAAGGTTTTAAAAAGCATAACCCACCGTCCATTGTTCAGTTAAAGAAGCCCCAATGTCAGATTGTGGTAGCATGGTCTAATGTCAAGCACTCTCTGATCCTGACATGCCATCTTTTCTTGTTTTGACTTTTCGAGGAGTTTCTTGCTCATTGTCACACATTCATTTAACCATTCTTTGTATTTCTCTAGTGTTTTTTTGTTTTTGTTTTTTGTTTTGTTTGTTTGGTTGTTGTTGTTTTTTTTGCTATTCATCAATCTGTGGTCTCCGGTTATAATTGGCTCTTAACAAATCATCTGTTCTCCCCTCCTTCTTCTCTAAGTCAGAATTCTTACTGTTTCCTAGTGCAGATATTTTTTTTTTCTTGTGAGGTCAAACTGGGTCTGTCTCTGCTGGGTGGAGATCTGTTTATGGAGCTGCAGGAATGCTCTGTTGTCAGATCCTGTAGAAGAGAGACTGTTTTGCTGAGCTGAAACCAAAGTGAAGCAGAGGCCAACCACCCTCCATGTCAGCTGCTCTGCGTGGAGCCAAGGTTTTGCTAGCGCCACTGACATCAGGGTTGGCAGAGCAGACTGCTCCTCCCGTACCTCCTTTGCAGCACTGCCACCTAAACCATAGAGGGGCTCTTCTGCTCGCCTGGTAAGGGATCGAATAAGGAATGGTGCTGAGAGGATCATGCAACTGGGGGAACACTTCTGCCAGGGCTGGCTCCTGGCCCACTTCTCCAAGTAACTTAAAGTAATGACTAATGTTATGTCTCCTAGCAGTGTCTCTGCCGTGGCTAATTTCATGTGGTTCTGATTTTCTTTTCAGATTCACTGGCAATCCTGTTATTTCTTAGAAGCCTCTACTTCTTTATCACTCACAGACTCCATGCTGCACAAGCTCTGGTTTGAAGACTCACTACTGAGTGCCCCCTTACTGACATCATGTCCAGTAAACCTGGCCTCTAATAACTCCTGTCATCATGGGTCCAAGCTATGCGATTCTTCCATCATATCTACTGCCACTCCCTGCTGCTCCCTGGCTATCTACTGCTCTGCTCTGCCCCTGGGCAGACCTGGGGTGGAGCTGGGCTTCTCCTGAGTGTCTTAACCCCCTTCCTCACCCCCTCCTGGGGAAGCTGCTGTGTGGGCCAGGCTGCACAAGAGGACAGGGGAGGGGAATAGGTCTTAAATAGGATATTAGTACAGAAAACAACTTTCTCTTCAAACCCCATGGCCTTTGATAGTGTTGCAAATTAGTAATTTAACTAAGAGCTGATGCATATAACTCTGCAAATTCTCTCAGTTAATTTTAGTGTCTGCCTTAATCATTTTCCAAAAACCTGACAAAGAGTAATAATTTAGGGGGACTTAGAAGAGGCTGGTGGATATATATTGTATTGTAAGTCCCCAGATGTTTGGGGAAACCTCTCTTGCACCCCATCTCAGTAGTTCCAGAGACAGGCTTTTATCCTACACGCCCACCAACCACTTGAGCTAAGCTAAGCCCATCAGGGTCCTATGACTTTTACAAATCAGAACTAAAGAAAGCATATTATCCTTTTTGGTAATAAATTGTTGTGTGGCTGATGGCCACAATTCCAGATACAAAGGAAAGGCCATTCAAGAGTGATTTCAACTCAGAGAAATATAGACAGATGAGAGAAACTTTTGAGCCCCAAGACAATTTCTGTCATTCCCATGGTTCATGTAAATTAGCCAACAAATTGCTCTGTTTTCATTTTGGTCTAAGCTAATTTGAGTTGGGTTTAACCACTGCAGCCAAAACAGTGGAAACTGTTCCAAGAAAATGCCTTAAATTATACTGACAACTTACTTGATGACACGGCTTGAATCTTTTTTGTATTTTTATTATTATTCATACCCAGTGAAGAACCCAGAATATAGCAATTGCTTTATAAAACATTCTGGTTTTTTTTCACTAAAAGGGATGACTTTATTCATTAGAGTCCACAAGACAGATTTGTGCAGACTTGGAGGGAGATGAGATATTCTTGTCAAGGGAAGATAGTGTGTTCTGCAATTCATTTTGCACAGTTTTAGGCACAGTCCTGGCCTTAGTTACAAAATTCCAGACCTCAGTAATACTGTCTTAAATCATTGTCCTGTAAACTGAAAGCTCCTAAAGTGTTATTAAATTAGTATAAATCTTTCTTTACTTCTTATCAAACCAGGGTAATGTCACAGTGACCTTACTAATTTGAGTGCAGTTACTTAGTACTTATTTAAAGTCTTGGGATATGTGGTAAATAAATATGGTTGTGGTAAGATTTCTGTGAGTAGGAAAATACAGTCTGCTGAACTAGTGAGCAGGGAGTCATCTCACAAGACCAAATTCTGAAGAGGTCAGTGACTGCTGGCCAAAGATGTGTTTACAGAGGCCATTTAGGAACAAGATTTAACTCCAGATCAACATGCTCAGGACCTGCCCTTTATTCTTTTTCCTCATTTCAAAGGCTTGTATCTGGCACTTGGCTTCTTGCCTCCTTACCAAGGCATGCTGATTTTCCAAAAGATAAATATTAATATAGCCTAGCAAACACAAATGCTTTGCAGAATGCAGAGAGCTAAGAGTTAGACATTATTAGCTTATAAATTTGATGAGAGCTTCCAGAAGAACTACTTTATTTTTTTTATTTATTTTTTTTTTGTCAGGTAATTTATATCAGTTTCTTTTTTTTTTCTTTTTTTTATTTTATTTTATTTTATTTTTTTTAATATATTTTATTGATTTTTTTTTTACCCCCTCCCTCCCTCCCACACATCCCCTCCCTCCCCAGAGTTTTGTGTCCATTGGTTGCACTTATATGCATGTATACAAGTCCTTCGGTTGATCTATTATCTCCCCCAGATCTTCCTCCCGTCCCCGCTGTAACTTGACAGTCTACTTGTTGATATACTGTCTCTATATCTATCTTATGGTTCATCAGTTTATAATGTTCTTTATTATCCACAAATGATGAGGTCATGTGGTGTTTCTCTTTCATTGATTGGCTTATTTCACTCAGCATGATGTTCTCCAATTCCATCCAGGATGCTGCAAATGATGAGAAATCCTTCTTTTTTATGGCAGCATAGTATTCCAGAAGAACTACTTTAAAAGACATAGTCCCAAACTCATAACACTTAAGAACAGAGATAATAGTATTTTCATGAAATAATAAATTTCAGACTTTTATTCTCAGGTTGAGGTCACCTAAATTTTCTTCTAGTTTTCTCAAATAAATTGTCAACAAAGGTGTGTACTTAAAGATAATAAATATAGGCCAGAGAGAACATAGGGCCACTTCTGCTCACTTTTATTACTTTCCCCTTTGCAAAAGACAGTCTCCCTTGTAAAGGAAAATAGTGTATAGTGTAAAAAGAAATTTGCAATTAGAAAGAAGTTTCCAGTGAAAAAGAATGTTTTAAAAAATATAAGCAGGTGGCAATATGATATGATTATAATGGCATAAAAATCTCCCCGATCATCCTGTTATTAGCTGATATCCTTCCCACCTATTCCCTCTTTAAGGTCCCTTTAACCACAACTCAATAATGCTAATGTAGGGACCCAATAGAAAAGAATATTTGAACAGAGTGGGATTTTGAACGAGTCTATTTTGATAAGATATGAGGCCAGGAAAGTATTCCCAAGAGAAAATGTCTAGGTATATCATGGTAGAGAGAACTGTCTGAATTGGACTATACCCCAGGGCTTGTCCTCTCTTCCATTGGTTTCCCTCAACTAACCTGCCAAGATAATGCATTGTAGTCACCATGCACTTTCCCTGCCTTTTACACCCTCAACTGAGTCCTTACCAAAGGCAATGGTGTTGCCTCAAGATGATTCCTGTTCATGACATCTGATAATTTATGTTTTTTAGATCTGAAAAATTTTTGTCTCTAGAAGGCACATATACTGACAGTAGGTTCCAATGGCTAGACCAAGACAAAGCCCAAACTCCTGCAGTGAACAAGGAGTGGGACGGCACACTCAGGTAACAGGCCTCGGACAAGTAGCTCAGAGTGACCACAGCAACTGTCCTGATTCTCCACATCCTTGGGATGGTTTCCTTGAGAAGCATGTGCGCAGAAAGTGGGTGGGTTGACAGACTTATCTCCTTTTTATCTATGGTTTACACCAGTGATGGTGATGAGAGGGGCCAAATGATAGTTGAGCTGTCTCCTATTCACATTCTGTCTGCCCGGCACAAGAATCATCATACCCAAACAGAACACACTTTAGATGTGTCAAACCAGCAACTAGAAAGGTACAGTTGCTGCTTTATTTCAAGTCACTCTGCCTCTGTTTATGAAACTTCAGATTTCATTTCCTTTTGTCAAACTGTAAATTCATATAAACTCTCCTTCAACCCAACCAAATCCTCAAAGTTCAACAACAATTGTTCTTAATCCTGGAGATAAGTGTATCATTTGTTGAATAGGGCATTGAGGCTTTACATATCTCTGTTATATTTTAGAAAGGAAGAAAAGGAAGATAATCACTCAATAAGAAACAGGAAAAGAAAGACAGTAGAGGAAAATAAGTGTGCAACACAATACAATATCCTTTCATTCAGGTTCAAAAACAACTTTTATTCACCCTGACTCTTAAACACCTTTACAATAAGGGAAATGAGTAAAGCCTTATTAGATAGGATTTCCAGAGTCAATGTTTACTTTGACTACTGTCCAATCAGTTAATGTAGAAATCTGAAAGTGAAACTGGAAAATTCTTCAGAGAAAAGAAGCTAAAAGATCAAAATACATAGTCTATTCAATAAAACCTAAACATACTTTCCTGGTTTATCACAGATTAAAAGAAGGAGTCCCCAGCCCTGACTGGTTTGGCTCAGTGGATAGAGTGTCAGCCTGTGGATTCAAGGGTCCCGGGTTCAATTCCAGTCAGGGGCATGTACCTTGGTTGTGGGCCCATCCCAGTGGGGAGTGTGCAGGAGACAGTTGATTGATGTTTCTAGCTCTCTGTTCCTCTCCCTTCCTCTCTTAAAAAGAAATTAAATTTTATATATATATATATATATATATATATATATATATATATATATATTTTTTTTTTTTTTTTTTTTTTTAAAGGAGTCCCATAAAGGCATTGGAGAAGAGAAACTTTAGAGGATGTATAATTATTTTTAAATATTCAAATGTTGTTATGTGACAGAAAATATATACTTAGTCTACACAGCTGCAGAGGCAGAATGATGAACAAGTAAATTTTTCCTGGTACACAAGACAGAATTTCTTAACATTTCAAACTATTCAAAATGTAGTTGGTGCCCTACTAATACTGAATTCTCTGTCTCTGGAAGTGTGGAGCAGAACTGGGATGTGAAGGTTCAGGTAGCAAAGATTCCTATATCATATGGAAGCTTATGAAATAATATTTAAATCTCCCACCCTCAAAAAACTGAGTCTCAAGAATAATCTACTCAGATTTGCAGGTTTTAAGGGTTGTGTGTTTACTTAAGACTTTTTTAAAAATAATTTTTAGATTTATGGCAAAATTGTAAGGAAGGCATCCTACCTCTATACATGCATAGCCTTCTAATTATCAACATCCCCCACCAGAAAGTTAATTTGTTAAACAAATGAACCTATATTGACATATCATAATCACCCAGAAAAAGTCTACATTAGGGTTCACTTTTGGTGTGCACTTTATGCATTTGGAAAAATGTAGAATAACATGCATCCATCATTTTGTGATATCATACAGATTAAATGAAATTCACCTGTGCTCTGTTTATCGATTTCCTTTTGCCCCATCCCAACTCCCGGTAACCACTGATCTTTTCACTGTGTCCATAGTTTGCCTTTCCTACAATGTTAGATAGTTGGAATGGTATAGTATATAACCTTTTCAGATTGACTTCTTTCACTTAATAATATTTATTTAAAGTTCCCTCATGTCTTATCATGACTTGACACCTCACTCTCTTTCAGTGTTGAATAATAATCCATAGCCTGGATGTAACACAGTTTATCCATTCACCTATTGAAGAACATCTTGGTTGTTTCCAAGTTTTTGGTAATTATAAAGTTACTATAAACACCAGGGAATAGGTTTTCATGTGAACATAAGTTTTAAACTCCTTTGGGTAAATATCAAATCATGTGACTGCTGGGTTATACAGTAAGAGTCTTCAGATTTGTAAGAAACCACCAAACTTGTCTTCAAAATTGGCTTCACCATTTTGTATTCCCACAGCAACAAATGAAACTTCCTGTTATACCTTATATCACCAACATTTGGTATTGTCAGTGTTCTGGATTTTGGCCATTCTAATAGGTGTATATTGGTATCTCATCATTGTTTTAATTTGCATTTTCCTGGTGACATATGATGTGGAGCACCTTTTCCTGTGCTTACCTGCCATCTGTACATCTTCTTTTTTATAATATAGGTTAAGATCTTTGGCTCATTTTTTAATTAGGTTGTTTGTTTTTGCTTGTTGGGGTTTATAAAAGTATATTTTAGCAGAAAATATTTTTACACCTTTAACCATATCATAATAAACTTGGCTGTCAGGCAATCAGAGCATCCGGTTTACCTGGTATTTGTTCATTCTAATTGTTAAAATATGGATAAAAGTTACTTAGGCCAAAATATTGATGTCACTGCCAAAACTGCTTTTTAATCTCATACCCCAGATCCAATCAAATAACAAATTCTGTTGACTCCATCAATAAATCCAGTATCTGTGTACTTCAAAACTGTCAATTATATTCACCTTCATCCAAGTCACTACCGTCTGGCCAGGCCTCCACCCAAGGCTACAAAGTTTCAATGATAGAAGATAAATAAATCCCAACAAAAATGGTGGCAGCTGTGGAGCTGGAGAGAGCAGGAGGCTTGAGTTTCCCTGACAATGGATGCAGCCAAGCTCCTGCAGCCCTGGCCTGCCTTGACCTTCACTCAAGGCTACAAAGTTTCAATTATAGAAGATAAATAAATCCCAGATACCAGGGCCTCTGTTTGGGTCATTGGGGAGGGAGAGGGAGGGAGCAGGCTGCAAACCACCACAGGCCCCTCACCCAGGCTGCCCCATGTCCCAATGGAACCCCCACCCTGGTCTGGAACACCCTTCAGGGAAAATCAGCTGGCACCCACCCATGCACCAGAACTCTATCCTATCTAATAAAAGAGTAATATGCAAATTGACTATCACTCCAACACACAAGATGGCTGCCCCCATATGGCCAAAGATGGTTGCCCCCAAGTGGACACAAGATGGTCGCCACAAGATGGCTTAGCCAGGGAGGGCAGTTGGGAGGGACCGGCCTGCAAGGGAGAGCAGTTGGGGCAATTAAGCCTGCAAAAGGGGGGGGTGGCAGTTAGGGGTGACCAGGCTGGCAGAGGAGGAAAGTTGGGGGTGACCAGAAGGGAAGGGCAGTTGGGGGGGACACAGACCTGCCAGAGAGAGCACTTGGGGGGGACCAAGCCTGCAGGTGAGGGCAGTTAGGGGCAAACAGACTTTCAGGGAGCATCAATCAGGCTGGCAGGAGAGTGGTAAGGGGGTGATCAGACTGGCAGGCAGAAGTGGTTAGGGGCAATCAGGAAGGCAAGCAGGCGAGCAGTTGGGAGCCAGCACTCCTGGATTGTGGGAAGGATGTCCGACTCCCCGTTTAGGCCCAGTCCTACTGGAATCGGGCCTAAAGGGGCAGTCCGACATCCCTCGAGGGGTCCCAGATTGGAGAGGATGCAGGCTGGGCTGAGAGATACCACCCTCATTAGAGTTCATGGCTATTCTTCTCCAAGCGCTCATGTTGTCATAAATGGTAAATACTAAGAAAAGAATTATCAGACTTGCTACAAACTGTGGTACTACCCACCAGAATAAGTAATGTCAACATTTGCAGTTTCATTCATGTGGAAGCTTGGGAAAGTCAGATGCCTTGGAATTGTTGTGTCAGCCACCACCTGGAAGAATAGGATTGGGAGGATCTGACTGGAAATAAGGATTTCAACTAAAGATCTGCAGCATGCTTTTTTCTGGTTGCCCCAAGATCCCAGTTTCCCCAGAAAGGTTATATCTGGGTGAACACCTAAATTTGTTTTGTATTTTAATGGTCATAAAATAAATAAGAGAAGTCAGAGTCTACACCATTCTTTCTGAATCACCTCTATCTAAATGTCATTGGTGATGATATTTAATTCAATATTTGAGTTAAGGTAAAACACTGTAAATCTTACTTATCAGGTTATGACTCGGTGAAGGGAAATTTGAAAAAAACCTGTGGTAACACAGCAGAAAATAAATTTCTAATACTGACAAGGCAGACTGCTGGGAATTATAATTCATTGTTCTTAGAAAAAAATGTCATTTATCACTTCAGGGTGACTAAGAGATCTTCCTTAATAGAAACCAAAACCATGGTTGAAACAATTTTCTTTTGTTTTGTTTCCTATATTCCCTAATTAATGTCTCACATAGGAATATTAATGGCCAAGTCAGAAAATGAATGGAGGGCTTTGAGAAGGCTCAGCACCTAATCATGCTCCTGGTCTGGCTCTGTTTCTCCAATTTCCTTCTCAAATCCCTCACTTTTGCTAGAATCTGGAACTGCTCCTGAGTTTTATCCTTTTTTTTTTTTTTTTTTTTTTTGGGGGGTGGGGTGGGGGGTAGGGCCTGCATTGCTCCAGACCTTCCCATTTGGCATAGCTACTCACCAGTACTTGGCACTATCTGAATTCTATCCATGCAAGAGGGCTTTCTTCAACAAAGAAATAAAAAATAATTCCAATAATATACTTAGGAGGAGGTAAATTCATCTTAAGAAATTCATTTGGGCCCTAGTCAATTTGGCTCAGTGTCGGCTTGTGGATTGAAGGGTCCTGGGTTTGATTTCAGTCAAGGGCACATACCTCGGTTAAAGCCTTCCGCCCCTGGTCAGGCACATGAGGGAGGCATCCCATTGATGTATCTCTCTTACATCGGTGTTTCTCTCTGTCTCTCCCTCTCCATTCCATTCTCTCTAAAAATCAATGGAAAGAAAAAATATCCTTGGGTGAGAATTTAAAAAAGAGAAAAAGAAAGAAAGAAAAGAAACTCATTTGGTCCTCTGTGTCCATTTATATGTTAGCAGAACTCTGTAATTCAAGTATTTTTCCCTCATATCCTTCAATGGCCAAATCAGTCCTCATCAGAAGTTTCCTGGAATTACAATTAGTCCTGCTTTTTGTGAAATTATTGATTAGTTTTTTCTTAAATACTAACATCAGATTTAGGAGATATCAGATGATATCTCCCCCAAATCACAATTTTGATTAATCCCAAAGTGGTTATTTTTGAACATATCTAAAGGGAAAGGATAGTGGAGTTATCAGACCAAGTTCTTTACATTCAGAGGAGAGATAAGTATACATTTTAAAACTTTATAATAAACTTTTAAAAATAAGATTTAAACATTAAACAATGACATTTTTTAAATGAAATTTAAAATATATCTTTTTAATGTTTCAGTACAAAATGAATTTCACCCTTAAGATTTTTGACCCACTAATCTTGATGTTCTCTTTGGTTCTTTAGAACTTCAGACTGTTTGAGTAAATGGTATACCATGACTTTGGTTCTGGTGGCAGCACTTCAGAAGTTGCTATGGTTCCTGAGAGTATCATTATTCCAGTGCTGCCTCAATGTCCTTTGTAATCTTATTAACTCAAAACCAAGCTTATTAAGGATTTGAAGTGCTGGTATTACAAAACCAATTTGCCATATCCAGATTCATTATCCAGATTCATTATCTCCACTCAGACTAGGTTGATTGACATGGAAACAAAGAAACTGACTACTCAAAGTCTTTCTCATTATCATCCTTTAGAGCAGCCCTGTCTCAGTCAAAATGGAATAATTGAAATCTTTGGTAAAAGTACAGAAACCAATTTCTTTGCATTTCAGTAAGAACCAAATCGGGTGATTGAGAAAACCTGTTCTGCTCATCTGGCGAGCAGTGTAGACATCCTATTTACTGACTTTCCTGAGTCCTTTTATGGTTTTCCAAGGATGAGATTTCCCTACACTCAGAAATTTGAGCTATTATAATCTACATTTACTTAATTTTCATATATATAAAGTACTAATTTCTTCCAAAGCATACACCTCTTACAGAGCCATATTATGGAGTTTTCCTCACTAAGATTCCCTTGTTCCCTAGCAACAGTCTCTCCAGAAGTCTGGCTGTCCATTAAAAGTAGTTCTTGATAATTATGTTTCAGGCAGTCTCTGGTTTAAGAGAGGCAGAAAATTTACTTGGGTACTTTGTTCATCTCATTTATACCTAAGTTGATTGACAGTAACTGTGCCTGATGACAACTACTCCTTTCTCATTAAAGTATCAAGAGGCAGACTTCCATTATTCTATAAGAGAGATATATTAAGATAACAGGCATTTTTAAATGATCACGATAAAGCATGGAATATTAAGATAAAAGACTTGCTTGTATTTATCCTAAGCTAGTTATATCTTACATTTTATCTTGAGGAAACAAAATGTCCTAGCCCATGTTTTCTCAACTGTTTCTTAATAGTTTATTAAGTTCATGTGTTCAGAGTTGAAGGAAGAATTGTAAATGCCAGTGTCAAAAAAAAACAACTTACAAGATAGGCTTGTAAGTTCCCATGGGTTGCTGAGGACTTAACTCCTCACCATTTCTTCACTATAAGGCGTGAGCCAAGTGATAATTAGAGGCCAAGTGTGAGTTTTAATTTATTCTCTCCTTTGTTACTTGCAAAGTTGAACTGGAAGGTGTAGTGAGGATTTGTAGTCAACGTGGAGACCTCCTACTACTTTCTCTCAAGTCTAGGTCTTGGGAAGAAGTGAAACTACAGAGCATCTTGAGCATATTCAGATGTGAAGACTCAAAGGAGACATGGATTCTATCCTGTCTCAATCCAGGAATAAAGAAAGAAATCCATCAGGCTGGGCCACGATTTTCAACATGGTAACTCCTTCCAAAGGGAATCAGGCTCCTGTGCTCTTCTTGACGGAGGGTGGTGATGAGAGGAGAGAGGGAACCGAAGCATTGCACCAATACTGCCTCCTCTTGGGCATTGAGGTGGTAATTTTCTCACATCTATGGACATGTGAAATAGGGAGCACTGAACCATTTTCCCTAATTAAAGAAGAACAAAGTAGAGTGTCACAGCCAATGAGTTAAGAAAGTGGAGTATCAAGTAGTTTTGTTTTTGTTTTTGTTTTTTAATATATTTTATTGATTTTTTTACAGAGAGGAAGAGAGAGGGATAGAGAGTCAGAAACATCAATGAGAGAATCATCCCCCCACCAGGGATGTGCCAGCAACTAAGGCACGTGTCCCTGACTGGAATCAAACCCGGGAACCTTCAGTCCGCAGGTCGACACTCTATCCACTGAGCCAAACCGGTTTCAGCAAATAGTTTTTGATTCAAACTGTGAGGAACATGGGGACACCGAAGGTCAATTCTATTAGATGTTGGCAGCAGCTTACTGGTTTCAAAAAGTTTGTAAATGGGTGGCCATTGCTAAATCTGGGCAGAAGTCTTGGTGGTGGTGTTTTGAGGGGTTGTTTTTTTTTTACCCCCCAAACAGAGTATAATTTATTTTGCTGTGGTTGTTATTATTTGAATTTGAATTGTTTGGGCATATTTCTCCACTGCTTCAGTCACCATCACTTCCTATTAGCTATACCAGGCCCATTCCACCAATACACAGGGTATCCCCCAAAAAAGTATATACATACTTAAACAGCTGATAGCTCAATTTTGATAATGAAATGTATTTTAATAAATAATGCCTTTATAATTATTCCAAGTGTGTGTATACATTTTGGGGACATCTATATGTACTTAAAGTTTTCTATAACTATTTGAGTTGGTAACCTTTTGCCTTTAAAAATGCGTACTGCTATGACAGAAACCTTTAGTCATTCATGCAATAAAATTTGTTCACTAACTAACCAAAAAGTCTATTCTCAATGTACTAGATTTAATCTTAATAATATCATAACTCAATGCGTGGGTTCTATTTTATGTGGGTGGACACCTTATTTCATTTAAGGAAGGCCTAAGCTGGCCTTTCCTCAGAGAAAAATGATACTCAGTAACCCACTGTCCATTATCAATGCTATGAAATAATGCTGACAAATTATTTACAAACAATGATCATTGTTCCCTTCCTGCAAAGGAAAAGCCAGTTATTTGAGACTTAAATATCACCTCTGTCATGAAATGCCATTACTCACACAGGATGTGCTTTTCAAACCCTACTTTCAAACAAAAACTTAATGCAGCCGAAACCGGTTTGGCTCAAGGATAGAGTGTTGGCTTGGGGACTGAAAGGTCCCGGGTTCGATTCCGGTCAAAGGCATGTACCTTGGTTGTGGGCATATCCCCAGTAGGGGGTGTGCAAGAGGCAGCCGATCGATGACTCTCTCTCGTCGATGTTTCTAACTCTCTATCTCTCTCTCTTCCTCTCTGTACAAAATCAATAAAATATATTTTAAAAAACCAACTTAATGCAATGGTTACTATGTTTGGGTTACTGTGTTCAGTGATGGGTAATTTTTATAGATTTTATTCTTTTAACTGCAGGTATTTCTCAGTGTCAACCCAATTTAAAATGAAAGTATTGTTCACTCTACTAATTAACATGCAAAAATTATAAGTGATGATTACACAATAGCAAAAGCATAATTATTCTAGGCATCATACTAACTCACTTTTCTAATTTTGATCCCAATTACTCTCTTATTAGTAATAAAAAGGAATAAATTACATTAAAAATGTCCAGTAAGTCTGGGAGAGAAACATTTTAGCCACGAAATGTAAGTACAAAATCTCACACAAAAAAAAATTATTTGAATAATGTATAGCATAACAACTGTAGTTAATAGTACTGTATTATATACTTAAAGGCTAAGTATGGTAGATCTCTAAAGATTTCACAGGAAAATAGATTTGTAAAATTTTTAAAGAAAAGCATGGTGATGGGTGTTAACTAGACTTATTGTGGTGGTCATTTTACAATAAAAATATTAAATCATTATGTTGCACACCTGAAACCACTACTGTCTAATGTCATGCTAATTATATTTCAATTTTAAGAATTAATAAAATAGTCCTGGCCAGTGTGGCTCAGTTTGTTCATCATCATCCCGTGCACCAAAAGGTCTCCAGTTCAATTCCAAGTCAGAGCACATGCCTCGGTTGTGGGTTTAATAATAGAGCAATAGTTCTTCATTTCTCCTGTCCTGCCTCCTTCTTTTCTCTTGCTACTAAAACCTTACTCTGTCCCTTCTTACACACACAGAACCGGACCCAAGGCAGCAAGGTTTGGGCAATTTTTAACCAACTGTCTATATAAGAGAACTGATCTGAGTCCAGGGTCTTTTGTGACTACATTCCAAACTGCTCTGACCAGTCCTTAACTAAGGAGCCTTCCGAGGGCCAGCCAATCCCGAAGGCTAGCCATTCTAATTCACAGAATTTCCTCAGTGTTTTGGGGTTCATTTTTATACCATAGTCTCCATTGAAACCATTTTTAAATTTTTTCAACATACAATTGAGAACAGTGGGTTTACTTTTTCCTACCCCATGATGATCGGTGGCAAGGGAGGAAGTGACCTGTTTTCACAGATCCTCCCTCAGATGCCTGCCTGGGAGCTTAGATTTGTCTTAACTAAGGTGCACCCCTATAAACCCCCGGCCTGGTTATCTCCACCTGGAGGTGAGTCACCATTATGCCATATGACAAATCGTGGAACCACAGGTTGGGGGTCACTCAGACTCCGCAATCAAGGTCGTGGAGCCTACACAAAGGATAGGAGAGGGCAGGCCCTCTCCCTCCATGCTCACACACTTTTCCCAGACATTTACTCAGAATTTAAACAAACAGTCCACCCAATTCCTGACTAATTCTCTATGACTTCCAGGGAGGTGATCAAGCTTCCCCTTCCATTCACTTGGAGTGGGCCTGACTGGCTGGGGCCCCTACCTTACTGATTCTGTCAACAGGTCCACCAGTATCCGTCCACTTTCTCCATGTGCCAGCCGGGACCTAGGCTGAGGTCTGGGAGCACCAGGAGTCCTCTGGCTCAATTCTAAAATCAACAGCGTGCAATTTCCGGAGGCGTATCCAGAGCCTCTGGGCCCCACGCCCTATCCCCTCACAGGAGGCCAAAAGAGCCAAGTGCAGTTGAGTTCCTACTCTCAGGGAACCAGTTGTTGCAGAAGACCAAGCGATGCTTTAAAGAAAAGGAGGGACACTGTTTAATACACCGATGAATTCAGGGAATAACTTTCCAAATCTGAGTGAAGAAACATGCATGGGGCCTTCCTTTATATCTCCCTGTGATTTTTGTTGCACAAATATGGATTATGCTTCCGGTCCCTTTCGTGGACCTTGCAAGAAGGCCCCCAGGTGTTGGGAGTCTCCAGGCCATATCTGATAGCCTGGCCTGGCGCCAGTGTTAATAACCCACCCTCAGGGGCAGTGCACTGTTCATAGTTTTATGGCCTCTGCAACAGGTTCTACAAGACCAGTATCTGGGAAGGCGGTAGTGACTTAATTATAGGTTATCAAGAATATACACTGAGCTCTCTGGAATGGATTCAAATTGTTATGTTCCAAATATCAGGATAACATTGGAATTAGCCTTTTTTAGCCTTCTCATCCTGACCTCCCATATGTATCCCCACAACCCCGTTCACAACAAATCTCATTATCCTATTAAATTCTCTTTAAATCCGTATCAGTATCTGAATACATTTTATTACTTTATTTAGTTTTCTTATTTATCTTCAGTCTCTCCCAGTAGAATATGAAATCCATAAGGCAATGATCTCTAGTCTCAAAATCTATAACAATATTGGGCCCATAGTAAGGCTGAGAAAATACTGATTTGATGACCAAATGAATGGAAGAATTAACCATAATCAGTTGTAATTAAAGATTGAACAATAATGATCTATTAATTATTATAAAATAATGTATTGAATTCAATTTTTAATATAAAATAAGTGAAAATTTCAAATTAAAAATTTTAAAATTTAAGTTAAAATTGTCCTTTCTTCATATTTTTTACACCAATCCTTTCTTTATAGTAAGGATTATGTTTTATCTTTTTGATTTTTATTTTGATTACCTTATTAAATCTAAATAATATTCTTATAACTATACTTATTTATTTTTTAACTTCTGTCAATATCTTTTGACTCTCTGCTAGAAAGGATTTGAAATCTCTTATAATGCTTCTTTATTCTTGCCATTTGTTTTTACATATATTTGTAATTATTTTTCCTACTTATCACCTTCACAACTACATAATAAATAAAATAAATAAAAACCTTAATTTTCTATTGTTTTAATTTCAGAGAATAACTCCTAACTGATTTATGTAACATGATAAAAGTAGTATATTTATACCTCTTTTTATACCTTCTTCCCCTTAACACGTACAAAATTCTGTCAACTATAATGTTTATAATAGTGTTAGGTTTTATAATATTTGCATTTTGTAATGTAGTCAAAACTATTTCTACTCTTTTATCATAGGTTGATTTGGGAAATCAAGGGCAAATAAACCACATAAAGAATATTACGACAGTAACTTTATGCATTATTCCAACCTCCTAACTCTATTTTAAATGAGGTTTCTATTTATTAATTAATTTTCACATTTCCCACTTTTTGATCAAGATCTTTCTCCAAAAGCATTACTGATCAAGAGTCAGGATTTCTCGATTCAGTGGCCTTTTGTTCCTGCATGTGGGGAAGGACTTTTCCTGATGTCCTGTCCCATGTCAGAGGGAAAATGCACAGGTATGAAACCTACCGTAGTCACATCTGAGTAACACAAAGGAGTGGGAGGGAAATCTCTCAGGCATTTTCCATCTAAAGTCTGTATCTCAGTTTAAAAATGGGCAAAGGACACTTCTCCCAGAGTGGATATACAGATAGCCAAGACATATAAAAAAATGCTCAGTCATCAGAGAGAGATGCAAATCATCAGACAGATGCAAATTGAAATGACAATGAAATCTCACCTGACCCTTTTCAGAATGGCTACTATAAAATGACAAGTGCTGGCATGGATGTGGAGACAAAGGAACCCTAGTACTGGGCTGGTGGGAATGCAGACTGGTACAGCCACTATAGAAAACTAAAAATGAAACTGCCATTTGACCCAGTGACCCCACTTTTAGGAATATATGCCAATGAAAGGGTTAACTAGCTAGCTCAATTAGGCAGATTTGGGGAGCTTTAGGAATAAAAATGGTCCATGGGAAGGAATGAGACTTGAAAGCACCGGGGTGTTTATCTTGTACAGAGGCTAGAGAAGTGCCACAGGCAAATAGTAGTACATCTGGCCTAAGCAATTAAGACAGCCATAAACTGAGGACAGGCAGAGGTATTTCTGGCCTGAGCAATTAAAGTGACCATAAGTGAGGCCAAAAGTAGATCTGACCTGAGTAGCTGGAAGGGCTATAAATAAGGCTTTCTCTAACAGCACAACTGGGAGAGCTGTAAGATAAATCAAAAGTAACCCAATCAACAAGATAAAGGGGAGAGAAAATAGGGGACACCACGTGGGGTTTAAGCTCTGCAGCTGCTTTAGTGACCAATCAGGGGGGTTATCAGAATGCGTCATGTTATCAGAATGCAAAAAACTGCAGCTTTTATAAGCCTTAGGGAAGAGAGACTTAGACCCACGTGGGAGCCTAATAAATTATTTCCACCTTTTCCTATACCACCATTTTGTCTGTGACTTCATTCTTCGAATTTACCTCAACAAGAACCCGGGGACAGCAATCTCTCTGCTCAATAAAACAACCCAAATCAGTAAGAAGCCTGAAACACCAATCAGAGAGAATATATGTACCCCTATGTTCATATCAGCATTACTTGCATTAGCTAAGATCTGGAAACAGCCCAAGTGCCCATCAGTAAATGAGTGGATAAAAAAGCTGTGGTACATTTACACCATGAGATACTATGTAGCTGCAAAAATAAGGATCTCTTTGAATCAGCATGGAGGGACCTGAAAGTATTATGTTAAGTGAAATAAGCCAGTCAGAGAAATACAAGTAACACATGATCTCACTCATATGTGAAATTTAATGAGCAAAATAAACTGATGAACAAAATAGATTCAAAGACATAGAAGCATGGAACAGAATGAGGAATCTCAGAGGGAAGGTGGGAATGGGTGGTGGATGGGGAGATATTAACTGGGGAATTTATATGCCTATATACATAACCCACAGACAAAGACAATAGCGTGTTGAAGGCCTTGGGGACCGGATATGGGTTGGAGGTGGACAATGGGAAAAATAGGGAACATCTGTAATACTTTCAACAATAAAGATTTTTTAAAATAATAGAATAAAGCCTGTATCTTAGAAGGTACACTCAGAACAGAAAGAATTGCCCGCTTTGGGAAGATGCAATGCAAGATAAAACATGAAACAATTAAACATTTTGTTATCTCAAAAGAAACCATTTGAAGTAAAATGTCTTATAAATAATACAGCCTATAGGTTGCATTCAGAGATTATGAATTGCGTAAGAATCTAGAGTCAGTTAATAATCCAGATGAATTTTAAACCTCCTAACTGTCTGGTCTGAATATGTTTTGTTTTGTTTTTAAAATATATTTTTTATTGATTTCAGAGAGGAAGGGCGAGGTAGAGAGAGAGAGAAAAACATCAATGATCAGAGAGAATTATTGATCAACTGCCTACTGCACATCCCACACTGGGGATCAAGCCAGCAACCTGGACATGTGCCCTGACGAGGAA
The DNA here is from genome assembly GCF_964339955.1 of Pipistrellus hanaki. Lineage (NCBI taxonomy): Eukaryota > Metazoa > Chordata > Mammalia > Chiroptera > Vespertilionidae > Pipistrellus > Pipistrellus hanaki. The sequence goes on from NC_140506.1 coordinate 57,607,070, forward strand.
TCAAACTATGACCTCCTGGTTCATAGGTTGCCACTCAACCACTGAGCAACCTGGCTGGGCAGAACATCTTGGGAAAGCTGTCTCATCAAATGTCATCTGCTTCAATTTCCAGTTTTCTGAAATGCATTGATGGTGTGCAGGTCCAGTCAAGGTTGCTTTCTTTAGATGCGTCATGTGAATCCTGGAGTCTACTCATTGGGAGCGTTTGAAGTGAGGCTTAAGAGGGTCCTGCCAAAGATGTCTTTGTCAATAGACAAAAATCTTCAGGTTACAAAGTGCATTGCCTTAGGTTGTCCCCATGGAGCACACTCTGTAAAGACTGCTCTACCTATCTGAACATGGTTAATTTTAATGGGAGCAATTCGGCTTTTAAAACATTGAAGTACTTCTTTTATCAGCTGTAGCATTAGCCACGCTTTGGATTCCTCAAAGGGTGAGAGTTTATGAGTTTCAAAGGGAGCAGATCTGAGATTTAGGAGGACCAATTGCAATGCCTTTGGCCAATGTATTTGGAGGGTTTCTACAATTTTTGTCAATTGTGTTTTAATAATGCTGCTAATGTGTTTGACTAAACCTGAGGATAACATGCATGTGTTATAAATCTGACCAAAAATCACAGACATGTAACACCTGTCTGGTTAGAAAGAGTTCCTGATTACTATGGAGCTTAAGAGAGGTTTCCGGTTAAGGGTAATCTTTTGCAAAAAAACTTTAGCCGCAGAAGAGGAAATAGCCTGTCTACATGGAAAACCAAAGATATTTATATTCATGAGGCAGAGAAATTTTTGAAACCCACTTGCCAAACCTCAAATGGTCCATTAGGCAATTTAAAATATCTGGGAATAGTGCAAACAGTCTTCCCTGGGTTGTACTTTGAACAAGTGGTACAGTGAGGTAGGATATTTTTGTGGCCTAATTATTATTTCTCCTTCAATTAATTTACTAATGCTATTATTTTTGTCAGTGAACCGATGGTTTAATGCATTAGAAGTGAAAATTTTAGAATCACTGATAGGACTGGGTTGTTATTTAGTCCAAACCAGAGCTTTTTTTTTTTTTTTTTTTTTTTTTTTTTTTTTTTTTTTTTTTATCTTATCAAACTAACAACATTGGTTTTCTAATCTTGTTTTTTCCTTTTCTGAGGCCAATTGTTGGGCTTCGTTAGCCAGTTTTTCTGTTATCACACAGGAAAATATCCCTCAAAGAAATGACAGGTTTTACTGCTATTGGCTTCTTTAAGGCAGCATTTTTTTTTATGGAAGTATTAAAAGAGTGATGATTTCCTTTAGCTTCCAGACAGCCAAGGTTAGAATGCCCTGGGATTTTTTAATAATAGCTTAAACATCAGGTAAAAAGTATAGCATCCAATAATTTTTCAGCATGCTGGCCTTTTACAATTTTATTTCCACTGGCAGTAAGTGAGCCATGGTGCTTCCACACATTCCCAAAATCATGAGCTACTCTAAAAGCACGTCTATTATCAGTATAAATGTTGACAGTTTTGCCCTTAGCTAACTAGGGTGCGGACCTGTGTGAGCATGTATAATTCAGCTTGTTGGGCTGCAGTCGCCAAAGGCAAAGGTGCCACTTTAATTACTTCAAAGGGTATTGGTATTGGGTAATATTAATGTTTGCACTATATTTGTCATTGTCACCTTTTAAATAAGAATCATCAATGAATCATGGGAGGTTGGTGTTACTCAAAGGATCTCAAGGGATCAGAAGGTGATATATCAGAGTTAAGCAGTCAGAGGGGGATTCTTCGGTAATGGAGGGGAGAAGAGCGACAGGGTTAAGGTTGTGATGATGCCAGAGTTATGTGAGGAAGAATCATCAAAACAATTTCATAGGAAAAGCAGCTGACTGAAAACATGTTGCATGTGATGAGAATTCAGAAGGGCTTTTACTGCCCGAGATATTATACAAAGATAGTTAAAGAGGATTCCACAATAATTTCCCCAGTGGCCTTAACAAAAATGACAGTGAAAGTAATAGCCCTAAGGCAAGGGAAATATTCCCGAGCCACAGAATCCAGTTGCTGGCTACAATACCCTAAGGGTTGATGGCATTCTCTTGGTTTTGGTTGATTGCCCCAAGAGCAGTCTCATCCTTTTTATTAAAAAAAAAAAAAAAGAAAGAAAGAAAAGAAAAGAAAGAAAGAAAAAAGGAAAAAAATAAATCTGATCTTTAAGATGCTCAATAGCGGGTTCATTAGTCTCTTTTAAGGCTTTAAAGTTGTGTCCTTGAAAAAGAGCTTGGGGGGGTCAAAGTATTTAGATAACAGAATTCCATTTTTCAGAGGCTTTTTCCTTAAGGCAACGTTTAAAATCCTACAGAATAAATATCAGCATAATTTCACAAGAGTAGTCCAATTATATGACGTCAAACTGAAGGCTGAACAGCACAGTTCCAGTGGACCACCCTGGTTCCCAAAGGAAGGAGACTGAAGGCAGCTCAGGTTTTGTTTAAGCAGCATGGTTCCAAATGGAGTCACACCGAAGGCCAGTACAGTTTGCTTGGAACAGCCTGATTTCAAGAGTTAGGCTGAAGTGCCAACTGAGTTCTCACAGACAAAGCAAGAAAAGGATAAAACCTTAAATTAGATCCCAAACAGAACGTGGAGAGCTATAACACAGAGCAAACAGAAGCTCAGATCCAGGAGGGGGCATGCAGAAGGCAGCCAATTGATGTTGTTTCCCTTTCATCGATGTTTCTATCTCTCTATCCTTCTCCATTCCTCTCTATGTAAAAATCAATAAAAACTTATTTTAAAAAAGAAATTCTGAGCTGGGCATGGACTAGAGGTAGTAGATGAGGGTAGGTCACGGGTTTTCCTGGCAGGAAAATAAATAGGAAATATATTTTAAATTAATAGTAAATTAGAAAACAGAATAGGAGAGAACAGCAATAGAGCTTTTGCCACAGACAGAAGGCAAGATGAGGGATAAGCTATGCCTGGCATTTGCTGTTCTGCTACAACCTACTGACCATTGCCAAGGAGATGCCACCACTAGGACATTGACTACAACAGTAATAGGTTCATAAAGGCAAGAAAGGGATGCTGGAGGGCATGTCTCTGAGCTATGAGCCCAATGTGTTTGTGGCTCATGTTCCCCTCAGACTACTTTAACCCGACGCATTGCTAATCTAGGTCACTGTCAACCTAGTTCATTGACAAACACTCAATATTTTCAATGAAATAAATGGTAAATTTTTAACTTGACATATAATCTGAAATATAAAAACTTTTAAAGCATATAAAGTATTTAGAATTTAATTATTTACCTGTGTGAATAGAGTTTATTTTTTATTTTTCAATTACAGGTTACATTCAATATTATTTTGTATTAGTTTCAGGTGAACAGCACAGTGATGAGGCAATCATATATGTAACAAAGTATCTATCTTGATATTTTCAATACCCACAAAGTTTCTTGTTGATGATAATCTACAAGAACTGAAAAAGAACATCACCAAGCCTTCATCAGAATTTGTGAGCAACCATTTCAAGCATAAATCCTGATACACATTTACAAAAAGAAAAGTAATGTCCATGGCAGCAAGAGGAACTTTCTCAATAAAAATTTGGAAAATATTCCTTTGCAAGTTCAAAGTTTCATTCAAATTCAATGATTAAAATATTTCCCAATGCATTATATTTTATTTTTCTTATAATATAAAAATATAACACTTTTCCCCCCTTCATATTCCATATAGACAACCAAGGCGCTAGGAGGAGAAGGCAGTATAGAGATGTTTGAAAATTATAACTGTCTGCACTTTGAGAAACCATTGGGAATCTAGAATGCACTCAATCTGAGAGAAAGGAATGCTCTAACATGAGAAATATGACAAGAGTAACTGCCATCCCATTATACAATTAAAATATCGTTATATCATGTTTATTTGCCAGACAAGTAAATAACATTACAATTTTATGTATGAATTACTACTATTTTCTGCCTTATACTGGCAAAGATTACAAAGGATGATCATTTCAATTTGGCATCTTGATGACAAAAAAAAATCACCATGACACACTTCTGTGTACTACCTATAATTCCTAAGAATCCAATTTAAAATAATAATTGGACAAGCGCACTGGCATGTATGTTCAAGGTTATAACAACTAAAACTTGAAAGAAAAAACAAACACCTCCATTTCCAACAATAGGAAATTGGCTAGATATAACATACACATAATATTAAGAGAAATTCGGTGGGAGTGTTCCTGTTGATACGTAATAAAACATCCCTAAACATTATTGACTTAAGACAGCAATAACATTTATCTACAACTTGTGCAGGGTTCAGCAAGGACTGCTTGTCTCTGTTCTACCTGGTAGCCTTGTTTGCTCGAAGGCCTAGGGGTTTATACTGGAGTGAGCTTCCCGGCTCCCTGCTTGTTCCTCCAGATGTTCTCCCCAGCATGACTGCTTCCAGATAGCCAGCCTTTTTCCTGGTCATGTGACTCCCAGATGTCACCTTTTATAACCTACCTTCAGAATAAACATCGTATCCCTCTTCCATGTTCTATTATTTAGACTCAAGCCACTATGGAGGAGAATTAAACCCCAATTTTGGATGGGATGGGACTAACAGATTTACAAATGTGTCTTAAAACATCTACATGATGCAACTGACTTTTAAAAATCCTTATATATTATGAGTAAAAATGTTACAAAACACATATACATATTAATCACTTGCTATGTATATTTGAATGTGAAAAATACCTTGTAAACTAAATATCATCTCAAGGTTATATGCCAAAGTATTAGCAATCTTTATATGTGGGTAGAGGATTCAAATAGCAAGTCCATTTATTTAGGTTGTTCTGTACTTTTTCTGTAATTTTTTTTTTTTATTGATTATGGTGTCACATAATTGTCCTTATTCCCCCATTCCCATCCCAAACCCAAACCCCTCCCTAGATATGTTCCCCCCGCTCCCTTGTTGTCCATGGCCACTGGCTAGGCCCATATGTATGCACACAAGTCCTTTGGTTGATCTCTTCTCCATACCCCCATCCTCCCTTACTTTCCCTCTGAGGTTTGAGAGTCTGATCGCTGGTTCTCTTTCTCTGGGTCTGTTTGTGTTGTTCATTATTTCCTCTAGATGTGTGAGATCATGTGATCCAAGAAATACCCTTGTAAGAACCTAAACTGCAACAAGCTATAATGGTTATGCTGAGAGGCACATGAATCAGTCTGTAGTGAGTTCCTTTCTGGGCCAACAGTTCTTTTGCGTCCTTTTGAAAACACTAAGTTGCTTAGCAAGCCTCTGGAGGTGGGTTCAGAGTTATGCTTCTTCATTTTTACTATGGAGCTTCTACTTAATCTTTAAGCCCTTAAAAATATGCCAACTCTTATTCAATCAATGATTTGGACAACAAATATTTATTAAATTCCTGCAGGGAATAGAGAGATATCCTAAAGCTTCAAGGTTCATAGAAAACTTTTAAATAGTGACATATCCTTAATATATTTTAAAGGAAATAGCAAAGAGAATTAATAAGGACAAAAGAGACAAGAATTAAAATATATTAAAAATTTTAAAAAGGGAAATAGCAGGTATTTGTATGTAATTAACTAGATTCTCTGTTCTAATTTCTTGCAAATTTACCTTCTGCTCATTACCAATATTTCTGGTGCATAAACGGAACAAGGCATTACGCATAAATGTTGATGCTAACTTCCAGCAAATATTACACATCGGGAATTTTCCAATGTCAAATAGAAAATGATCCTATTTGGAACCAACGTGCAAGCTTCAGGCCTATCCCACGCAGACCTGAGCTGTTGGGAAAATCTGTTTAAGGTGCCTTTTCTCAACTTCCTTGACTGTACTTTTCTTCCCACAGTCTTTCTTCTATGATGCCTCAGCCCAATGATCACATGTTGCATACCAGGATCTTCCCCTGCAGTGCATTTTCTTAATGCCTGACCTGATTGGGAACTTCCCAGCCCAATTATTCCTTCCCATGGCCCCCAACAAGCATTAGTTGTCAGGTGAGTCAGTTTCCTCAGGGTCTTTTTTTTTCACTGTGTCATCCAGAGGTAAAAAATGTAAAGAGTGAGAGGAATTCTTCAACTCTTCACTTACATCTTCATATATTGAATTAGTGTTCAAATACCACTAATTCCATGTTTAGAAGTAAAGACACAGAGTTGAATGAGCCTGGCAGACAAACATAATTATAATACAATTCAACTAGCATTAAGAGATCAATATTAATAAAGATTTATTTTAAAACAGGAAATAGCTATGCCTTTTGGCAGGGATTTTTTTTAATTTAATAAATCTTTATTGTCCAGATTATTATCATTGTTCTTCTTTTCCCCCCCAAAGCTCCCCTCCACCCTGTTCCCACCCCACCCTCTGCCCTTACCTCCCTCCCCGGCCCACACTGTCCTCATCCATAGGTGTGTGATTTTTATCCAATCTCTTCCTACACCCCCCACACCCCTTTTCCTACAAGAATTGTCAGTCCATTCCCTTTCTATGCCCCTGATTCTATTATATTCACCAGTTTATTCTGTTTAGATTTTTTATTCACTTGATTTTTAGATTCACTTGTTGATAGATATGTATTTTTTGTTCATAATTTTTATATTTATCTTTTTCTTGTTCCTCTTCTTAAAGAATACCCTTCAGCATTTTATATAATACTGGCTTGGTAATGATAAACTCCTTTAGCTTTTTCTTATCTGTGAAGCTCTTTATCTGCCCTTCAATTCTGAATGATAGCTTTGCTGGGAAGAGTAATCTTGGTTGTAGGTTCTTGCTATTCATCACTTTGAATATTTCTTGCCACTCCTGTCTGGCCTGCATAGTTTCTATTGAGAAATCAATTGACAGTCATATGGATGCTCCCTTGTAGGTAACTAACTGTTTTTCTCTTGCTGCTTTTAATATTCTCTCTTTGTCTTTTGCTCTTGGCATTTTAATTATGATGCATCTTGGTGTGGTCCTCTTTGGATTCCTTTTGATTAGGGTTCTCTGCAATTCCTGAACTTTTAAGTCTATTTCTTTTACCAGGCGGAGGAAGTTTTCTGTCATTATTTCTTTAAATAGGTTTTCAATATATTGCACTCTCTCTTCTGGCACCCTTATAATTTGGATGTTAATACCTTGAAGTTGTCCCAGAGGCTCCTTACACTATCTTCAACGTTTTGGATTCTTTTTTCTTTTTGCTTTTCCAGTTGGGTGATTTTTGCTTCTTTGTATTACAAATCTTTGACTTGAAACTTGCAATCCTTTAATCTGCTATTAGATCTCTGTATAATATGTTTTATTTCAGTCAGTGTATGCTTAATTTCTAGTTGGCCTATTTTCATATCCTTGTGTGTCTCACTAAATTTATCAGCCTTTTCTAGAAAATTCTTGAAAAACCTTATAACCGTGGTTTTGAACTCAATCTCGAGTCATTTGCTTTCCTCCATTTCTTTCATTTGTGATCTGTTTCTTTGTCTCTGCATTTTGGTTAATTTCCTAAGTTGATAGAGTGGCTTTGTGTGCTAGGTGTCCTATAGGGCCAAGTTACCTGAGGTGGACACTCTTGGTGCATCCCTTTGTGGGCTGTGTGCACAGTCTTGTTGTAGTTAAGCCTTGATTGTTATTGGTATCACTGGGAGGAATTGACCTCCAGGCCAATTGGCTGTGAGGATCAGCTGTGTCTACACTGGGAGAACTTCTGTACTGGAGACACCCTCAAGAGACAAGACTTGCAAAAGCCTCTGTGCTCAGCTTGGATGAGGTGGAGTCTAAGGACAGAGCAGAAAGCATCGGTTTCCTGCCAGCCCTGTCCTAATATGCCTTTGTGTCTCAGTGTCCTGTGGTAATCACTGCAAGCACCTCTGAGAGAAAGTCACCCTCGTATTCTGCCCACTTTCAGACAGTCCAGTTTCTCCCCAAATGTGTCTGGGTCCCCCAGAGTCTTGCCGGGAACTGAAGTTAAGTGCAGTTGGGAGCTTTTGTCTCCCTCCCACTTGAGAAAGTTGGCCGCATACTCAGTTGCCCACCATCTCCGCGCCTGCACCTCTGTACCTCTGCCTTCCCCTGTTCCTCTTAATCTTAGTGTACTTTTCTCTTTTCTGAAACTCCAATTTTACCCCATGTAGTCTGGGTCCCCAGAGTCTCACCCAGAACTGGAGTTCAGAGCAGTTGTGAACTTTTGTCTCCATCCCAGTTGAGAAAGCCAGCCGTGCACTCAGTTGCCAGTCCTCTCCGTGTGTGTCTCAGTACTTCTGCTTCTTGCAGCTCCTCTGAGTCTCAGTGTGCTTTTCTCTTTCCCTCTAGATGTAGAATTTTCACTCAGCCAGCCTTCCTGCAGTTCTGGATGATGTCCGTTTTGTCTTTTAGTTGTAGTTTTGAAATTGTTGTTAGTTCAAGGCAGCAGTTCTGGTTTTTACCTATTGGTTAAAATCAAGCCACCATCTTGGTTTCTCCTTGGCAGGGATTTTTATAAAGATTGCAAGCAGAAAATAATTGATGTGTGTCTAGAAGGATAATTTCTTTTAATTTATTACTCCTGTTATAGTTCAGTATTTTTGAAATTATAAAGAAAGAATAAAATAGTCAAAACCAGTTTGGCTCAGTGGATAGGGCATCAGCCTGTGTATTGAAAGGTCCCAGGTTCTATTCCAGTCAAGGGCATGTACAATGGTTGCAGGCACATCCCAGGTAGGGGGTGTGCAGGAGGCAGCTGGTCAATGATTCTCTCTCATCAACGTTTCTAGCTCTCTATCCATCTCCCTTCCTCTCTGTAAAAATTTAATAAAATATATTTTTTTAAAAAGAAAGAATAAAATAGATTAGGATATTTGAGGAAGAGAAAATTAGTATATAAACATGAAATAGCATGTCAAAATCAAATCATTACAAGTATTCCTGTGTGTTCCAAGGATATCAATGGAAATCCCAAGAGAGGAGTATGATAAAGTCAGCCAGAGCCAATGGTATCCATTTGAACACTACAGGGTTTTATTAACAGAAGAGTGATATTAAAGGATATATTTAAATGTATTTAGTAAGTGAAGAAACTTAGATATTGAATGTATTGTAGTAGTTGAATTGGAGGTAGCAGTTTCCAAGTAAGAGAGAAAAGTTAAGAGGCTGATGGAATAATCTGAGTAAAAGATGGAAGCCTGAAGTAAACCAATGCAGTGGGTGAGAGAAGTAGACTCAAAAATGTTTAAAACTTGACTACAAGAACACTAATGATGGATTATATATACAGTAGGTGAGAATAATTTATTATGTAAATAATCCATAGAAAAAAAACATATTCAGAAAGAATGAGAAGAGTTTGGTTTGGATCATGCTGGATTTGAGATGCTTAATAGACATTCACATTGAGATAGGTGGCATGCAATTAGAAATGTAGGTCTGTAACTCAGGAGAACAGTTAAAAAGGAGATAACTTTTAGGGAATTAATAATTAGGCAGTAGATGGAACTATGGAACAGTATGAAATCACCACACACACACACACACACACACAAATTGAAAAGTCCAAGAAGAATTATAGAGAACACCAGTATGTACGAGTGAGGAGAATGGTAAATCAATGAAACAGATCATGGTAAACTAGAAACACAGGAGATCTAGAAGAGTGTGTCACTGGAGTATCAGGGAGAAGAGAATGTCAGAAAAGAATGGCCAGCAGGCTATAATGTTCAATGACAGATGAAAAATGATAAGAAACAAAGTCTTGCCGAAGCCGGTTTGGCTAGGTGGATGGAGTGTCAGCTTGCGGACTGAGGGGTCCCGGGTTCAATTTTGGTAGGGAGCATGTGCCTTGGTTGCAGGCACATCCCCAGTGGGGGATGTGCAGGAGGCAGCTGATTGACATTTCTCTCTCATCGATGTTTCTGGCTTTCTGTCCCTCTCCTTCCTCTCTGTGGAAAATCAATAAAATATATTAAAAATTAAAAAAAGAAAGAAACAAAGTCTTCTGACTGCAACCTGAAATAAAAAAAACTTCAGTGAGAGCCATTTTTTAAAGAGGTATTAATAGAAGCCAGAGAACAATGATTGAGAATCTATATATAAAAGCCTAAGTGACCATTATGACCAAATGACTGGACCAACCAGATGACCAGCTGGTAGTAGCTATGATGCACACTGACCCAGACCTTGCTGCTGGGGCCCTGACAGCCCTGAATCTGGTCCACATGCACCCCAGACCCAGACAGGAGGGAGAAGGGAGCCTGATTCCTTGCAGAATTGGCCATTGTTTAGCTTGCTAGAAGGGCCAACCTCCTGCAGTCCCTTCCCCTGGCAGGCTCTCCCCTCCCCCCACATCAGCCCCAATCACAAGCCAGACCAAGGGACCCCACCCATGCACGAATTCATGCACCAGGCCTCTAGTTGAATATAAGCTGAAGAAAGTGAAAAGGAAAACATGGCCGAAACCGGTTTGGCTCAGTGGTAGAGCATAGGTCTGCGGACTGAAAGGTCCCAGGTTTGATTCTGGTCAAGGGCACGTACATTGGTTGCGGGCACATCCCCGGTAGGGAGTGTGCAAGAGGCAGCTGGTCAATGTTTCTCTCTCATCGACGTTTCTAGCTCTCTATCCCTCTCTCCTCCTCTCTGTGAAAAATCAATAAAATATATTTTTAAAAAGAGAAAGAAAGAAAGAAAGAAAGAAAGAAAGAAAGAAAGAAAGAAAGAAAGAAAGAAAGAAAGGAAGAAAGAAAAAAAGAAAGAAAGAAAGAAAGAAAAGAAAAACATGGGTTACTAGTGGAGATAGGATCACAAGAAAAACTTTTACAGCATTAAGACTGAAGTTTTCTGATCTATACAAAAAAAAATACCAGTAGAAAGGAGAAGATTGAAATCAGAGAAAGAAAATATAATTGACTGATTAAGATCTTGAAAGAACTAGAAGATAGGTTCAAGAGTTTGGAGAAGCCTGGCCACTGTGGTTCAGTGATTGGGTGTTGACCCAGGAACCAAGAGTCCCCCAGTTAGATTCCCAGTCAGGGCATATGCCTGGGTTGTGGACTCTATCCCCAGTAAGGGGTGTGCAGGAGGCAGCTCATAGATGAAGTTTCTCTCTCTCATCAAGAGTTTGTGGGGTTTGTTTTATTTTGTTTTGTTTTGTTTTGTTTTGTTTTGTTTCTGGGGGTGTGGTGTGGGGGAAGGCAGAGGCAGGAAAATGGGAAGCTAGGAATTGAAAAGCAAGAAAGGTAATGTTACTCATTTCCTGTGGTCGCTGCTTTCTCAGTTAAGTAAAGGAAAAATTAACTTTGAAGAATGAGTTATATAAAATAATGGAATTTCTGAAATATTTGGAATATCCACTTAGGGGAAAAACAGGAAAGTGACTGGGAGCAGTTATAAGATTTCCAAAAATTTCCATATTTACAATTTCATAAATATGGCATGTCACTCAGTTGCACAGTGTGGGTTTTTTTTTTGTTTGTTTGTTTTTTTCTTGCAAAGTCCTAATGCTTTGGAACAAGAAATAGAAAAGCAGATAGTTACTGGGAGCCAACATTGGGTGTGGCAGAACACTGGAGAGAGAAATTGAAAGTACTAATGAGTTTTCCTGAAGTTATTCATGAGAGCAGACAGGTATTTAGCTTGGGGTAAAAATGCTGTCAACTCAAAAAGGTTAGGAGATTCTAAGAACTCAAGAGTTCAATAAATTTCATTCAAAATTTAAGTCAGCCTCCATCAGTAACCACAACTTATCACTGGACATTTGTCTGGCATGGAACTTGTTTGGTTGGCAGAGTGACTTCCTTAAAATGCATTCACATTGATCCTCTGTTCTTACATCAGAGCTCTGCAGTTAGACTCTGGGCCAAGGCACAGGCACATCTGCCTGAAGCCAAACAGGTCACCTGCTCACCCTTCCACTCTCACCCACTCCTTTGAAGAGTAGCTGGGCACTACCTTCCACTTTCTGTGAACTTGATGGAAACACCTTCTGCCAGAAAGCATCAAAACCCATAACTGGCCCTAGCTGTTTTGGCTCAGTGAATAGACCGAAGGGTTCGGGTTTGATTCTAGTCAAGGGCATATACCTTAGTTGCAAGCTCCTCTTCGGCCCAGGCTCTGGTTACAGGAAAGGAGGAAAACAATTGATGTGTTTTCCTCACATCAATATTTCTCTCCGTCTTTCCCTCTCTCTTCCACTCTCTCTAAAAATCAATGGAAAAATGTCTCAGGTGAAGATTAAATACACACACACACACACACACACACACACACAACTGGCAACAGCACCCTCATCCTCACTCACCTAAATCCTCAACCCAGGCTCACTTGAGGAAGAGGCATCAGTGGCAAATGGCTGTTGTTTGGGTATTTTGGGTGTGTAGAGACATCCTCGGAGCCTTCAAGTCTCTGGGTGTCTTAGCCTGCCTGCTCTCTTCTCTTGTGAATCCTGCAGAGGGCATATGGGAGGCACACACCCGTTCATTCCACCACTCCTTCAGCCTGCGGGAGGAAGGATTTTCCTCTCCTCTCCCATATTCTCTCTGCTGATCATATTTCATTTGGAAGCACTACTTAATAGTTTACTTTTCTATAGGTATTGTAAGTCCTGCATGTTTTCCAGTAAATGATAAAGTGGAATAGAAAAAGGAAGTTGGAATACAACTCTAAAGTATATGGAATTTACCAAAGTGCCATATATATAGTAACAGATTTATGTTCAAAAGGTAAACCTATTGACAGATCCTTTATTATCTGTTTTCAGATCACTTAATTTTTAAATTATTATTTCATATAAGGTGACACTTTCTTTTTATATTTTGTCTCTTTTATCTACCCTTCATTTTAGGTCAAGGTTTCTGGAAACACACTACAAGACAGAGCTAAAATACGAATGGTAAACCTGGATTTTTTTTTTTTTATCTTGAAATTTTTGGAAGACTTAAGGAAATTATTAGTTTGCAAGTTTTCTTAACTTTTCCCCCTACAAGACTTGCTAAGTATGAGGCAATTGTGATGACAAATATCCTTTACTAATTCTGTGACCACGTTATGACAAGGAAGATCCCTTTCTTTGTTCTGAATTGAGAAGAATTTTCCCCATTGGCAAAGGGTAACTATTGAGTATGCTGGCAAGGGTCAGGCCGTGTCTCATAGCAATGGAACCTAAATAACAATATGACTGGCTACAAAAACACTTGGCTGAGGCATACCAGGGACATTCCCAAAGGGACAAAAGGCATGATTTTGATAAGTTACATAGTTCAATTTTTACTAACCCCTTTGAAAAGAAAAACACATTTTATTTTCTTCATGCTAAATATACAATGTAGTCTTGTGCGAGTGCTCCATGTTGGGAACCAGTTGCAAGTGCCCTCCTCCCCACTCCACAACCCGCATGTTTCAGGATTCAGGTTCAGGTTTCAGGTACTGGAAGAGGCCGCACATAAATGAAAGAGACTAGACAAGAAAGTATAAATTTGGGAATTGGGGGCCAGGCAAGAGCCCAGCTCAAGAGGAAGGACTCCACCCTGCTCTGGCCTTGCTATCTCTTTTATTCAGATTGTGGGATGTACCCATAGCAGTTAAGCAGGCAATTCCAATAATAGCCAATCAGCAAGAATTTACATAAAACTGAAAGGTGGAAGTTGCTTTAGCTACCATTGTCTCAACTAAACAGTGGAAGGTTGGCTCTGACCTTTCAGAGCTTCAAGGTTGACCTGTCTTCCAGGTTCCTTGTTCATAACTCTCTGCTAGTGAAGACAATGGTCGGCTTCCAACACTTGTGCACTGAGATGATCAGAAAACAATTATTTTTTTCAAGTACTACATGGATTTATGACAATTATGAAAATTTGGGGGAGAAAACAAAGGAAAAAGTATTCCATTAAATTCAAAATTAGTTAGTTTAAAATGAGTATTGTCTTTTAGAAATTACCAAATTAGAGGGCACTTGAAGAAAGAAAGAGATGATAGTAATGATATTAGAAATTTCCCCAGAACCAAAATGAAATATAGTGGCAACCATACTTTGGTAAAAACTGCTGTTTTAATTTTAACCCTGCTAAGTCTGGCTCTTGCATCTGATTAAAACACTGGGTACTTACCTCAGCTTCCAGGTGGAGATCTGGAGGCTAAGGCAATTTTCCCTGGCCTGGGACCAGGACCACAGGAGATTAATTCCCACTGACTCAGCTTCAGGGATAAAAACTGTAGATAACCTTTAGAGACTAACCGCTGAGCTCCGCTTCTGTGTTATCGGCTATCACAAGATAGGGCCACATTCCAATGTCCAGCAGGATGTGACTGGGAACCAACCCTGCGGGCTGTCTCCAGTCTTTAGAATTTAGTCTTTAGGATTTAGAATTTAGAACAAAGGAAAATTCCTGTGGTTTGAATCTTTTAAAGGGACTGCCTACCCCTGAAACGGTGTGGTGCTCTCATGGCTGTCCTGGCCTGTTCAATAAATCCTTGCCTGCTTTTTTTCTTTTTAATTAATTAAAAAAAAAAAGTGGTCTTATTTTGAACCCAGGGTTCAACCCCACAATACAAAAGACTTAAAATAATTATAGATGATTCATGAACACCTCAATAGAAAATAAAGGAGAAACATGTATCTGTTGTGGACAACATATTTTCGTCATAGGTTAAAAATTACATTTAGATATATATTTATACAGTCATACAAATAGAGCAGTTCCTAAAATAGTCTACATTACTCCTTATCATCAAAGTTCATATATTAGTCTAATAAAATTGGCCTCTTCAAACACCTGTGGTACACTTTTACTCTCCTTTGTAACTTGCACCCTATACTAGGCTGTTATTCTCTCAAAATTTTGTATGTGTAAGCCTAACTTCCACAACAAATTGCAAACTATTTAAGGTCAACGAATATAACTTTGATAATTCACACAGTATCTAATATAGCTACATAATAAAAATTATATTAAAAATATTCTTTATCCATTCTTCCCTCCAGAAAAATTCCTTTTTAATAAACTCCATATCCAAAGTGCTATAATGTGATGTTAAGATAAATATGTGGCAAGAAACTACATTCCCAGTCTGAAACAACCTAGGGATAAAGTGGTTTCTGATCATCACTGCTGAATTTAATGAGTACAAAGAAGTATACACCCTCTCATTCACTGAAACCTTCAGCATCTGATTTAATGTCCCCCTCTAATCCCACACTTACCAGTAACCTGGCAGACATGTATCTACATGAATGACTCACTGAAAGCTTAGCATATGCTTTCTAACCTCTCCCTTTCATTGTATTTATTCCATGTTAGTAAACTACTTCCATGGCCAGGTACTAAAACTTCCTATCTCACATAATTATTCGCTCTTGAAACATTAAATTAAGTTTTCCAATTCTCTGACCTCGACCTCTGACCATTTCAGCTCCATCACATATAATTTCCCAATAATCCTTTTTTTTTAAATATATATTTTATTGATTTTTCACAGAGAGGAAGAGAGAGGGATAGAGAGCTAGAAACATCGATGAGAGAGAATCATCGATCAGCTGCCTCTTGCACACCCCCTACTGGGGATGTGCCCGCAACCAAGGTACATGCCCTTGCCCGGAATCGACCCCGGGACCTTTCAGTCCGCAGGCCGACGCTCTATCCACTGAGCCAAACCGGTCCTGGCTAATTTCCCAATAATCCTTTTGTTGACCTTCTGTTTTCTCTCGAGTCTCCCTCCTCTCTTCACCTCCTTTCATATGCACCTTTAATTATATCATCCACCCATCTCTTCATCTTCTATTTTGCCAATATTACAAACTGTCTTGCCTCATTTTCTTTTTCTGTCACATCTTTCTGGAAGAAAGAAATTTGGACCAATGTAAAAGTCTATTTGTATCAGAATTGCTGAATATTACTGTTGAAAATCATATAAAAATATATGTATATTTTCTATTATTTTGTCTGCCCAGAATAGTATCTTCCCTTCTGGTTCCGGGTGCATCACCCAAGAACTATAGTTGCCAAATCACCACAGCTTGGCAGCCTGCACTGAGTGTCTACCCCTTGGTGGTCATTACCTGTCATAGCTACAGGCTGGATGGTCAAATGGTCAAATGGTTGCTTAGGCATATATATATGTATATATGTATATATGTATATATGTATATATGTATACATGTATACATGTATACATGTATACATGTATGTGTGTATTTATGTATATGTGTATGTGTGTATATATGCATATATGTATATATGCGTATATGTATATATGCATATATGTATATATGTGTATATGTGTATATGTGTATATGTGTATATGTGTATATGTATGCGTATACGTATACGTATACGTATACGTATACGTATGTGTATATATGTATATATGTAGGCCTATATATCTATATATCTATATATCTACATATACACACACACATATATCTATATATCTACATATATATCTACTATATATCTACATATATATCTACTATATATATTACATATATATGTGCATATATATATATATATATATATATATGTAGACTAGAGGCCTGGTGCACAATATTCATGCATGGGTAGGATCCCTAGGCCTGGCTGGTGATAAGGGCCAATTGGGACCTTCTGGCTGTTTGCCAGGGCCTTCCTCCAGCTGCTGACCAGGGCCTCCCTTCCTTGGTCAGTAGCTGGAGGATGGTCAGCACATGTCATAGCAAGCTACTGGTCTCCTGGTTGAACTCTCATGGGGACAATTGGCATATTAGGCTTTTATATATATAGACTAGTGGCCCAGTGCATGAAATTCATGCACATTAAAAGGGATTAATGAGAGGAAATATTTTAATATTACTATTTGCCCTTTATAATAGAAATGTCAGAGATGAAAGAAAACTAGTAAAATGCATATGAAAATTGTCCTCCTGTCAGAGTCCGGGGAGCACTATGGGATCCATCCCACCCACATGCACCTCAAGATCACACGAGTCCCAGACCTGGCCGGTCCCACCCCCATTGGGCTAGATCCAGACCCAGCCAGACCCACCCTTGTCAAGCCCCACCAGGCAGGGGAGCATGGCCTCAGGTTCCCTGGCCTGGTGCCAGGGTGGAGGGCACAGCCTGAGGTCCCCCATCAAGCCCCATGGGGGGGAAGGGGAGCAGGCCCAGCCTCAAGTTCCTGCTGATTGCTTGTTAAGGCTCATTATGGGAACTCGGCCTCCTCTGTGGATGCAGCCATCTTGTGTTACGAAAACCCTGCCTCTGCTGTGGGTGCAGTCATCTGTGTTACGGAAACCCCTGCTTCCACTGTGGGTGCCGCTATCTTTGTAATGAAGTAATGGTCAATTTGCATATTCTCTCTTTATAGGATGGTTACAGAGTTTCAGTTTTGTTGGCTGAAGACTTCTGGAGGTAGGTGATGGTGGTGACAGCACAACAATATGAATGCACTTATTATCACTGAATTGTAAACTTAAAAATGGTTTAGATGGTAAATTTTATGTGTTTTACCACAATTAAAAATTCTTTTTTAAACAAAAAGTATATATATTATTCTGTGTAGCTGATGTAACTTTCCTGTTTCATAGAAAGACTTGATTAATTCCTCTACCTCCCACCCACTGTACCCTGCTCTCTGTGTGACTTCCATTAGAACAATCAACCCTTATCTCTCCAATACAACTTCGGGAATATATGTGTGTTGTGAAGCTCTTGACTATGTTTCATCCATCAACTTGTCTCCAAATACTTTCTTTCGGATTTGTTGGCATTACTTATTTGTTGATGTCCTTTGCTCTCATATTTATCAGAAATAGCAATTATTATGAGCAATGACTTTATTACTGCATACTATTGAAGAACATCAGTCACCAGATTGAACCTTAAGTCAAACCTCTCTTTTGGAATGAGTAGTCCTAGCTTTAGAGAGTCAGGTAAGTACAGGTTTCATACCTCATTAAATAAGAGTGTTTTGCAATATAGACCACCTTCTTATTTCAATGAAGGAAACTCATCTAGCTAACTACAATAGTTGACACGGCTGACCTTTCCCAGGTAGGTTTTGTGAACAAGAAGAAATATTCTATTTTTTTAAACAACCCCTGTAAATCTCAACCACCTGGGTTTTTAGAGAACTTCTGAGTTAGAAATTTAAAAGTAATTTTTCCATAGAAGTCTGCCACCAGTCCCCATGGATTTCATAAGGATTGATATTTTACTTCCAAACATTTTGGTTAGTCAAGAAGAGGAAATTGGTCATAAGTTCAAATTTTTCCTGGAACAATTTTTATGAGGTGTTTTGTTTTGTTTTTACAATTTGTATTTCTTGTGTAAAGATCCTCATAGTGAAAAGAAATGTCTGTGGTTAGTCTGTGATACTATATTGGAATGCTTTCAAGTATGACATCCTTTATTTTTAATTGGTTCCTTGTTGGGATGAAATAACTTTTTTCCCAAGTAAATCCAATTGTATTAATGCAATTAAGAGGTAAAAATGTTCAAGTCTTATCATCATACATTGGATTAATTTCTTATTCTGTTGGATAATTTATCATTAAGAATATTTTATCTCTCCTTTTTATTCTTTATTCCCCACCACAACCTTCTAAGTTTTTGTGATAATTTGTATTAAACATACATACCCCAAAAAGGTAAAATATAAAAAAAAAAAAATAATGCCGGGACCAGTTTGGCTCAGTGGATAGAGCGTCGGCCTGCGGACTGAAAGGTCCCAGGTTTGATTCTGGTCAAGGGCATGTACCTTGGTTGCGGGCACATCCCCAGTAGGGGGTGTGCAAGAGGCAGCTGATCGATGATTCTCTCTCATCGATGTTTCTAGCTCTCTATCCCTCTCTCTTCCTCTCTGTGAAAAATCAATAAAATATATATTTTTTTAAAAAATAAGACTCATCTTCCCAGCACACATACATAAAAATTAGACAATTAGGCCCTGGCTGGTTTGGCTCAGTGGATAGAGCATGGGCCTACAGACTGAAGGATCCTGGGTTCGATTGCAGTCAAGGGCACATGCCTGGGTGTGGGCTGGATCCCTAATGGAGGGCATGCAGGAGGCAGCCAATCAATGATTCTCTTTCATCATTGATGTTTCTATTTCTCTTTCTCCCTCTCCCTTCCTCTCTGAAACCAATAAAAATGTATTTTTAGAAAATTAGACAATTAGAATAATAGAAAATGAAAATAGAAAAAAGTTATGTTAGCCATTAAAAATTATTAATTGTTCACATTGTTAGAGTGAGATACTAGAAAAAAAATATATGTATATCTCTGCATTGAGTTCCTGCACAGAGTTTCTGAAACCCTTGTCATTTTCAGAGATAAGAGCACTAGGAAAATCTTTTGTTCTGTTCAGATGACTCTGAGTGGACTTGTCATCGATGAGAGAGAAACATCCATCAGCTCTCCTGCACGCCCCCCACCGGGGATGTGGCCGCAATCAAGGTATATGCCCTTGACCAGAATCAAACCTGGGACCTTCCAGTCCACAGGCCAATGCTCTATCCACTGAGCCAAACTGGTGGGAAGGCCTGCGTGACAGTCTTGCAAACCCAGAGACCTAAGATAACCACAAAAGATAACTACAAAAGATGTGGATGGGGGCTGGTCACCAGGAAGACCAAACCATGATTAGAAACTTAGAATTTGAAACTATGATATTTGTCTGTGGTCTGTCCATATCACCTGCCCTAAAAAATAGAATAGCGTCCTACATGCTGAAGACATGGATTTATTGTATAAACTAGGAAAGGATGACCTCAATTCAGTTTCTACCACAGAACTGCAGCAACAACAACAAAAAGCCTTAAAACCAGTTATATTAAAGTCAAAACCAGTATTTTGAGTAGATATCCTCCAATACATAATAGGCATATATCTGACAATCTAATATGGCAGGTCAATTTATTTATGAATGAAAAGGTACATTTTAAATCTAAATTAACTTGAAAGAATTACCTAGAAATTGTAATAACTAAAGTTAGCTACTTTGTCTTAGATTACTTGTGACCATGTAAAGTGTTTTTGAAATTCTCTTTTGAAGATTTAACAGTTAAAATTATTTTAACTGTCTTTGAAATGAAAATCAGGAGATGATTGGCAGTCACACTCCAACATGCTAACATAGACCCAGAAGCTAGTTGGACCTTTGCCAATCTCCATGTAGCAGCAGATGGTCATTCACTATGATATATATCTTAGATTAACTTAAATAAACATACCCCTGATTTTTTATAAAAACATATCTACCTTACTTTTTTCTCATTGATAATAACATTAATGGACAATGTTTGCTGCCTGCTTAAGTGTGAGACATACCTATTATTCTTGGAAGATTGCCTAAAATAATATGTAAGTTATACACTTCCATCCACTAGATTTTGTCTGGCATCCAGCCATAGCATCAACAAACTATACCTATAACACATTGCTTTGGCTGCTTAAAAATAATTATTTCCAGCTGAAACCAGTTTGGCTCAGTGGATAGAGCATTGGCCTGTGGACTGGAAGGTCCCAGGTTCGATTCTGGTCAAGGGCATATACCTTGATTGCAGCCACATCCCCTGTGGGCGGCGTGCAGGAGAGCTGATGGATGTTTCTCTCTCATCGATGTTTCTAACTATCCTCTCCCTTCCTCTCTGTAAAAATATCAATAAAATATATTTTAAAAAATAATAATTATTATTATTTCTATATTGTAAGTTCAGATGTTTTCTAGGTTTTTTGTTTTGTTTTGTTTTGTGAAAGAAAAGAGCCACATGCTAACCTGACAAGATCAGGGAAGGCCTGCGTGACAGTCTTGCAAACCCAGAGACCTAAGATAACCACAAAAGATGGTTTGAAAATTAAATATCTAACAGGTTATAGTAGGTAGTCATGTCCTAGATATTTCACCTGACAAAGATCAACTTTGATCTACTTTTACTGAGCCCATCTGCCTTCCTGCATCTAAGATGTCTGGGTAACTTGCAAGTTCCTTTTTACCCCGGGCCCCTCAGGGCACAACAAATGGCCTCGAGACATTCCCTCATTGTTATTGTTATCAAGTTAATTGTCAACTGTTAATTACGTTAGAGTATCCTGAATCCATCTCTGTAAAAGAAGCTCATGTCCATCATTTAACCTTTTACCTTATCCCAGAGGTCCGTGTGCCCACCCCCCCCACTTCGCTTTGTCCCACCTCCCTAATCTATCACCAATGAATTTCATGTAACTCATCTATGTCTTTTTCCTTTGATTGCAATGTATAAATATAGAAATGTAACCCACCATTCTCCAGAGCATTATCTCAATCCGTTGAGGTTCTGCTTCCTGGCATATGTCAACAGTTAGGCTCAAATAAACTCACAAAAAATTCTTTACAGGTTTCAATGTTTTTTGTGTTTTTTTTTTCGTTAACAGTTTTTGTTTATTTTTAAATTTTTTACAATATACAAAATAAATCTATTATCAGATTATAATACAAAATATTAGCCATTTACATGCAATAAACATAAATATTTCAAGAAAAATGATTTTAAATATAACAATGTTACATGCAATTCAACTTATTTTTGAGGAATAATGAAAAGCAACAAAATTTGTTATGTTTAAAAAAAAAACAAAAAAACAAAAAAACAAAAAAACAAAATTTGTTATGTTTATCATAGTGTTTAGTTGAGAATCTGCCCACCACATCACTTGGCACCTTATTGGGGAAGACTCATGGTAGAAATGCTTTCAAGTATGACATTGTACAAAAGCCGAATTCAGCATCAAATAAAAATTGGACTTCTCCTCAGTACATGGTTTATGCTTAGTCCATGAACATTATGATTTCCCAAATAGGTTTGTTTCTCTGTTTGGTTAAAGGGAAGCTCAGAACCAAGTAACACCATTAACTTTGATTACAATGTGAATGGTGTCCCCTAGGGAGTTGCATTGTCAAGCTTGCCTAACCAAATACAATGGTAGTGGGTTGGGGATGTGATAGGAGAGAGAGTAACATACATAAAGCCTTGTTCGCTACAAGGAAACTAAAATCACTTCACTATAAGTTTGTTCTTTGTTAAATCGTGCAACTTACTGAAATTTTATCTGTATTACATCGTTTTGTCAGTAGGACAAGAATCACAAATATCTAAAAACACATGACTTTGATTATACATCACCATCTAATCTGCTTGAAGAAGGTGAAACCAACCGTCATGCCTTGTTCATGACTTCCCCTAAAAATCATTCAGCCTCTTCTTCCTAAAATTGTGTGCAGGCTGAAGTATAGTTCAGACAACATATAATCAAATGCTCTGACTTATCTCTTAGTAAACAGTCCAGAATTCAAACATCCAAGTGTGGGCCTGCTTTCCTTGGAGTTTCTAAACTGATCCTTACAACATGCTTGTCCTGCCTGGCTCTCTGCCCCTGAGTTTCTTCAGATCCCAATTATCATAAGCATGTTGACTCAGCTCTAATCAGAAAGAATCAATGCAACTATGCCAGGTTATTCTTGTAAACCTAAATGTGGAGGTTAAAGTCAAAAGGTCATTAACTCATTCATTCAACAAATGTTTAGCACCTATTAGAAATGCTTTTTGGGTTTGTTTTCCCAATATCCTTTTTTCCTTTTCTAACAGAAATGTTACTTTTTTTTGGGGGGGGGGGGGGGTGAGGGGGAAATAAGAGGAGAGGAGGAATTACCTCTTTCTTACTTAAGATAATCTGGTTAGACTTTACTTTGTAACCTTTCCTCTCATTTGCATGTTAAGAGACAAAGATACTCAAAGTGGTTGAAATGCCATCCTGACCAGAGGCAGCTTTCTGATCACTGGCCGGAGGACCTGTGGGACCTCTGGTTCTCCAGCCACCACCAGCTCCAAGAGCTCCCCAAATCCTTAGCACAATTTTTGCTTTTGCTTATATTAGCCATGGCTGTTTAATCTTGTTTGGAATCAAAGAACTCGGCTGATAAACTAACTCTCATGTATTCACCGCTATGTTTGATGCTGGGAAAAAGAATATAAAATAATTAAAAGGCAGAGCCCCATTCTTCCAAAAACATCCTGTACGACTGAAAAAGCAAGATATGCATATCAGGAGGAAAATACATACGTCATTTATTACCAAACTGAAGACACCACCCCTTTATTAAAGGCTAGTTGATAGAGAGAAAATGAGGACAAACAGCTGTTGTGAAGAATGGAATGGAATGCTCACAGGAGGTCGTAGAAGAGGAAGCCAGCGAAGAAGCCAGAAAAATAAGGAGGAAATAAGATTAAAAAAAAAAAAAAGACTTTTGAAGTGACTTTAAGACAAATCCTTAACTTCTCCAGTCCTCAGTTTCCTCCTCTGTACAATGGGGGTAATGATGAACCACTTCATAGAGTGTGGTGATGGCAAGATGAGTTCATATACATAAAACACTTAAAAATATTTGGACTAGATTAACAAATTATACATATCTGCCTTTTCAAGAAGAGCATCATTTCCAGCTCAAGTCTCCAAGAAGTTCAAGCCAAGAACATTCCATGAATTTAGTTATTTAGTTGTCAACTATCAAAAAATACAAAACAGCCCTAGTCAGTTTGGCTCAGGGGATACGATGTCAGCTTGCACAATAAGGATCCTGGGTTCAATTCTGATCAAAGGCACATGCCTCAGTTACTGGCTCGATTCCCAGTAGGGGGCCTGCAGGAGGCAGCCAATCCATGACTCTCTCTCATCAATGATGTTTCTATCGTTCTCTCATCCTCTCAAAAAAAAAAAAAAAATTAAAAAAAATTAAAAAGTCTGTGTTATCATAGATGATTATGAAAAAAAATTATTTGAAAAAAAAAACACACAAAACAATTTTTAGATAGAAGTGAGATTACAACAGGTTAAAAAGAGAATGAATGATGAAAACATGGAAGATGTAGATTTTTGATTCAAAAGTTTATCAGTGAAATGAAAGTGAGAGCAAATGTTTTATAAAGAGTGGGCATATACCACAACATTTGGAAGACACAGCAGAAGGTTTAGGAAGTGATAAGAACAAGAGCAAAATGAGTTTGAGCCAATAAAAAGATTGAGGAAAAAGTTTTTCTTAGGGGAATCTGGAAGGGGAAATGATGTGTTGAAGTGGAGAGTAAATGAAATTCAGGGTCAGTGAACCTACTTATCAGCAAAGTAGGAGAGACCAAAAGAAGTGAAGATGATGAAATTATGAAAAGTAGGAAAATGCTAAAAAATGACAAATCTTTGTGCCCCTTATTGAGACTCTATCATTTCAAGAATTAATGGGAAAATTATAGGGAAACTATCCCTAAAAATTGGGAGAGTAAATAAAAAATTATTTTAAATGGCCTATTAAGTTGAGTGTTCAAAACTAAACTAATGCCCAAACCAGTTTGGCTCAGTGGATAGAGCGTTGGCTTGTGGACTGAAAGGTCCCAGGTTCGATTCCGATCAAGGGCATGTACCTTGGTTGCGGGCACATCCCCAATAGGGAGTGTGCAGGAGGCAGCTGATCAATGACTCTCTCTCTCATTGATGTTTCTAACTCTCTATCCCTCTCTCTTCCTTTCTGTAAAAAGTCAATAAAATATATATTTTTTTAAATCACTAGATTTTAATTGGTGATTAGAGAAACAAATGGTCATTGGAAGGGCCCAGATTGGATAAAAGATATTGTGGAGTAGATTTCTGCACAGAATAGGAGAAAAGGAAAAGAGAACTTCCAATGTCCCAGACATTTATTTGATACTATGAATTTATATCAAGAATAGCAAATAAGATTTTATATGAGGAATACCTAATAAAACTCCTGGGAGTCAGGGGCTTTTGTATGATGCATGAATCACATAAAAAGGAGTCACCATTCCCAAGAAAAGAATGAGCTTTTTTTGACCTCACAGCAAGGCTTGCATGTTGCTAGATATTCATTACATCACTTTAATCCAGTGGTTCTCCACCTGTGGACCGTGATCCCTTTGAGGGTCGAATGACCCTTTCTGACAGGTCACCTAAGACCATCAGAAAACACAGATATTTACATAATGGTTCATAACAGTAGCAAAATTACAGTTATGAAGTAGCAACGAAAATAATTTTATGGATAGGGGTCACCACAACATGAAAAACTGTATTAAAGGGTCATGGCATTAGGAAGGTTGAGAACCACTGCTTTAATCTGACCTACTGAAATGACATAATAAGGCTTTCCAGGATTGGCTAAGAAAAGGAGGCTGCCAAAGGATATATGACCGAAATTAATTTTATAGATCACTGTTTCTCTAGGATTAACAAAATTGTTATTGGCCTCATTTTACAGAGAAAGAAAGACAGGATAATGGTGGCCACCTGATTAGTAACCTGGTGAAGTAAGGCCTGTCTATCAGTCTTTCTGCTATACTTTACTGTTTTATATAAATGAGATGTCAGAATTCATTTCAGCAATGTCAAGGACAATGCAGATGGTCACCTCCAACTGCTCTCCCCTTCCTGCATGGTCATCCCTAACTGCCCTCCCCTGTCAGCCTGGTCCTCCCCAACTGCCTTCCTCTGCAGGCCCAGCCCCACAACTTCTCTCCCCTGCCAGCCTGGTCTCCCCCAACTGTCCTCCCCTGCTAGCCTGGCCATCCTCAACTGCCATCCCCTGCTAACCTGGTCAACCCTAACTGCCTTCCCCTGCAGGCCTGGTTCTCTCCAACTGCCTTCCCCTGCCTGCCTGGTCCTCCCTAACTGCCTTCCCCTGCCAGCTTGGTCCCACCCAACTGCCCTCCCCTGCAGACCTGATTCCTCCCAACTGCCTTCCCCTGTTGGACTGGTTCCCCCCACCTGCCCTCCCTTACAGACCTGTTTACCCCTAACTGCCCTCCCTTGCTGGCCTGGTCCCTTTCAACTGCCCTCCCCTGCTGACCATCTTGTGGTGGCCATCTTGTGTCCACATGGGGTCAGCCATCTTTGACCACATGGGGGCGGCCATCTTGTGTTGGAATGATGGTCAATTTGCATATTACTTTTTTATTAGATAGGCTTAAAAATAGAGCAATCTGAACATCAATTTATAAGTATTTTTGGTCATTTGGGAGAAAAAATAAAGGAAAAGGAAGAAGAATATAAGAAATGAACTAATATGAAATCTGCAAATTGATTTTAGATATAGTTATCAATTGAAAGTATAATATATGGGACAGATATTGAATAAAGTTCAAAGAGAGAATCATCAAAATACGATCAAGTAATAATGAAAACACTAAGAAAACATCACAGAGAGATAAAAAGATTAAAAGTTAAGAAAAAGCACTCAAAATATTTGAATGAAAAACATGTTGAATATATTTTTAACAAGCATTCCAAAAAAAGAGAATAAAGGGGAATGACAAAGTAGCAATATTAAAAAATATAGTCCTGAGAATGTTCTAGAAGGATGTGAGCATTCATATTAAAAATGCATGATAGAAAACCATCTACACTAATAAAATAGAAACATGCAAATTGACTGTCTCTCTGCTACACTACCAGCCAATCAGAATGAGTATTCAAATTAACCCAACAAAGATGGCTGCTGGTGCTGGGACTGCTGGTTGGGGGGTAGGGGGTGTAGGCAGTGGAGACACAAACCTGCAAGAAACATGTGGAAAGGGAGATAAACTATAATAACTTTATCTCCCTTTCCACAAGATGATAAAACTGACCCTGATTTATTTAGTGATGTGGCCCACACCTTTCTACAAGCACAGGGTATGTTATGACCACTCCTAGGAAGGTCTGGTCAGAATACCAACTCCAGGGAATAACACTCCTGTGGTAAATCATCTAAGAGAAGAAACAAGCTTTTTTTGGGTTTATTTCTGAAGGTCAGAGAACATACCACCCCAACATATGCTGTGTTATTATTTTGATGATCTTGAGCTGCAGATACTTGAAAAACAGCAAATGCATGCAGAGGCTTTCACTGAAGTCTCCTGATCTGTCTAAAATTGGACCCCCTAAAAGTAGCTTAAATGTCATAGAAGTGTCACAGAAGTGTCATCAGGCAAAGAAGACTGACTCCTGTCCCAGGACAGGAGAGTGTAAGTTGACATCACACATAAACTTTGTTACAAACTATTTCCACCCCCATTCATCTTTCCTAAAAATCGTTTACTCTCCTCTAAGAGGCCTACATCTCCTGTCCCCTTTCCCTAGGAAGAAGGTATTTAAATCTGCATTCTAAGCCACCTTGGGAGTTACTCATTTTTACCTCTGACCTCCCACATATACACGAGATACATATGCTAATGAATTTTTGTTTTTTTCTTGGTGGTCTGTCTTTGATTACAAGGGCCTCCACTAAGAACTCAGAAAGGAAGAAAAAAACTATTTTTCCTCCTCCATAATTCTATCTCGGGAAATCAAGTCCCCAGCTGAACAATGAGGTTGGCTCAAGTACCAAGCAGTCCCAGCTGACAGGAGGGAAGCTTTTAGGGAGAAATCAATGATATTGGCATCAAAGTGGGACAGAGGGCACATGCATGGTTGCTGGTGGGAGTTTAAAGTGGTTCAACATTTTTGGAGAATGATTCGGCAAATTTGATAGAAATGTTCAAGGTACATCCAAGAGTCTTCTTCTAGGAATCATATCTGCTGAGATAAAGCACAAACACATAAGCCCTGGTCAGAACCCAGGATGCTACTGCGGGCTCCCCTTCCACTATAGGAAAACCTGGGAACAACCTTCATTTTTAAGACAAAGTGGCATCTATATTAATAAAAGGATAATATGCTAATTAGACTGAACATATTCTGGATGACCTTCTGGAAGTCCTTCCGGATGTCCTTCTGGAAAAAGCCATGTTGGCAGGACCAAGGCAGAGGAGGTTAGAGGCAATCAGGTAGCCAGGAGAAAGCAGTTAGGAGGATCAGGCCAGCAGAGGAGAGCAGTTAGGGTGAACAGGCTGTCAGGGGAGAGCAGTTAGGGGGATCAGGCCAACAGAGGAGAGCAGTTAGGGTGAACAGGCTGTCAGGGGAGAGCAGTTAGGGGGATCAGGCCAGCAGAGGAGAGCAGTTAGGGTGAGCAGGCTGTCAGAGGAGAGCAGTTAGGGGGATCAGGCCAGCAGGGGAGAGCAGTTAGGGGGATAAGGCCAGCAGGCAGGTGAGCAGCTAGGAGCCAGAGGTCCTGAGGGGTCCCAGATTGGAGAGTGCAGGCCAAGCTGAAGGGACTCCCTTCCCATGCACGAATTTCCTACAATGGGCCTCTAGTAAAACTATAAAAGCATAACAAGAGCTACAAAGAAATGACCTTTACAAAGAGCAGTCATGTCACCAGCAACAAAAGAACATAGGAGGAAATTAATCATTTTTACTCAAAATGATCAATTTATAAAACCTATCAACTTAAATAAATAATTATATTATGTCAATGGAAAATAAATACACTTTTAGTCATCTCATCTGAGAGGGTTAATTATCCACAGAATTTGCTCAAAGAACTATTAATGGGAATCCATCAAAAGAACATGTGTGATAGCATTGTTTATAGAAGTAAATGTTAAAGCAAACTAAGATGCCTTTCAACAGAAAAACATGTTAATAAATTTTGTTGCATTTGCAAACATGGTATCCAACACTAGCAGTGAAAATGAATGAGCTATCAATATAACTAAAGAATCAACTATAGCCCTGGCTTGGTTTGGCTCAGTGGATAATAGCATTGACCTGCAGATCAAAGGGTCCAGGTTTGATTCTGACCAAGGGCACATGCCTGGGCTGTGGGCTCGATTCCCAGTAGGGGATGTGCAGAAGGCAGCCAATCAATGATTCTCTCATTGATGTTTCTTTTACTCTCTCACCCTCTTCCTCTCTGAAATTAATAAAAATATATATTTAAAAAATTAAAAAAGAATCAACTATAACTACAGATTCTCACAAATTGCCAAGTGAAGAAAGTGTCATCAAACATTATATAGGATGTGATTTCATTGTTACAAAAATCAAAGGCAAACAAATATACAATTGTAAAGAAATCTGAATGCAAAATCTTAGATTTTATTTTATTGTTTTATAGCTATCTTGTTCATACAAATGATTCAACTTATGTGTATCACTATTACTCAATTTTTCTCAGTTTCAATCTAGTTATGAAATTGATGACATCTTTTCTTGCTCATATTTCACATAAAAGAGAATTATATAGTTTCATAGTTAAAAACTATGTTTTCTAAAAAAAGAACTGATGATTCTTAGCCGGAGGGAGAGGGTGTGTTCATAGGCTGCTAGCCACCCTTCTCCAGAGCACGATGACAACCAATATTATGCTGTGTAGAAGAAATAGGCAGCACCAATAATCTTATCCAATGGATCTTCAGTTAAGAGGAATTCAATTAAGAACTATTGTGTTTGAACCTAAAGTGCTAACAGTGGTCATTTCTAATGATAGTACTTACACTTGATGTATTTTTTTTTTTGCACAATTGTATTTCCTAATTTTGCAAAATTATATTTCCTAATGTATGAATTGAACATACAGTGCTTCTGCCAAAAGTACCATCTGTGGACTTACAGAACTCCTTTGCCTTTTCTACTGTCATCATATTCCACACAACACTACTTCTGATCAAGGAACTCATTTCTCATTTAAAAAAAAAAAAAAAAAAAAAAAAGTGTAGCAATGGACCCATGCTCATAAAATTCACTGGTCTAACCAACTTATCCACCATTATGAAATGGCTGGCTTCTTAGAACAGTATAATATAATGGTCCTTTGAAGTCTCAGTTACACACTAATTAGGTTATAATACCTTGCAGAGCAGGGGCAAGGTTCTTCAGAAGACCTGTGCTCTTAATTAGAGTCCAATGCATGGTGCTATTTCTCCCATTGTCAGGATTCATGGATCTAAGAATTAAGAGGTAGAAACGGGAATGGCACCATTCACTATTACTCCTAGAGACCACAAGGAACTTTTTCTTCCTGTTCTGAAATCTTATGCTTTGCTTATCTAGAGGTCTTAATCCAGAAGGAGGAAGACTTCCCCCAGGAGACATAATGATCATTCCATGTAACTGGAAGTTAAGACTATCATGTGGCCACTTTGGGCTCCTTATGTCTCCAAATGAATAGGCAAGGAAGTGAGTTACTGTGCTGTCTGGGGTAATTGATCCTGATAACTAACAAGAATTTGGATTACAACTCAACAATTATGGCAAAGAAGAATATGTCTGAAATGCAAGAGACCTCTTAGGGTATCTCCTATTGCATGATGTTACCTCCTCTGATTTTTGAATCATTCCATCAGAGCCAGCCCAACTCTAGAACCAAATTTGGAATCACTACTGACCATTCAACAAATAATTTTATATTAAAATTCTCTGATCCAGAAATTAGAGATCTTACAAAACTACATATTTCATCACAAATAACCAGAAGCATTCTTAATATCACTGACCTAAAATGTACCAAATTTGTTTATTGTCCGTGCTTTTGTTAGTGGCTGGTGGATTCTCAATAGGCACCACCTGGACCATTACAGCAGTAATGGGCTGCTTTTAAAAAAATATCCACATCATCCGCGCCGGTTTTCTCAGTGGTTAGAATGTCCTGTGCACTGAACGGTCACAGGCTAGATTTCCAGCCAGGGCACATATTCAGGTTGCAGGTCTGATTCCTGGTCAGTGCACATGCATGAGGTAACTGATCTGTGTTTCTCTCTCCTCCCTTTCTTTGGCATCAATGAAAAAGAAATATATCCTCAGGTGAGAATTAAAAAATAAATTAATTTTAAAAAATACCCACATCTAGAGCCTAATTATTAGAGATTCCAATTTAATTGGCCTGTAGTATGGCCTGGACATCTGAATGCCTTTAAGGTTTTTTGAGTGATTCCAATACATTGCCTGAGTTGAGAGCCATATCTTACTTAGTGCATTCCTTTATATTGACACAAGACAAGCATTGTGAACATTCTCATCAGCTCTTAATGTCAGAGCAGACACAAAAAGGATCCTTGAGAAAGAAGAAAACATATTTCCTCCACCTAGAACCAAAAAGTGGAGGCTTGGTAATTGAGAGAAATAAAGTCTTACATCCTCAGGAAAATGACCTTTAACCTTGAGGCCACTGGGTGACACTTGAGACATAGTCAGTGGAAATCTCTGATATAGGCACTTATTTTCCTCTATTTGTATTTTCTGTTTTCTGACCATATCCCCATTCCTTCCTTTTCACACCTTTCCAGCGTAGTCTTTAGCTCTACCATTTCCCACCATTGCTTTAGACATTCTAAAGAAAAAAGTAGAGAATGGAATTTGTTGTCCTTATTCTAGGACTTCTACACTTAGGAAGATGTCGTTCACTCAGACCTCTCTAATTCAGACTTATGCTAATTGAGAATGGGCCTGAACTGATGACCAATGTGTGAAGAGTAAAAACATGATTATTGGGGTTCTTCAATCAGCTATATTTTATTTTCTGAATTATGTCTAATTCATCCCTATCCCATATAATAAAGAGCTAATATGCAAATTGTAGTTACACCCTCACGCCCTCGTGCTGGGACCGGGGCAACTGAGGCCAAACCAGGGACCTGAGACTGGGTCCCTCACCCAGCAGGGCTTGACGAAGAACCTGAGGCTGTGCCTGCTGCCAGGCACCGGACCAGGGGACTGGAGGCTGCGTCCCCTACACTGCAGGGCTTGACAGGGGTGAGGCCAGCAGGGTCTGGGTCTTGCGTGATTTCAAGGCCCACATGGGTGGGCAAGGACTTGACTCTTGGTCCCAAGGCGCACCCTAGATTCTCACAGGAGGGAGATTTTCACATACATTTTACTGATTTTCTTTCATCTCTGACACTTATATTATAGAGAGAGAGCAAATATCAATATTAAAATATTTTCTCTAATTAATTTCCTTTTAACATGCACGAATTTTGTGCACCAGGCCACTAGTTTATTATATAAAAATGTCAAAATAGGCTTCCAAAAAACTAGCTCTACACAATTTAAGATTGGCACTTCTGATACACTGTTTTAACATTTGTCTCTCTTTAGTTGCTACTAATTACTGCTTCCACATTATACTATAACCAGAGGTCACAATCAGTATTGCAGAGATGGGTGGGTAGAGAATGATTCTGTGGTCAAATAAGTTTAGAGTTTCTTATTCAAACACAAATTAAAGAGGTTTTTTATTGAAAAAATTTTCAAACATTGAAAATGTTAGTGTGCATCACCATTGTCCAAAGAGGAGATATTTGACTGGTTTTGCAAACTTCAGTGACCACAAGGGGAACCTTGAGAGACTGATACTCCACAGCAAGCACGCCAAACTCAAAGGCTGACACGGACCAAATAATCAAGGTTTAAGTTTATGTGGGCCGCCAAAAAATAAAAGCTTCATTTTTCATAGTAATGTAGGTTTATTTCAATAGAGACATGCTAAATACAGAGGGCTGAAATAAATGAGCAATCGTTAACAAAATATAGAACATTTTAATAAAAATTAATATTTTTCTTGAACATTAACTTACCAGACACTGAATAACTGCACAAATTAATAAGTGTAATGCAAATAAACCTATTATTGTTGCTCTCTGAAAGCAAAATATTTTCTACTGTGCACACCAAACAAGTCAGTTCAAGACCAATGATGTGGCAATCAGCTGCTAAAATATTGGCTGCTAATACTAGTGGAGAGAAATGGTGTGCCTGCTTGTAAGGCGGGTAAGGGAAATGAATCCAACATGATTACAGTAATCAGTCATTATCGAACTCTGTAGTTCATTATTAATAATTATGTATAACAGGATATTGTAAAAATAAGTTATGAAATTTTTTGAAAACATTTCTTACATACCGTTTTATGTTGGTTGGGCTGCAAAAATATTCGTTGTGGGCTGCGTGCGACCCACGGGCCACATGTTTGGCATGCTTGTTCTACAGAACATATACTTATGAAATTCTTCTTAGAGTTTTATAAAGATGACAAATAATATAGTCA
Source organism: Pipistrellus hanaki (assembly GCF_964339955.1). NCBI lineage: Eukaryota > Metazoa > Chordata > Mammalia > Chiroptera > Vespertilionidae > Pipistrellus > Pipistrellus hanaki. Next base: position 57,639,935 of record NC_140506.1, read on the forward strand.
TATGAGTCTCAAAGGCTCTTCTTGGATCTCCCAGCAGAGAATCCTTCATTCCTAGGGACCTTACATCTTGGGAGGATGTGAAAAGTCCCATGATGGGCTCTCATTGTTCTCCCCTGTCCTGTGTTCCATTAGCCTCCCAGGGCAAACTGCATTTTCTTAGAGTCAGAACGGTAGTAAAGATCTGAAGTGGTCTTGTGGTCTCCATTTTAGGGAACTAAATATTATCTCAGGTCCCAAGAACAAGGAGAGACAGAAGATTCTGGGGAAATGATAGAGATGAAAGGCTAAAAGACATGAGTGCAGAAGAGAGGAGAGAGGTAGTGTTAGATGTTCGTGTGGATTTAAAGGTATTTATTTAGTTTTGAATAGCTTTATACTTCCAAATACTAGACTCAGATATATTGAGGAATACAGTGGGAAGTACTAGTAAGTTTCTCTCTTTCACATTTCCTCTTGTTACTTTATTTCCTGTTCCTTTTGTAAAAGTCACTACTATTACTAGTTTGTTGTGTATCCAGCCAGACACTCTGTATTTTAGCAAATGAAAGTTCAGAAAATTTTTAATTAAGAAAATTTAATGATAAGAAGGACTAGAAAATAATATGATAATTTAATATATCACAGAAGTAACATTCCAAATTTGTGGCAGTAAATTGGATTATTTAATAAAGAGTATGAAGTCAATTGGGAAGCAAACTGGAAAAAAAGTTTATGTCAACCCCAAAAATGTTTAAATTAAAACTACAAAAGTATTAGAAACTAATTAGCAAGGCTTCCAGCTTTTCTAACTCATGGAATAAAAGATTATTAAATTTGACTATGGGAAAAATTTAAAAACAGTATTTATAGATTAAATTCAATTAACAAACTGAAAAGACATAATAGCAAATAAAAATATTTTCAACTTATCAGTGAAAGAAAAAACCAGTTCAATAAAAAAATACAAATTGCCGAACAAAAACAGGCAAAGGAAGTAAATAGGCATTCACAGAAAATGAACTACAAATAGCCAATATACACATGAAAACCTCACCTACAATTTGAGAAGTTGGGATTTTAAAGGGGAAACAGCAGTGAATCAAAGGGCACAATTAGCAGAGTGAAAAGACAACCCAAGGAATGGAAAAAAGAAAAAGTTCAAATCATATATTTGATAAGGAATTAATATCCAGAATATGTAATAAACTCCTACAACTCAACAACAACAAAAATACAATTTATTTTCATTTTAAAACAAGGCCAAAAGTGCCAGGGGCTGGAGTGTGGGATGAAGCAGATCTTGGGAAGTGTAAGAAATCTCTAGTATGGGGGATTGAGTATAGTGCAAGAAATCTCCAATATGAGAGATTGAGCACAAACAGACACAAGGAACTCTCTAAGGATGGGAAACAAAAATTCTAGGCCTATGGAATACATCGCCCAAAACAGTCCATTGGGAGAATGCTGAGGTTCTGGGAAAGGGCAGTCCCCAAAACAAGAACAGGAGACATTGATCTGTTTGGGTGTTGTTTTTTTTTAATGCAAGTCATTCTGTGATATATGTGTGCACCTGTAAATATTATATATAAGAGTGTTTCTGTTAATGTTTTGCATCTCTTTGTTGTTTGGTTCAATCTGTTTAAAGATGGGGCACATCCCACTTTGCTGGGGGCCCAACTGCTTGTGAACAGGCTGAGTACGTGGCAGGCATTGCAGGAACTTTAAGTCATCAGCAACCAGAAATTCAGGTTTTGAATTTGTCTGTGTATCTGTAATGTAACTTTGGTTACTGATGTTCTTTGCTAGCTTAGTTTTCTACTTGCTGTTTTATGAACATAGGGAATCTTCTGTCTCTGTGCTATGTGGCTTTGTGCCACTCAGAACCAAAGATCATTTTGCTGTGCTGTGTTAAGATTCTAGATTCTAAGGTTAAAGTCATAGTCCATCCTCTTGAGAGTACTCATTTATTTACTTTAGGGGTTTTTCGTTTGTTTGTTTGTTTGTTTGTTTCTGTTTTTAAGATCTTATGTTGTTACAGTCTACTCAGAAAAAAAAAAAATATGGGAAATAAAACCTTCTAACCACCAAGTCTTTTTCCTAGGAGGACCAACTCTGCAGGCTGCATAAAATAGTAAGGAGAGGGAAGCACTCCTACTTAAAAAAAAAATAAGCCTGTGAGTTATCCCTGTTTAAAAGGAAAAAAAAAAAAATGGTCAAGAAAATGCTTTGGGTAATAATAATTGGCTTTAAAATCTCAAAGTTGCCAAAATCGGTTTGGCTCAATGGATAGAGCATCTGCTTGGGGACTGAAAGGTCCCGGGTTCGATTCCGGTCAAGGGCATGTACCTTGGTTGCGGGCATATCCCCAGTAGGGGGTGTGCAAGAGGCAGCTGATCGATGACTCTCTCTTATCGATGTTTCTAACTATCTCTCTCCCTTCCTCTCTGTACAAAATCAATAAAATATATTAAAAAAATAAAAAATTAAAAAAAATTAAAAAAAATCTCAAAGTTGTTAAGATATAATTAATAGATGTAACTAAAAAGAAGGATTTATGACAAAGATTTTCAGTGATAATTATAAATATGTTAATGATAAAAGTCCAATCACTCAGGAGGAGATTGACTATGCTCTCTGTTGGAGGAAGGGGCCCAGTAGTCCTTCTCTCTATAAAGGCAGAGAAGCCTAAAAGAGAACAAGGGTGAACAGAGAAATGGGATCCCTTGTCTTGCCTTCCCCCTCCCTATGCGACAATATGAGAGAATATCCAAGATGGCCAATCTGCAGTCCCAGACTGCCCTCAGGAGGAGGGCTATGCTGATAAGGTCCCAACAGGCCAGGCCAAGGGACCCCACTGGTGCACAAATTCACCAGGCCTCTACTACTTATTATAATCAGCAGAGTGTTGTCAATTACACTAGAGAAGTTATCAAAGGAATAGCTAGGAAATTAGAGGCAACCAGCAGAATGATTCGGAAAACCGATTAGCCCTAAATATGGTTTTAGCAGGAAAGGGCAAAGTATATATAATGATCGGAGGTCAATGATGGACTTTCATCTCCAACAATATGCACCTAATGGCACCATAAACCTCTAAGGTTTAACAACCCTAGCCCATGAATTAGCAGAGAACTCAGGTATAGATGACCCCTTCTCTAGTCTAAATGGAGCAGTGGTTTGAGAAATGAAGAGGAACAATGGCTTCAGAGAGTGTGAAGGAAAAGGTATAATTACTACAAGTACAAGTTGAAAACAGCTGTGAAGGACATCTTGGCAATGTCTATAACAATTTTGAATGCATATGCCCATCAATATAGCAATTCCTCTTTTAGAAATGTATTCTAGAGAATATTACCTAAAGTAAAAGTAGCTCACTCATGCATATTGTTCACCATGTGTCAAAAGGCACAGAGTGGGGAGTCACTTATTCACTAACTAATAATTGGCTTAGCTGAGAATTTTTAGTCATCTCTACAAAGAATGGAAAAAAACCTAAGTGTCCATTAATAAGTAAATTATAATATCCAAACATTCAACAGACTACTACAAAGCTATTAAAAATATTAAGGTAGTTTTATACCTATTGATGTGAAATATTTATTTTGCAAAAAGATTAGAGTGCAAAACAATGCATATAGTAGACAATCGTTGTGTAAAATATTTAGAAATGAATCTACTTGGGGGGAAAAATCACAAGAAAAGGGTAATATTGATAGACCCTTCAGAGAGGGACTGAGAATTTGGTGGGAAACTTTCTCTGAATATCATTTTGTACTATTGGGATTCTGCAATAAGTGCTAATAATTTCCATTTGAAATATCAATAAAAATAACCTTTTTATTTATGTATAATATTCAAAGGTGATTAAAAGGATGACTATACTAATAAGCATTGGTTTAATCCTTCCCAACCTGTGAACCTCCTTTGCCCAATTCAGCTAGAAATCGATTCAACTAACTGATATTCATTACCTTCTCTTTCATCCCATTACCTTTAAAGTAGTAATTCACAGTTCCATTATACTGGGGAGTGCCTGGGGCATTGAATTCCATCTGTCCATTCCATCTGTCTTATTGCCTCAGCATATTTCTCATGACCTCAGCCTTTTTTTTTTTTTTTTTTTTTTTTTTTTTTTTAAATCTGTGGTACCTACTAGCTCAGACCGAAATCATAGCTGGGTCCTCCCAAAACTCACCATTCTAACTTCTGGAGTTTCCCAAAGCCTGATTCATAGTCTACCTAATTAAAAAAAGGACAACAAAAAAAAACCTTCTCCTATGAGTCTCTTCAGCATGGGTAAAGGCTTTCTTAGAGTTGATAGGATGTGAATCAGCACTGGGTAAACCCCCTTGGATTAGGGTGAGCTTTTTATTTACACATTTTTTCACATGTTATTTTTTAAACCCCACAAAAATTGTAAAACAAAATATTTGACAGTATTTTCGGGAACGGAGTACAGTTTTCATAAGGTGGGACAGAACAAACAGAAGGTCAACATGAGGGACAGAAGAAGTAAATATCTTATAGATTTGGATAAAACCTATAATTCGATAAAACCTTTCTCTTTCAATAAGATCTGAACATTGTTACATTCTGAATGTGTTGCAGAATTCCTCTTGTAGATCCAGGAAGCTGAAGGCATAAGAAGCATCTATATTTGCTCTAAGAAATATTCCTCACTTTTTTCATTTAAGAAATGTTATACTGCCTTTCCTCACCAAGTGAGAGCTGCTAGTGTTTTATGTGTTTTAATAGCCTTTGGAGTGCCCTAGCAATTCTTATCAAACACAGAGCACGCACATTCTGAAAACACAAGCCCCACTTAGATTTTAGGACACACACATCCAGTTTAGTAAAGCAGCTGGGAGTATCAGTAAACATACTACAGCACCTCAGACAACTATGAAAATCATCTCACTTTTCTAATGAAAATAATGTTCAGAACATACCTTGGAGCATTTATTTTGTTTCTTAACAAGAAACAAAATTGGTGCTGGTTTCTACATTGAACACTTCATTACCCTTCATGGAAGTTTGAAATGTCTTTAAAAATAACTATTAAAATATAATTATGCCTTTCAAAAATATATGTATTTATGGAGATTTTCTTAAAATACTGACATACCTCAACGTGGGGTTGGGGAACAAGAAGAGATAAACCATAGAACTTATATATTTATAAGGCATAGCCCATGGACAGGAGCAATAGGGTAGTAAAGACATGGGGGGAAGGGGAGGACCTGGGAAGAAGAGGGTAAAGGGGGAGAAAAGGGACATATCTGTAATACTATCAACAATAAAAGGTGTATTTTAAAGATGTGGTTTCTGAGTTTAGTAGTCCTGCGTGGGACCTGAGAGTGCATTTCCATCAAGTAGTGCCAATGCTCCTGATCCGGAGACAGATTACTCAAAGATTTTATATGCACTTGTGGATGTGTAGAGTTGTAATCAACTTAACCATGTTCAGCTTCTGTTCCTACCGTAGTTAAAGGTAACAATATGTATATAGGGGTAACCTTATGATATTGTCATCTTTGTAAGTCAGATATAGTCAAATGTGGACAATTTTGTATGGTTCAATCTAATAGCACCACTTGCTAGAGTAATTATGAATATTAACTTATGTGATGAGCATAACACAGTTCCACAGTTCCAGCCCCAAAATAAGGACACAGTAAGTTCTAGTAAGTGCTGCAGGTCCTTGAATAACATTGTTTTATTTAATGTCATTTTGTTCAACATTGTTTTGTTATAATGTTGGTGAAACTTAACTCTTGTTTACATCAATTAGCCTATGGTTAAATTGGTTTTTTATTATTCTTTTCACCATCTAAGACCTATCAACCAAGCTAAGTGAGGACTTACTGTATTACTTTATTCATTGAATTGTATTTATGTGAACAATTTTAAAGGATGTGCCATTTTAAAGGATGAAGATGGAAAGCAAGTGGATGTTTCTACCCTTTGTCCTTTATTGCCTGAAAGCTTCTTGGGTACTTTTTTCTTATTTAATCAATAAAAAATTGTATTCAAAATCTCTAAGTCTAGAGCCAGACTGCTTGTCCAATAGATGTTAACTGTATGCCTTCTAGAAAGTTACTCTATATCTCTATGCTTCAGTTTTCTCATCTATAAAATGGGAAATAATGTTATCTACTTAATAAGATTATTGTGATACTAAAAGAGCTAATATTTATAAAGTGATTATAGCAGTATCTGGCACATAATAAATGTTAAGTAAGTAGACAGGTAAATAAACAAGCAGATATGTAAATAAATAGATACATGCATGCTCTACCTCTGACTATTGGACTATTCTGCCCAAATTTGCCTATTGGTTAATTTCAATAAAACAATTATTGATCAATAAAACAACTGGCTAGAACCAATACAAACAAGATAGTAAAAGTTTAATGTTTTTCCTATTTTCTAATCCATTTGAACATGAATATAGAAAAAAGAACTATAAAAACATAGATCTGAAATTTGAAAGATATTTAAAAGCAGTCTGTTAAATATCTTCATTTTATCATTAAGAAATCTGATACATAAGAAAATGAGATCTCTTTGAATATCCACCTAAGTGATTTAGGGATGTGAGATGTCCATGAAGTCATCCTAAAGCTTTCATCTTTATTTATCACTGTAATCTTCCATTCCCAACAAGTCTCTGACCAGGAACAGAATTTATTTATCTCAGTTTTGCTTCTTTCTCTACTTTTACTAATAACCCTCTGTGGAAACAGCAGAATAACCAATTATATAGCCTTTGAAATAAATATCCTGCAGTCATTTGTCAATAAGCCATACAATTTATGTGCATGTACTCAAAAGAAATAGTCTAGACTGGTGTCAACATTAAAACTACAAGAGAGAGTCTTAGTCATCCAGTACAAGTACACTTTAAGGCATTGGTCAAAATCATTACCTCTTCTTAAATGATTTATAATAAACAGTGTGGTTCAGAGGAAAGTAATAGAAATAAAAATCAACAGGAAGCACAATTTAGAGCTGAGAAGGAAAGGTACACTCCACTCCTTTGACTATCTGGAGTTGAATTGAGTTATTGATGGTGGCATCCATGATTCGAGATTTGAAAGAAAGAGGAAAAATTAGTGTTAACAATTCTCCAAATAGAACACATCCCACAAAATTACATCAAAACATATAACAGTCTTACTTATCTTCGAGCTAGAGGATTTATTCTATACTTGTACTCTGTTTTAGTAGACCAGCAGCTGGAACAGAGATCATTCACATAAAAAGTAAATAATTTACTTCTTTTCCATGTAACAACACATAGCATGCTTAGCTGCAAGGAGAGCATACAGCTTCTAGCTGACACTTTCCAGTCACACTTTTATTAATTTCAAAAAGAGAATAACAAATTTTGGAGAAAAACTGGAAGTCTCCACTATATTCACAAATAGGATTTAATAAATGGCACCTCCGTGAATCATAAAGCAGGATAATAAAGCAGCAGTAAGATCAAATTTCCAATTCAATAATAGTGAGAATTTTAAAATCATCTAAGAGTTTAAAGTCATCTGAGAGATAGATATCCTATAAGATCCACATCTTCTAAGTGTTTTTATAAACTAGTTTATATCAGAATCCAGGATCATGAACTTGCATCCAGTAAAAATATTCCTCCGATGCTACTCTTCACCAGTATTAAAAGTGGTTTGTTAATAAATAATTCCAATTCACATTGCTCTTCATCTTTTCTTATCCTATACTATTTATTCATACCAGTATCTCTGGTGTTTCATTAGATGTTGTTGTCCTGCACACACCTCTAAAAGGCTGGAAACTTCTTAAAGATACCTTATTGCCAGTAGTAGTCCTCAGTGAGATGAAAAATTTAAAGTGCACTTAATAAATATTTATTGACTTGAAGCAAATGAATCTGAGCCAGAATCTTTCCACTATAAACAAAATTGAATAGCTGCTAACATTCCAGTAAGTATGGTAAATAATTCCATGCTACTAAATAGGAGTGGAAATAAAATGAAGATCAAAACCAAGCTTGACCATAGAGTAAAAGTTGGCCTAGGAAGGTAAAAAGCAAAACAAGAAATACAGCAAAAATAAAGAACAGAAGAAGGCAGATGTTGAATTGAAACAGTAAAAAGCAACTGGCAAAGCAAAATGGTTCAACGCCATTAGGTCTGATCAAATAATCATGTTGATACCCCCTCCCCTGGGAAACTGACCTTTAGATCATTTCTCTCTTTTTTTTTTCCTGCTCTACTTTTTATAAAATTCTTTATTGTTTAAAGTATTACATATGTCTCCTCCCCGCTTCCCTATTGACCTCTTTCCCAGCACATGCATCCCCAGCACATGATTTAACCCTTTCACTTAGACCACATCCCATTTGCTAAGACTAGTATCTTTTTCCTCCAGACTTGCCCAGGATCTGGACCCTCCCAGAGAATTCCCCTGCAAAAAAAAAAAGCTTGCCTCAAGTGCTTTAAAACCTCTGACTCTCAGGTCCCTGGGTGCTGACGCCATTTAGGGGCTCAGCCCATCTGGTTTCCAGATGACAATAAATTCATCATTCTTTATCCCTTTCAGCTTTGTGCCTACCTCCTTTAGCGACCCTAACAAACACAATATGAACTTTGTATAATACAAAATTAAACTTGGTCAAATCAACCTGAAACCAAATTCAAGAAGACAACATATATTTCAAAAAAGGAGTAACAGATGTTGAATAGATTTTAACAGTAATTTACCATAATTGCTTCCTTTCTATCCACCACTAACTTTTTGGCAGCAGAAAACCCTTTGAATCCTATGGGAGGAGGTGGAGATGCAATAGTAGTAATGCAATGACCACAGATGGAAGGAGGGGCAAAAGGGTGGGGTAAGAGAGAAAACAATCTATGTTAGAACAGTTGAAAGCCAGGGTGACAACCATCCCTGTCATTGTCTATACTCCCTGAAACAGTGCTTGCCTACAGTGAAAAGAAATATCAGCCAATATTTGAACTGAAGTAAAATAAAGCAAAGCAAGAGAAGAACCAAAACATAGGAACAAAACAAACAATAATGGCTTAATAGTCAATTTTGGAATGAAAACAAACTGAGAAAGGAAATTTTAAAAATCAAATAAAGCAGGATAATAAAGCATCAATAAGATCAAATTTCCAATTCCAAATATGACAAGGTAACCAGGCAAAGGTGCAATGGCTGAGACAACATAAAAACAACCTAATGCTCTTGGAAAATTAATATTAAAATGAATTATTTTAAAAAATAATTGAACATCTTTAAACAAACAAGAATTCCACTTTCTTCAGTCAAGCTGATTCGAGATGCAAAAAGTTACCTGAATTGTAGTTTTAGTTCTGCCATTGACAATTTGTGGCCACTGGTAAGTAATTTAAATTTATGTGTGTGTATATATATATGTGTGACTGGAAAGTGTCAGCTAGAAGCTGTATGCTCTCCTTGCAGCTAGGCATGCTATGTGTTGTTACATGGAAAAGAAGTAAATTATTTACTTTTTATGTGAATGATCTCTGTTCCAGCTGCTGTGTGTGTGTGTGTGTGTGTGTGTGTGTGTGTATTTACATAAATTTACATATAATAAAATATTTGGAGAAATATAAATCACTTAAAAACTACATTTGCTGAAGGTAAATTTCTTTTTTCTTTTATCTCTTTGGCACATCTTTAGGGGGAGGCTGAGTTTGAAGGTTATAATCTTTATATAATCAACTACAGATTATCCATCTCTGACAAATTTTGAACAGTGTGCTTCACTTTATTTAATTGCACTCTACTAACATTATTCAATAGTTCAATTTACTTCTACAGTGGCATTTAAACTTCCCCTGTGCCAGCACTGTACTAAGCCCAAGCAATACTTATCCTCTCAGGCATCATTACTGCTGTGATTATTTCTATTTCACATAAGTTATTATTATTCCCATCTTACAAGGAAAAACGTGAGTCTAAGAAAATTTAAGTGAGTTGACCAAAATTACACAGCTGGTAACTTGCAGAGCTGAAATTAGAATACAGTATTGTATAACTCCACGGCATATTATCTTTTTTGAAATTATATATATATATATTTTTTTTTTTTAATTTAATTTTTTTTTTTTTGCCCCCAAAAAGGAAGGGAGTGAGAGAGAGAGAGAGAGGTAGAAACATCAATGATGAAAAAAAAAAAATCATTGTTTGGCTGTCTCCTGCATGCCCCCACTGGGAATCATGCCAACAACTCAGGCTCATGCCCTGACTGTGATGTCCTGGCCTAAAGGTCAATGCTCAACCACTGCGTCACACCAGATGCATGTTCTCTTTATATGATACTACCTGCTGCCCCTGGAGCCTTCAGCTGAGTGCTCATTGGCACATGCATATAAAAGGAATACCAGATGTCGGGGGCGGGGGGAGCAGGAGAAATAATTCCCTGTGCTCACACAGGGCCAGGAAAAACATGTAACCAAAGTGGAAAAGCTCATAATTTGTAGGCCATCAGGTAGAGTACTCAGAAAGTTGTAGCCATTATGCTGAGAAAGAAAAAAAAAAAATAGCCCCACTATCTGATTCTGCCTAACAAAGCTTAAATATAGGTCAAAAGAACGAAACTTTCCTATTAATTATGTCCCAGAACAAAGCACAAAAAATATTATTGCAGAAATATTCTAACAAGGTAAAAATCTACAATATTGCTTATCCAATCCAAAATTACTAAGAATAAAAGGAAAAAAAATGCTACCCATATCAATAGAAACAAATCCAGATATGACAGTAAAAAAAAGAATTGGTAGCCCTAGCCAGCATGGCCCAGTGGATAGAGCTTCAGCCTACAGACTGAAGGGTCCCAGGTTTGATTCCAGCCAAGGGCACATGCCTGGGTTTCAGTGGGGGGGCATGCAGAAGGCAGCTGATCAATGATTCTCTCTCATCATTGATATTTCTATCTCTCTCTCCTTCCTTCCTCTCTGAAGTCAATAAAGAAATATATTTTTTAAAAGAATTGGTAGAAAGAACATTAAAGAGGTAATAAAACTGTATTTCATATTATAATTAGAGAAAAGATTGAGTTTGTTAAATAAAAACATAGAAATTTTTTAATCCATAATCAACTTTCTAGAGATAAAAAATGCAACATCTTCCATTAAAAATACACTAATAGCATATTAGAGTTCAGTAAGAGAAAAATGGTTAACTTGGGGATATAAAAACAGAATTAACAAAAATGAAACAGAAAATATTGGGAAAAATGCATAAGGAATCAGTGAACTGCACTGCAACATTGCAATTAATAATACTGTATTATATACTTAAAAGTTACTAAGAGAGGAGATCTTAAGTTTCTCACCATAAAAAAGCAATGGTAATTATTTGGAGTGATGCAGGTGTTAGGTAACACTATGGTGGCAATTATTTGAAATATACATATGTCTATCAACTCAACGCTTTGTACACCTTAAACTTACAAAATGTTTATGTCAATTTTATCTCAACAAAGCTGAAGGGCAGAAAACAGTGATGAAGAGAATACCTTAAAAGCAGCTAGAGGCCTCTTTCTTTGCCTAACACAGCCATGGCTCATGGTCGCAAGAAGCTCCAGAGCATTGGGTGCTGGATAACTGACCAGTGTGTTTGCTAATCAGCCTTATACCTGACCCCACAAGCTGAAAGAATGTCTTCTCTCATCATTTTCTTAAGGAACAGACTTAAGTATGCTCTAACAAGAGATGAAATAAAGAAGATCTACATGCAGCGCTTTATTGAGATCGATGGTAAGGTCTGAACCGATATAACCTACCCTGCTGTTCTATGGATGTCATCAGCATTGGCAAGACCTGGAGAGAATTTCCGACTGATCTGTAAGGGCCACTTTGCTGTCATTGTATTACACCTGAGGAGGCCAAGTACAAGTTGTCCAAAGTGAGGAAGATCTTTGTGGGCACAAAAGGAATCCCTCATCTGGTAACCAATGATGCTTGCACCATTGCTACTCTTATCCCCTCATCAAGGTGAACGGACGCCATTCAGATTATTTGGAGACTGACAGAATTACTGATTGCATCAAGTTTGACACTGGTAACCTTTGTATGGTGACCGGAGGTGCTAACCTGGGAAAAATTGGCATGATCACCAACAGAGAGAGACACCCTGGTTCTTTTAACGGAGTTTATATGAAAGATGCCATAGGCAACAGCTTTGCCACCTGGCTCTCCAACATTTTTGTAATTGAAAAAGATAATAAACAGTGGATTTCCCTTCCCATGGAAAGGGCATCCACCTCACCATTGCTGAAGAGAGAGATAAGAGACTGGCAGCCAAATAGAGCAGTGGGGGAAGTGAGCTCTAGGTGACACGATTGGAAAAGTCTTTGTACCTAATTAAAGGTAATACAGCATGAAAAAAAAAGCAGCTAGAAAAAAAGGACATTATACGTTCATCATTTTGTCATGAGGATAGCAGTAGATTTCTTTTTAAAAATAATTCAAGTAACTTGACTTTACAGAAAATCTTTAAAATAATGAGGGGGTGGGGGAATGGTTTCTATATCCAAACAAATATATTTGAAAATTGAAGGCCAAAAATAGGTGAAGGGGAACTTCAGCATACAAAGGCTGAAAGAATTCATTACAGCAAATCTAAACTACAAAAAAAAAAAAAAAAAAAAAAAAAAGCCCCTAAAACCTCCTTTATTGCAGGGAAATTTGGATCTACACAGCACATAATGAACGGCAGAGGAAATAACTACATGAGTAAATATGCATGATAAAATTTTTTTATTTTAAAGATCTCTTTAAAATATAATTGACTCTTGTCCTAGCTGTTTTGGTTCACTGGATAGAGTGTCAGCCTGTGGACTGAAGGGTCCCAGATTGGATTCCAGTCAAGGGCACATGCCGGGAATGTGGGCCTGATCCCCAGTAGGGGTGTGCAGGAGGCAGCCTCTCAATAATTCTCTCTCATCATTGATGTTTCTATCTCGCCATCTCCCTCTCTAAAATCAATAAAAGTATTTAATATCCTATCTAATAAAGAGGGAATATACTAATTTACCATCATACCCTCACAAAGTTGGTGATGCCCACAGGCAATAAGGAGGGAATATACTAATTGACAGCCACACCCTCAAAGATGGCAGCACCCTCTGCCACAGATGACAGCTCTGTTGGGGTGGCAGGTGCATGGCACAGCAGGGCCTGCTCAGGGCCTGTTCCCAGGCAGGTCCAGCTACTCTGTGCACCTGCTCTGGAGACCCCCAGTCCCCTCAGTCCTTCAGCCACCCAGAGCTGCCTTGGATGGCAACTGCCCAGCCACCCAGGGATGCCCAAGGCGAGGTAACCAGAGCCGGCTGAGGCTTGTGTTGCCAGCAGTGGCAGCAGCAAAGGTGTGATGGGGGTGTCACCTTCCCCTGATCGTCAGTTCACCTCCTGCCCCTGAGGGCTCCCAGACTGTGAGAGGGGGCAGGCAGAGCTGAGGGACTACCCACTCCAGTGCATGAAAATTCACTGTATATGTATATAAATGACTCTTTAAATAAAGTACATAGCAGCAAATGGAGAGAAGCTAAGAGGGGGAAAATAGAAACACACTTTTTTTTGGGGGGGGGGTTTCTTAGCTCATTTATTGATTTTGTTCATATATGTATAATCATTTCACTTTATGTAGTGTTTTATCTGTTAGAATTTATCATTCCAACCTTTTTAAAGTGCATAATTCAGTGGCATTGAGTACATCCACATTGTTGTACAACCATCACTACTATCCATTTCCAAAACGTTTTCATCATTCCAAACAGATACTCTATACCCATTAAACAACAACTCTCCATTCCTTCCTGCCCCTAGCCTCCAACAATCTCTATTCTACATTATGTTTTTATAAATTGGATTTTTTAGGTGCCTTATAGAGGTAGAGCCATACAATAGTTGTTCTTTTGTGTCTGGCTTATTTCACTTATTATGTTTTCCAGATTCGCCTATGTTGTAGCATGTATTAAAATTACATTTCTTTTAAAGAATGAATAATATCCTATTATTTTAATCATTTGCTTTATTTATTTATTTTTTAAATATATTTTATTGATTTTTTACAGAGAGGAGGAGAGAGGGATAGAGAGCTAGAAACGTCGATGAGAAAGAAACATCGACCAGCTGCCTGTGGCACACCCCCTACTGGGGATGTGCCCGCAACCAATGTACATGCCCTTGACTGGAATCGAACCTGGGACCTTTCAGTCCACAGACCGACGCGCTACCACTGAGCCAAACCGGTTTCGGCTGTTTTATTTATTTTTTTAAGTATATATATTTTTTATTGATTTTGTACAGAGAGGAAGAGAGAGGGATAGAGAGTTAGAAACGTCGATGAGAGAGAATCATCGTTCAGCTGCCTCTTGCACAACCCCCACTGGGGATGTGCCCGCAACCAATGTACATGCCCTTGACTGGAATCGAACCGGGACCTTTCAGTTCGCAGGCCAACGCTCTGTCCACTGAGCCAAACCAGTTTCAGCTTAATCATTTGTTTTAATCCATCATCTGTTGATGGACATGTGGTTGCTTCTGCCTTGTAGCTGCTGTGAATAACGCTGCTATGAACATCGGCATACAAGTATCTGTTTGAGTTCCTTCTTTCAATTATTTTGGATATAAACCTAGAAGTGGAATTGCTATGATAATTCTAGAACTTTTGAGGAATCAAAGAGTAGCTTTTTATTTATTTATTTTAAAAGATATTCTTATTAGAGGCCTGATGCACGAAATTCGTGCATGAGGCTCAGCCCCCTCAGTCCCAGCTTGGTCCAGAAGGTAATCCGGAAGGTTGTCATTCTGCTGTTCGGCCCTCCAGACTAATTAGCATATTATGTCAGAGAGGAAAGGAGAGGGAGAGAGAGATAGAAATACCAATGATGGGAGAAAATCCCAGTAGAGTTTGAGCCCACAGCCCAAGCATGTGTCCTTGACCAAAATTGAACCCCAAACCCTTCAGTCCTCAGGCCAAGGTTCTATCATCTGAGTCAAATCCACCAGGACTGGCTTCACTTCCTTTTTTTTTTTTTTTAATAATCTTTATTGTTCATATTATTACAAAGGTTCCTCATTTCTTCCCCCCTCCACTAGGTTCCCACCCCACCCTCCACCCCCTTCCCCTCCCCCATTGTCCTCATCCATGGGTGCACAATTTATGTTCAGTCTCTTTCTCCCTCCCTTTCCCCGATAGTAAATCCCTTTTCAGATAGTAAATCAGTTACTTAGCATTTTCTCATATCAATAATACCTCCACATGCCCAAAGATACACTTCATACAAACGACATTTCCAAATAGGTAAACCAACCTCATCCAGGCCCCGCACAAGGCACTCACAGATCAACACCCCAGCGCTATACTAACTCAACATATCCAGATCTAAGCCTTCATCACTTGATTCAGCAGACCCTCAAGTTCCCGCAAAAGTTTCCAGCCATGTCTGAGAGGCAGCCTTGGGGTGGGGGCAGGCGAGGAGCGAGCTGTTCTGGGCCTGGCTGCTCCAGGCCTGGCCTCTGTTGCTCTGGTCCATTCCACAACCAGCTGCTCCTTGTCTGGCCACTGCCGCTCCCGACCTGGCCGCTCCCAGCCTGGCAGCTGCTGCTCTGGGCCTGGCCGCTCCCAGCCTGGCAGCTGCTGCTCCGGGCCTGGCTGCACCTGACCCGGCTGCTCTGGGCCCGGCTGCCCAGGGCCCGGCCGCTCCGAGCCTGGCCGCTCCCAGCCTGGATGCTCTGGGCTTGGCTACTGCTGTTCTGGGCCTGGATGCTCCCGACCCCGCTGCTCTGGGCCCGGCTTCTCCGGGCCCGGCCACTCTGGGTCTTGGTGTTCCTGGACTGGCCACCCTGGGCTTGGCCGCCTCCACCTCAGGCCTGGCTGCCACTGCCCCAGGTCTGGCTGCTCCAGGCCTGGCTGTTGCTGCTCTGGTTCTGGCTGCTGCTGCTCTGGGGCCTGGCTGTTGCTGCTCCAGGCCCGGCTGCCACTGCCTTGTGCCTGGCCACTCTAGGCCTGGCCACCGCCGTTCCAACATTCTGTCCTTTTTTTTTTTTTTTAATTTTAAAAACGCATTTATGTTGCAATGTTGGCTGCTGAGTTGAGTTCTGACTTAGTCTTTGATTTTTCAAGATCTTCTTTGTGTTCTTTCTTAAGTAATTTTACTATCTTTTGCTCTCCCTTGATTTCTTCACATTGAGAACTTCTTCGGTTTCTTCCTCCTTGTCCTGGAAGCTCAGCAGGTTGGCCTGTGGCACCCCTTTGTTCTCCGCGGGCTCCTGCACTGCTTCAGCCTGTTGCCGGGGTTGGCACCGCCGCCCAGGAAGCAGCCCCTGGCCTCGGCTCCATTGCCCGCGTTCAGCTGTCGAAGGCTTGGGGGCACCCCCCCGGGGGCCCCGTTGCCCGGTTCCTTGCTGGCACCTGGCTGGCCGGTGTCCTGTAGGGGCTCCTGCTCCTCGTCACGTTCCTCCAGTCTGGAGCTTTTTTTCTCCTTCCTGCTAGGATCAGAGTCAAGCATCAGAGTCAACAGACTGTTCTCTGTGCACAATGTGTGCGACTCCGGGGGCTCCGCTTTTCACCGCTCCCCCAGGACTCCACCTCAAAGCCCCGTCTCCCTCTGCTTGAGCCTGGGTCCCCAGGGATTGGCCTAGAGCTGGAGTTCAGGGCAGTCGGGAGTGGGGCTCAGCACTGCTGGAAATTTTGTTTCTTCCCACCAGGGCAATACAGCATCAGAGTCAACATTCTGTCCTCTGCGGGCAATGTGCATGTCTGCTCGCACAATGTGCGCGACTCCAGGGGCTCCGCTTTTCACCGCTCCCCTGGGATTCCGCCACACAGCCCCGTCTCCCCCTGCCTGAGCCGGTCGGGGCTCCTGTTTCCTTCCCTCCAGTGCAATCCCGCATCAGAGTCAACATTTCTTCCCTTGCAAGCAATGTGCGCGACTTCAGGGGCTCGGCCTTTCGTTGCTCTCGCAGGACTCCACCTCACAGCCCCGTCTCCCCCTGCCCGAGCCTGGGTCCCCAGGGTCTGGCCCATAACTGGGCTCAGCGCTGCTGGTTCTGGGGTTCAGCCCAGGCTGGGGTTTTATTTCCTTCCTGCTAGGGAACGCCAGGCAGGCACCCAGCCTTCTCCTCCTCTCCGGCTGCGACCTCTCTGCGCGCGTGCGCGCACAGCATATCTCTGTACCTTAGGCTTTTTTCAGCTCCTCTGATTTTCCTTCTGGTTTTCTCTTTCCTTCTTGTTGTAGAATTTTCAGTCAGTCGACTACCTGTAGCTCTGGGCAATGTCCACTCTACATTTTAGTTGTATTCCATTGAAATTGTTGTGTGCTGCTGCGGTTAGGTGTCTACCTGAGCAGCCATCTTGGATCCTCCCCCAGAAATACACTTTTATAACACACACACTAGACATGAAATAGTATATTACTTGAAGGTAGACTGTGATAATGTAACTTTAAAGCAGCCACACACACACACACACAACTATACAAATAAATCAATAAAAATAATTAATTACAAAATACTGAATTAATTTAAAAGAAGGCAGCAAAAAAAAAAAAAAAAAGAAACAAAAACAAAGAAAAGATGGCAAAAATAGTTTTCACTTTAGGAAATGCTTCTTTTCTGCAACTTATCAGATAGATATGCCTGCTATGGACTGAATGTGTCCCCCTGTAGTTCAAGTGTTGGAGCCTTAACAATGCAATGGTACAGAGATGGAGCTTTTGGGTGGTCGGTCATGAGTTTGTGTTGGCTGCATGGTGGGTGTTGTATCCCATCCCTAATCAATGTCCTAAGAAAAGACACCAGACAGATGACCTTACTGTCTACTATGGGAAGATATAGTCATGTGCAAGCCAGGAAGAGAGCTCTCGCCAGAAAAAAAAGAAAATGAGCCAGCACCCTGACCATAGACTCCCAGCCTTCAGAACTATGACATATACATGTTTATTTGTAAGCTTCCTAGTTTTGTGGTGTTACGTTATAGCAGTCTGAACAGAGGAAACTTAGCCTCACTCTGCAACTGAAAGTAATGACTCATAGAGGTTTTTACTCCAAGCTCTTTGCAAAAGAAGATGCCTGAGGCTGCTCATTACGCAATTGCTCAGGAACACTTTCTCAGGTGCCGGTGATGCTGTGCATTCCCACTGAGACACCTAGTGGTGGGCAGTTTATCTGAAGATGAAAGGAGGCCTGTACACTCAGTGTTTGGCATTTTAACTCATAAGATGTACACCTGGGCCCCTCTCCCTATACTCAAGGGGTTTTGTGTTGGGAGCTGCCCTGAAAACAGGGGACTTTTTCCTCGGAGCTGCCATGAAAGCAGGGGTCTCTTGGTGGACACAGCTCTGGTAGGACAAAAGTCATAGCTCTCCTGAGAACGTGCTGTTCAGCTTGTTTTGCATCTTGTTAATGTAAAAATACTACTGACCTTTGTAAAGAATAACATATACTGTTTAACCTGCTGCTTGTGTATAGATTAGGAAACAATGCTCTGCTTACGTACAGAAACAAAGATGTGGTCTTGGGTAAATACTTAGCCTAAAAGTCAGCAGATATTTATCTGGTGACCTGTATCTTGTACCTCCCTGCTTTTGCTGTATAAAAACGAGCTAAGAAATAAACTCGGGACTGCAGACTTCAGTCTCAGTCCTCCCAACCCCATCTTTTCTTGTCTTTCTTTTTTCTCATCCTCACCCACTCAATCAGGTACTGTTCGTTGCCGGCAGGTTCTGGCAGTTTTGTATCTATTAACATCTCTTTAAATCATCCCAGTGGACATAAAAGGAAAACAAAATGTGTAAACAAATTGCTCTGGATCAAAGTTGGACCAAATGCCTTCATCAGATTTTTGTACAGACTTCTAATTGACCCACTAAATTTTAATTATTTTTAAATTAATAATTTTATTTTATTAGTAATGAAATAATAATTTTAAGTACTAACTCATGCTTCTTTTAAAAAATCATTTATGCATAAAACAATAAAAACACACCATAGAACATTATCTGAATCGTTGAATTTACTTCTGTGCAACTAATACTTGTTGTTTAATAAATATTAAATATAATTGACTTACATTAAGATATCAAGAGACAAAGAGACAAACCCGAAACAGAATGTAGATATAAGCATCATAGATGAATTTTAAATGCATAGGTTTTCAGCCTTGATTGAGTCGGTCAGTGGTTAAGCATTGTCCCAGCATGCCAAAGTCATGAGTTTGATCCCCCGTTAGGGCACATACAAGAATCAACCCTGCCAGAGTAGCTCAGTTATTTAGCATCAACCTATGAACCAGGAGGTCATGGTTTGATTTCTGGTTAGGACACATGCCTCTGTTGAGGCATCAGAGAAGGCAACCAATCAAGATTCTCTCTTATCATTGATGTTTCTGTCTCTCTCTCTGTCCCTCTCCCTTCCTCTCTGAAATCAATAAAAATATTTAAAAATATATAAATATACATTATATGTTCTAAGAAAAGAATCAACCAATCTATAAATAAGTGGAACAACAAATCAGTGTTTCTCTCTCTTTTCCTTTCTCTTTCTCTCTCTCTAAAATAAAATGCCTAGGTTTGAAGTTATCAAGATTATTTACAAAATATTGTCCTAGAGAAAAAATCCTTTAAAGAACTGTCCTCAATAAAAAAAAATAATAATAATAAAAAAACCCTCCAACTTTACAAAAATACAAATGAGAAAGGTAATTCAACTCATTGATTCAGAGAAGTGTGGATTTAGAGGTAAAGTAAATATTCTTCATTGAATGAAGTTATAATCTATATATATTAAAGCCTAAGTGTCAGTTACAGCAGAATGACTAATGACCAGAACTACCAGAACAACCTGTCGCTATGATGTGCACTGAACACCAGGGGCAGACGCTCAACACAGGAGCTGCCCCCTGGTGGTCAGTGCTCTCCCACAGGGGAAGCGCTGCTCAACCAGAAGCCAGGCTCACAGCTGGCAAACGCAGTTGCAATGGTGGGAGCATCTCCCAACTCTGCCCTAGCACTACTGAATGGCTGTACCAGGAGCAGTAGGCCGGGATGAGCATGAGCAGATGGCTGCCAGCCCCTGTTCAGGCTTCTCCCTGGTCGCCTGCCACTTGGCATACTGGTACATCCCCAAAGGGTCCCAGGTTGTGAGGAATGCAAGAAGAAAGAAAATTAATACCTGGATGCATTAGAGGAAAACTACAAAAACAAAAGACAAACCAAAACAAAAAAACGCATAGGCAGAGAACATCTTAAAAGTAGTCAAAAGAAAACCAGCAGTCAGATGTCCCCCAAGGGGTCCCAGATTGTGAGAGGGTGCAGGCTGGGCTGAGGAACCGCACTCCATGCATGAATTTCATGCACCTGGCCTCTTGTGAAGTTATCAATAGGCACATCTGTCTAAAGGAATACACCTACACTACAATTCTATAAATCTCTTCTTTCAAAAAGATGGGAGTAGACTGTATTCCTGGTTTTGTCAAATAACAAAGTACAGACAGTCCTTGGGTTACGTCAGACTCGATGTACATCATTTCATGGTTACATCACCATCTCCCATTTATTTATTAAAAAAAAAAAAGTTCCATCATTTAGACATATGTACATATGTGCTTTATGTATTTTATTATTTATTTACCACAAGTAAAGGTCAGGAATTAACTTTCTTTTATTATTATTATTATTATTATTTTTTTTTACTATTTCACTTTATTACTGCTGTGCATGTGTTCCATGTGAGTGACATGGGTGCTTATGCAGGTGGGTTCTGACTTGCAGCAAAAAATCGCATTATGTCCACCATAGGAATGGATCTCCAACGTAACGCAAGGACCTACTGTATGAAATACTTATTGTAAATCTTTGTTTTTAGATTTCATCTCTTCAAATGCAATTTACAACAACTATTCTCTAAAAGAGATGTGAACCTTTAAAACTGTTAGGCATAGATTAGAAAGGTCTTGGGAATTTGGGAGTGTAATTAATCAATATTCCTAGGTACTTAGTGTGAATTAGGAATTTACACTACAAATTTTGTTGAACAGAGGTGGATGTAAGAAGAGATGGGAAAGATTCCCTTGATTTAAAGATTGTATTCATGAGAGGTTATTGTTTTGGAGACACGGGACTTTAGGTGTTGGTGACAGTCTTTTTGATAAATGAATTGTACAGAGAGTCAACAACCAAATCCATTATAAGGTTAAGTGGAATGAGCCTCTAAACCAAAGGTCTATACTTTTTTTTCTATAAAAAGCCAGATAACAAATATTTTAAGCTTTTTAGGCCATATGATTCCCATTTCCACTATTCAATTCGGTCTTTGCAGTGCAAAAAGAATCAGAGACAACGCTGAGAACAAAAGGTTATTGCTGTGTTCCAATAAGCTTTTTTTAAAAAAAACAGTGGACAGGATTTGGTCTACAGGTTATAGATTTCTGATCATCTGCTCTAAACTCCCAACATCTTTTCTAAATGACAGTCCCACCAGAGGACATGCCCCAGGTCAAACTCTTAGACACTATATGTCTTTTTCTTTTCTAATTATCTTTATTGTTGAAGTATTACAGATGTCCCCTCTTTTTCCCCATTGACCCCTTCTAGCCCATACCTGCTCCTCACCCCAGCCCTTCACCACACTATTCTCTGTGTTAATGGACATTATATATCTTTGCTGTCCATTTATCTTCCTCAACTTTCCACTGTCTCCTCCTACTTTTCTTGTTTTTTTTTTTTTGTTTGTTTGTGTTGTTTTTTTTTTCTCCCTTCACCCCCACCATGAGTCTGGAATTCTCAGGCAGCCCATTTTCAGAAAGTAGACCATAACTGATTATATTTATGTGGCATGGTTATAAAATGGCTGTGAGAGGTTTATTACATTTGACAGAGGAAATACTTGGAGTGATTGCCTAACTCAGATATTATTCTTGATAATAGTGGAACTCACCATAGGGGAGCTACTTGGAGGACCTCAAACATACCAGATGAGAAATAAGCTAATGGCTACAACTTGACTCATGTAATGGTTACTTTTCTCTGGTGACGTTTTTATATATAAACAATGAGAGTTCAGCTATGAAGCAAGTTACACAATAGAGTTAAGTAGGTGTGTAGCTTTCTTTGCAAATCCAGTCTTACAATATTACTAAGAAAGGATGTCACTTGGTAATATAAGGAAAACTGAAAATTTTATTGTATCTTTCACTTTTGAGAAAAGAGCAAGAACTTTTAAAAAATATATATATAATTTAATTATATGTTAAGGGTCACTGTTTCCTCTGTAAAAGTTATAGAACTAGTCTGATCCCACAAGGTAAAGGACAGGAATGTTAGCTGATGGCTTCAAGTGATCACGTACTGGTGACAACTGTGAGCCAGGAGGCCCACAGGAAACAAATGGCACACTCAAAATGGGTAACAAATGAATTATTTATAAAGGATATAAGTAGGGAAATCATCAATATTAATATAACTTATTATTTAAATGGTGCCACTTTTGAGGGTAAAATGAAGCTTCATTAATAAATGCCATCAATGGATATAAACTGGATCTGGCCCAGCCAAGTTGCAATATTTAGAATAGAACAGTACCCCCAGGCTAGCAAAAAGAAGCTATTATGACCCTTAGATGATAAAGAGACCAAGAAAGGAAAGGGCTGTGTGTTTTTTTTTTAATCAGATTTTTATTCACATGATTTTTAATATATTTTATTTTTTACAGAGAGGAAGGGAGAGAGATAGAGAGCTAGAAACATCAATGAGAGAGAAACATCAACCAGCTGCCTCTTGCACAGCTGGGGATGTGCCCGCAACCAATGTACATGCCCTTGACTGGAATCGAACCTGGGACCTTTCAGTCTGCAGACCGACGCTCTACCACTGAGCCAAACCGGTTTCGCCTCACTTGGTTTTTAGATTCACTTGTTGATAGATATGTATTTGTTGTTTATAATTTTTATCTTTACCTTTTTCTTCTTCTACTTCTAAAAGAATACCTTTCAAAAAAAATCTGATGAACAGAATAACCTGGTGAATATAATAGAATCAGGGGCATAGAAAAGGAGTTGACTGACAATTCTCAGGGGAAAGGGGGTGTGAGGGGTGTGGGAAAAGATTGGACAAAAATCTTACACCTATGGATGAAGACAGTGTCGGATGTGGGGGTATAGGGTTGGGTGGGGAATCAGGTGGAGGGGATCTATGGGAGGGAAAGAGGAACATATGTAATAATCTGAATAATAAAGATTTATTAAGAAGAAGAAGAAGAAGAAGAAGAAGAAGAAGAAGGAGGAGGAGGAGGAGGAGGAGGAGGAGGAGGAGGAGGAGGAGGAGGAGGAAAGGAAGAAAGGAAGGAAGGAAGGAAGGAAGGAAGGAAGGAAGGAAGGAAGGAAGGAAGGAAGGAAGGAAGAAAAGAAAGAAAGGAAGGAAGGAAGGAAGGAAGGAAGGAAGGAAGGAAGGAAGGAAGGAAGGAAGGAAGAAAAGAAAGAAAGGAAGGAAGGAAGGAAGGAAGGAAGGAAGGAAGGAAGGAAGGAAGGAAGAAAGAAAGAAAGAAAGAAAGAAAGAAAGAAAGAAAGAAAGAAAGAAAGAAAGAAAGAAAGGAAAAAAGAAAGAAAATGGTTACCAGAACCTAGAACGTAGCAAGTTCTAGAGGTCAGCTAACAGGGGTTGGGGCCTCTAGGAAAGAAAAGCATGCAAGCTATTCGGAACTACCACAAAAGGAGTGAGTGAATTAAAATCCCAATTTACTGTCCTCCTGCCTTCTGAACTCTTGCCAATATTTCCAATTGGCTGAACCCAACCAGAAACTGGAGGTATATGGAGACTTTGAGCAGTCCTTATAGATCAGGGCTTTCGTCATTTTAACACTCCGCTGGCATTGCCGGGGCATGTCCTCAAAGGCACTAGTGACTGCCTCTCTGCCACTCTCCCTGACTCACTTCCCTGAATTTAAACTCTCCTTGGATGAGTTCACAAGGTGTTTCCAGTTCAAATACGTGACCTCCATCTCATTGCTTTCGAGTTCCTAAAATAGGTGAAGGTGCTCAGGTCCCGACATGGACCTGAGGCAAGCAAAGTTGTCTAGGCTTGTAGCGTGGGGCACAGGGTGCTTGAATAGCCCAGCCTCTGGGGTACAAAGCAAGATAGGGAAGGTTGGAGAAGTATATCTAGAGGGGAAGATAGAAGATACTATATTTAAACTACGGTAACTATCCTTGTAAAAGTATCTAAAATTGGAACTATTTTTGAACTCCCAGCGTGCCCCTTTCACAGTCTGGGAGCCCTCAGGGGCAGGAGACAACCCAGTAATTAAGGGAAGGGGATGCCTCCATCACACCTCTGCTGCTGCTACTGCTGGCAGCTCAAGCCTCGGCCTGCCCTGCTTACCGATACCCGAGGCTTCCCTGTGCTTGGGCCCGCCCTGGGTGGCTGGGGGGCTGAGGGGACTTGGGGTCCCTGGAGGCAGGCACACAGAGCAGCTGGACCCCCGTGGGGGCAGATCCGGCCATGCCACATGCCTGCCGCCCCAGTGGGGCTGAGGGGACTGACGCCATCTTTTTGTGGCTGTGGGTGCCACCATCTTTGAAGGCATGGCAGTCAATTAGCATATTCCCTCCTTATTGGCTGTGGGAGCCTCCATATTTGTGAGAGTGTGATGGTCAATTAGCATGTTCCCTCTTTAGTAGGTAGGGTTTAGTCTCCTTCATCCCCTGATCCATAGGCTGACCATGCAGGTATCACTGGCCTGAAAATGAAACAAAGTAAAAGGTATGTTTTTCACATTTGTCATAGTTAACTCACTTCACTTTCTGGTCTACAAATCTCCCCAAAGAATATTAGGGGATGTATGGAATTTGATGAATCAATGGTTCAGACCAACAGAAAGGCTGCTTGAGTACAAATGTACAATGCAAAATTAATAGGTCAAATAGATATGTCGTTGCTGCATTGACCTCACATTGACACACTTCACATTATATAAATACTGTACCTAACTATGAACAATGTAGGTAAAATTTCAAGAGAGAAAAAAATGTTTAACCTTGCGAAGTGTAACCCTTGCTTTTTGGATAAGTATATAAAAGCCAAGGGGTAGAGTGATTATATAACCAGCAATCTCTTTACTTCTAATCCTCCCCCAAAAACAGCCATCTCTCGGGAAAGTCCATTGTTACTCTTTCTAAAATATTACCAAGATAAGGTTGGCATCATCCATGTTTCTTACTCCACGGAAGGAAATCTCTTCCATTTCATCAAGAGGTTTCCCATTTTCTCAACCTACCTGGTATCCATTCCATTTTTAAGTCCAAAGACTCTATGACTTAATACATTTTTAAAATTTAGAATCTTTTTCCCCCTCCCAGTCAACTTCAATCTACTTAAATATTCATGACAGTTAAAAGAAGAAGAGGGAGGAAGTAAATTTATAAAGGGGGAGTGGGAGATAAGGAAATGAAAAACAAAGGGAACTATTACTTTAAAAAATAAAAATATTAAGGAAATAAGTGAATGACAGATCTTTCTAGTTAGGGTAGAAGAAAAGAGAGTTGTGTCGTAGGTCATTTTCCGGTCCATTCATGGGTGAGAGAATTGCATAAGCTTTCTGAGTAATCACAAAGTGATACAAATGACCTCACTTCAATTCTTGACATAATCTAGGATTTCCCAATAGATACTGTTCACACCTTCAGCATTCGAACAAATGAAAAAAGAGGGAAAATGGGGAACTCTCTAGCCCATCATGAATTTTCAGAGATGCCCTTACCTGAATGGTTACCACAGGCAAGGCATAAGTAGATTATAGGATGGTGGCAGCAAAAAGCTAGAAAAAGGGATCTTTTTAGAGAGATTCTTTTAATAGGAAATGATTTGCTTCCTGACAATGGTCTTAAAAGAAAGTTAATATACTTAACTTATTGAGTATTTTTAAGTATCTATTATTACATATAGCATATGAGACTAGGACCTATGGTGGCCATGATGATGACCACAGTCCTAAGGAGAAAAAAAAAAATGGTTTCCCTAATAAAATTGTAGAGCCCATCTTATGTTCTTCTTTGCAATGACTGGAAGATCAGAATTCACTTTTGAGCTTGTCTTAATTCTCCAGTTCTTCATAATGTTTTCCTATGGCATTCCTTATAACTGAGCCTCCCCTTCTTTATTCTTTGTCCTGTATTTTGCCTGATCTTGACTGTTTTTTTTTTTTTACCTTCTTGCACCAATGAAATTATTGCTCATCATTTCAAATGTCTTTGGAAAAAATAAATAAATATTGGACAAATTCCTAAATATAAAACACTGATTGCGTCTAAGGAAGCTCACAGTCTAATAAATAAATAAAGTAGAAAGTATTTTTGAAATATTACATAATGAATTGAGGTCGTAAGAGGGAAGTCCAAGATAAATATGGCTTAAAGGAAAATGAGGTCCCAGCCAGGTAGGAGACCTCTTTTGAGTAGATGGCCAGTGAAACAAGCATGGAATAACAGGAGAAAGTTAAAATCTGAGGGTGTGAAGGCTGAAAGAACAAAGATGAGGGCACATTTACAGCATGTTTACTTTTTTTTTTTTTTTTTTTTTTTTTTTTTTGGATTCAACTGTTTTATTTCTTTACACTCACAAATATAATTGCCCCAAATCACTAATTTGAATGTATGCTAGGTAATGATTTTTAAATAGCTTAAACTAATATCCCCGGCACATAACCTATTTTGAACCTTTTTTCCTCATTTACTCATTCAGAATGTTCATTCAAGATGCTACACAGATGCATTAATATTTAATATTGCAAAAGAAAATGAGGATTTAAGGAAGTGTGTGTGGTTTTTCTTTTGTTCTTGTAGAGTAGACTAATTGCAGAGCTCCTGTTACTATTTCAATTATTAGTAGTAAGCGTTTAGCAGACATCTGTTAATGCTGCAGTTTTGGGCGGCTTTGTCCTGTAACAGCTGGAGATCTGAAATAATGATCTTTGCATACTAATTCACCTGTAAAGTTCATTTTGTATGCACCCAATTTGAGAGTTTTTTCACATGTCTTAATTGTTCCAGACGTGAGACATGGTTTCAGGACATTAGAAAGAGCCAGACTCAAGGTGGTCTCACTTGTAGTAACTGCTCCCCATCTAATTAGCAGCGAGATTTCTGAACAACCCTTAAAGGCTCCAGGTCTTGGCTTCCTCATTTATAAATTTAAGTGCATAGAGCATGTTTACTTTAGATACAATTTGGAGATAAGGGTAGAAAGACAGCATAGAGCAAGCATGTCAAACTCAAAGGCTAACACAGGCCAAATCAATAAGGTTTAAGTTTATGTGAGCCACAAAAAAATAAAAGCTTAAATTTTCATAGAAACGAAGTTTTATTTCGATAGAGACATGCTGAATACAAAGGGCTGAAATAAATGAGTAATCATTAACATAAAAGAATGGGACATTTTAATAAAAATTAACATTTTTTTCTTGAACATTAACTTACCAGACACTGAATAACTGCACAAATTAATAAATATAACGCAAATAACCTATTTTTCTTGTTCTCTGAAAGTGAAATATTTCCTGTTGTGTACACCAAACAAGTCAATCCAAGACTAATGACCTGGCAATCGGCTGCTAAAATATTTGCTGCTAGTATTAGTGGAGAGAAATGGTGAGCATGAGGCAGGTAAGGGAAATGGATGCGACACTAATCAGTCATTAGCGAACGCTGTAGTTTGTTATTAATAATTATGTATAACTAGATATTGTAAAAATTAATTTATGAAATTTTTATGAAAGCGTTTCTTACATGCCGTTCTATTGGCTGGGCCGCAAAAATATTCGTTGTGGGCTCCATGCCACCTGCGAGCCTGACATACTTGGCATAGAGCCAAGAGGGGAGAGATGAAGGCAACTGGGAGTCTACCAAGAGTTTTTCAGCAGAAATGTGGTATAATTGGAGAGATTTAAGTAAGAGGTTACACAATTACAGATAAAGAAATAGGGGGTCCCGGAGACAAATGCTTAGCAGGGCGTCTAACAGTCTAAGCGCCGTCCTCTAGAATGCCTGAGGAGGAGGAGGCACCCTGATCTGCCTCATCTCAGAGTTGCCAGGGACGTGATGTTTTAAAGGGAGAAGTAAAGGAAAGGAGGCAGCTGGGTTCCACCCTAGAAAAAAAAAAAAAATGGAAACAGAACCTCAGCCAGGAACGCCTTTCTTCTGTTACTGCCCCGCTGGCACATCTTCACCTGGGGAGGAGATCCGTGTCTTCATCTCCTGTCCAATGTCCAGCTGCCCACCAGGATCACCCCTAATGTCTCCACAGATGAATCCCAAGACACCCTGAAAAACTGGCGATGGGGGTAAAGGGGGCGGGGGCGGGGGGACGGAGCCTTCTTTACCAAAGGATGCTGCCTGACATTCAACCCTAGACTTCCAGGAGGCCAGGAAAGCCCACCTTCGAGGTCAGCGGTGGGTGAATCAGAGGCTTTCCCACGCTGCTGGCAGAGCCACAGCCTTTATCCTCTGGACTTCGCCAGAGAACCGGGTCCAGCTGTATTGGTACAGCTGGCTGCCGGAGCGCCTTCTATGGAAAAAAAATTCACTTCTGGCTCCAGTCCCAACCCCCGACACGGAGACTGTGCTTTCTCCCCCTCCGCTCTTGCCCACCCTTCCTCTTGTGCTCAAGTGGTGCCTTGTGGCCCGTGACATTTGCTAGGACCCACGCGGGTCACCCTGCCTTGGGGGCTCGGGTGATGACTACTAGGAACTTCCCAAGGACCAGGGCTCTTCAGGCTCCCACAGGAAAAAGGGGAGGAGGAGGGAGGAGGGAGAAGGGAGCGGGGAGAACTGGGCGTCAGGAGAGCCGGGGCGGCCAGGGGTCAAGCCCAGGAGAGCGGGATTAGTCCTGTAGCAGCCTGCTGAGAGGCGGGCTCCCGTCCTTTTAACACTCCGCTGGCTGTTGCCAGAGCCACAGGCAGCTAGGCATCCTCTTTGGCACGCTCCCTCCCTCACTTCCCTGAATTTAAACTCCGGGTTCACAAGGGGTTGCCAGTTCCCATACGTGACCTCCACCTCGTGGCTTCCCGCGTTCCTAACACAGGTGAGGGAGCTCAGGTCCCAGCGTGGACCCCGAGGCGAGCAAAGCTGTCCGGGCTTGCTGCGTGGGGCGCCCGATTAGCAACAGCGCAGCCTCTGGGATCATCGCGGCGCGCTGGACAGCACCTTCCCGCCGCCGCTGCGCCGGCTGGTCCCACTGCCTGAGTCTGGCGTCCTCCTAGCTCTTACGTCTGGCCTCAGGGATGAGACTGTGAAGGTGGCTGGACGCTGGAGTTAGAAGTTTTAGAAGTTCTTGACGCCTGTGGAGGTACTAGAGGAGACCATAGCCCCTGAGACGTGCCCCCTCTCCCCCAAAGCCTGGCGTTTTTAAGGGTGCTTTGACCATCAGACTTTCCCCCCCAACTCATTTCAGCATTTTCTCATTCCTGCCTATAAAATTCTGGTCACTATTGTACATGTCATACATTCACATGGAAACTCAGCCCAAGCCTCAGGTTGTACCCACACTTTAAAGCATCCCATTAAGTGAGCACATGAGTTTTCTCAGTGGCCACAGGAGAGGGAAAAGCAACAGATGAAATTGGCCAAAGGAAATTCTCAGTGTGTATGGCATGAACTTAATTCTCAGAGTGGATGCTGTTTGGGGACATATATATATATATATATATATATATATATATATATATATATTCATTCTATCAAGAAAGGGGCTTGTTGGAAATGGCCCTGTAGGAGAAAGGTGTGGGTATCTCCTTCTTAAAGCACATACAAGGCACATATCAAGGACTTAGGGCAAAGATCAAAGGAGGAAAGGGAAATTCCTGCTTATTTTACTAAGGTTAAAATTCCATAGATCTGGCTAGTCCTATTTTTTTTTCTTTCATGTCATCAATTCAGAATTCTATGAAGGAAGCAAATGACATCAAGGAAAATCATTGGCCTAGGAGAAAAGGGCCCGTAGGCGTTTAGGTATTATATATGTGGAGCCAAAAGGCTCTGGAGCATCAGGGAGACTCCAACCTAAGGCAACAGCATGGGTGAATACGGGCTTCTGTACACTGGGGATGAGAGGCAGAGTAGTCAGTGCCTGGGCACTTGCCCCTAAGGCTGGCCTTGTAGATCCAGAGGCAATTCAGTGTGGGTGGAAAGAGTTTAATGTGAAACTGGGGTGGAACTGGGTTTTCAACTACATTGCCTGATGCCTTATTATTTGTTCTCTCAGTTTCTTTCAGGAAGATCTTCGTTTTGCAACTGGTAGGGTTGGTGCTAACCAGCAACTTCACTGATTGTGACTTTGAGAAGATTAGAATGGATTACCGGCAAATCATTTCTAAAGACCTGACTAGGGTAAGTGGGGAAAAAAACCTTTTAAAAAGCAATGTGTTTTCATCAGAAGGGTACACACACACACACACACACACACACACCACAGTTTTACTTTCAAAAAAAGAAAAATAATATTGGGAACTGATCATGACCCAGCACTGTGTCAAAAAATTTTGCAAGTGGTACTGAACTATACCTGCTTCTAAAATGACAACCTAGAACACTTTAGGTGGCACACTTTAGGTGTGCAGATGCTGGGGAGGAGCGGATACGAATAGGTAACATGTGATCCATCAAGAATGTCTATACTGGGCTAAAGTGCTGCTCCACTGGTGCAGAAAAAATAAAAAAACAGGCTTGAGAAAGAGAAGACTTGCGAAAAAGAGAGGAGTAAGAGGGAATTCTTGTGAGCTGAATCCTAGCCAGGCAGGCTGCCCTTCAGGTCTGTCTGGTGTTCTAGGTGCCTTGGGATGCCGTGATGGGATGAGATGGGCTTCGGATTGTTTAGAACTCAGGAGTAGCCCATTCTCTTCATTATTCTAATTCTGGATAGATCATGTGTGTGTGAAATGCGTGAATGGCTCGCTCTAGGACAGACGTGGGCATTGGAAAGAGGCACATGGCTCTCAGGCGCAGCCCTACTGGGTACACAGGTGCACAGGTGTGCCTACTGTGGTGGGGTGAGGAGGAGTCCCTCTCCAGGACCAGGATCCATTGGATACTGGTTCAGATAGCAGACTCTCTTCAGCTCTGAAGATTCCTAATGTTTCACTACGTTGTCGATGACAAGAACAGATGCATGGAAAACAAGTGCGGAAGTAGAAACTGCTTTCGGGGCATCTTGAATCCCTGGGAGCAACAGTAGGGTGGTGGGCTTTCTCCTGTGAACACGTCTTTACCCTCTGGTCCTATGCTTTCCCCCCCTTTTCTTCCAGTGTGCCCACTGCGATGCCACCCTCAGCTGCGAAGACCAGGTGAGTAGCTGAGCAGTGCGCCCGGCTCTCCCCAGCGAGGCTCCAGCCAGGCATCCCGGGGAGGGTTCCCCGGCCGGAGGGGGGACCCCGGGCTCCCAGGCGATGCCGACCCGCCAAGGACACCGGGGCCGCCGGGACTTCTGGGCTGGTGCCCAGCTGGGGACACCACTTCTGTCCCAATTCAGGGCGAGGAAGTTCTCTCTCTCGAAACCCAGCGGGATTCCGGAAGAGGCTCCCGGTCCCCCACCCCCACCCCCACGAAAGGGAAGGCAAATAGGAAACTGAGATCAGGGCACACCCTTCCCCCCTCCCCCCGGGGGCGGGGCGGCGCCCAGCAGTCCCAGGCGCGGCACTCGGACCCAGTCCTCCTCTCTGCCCCGCGCCGGCAGCTCCTCTCCGAGGCCCCTTCTGCGTCCCCGTCCGCGGGGTCCTCAGCCCGCTCCCCACCCGAGTCCCCTGGGCTGCGTCCCCGGTTCCTTCCCACCTCCCCGCTGCTCCTTCTGCTCCTCGCTTATCGACTCTGTTTCGTTGTTTTTCATACCTCTAACCCCACCCCGTGGCATGTTCTCCTTTTCTCCGACCCGTCGCCGCCGCCGCTGGGAGCAGCCGGACTGCCTCGCCAAGATCGAGCGCCTCACCCTCCATCCCGCCCCCGGCTGCAAGTCACTGCCCGCGGGATTGACAGCAAGAACGGAAGCTACGCTCACAAGCTATTGCCCAGGCTACTTCCCAACGCAGGTAAGTGCAATTTTAAAAAGCTCTCTCGCTTTTTTATACATCTTGGCGCTAAACCTCGAATTCAAGAGTGGCTGTTCGTGCAGTGCAGAAGTCTGAGGTTTTTGTTCTGGTTCTATCTTTTGGAGAGCAAGGGAGCCGGAGCTGGAGATTGTCAGGTAGTCCTAGGTGGACAGATAACCACTTAATTTCCGGGGTTCTGATTCTTTTAACTGAATTACGGTTCTAAACCTTAGGCGAAGGGGTGAGCCTCCTGCATCAGAATGTCACCTGGCTGCCTGAGCATGGGAGGTTATTGGCCGAAATGCCAATTCCCGCCTAGCCCTTCAAAATCACAGTCCCTGTGTATGGATGGGTTTCTTATGGGATGTTTGCCCATTCTACAATTTGAGCAGTCTTCCTTGGGCTTATCGCTTAATATTTGTGCGTTCTTTCTTAAAAGAATAAGTCATACATCAAATCTTTTCCCTAGGTTTGCTTAATTGCTTGTATGGATGGTATTGCTGCCTCTTTACATAGTGGCTTTTGCATGTGCAGTTATATACATTTGAATGAACGCATAACTTTAAATATGGAACCGGTAGTGCAGAGTTAGGAGCAGGAAGTCTGGAGACAGTCTTGCCTGACTTTGAAAACTAGCCCCATAATCTCGAACAGTGAAAACTTTGGGTAAATTACTTAGCCTCGGTGTGCTCAATTTCTTCTGCAAAATGAGGACCATAACAACAGTCCCACCTAGAGTGTTTGTAAGGATTGAGTGAGTCAATATTAGTAAAAGCACTTGGAACGGTGCCTGGCATGTAACTAGCACTCAGTAAGTATTTCATCATGTAAGTGAAGCAGAGAATTTATCTTCTGGTTGACAAATTTTAAAAAGAGAAAGAGAAAAAAGTGCAGATATGTATGATTGCTATCTATTAACCAACGGACTCTTATCAGTCTGCACAGGAGACTGAGGAGTCTGTGTGGCCAAGGCTGTCACTTTTTTAGGGATTGGAGATTGAAGCCATAGGGTGATTCTGGCTACACGTGAAACTGGTTTGGTTCTATGCCTTCTATCAAGGATACTCTAGTCAACCTACACAGATGGCCACAGTGAAGTTTATCCATACAAGAAGAGCATAGAGAACAGGCTAGATCAAGTTCTGGACAGTAAGAAAGGGAGAGTCTGAAGTAAAATTTTATCTTTATTGTTGAAAGTATTACAGATATCTCCCTTTCTTCCCCCATTGACTACCTTCTTCTTACCCCTATCCCCTCCCCAGGCCCTCACCCCACTATTGTTTGTGTCCATGGGTTTTGCATATAAGTTCTTTGATTGACCTCTTCCCCCCCTCTTTATTTAAGCCCCCTCCCAATCCTGAAGAAAGAGCCTAAGACCAATAATACTGACATGATTTAGCAAATTTTAGATAGTAAGATTTTTGCTTATAACCTGGTAACCTTTCTTGACCCAAATATTGTGTATCTAGGAGATCCAGCCCATCACTACACAAGAGTAATTTAGATAGAGGAAAACACCAAAATATCATTGCAATCTTTTTTCTTTAAGTTTAGTCTCTTCTTCAGAAAAACCTTCAGGTTTCTGTGGCACAACTCCATGGTAGAAGGGACTGAAGGCAGGGGAATCCTGAATTCTATCTGTAAAGAAAATGTAGATGTGTCCTATTTTAGAGGAACTTAACAATCTTGTCAAGGAGATCATGTAGTCATCAACTTATTCACTTATTTAGTCATTCAACAAATATTCAGTGTGTTCTATATATAAAACATCACTATGGGGAATACCTATGATGCAATTATAAAATTTAAAAAAAGCATTTAAGTGAGAGCCAAGATAAATTAAACACACTGTGAAACACTAGAAGAGTTTCCAACAGAAAGGTCTGAGCAGTTAGCAGAAGCCTTGTAAAGGAGGTGGTGCTTGGCCTTGAAGCATGAGTAAGAGGGTGGAAAATGGGAAGGCATTCCTCTATAGAAAGCACACAGGCCCAGACAGTAAGCAGGTGTTAGGGGAATACATTGAGAAATAGGCTTACATAGAGAAGACAGTGTAATCTGCCATTAAAGATAGTGACAATTAATTTTAATTACTGATTCTCTTATTCCACAGAAAAATAATACCCAGGCAACGAAGAAAAGGAAGAAAAGAGGAGACACAATAAATGGATGCCAGAAAATAGTCTCAAACTTAATAGGATTGTGGGGTCGATTCATGCGTCTTTAATAGAGACAAAAGTGAACCTTCATTGAAGTCGTATTTCTCAGCAAAAAAATAGATCATCCTTATTAGGTAGATCAGTGTTTTTCAACCTTTTTGGGCAAAGGCACACTTGTTTCATGAAAAAAATCACGAGGCACACCACCACTAGAAAATGTTAAAAAATTTAACTCTGTGCCTATATTGACTATATATAAAGTAATTCTCTTGAATAGAAATCAAATAAACACAAAGAAAGTATTTTATAATTACTTTATTATGAAATATTAAGTAAACAAAATAGTGAAAAATTATAAAATTCTTGTCTTGTCTGCACCTACGGCACACCAGGCAACATCTCGCGGCACACTAGTGTGCCGCGGAACAGCGGTTGAAAAACGCTGAGGTAGATGGAAGGCTAATTCTGTGACATTTAAAAGATCACTACTAGTTTTTGTTTTGTTTTTTAAATTAAAGAAGGGTTTCTTAACTTATTTTTTGAAACTTTTATTGTTTAATATTGGTTTATAATGTGGGGGTAGATACTACCCCTCAAATGTCAGGGACACTTCAGTAGCATTGATGTCTGAATCACTGGCTTTGTGACAGTAATTCTCAGCTGGAATTACATAGGCCTTATTCAGGGGAAGAATCTAAAAGTATAGTAGGAGGAGAGCTATTTCCCTTCTAAAAGAAAAGAAAATTAAACTCAAAAGCATATGAACCTTTGTTTAAAAGGCAGGCATTTCTTTCATACTAAAAATTTACAAAAGAAGGAAATACTTAGAAGCAAAATGGTACACACAAAAAAGCTGTACATATAGTGGAGCAATTTGAAAGAATTTCATATTAATATTGTGAAAATATTTTAAGTTACATTTTTAAAATTATGCAACAGATAAGAGTGGTATATGCAAGCAGATCTTGAAGAAGTGCATTTGTTAAAGTTAAAATAATATATATTTTTAAACTTATGAATACATTTTTAATTTATTGTATAAGCACTTTTTATTTTTTTATTAAATTTATTGGGGTGATATCGGTCAAAGTGAACAGTAAGCCCTTTTTAAAATGTACATATTATTTTGTTATTGACGATACATTTCTTAATAAAATAATTCTCAAATTCATTTTGTATGAATGTGTTATTTTATGCAGTAGATGATTTTCACCTACACATTTTTCTAGGGGCTTCACTTTTCTGCAACTCTTTCCCTCCCCTGATCCTTCGAGCCCATTGACTACTTCCCTCCTGCCTTGTGCTAAATATAGAGAATATTTAGGGATAAGTGGCATCAGGATACTTTACAAAACTTCTTTTCTTAAATCATATCTCTAGTCTTTCCTAGTATCTTAGGTGGACTTCACACCTGGAAGAGACAAAGGAGGCAAAAGTAAACAAGAGATGTTAAACTCATCCTCCTATTCTTGAGCACTGATCCAAGCTAGGGCCACAGGCACCCTCTCACTCACCCTTGACTCAATGCTCTGAATATCAGTGGGAAGGACCCACCTAACTCTAACACACAAGGCCAATAAGGAGCAGATAGGAAAACACTGATTTGTCCTTTAAGTGTAAAATTTCCTCCCCCAATTCCTCCCCACCATTGCCTTGAAGGATTCTGCTGAGCAACAACAGAAAAGGGAAAGTTCAATATCCTTAAGTCCATTTTACCTGTTATCAGGTAAGAAGAAGCTTACATTATGTATCCAATAAGCATTTACATGGCACCTATTGTATGTCAAGCCTCCAGCCAAGTACTGGGGATACAAAAGGAAATAAGACAAAGCTTTTATCAAGAGAAACTCAAACTGTAGCTGAAAGTAAAAGGAGTCTGCTAGGGGTAAAATAGGCAGATTTAGGAAGTTTTAGGAATTGCGGGGTCTATGGGGAGAACCACAGGGCTGCAAAGATGGGAGCTTCCCAAAGGTATACATTCACAGAATCAGGCAGCTGATTCTGTGAATGTATACATCCATAGAAGGCATACATCCATAGAAGACTGGGAGCTGCCAAAGGTATACATTCAATGAATAAAGGAAAGGAATCCACTCATTCAGAGAGGGAAGAGAAAGGCCAAAGGGGATAGAAAAACAAAAGGGAGAAGAAGAGGGGAACCCCTCCACATGAGGTTTGAGCTCTGAAGCTGCTATAGTGACCAATAAGAGGGGAGATGAATGCCAAAATAGGTTGTGTTCAGTGGTAGAGAGTCAGTCTGCAGACTGAAAGGTCCCGGGTTCAATTCCGGTCAAGGGCATGTACCTTGGTTGCGGGCACATCCCCGGTAGGGGGTGTGCAAGAGGCAGCTGGTCGATGTTTCTCATCGACGTTTCTAGCTCTCTATCTCTCTCCCTTCCTCTCTGTAAAAAATCAATAAAATATATTATAAAAAAAAAAAGAGGGGAGATGAAGACACAAAAAACTGCAGCTTTTATAAACCTTAGGAAAAAGGGATTCTTCCCCCCACCCCCCACCCCCACGTGAGAGACTGCGTGGCTGTGCTTGTTTCTCAATAAATTTCCACCTTTTCCTATACCACCTTTTGTCTGTGGTTTCATTCTTCCAACCCAACTGCACAAGAACCTGGAAGCCACCTTTGCATCCTGCCTAAGGGAACACCACATGTTCCAGTTCAATTTTCCTGTTTCAAAAGCAGGACATACCTGTTTTCAAAAACCTTCCTTTAGGAAAACCAAGATGGCGGCATAGGTACCATATTTTCTGGCGTATAAGACGACCCCCTAATTTTACAGTTAAAACATAGGTTTAGGCCTGTATTCGCTGTATAAGACTACCCCCCACTTCAAAGAAAAGACTTACTTTGCAGTCAAGATCTGCAGGTAATTTTTGTGCAATTTTGGTCTTTTGCCCCCAATTTTCGGTTGACTTTTCTTCGTTTCAAAAGTCGTCTTATATGCCGGAAAATACTGCTGCGCACAACCACATTAAAACTACAACTA
This sequence comes from Pipistrellus hanaki, assembly GCF_964339955.1. NCBI lineage: Eukaryota > Metazoa > Chordata > Mammalia > Chiroptera > Vespertilionidae > Pipistrellus > Pipistrellus hanaki. The sequence goes on from NC_140506.1 coordinate 57,677,150, forward strand.
AAAGACAAAACGAATATCATCCAGAACCACGGGAAGGCTGGCTAAGTGGAAATTCTACATAAATAGACAAATTAAGATATCTAGGAATAAACTTAATTAAAGAGTTAAAAGACCCATAAATCTATGGCTTTTTTATACACCAATAATGAACTCACAAAAAGAGAAATGAAAAAAAAATTCCCATTTACCATTGCACCAATATACCTAGGAATAAACTTAATTAAGGAGGTAAAAGACTTGTACTCAGAAAACTACAGAATATTGAAAAGAGATATAGAGGAAGATATAAATAATGGAAGAACATACTGTGTTCATGGATTGGTAGAATCAACATCATTAAAATGTCCATACTACCCAAGCAATCTACAGATTCAATCCAATCCCCATTAAAATACCAATGGCATATTTCAAAGATCTAGAACAAACTCTCCAAAAATTCATCTGGAATAAAAAATTTAAAAAAAGATAGCCATATCAATCTAGAGTAAGAAGAACAAAGTTGGAGGGATCACAATACCAGATATCAAGCTATATTACCAAGCCACTATTCTCAAAACTGCCTGGTACTGGCCCAAGAACAGACATATAGACCAATTGAACAGAACGGAGAACCCAGAAATCGACCCAAGCCATTATGCTCAATTAATATTTGACAAAGGAGGCAAGAGCGTACAATGGAGTGAAGACAGTCTCTTCAATCAATGGTGCTGGGAAATTTAGTCAGATACATCCAAAAAAAAAAAAAAAAATGAAACTAGGTCATCAACTTATACCATACACAAAAACAAACTCAAAATGGCTAAAGGCCTAAATGTAAGACAGGAAACCATAAAAATCCTATAAGACTCCACAGGCAGCAAAATAGTAGACATATGTCCTAGCAATATCTTTTTTTCTATCATTTTTTATTAAGGTATTATATGTGTATAAGGTATTATACCTTACCAATCCCCAGCCCCCCCCACACACACACACTCCCATACATGCTCTCCCTCCTCAGAATTTTTCGTCCATTAGTTATGCTTATATGCATGCATACAAGTCCTTCAGTTGATCTCTTATCTCCCCATATCTCCCTACCCTCCCCGCTGTAATTTGACAGTCTGTCTCTTTTACTGTCTCTGTATTTATCTTTTTTTTGTTGTTGTTCCTTTCTTATTCTTTTATTACAGCAATTTTCAACTTTTTCATATCATGACACACATAAGCTAATTAGTAGAATTCAGTGGCACACCAAAAATATATATTTTTTGCCAATATGGCAAAAACAATAGTATAGTTTTGATTTACACACAAAAAATAGTAATTACCTACCCTTTTTGTTCCAAAGTGACTTTTTTTAAATAAATTTTTATTGTTCATATTATTACAAATGTTCCTTTTCCCCCCCCTTCTCACCCCACCCTCTGTCCTTTCCCCACCCCCCATTGTCCTCATCCATAGGTGCACAATTTATGTTCAGTCTCTTCCCACATCTCCCTCTCCCCTTTTCCCCAAGAATCATCAGTTCACTCCCCTTCCATACCTCTGATTCTATTATATTCAACAGTTAATATTGTTCCTCAGATTTTTTTTTTTTTAGTTTCCTTGGTTTTTAGATTCACTTGTTGATAGTTACGTATTTGTTGTTCATAATTTTTATCTTTATTTACTTTCTCTTCTGAAAGAACCCCCTTCAGCAATTCATATAATTCTGGTTTGGTGGTGATGAACTCCTTTAGCTTTTTTTTATTAGTGAAGCTCTTTATCTGACCTTCGAATCTGAGTGATAGCTTTGCTGGGTAGATTATTTTTGGCTGTAGGTTCTTACTATTCATCACCTTGAATATTTCTTGCCATTCCCGTCTGGCATGCATGGTTTCTGTTGAGAAATCAGCTGACAATCGTATAGGTGTTCCTTTATAGGTAACTACCTGCTTAGCTCTTGCTGCTTTTAATATTCTCTCTTTGTCTTTTGCTCTTGGAATCTTAATTATGATTTGTCTTGGTGTGGTCCTCTTTGGATTCCTTTTATTTGGAGTTCTGTGTGCTTCCTGGACTTGTAAGTCCAATTCTTTCACCAGGTGGGGGAAGTTTTCTGTCACTATTTCTTTCAGTATGTTTTCGATATCTTGCTCTCTTTCATCTTCTGGGACCCCCCCATAATTCTGATGTTGGATCTTTTGAATTTGTCCCAGAGGTTTCTTACATCATCTTCAATTTTCTGGATTCTCTTGCCTTCTAGCTTCTGCAGAGGAGTGTCTTCTGGCTCTTTATGTTCCAAATCTTTGACTTGATTCTTGCGATCTTCTATTCTGTTTTTAGGACTCTGTAAAATATTTTTTATTTCAGACAATGTATTCTTTATTTCTTGTTGATCCCTTATCATTTCTTGTTGATCCCTTTTCATATCCTCATATGTCTCATTTATTTTATCGGCCTTTTCTAGGAGACTCTTGAAAAACCTTATAAGTGTGGTTTTGAACTCTATATCCAGTCGCTTTTTGTCTTCCATTTCTTTCGTTTGTGATCTATTTGGTTTAGGCATTTTCGCAGGCAGCTTTCCTGATGGGGCGGGGTTTCAGGGTGGAGCCTACAGCCTTGGCTTCTGTCAGCCCCGCCCTATGTGACTCCTGAGACTCAGGGTCCTTCAGTACTTGTTGCAAGCGCCTCTGAGAGAAAGGTGCCCTCGATTTTCGCCTGCTGCCAAACTGTCTATGCTCTCCCCCAATGAGTCCGGTATTGGGGTTCAGTTCAGTTGGAAGTGGAGTTGGAGGTGGCGTTCAGAGCAGTCTGGAGCCCCTGTCTCCTTCCCATCAGGGCAATCCCGAGGTACAGCCGGCCGGCCCTTCTCTGCGCGCACTGTGTGCGCCTCCGGGACCTCCTCTCACCGTTCCCTGGAGTTCCGCCTTACAGCCCAGCTCCCTATGGGTGAGCCTGGGTCCCCAGGGTCTGGCCTAGAATTGGGGTTCAGAGCAGTTGGAGCTGGGCCCAGCACAATCGGAACTTTTCTCTGCTTCCTGCTTGGGAATGCCAGCCAGGCACTCGGCCTCCCTCCTCTCCGGCTCCGTCCTCTCCGCGCGCCGCGTGTCTCCGTACCTTGGGCTTTTCCAGCTCCTCCGCGCTTCCTTCTGGTTTTCTCCTTGCTTCTTGTTGTAGGATTTCCAGTCAGTCGACTTTCCTGTAGTTCTGGGTAATGTCCATTTTATATTTTAGTTGTATTTTATTGAAATTGTTGTGTGCGGCTGCGGCTAGTTGCCTGCCTGAGCAGCCATCTTGGATTCTCCCCCCCAAAGTGACTTTCTGTATTTATCTTTTTGTTCATCAATTTATAATGTTCCTTATTATCCATAAATGAGTGTGTTCTAGCAATATCTTTATGGACACACCCCCTAGGGCAATGGAGACTAAGGAGCAAATAAACAAATGGCACTACATCAAAATAAAAAGCTTCTGCACAGCAAAAGAAACCATCAACAAAACCAGAAAGCCCATTGCATGGGAGAACATATTTGCCAATGCTAATTCAGATAAGGGTTTAATCTCCAGAATTTACAGAGAACTCATACAATTTAACAAAAGGAAGATAAAAATCAAAAAATGGACAAAGGACCTAAATAGACACTTTTAGAAAGAGGACATACAGAAGGCCAAGAGACATATGAAAACATGCTCAAAGTCACTAATCATCTGAGAGATGCAAATCAAAACGACAATGAGGCACCATCTCACACCTATCAGAATGGCTATCATCAACAAATCAACAAACGACAAGTGCTGTAAATGATGTGGGGAAAAGGAACCTCATGCACTGCAGGTGGGAATGCAGACTGGTGCAGCCACTGTGGAGAACAGTATGGATTTTCCTCAAAAAATGAAAATGGAACTTCCATTTGACCCAGTGATCTCACTTCTAGGAATATGTCCGAAGAAACTAGAAACACCAATCAGAAAGAATATATGCACCCCAATGTTCATAGCAGCACAATTTACAATAGCTAAGATTTGGAAGCAACCTAAGTGTCCATCAGCAGACGAGTGGATCAAAAAACTGTGGTACATCTACACAATGGAATACTATGCTGCTATAAAAAAGAAGGAATTTTTACCTTTTGCAACAGCATGGATGGAACTGGAAAACATTATGCTAAGTGAAATAAGCCAGTAGGAAAAAGATAAATATCACATGATCTCACTCATATGTGGGATATAATGATCAACATAATTTGATGAACAAGAATAGATCCAGAGACAAATGGTAGGGGAAAGAGGGTGGTTAGAGAGCAACCAAAGGTCTTGTATGCTTGCATATTAGCATAATCAATGGACACAGACACTGGGGTGGTGGGAGCTTGCCCAGGGTGAGAATGGCTGGGGCGGGTAGTGTCAAGCAGGGAAATAGGAAACATATGTAAAACTTTAGACAATAAATAAATAATAATAATAAAAGATTGGGGAAAGGAAAATAGAAATAAAATACAGCTGTTTTTTGACATCCATTGTTTATAGAATACAAACTAATAAAGTTTCACTGATTACTATTATGTAAAAGTTATCTGTGCCTAAACCTAAAGATAATAGTTAAAACATGAGGATAATAGCTAATTAACTTTCTTGAGTCTCAGGTTTTGCACCTCTGAAAGAGAGATGATGAGGTCTTCATTAAAGAATTATTATAATATAAGAATTAAAGTATATAATAAATACAAATGGTAAAAAAAAATATTTTAAATTAAGTATCCAAATGCCCATTTCATTATACAGATGAGAAGACTTGTTGCAGAGTTTGGTAAATCTCTTTTCAGTTTTAGCTTCCTGTCCAGGACTGCATTGTAGCAATGGAAAGAAGGCTGCTCAGAAGAGTGATCTCAATATAGGAGAATAACTAGACCAAGCCTAAAAGCTGCAACAAATCTTAACTATAAGACTTGAAAGGATCAACCTGTTTCCAAGTACCACAGCTGAATTCATAATAAATCTCAAGAATATGTATAGGAATAAGAATATGCAACAAGGCAAAATACACTATGTTTGGCATGTGATTTAAAATGACTAGAACCTAGGAAATAGGGAAGTATTGTAGAACCCATGCTGAGGAGGAAAAAAAGAAAAGAAACTTATCCACACATAGAGGTTAAAATGGACAGGCAAGAATTTTAAATAAATTTTTACAAATGTTTCAATATGTCCTAAATGTTAAAGAAACAGAAAATATAAAGAAGACTCAAATCCAATTACAATGTGTGAGATGGAAAAGACAGATGGCATTAATGGGAGATTAGACATTGCAGAAGAAAAGATCAGTAAACTCTCACATCAAATATTAAAGCCTTGGAGATGCTAGTTAAGATGCTACTTTTCTTCAGTGTGCTCATCGAGGACCCCTCCCACTCCCCTTCCACTCTCTCTTCCATTACCTACAATTCTTATGGAGGAGGAATGACAGGGATTTCAAATTGTATTGTGAATGAACAAAGATTGTGTTCTTATATATCTTAGATATGAAAAATTGCAGAATAATTGGGCAAATAGACCACATGGATGTGGAATTTGAAGGAGACCTGGTTAAATCTTATGTGTAGTGCTCATACTTTATCCTGGTACAATATCTAACATATAGTGGATTTACAGTAGATACGCTGAGCAAATGAATAAATAAATTAAAATGAAATTAAAATGTAAATGTCTTTTTCCAAAGAATAAACTCTCCAGGCCATTGTGAGTCAGGAATTGGCAGCAGCAACTATCAGATGAGATATCAGATGTCTGCCACTTGCTTACCTGCCCTTTATTTATGCAGGTATGTAAAATAAAAAGAAATTTTCATACCCCCAAATTACTAATATTATTGTCATCTGGCACAGTTCCCCACAGGCTTCTTTTCCAACAAGCCTCTGCCACACACCTCCCTCCCCCTCCCCCTGCCACACACACACACACACACACATACAAGGAATATAAAAATTAACTTGCATTAATTCAAGCATCAAACATTCACGAAGCCTTTATTTGTATCACCCCTAGGCACACAGCTGAAAACATAGATAATTTGAATTTTCTAAAATCCTATCAAGGATATTTATCATTTGTGAATCTTGTACAGCCCCCCCCCCCCACCAATCTATAATGTAGCTTTACTACGTCTATAAAGAAAAACAAACTATCTTTTTTAAAATTAATTTTTATGTGATAACTTTCACACATTTCTCCAGAAATCATATAGGCTTTCACCAGGTTTTGATGAGAAAATAAACAACCACCAAAGTCTGAAGGCTTGCAACAACAGTTAATTCCCACTCATGTCACAATTGGCAATTGCAAGTCAGCTCCAGGTCTTCTCCATATACCTTGTCTTCCAGCCTGAAAAAGCAGCCCCTGTCTGGGAAATGCTTTCCTCTGGTGCAGAGGAAAAGAGCAAGTGAGTTGGCAGAAACATACAGTGGCATTTCAAGCTTCTGCAAGGACACAGTGCACATCACGTTAGCTCATGTGTGATGACCAAAGCAAACCAAATGTTCCCTTCCCTATCCACAAAGGATTTGCTACAAGGCACAGGCAAAGGGCAGGAATACAAATCTTTTTTTTTTTTTAATCTTTTTTATTAATTTTTTTAAAGAGAGAAAGGGAGACGGATAGAGAAATAGAAACATCGATGAGAGAGAAACATCAATCAGTTGCCTCCTGCACATCTCCTATTGGGGATGTGCCCTCAACCAAGGTACATGGCCTTGACCAGAATCAAACCTGGGACCTTTCAGTCTGCAGGCTGACACTCTATCCACTGAGCCAAACCAGTTTGGGTGAAGATACAAATCTTTTTGCAAGTTTGAAACATAAATGCATATTGGGAATGCTAAAGTTATATACACAGTTTATTAGAAGGAAATATTTCACATTTTTAGCATTTTATATAGTTAAGTGTAGGGGTTTTTTTTTCCTCCTGATAAATATTTATTGAGCACCTCTTTTTTTCTAGACACTGTTCTGGATGTGTATTATGTATCAACAAGAAAAAAAATATCCAGCATTAGGCATAAACTTAGAATAAAATAATAAGCCAATCATGTAATAAGAAGCTGTTATTCTCTTTTTAAATCTGAATAAATATTTGCAGATAAATAGCATATTGAACATTGTCAAGGCATGCCCTCAAACATGGGTAGAAATATGCACTGCTATTGAGAAATCTGGTGTAAAAATGAAAGTTCAAGTAAGTACAGCATGTCAAGAACCAAATAACAAGCAATCAGCATCTGCTCTTTAATTACCCAAATATCCAAATGTTTGATTTTTGTGTTCCAAGTAGTATAAAACAAATCATTCTTGCTTAAGAAAGCATAGGTTAGAAATTCAAGTGAGCTAACAAGTTATTCTCATCTTCATAATAAAATAATGACATTTTAGAACTGGAGGAAACCGAGGAGATTATTTACGCATACCCTCTGTTCATTAGATATAATTGGTAAGACTTCTCATTACTGTCAAGTACAAATAGAGACATGCACATTTTTACTTATTATATAAGTCGCTTGTCCTAAATCTTATTAGGGTGCTAAGTTTCTTTTCATAAGTGAAAAACATCTGGAAATAATAAATAAAAAAAATAAGAGATTAATTTGTATGTTGAACTTTGGTCCTGGATTTAAAGTCACTCACTGCTGTTTCAGTTCACTTGCACATGCTGAGACATTGTTGCTCAAACCACATCCTGTTAGGACAGCTGGCTACTGAGAGGTGGAGTTTCTGCTACCCATTATAGCAGAATCAGCCCTCTCCAGGATTCTAAAGCACTTCTTAGTTCTACTCGTTTGCCCAGACTTCCCACTAGAATGTGTTTAGAGTCCTCTTTAGAGTCTACTGTCTGCTCTTGACAGAAGAACTCAAGAGTATTACTTCAATCCACAGATCCTGATAACATTTAACTTTGCTCCTATATTTTTTCCAGGAGGCATCTGAACTCCTCCAAGTTGCCCAAGTAACCAGTCCCATCCCCCAGTCATCAGATCTATTCAGCAGGCAGTCTACAAGGGCTCCCCTTTATTGAGTTTGAAATGTCCCATGTAGCTTTCACTCTGGACAAGCCAGCATGCTGACCCCTCCTCCACATTACTGAGTTGATTCAGCTAATTTTTAGCATAATGACAAAAAGCTGCTCCAAGGGTACTTGCCTTCTATAGAGAGCCAATTCCTGAGCACCAATTAAAGAGGAAACCCAGGCTTAGGAAGTTAGATGATGTGGATCAAGTTATTATCTCTGGAACTGAGGCTCTTGAGGATACTGCTGGAATAAGAATTTTCCAAGGCCCCCACGAGAAGATGAGGTATTGTAGAAAGCTTTCTTTCTGTGGAATTACACCCCTGAGTTTCCAGAGTGCCCTTTCCCTTCACACCCCCAAGGAGGAAGTGTAGCTTCAGCGTCAGCAGAGCTAGAATCAAAGTCAGTGTCCAGAGTTTTTACTCAGTGTTGGAGCAGTGTCCAGTCTAGCATCCCTTCCCCTATTAATCTGTGCTCCCAGTTGCAGTCCAACAGTCCACTGCATGTGTGGTCTGCGTGGCTACATGGCTATGGGGAGAACATGGGTGAATACAAGGAAGCAGGTGTACACCAAACAAAATAGAGAACCAAGAGAAAGAGCTCCTTTGTTTGGGGGAATTATGAATCCCCAAATTTTCATGGGCTTGCAATGGCCCTGCCAATGATCTTTGTTCCCAGGTCTGACTGATAGACACCTTTCCTAGACACCCCAACGTCACTGCACATGCATCTATCTCCCCTTTATTGGATCCTTTCCCCCATTAATTTGTAGGGAATGGGCCAATGGTTCCCTGTGGAGAGTGAAATTGCAGTTTCCTGGTGAAGCTGCACAAATGATATGCCTGTAATGTCTAGCCTTCCCTCTGCTCCTTTTCTATTATTAATAACTAGTTAATTACAATGGCATTAAAATAATGGATAAAAGGCAACACCTAATTCAGTGTTCTTTCCATTATACTGCACTGTCTTTCTTATTTGACTAAAAGGTCCACCTTCTTATAACTATGTCTGTATTCCTGAGGCTCTCCCACATAGTTTGGGACCAGGCAAAGTCAGTCCATGGGGTTCTCCCAGGCTGCCTCATAAAGAATCACCACCCTCTCAACACTGCTGGCACACACTCGGGCCACACTAATAGCCTGGCTTGACTCACTACACAGATGCCATCAGCTATGTTGCCTCTAACAATTTATTTACTTTGTTCAGGGTCTGGCGGGTTGTCCGCTGGGAAAAAAAAATCATTCCTCTACCTAATTCTCTGCCTTCTGAGAAGTCTCTGTTTAATGTGAAGATCTTTACTCAATATAGGATATTTCCTGCATATGCCATCCATCCATAAGATGGTTTGTAAGAATCATGGCATGACCTATTTTTCTGTTTTTCTTTTTTTTTTTTAATTTCCTTATTGATTAAGGTATTACATATGTGTCCTTATATGCTTTTCTATTAATAGCAGTGTCTGCAAATGCAAGCAGATTGTTTGTACTCTCACATTGATGGGGAGCATAAGACATTTTTGAGGGGCTAGAAATCTGAATTTGTTCCAGTAACCTGCCTTCTACTGCATACTCTTGCTAGCCGATAATAAACTCCGTTTGTGAAAGAATGTAGGAGACTAGCAGCCAGATGCACATTCATGATAGCCTATACTGAAGTCACTGCCCCTTCCTTAATTATCTGGTCTTGCAAGAGCTATATACCTAAATACTTCCAATTTACAAGGTCCATAAACCAATGATGTAACAGCTTAACTAGAGGGAGGTGGGTGGTGCTATCCAGGATATACAGTAGATACAGTCTACTAGTAAATAGCCATTCTAACTGACTCGAGGGGGGCTGTGAGAGTCCACTATGGAAGCTTGGTATTAGGAAACAAAGAAACTCAGAAATATGCAAGGAGAAAATCTCATTGTCTCTGTTGTTCAGGACCTGGGTCTTTGAATCCCCTGAACCAGCCGTGCTGCTTTGAATAAAGGCTTTCCTGAACCCCCTGAGTGTTCAGCTGTCTTCTTCCATGCCAATTCTGTAACAACATACTCTCTTTACTACTAAGTGGGACTAAATCATGGGGGAATTTTTTTAGTTTGCTTCTAATTATTTTCTATGTTTACATATTAACTCACCTCAGAGAACTGCAACCATGAATTGTATGTTCTAGACCAAATCAGAAAGATATTTATTTATTTATTTATTTATTAACTATATTTTTATTGATTTCAGAGAGGAAGGGAGAGGGAAAGAGAGAGATAAAAACATCAATGATGAGAATCATTGATTGGCTGCCTCCAGCACGCCCCACACCAGGGATCGAGCCTGCAGCCTGGGTATGCCCTGACTAGAAATCAAACCATGACCTTCTGGATCACAAGTCCATGCTCAGCCACTGAGCTATGCCAGCTGGGCAGCAAGATATTTAAATTATCATAATAATATCACTTATATTCAAAATTCAAAAACAAATTTTAATAAAATCAATGATGTCTATATAGTAAAGAAAAACTATGGTAATTTTGTACTTTTCATGCATACATTTTATAGAGCAAAAATAATTAGATTTTATATAGAAGCACATTTCTGAAAAATGTAAGAAAAGGAACAGAAATTAATAACATGAAGTTGACATTGAATGTTTAAATATATTTAATATATTATATTTTTTTAAAAAAGGTTAATATATTTTATTGATTTTTTACAAAGAGGAAGGGAGAGGAGAGAGATAGAGAGCTAGAAACATCAATGAGAGAGAGACATCTACCAGCTGCCTCCTGCACACCCCACACTGGAGACCAATGTGCATGCCCTTGACCAGAATCAAACCTGGGACCTTTCAGTCCGCGCCAACGCTCTATCCACTGAGCCAAACCGGTTTCGGCAAAATATATTTAATATATTCTTAAGATGTGTCTGAGAAATGTATTAATCTTTCTTCTAAATGAGTGTTTTGAAGCAGCTAAACACTCCAAAATTCAGTTAGGACATTGTTTGGGGTGATTTATCCTGTTTTCCCTGACACACTGTTTTGGACTAAGAAATTGACTTCCAGACAGGATCAAACATGTAAACTTAACTGCATATTCAAGTTTAGTTCTTGTAAAGATAGCCAATTTAGATAAAATAAGTCATATGAACCAAACCTTCTCTTAAAATTCAACTTTTGCCGAAACCGGTTTGGCTCAGCGGTAGAGCGTCGGTCTGAAAGGTCCCGGGTTCGATTCCGGTCAGGGGCATGTACATTGGTTGCGGGCGCGTCCCCGGTAGGGGGTGTGCAGGAGGCAGCTGGTCGATGTTGCTTTCTCCCCTTGACGTTTCTAGCTCTCTATCTCTCTCCTTTCCTCTCTGTAAGAAAAATAAATAAAATATTTTTTTTAAATATATTTTATTGATTTCTTACAGAGAGGAAGGGAGAGAGATAAAGAGCCAGAAACGTCGATGAGAGAGAAACATCGACCAGCTGCCTCCTGCACACCCCCTACCGGGGACGCGCCCGCAACCAATGTACATGCCCCTGACCGGAATCGAACCCGGGACCTTTCAGTCCGCAGACCGACGCTCTACCGCTGAGCCAAACCGGTTTCGGCTAAATAAAATATATTTTTAAAAAATTCAACTTTAATTCATGTTTCCTGTCTTTGTTTTGAAAAATGAATAAAAAATGAAGCCTGTATACTAGTTGACTCTCAATCCTGTCTCCATTTTACCCCCTGACAACTTGTTTTGTCTTTTTCTGCCCTACCTCTACTTTTAATTTTTACTAACAGGTTATATTGTATGTATCTTTTTAAACCTCCTTTAAGATGTCCTAGAATAAGGCAGAGTATCAATGTAAGTATACTACATAATAAATAAAATAGTAGCATGTTTATTCCTTTCCTGTAATAATTAAGAATAGTTCTGGGCAAATGCCAACAGAATTTTCTTACCAACCTTGTTGCTCTCCATCACTATCATAGTGTTCCATGAAGCCATCTATGTTCCCTGACCTTGCAGGTGGGTGATCTATTTGGAAAAATTAACAACACAGATGGTGGAGCAATTAAGTTCTTTTCAATGTTCAAGAGATCCAGCCAAATACTTAATTAGATGTGGAAAGAAGAAAAAGAACAGCAACAAGTATGGGCCTCAATGTTTATCTTAGGAGAAAATACGATAAATATAGGCTTTTTAAATCCCTCCTCCAGAAAATCGTACTCATTTTTCCCCCCCTACTCCTATCTTCCAAAGAAGGGGAAAACTAGAAGAATAATTTATCTCATTTCTTTATCATTTGTTGAAAAATTCTCCTAAAATACCTTTAGAGTGATAACTAAGGCATTTATTGAAACTACTTGTTAAGTCAAAGGTAGAATGGATGCGATGAGGAAAATAAGACACTGGGCCCCCATCCCAATACTTGGGGCTTTTTGCAAAGCCCGCAAATGGTCCGGAAGTCTGATTGATATATATATTGATATATATGACAAAGAAACCAAAGGGTATAAAGAGAAAGCTTCCTCCATATTGGTTTGCTCAAGATTCACAGAACTGACCCACTGAATCACTGTACTAGTACATGTGAAACATCCTGTGTGTTTTTCAGTCGCTTGGTAAATTCTGTAACAGATGTGTCATTATGAATATTCTAAATATCAAGTGTCAAATCTGATTAAGTAATTATCATTTAACATTTGCCTTTCCTCAATTTCTTATAAATTATAATATCCATTTATAGCTTTCAAGTAATTTTTAAGAGAAAAGACATTAGTTTAAACACGTTTAAATCTAGATTAAGCACAATTGTACACACATTGCAATCTCCAAAAAATTAAAATTCAGAAAAATGAGCAACTTGGAATTGAGAAATTATATAACTACTAATTCAAATGTAATTAATTTAAGTGATTATTGTAAGTTTTAAAACTATAGCCTATTCCAACTTTTAGGTTTTGTTTTTTTTAAAATATATTTTATTGATTTTATACAGAGAGGAAGGGAGAGAGATAGAGAGTTAGAAACATCGATGAGAGAGAGTCATCGATCAGCTGCCTCTTGCACACCCCCCACCGGGGATATGCCCGCAACCAAGGTAAGTGCCCTTGACCGGAATCGAACCCGGGACCCTTCAGTCCCCAAGCCGACGCTCTATCCATTGAGCCAAACTGGTCCCGACCCAACTTTTAGGTATTATGCTGTTTATTCAACAATTCTTTTTTTCAAAACTGGCAGAACAAAAAAACATCAAATTGTTTAGGTGACCATTGTATGGAGAATTTCAAAACTGCAATGCTTTTGTATCAATAAATACATTTTTACTTAAATTAAGATATAGAGCTGACAATGCTTAAAATTTCCCCTGTAGTTATTCCAAACCCACAGTTTAAGTAATTATTGGTGCCAGTAAATGAAGACTAACTTTACAAGTGAAATTTCAGATTATGAATATTTTTTCTTTAGTACATAAGGACACTTGCTGGAACTATGAGTCAGAACTCAACACCCATCTGCAAAATGAAACAGTATCCTGTTCTTAAGTTTTGATATGAAAAATAATGCCAACTGCAAAAGCATTTTTGTTTTCTGTAAGTAATATTGATATATTTTTTACTAGAAAGAAAAAAATCATATTAAATTATTTCTCCAATTAAATCTACAGGTAAAATTGTGTCCTATAGATAATCTTTGTGCTGCTAATGCTAACCAAATGAAATCTCAGAGTCCAGCTTTAGAATGCAACTTTAAGGGGATTTAGAAAATTATTATCAAAGGGGGTTTAGAAAAAAAACGAAGAAGCTCTTTCATTCCTATACTCACAGAGGAAAAGAGATCATTCTTTGTCATAAACTATTCCAAAGAATGTTAACTTGATAAAATAACATATTGTAAATTTTTACGAGAACAATCTGGTTTTCCTATGAAATATATGGACTTAAGTAAATAATCACAAATTTTTATCAATTTCTTTTTTGTCTGTTACTATAAATTGTTTTTAGAAGTAGTTTGTTTTTGTTTGAGGGCTCTTATTAAGACTGAAGATTTTAGAAATTGTTCATTCTGTTACAATAATTTTTAAAAATAATCTGTACTTCTGAGTTGTGCTGTTTTCAAAAAAAGAGTAATATACTAGGAAGGAAAATCAGTAAATATAAATTACAATTTTTAATAGAACAATACACAAAGTTTAGTGGGGTTATTAATTAATATTGTTGTAAAGTATTGTAGTTTGTTATTTTAGTTTAGAACCATGGGAGTTTTAATTTCCTACAAGGACATAGTATAAAAAAATAGAACCAAGATTCTTCTTCTAAGAACTTGCCCTATTTTATTTTTTAAAAAAGGGTTCAACTTTCATGTTTACCTATTATGAATGGCTCTTTGGATTGGAATATGTCAAAATACAAGGGTGAAATCCTATTTACTGATATGCTTCAAGGATGCTGCTTTGATTGGTGACAGAGAACATTTCCCTCTAGAGATGTTGAAAATGCCAAATAGTTGTTTTTCCAGTTTCCCTTGCCACTAAAACATGAATATACAACACAGTTTTGACCAATACGACTTATTTTGATCAAGAAGATTTATTATTTTGTGCTTTCAACCCAAACATTTTCAACCAATTCAGAAAAGAAAAGAAAAAAAGGTATTAGGTAGTAAGGGAGGATGGGTAGAAGCAAAAATAAAAGAGTTTACTTAGGAAAGCCAGTTTCTTATTTTTTTTAATATTCTGATACAGCTTTATTTTGAAAAATAACTTCTGTAGAACTCTACTTTTATAGATTAACCTCTTCACACAAGCTCTTGTTTTGGAATAGAGCCAACCTCCTTAACATTATCACTATAGCAAAATTCTCTTTGAAAATCACAATATCTGATTTATAGTCCATGTGACAAAGGGGAAGTGAATTGTTAGCACATGTTTTCCTTTAATCCAACTCAGACTTTTCAGGTAGTTTGAGCATTTGACACAGGGTTCTTTTGTTTTCTCTTGTTTCCTAAGGACCAGACATCATGCAATTTCACCAATTTTTTTTTTCAGATAAAAAGATGACTTGTTTGATTAGAGGATCCAAGATGGCTGCTCGGGTATACACCTAGCCGCAGCAGCTCACAACAATTTCAAGGGAATACAACTAAAATGTAGAGTGGACATTGCCCAGAGCTACAGGTAGTCGACTGACTGAAAACTCTACAATAGGAAGGAGGGAGAAAACCAGAAGGAAAATCAGAGGAGCTGAAAAAAAGCCTAAGGTACGGAGACATGCTGCGCGCTCGCACGCACGCGCGCGCGGAGAGGTCGCAGCCGGAGAGGAGGAGAGGGCTGGGTGCTGCCTGGCGTTCCCTAGCAGGAAGGAAATAGAACCCCCAGCCTGGGCTGAACCCCCGAACCGGCAGCGCTGAGCCCCAAGTTATGTGCCAGACCCTGGGGACCCAGGCTCCGGCAGGGGGAGACAATCCCAGGGGACGGCGAAATGCGGGGCCCCCAGAGTCGCGCGCACATGGCGCGCAGAGGACTGAATGTTGACTCTGATGCTGGATTACCCTAGCCGGAAGAAACAAAGCCTCCGGCGGCAGCTCTGAGCCTCAGTCCAGACTGCCCCGAACTCCAGGTCTGGGCCAGTCCCTGGGGACCCAGGCTCGGGCAGGGGGAGACGGAGCTGTGAGGTGGAGTCCTGGGAGCGCGGCGAAAGGCCGAGCCCCCGGAGTCGCGCACACTGTGCGCAGAGGACAGTCTGTTGACTCTGATCCTGGACTCCCCTAGTGGGAGGGAGAAAGAAAGCTCCAGACTGGAGGAACGCCACGAGGAGCAGGAGCCCCTGCCGGACACCGGCCAGCCGGGCGCCAGCAAGGAGCCGGGCGACGGGGCCCCCAGTGGGGGGGGTGCCCCTGAGCCTTCGACTGCTGAGCGCTGGCAACGGAGCCAAGGACGGGGGCTGCTTCCCGGGCGGCGCCGACCCCGGCAACAGGCTGGAGCAGCGCGGGAGCCCACGGAGAACAAAGGGGTGCCACAGGCCAACCTGCTGAGCTCCCAGGACAAGGAGGAAGAAACCAAAGAAGTTCTCAATGTGAAGAAATCAAGTGAGAGCAAATGATAGTAAAATTACTTAAGAATACAAAGAAGATCTTGAAAAATCAAAGACTAAGTCAGAACTCAACGCACCAGCCAACATTGCAACATAAATGCGTTTTTTTTTTTTTTTTAAAAAAGAAAAAAAAAGGAGAAAAAAGGGACAGAATGTTGGAACAGCGGCGACCAGGCCTAGAGTGGCCAGGCACAAGGCAGTGGCAGCTGGGCCCGGAGCAGCAGTGGCCAGGCCCCAGAGCAGCAGCAGCCAGAACAAGAGCATCAACGGCCAGCACTGGAGCAGCCAGACCTGGGGCAGTGGCAGCCAGGCCTGAGGCAGAGGTGGCCAAGCCCAGGGAAGCCAGTCCAGGAACACCCAGACACGGAGTGGCTGGGCCCGGAGAAGCCCGGTCCAGAGCAGCCGGGTTGGGAGCAGCCAGGCCCAGAACAGCAGTAGCCAAGCACGGAGCATCCAGGCTGGGAGCGGCCAGGCTCGGAGCAGCCGGGTCGGGTGCGGCCAGGCCCGGAGCAGCGGCGGCCAGGCTGGGAGCGGCCAGGCCCGGAGCAGCTGGGTCTGGTGTGGCCAGGCCTGGAGCAGCGGCTGCCAGGCTAGGAGCAGCCAGGCCCGGAGCAGCAGCTGCCAGGCTGGGAGCGGCCAGGCCCAGAGCAGCCGGGTCTGGTGCGGCCAGGCCAGGAGCAGTGGCTGCCAGGCTGGGAGCGGCCAGGCCCGGAGCAGTGGCTGCCAGGCTGGGAGTGGCCAGGCCCGGAGAAGCGGCTGCCAGGCTGGGAGCGGCCAGGCCCGGAGCAGCCGGGTCTGGTGCGGCCAGGCCAGAAGCAGCGGCTGCCAGGCTGGGAGCGGCCAGGCCCGGAGCAGCGGCTGCCAGGCTGGGAGCGGCCAGGCCCGGAGCAGCGGCTGACAGTCTGGGAGTGGCCAGGCCCGGAGCGGCCGGGACCAGAGCAATCGGTCCCAGAGCAGCCGGGTCGGGTGCGGCCAGGCCTGTAGCAGCAACAGCCAAGTCCAGAGCAACTAGGTCGGGAGCGGCAGTGACCAGACCCGGAGCAGCTGGTTGTGGAACGAACCAGAGCAACAGAGGCCAGGCCCGGAGCAGCCAGGCCCGAAACAGCTTGCTCCTCGCCTGTACCTGCCCACGGCTGCCTCTCAGACATGGCTGGAAACTTTTGCGGGAACTTGAGGGTCTGCTGAATCAAGTGATGAAGGCTTAGATCTGGATGTGTTGAGTTAGTATAGCGCTGGGGTGTTGATCTGTGAGTGCCTTGGGTGGGGCCTGGATGAGGCTGGTTGACCTATTTGAAAATGTCTTCTGTGTGAAGTGTATCATTGGGCATGTGGAGGTATTATTGATATGAGAAAATGCTAAGTAACAGATTTACTATCTGAAAAGGGATTTACTATCGGGGAAAGGGAGGGAGGAAGAGACTGAACATAAACTGTGCACCTATGGATGAGGACAATGGGGGATGGGGAGGGGGCAGAGGGTGGGGTGGGAACCTGGTGGAGGGAGGAAGAAATGAGGAACCTTTGTAATAATATGAACAATAAAGATTGATTTAAAAAAAAAAAAAAAAAAAAGATGACTTGTTTGAGAATATAACCTTTTAAACATTTACTCATTCACATACTCATACACTCATTCGTCTATTGTTCTCTTTTTAATTTCTTAGTGTGTAGTGAGCAAGCATGTGATTCATAGGAAAACTGAAGAGTAATAATAGTTGCCAAAGAAATAGTATCTTAATATTACAGAAATATAAGGGCACGCTGACCTGCAGTAGAAATTCTGAATAACTTCCCTGAGACACTGCAGCTGTGCAACTTCAGTGCCAGGGTCCCTCAGAGTGCATCAGAGCTCTGCACTGGCAAAGGTATCTCCATAGATGCACATTTCCAACAGGCAGGCCTCCTGAGCTCATCTATCCACAGCGTGCTCAGGGGAGCAGCTGTAAGGCTTGGCTGGGTGTGATTCTGCACAGACAAGGGAGCGCTACCCCGGAGTAGAAATTCTGAATAACTTCCCACGGACACCCCAGCTGTGCAACTTCAGTTCCAGGGCTCCTCAGAGTGTGTCAGAGCTCTGTGACAGCAAATGCACATCCACAGATGCAAATTTGCAACAGGCAGCACCCTGAGCCCATCTTCCCACAGGGCGCTCATGGGAGCCACTGTGAGCTCTCCCTGGGCGTGATCTTGGACAAACAGGGGCACACTACCCCCTGGCAGTAGAAATTCTGAATTCACTTATCCTAGATACCTGCCCACAGGCACCTCAATTATACGTTGTCAGGGTCCTTCAGATTGCTTTAGTATGCCTCTGCAGGCAAACATACTGCAGGTGCCCCTGTGAGCTGCCACTGGGAATGAGCACCTATTTACCACAGGTGCAGCAGCAAAAGCTGAGTCTGCCCACCCCACAACTATAGAATTCTGGACACCATAGTCACACCCTTCCAGAGTGCAGGCCCCCTGAGCACCATCACCCCAACAGATGGTTTCTGGGTGCCATTGAGAGTCCCCACTGGGCATATGTGATTTCAACTAAGGGTGCAAAACAGCAAAAATTGGGCCGAAACCGGTTTGGCTCAGTGCTAGAGTGTCAGTCTGTGGACTGAAGGGTCCCAGGTTCGATTCCAGTCAAGGGCACATACCTTGGTTGCGGGCACATCCCCAGTGGGGGATGTGCAAGAAGCAGCTGGTCGATGTTTCTCTCTCATCCCCCACGTTTCTAGCTCTCTATCTCTCTACCTTCCTCTCTGTAAAAAATCAATAAAATATATTTAAAAAAAAAAAAAGACAGCAAAAATTGGGACACTCCCCTCCACAGTTGCTGACTTCTAGACACCATAGTTGTGCCTCTCAAGCTCGCAGGCCTACATCAAGAGAACCCAAACAGCCCAAGTACGTATTCTACTATAATAGATTACCAAGCCCAGGAGAACTGAGAGATTATATCAGTAACACCATCCCCAAAAGAACCTGGGAAGCAAAGCAATTGGATCTACAATTAAAACATTACAGGAAGACATGGGAAGACAAAAAAGAAAGCAATCCCCAAAGGAAAGAAAAAGAGGAATCACCAGAAAGGGAGGAATGAAATTGAGGCTAGCAGCTTAACAGAGAAAGAATTCAGAGTAATGGTTATAAGGATGTTTAAATGGCTGGATGACAAATACTTCCCATGGACAACTCAATGAGAATTATAAGGAGCTAAATGAGAATGTTGCCAACATGAAAAAGAACTAAGAAGAGATGAAGAATGCCATAGATGCAATAAAGAACACAATGGAAGGCTTAAACAGTAGACTAGAAGAGGCTGAGGACTACATCAGCGAATTTGAAGACAAGGTAGGAAAAAACACACAAACACAGCAGCAACTAGAAAGAAGACTTAAAAAGCAAGAGGAGAGCCTAAGGGAGCTTTGGGACAACATAAAATGAAACAATATTTGCATAATAGGGGTATCAGAAGTAGAGAAAGAGAAGCAAAGAATAGAAAACCTGTTTGAAGAAATAATGACAAAACTTCCCTGATATTGGTGAGAAAAAAACCATGCAAGTCCAAGAAGCACAGAGTCCCAAACAAGATGAACCCTAAAAGACCAGAACCAAGACACATCATAATTAAATTGGAAAACACCAATGACAAAGTAAGAATCTTAAAGGCTGTCAGAGAGAGACAGAAAGTTACCTACAAGGGTTCTCCTATTAGAATATCAGTGGATTTCTCAATGGAAACATTCCAGGCCAGAAGGAAATGGAATAAAATTTACAAAGTGATGCAAAGCAAGGGACTGAGCCCAAGAATACCATACCCAGCAAGGCTATCATTCAAAATTAAAGGTGTAATCAGGAACTTCATGGACAAAAAAGAATTAAGAGAGTCTATCACTACCAAGCCAGCAATGCAAGAAATGCTAAAGGGACTGCTGTAAAAAGAAGAGAGAGAAAGGCAAGAAGAAACACAAACATTAAAAAAAAAAATATGACAACAAACATGTTCTTGTCAAAAATAACATTAAACATAAATGGATTAAATGCACCAATCAAAAGACATAGCGTGGCTGAATGGATAAGAAAACATGACCTATATATTTGCTGTCTGCAAGAGACCCACCTCAGAACAAATGATTCACACAGATTGAGAGTGAAGGGATGGAAAAACATTTTTCAGGCAAATGGAAATGAGAAAAAAGATGGGGTTGCAATACTTATATCTGATAAAGTAGACATCAAAGTAAAGGTCATAACAAGAGATAAGGAAGGCCACTACATAACACTAAAGGGAGCAATTCAACAAGAAGATATAACTCTGGCAAACATATATGCACTTGATACAGGAGCACCCAAATACATAAAACAATTTCTGGAAGATATCAAGGGAGATATTGATAGCAATACAGTCATAGTAGGGGACTTTAATACCCCACTGACACCATTGGATAAACTAAACAAAAAATCAGCAAAGAAACAGCAATCCTAAATGATACACTAGATCAGATGGACTTAATTGACATCTTAGAACATTCTACCCAAAGCTACAGAATATACATTCTTTTACAGTGCACACAGAACATTTTCAAGGATAGACCACATATTAGGACATAGGCAAAGTCTCTTCAAATTCAATAAGATAGAAATCATATCAAGCATCTTCTTAGATCACAATGGCATAAAACTGGAAGGCTCATATGAAAACGTGCTCAAAGTGACTAATTATTGGAGAGATACAAATCAAAATGACAATGTGGTACCATTTCACATCTGTCAGAATGGCTATCATCAACAAATGACAAGTGCTGGCGAAGATGCCATGCACTGCTGGTGGCCAATGCAGATTGGTGCAGCCACTGTGGAGAACAGTATGAAATTTCCTCAAAAAACTAAAAATGGAACTCCCATTTGACCCAGTAATCCCACTCCTAGGAATATATCCTGAGGAACTAGAAACACCAATCAGAATGGATATATGCACTCCTATGGTCATAGCAGCACAATTTACAATAGCTAAAATTTGGAAACAGCCTAGGTGCCCATCAGCAGATGACTAGATCAGAAAACTATGGTACATTTACACAGTGGAATACTATGCTGCTATAAAAAAGAAGGAATTCTTACCATTTGCAGCAGCCTGGATGGATTATGCTAAGTGAAATAAGCCAGTTAGAGAAAGATAAATATCACATAATCTCACTCATTCGTGGATAATAAAGTACATTATAAACTGATGAACAAATGAGATACAGAGGCAGGAAAGCATCAAACAGACTGTCAATGGCAGCGGGAAGGTTGGGGAGATAAGAGATCAACCCAAGGACTTGTATGTATGCATATAAGCATAACCAATGGATGAAAAACTCTGGGAAGTGAGGGCATTTATGGGAGTGGGGTGGGAGATGGGGGGGCAATGGGAAAATATGTACACATTTAATACCTTCATCAATAAAAAATTTAAAAATGGAAAAAATTAGAAACAAGCTAAATGTCATATGATAAGATCTGATTAAATTATGATACATGGATAAATTTAAAAGCAAAAGAATAGTTATCACAAAAGTTAGCAATGATTCACTTGGGAAACTTCTAAGTTACTATCAATGTTTTTTTAAAACATATTTTTATTAATTTCAGAGAGAAAGGGAGAGGGGGAGAGAGAGAGAGGTAGAAACATCAATGATAAGAGAGAATCATTGATTGTCAATGTTTAATTTTTTCATCTGAATGGTGGTTACATTAACATTATTTAAATTGGGCATGCAATGTAAGAATTAAGTAATATTGTCAATATTTAGTTAAGTGAGAATATAGTCATGATATAATATATGTAGGATACAAAAAAATATATTCTGTGGTCCCAATCTCTTGTTCAAAGGACACCTTCTCAGTGAGAATTTCCCTGATAACTATTTAACGTTGCAACTCTGACACTTTCTATTCCTCACCATACTCCTCCCCTTCCTCCCTCCTCCAGAAAATTTATCAACATCCTTCAAAGTTATTGTTTACTTATTTTTTTTAATTGTCTGTTGCTCATTCATAGAAGACAAACTCCATGAGCTCAAGTTCTTGTATGTCTGAAATGTCTTGTAGATCTGTTTTGATTTTAGCAATATCAGAAGCATCTAGAAGTGTCTGGTGTTTGTTAGATGTTAAATACTTTTTGAATGAAATGTAGATCACTCAGGTGACAAAAGACATGTCAGTGCAAGATCACCAAGTGGCAGCGTCTGTCTGTGTTTTCTCTGGACTGCTGAGTTTTCCTCAGTCTTCTATTTGGAGGTAAATATAGGCCAAAAGATTGGCTTTCCGGGAACATAGTATGGAAGGAACTAGGAGGCCCACTGGTTAGTGTGCGAGGTTCACTTCATCTTCCAGGCTCAGCTGCAACGCCTCTTTGAGCATGCTTTCCAAATCTGGATTACTTAGGGTTCATTTCTCAAGCAAGGAAACCCTCGTCTCCCTAAGAGTAAAACAATAGCCCCATTGTTCTTGTTTTGAAGAGCTGTAAATAATTCTTAAATGCAATTCAATTATTCCTTTCTCTGGAATTTACCTGAAGACTTCAGAGTGAATATAATGAATTCAGGACCACATGTGACTGAGGTTTTCCATCATACAAGACTGTGTTATTTCAGTGATGCCTTTTTCAAATGGTGCCAGAGGGTTTGAGGCCCTGATAACATGTACTGGCAGCACTCGTTCCATTATCTCATCAATTTCCAGTATCAAACAAACAGCATCTCCGTGCCAGCCATTTCCTTAAAGATCAATAGGTCTCAAAGTGGCTTGTGGACTACTGGCATCAGAATCACCTGGGAAGCCTGTTTAAATGCAGATTCCTGTCCCCCCTTCCGCCCTTTCTTTCTGAATCAGAATATTATTTTATAGGGTCTCAGTGATTCTTTTGCATATTGACAACCATCATTGACAATTTAGTCAGGCTGCCAACCATGTATTTAGTTACTTAGAATTTTAAACTGATCCTTAAATATATGGTCTTTTGGGGTATATGACAGACAAGGAAAAGAACTACAAGAACTCATTACTTCTTATAAAAAAAAAATCTACTTTTAAAGAGGTCTTTGATAGTCAGGGTATTGCTTCTGGGGAGACCATTTTTGCAACCATGGGTACTGATTCTACATCAATGAGATAAATATAGTAAATTGTGCTTTCTCACCTCGATTGGAGAGAGAGAGAGAGAGAGAGAGAGAGAGAGAGAGAGAGAGAGAGAGAGAGAAGCATGACCACCTAGGGTGAGCATCCATAGTTTCACTGGAAGACTTGAAACAAAGGCTAAATTTTTAGAAAGTGAACTTGATGAAAAGGAGTCTTTATTGGTCTTGTTATTCTAACAATTCTCCAGATTGGTGAACACCTATAATCATGTCTTCATTTTGTGTGCCTTTTTTTTTTCTACTCTTATTCCCTTAGTGTCAGAAAGGTGGAGTAATGAATGGAGAATAAAGGCTCTATTTCCATCAATGTAGCATGAGATATTGTTTCAAATCAGGATGAAAGAAAGGTAGTAGTCTCACTGTCAGCGAGTCTACATGGGTCTAATATAATACCGAAAATCTATTCAGGGAAAAGAATGTATAATATACTTAGGAAAAGCTGTTACATGAAAAGCAATGTGCTTTGGGAGCTGCATTTTATAGATCATTTGGAGGGGAGCTAGATTTCTGGCACTCAACTCACAAAAGTCCTTAAGAGGACAGCAGAACATTGAATGGCATTTCTGTAATATCATCCTCTGTTGTCCTTAGCCTACATGTCCTATTATCCAAGCTCATTACAATGGAGTATTTCAGCTTTGAGCTCCCAGCATAATTGAAACTGAAGTAATAGGATCTTTAAAACCAACAGAATTTATCCAGCCAGACTATTGGACAGGATACTGTTAATGGACGCTGATAATGATAGCAAACCTAAGCACACTTCCTCCCGGAATCTGACTCTTCTTCAGGCTAAGTGCTAGCATACGTATTATTGGAGAACTTTCATTTGCTGTTATTTTATCAGGCAAAGTTTGTTTTGAATTTTTGGGAAAAGCAACCACCATCCATTTCCATGTTAAACTTTAATAAAGGAAACAATGTTGATAATTCTCAGGACTGACTATGTGGGTAGTGCAATGTTATCAAAGTAAGTGATTACAGAAACAGTCAATCCAGATCTGGTCATGGACAAAACTGTGGAGCAGATTAATTTAAATTCCTTATTACTTTGAAAGTAGAGAGTAGTGTTTGATATGTGAAAAAGGATTTACATGAAAAGAGTTTAAATAAATGGTGTGCTAGTAAAGAGGTTTTTCTATGCAGCATTTAAGTGACATTCATCAAGGAGGCTGGCTACAACAAGCATTTCCTATAGTCTCCAAACTCCAGATCAGAATTCACATGACAACATTGTAGTGATATGTATGTGCTTTTCTGTGGAAAAGTCAGATCTGATTTATTCAGGCAACCTCTTCTTTCTACCCTAGTTAACAATATGTTGGTGCAATGTGTATTCTAGTGGTACCACTGAGCCAGTAACAGACATGCTCTCATACATCTTCCACCACCAGGGGAAAAATGAACAACCCCCCAAGTGGAAAGAGTCTTGGATTGGGAATAAGGAAAACTGACATGTGGCATCTCCTCTTCTACCATCACACTGCACATTTGTTCACACATCTATGAATTAAGGAGATGGACAGAAATATCTTGAAGCTTCCTTGTATTTCGACATGCTTCAACACAATGAAATGAAGTGTAAGGATTTCTAAATTTTATTAGCAAGCTACCCATAAATACATTAGTTATGTATCAATGTGTAACACATTACCTTCAAAAATTAGTGGTCTAAAACAGCAATAAGCATTTATCATGTTACACAGTTGATACAGAAATACAGGTGTGGCTTAATAGGGTGGCTCTGGTTCAGAAACTTTTATGAGGTTGCAGCCCATATGTCAGCACAGTTGCTATCACGTGATAGTCTGGCTAGGGCTAGAAGATCTGCTTTCAAGGTGTTTTACTGGCACATCTAGCAAGGTAGTGCTGGTTGCTGGAAGAGGCCCTCAGGTCCTTGGCATGTGAAATACTCCATAGGACTGCTTGAGTATCTTCTCAGCAGGGCAGTTGACTTCCTGAGGAGCGAATGACCCAAGAAGGAACAAATCAAAATGTTCAGAGTCTTTTATGACATAGCCTAGATATACAGGCCAACCCTATTTAATATGAGAGGGGACTATACAAGGACATGAATACAAAGAGGTAAGAACTATTGAGGGCCATTTGAAGGCTGGTGATCACAATACATGAGTTAGTAACAAAAAGGAAATGGTTATTATTATATAAACTATTCAAAAACTGTCCTATTTAACCTTATTTTTTAAAGTTATAAATGACATAGCTATATATTTAATTTACCTGAATATTGTGATGCCCCAATGCATTGACTAAAATTGAAAATGATCATATATATATATATATATATATATATATATATATATATATATATATGCCTAAGTGATCATTCAACTCTTCGACCATTCAACGGGTAGCTATGATGTGCCCTGACAACCAGGGGGCAGATGCTTAACACACAGGCATGGAAACATGGAAAAGACTGATGAATCTCAGAGGGAAGTGGGGAGGGTGGGAAGAGATTAAACAAAGATCTTATATGCATACTAGAGGCCCAGTGCACAAATGGGTCCCTCAGTCTGGCCTGTGGGGATCAGGCCAAAACCGCAGTCCAAAATCTCCTGAGGGGTTCCAGATTGCAAAAGGGTGCAGGCCAGCTGAGGGACCCCCCTGGTACAGGAATATGTGTACTAGGCCTCTAGTTTGTTAATAATATACTACATAAACTTTTCCTTTAAATCTAACTTGGTATCAGCATCCTTGGGGACATCCTACCTAATAAAAGAGAAACATGCAAATTGACCGTACCTTTGCTACACCCACAAGCCACACCCACCAGCCAATCAGATTGAGTATGCAAATTAACCCACCCAAGATGCGGTTGATTTGCATATCCAGGCCAGAGCCAAGACTGAAGACAGCATAGAAAGAAGCCAAGTGCTACAGAAGGGAGCAAGGCTGCGGAGAAACAAGCAAGTGGGGTGGGGGAGAAGAGAGAGAAGCAGGCAGGGCAGGGAGAAGGGAGGGAAGCAGGAGGGGCAGGAACCGCAGCAGGAAGCCCTATTGCAGGAATCTTCCTGCAATGGACCACTAGTCTCTAAATAAAAATAATAATACCGGTAGGTATTCCTTTTCTCCCAACACACACTCACACAATTTCCTGGCAGCTCAATAGCAAGTAACTCTGGGAGGTAACTGGTAGGAAGAAATGAACTCTCACTGGCTATTAAAACTAGAAAATTCACAATCAATTCATAACATCTTCCCTTTAAAGGATTACAGTACAACAGCCAACATGTATACCTATTGCTACTAGGTTTTTCATGACAGTTCTAATTTTTAAAGTTGTGTCTCACTGTCCAGATGTAGGTCAAAAACCATAAATTTGATTGTCAGACAGGCCTACATTCAAATTGCTACACTATCTTTAATTAAATAATCTTGGAACTTTGGAAAAATCACTTAACCTCAATGAATCAATTCCCCCCGTGTATTAAACAGCACTACAATTTTTGCCATAAACATCTCTGAGCCTTAATTTGAGGGTTATATTAAGATAAGTGTCAAAAGCTCCCTGAACTGTAGAGCCTGGTTGGGAAACATTTCAGTTTACTCCCTAAACTGCCAATAGCTGCAGAAGTCTTTGCTTCTGGTTATTAAAACAATGTGTGAATTATATACAATTTTAAAAATTCTTTAAAAATGTTAATCTAGTAATTAAAATTGTGTGTGCATGTTCTGTAACAGAGAGGTAAACAATTAATAATCCAGTTAATATTCCAGTCTTTTCACTGTAAACAAACTGGGCAAAAAGCAGATAGATAAATAAATAAATAAATAAATAAATAAATATTTTTATTATGAAAATTTCCATTTTATTGGAAGTATCAGGATAGTATTACGAACACTCATATATATCTATTCCCTAGGTCCAACAATTATCAATCTGTTTCATGCAAACCAAAACCTGACATTATATCCCTAATTATTGGAAAGCAAATACGGGTATATCATTTTATCCGTAAATATATCGATATGTATATCCAAACGATCAGAGGCTTTAAAAAACATAGTAACAATACTACTATCACACAAATAGAATAATCATCAAATATCCAGTTAGCGTTCAAATGTTCTCAATAGCCTCACGTTCTATAGGTTTTTCATATTCACATGTTTAACCTGATTCATTTCGGTTTTAAGACTCTAGTTTCCCATTCAATCTCCTGGACTTGAGCGCTCTCCTCCCCCAAGCTCCTGCTGAGAAGTGACCCATCAGCCGCACCAGAGCTGGGGGCGCCGCTAACGTCCGGGAGACTGTGGCCCGCGGGCCCGGAACCGAAGTCGCGCCTCCTCGGTGAGTCCCGGAGGGAGCGCTTTTTCCATTGCACCGAGGACAGTCCTCGCTCACGCGATTGGCAGGGCGCACCGGAAGCGCTTGTGAGTCAGTGGCCCGGGCCCAGGCTAGCCCCACGAGCCGCGCTGAACGCCGGTGCGTGGTTTCTCTCGGGACTGGAGCCCAGAGTCTGCCGAACCCCCGCGGCGATGGAGCGGGACGCCGGAGGAGGCCGCACGGCCAGCGCCCTGTTCGCGGGGTTCCGGGCCTTAGGGCTTTTCAGCAACGACATCCCACACGTGGTGCGGTTCAACGCGCTGAAGCGCCGCTTCTACGTGTCGACCTGCGTGGGCAAGAGCTTCCATACCTACGACGTGAGTGACTTCTTCCATCACCCGTTCTCTGGAAACCACCCTCCCGGACCCCCAGGTCTGGCCTGGGGTCATCGAGCTCTCCATCCTCCTCCCCTGGCCCGCCTAGGACTACTCTCTGCCCTTCTCTTCCTTAACCCCTTCCTGCTGCCTCTCACTGTCGCTTCACCCCCAGTGCTGGCTTAGACCTTGCAGTCCGCTGGGGGCGAGTTTCCGAGGCAGTCTGGTTAGGGGAAAGCGCTAGAGAACATTTCAGTTCTAGAGGATGATATATTTATTTGTACTGTGGGTCATTATTTTAGTTCTCTTGAAGATGTAAATGTGATTGAGACAAGTCCTTAGAGACCCCGTACTCTTAATGAGGAAGAATTGCAAGGCATTTTACCGTGCAATTGATGAGACAACTGGATTAGAAATTCACTACCATATACTGAGAGTGATGGAGAGGGTGAGATTAATTGTGATTTAGGGAACTGTCCAAGTTGGATAGCAAACTAATTTTCCTAAACTTCCCCTGAGCATCTGTTTTCCACCAGTGTTGAGGGTCTGGCATCTCGTATCTCATGAGTGATTGAAATAGTCTTCTTTGCTGTTTGCTTGTTTCTTTTGTCTTCTCCAAATGAATGTATGCTCTATGAAAGAAGGAACCTTTTCTTTTTAAAAAAATAAAATAAATTTATTGGGGTGACATTGGTCAATTGTGTCATAGGTTTCGAGTGTTCATTACTATGATACATGGTCTGTATATAGCATTGTGTATCCATCCCTATAGCCAGATCATCTTCCGTCCTCTACCTCTCCTGTCCTTCTTCCCTCTGGTAACCACCATACTGTTGGCTATCTGTGTCTCTGAGTTTTAGTTTTCTATCCCACATAAACATGCAATCATGGTTCTTAAGCTTTTCTTTTATGAGGACGATGATAATGGCAAGTGTTAATTAAGCACGTTTTTTCTGGAAACCATGCTATACAGTTTTATTCCTTGATGGTTTGTGATGATCAGATGGGTTATTGGCAAGAAGACCTGGTTGTTGGTAGCCTGTTGAATTAGTGGAATAGGACAGTGAAGGCCATGCCCAAGGTGGAGGTGATGGTTATACTAGCCAACATTTACTGAGCAGTTATTACATGACAGGCTCCATGCTGTTTTACACAAATTTTACTCATTGAGTATCATGATCATCTCATAAAGTAGGTATCTATATTCATCCTTGTTTTATGAAGAGTTTGAGGCATAGGGAGCTTGAGTAACTTTTTCAAGGTTACACAGCTGGATCAGTAACCATAGGTTAGGGTCAGCAAACTATGCTCACCGTTTGTTTTTGTATGGCATCTTATTTTTCTCCGTGTATTTTTGTGTTTATTCTGATATAACATGACAAGCTCCAAGTAAAATTTGCACAGTAGTAGGATGCAATATAATCAAATTTGGCATGGGATGGAGACATGCATCTACTGTTGTTTTTTTAAGAATCATCGGATATTTAATTCACCACTTAGGGCCTTTTCAATCTTAGCACTCTTGCATCTCTGGGGTTTGATTTCACACATACCCCTCTGGAGCTCTGTGCTTCTGAAATGGGCAGTTTAGACATTTTTAAATGTTTAGGGGGAAAAATCAAAAGAATAGCATTTCATGGCATATGAAAAATAGGATTAAGTTTATTGGAATACAGCCACACATTTTGTTTATGCATTATATGTGGACTGCTCTCTTGGTACGTTAGCAGTTGAGTAGGCACAACAAAGACTACATAGCCGGCAAAGCCCTAAAATATTTTCTATGTGGCCCATTATGAAAAACATTCACCTACCCTTTCCTTCACCATTCCTGATGAAATAGTTGAAATGATAAGTTTTCCTAATAATGAAATTAGAATCAGTGATTGTCTTAGGAAGGACAGCATATCAAATTTATGTATGAGATTATATTTTGATCTTCAATTGTTAGATTATTATAATTACTAAAGGCCTGGTGCACGAAAGTCACGCACGGGGCGGGGGGTGGGTCTCTCAGCCCAGCCTGCACCCTCTTGCAATCCAGGACCTCGAGGGAGATGTCCAACTACCAATTTAGGCCCTGTCCCGGCAGACATCCCTCTTGCAATCTGCGACTGCTGGCTCTTAACCGCTCACCTACTTGTCTGCCTGCCTGATCACCCCTAATAATCTCTGCCTGCCTGCCTAATTGCCCCTAACCACTCTGCCTCGGGCCCCTGCTGATTCAGCTTCGTCTGGAAGGATGTCTGGAATGACATCTGTAAGGTCGTTTGGCTGTCCTGTCTAATTAGCATGTTATGTTTTTATTATTATAGATTTTTGTTAGTGAGAATTTAATCATTTTTTTTTTCTCTTTTAAAACAGGTTCAGAAACTTAGTTTGGTTGCAGTAAGTAAGTGTAAACTTTATTCTGAATCTATATATAATTTGTGTCTTTTTTAAAATTTCAACATAAATTTAAGGCTTACAGAACATACAAGGAATCCAGTGTGTATTTCTGATAAACTTATATAGCAGAAAAAAAAAAAAGAAATCAGGATTATGTGCTATATTTAGTTGTCATATCTCTTAAATCTTCTTTAATGTGGAATAGTTTGTTAAACTTTCACTATGCTTCACATCATTGAAATTTTTGTCTTTTTTGTTTTGTTTTACATCATTGACATTTTTTAAGTCAGTATAGGCTAGTTCTTTTTTAGAATATCTGTTAAATTGATTTTTTAAAACTTTTATTATAATTAAGTTCAGGTTATGTACTATGTCGAGAATAACAAAGAAATGATGCTGAATTCTCAGTGTATCATATCAGAACACACATGCTGTTGGTTAGCCCAACAGCATGTGTGTTCTGGTAGTGACACCTGATCGTTTTGTTAAGATGACATTTGTCAGGAGGCTCCATTTTAAAGTTTTGCCCTCTGTAATTAATATGTATCTTGTGGTAAGATAAATTGAGACTTTATAAAATAGTCTTAAAAGTGTCATCCACTGCTTATCATTCAGTGATATTTCTTACCTGAATCAGTAATCAGCATTATGATTATAAATAGTGCTTTTCATATTTCATCATCAATTTTACTGTATGGAAGACATTTTCCCTTTTCACACATTTAGATATTTTTCTAATGGAAGGAATATTTACTTTTTTAAAACTGTTTAATAAAAATAAAGGACTTGCCAAGGTGCAGAGATTATAGGTTTACTATCAATTATTATCTTTGTAAGAGAGACAGAGGAGAGCTGTAAGGGATCTACTGGATATATCTGATAAAAACAAAATTTTTAAAAAATTATAGGAGGCAGAAGAAGGACAATGTAACCTCAGTTGAATACAGAAGTAAATAGTAAACCTATAAAAATAACATTTTGTAAATGAAATCCCAAAGTGTAATATACAGCATAAAAAAAAAATACAATACTTAATCCTCTATCTTCTAATCCTCTGACCCCCCCTAAGCAGAAAATTTTAAAAAGGCCAGGTGACCATGACAATGAGAGAGGACTCAAAAAATCATATCATATGACAAAAGACAACAGTTGATAGGCATATTTACCTTGGAGAAGATGGAGTGGAAGCCAGATTGTTCATTTTAAGGGTCAGCATGTAGAATATCATATGGAGTATTTTTTTAATATATAAACTTATTGATTTCAGAGAAGAAGGGAGAGGGAGAGAGATAGAAACATCAATGATAAGAGGGAATCATTGATTGGCTGCCTCCTTCATGCTCACTCCTGAGGATGAGCCTGCAACCCATGCATATGCCCTTGACTGGAACCTGGGATCCTTCAGTCTGCAGGCCTATGCTCTATCCACTGAGCCTAACTAGGGCCATATGGAGTATTTTTGAGGGTACTCCAAAGTGTAGCGTTAGATGGGGTTCTAAGTTTTTATTTACTTTAAAAATTTTCCTACAGTTATTAGTAAATTTGATGTTCCTGAAAACAGTCACATATGGGCTGAATGACTGCAAAAGTTTTGTGTATTAAGTAAGGATTTTTTCCAAATAACCTCAAAAACCTTCTTATCACTTCCTTAGAATTATGTTTCTATGTCTGCAAAGATGAGACATTAGTTCTTTTACTGAGGGTTAAGATGATTTCAGAGTTTCAGCCTCATAGTTATTATTAGATGTCTAAGATAACATTAAAGTCAAAATTTTATACTCTGATGGTTAGCTTTCATATTTGTACACATATTTTTAAATTATAACCAGGAAAAATGTTATACATATACTTGAGGTTTCCATCTCTTTCAAGATCTTAATGTTTTATCACTTTGTATTTTTCCTCCTAGGTAACTCTCTTCCACAGGATATCTGCTGTATGGCAGCTGATGGGAAACTGGTCTTTGCTGCTTATGGGAATGTTTTCTCTGCATTTGCCCGAAATAAAGAGGTTTGTAACACTGAACTATTGTAATTTGATTGTTTTTTGCAATTAGTAGTCAATTGTCATGATAGTGGAGAGAACTTTAAAGTTGGCATCCTTCTTCTGGGACTTTATTCACATTGGCACCACTGCTTTATGAGAATTGGCTTTTTATTGTGGACAGCTCAGCTTCTGACTCCTTTTCTAAGAACTAAGTGCTTGTTCCTGTATAGAGAAAGCTAGATTCTCGTGTTTGCCTCAATAATAACGAAGAAACGAAGAATCTTTTTTTTTTTTTTTTTGTCTTAATCTACCACTCTTTTTTGAGGGAAAATTATTCTTACTTTCATGCTCTCGGCCCTGGCTTTCCTCTGACACCCAGGACCCAGGCTTCTCTCACAGCCTCTCTCCATCCGGAAGGTTGTCTGGTCTAATTAGCATATTTTGTTTTTATTATTATAGAGTAGGTGTGGGAAGGCATCAAAGACTATTAACTGTAGAAAGCTGTCACCACCACTAGGTCCAAAGAAGAAGAAATAGTGTTACTGGAGCCTGGAGAGAACTGAAACCATAGTTATTGAGGAACACAATACTTCTTCCCTAAAACAAAGCTGTGGGGAGAAAGTACCCTATATCTCTCGCCTTTCCTCATCTCCTCTGGAGGCCAGCTTTTGATGGAGTCTGTGGAGGTCAGCCTTCTAGAATATACCACTTTTCTAGGATGCATGGAGTTGTGCTGGTTGGATTAAATGAGGGGCCCCAGCTGTGTGTATGCCTCCTTCCTGAGCTCAGTTGAGAGGCTCAGCCTCTCAGGTGTCATTTTGGTTTCCAATCCATGTTTCTTTATTATTGAACTGGCTGGAGAGCAGTTGAAAATACCTGATTCCTTGCTATTTGTTAATCTAGCATTGGGTAGTCAGAAGTTAAATCACCTTTCCTTAACATGAGCATCTTCAGGATTAACATGTATTTTCTTGTTAATATAAGTAATATTACATGAATGAATAATATGAAATTCTTTTGAACTTTGACATTGTAGGTAGTCCATACCTTTAAGGGTCATAAGGCAGAAATCCATCTTTTGCAACCCTTTGGGGATCATGTTATCTCTGTTGATACTGACAGCATTCTTATTATTTGGCACATATACTCAGAAGGTAAGAATTAACCAATTTATTGCTTTATCTTGGGATGGCATGTTTTGAGATAGAATTTAAAAAAATCTATACCATATAAGCAGTAAAAAATTTTTTAACAGAATCTGTAACATGTATAAGGAAAAAGGTTCTAAGTAAAAACCGGATAAGCAATTTTAATCAGCTAGTTGAGCTCTTTATAACCTGTTTAATGTGTTTACTAGCATATATAATACAATAACTAATACATTTTCCATTGCAGGTCTCCAAGTTTAGTGACATGTTATATTCTCTGTGGAGTGAATTTTGATATATGTTTATACCTGTTAATTCTTGGTTTGTATTTTCAACTTTAGTAACAGTAAATTTGATCCTATAGTCCAGTGGTTCTTTTCTTTTTAATGCCTCGACCATTTTAATACAGTTCCTTATATTGTGGTGATTCCCAACCATAAAATTGTTTTCGTAGCTACTTCATAACTGTAATTTTGCTACTGTTATGAATCGTAATGTTAATATCTATGTTTTCCGATAATCTTAGGCGACCCTGCTAGCGGTTGTTAGTGGAAAACACAGATACTTACATTAGGATTCATTAACAGCAGCAAAATTACAGATAAGAAGTAGCAACGAAAATAATTTTATGGTTGGGGGTCACTACAACATGAGGAACTGTATTAAAGGGTCACGGCATTTAGAAGGTTGAGAACCACTGCTGTAGTCGGAAGGAAAATGTACATCCTTTTTTAAGGATAAGTCAATGTTCTTTAACAATGATATTTTTACGCAGTAGCACTGAGCTATGTTTATGGACTGTATTATCTTCAAATGTTAGGCATTCATCACCAGAATATCCCCAGCTTTCCTCAGTAAAAGACTGTGAGTCTCTTATGAAATAAAGCTGTTTTTAAATCTGTTTACATTTTTATCTTATATTACCTCCAAAAGTAGTCCCTATGCAGATGGATATTAAAAGGCCTTTTATAAAGCTTGAGAATCTGATAATTAAGAGTCCAACTGGCTTTCCATAGATGCTGATGCCCAGGATTTTATTACTGTTAGAGCAGCACATTGTCTTCAGGGAGTTGTTTGTAATGATTTTTAAATAAAACTGTTAATTCATACAATGGTGAGAATCTTTTAAAAATATATTTAAAGTAAACTTTGTATAATTTTTACCTGTATCTGTGCTTCTTGGACTGGGATACACATACTCATGGGAATGTGTAGCAGTGTGCCAGACAGTATGTGAACTAAAGATTAAGTGAAAAGTACCTTTGTGAATACTCAAATTTATTGTAAATCTTTAATGTGGTAGACTTATTTAAGTGCTGAATATGTCGGTATATGAAAATATTTTAAACTAATTTATAAAAAATAATTACATGTTATTCATAATTTTTGCTTTTGTAGAAGAATATCTGCGATTGACTTTTGATAAATCAGTATTTAAAATTTCTGCAATTTTGCATCCAAGTACCTACTTGAATAAAATACTTCTTGGCAGTGAACAAGGAAGCCTACAGTTGTGGAATGTGAAATCCAAGTGAGTACTTTATTTAGATTATAGTACGGGTGACTCCTCCCTTATCTATTCCTACCTAATAGATTCTTAAGTCTCTCAGTTCTCTCTGCTTTTATATGTATATTTGGAGGGCTTTCAATAAATATACATATTTTTGGATTTGTTTCTTATGGCATCACATATGTGAAATTTGGCTTGTGGTCATGGCACATGGTAGGCAGCTTTATATATGCCCATTGAAAGTATATACTAATGGCCCTAGTCATTATTTAAAAAACAAAACCAAGCCAAAAAAAACCCCCTCCATGTAGAGAAGGCTCTAGTAAAGTAACATAAGTCCAGAAAATAATTATAAGATTGTCACTGGGGCTTCTAGTTTTTGATAAACTAAGAATGAAATTTGCTTATATTCTAAGATTGTTTTCTATTATAGCCTCTAATATAAAGTAGTTTTTACTCATATATATTTTTTTCTATTTAATTTTTTAAAGAGTTGGAATAGTATAGTAGTTATTAGCAGATTGGGATTTGAAATTGATCTCTCTGGGCTCTATCAATTATTAGTTATAGGACCTTAACTTAATTATTTCACATATTTTTAAATTTCTTGGTTTCTTTATCTGGAGAGTGGTATAAGTTTACCTCATGGGATTGTTTAAGTATTAAATAAGTTAATATGTATTTTTAGAATAGTGTGGGGCAGAGTAAGAACCTAATAATTATCACTTGCTCTTTTAATTTTTAATGTGTAGTTGATTTTGTTTTCCTCCCAGAAAAATAGCTTTCAACTCTTTTTCTTCTTGTAGTAAACTTCTATATACATTTCCAGGATGGAAAGTTGGAGTGACGGCTCTTCAGCAGGTTAGTATTTTTTTTTTTTAAGTCAAAGAAGAAATGGATTTAGTAATTGTATCTTTCAGTTTCAGGGGTGGATTATATTTTTAGACCTAAACACAAAATAATATAGACTAGTTTATCTTTATGAATATGCTCAAAATATTGTTTTGGAAATGTAATTGAAAACAGATGATAAAACCTTTGTCTATAAACTTTGTGGAAACTGTTTTGCCTAAAATTAGGTTCTTAACTAGTCATTGCTGTGGAGCTTTGTTTACCAATCATTCTGCAAGCATGTAGTCTAGTGCCTTGTACAGAATGGAGATGTGTTGTTCATTGTGGGTCACACACACATTTGTCAAGTTGTTAAGATTTGTAGCTTGAAATAATTGGGTCCCAAATACTAATATTCTTTTCTGGGCTCTTCCAGAAATAACTGCTATTTGTTTTGAGTATAGACATGTCTGAATGAATGACTGACCACCAGGGGACAGCCTCTGTGTTGAGCATCTGCCCCCTTGTGGTCAGAGTGTATTATAGTGACTGGTTGTTCTGCCGTTTGGTTGATTTGCATATTAGCCTTTTATTCGATTGGGCATTGATTTTCTGTGCTAAAATAGAGAAACTTATTATAAAGCCTGAATGTAATACCATTATATAAAATGAAGATTATAATCATAGGTTATTCAAGCTGGAACAGACTTAAGTATAAAATTTTTTTGCCTTTTAACATATAAGTTTTTCTATTTTCTTTGAGTAAACAACTCTTTACTTTCTTTGTAGTTGGTCTTTTATGTTATCATGCATTGGCCTTTTATGTTGTTGCGCATATGGCAAACTTTTGTTTTCTAAGAATTGTCTTAATTTTCTGTTTACAACTATTCAGTGATCTATAGTGATTTCAGACATGAACTTTCATGTCTGTTATGGCTGCTTTCTTATCAAGTCAGCCATGTTTTGGGGAAGGGAATGTGATGGTAACTACCAGATTTGAAGGTGAGAAATTACTTGAGGGAAAATTATTCTTACTTTCATGCTAAATAACATGATTTCTTCTGATAACATGTAAATAAGGAATGATATAATCAGGATTATTAAAGCTGTTTGAAAATATTTTAAAAGTTGAATAATTTAATTTTTAGGCACCAGCTGTGGATGTTGTTGCTGTTGGTCTTATGTCGGGTCAGGTTATCATTCATAACATTAAGTTTGATGAAACATTAATGAAGTTTCGTCAAGACTGGGGACCTATTACTTCTATTTCATTTCGCACAGGTAACTTAATTATTGCTATGACTTAAGAACACTTAAAGTGCATTACTCTGAAACAGAAATTTTCTTAATAGGTTTTCTTTTTGTAATTTAACAGAAAAGAATAAAATACTGGAGTATAAAGAGACAGAGGAACATAGATAGATTCTTAGTGTATAGTCTTTTCTCACTATAGATTAAAAGGGTAGAAAGAAGAGTTGATTGATATTTTATGGTGCATGTTTTTGTTAATGTATTTTATTTTCATAACAGATGGTCATCCAATTATGGCAGCTGGAAGCCCATGTGGCCATATTGGACTCTGGGATCTTGAAGACAAAAAATTCATCAATCAAATGAGAAATGCACATTCTACAGCAATTGCCGGATTGACATTTCTCCACAGAGAGCCACTTCTTGTCACAAATGGTGCTGACAATGCTCTTAGGGTATTATGATTATTGTTATTGTCATCTTCCTGGCTCATCTGTCCTACTCTTCAGGTTATTATAAGTCTGCTTTAATATTTTAGCCTGAAACCTAGAAGGTGGAAGGAATGTGGAATAAGATACTGGTAGAGATGAAACAAAAACACAGCAGGTTACATTGATTGCAATGAAGTGAGAAAGCATTATAGTTTATTGCTCCCCTAACCCTCCACTGCAGGGTCAGCAGCCTGGCCAGCACTACCCAGTGCCAGTTGATTTATGCTTGCAGATAACTTACATTGTGGAAGAACCTTACCATTTTATTTCTTGGCAGGTATGGATATTTGATGGTCCCACTGGTGAAGGCCGGCTTTTGAGATTCAGAATGGGACATAGTGCTCCTCTTACCAAAATTAGGTATTATGGACAAAATGGACAACAGATTCTTAGCGCAAGTGAGTTCCTTTGCATACTCTTAGTTGATTCCAGCAAGTATTGAGAACAGGGTGCTTAATATTTATTAAGTTTGGTATTTGTACATTTTAAAATTCAAATGTCTCTGATTTACTTGGAAATGTGGGAAAAGGGTTAAAGGAAGCAAAGAAGAATGTGTTAACTTTGAATACTCAGGAGACATTGTAGATGATAATTATCTTCATTTGGAGTGTCATTCTGTTTACTAATTCTGAGAGAAAATGGTCAGATTCTGAAAATGTAGCCCTTGCCTATTCTAATAATATACTGAGAATTATTGTTTTATTCTATTCTTTGTTCTTAATAAATGTACAATTGAATACTGTAATGAAGGATGTAGTTGCAATCTGACTGTCCCAAACTATAACTTCTATCTTTTCATAGAATCTAATTTATAAGATCTGTGATTTAGATGGTCCATTGTTTTGATGAAGCTTGATTAGGCATTTTCTATATATGTCAACAGGTCAAGATGGAACTCTTCAGTCATTTTCCACGATACATGAAAAATTTAACAAGAGCTTGGGACATGGTAGGTCATTTGCAAAGTAGAAAAAAAAAACCCTGCTGATCCCTAAAGAAACATTTCAGGATTCTGTGAGATGACCAGAAGAGGTTTTATTGATACATTTCCTGTTTTCTTAGTAAAATTAAAAAACCCTCGTATGAAGGGCAGTAAGATTTTTAAAATCAGTGTTGCTTTGAAGTGGTTAAAGTAAAGTGTAAGATTATTGAAAAGAGTTAGACATCGTGGTTGTAGAAACATGGCTGCTACCCAAAAGACCTTGATGGTCTAACTTGAGCCATTTGTAAAGTGCAGAATTTTAAAGATGGAAAGGAGCTTAGAGAAAGCATCCAAGTATCCCATCTTTTTGTAAATATGTCTCATTTTGTTCTCTGTCCCTTCACAGGGTTTCCCAGCATTTGAAAAATTTTGTTTGCTAAACAAAAATGTTTCCCAGTTTTATTCATAATTACTCTTTTTTGTAAGCTAATGTCCTGGCTCTTCATGTATGTATATACTTACAGATGAATTTCAGGATCATTTTAAAATCAATATCCAAAATAATTTATCTTAAATTGAAGAAATTTGATATCTTTAAGAATCTTCACATCTAGCAATATGGTATCTCTTCATTCATGTCATCTTTTCATTTCCTGAGTGAATTTTTTTTTTTTTTAGTTTTCCTCCTATTGTTCTACATATTTTACATATTTTAATATTATTTTCTAGTATTATTTTGCTAATATGAATGGGATCTTTGTTGCAGTTAGAAATATAATGAAATACAAAAAATATATAATATTTATATTATAATGATATTAAATGCTGCATTGTACATTGTAGGGAACTTGCTGATTTTTTTTTTTTTTTTTTTTGTATTGGTTCAGTATCTGATCCAGTGAAACTATTATTACTTCTAATAATTATTTGACTGTTTTTCTTAATTGACATGACTGTATCACCATTACTTCACCTGCAAAAAAAAAAAAAAAGATTTTTACCACTTTTTATAAATTATTTATATATCATAGTTTAATTTTTCATGGCATTATTTAGCTAAACTTGACAAGCAATTTAATGACAGTGGTGATAACATCTTTATTTACTTAATGACAATATTTTGAACTTTATAGTTATGTGACAGTGAATAACTTTTATGTACATTTCATTAAGAATGATTCATAGCTATATTTCTCTCTCCCCCAACCGTAGGATTAATAAACAAAAAAAGAGTCAAACGTAAAGGACTTCAAAATACCCTTTCAGTGAGACTTCCGCCCATCACAAAATTTGCAGCTGGTAAGTAACTTCTTACTGTGTTTTGAGAAGTTCTGCTTTGTTATTTATTTCCTACTATATATTTCTTTATTTTTTTCTATTTTAATAGATGTTTTTGCAAATATTAATAAACATCTGGAAGGTAACCCAAGTGCGTGTTAATCTTGTGTGAAGACTGAAAAAGAGTTACTTATAATTTGAACTTGTTATGTATTAATTTCAGGCTTCTCATCTCTAAGAGCTATTAATAAACAATATTTGATATATCACTTTGTATCCCTTTTTATTCTGACATGCCTAATATAAGGAAATTCACTAGTATAAAAAGGCAAGAACTGACGATACAGAGCTCTGGCTAATAAAGATCTAAATACACAGATCTTAATATATACTATCTCGTTAGAGCAGTGCTTCATTCAAAGAAGTAATTTGAAGAAAGATGCATAGGTAATGGGATTATTGATTGAAAACTATCATATAAAATCTGTATAAGCACCATTTTTACTTCAAGGTTATTTTAACAACCTGATGACTGATATATTTTTTTTAATTTTAATTTTGACCGTCTTCCTTTCTGGTTTTTATCTTAGAACCCAGTGATGTTTCTAAAACATCTGAATCATGTCACTCCTCTTAAAAATCTTTCTGTGGCCCCTCATTATCTTTAGGGTGAATCTCCTTTCCTTACATGGCTTTCAAGACACTTTGCTGTGTGGCCCCAGTTGCCTTGCCCTCCTCTCACCCCTCAAGAAAATGCTTCACTACTTGCTGTACTTAATTTTGTTCAGGTTACTCTTGGACCTGTGTGTACCCTTCTACCTCATCCTTCCAGTTAATATTTATTTATTTTACTGCTTCTTTCATGGAGACATTTATTACTCTTCCCCAATTTCTTAGCAAATTTCCTGAGTGCTGTTATAAGGCACAATCATATTTTACTGTAATTTATGCTGATCAGAATCTCTTGTTAGATTGTAAGCTCATTACTATCAGGAATTACATGTTTATAATTGTGTCTCTAATGTCTAATGATAACATGGACGATTAAATGCTTAATAAATGATAGGTGAAGAAATTAGTGAGGGAATGAAAGCAATTGGTTTATGATTTTAATTATGTTTTAGAGGAAGCTCGTGAAAGTGACTGGGATGGTATCATTGCTTGCCATCAGGGTAAGCTATCTTGTTCAACCTGGAACTATCAAAGATCTACAATAGGCGCTTACTTTCTCAAGCCAAAAGAGCTGAAGAAAGATGACATTACTGCAACAGTAAGTGAGCATAAAACCATCTTGTAATCTTCTTATACTCAACTTTATTGATGATAATATTGGTTGAAAGAACATAACATTTTCAAATTAGTCCCTAATAGTATTAAGTTTTCCAGCTTACAGAGAATTGCTTTTGGTTGAAGTTAAGCTTTGCTTAATCAGATGTAGTATATTGGTTACTTAAATTTTCTTAGGTATATAGGATTACTCAGAATACCCTTTGAAGATTATTTCATCATTTATATATGTTTTAATGGTTTTAAAGAGAGAGGAAGAGGGGGAAGAGAGAGAGAGAGGGGGACTAGTAACCCTTTGGTGCACGGGATAAAGCTCCATCCAACTGAGCCACATCAACCAGAGCTTTTAATATATTTCTTCGCCTGAATTATGTTGAGTGTACAGTATTTTATTTAATAAATATTAATCTGAAGATTTCTTCCCTTCTTTATTTTCATTCTTCCTTACTTCCTTGATTTCTTTCATTATATGAATAGGATTTAGGTAAATCTTTAATGCATAATAGGTATAGAAGTTACTTAAATCCTTTATTTCTTGTTTTTCCACATATGTCTATTATGATAAATGCCTTTTAGAGAAATTCTGATTGAGTACTGTCAAAACATATTTAAATACAGGTTTTAAATGCCAGGGTTTATTTTTAAGTTCTTATTCCTCTGAAATTTTATTTTGTTTTCTTTTGTTAATATGTGAATCTTCAGTTAGGTTCAAATTTAAGATATAAAGAAAAATGTCAAATTTGGTTTGGAGAAATATTATCTCTGCTTTTTCTTAAACAGTTTTATTGAAATGTAATTCACTCATTTAAAGTGTACAATTAATTCAATGGTTTTATGTATATTAATAGAATTGGTGCACCAAATTCTATTACCAAGCATCACCAAAATTTTATCAGTCTAATTTTAGAACATTCCTATCACCTCAAATTGAAATCTTCTATTATACTTATTAATAGCTATCCACATTCTCTCACTTTTTCCCTCTCCCATCTCCCTAGACTAGAGGCCCAATGCACAAAATTTGTGAAAGAGTAGGCCTTCCTTCTCCAGGCTGCTGGTACCTGCTTCTCTCTGGCACGCAGGACTGGGGCTTCCATCGCAGCCCCAGCTTCTTCCAGAGGTTATCTGGAAGGATGTCAGATCTAATTAGCATATTACGCTTTTATTATTATAGATAGACTAGAGGCCTGGTGCAGGGGTCCCTTTGCCTGGCCTGCAGACATCCCCCGAGGGATTCCAGATTGCGAAAGGGCAGTTCACAGGTGACACACCCTAGA
This sequence comes from Pipistrellus hanaki, assembly GCF_964339955.1. Classification (NCBI taxonomy): domain Eukaryota; kingdom Metazoa; phylum Chordata; class Mammalia; order Chiroptera; family Vespertilionidae; genus Pipistrellus; species Pipistrellus hanaki. The sequence goes on from NC_140506.1 coordinate 57,719,424, forward strand.
GTCAGGAACTCTCCTCTCTGGTTCTGGATGCGTCACCCGAGAACCGCAGCTGCCAAGTCACTGTAGCTTGGCAGCTCCTACGTTGAGTGTCTGGGGGTCAGTGTGCATCATAGCAATAGGCCTATAAATAGCTTATTTATATTGGCCTATAAATATATACATACATACACACACACACACACACACACACACACACTATAGGCCTGGTGCACGAAATTTGTACAGGGAAAGGAGCTGTCCATCAGCCTAGCCGGTACCCTCTCTAATTTGGGACCCTTCGAGGGATGTCTGACTGCCCATTTAGGCTTGATCTTGGTGGGATTGGACCTAAAAGGGCAGTCGGACATTCCTCTCACAATCCAGGACTGCTGGCTCCCAACTGCTCGCCTGCCTTCCTGATTGCCCCTAGCCACTTCTTCCTGCCAGCCTGATCACCCCCTAACACTCCCCTGCCAGCCTGATTGATGCCTAATTGCTCCCCTGCCAGCCTGATTGCCCCTAACTTCCCTCCTCTGCTGGCCTGGTCATCCCTGACTGACATCCCCTGCAGGCCTGGTCCCCCCTAACTGCTCTCCTTTGCAGGCCTGGGCCTCCTCTCCCTCCCCCTCCCACCAGCTGCCCTTCCTTGCTTGCCCAGTCACCCCCAACTTCCCTCCTCTGCCAGCCTGGTCACCCTTTACTTCCCTCCCCTGAAGGCTTGATCACCCACAACTGCCCTCCCTTGCAGACCTGGTCTCCCAACTTCCCTCTCCTGCTAGCCATCTTGTGTCCACATGGGGGCAGCCATCTTTGACCACATGGGGTCAGCCATCTTGTGTGTTGGAGTGATGGTCAATTTGCATGTTACTGTTTTATTAGATAGGACAGAATATAGATATATAGATTTGCCTAGTCTGGCGATTTCATATAAAGGGAATCATACAATATATGATCTTTGTGATTTTCTTCTTTTACTTAGCATAATGTTTTCAAGGTGCATCCATATTGTAGCTTGTATCAATACTGTATACCTTTTATTGCTGAATACTCCATTTTGTGTAGAAACCTCATTTTGGTTAGCCTTTGGTCAGTTAGTTTATGAACATTTGTGTTCCTATTTTTTGGCTATAAATACTGCTATGAACGTTGGTGTATAGATTTTTATGTGGACATGTATTTTATTTCTCTGCATTTATATCTAAGAGAAGAATGATTAAGTCATAATATAACTCTATTTAACGTTTTTGAGGAACTGCCAACCAGTTTTTCAAAGAAGCTGCATTTCTAACCAGCAATGTATAGCAGTTCCAATTTCTATATATCCTAGCCTTGTTACTGTCTGTTTGGTTATTGCCATCCTAGTGAGTATCTCATTGTGGTTTTAATTTGCATTTCCTCTGACTTAATTATGGTGAACATTTTTCATGTGCTTTTTGGCTGTTTGTGTATTTTCTTTGGAAAAATGTTTATTAAATCATTTGCCCATTGTTTAATGGAATTATTTACCTTTGAATTATTGAGTTCTAATAACTCTTTATATAATCTGGGTACAAGTACCTTATCAGATAAGTGATTTTTAGATATTTTCACCCAATCTATGGGCCATCATTTTGTTTTCTTGCTGGTATCATTTTCTGCTAATATTTTTTAACTTTAGTGAAGTTTAACATACTTTTTTTTTTTTTATATATACTAGTGATTTTAGAAAAATCATTGCTTAATCCAAGGCCATGGAGATTTACCCCTGTGATTTCTTCTAAGAGTTTCATAGTTTTAGCTTTTATTTTTAGATCTGTAATCATTTCTGAGTTAATACTAATATCTAGTTGTTCAGCATCATTTGTTCAGAAGATTATTCTTTTACCATTGAATGATCTTGGCACCCTCTCCCCAAATCATTTGACATTATATGAGGGTTTACTTCGGACTCTCATTTCTCTTTTATTGTTCTATCGGTCTGTCTTCATGCCAGTGCCAAACTGTCTTGATTTTTATACCTTTTACCTTTGTAGTAAGTTTTGAATTCAAGAAGGTTGAATCTTCCAAGTTTATTCTCCCACTTTCCTCCACCCCTCAAGATTGTTTTGGCTATTCTGGTCCCTTACATTTCCATATGAGTTTTAGGATGAGCTTGTCAGTATCTGCAAAGGAAGCAGCTAGGATTTCAAAAATACTTATTAAAAGTTGAACTCCACATATGATCCTATTTTGTACAAGTTTATTTGTAAGTATATATGCTTTATTAGCCGTAGTACAGAAATCCAGTCTTAAGATTTTATACTATTTTCTAAATAATAGAGATTCTATCTTAAGTGTCTTAAGTTTACCTGCTAAGTTTTTTTTTTTTTTTTTAATATATTTTATTGATTTTTTTTTTTACAGAGATGAAGGGAGAGGGATAGAGAGCCAGAAACATCAGATAAGAGAGAAACATCGATCAGCTGCCTCCTGCACACCCCCCACTGGGGATGTGCCCTCAACAGGCCCTTGACCAGAATCGAACCTGGGATCCTTCCGTCCGTAGGCCATCACTCTATCATCAGAGCCAAACTGGTCAGGGCTACCTGCTCAGTTTTGAGTAGCAATTTTGATAGTAGTGGTAATGATAATTATAGTTAACAGGTTTTTCTGTGCTTGCTTTGTTTTAGTGTCTCTGCCTAGCACATATTATTGTATATTATTCTCACAACAATCTTATGATATGGTCTATTGTTAGCCTCTTTTTATTGACAATAAAACTGATGCTTGCCGAAACCGGTTTGGCTCAGTGGATAGAGCGTCAGCCTGCAGACTGAAGGGTCCCAGGTTTTATTCCAGTCAAGGGCATTTTAACTTAGTTGCGGGCACATCCCCAGTGAGGGGTGTGCAGAAACAGCTGATCGATGTTTCTCTCTCATCGATGTTTCTGGCTCTCTATCCCTCTCCCTTCCTCTCTGTAAAAAATCAATAAAATATATTTAAAAAAAACGAAACAACAGAAAAAACAACACCTGATGCTTAATATAATGAGTAACATGCCTAAGGTCAGTAAAGCTAGTAAATGGAAGAGCTGGGATTTGAACCTAGACCTATTCAGTTTAGAACCTGTGTTCTTAACTCACAGCCTTTTATTGATGAAGCAGATCATTGAATATATGCATAGTAAGTATATGTATATATTTAGTCATATGTTTGGCAAACTCAGCTACCTGGAAAAAAACAGTAATCAGAAAGTAATAAACAAAAATATTTATTAGATAGCCGATACACTAAAATACAATTTGTTACTTAAAGGTAACCCTCTCAGTTTACTCATTTTGCTTTGTTTATGCTGTCTTTGATAAGAGATTAGCATGAATAAGTAAGAAAAAGAGATTATAGAAGCAGGCCTCTAACAACAGTAAATTAAAATGAATACAAGTTCTCCCAGGCTGGTGGACAGCATCCTGTGCACCAAAAAAAAGATTGCCATTTCGATTCCTGGTCAGGGCACATGCCCAGGTTGTGGACTCAGTTCCTGAGTAGGGGATGTGCGGGAGGCAGCCGATCTATATTTTGCTCTCACATGGATGTTTCTCTCTTTCTCTCCCTTTGCTTTCCTCTCTCTCAAAATCAATTAAAGTAAATAAATACAAATTATAAAAGGAATAGCAAGCACATCGGGGTCCTTTGCTGCTTGTAGGTTATATCCTATTATCTCCATTAATTCCTGGTATTATAACTACAACATAGTATAAACATTTATGAGTTTTTAAAGTAGGTAAGATTACGTTTGTGTTCTGTTTAGAGAGAATGCTTTTTTAAAGATTAGCCCATAATATATATTTTTACGGAATAAGCTTTAATTGTCTAGAAAAATAAAGTCAGGACATACTGCTTCAAAAAGTTACATAGCCTCTAATAAGTTTTTTATTTTAGGTTTTAGAAGTTTATTTCTTTAGGCATAAATTTAGCAGTATTTTCAATTCTTCCTTGGGTGGATAATATCTGACTGACACACAGTGACAATCAGGGATTTCTCTGGCCACGATCCAATATAGAGCCAGTCTCATGTTTTTAACATAGGAAAAAAGACACCTCATTAATACAATATTGACTGACACTTTAAGTAGTAAGATAGGAGTTTATTTTAGAGAAACTGCTTTTAAACTAATGTTTTCTATGTAATGTCTCATGTATTCTCTTCCGAACATGTCATAATTAAAATATTTTGAGCTTTTTTATTGGACATTTAATGGTAGGTTTTTAGTTTTGTATAGTTGTGGAAGCAATTACAAAAGTAAGGTAAGATAAAGACAAATTAGGGAATGGAATGCTTTGACTTGAGCACTGTGGGGAATAAATTAAAAATTGAAAGCAGATGATAACACAATTATTCTGACTTTGTAAATTTCAACTGAGTTACTTCGGTTATGTTTTATGGTCTTAGATAATAATGTCTTCATACTTCTTAGAGAAAGGAGATAGAATCAAGCAGATATTTCTTATATATCCAAATACAGGAATGTTTAAGAAAATTAATGAACTAATTAATTTGTCATGCTATGCTTTATTTTAAAAAAGAATAAGATAATTAGTAGATAAAAAAACACTATGGAAGCTAAAGTACAATAAAAATGTTAGTTGTTTGCTGTGTCACTTGTGTTTAATTTTTTCCCCCCTAAGGCAGTGGATATAACTTCTTGTGGAAATTTTGCTGTGATTGGTCTCTCATCAGGAACTGTAGATGTATATAACATGCAATCTGGTATACATCGAGGAAGGTTTGGTGAGGATCAAGGTATTGCATTTTTTTCTTATTAAAAAAATAATATAAATAAGTATGAGGCTAATAACTATTGGCATGTATTAAATTTTTGACTGCTAGCCATTTTGATGGGCTATTATCAACTATATATGACAGATACTACCATTATATCGTATAGCCACCATGTTGAAATACTCAGAGAATTAAGTCACAGATGTTATGGGAAAGTAGATAATATACAAATTAAAATTTTCTTTAAGCAGAAAAATCTTAACTGTTTTTTGAAACCTTTCTGTATTAATCTGATCAACTTTGTTTTTACTTGAGCAATGTAATAATCTCCCTACTCCCTAAAATTCAGAGTAATATCAAAATTTTAGGGAAGGTAAATAGTGGAACTTAGATATTTAAATAAAGGAATCACTCTTCATGCAGTATTCAGAGAGGCAATATCAATTCTTATTCTTTTTTCTTTTAACATATGCTTTAAAGCTCATAAAGGGTCTGTAAGAGGTGTTTCAGTGGATGGATTAAACCAGCTGACAATTACAACTGGTAGTGAAGGATTACTCAAGTTTTGGAACTTTAAAAACAAAATTTTAATCCATTCCATGAGTCTTGATTCATCTCCAAATATGATGCTGCTACACAGAGACAGGTAAAGTTTCTCTTTTAATGATAATGAATTTTCCTCTTCATGTTTTTGGTAAAAGTTCTTAATTTAAGTAAAGTATATAATTTACCAAGTTGGTGGGGTGGGGGAGAGAATCAGATTTTTAACATTAAAAAAAACAGCATTTTGCTTATTCATAATCCAAAGATACACTTGACTTAAAAAAAAAATTACAATGCCTGTGAGATTTTTAGTTCAAGTTTTTGTTTGTTTGTTTGTTTGTTTGTTTATTAAAACTGATGCATTTATCTTGCTAGTGGCATTCTGGGACTCGCCTTGGATGACTTCTCCATTAGTGTTCTGGACATAGAAACTAGAAAGATTGTCAGAGAGTTTTCTGGACACCAAGGCCAAATAAATGACATGGTAAAACTAACTAAATGTTTAAACAAAACTTGACTCACTTCTGCTTCTATTTAGTTAAAAAATGTTCAAATAATTGAAACTGTTTTCCTTGAATAGCATTGAACTACTCATCATACTAGTATGAGGAAATATTTAAAAGAAATAATTTGGAGACTAATTTTCAAAAAGATTTTTAAGGAAAATGTAGAATTAAAAGCAAGTTTAATATTTCTCAGGGAGTTAATGCCATCAGATTAAAATATATATCGCAGAGTTTATCTTTTTCTCTTAGACTGCAAGCAGGACCAAAATATACTTTAGAGATTGAAACGTAAGTATGTCATTTCTGACTTAGTATTTTAAAATATATATATATATTTTATTGATTTTCCACAGAGAGGAAGGAAGAGGGGTAGAGAGCTAGAAACGTCGATGAGAAAGAAACATCGACCAGCTGCCTCCTGCACACCCCCTACCAGGGATGTGCCGGTAACCAATGTACATGCCCTTGACCGGAATCGAACCTGGGACCTTTCAGTCCGCAGACCGACACTCTATCCACTGAGCCAAACCGGTTTCGGCATTTCTGACTTAGTATTAAACTAGGCTGAAGGAACTTATTTCTGGTTTTCTACATGCATAAAAAATTAATACTAGGAGACTTGGAATATCTGGTACCTGGTATGTGCTAGTATTATTTTATTTCTAGAGTTTGTATAGCCTAATTCCTGATAATGTGATTTAGCTTACTATTGTATTCTTATGGAGAGATGTATGATATAAGAAGCAGTCTGATTTAGAAAAGTGTATGTAAAGGACCATATTAAGTTTATATTGTCATTTTGCATCAATTGCAGATTCCTTGATTTATTTAAAAGGGGAAAAAAATAAAAATAAAATCCTAGCTACTGAATACCAGTTCCAACAGCTACTTTTATTTATTTATTCTCATACCAAAAATCAGAATTTGCAATGCTTACCCATTTCCTTAAAAATAAGGAGAAATGGTCAGGAAATGGTGGTGTTCTGGAGATTTCTGGAGATTGAAGATTGGTAGAACTACCCATCAACAGAATTTGTTGTGACAATATCTACAGAAATGAGGGTGGGACCGCGATAATTATGATGAAATAGCATTTTTTTTAAAACATTTGTCAGTGCCAACAATCTTCCTGTTTTTTGTGTGTTTTTTTCCCTTCTCACATTTTTCAACTTATGTGTTTGGAGTTTCTAGTACTCAGTATTAAATTAAATCTATGAGATTTACTTATCAGATCATTTTCCCTGTCCTTTAATGCTTGTTTTATTCTGTAAATTAATCTTCTTCTTTTCTGTAAATTGATCTCTCTGGACCTGAAGTTTTGAGTTTCCACAATATTACTGCAGCCCTGGTGAACAAATTACAGTCCTCTTATCCAAATATGTGCTAATATGGATAGTCATGATCCCTGTGATGTGCTTATACTTTTGGATGAATACAATCTACTGCCATTATAAACCCTAAAGTTTTCCTTTTGGGCCTTCTTCCACTTGCTAAAGGCAAGGAGAGAGCTATTATTATTCATTTTTACTGATAGAAAAGCTATATCTTCTTTTTTTCCTTTTTTTTTTTCTTTTTTATTAAAGCTATATCTTCTTAATGAGTAGTTGATAGTGTAAATTTATTTTGAAATTTTTTGCAGAGTTAGGTTATATTTTGGAAATCAAACATGATTAATGAAGAAAAGATTTTTAACTGAAACTATAAGTAAAAGTATAAGGACTTTTTTAGTAACTTTAATATTTTAAGATTCAAAATTAGGTTTATTCTTAGAAAGCTAGTCTAATATATAGACTCTTTTCAAGAAAATTTATTTTTTGTTTCTTTCACAGATACATTGTAATCAAATTAGATAACAAAATATTTCTTCTAGTAATTGAGTGCTCTCAGAACAGCAGCTTTATATTTAAAAATGATTTGTAGCCGAAACCGGTTTGGCTCAATGGATAAAGTGTCGGCTTGGGGACTGAAAGTTCCTGGGTTTGATTCCGGTCAAGGGCATGTACCTTGGTTGCGGGCATATCCCCAGTAGGGGGTGTGCAAGAGGCAGCTGATCGATGATTCTCTCGTCGATGTTTCTAACTCTCTATCTCTCTCCTTTCCTCCCTGACAAAATCAATAATATATATATATTTTTAAAAATGCCTATTAAAAAAAAATAATAATAATAAAAATGATTTGTAGTTAAACACAGTTTGTTAATTTTCTATAAATATATGAGATTCTGGAATAAAGACTTAATTTTTACTGTTAATTTTCAAAACTTTTTATAATTCCTATAAAAGCCTAATCCTTATCTATATCCCAATCAGTGGTATATAAGAAATGGTTTCTTTTATATAAAATAAGGTAGTCTAAATTTTACTGAATTTAGTTTATCAAGTAGTCTGCATCTTTTAATTTATTGCATTCTTTAAGCTGTTAAAAATGTAGGCATGAACATTACAAACATACATATACATGTATATACACACACATACACTCCCACCCACACAGATTATGTATGTGCTCTTCTTTATTTTTTTTTAACTTAAAGGCTTTCAGTCCTGATGGTCGTTGGTTAATAAGTGCTTCAATGGATTGCTCTATCAGAACTTGGGATCTTCCTTCTGGGTGGTGAGTTTATTTTTAAATCCCTAACCTCTATCAGAAAACCATTATCTTTTACCTGTAATTAATGGATTATATGCTTTTAAAAATATGACTCAAACTTTTATTTTGTATGGTTTTTTGTTCATAATGAATTTAGTTAAAAGGTCAAAAACCTTAACTTTCCTTGATGTATGTTATATATTCTCTGTCTCTAACATAATTCTTGAAGGAAGACATTTTAGATATCTTTAAGAATGAAAAGAATTAGATAAAACCCAGTAGGGTTCAGAAATCTATCTGATAGACTTAAACTTGCTACTAAAGAGAGCAAACATTATCTGATTCCGTTAATTAATTTGAACATTGGAGATGGAGAGAATGCGTGTGTGTGTGTGTGTGTGTGTGTGTGTGTGTGTGTGCGCGCGCTTATTGTTAAAAATTGTATAGGAATAGCCCTGGCCTTTGTGGCTCAGTTGGTTGAGCATTGTCCAAGCACCGAAGGGTCACAGGTTTGATTCCAGGAACATAGTCAGGTTTTGAGTTCAATTCCTGGTTGCGGTACCTACAGGAGGCAACAGATCAATGTTTCTCTCACTCCCTCTCAAAAATCAATAAAAATACTTTTAAAAATTATATAGGAATAGATGCAATTTAAAATCATATTAACATAAAATTGCTTAGGAAGGAGTGATGGGAATAGCAAAGTATCTCATTAACAAGAATATACCATAAGGAAAGACATTGGTGAGAAAGAAGATGGTACTTTTTTTTTTTTTTTTTTTTTTTTAGTTTTATTTATTTATTTTTTTTTACATATTTTCTTGATTTTTTTTTATTGCCCTCCCTCCCTCCCACACATCCCCTCCCTCCCCATAGTTTTATGTCCATTGGTTGTACTTATATGCATTTATACAAGTCCTTCGGTTGATCTATTATCTCCCCCTGATATCCCTACCCTCCCCACTGTAATTTGACAGTCTGCCTGTTGCTTTACTTTCTCTATATCTGTCTCTTGGTTCAGAAGATGGTACTTTTTAATCTCCTGAAATATTTCTAAATTACTAAGCTCTGTCCAATTCTACTTACTCTTTTTTTTTTTCTTTCTGAGGAAATAGACAAGCTCATACTTGAAAGCACTTTGACCTTTAGAAAGGAAAAACCCTGATGTAATCATTTCCTTTCAAGCTTGCTATAGGAATGAGGCACAGCTATTTATCCAGCATAGGCACATGATTTGGAATATGTACAACAAAAGAGTGTTACTAATTAGTCCAGCTCTAATAACTAGGAGCTTTTGTGCACACATTTTTTTTTTCTCCACTTAAAATAGAGTAAAGCAAAATTTAGTTACTGGGCTGTGTCCTCTAACTTCAAAAAGTTCACCAAAAGTTGGTATTTCCTTACTTTAAAAACAAGGCATTGTTAGAAATATTGGTAGTTTAGGACTTCTGCTATTTTTCTAAAAATGAACATTGTAATTTGAATTGCTTTAATTACAGTAGGAAAGATGTACAAGTAATAGAGTTGACATGTGCCCTTGTCATTTCCTTTTTAGTAGTTTTAGTTCACATTAGATGGGAGAGATAGGTTAATGTTCAGTAGTACTAAATTGGCAAAATATTTTTGCAAAGTGGCGAGTTTATCTTTGGAATGGAAAAAATAGGATCTAGAAGCATTTAAATCTATCAGTCTTTGACTCAGCATTAGTCTTTCTGCTAAATCTTTTATTTCAGTAAAAAGTTGAGCAGATTTAAATTTGATAAATTTTTGATTCTGATATCTTTAGGTGAACACTGGACAATTTTAAACGAATACAAAGGCATGAAGTTGGCAGAGACACAAAAATAAGAAATGAGTCACAAAGGGATTATTAAAAGAAAATAATTATATCTATACTGATTGAACCAAAGCCTAATTTTAATAAAGACAAAAATAAGGACTACTTTGGTTAAGATTGGAAATTAAGTAAATGAGGAAGCTTGAAAAGCCATGTCACACAACTGCTGCTATCTAATTGCAACTAAATTACCATTTAACATTAGCTACTAAGCACTTTATATACTTTTATTTTTCATCTTCCCTCATATTCGAATGGGTGTAGGTACTATTATTGTTATTAGTTCCATTTTCCAAATGAGGAAATGGAAGCTCAAAGAGAAGCGATGTGATTTGCCCATGGTGGCATATTTCATAAATTACATTTTGCTGCAATAAGCATTGGAGGAAAAAACATTTCCCAACAGTTGTGCTTTCCACCTTGCTTGGGCTGTGTCATGTTATTAAGAATGAACTAATTTTCTTGATGTAGAAGATAATGAGGAAGTGAGGATTAGTGTTTCATCATACACCCATATGTAATTGTTGGGGTTTTTGATTCCCCTGTTTTTATATCATAATTTGTATAACAATCTTTGGAGATTCCTAGTTCTTTCTAAAGTATGCAACTTTGTCATTTACATAGCATGTTAAATATTTAAAGAATGAATATGCTCATTACATAGTCTGAAAAGTGAAACTTTATGAGTAAACCTTTGGGTGTGGTAACATACAGATGTATCTACCTGGAATTGTGCCTATTTAAAACAATTGCATAGGCACTGAACTGTTTCCTGTAAAGTTGTTTTAAAATAGAGAAAGTTTTCTTATTTTGTAGGGTCCTCAAAGGAGCAGAGTTGAAATTTTTTGTCATTCCCTATCACTATCATCTTTCTTTTTTTTTTTCCCCCCCAATCTACTGGACATTCATGTTGAACACTTTTGGGGATGAGAAAAGTATAAAATAGCTTTAATAGATTTTTAAAAATATATTTTTATTAATTTTGGAGAGATTAAAGGAGAGGGAGATAGAAACATCCTATTTAATAGAGGGAATATGCTAATTGACACTCATGCCATCGCAAAGATGGCAGTGCCCACAACCAATACGGAAGGAATATGCTAATTGATGCCACACCCTCAAAGATGGCAGTGCCCAATCCTCTCAGCCCCACTGGGGTGATAGGGCCCCCCCCTCCCAGTGCATGAATTTTTATGCACTGGGCCTCTAGTCAATGATAAAAGTGAATCATCCATCCACTACCTCCTGAATGTCCCCTGCTGGAGATCAAGCCTACAGCCTGGGCATGTGCCTTGCCCGGGAATCGAACTGTGACCTCTTGGTTCATGGGCTAATGCTCAACCACTGAGTCACACCAGCTGTGTAGCTTTAATAGAATTTTGCATTTTGTTCTGTCTCATTGCTGTTTTCTGAGGAGCATTATATGAGAATAATTGGAATAGAATGTTATTTTGCATTTCTCCCTGAGGCAAAACTATCCGTTCTACTCATTAAAGATTTTTGTGTATGGTGATTCCATCACTTTGGAAATTGATCATCTACACACTGTCTGCATTTGTTCAGGATATAACACGGGTGGGGAACATCTGGCCTGTGGGCTGTATAAGGCCCTCAAAATCATTTGGTTTGGCCCTGGCAAGGCATTAGGAGTCAGTTAATTAAATGTTTAACCAAATATAGCAGGCTAATTTTTAAGTTGACAATATTGTTTGATCCACAAATGATGTTATAAATGTCCAAATGGCCCTTGGCAGAAAATAGGTGTCCCACACCTGATATAACCAGAAATGACTTAGTGTACAGGGCTCTGTGCTTGAAAATATGATATCCTACAGTGAGGGTTTTATTAATGTTCTCTCAAAAAGTATAGACCTTATCTGGGACTTTTCATTCTGTGACCTTGGCAGGGACTATATAGTAGTTAAGTCTGGGATTAAGCCTGCACACTTATGCTTTATGAATTAATATGGCCATGTAAAATATGCTTTGTATGTGGAAATCATCTTCCTCAATTTGATGCTTTTACATAACGGAAGGTTTGTCTACCCCCACACAACAGCTGTGGAATCAAGTTGCACAATGAATTTGACAAAATAATTATAGTATTATATAAAATAAATTTGCTCAAGCAGTAGATTTTAGATTCTCTTTTTAGCACACATGTTAGGACATTTCACCCCTCACATAGTTAAGTTAATGCACAAATATTGATCAAGACAAGGAATGGTAAGGTCTGAAACTGCTGTGCTTATGCTTAATTTTCATCTATATACATTGAGTAATGTTTTTGCTCTGGGTTGTTTGGGTTAGATAATATAAACAAACAGTCTTTGGTATATAATAATTGTTTACCAAGGTTTTATTTTCCCCAATTCTATTGATTCTCAAGAGAAGGCATTCTTGTGAGCTTCCAGAGTAAGTTTGAACAGAAGTCAGATGGGTTATTAGTCACCTTTCCCCCCATAAATAAGAATTAAATACTAGTCATTGTCCTAAGCTCACTTTGGTGTGTGTTTCCAGTGTTCCTAATTTTAAGGCTTATTTTTTTATCATTCGTTATTTAAGTTTTACAGTATTAATTATACTCTGAACAAATTGAGAGATTTTTTTTTTTTTCTAATTAATCCTCACCTGAGGATATTTTCCCATTGATTTTTAGAAAGGGGGACACAGAGAGAGAAACATCAATGTGAGAGAGACACATTGATTGCTTGCCTCCTGCCTGCACCCAAACCACAGCCATGGATCATGCCTACAACCTAGGTATGAGCCCTTGATTGGAATTGAACCCAGGACCCTTCAGTCCATGGGCCAATGCTCTATCTACTAAGCAAAACTGGCTAGGACAAGAGATTTTATTTTGGAAAAGTCACTTAATGTCTCCACTGGAGAGACTTTATTCACATCTGCGCTGCTTATGAATCACCAGTGTAGACATTCCCAGCATGTAAATGTGCTGTTGAGCTGCTTGTTATATTTTAGTTTCAGCAGTGGTTTTACTGAGTTTATAGTGATTAAGAGTACAGACTGCTTATGTGACATTCTTGGCTCAATTTTCTACCTTGAGGAAGTTTTTAAATCTTACTGGGCCTCATTTTCTGATCTATCTATATATACTTATATATATATAACATATGTATATCGATATATGTTATATATATATAAAGAGGTAATATGCAAAATAGCCAGGAGTCACGACGGGCTCAGGAGGAGGCTGCATCACGATCACTCAGGCCAAGCTACACGCTGAGAGGCGACTGCGTGCTGCCCCCAGCCTCAGCGGACACCAGGGGAGAGGGCATGCTCTGAGTGGCCATGGTGTGGCTCAGAGCACGCCCCCAGTGGATGGCAGCAGCTGCCGGAGTGAAGCAGCCCCAGTCCCAGATGCCTGGCTGTGGCTGGAGCAAAGCAGCCCAGATCCTGGGTGCTGGAGGGAAGCAGTGCTGGCAGCCAGGGAAGGAAGGCCTATTCTTGCACAAATCTTCGTGCACCGAGTATCTAGTTTATATAATAAAGACAGTTCTGCCTCATAGGGTAGTGAGGATTCGGTTAGTAGACTCAAAGGCTCAGGATACTTCCTAGCATGGAAACTAAAAAAAGTTGTTGACTACTATTATATTTCTTGAAATAATGTTTTATTTAATGTAGATTCTGAACTTCAGTCCTTTTATTGTTTCCCATGGATAATGTACTGCTTTCAGTGAATAAAATAGTTGTTAAAATAGCTATAATGAAAACAGTATATTTCTCTAAAAGTACACAAAGTATTCACACTTAGCCAACCTAAGAAGCTTCCTTTGCAGATCTTTCTCTTTGCTCATTAAATTCACTCATGTCACTTCCTGCTATCACCATCCTAGTTCAGATCTTTAATGCTATTAGATGACTGCTAGCATAATTTCACTCTTCTTCCTGTTCACATATTCTCTACATTCTGATGGCAGATCTTTTATGAAAGTGAAGATTATATTATTGTCTGATCACAAGCCTGCAGTGACTTTTCATTGATTAAAGTAAAAACAAACTTAGGTGTTTTGTATTCAAGAGCCTGTATGTAGCCGTATGCTTATGTACCAGCTGCACTCTCACTAAACCCAGTTGGTTGTGTTTTCCTTCGCCTTGCCCTCCACACTTCCCTCAGCCAGGACACGCGTTCTCTGCCATCAACATCCATTGAATCGTATCCATTTGGAAGGCTCACCTCCAACTGTTTTCTGAGCTGCCTACACTGAGCCTCCTACCGGGGGGTGATCACTCCCCCTTCCTCCCCAACTTTTATTTTATTTTATTTTATTTTTTTAATATACTTTATTGATTTTTTGCAGAGAGGAAGGGAGAGAGATAGAGAGCCAGAAACATCGATGAGAGAGAAACATCGACCAGCTGCCTCTTGCTCACCTCTCACCGGGGACGTGCCCACAGCCAACGTACATGCCCCCGACCGGAATCGAACCCGGGACCTTTCAGTATGCAAACGACGCTCTACCACTGAGCCAAACCGGTTTCGGCCCTCCCCAACTTTTCAACCCCTCCAACTTTTCAAGCTGTGAGACTAGTTTTTATACACTGTTTTATGGTTATGTTCTGTAGCCTGAATTCTTTCATATGTTTCATGTATAGTGTGGTTACCTATTTGAAAAACAGACTTGTTCAAGTTTTTTTCCATTACTGTTTTCTTTTTTCTTATTTATAGTCATTTTATTTTAATTTCTTCTGTTGCCAAAGACTTTTATTATTTTCATTGGGATAACAAAAATACAAGAGAGTACTGATAATTAGATTTATTTAAATGTGTGTCATCTTCCGAAATGTTCTCGTCAGTCTACCAAAATGGCATTCCAGAAAAAGAGCATTTCCTCCTGTGTTCTTCCTGGTGAACCTTTCTCTGGCTAATTGATCAGTTTGATATTCCGGGTCATTCTCATTAAGAGAGGTTATTTTCACATAGTAACATTACTGACAAATCTTTGTTATTGATGCCTTTCTGGTATTGGTGATTATTAAAAAATAAAAATGAAACTTTTCTGTATTATCTCATATTGTTTAGCAAAAATGTATTTGTGAATTAAATGTTTTGGTAGAATCTAACATGTTGATCCTTTTGTAGCCTTATAGACAGCTTTCTGCTGGACTCGGCTCCTCTCAATGTTACTATGTCCCCTACTGGAGACTTTCTGGCCACTTCCCATGTGGACCACCTTGGAATTTATCTGTGGTGAGTTCATTCATATAGTTCTGTTTGGGGTAAAGAGGAGAAGGAAGATGATATTGTCAGACAGCCATAGTTGCTAACATCACCTTTTTTTTTAATTTATAAAATGGAAATGTCACATTGTTGCCAGAGGGTTAATTTACTATAAGTTTATGGCTGATTCAACATCTGCTTGATAATTTAGAGCAGCGTTTTTCAACCGCTGTTCCGCGGCACAGATGTTGCCTGGTGTACCGTAGGTGCAGACAAGACAAGAATTTATAATTTTTCACTATTTTGTTTACTTAATATTTCATAATAAAGTAATTATAAAATACTTTCTTTGTGTTTATTTGATTCCTATTCAAGAGAATTACTTTATATATAGTCAATATAGGCACAGAGTTAAATTTTTTAACATTTTCTAATGGTGGTGTGCCTCGTGATTTTTTTCATGAAACAAGTGTGCCTTTGCCCAAAAAAGGTTGAAAAACACTGATTTAGAGAACTTTGCTCAACCACACAATTGATTTTTATCTGTTATCTTATTTAGCTTATATTTTGCAGAAAAGATATGTGAATTTTAAAATGTTAGAAAAATGGGAGTCCCTAACCAGGTTCTGGCCCTTCTGCCACTATCCCAATACTGCTTTATAACCTTAGTGAGTCACTTGTAAACTTCAGACTACTTTACCTATAAGGCAGTGTTTGGGAAAGGTGTTTGCTAAGATTGTTCTAGTTGCATAACTCTTCACACCCAACTCCATTGTGACGAACATGTAAGAGGTCAAGGTAAATGGTCCATCATCTGGGCCGAGAAAAAGTGTTGGTTATTTCCTAAGGTCAGATATCTATGTCTTTTTTTTTTTTTTTTTTTAATACATTTTATTGATTTTTCACAGAGAGGAAGGGAGAGGGTTAGAGAGCTAGAAACATCGATGAGAGAGATACATCAACCAGCTGCCTCCTGCACACCCCCCATTGGGGATGTGCCCGCAACCAATGTACATGCCCTTGACCGGAATCGAACCTGGGACCTTTCAGTCCGCAGACTGACGCTCCAGCCACTGAGCCAAACCGGTTTCAGCCAGATGTCTATGTCTTTTAACTGTTATTAATTATTGAGGAAGAGAAAAAAAAAACTTACCCTTTTTTTCCAATTATAAAATTTTCTAATTAAATTTTTATGACACAAAAGTAAATTCAGTATGCAATTGAAATACACTTTGGCCACCTTAATAAGCAAAATGGAGTATCTCCTGGAATCTGTGAAGCTTGAACAATCAAGACAAGAGAAAAATAGTAGCTATGGAACCTTAGTAGCTATGTAGTATCACTATTAATACAGCTCAGAATCTGATTTCCCCAACTTTTATTTTTCATTATAAATTCATTATGTATGGAAAACAGAATCTGATTAACTCACTTTGGAATAGGAAGCTACATCTTGATTAGTCATCCAAGGTCATGGTGCAGGGTCAAGGTAGCAGGAAGATGGCCACTTAGAGGGCCATTCTAGGGAAGAAGAAATCCATGACTGTTTACAATCTCAAGGATCTGATTATCTTATTCTGTATCTGACTTAACTCTGAATCTTTTCTTCCTTCAGTTAGATATTATTTCCTTAACTGAAGGTTGACAATTATCAAAACAATATAAGGATATGGAGATTATGTTACTTTATAAAAGTACTACCTAGTATTGATCTCTCAAATACTTTCGTGTATTACATTAATATTGTTTCTGCACAGCTTTCTTGTAACATCTATTACATGAATCAAGACATTTTCAAATTAATACTATTTTATTTATCTTTGAGGTTGTTTTTAATTTGTACATGATTTGGAATCTATAGCCAAATTCAAGATTATAGAGTAATTGAAGTTTTTTTGTTTTTTAGACCAGTAATTGAAGTTTTTCCCAAAAAAACTATATTTATAAGTTTTAAAATATGGCTTATGTTTTTATTTCTCAGGTCCAATATTTCCCTGTATTCAGTCGTTTCATTACGGCCACTTCCCACAGATTATGTTCCTTCAGTAGTGATGCTTCCTGGAACTTGTCAAACTGAAGGTAATCACAAAATAGTAATTTTTTGAAGTATAATATCATAAACCTAAATGGGAGTATTGCTACTGAAGGCAAAGTTTATTCTATTCAATCAGAGTATTTTTTAACTGATATGAAATATTTTGAATGACTTCATAAATTTTCACAAAAATGTGATTGATAAGATTATCTAGTGGTATTAGGGAGAAGTGTTTTAGGTCTTGTGATGGGAATTATAGTTAATAATGAGAAGATGAGGAAATTAAATAAGAGTTTAACAAATCTATATTGAATAAGCGTGTTATGAAATACTAATGGATTTGGTCTGAATTAAATTTCTTTTACATGATAAAAATACTATTTTGTGTTAATTTTTTTTTTTTACCCCCTTCCCAATTTTTGTTTTCAGATGTAGAATTATCAGAAGAAACCATAGAACCAAGTGATGAAATGATAGAGTATGATTCTCCAGAACAGTTGAATGAGCAGTTGGTGACTCTATCCCTCCTTCCTGAATCACGGTGGAAAAACCTTCTTAATCTTGATGTTATTAAGGTACTACTGTAGTACAGTGAATATTCACCCTAAAGACACATTCCAGAAGCAATTTCTGTAGTAGAAATAGCTTTCCTTACATTGAAAGCTTTAGGAGGAACAGTTAATATCTAAGAGCATGCCATTTAGTTGAATCCCGTTTAATCTAGTGTGATATCCAGAATTCTCTTTATATTAATTTTGAGACCATTCAACAGACCTTTGGATACAGCAGAAGTACAGCCTACAACTTCAGAGCTATTAGAAATGTGATGTTTTTAATCCAGCCTCTATGCTACTTTTTTAACTTCTAAAACAAGAAAAAAAATATTGCCACCACGTGTGATATCTATCACTAGTCATTTGGAAATGAAAAGACTTTCACTAGTCTTTTAAAAATTAAGCTTTAACTACCATTTATTATTCTGTATGCTACTCTGCCAACTATAAGAAGATGTTTAGAGCTTGCTGTGTTGGATCCAGGTATGTAAGTTAATAAGAACTAGGTAGTAGGCAATGTCCTGTGACAGTGCCAAAGGAAAAAACCTGGTCCCTTTGTATTTGAGGAAATTATATTTTACATGAAAAATAGATAGTATATTAGTGTTTTTCAAAGCATGTTTCATGATCCTCATTTGTGAGTAGTGAAAACAATTGAGAGGAATAGACCAGAGTAGAAAATTATAGAGGCCATTCTGTGATAATGCTAAGCATTGATTATGAAGCTTGGTTTGGTAAGAAACACACATAAATTACTAGAGGTCATATGTATGCAAGTCATATTGTGGGCTGGCCATATAAAAGTGTAAGGACATCCATAACTATGCCAAAGTAGAAGTGTTTTGTAACTAATAACTTAGTACCCAAACAGATATGAGTGTCTTGGGTAAGAAAAGTTTTCACATGTTAATTTCCTCTAAGCTGTTGCCCAATATATGTCAGCTAAAGGTAGTGCTCCATGGACTAGCTTTAAAAACGACGCATGAGTCCTAACAGATTTGGCTTAATGGAGAGAGCATTGGCCTGTGGACTCAAGAGTTCGATTCTGGTTGGGGGCATGTACCTTGGTTGCGGGCACATGCCCAGTGGGGAAGTGTGCAAGAGGCAGCTGATCGATGTTTCTCTCTCATTGATATTTCTGTTCTCTGTTCTTCTCCCTTCCTCTCTGTAAAAAAATCAATAAAATATATTTAAAAATAAATAAATAAAAAATAAAAGTAACTTGAGAAAAAAAATGACACGTGAAAAAATGTAAGTAGTAGATGAGTGAAGGGAGCAATCAGTAATGTCCAATTAATAAGCTAAGTTTTTGGACTACTGTGTTCCTTGCTAAGACATAGTTTGTTCTGCATAAAGACTTAAATAAAAACCTGAGTGAATGATTTTATGAGAGAAATGCTCACTTCCAATATTTTTATATCCTACTGAGTGAAAAATGTTAGAATTTTATATTTGTTTTGTGGCAATTTTTCTACTTTTGGTTTTCCAAAGGAGATGTATAATCTCCAGAGCACTGTGGTGCTCCTCCAAAGCCTTTTATTTTTATTTACAGTTCATGGACTGTCTCCCTTATCACTCTGTAGCAGTGAGTAGGAAGTGAAAGTGTGACTCTTATTCCTCAAAGAAGGGCTGTACTTACCCTGTAATTTAGCAGTACTTTATTCTGTTTTCAGGCAGTAACTTTCTTTTATTTCATTCCTCTTTAAGGCCACCAATATCCCTAGTTTTCTTTCAAAAAGCAAATCTCCCTAAGTTTTACAGAGCTCCTGGAATGGAAGAGAATAGTGGGAGGTAAAATTATGAGACCCCTCTATCAGGCAGTTAACCATGCAAAGCCTCTTTATCAAATGCTCTTGAGATAGTGGTGTGTAACTTGGAGTATTCAAAACTAAATTCTGTTGGTGGGAAATCCAATAGTGATTTTCCTGATTGAATTTTACTAACACTTGAAACATTTTATAAATAGGCAAATAGTATTCTTTTGCTAATTAAAAAAAAAAATATTGGTAAGGAAAAATAAAAAATTTCAACTAAGTAGAAGAATTAGGGATAAGCTTCACAAAAATATCACACCTAATTCTAAAGGCTCTGGGCTCTGGGAAAATATTTAGCACTAGTAAATTTTGCTTTCTAGCCCATTCTGATAAAAAGATTATATTTTAATATTAAAGAATTTCATAAGTGTTTGATTATTATTTCTTCACCTAAATATTGATGTTTCAGGAAAATGAGGTGTATTTGTCCTAAGACAGAGGTTGGCAAACTCAGTAGTCAACAGAGCTAAATATCAATAGTACAACGATTGATATTTCTTTTGAGAGCTGAAAACCCACTTCTGTGCACGAGCCACGAAGTTTCGATTGCACTGTATGTGCGCACTTGCACATGGAAGAGCCACACTCAAGGGGCCAAAGAGCCGCAGTTTGCCGACCACTGTCGTAGGGTTTCTCCTGAACCCTGTCATTTCTCTTCTGCCTTATTAGCAGGGGTTCTGGAGATTTGCATTGGGAAACTCACTTTAAAGATATCTGTGATATTGATTGATGGGATTTTATTTTAACATTCTAATCTGAAAAATTTTCATTCCTTTTTGAACTTTTAAAAAAATTTCTTGAGAATTAAATATTAGTAACTGTTAGCCAGATGATTACTTGATTGTCTTTTTATTTTTTTCTCTTTAATCAGAAAAAGAATAAACCAAAGGAACCTCCCAAAGTACCCAAGTCAGCACCATTTTTTATACCAACAGTTCCTGGCCTTGTACCCAGATATGCTGTGCCTGAACAAAATAATGATCCACAGCAGGTAAAAACCAAACTGGAGCATTCTAACTGTGTGTGTGTGTGTGTTTGTATTATACAGTTGTAGTTTTTTGTTTGTTTTTTTACCAACACCCAGTTTTATGCATATAGAGTAAATTAATGATAGATTTTAATTATAGACTATATATATTTTTTGTTACACTTGTGTTTTTTGAGTAATGTGTATTTATTTTTAAGTCTAAAGTGGTACATCTTGGAATTTTGGCTCAAAAATCAGATTTCTTCTTGAAACTTGAAGAAGGACTCATGAATAATAAATGTAAGTTAAATTATAAAATATTTACCAAGTATCTTTAGCTTATTTTACTTTCTATGAAAAGAAATTGAGTGAAATATTAGCAGGTTTCTCAGTAGCTAAAAGAAGATAGTAAAAATTAAAAGGGTTGAAACTTGGGTTTGATTCTCAAGCAACTTTAGCTTTTCTACTGTTATATTAAACTAGAAACCCGATGCATGAAATTCATGCAAGAATAGGCCTTCTAGGCACCCGGGACCTGGCTTCCCCCTGTCCCCGGCTTCATCCGGAAGGATGTCCAATCTAATTAGCATATTATCCTTTTATTATTATAGATGAGTGACACTAAACTAAGATAATGCTTATATTTAGAATAGTATTTTCTTAATGCTTTTTTTATTTTCAAATTTTGCTTTTGTTTTTATTTACAAAAACAGTTTGCCATACAGTTTGGGAATATAACAGAGACTTTTGTCTTCAATGATTTTAGATATTCCCAAATTTTCTCATCAAAAGATAATTTTAAAATTTATTGAGTTTGTTAATAATAGATTTATCTTTTTGAAAGCTATAGTCTGTAGCTAGTAATGATAAACAGTAAGTGCTTACAGCTCTTACAGTACTGGCTTTATTTAATTTGGTTTATTCTACTAGTTAACAGAAAAAAATAACCCACAGAAAGAATTTCCTGTGCAATTTATGTGTATGTTGCTTGAGGTATGAAGTGGAAAAACTAGTTTCCTAAGTGAACTGATGTAGGTAATAACTGGATTCTTTTTAAAACTTAATACAGATGATGCTGCTCTTAACCTTCTGAAAGAATTAGGTCCATCGGGAATTGAAACAGAGCTGCGGAGCTTGTCTCCTGAATGTGGCGGGTCTGTAGAGGTTATGCAGAGTTTCTTAAAAATGATCGGAATGATGTTGGATCGAAAGCGTGATTTTGAGTTAGCCCAGGCATACCTTGCATTGTTTCTAAAGGTAAGTCTAATGTAAGACAGTTCTTCCTAGCTTGCCTTCCTCTGAAGCAATGTTTTCTCATTGCACTTTCTGCAAAGATGGAGATGTTCGATGCCTGTGCTGTCCAGCATGGCAGCCATTTGTCTGTCACATGTGGCTACTGAGCACTTCAGTGTGGCTGATGTGACTGAGAAACAAAACTTTTCATTTTCTGGGAATTTAAATTTAAACAGTCATCTGTGCCTCATGACTGCCATACTGGGCAGCTGGATTACACAGCTTTGCAGTTTTAAATTTATTTATTTATTTAAATTTTTTACTCAGAAGAATTTTAACTCACTGTGAATTTTTTATGACATCTATTAACTTCTTAAGTAGTTACATTTTGGCTGTCTTTCTGTGATTATGAAGAGAAAGTCAGGTTTTATATTCATTTTTTGCTTTGTTTTTTTTCTATGCGAAGGTAAAAATATTTTTCTTTTGGTTGATGGAGTTTCAAGTGATTTGGCAATAACAGAGTTGCTATCATGCTTAATATAATGGAGCACTCATGTTAATTTCAGTAGTATAATGGATTGAAGAAGATAGATAATGCTGATATTCAATGATAGCAGATATGATTCTTCATCAATATATAAAATCTTTTCACATGATCTGCTTATTGAAAATTATTTATAAAGTAGATACTTAATTGGTAGCATGTGGTATGAAAAAAATAGAAATATGCCACTGTTTCTATATCCTTTCCCAAATTTATCAAAAAAAGAAAAAGTTACTTAAATCTTTAGAAAACAAAATAAAGAGCCCAGCCGCATGCATTAGCAGTGGTTACAATTGAAGGAGAAACTTAAAGAAGCACAGGAAAAGGACTTAGTGTAAGAACTGTGTCCTTTCTTCTGGGTCTGTTTGAGGACTATTCTTAGTGGAGGAGAGTGAGGAACACTTCTCTTCTGCTAAGGGTGTGACAATACATAAAGGAACTCAAACTAAGAAAAGTTTGATAGAGGAGAAGGAAGTGGGAGATGGTAACAAATCAGCAATTAAGAAAAAAAATATTCAGAATGGTGTCTTCTGACATTTCTTAGTAAAAATGTTGAGTCCAGAATAAACAAAATTTAATTTTCTTAAATGTTCAACTATTTTTTTTTTCTTCAGTTACACCTTAAAATGCTTCCTTCAGAGCCAAAACTTCTTGAAGAAATGACACAGTTGTCATCCCAGGTGGAAGGAAACTGGATTCATTTGCAATCACTCTTCAATCAAAGCATGTGCATTTTAAATTATATTAAAAGTGCTTTGTTACAATAAAAACAAATTTGTGGCTTTTATAAACTGACGACTTTTATATTAAATTGGTTCAGTTTAATGCATATTTTGTTTTTCAAGTTTCATTGTAAGAGAAAATAAATGCTAGTAGCATTACTGACTAGTCAGTCATTTTCCACTTAAAAGGTAAATACTTTCTTGAAATAAAATGATACCAGCCTTTCGTTTTAAAAACCTAAAGAATCTACTCAAATAATTTATTTTCTGAGCCTCTTCACATTAGTTACTTAGGTATGACTTTTTTTTAATTGTCCTCACAAGCTCATGTTTTTTTTTTTTTAATATTTTTAGCATATGAGATTCTGGATATTTCATGTAAAATGTTGCTTAATCATGTTGAAGATAAAACTGATCTATAATCCTATATAATAAGCTAATATGCAAATTGACTAAACAGTAGGACAACCGGTTGCTATGATGTGCACTGACCACCAGAGGGCAGACACTCAATGCAGGAGCTGCCCCCTGGTCGTCGGTGTGCTCCCACAGAAGCTAGGCTCATGGCTGGCGGGCGCAATGGTGGTGGCAAGAGCCTCTCCACCTCCACCACAGTGCTAAGGAGCAGTGAGCCTAGCAGAAAGGAGTAGCGAGCAAGGGGGCAGTAAGGAGTGAGAGGTCCTGGACTGCCAGAGGGATGTCTGACTGAGGGCTTAGCAGGGGAGCAGGCCTAAGTCATCAGTCGGACATCCCCTGAGGGCTCCCAGTCTGGGAGAGGGCTCAGTCCAGGCTGAAAGACACCCCCCCCAAGTTCACAAATTTCATGCACTAGGCCTCTAGTACAGTTATAAAAGCACCTTTATGATATGAAGTAAAAAGGTGTGTTTCCTTTCTTGGTGGCCTTTGTTGAACATGGGGATCATTGATCTTAGAGCTGGGAGGCTGTCAGACATTAGTGCAGCCCTCTTTTAATCAGAGGAGAAATCTGCTAATGTCAGCTTGCAACCTCAGTGTCAGAGCCAGGTTTTCTAACACTGCCCTAGTGCTCTCTCCATTGTAACCTTTCTAAATGTTCTTTTAGGAATGTGAGAGGCACTCTGACTTGGCAAATTGCTGTAGGAGACAGTTGAACAGATACCTCAGATAGATGAGGGAAATTCCAAATTCCATTCAAGATATCCTTCAAAGGTTTTTCTTCCTTACTGATGACCTCTTTAATTAGAAAGAAACTGCTGACTCAACTTTTCTCTCATCACCATTGTGAAACCAGATAGCTCTGGCAATTCCTCCTTTCTCACCATTATTTTCCTCTCATGGTTCAAAACGCTAGCAATACGTAAATTAAAAATAAGCAATTCTTAAAAGCACAGTGCTCTAAAAACAATTTTTAGCCCTAGCTGGTTTGGCTCAGTTAGATAGAGTATTGACCTGTGGACTGAAGGGTCCCAGGTTCGATTCTGCAAAGGCACATGCCTAGTGCAGGAAGCAGCCAATCAATGGTTCTCTCTCATCATTGATGTTTCTATCACTCTCCCTCTCTGAAATAAAAATATTTTAAAAAGAAAGAAAAAAATAAGTAAAAATAATTTTTAGTTGACATACTTAAAAGTAGTGTAATTCACAAAATTCACCTGGTTGTATTTGAATGCCAATATAATTCTCATTAGGGTAAGAAGGTTTTACAGAATAATATCAGAAGGAACAATCCTCATAAGGAGTTGTCAATGATAACTTTTATCAAGCATGTAGTTTCAGTATATAAGGTAGAATTAATAAACTGCTAAAGAAATAAGCCAATCTGATTTTATGCTTTTGGTTTTTTTTAGAAGTGCTTGTAAACTTACAGCCACTGGTCAAATTACTAATAATTACTTAAGTTCTGACTTTAGAAATTGTATTTCTCTCTGGCCCAATACTATATAGTAAAGTGGCAAAATTCCAAAATATAAGCATATACCATGTGAAAATTATAAATGACTGAAACAAAATAAGAGCTCTAAACAAATTGCATTGCTTTTATAAATCTGGAACTAAAATTTTTTTCTCTTCAAATGAGAATATAGAAGTTGAGTGTTTTTATTTGAGATACTATCTTATTCAGTCAGTATTACATCCTCATTTTTTAGGTACTCTAGAATCTTTCCTGTGTGTTTGCCACCAGGGAAGGGAGAAAGAAGGAAATACAAAGTATAATTTGTGTGTATATTTTTTCTGAAAATACATGTTTTTGCATACTGCTTTTCCTTTAAAATTTAAATTACAAATGTATTATATGGCATTTGACTTGTAAAAACATCAGAGACAGTTCTATATTTTTACATTGACCTTCAATCTCAATACCCCCTCTAGAAGTAACAATTTTTGACTTTCAATCTATACCTTTTTTTATACCTTTTTCTATGAATGTATATAGATGTTATGTATAGCCACATGAAATAAAATGTGTGTAATTCTTGTTTTTTTACTTGTATGTATATCATTTAGCAACTTTTCTACTTGGTATCTTTTATTTCATTATAATCCTATCTCTTTTGTGTAGTAGTCCACAACCTATATAACTTACAATGGAAACTTAGGTTAGATTTCTTTTCCTTTTTTCTAATAACAGTGCTCAAAGATTGTCATCCTATATTATTTTTTCTGCATATAAGATTTGGGTACATACATGCAATGAAATACTACTTAGCCATAACAAAAAGGAATCTTACCTTTTACAACAGCATGGATCGACCTAAAGGGTATTATCCTAAGTGAAATAAGTCAGACAGAGGAAGACAAAAATCATATGATTTTACTTATAAAATCTACAGAACAAACTAAAATAGAAACAGACTCAGATACAGAGAACGAACAGTTGACAGAGAGGAAGGAACTTGGGGGTCTTGAAAAAGGTGAAGGGCTTAAGTACAAATTGATAGTTACAGAAATGTAAATACAGCATAGAGAATAAGATAACTATGGGGCCAGATGGGTACTTGAGATAGGGGGACCACTTTGTACACAATTGCCTAATCACTGCTGTACACATGAAACTAATACAGAATAATAGTGAACATAAACTGTAGTCTATAATGAAAGCATAATATGCTAATTAGACCGGATGTCCTTCCAGACAGCCGGAGCTGTGAGGGAAGCCAGTGCTGTCAGCCAGGGGAAGAAAGGCCTACTCTTGCATGAATTTCATGCATCAGGCCTCTAGTTGGAAAATAAAAAGTAAAAAGATTTCTCTGTAGTACATGCTTAGCTTTTGAATTGCTGGGCCAGAACTAGGCAGTTTTAAAGAGAGAGACTTCAGTTGGCTTCTAAAATGACTATTAACAATTCATAGTTTCTCCTCAGCAACAACTGAGTACCTTCACCCCATATCATTAAGGATATTAGATTTTTAAGTGTTTTATTAATATAATGAGTGAAAACTTACTGTTTTAATGTAAAAATTTCAGGTGAAGTGAGAATGGGCACCTTTACTATGTTTATTTTAGAGCATTCTTTAATTGATACCTCAAATAATGTATTGCTTTTATTATAGTTTTCTGGTATGTTTATAGATATGGTGGGGGAGAAAGCCTAATGATTTTTAAAAATCTCTTGGCTATTGGTGAGCATATTTTGAAGTTTTGATTTTGGTTGCACTAAAATTATAAGCAGAAATTTCAGTGTATTAGAAAATCTAAGAGAATCCCACTTTCTGAAATTGTAAGATTTCATTTCCTATTAGTATTGGTGTTTCATTTAATTGTTTTGTTAAAATTGCTTCAGTTATGATCTGGCATATGATGTTGAATAATAGCAGTGCTTAGCAGAAATTTTTTGCTAATTTCAGTGAAAATACTTTTAATGTTCCACCATTAAGGATAATGTATGCTCTAAATTTCTGGTAGATACCTTTTGTTAAGTTCTATTGTATTAGTAATTTGGTACTTTTTAAACTAGAGGTAAATATAGAATTTACCAAGAGATTTTTCAGCCATAGCCTGTTCGGCTCAATGGATAGAGCATCAGCTGCTCATGGTTTTGATTCCACTTGCAGGCTCAATTCATAGCTCCATTAAGGGCGTGTGTGGAAGGCAAACAATCAATTGCTCTCATATTGATATTTCTCTCTATATCTATCTCTCCCCCTCCCTTCCACTCTAAAATCAATGGAAAAATATCCTCGGGTGACAATTAACAACAAAGAAGATTTTCAGCATATGTCAAAAGTTCGGTATTTTCTTTAATTGTTGCAATTCAGTGAATTTTAGTCAAACATTGTTATTATTGACTCATTTTCATTCCTAGGATAGAACTGTTTGCAGGTAAGGTGAAACTGGTGC
Organism: Pipistrellus hanaki; assembly: GCF_964339955.1. Lineage (NCBI taxonomy): Eukaryota > Metazoa > Chordata > Mammalia > Chiroptera > Vespertilionidae > Pipistrellus > Pipistrellus hanaki. The sequence goes on from NC_140506.1 coordinate 57,746,986, forward strand.
TTTTGTCTGTTTCCTGTCGATAAATTTTCACCTATATATTTAAATTTGCCTCATCAAATGGTAAAAAAAAAAGTCTTGCATAAAGTCTATTATATAGTGATTTTTGTCTATTGAATTTTTTCTATGATTACTAAAACAATTGGGTTTTCTGTCTCAAAAATTTATATTTTCCTTATAAATCATGACTTTAATATAGATTTCACATTTATTAGTGTAAATTATAATAGTTATTCCTTTTTATTAATCACGCAGATGCAAATGACAGAAGCTCAACTCAAATACATCAGTGTCTGCAAAGTCCAAGGATAAAAATTGGCTTTACCTACTGCTAGATCTAGGGGTTACTTGGGAATCAGTTTCTCCATCTCCCCTTTTGCTTTCCTCGTTATTGGCTAAATGCTCAGTCAAGATGTCTCCTCATTCCTTGATTCTTCAGATACTTATTGAGGATACTGTGTGCCAGAATTTCATTTGTGCTGTGAGATGTACTTGATTAAAACTTGAGGCAATTCAAGTTTTATATATCTGAATTTATATATCCTCCCCTAAACTAATTAGGAAGTGATTATCTTTAAAAAATATATTTTTTATTGATTTCAGAGTGGAAGGGAGAGGGAGAGAGAGAAGCACCAATGATGAGAGAGAATCATTGATTGGCTGCCTCCTGCAAGCCCCTGACTAGGGATTGAGCCTGTAACCCAGGAATCTGCCCTTGACCAGGAATCGTACTGTGACCTCCTGGGTTGACACTCAACCACTGAGCCAGATGGTTCTCAGGCAGAAAGTGATTATCTTTTTTAAAATCCTGAAATAGAATCTTATGAGCCTACTTTAACTTTGAACCAGAGTGGAGGAGTAAGGGAACATATTTAGGCTGAGGGAGAGGCTTGTGGCAGCTCAGGTTTCCATGACTGCATAATGTTGGGAGAGCTCTGGAAGTTTCCACCTGCTTCCTAAGGGCAACAAGGGAGGGAGGCGAGATACAAGGCCAACAGGCTGGCCATGGAGTCACCGTGGCAGGTGAGCCACCTTAGGGCGGCAGCAACACCCTAGCCTGGGGCCCAGTTGGAGCACTGAGACAAGGCTTAAGATGGTGGTGGGTGGGAGGAGGGTGAGGGAATGATCTGGCAAGGCAGAAGGCTTCTCTTTATCAGCATGGCACTTGGAAAGAAAAAAGGAGTGGAATGAACTGCTGAGAGGAAAGGAACAGGCTTAGTTCCTTTAGAAAATATGGATATAAATTTTCACTAATATTCAGAAGAGTCTAAACTAAAGTGAAAGAGAAACTATTTGGTAATTTTGCACCCCTCTCCTCCAAATCCAGTGGTTAGAGAGCTTGTGATGAAATGTAATCAGTTATATCAAGTAATAAATTCTGAAGGGATTTTCTCTGGTCTACTGAAAATTTCTACTGAATTTCTACTTCCAATTATGCTAATTTCCAATTTCAGCTGAATTCTACTAAATGTCCCTAAGGAGTTATATAAAATTTTCAATAGTTTTAATCTCCAGTTTTTAAAAAAGTCTCCATATGTTATATTGATATACAGACATATAGATAACAATGATTTAATAAGACTTGCTGGAAAAAATAAGAATGGCGCAAATCCTAATAATTTTTAGCTATATCACTTATTTGTTGTGCCCAGGAATTTCAAATCAGCATTTTTTTGCTGCCATTCAAATTTTTCCACTATTTGACTAAATTTCAGTCTTTACAACTTTTTCATTTTGGGCCCTTTTTCCCACTTGAACATTCCAATCTGACTTTTGTCCCATAACTGCTTCCTCTTTCCTCACTCCTGACCACACCCTGCTTTCTAGAGTAATCTCTAAGAAGTTGACTTATTCATGTCATCAAAGACGAGGTACCTTTATTGTCTCAGATGCTGTTTTATGCTCTTGAAATACAGCAGAAAACAAAGCATACAAGGATTCCTGGTCCTTGTGGAGTTTAATGTTAGCAAGTCTTTTATATTTTTCTCCTGGCCTCTACCTTTGTTCTTCTTTAGAGAAAGATTGAAGAGAAATTGTTTCTAAGCCTTCACACTTTCCAAAAAAGGGATTACCAGGCATTTCTCTCCTTTTTCAGTGTGGAGTTCATGTGCATGTACATGCATGTGTGCATGTGTGAGTGTATATGTATATGCCTACAGAGGGAAGGTCTCAAATAGCTTCTAAATGTACACGTATATTGGCATGGGAGAAAGTACAGTATGACAAAAGGCCTGCATGCTGTGTTACTGCGATTCTTGTTTTAACAAAGAATTTTATTACAGCATAGAAATCAATACATATGAAGAGATAAAATGAGAAAAAAACAACCCTACTTTTTTATCTCTGAGGGCCCCACCTCTTGCATTCTCTGGAGGAAATGGGTTAGTACTAGATGGTCATATTTGGGGAAGCAAAAGCAAGGAATTGGCCTTTTGGTGTTTGTTAGACATGGCTTGGGGAGCTGAGGGACACTCCCCATGGGGGCTGAGTGCCAGTGTTAGCTGTTGGCACAGGGAACAGTCTAACCCAATGGGAAAGTGACAGCAGGGGACATGAGTTGTTTGTGCCTGGTGGCTGTGTTAATGAGGGGGGTGAGGGCAATGCACAGCCATGGACTGTAATGGGTGAGGAAGTACCAGGTGTATATGGGGACCCACTCCGTTCCCTTTCCTCAGTGTTTCGCTCAGTATCCTAGCGTGGGTTCCACAAGATGTTGGAGATATTAATGCTAATGAGACTGGGAACTGCCGGAGGTGAGCTCTGAAGGAGGAAAGGTAGAACAGCATGGAGAAGCAGATGACTATCTTGGATCTTGAAAGAATGGTGGGGGAAGAGGGTATACAGAAAGACAATTCAGAAACCAAGGGGAAATGAAAAAGGCAGTAGAAAGGCAGGGGCGGCTAACTGTATGCTAGTTATTTCCTCTAGGAATGTGTGGTTCCATGACCTAAGTGCAAAGGAAACAAACTTTTCTGCATTATTGCATGGTAAATTTCTTTTTAATTAGCAAAATAGGATAAACTATTGATTCAGGGCCTTGATATATACTAGTACATCCCAATACTTTGTGTTGAGTTGGTTTTTTTTAATCCTATTTTACTTTATTTTTTTACTCTTCCTTAGGTTTTAAAATAAAATTTATATATGCTTACAAATAAATTTATACATGAATCACCATCCATATGTACATACACCTTTATGCACATATATCCTATGTGGTTGGCCAGAATATCACTTCTGGAAAACCACCCCTGAAAGTTACAACTGTAACTTGCCCAGATCCCTGACCCTTCCCAGCAACCTCTAGGTACCACTTGACCTGATAAAACACCCTTGGATTTGAGTCCCTAGCATTTGCTCTTTAAGAGGAGAGGATAGTCTCCAGGTCTTATCTCCTCTCTGCACTATGCTGACATGAGCAGGGAGGCAGGAGACCCATGGAAGGGGCCGTGAGTCACCTGGCGCTTCTCTGAGCCTGGAACTCCTCCAGGAAGTGGTGGGAAGGGCAGTTCTTGGCACAAGAGATCCTCACCTAAATGGTGCATGCCTGAAGTTTCCCAGAAAGCATGAGAAAGTCAGGGCGGAGAGTTTCACTCTCTTTTAACAATAAACAGGAATTATCCTCTTGGTTCCACGTGAACTAAATAGCAAAGAGAGACATAGTCTCAATTAGCTTATCTCTTTGCCCTTTACCTTAGTCTGAAGGAGGAAATTACCATTTCTCTTCCTGTTGGGAAATGACAGCCACTTACCAAGTATACCACACCTTGTATCACTTGAAACCAATTTTATTTTTTTTTAAATATGAATTCTTCAAAAATTATTATTATTTTTTAAAACAAAGGGCCTTTTTGTATTTTTTTTCTTATAGTTCTTATGTAGCTAAACCCCTGAACAGATAGTATTTCCCAGAGGCACATAAGGTAAGGTGACCAGACGTCCCACTTTTGGCGGGACAGTCCCTATTTTTAACAATTTGTCCTGTGTCCCGCAGCGTTTTTAAAAAGAATCTTTCCAAAAATCGGAACTTTTTTAAAACGCTACGGGACAAACGCTACGGGCTGACCCTGATTGGCTGGGTGAGGGCTAGGGTCCAGTTACAAAATGGAGGATCGCTCTGCCCTGCCCCACAGCACAAAATGGAGTCAGGAGTTAGCTTCGCCCCGCCCTGCCCCCTCAGCTGTTTTCCTCTTCTTCTGCCAACGCAGACTCATTCCCAGGGCTCTGGCTCTGCTTGTACTGTTGCCCTCAGCTGAGCTTCCAAATTTACAATAGAGACCAAATTTTGTGCATACCACAAGTGCTCAATAAAAATCTAATTTCATTGTTTTCACGGAGTGATTCAATGTTCCCTGGGGTTCCCTGAAATAGTTTCAGGGGTCCACAGAATGTTATGAAAAACCATTTTCATAATAAGGCTAAGAAATTATTTGACTCTTTGATCTCAGTACTTCAAAATGCAGGGAATATAAATAGGTATTATCAGTATAACCAGAGCTTGGTAGGGTCATTGATAATTTTTGTGAAAAAGTCCTGAGACCAAAAATGCTGAGACTTACTACCTTACCTGATTGATTGATTCAGAGGTACCAGCATTTACTATGCAATACTCAATGCTTATCTCCAAAAATGCCTAAAACTTGATGTTCCACCATGTGGAATATGAATCAATACCACTCTCAGATCATCTGAGAGGGCCAGCGGGGCCAGGAAAGCTCTTGGGTTTTGAGGTCCCATTCAGTCTCAGATTTAGTTGGGATCAGTAGTCTACTGAGTTCAGTTGGGATTTGATGGCAAACATTAGTTTAAGACAATGAAGTGATAAGTCAAAAATGTTTCAATTATTAATATAATGCAATGTATCAGTCTGGGAGTTTGGAACCAGTTCCAGCTATTTTCAGTAGAAAACAAATTTATTAAAGAATGTTACGGAATCCTTCCAAATCTTTTAGGGGCTGAGAACCACATCTAGATTATACCAAGTCACTTGCATGGTTTATACTGGCCCCGGTGCTACTGAAGGCTGGAGGTCTTGACTACACTGGAACAGATTCTGCACAGCATCTCCTCCACAGCATTGCCTTACAATCATATTGTCATGGGGGTGCACCCAGTTGGAACAGTCTAAGGCTCAAGCCTGAACTCAAGTCACAAGGGAGGCCAAGAAAGAGAGGCTCTGGAGTCTATGGTGCAGGAAAATGGAGTTGAAATTCTCCAAAAATGGAAAGAGTGGTCTCAAGGTATTTGGAGTAAAATATGTAAATAAATAAATATTTTTTTAAAAAATAAAGTAAGACAGACATCCCTATAGCCCTTGACTATCCAACACTCACTCTTTTATACTTGAACTTCCCAGCAGCAATAACAGCAGCAACAATAATCAAATACTATCTTTCATACAAATGAAAACACATTCTCCCTCTTCTCTCTTACCAAATAGAAACAATTTTCTGTCAGTTAAAAATGATTTCAAGATTAAGTAACAAAAAAATCCTAACTAATCATGATTTCAACAAATGGTCACGATTGATTTTGTTTATTAATGAAAAAGTCTGGAGGCTTTTGACCTTAGTTCAATTATTCAGTGAAGCTGTAAAGAACATAGAGGTTTTGTTCTATTATTTCTGCTTCAATTTTATGATAGGAACAAAGTTCCCCGTGTCTGTCATTTTGTGGTCTCAAGATGCCTTCCAATAACTCTGCACATCATTGAACTTTCCCAAACAGAAAAGAAGGAAGAGAGACAAAATTACTTCTTCGTTTGAGGCTTTCTTCTTTTAAATGGATGGGCCCCAACCCCTCTCTACTACCACCACCCAACTACCTCACAAACACACTTCTTCCAAGTCTCACTGATCAAAACTGGCTTATGTGACTACTGCCACTTGACTAATGTCTGATAAGATAAAATGATTAATTGAGATCAAACACTATTTATCCCCCAGACCTGTAATGGGCACTATATGAACATGGTGTTGTTAAAAGGGAATGAATGGTAGACATCACGGTTACATTGGCAACAAACACTGCCTTTTGGTTCATAATACCAACCAACAAACAAAAATTCATTGTCTACTAGAGATTGTTTTTATTGAGTTATGGGTTAAATATGATTTAAATGAACAAAATTTGGTAAAATTTAACAATAGTCAACTACAATACTTTAGTATGAAATGAAAGTGCCTGGAAATAAAGGAATGAAAAATGGTCCATGAACCTGCATTACCACCATTTGCCCACCATCCAGAACTGAAATATAATTGCTGACATGTACACGTAAGGAACTGTTTGACATTGAAATTAGGTCTCCAAAGAACTGGTGGCCCAGAAAGAAAATCACTACAGACATCCCCATAGCCCTTGACTATCCAACACTCACTCTTTTATACTTAAACTTCTTATGCCTTTCAGCATAATGATTATTGCTTGTCTCATTTTTGATTCTTATATTTCCAGTAGGACATGATCTTACTCATCTAGGGGAAATGGTGAACAACATAGACTGATGAATAAGAACAGACCCAGAGATAAGGAGCCATGGGTCAGACTGTTGGACCTCAAAGGGAGGTGGGGATAAAAGGGAGAGATCAACCAAAGGACTTATGTGCATACATATGAGCCTAACCAGTGGTCAAGGACAATAGAGGAGTGGGGGCATGAGTGGGGTGGGTGGGGGATTGGAATGGGGGGTTGAGGACAAATATGATATCTTAATCAATAAAGAAATTTAAAAAATAAATTAATTAAATAAATAAAAATGGTCCATGAAAAAAAAAAAAGTGGTATACAACACTTCCATGAATGATGGACACTTCCAAAACTGATAGCAATCTGCTTCTTAGAAAAGAATCTAGAAGAAGCTAGAAGTTAAAGACAAAGGTGACATTTGTGACAATGTCTGACGCTGTTTTCCTGTGTGAATATGGCTTTTAAGGCCAGCTTAAATTCCAGGCTTCTTCTAACTGGCACCAAGTGGTCTTAATGCTCTCACCTGCCCCACCACTCTCAGGTCCTCATGCTGCTGATTCAGTATGCATCTAGTAATTCCTCAAATGATTGTTGTTTTTTAAAAAGCTTTATTGAGGTTATAATTGATATATTAAAAGTTTCACATGTATTGTATACTTCTTGATGAGTTTGGACACATGCATACACCCCGAAGGCATTGCCACACCATGGCTGAACCAGAGTGCCCTCTACTGACTCCTGGAGTCCAATGCTCACTCTACTAGAAGTAAAGGCAACCTTAGGTCAAGTCCAGAATGCGTGGGCAAAGTGCTGATGCTGAGTCAGCCTTATCAATATAGAGTCTGTTAGTAGTAACACCCAGTTAAAGTTAAGGACTGAAAGGGCATTTCAACCACATGATGGTTAAAAGCTGGTTTCATCTTGTCCTTTCATCTGAAAATATTACATGACCTAAGATTAGAAAGAAGATTCTAGGGAAGATTTCAGCATAGTTTCCAGGGCGTTTTATTGAATAAATAGCCATCAATGTCAATAGCATTAAAACATCCTACGTTCAGAAAAAGGAATGTTTACTTTACAAAATAAAGCCATATTTATAAATTTTACTTTCCATTAAAGAAGTGACAGAAAGAAAATGACGTATTTCAAGTAGAGAAAGCACATCACATTACTTTTCAGGAACTAATGCTGTTTTAAATGAATTCTAAAAAAAATAAATGTAAAAAAAAAAAAAAACCAAAAAACCACCACATAGAATACTCCATATTTTTCTCATTAAACTTATTATAGCATCTTAAAAAATATACCTCTTCCTTCAAAAACAATAACCATCAAACTCCCTCTCTGAAACCCTACCATTTGGAACTTTTTCAATGGCCAGGCAGTTGTTGGCTGTGGAAAACTGATGTTGACTGTGGCTAGTGTCCTGTAAAAAGTTGTTTGTGCTACAGAATTTACCCAAGTTTAAGGCTGTAATCTGCTCCCAGGCCACAGATGCACCATATAGGAATGCGTGGTGATCTCAACTCATTTCATACCTGGCCTCCTTAACAACAATCTTCTTGACCACTTACTCTACAAGGTGTACATAAAGTGATGAAATGGAGGGGTAGCAGGAAAGCAGAAGGAGGAAGAGACTATGAGGAAAGACAGCATTTGGAGAGGGGCTTCCTCTCCTCCTCATTGCTCTAGCTGCACGCACTCACTGCTTGGGCTTTCTGGTGTATCTGTAACTCCTTGCTTCCATCTGGCCCACATTCCAGTCCCTGTGTTGCCAATGAACTCAGTACTAACTCCCCATTTTGCCACTGAAACCCAGAATACAGCACAGTACTTGGCCTATTTCTTTGCATTCCACAATATAACCATGCTTCCAAGTTCAGTGGAACCTTAGATTTGTTCCCAGGTGGAAGCATTCCTCCCTCAGGAGCCAAGACTTTCAAATCAGAGGAGCTCCAAGTTGAGAAGAAAGGAAGCAAGAACTCAGAGAGGCTAATTAATTGTCAGTCACTCCCACTTTCACCACTTAATTTTCAGATTTGGACACTCTGGTTATGGGAACGGCATGTATTTGGTTGATCAGTCAAAACATACATACTGCTTTCCTAAGGTAATATCCATTTTTTTAGAGTAACATCAAAATTGAGTCTTCAGGAAACTACCAGTCCATCAGACCACATTCTTCTGTAGGATCAGGGTCACGGTAACACCAGTGAACTCTGTAAGCATGAGCCCATTGCTGTACTTTTGCCATGACATGAGTTTCTTGGTCTGGAATAATATGGTGGGGATAGCATGAAGGTAAATAAAGCACTTTTTAAGTTCATACATGGTGGTGCCGCCAGAAGTATTAAAAGCAAAGAATATAATTGCATATCTGAAATAAGAGTCTATTCTAGTGAGAATAAATTGTGAAGGGATTAGCCAAAGAACATATAGGCATAACCCATGGACACACACAGAGTGTAATGATGGCCAGAGGGAAGGGGGGCAGTGGCTGAGTGGAAGTGGGGGAGAAGGTTGAGGGAACGGGGGACATCTGTAATAGTGTCAACAATAAAACTGTAAAAGAAAACCAACCAACAAAAATACAATTGTTACCCTGCTATGATTGAAGAGGTTCAATGTAAGCAACCTGCCATCAGGGTAGTCCTCCCAGGGGGGACTGGTATATTGGAGCCTCAGCATTAGTCTGCTGTGCACAAGCAAAGCATTCAGCAGTAGCAGTAGCCGGATCAGCCTATGCCCTTTCTTAAGGCTAGGCCTCCATCCCTGCTGCCTTGGCCATTTTGCACTTAAACAAGCAGCAGGGTGGCTGGGAACAGAGGCCAACGGACATTCACAGAATGCGTTTTCGTGTCACTTGATTATTGAAAGCTTCCTCTGCAGTGGATGCCTTTTGGTGATGTTCACATGGGACACAAATACCTTCACCTTGATCAGTTATGAGAGTCATTGCTCTAAAGTTGTGCAACTAATCAAAATTTGCATATGTTGTCTGGATAAAATACCCAGCATACTAATTAGCCAAATGGAATAAGCCCAGGGGAGTTGTCTGGATGTAGTTGCAGTAGCCTTTGAGCATTACTTTAGCTATTTAGCTCATCCAAGGTGATGCATATATAATATCTATGGCACTTATCTACTGATATCAGAGTGAAGGAAGCTATGATCATCATATTCTGCCAGCGCCTCAAGTTCTCACATGTATAAAAGCCCTGAGAGAAACTAGTAGATAATCCAGTCTAGGAATCTATCATGTTAAAGGTATTTCAAACCTGGTATCATGTCCCACTTTCTCTTCTGACAGTCAATTAACATGACGATATACTTCTCTGCATTTGCTGAAGCACCAAGGACCCCTCCCCACTCTCACCCTATCTTTCTCCCCTGCCACACTTCAGAAGAAATATATTCCAACATTGCCATTCAATTAAGAGTCATAAACTTCTAAAGTTAAAAGGGGTGTGCTAATTAGTAATTAAAAATCATTCAAATAATTGGCTCCCTTATTCTTCGTTAATATTTACAAAGATTTTGGTATTTTCTATAGTAATTATGGTACCGAAGCAAGGAACCCTATAGAATAGTGGAATAGCTTACCGAGTCGCAATTACATTTCTGAAAAAAGTATTTTCCACAAAAGAAAATCAAACCCATTCTTCCACATATGTGGCACCTACATTTTTGAAGAAAACAATGAGAAAGGATCTCATTTCAGGATTTCCATTTTTTGACCTCACTTGATCACTCCAATAAATCTTATTTCATCTTCTCGTTCCCTCTGAGAAGTGAAGTAATTTGGCAAAGATCATTCTCTAGTTAGTAGTAGACAGTCATCCTGTCTCCAGAGCCTATTCACTTAGCCAATGTCATTAATACTGTATAAAGAACTTTTTGTATATTTCATAATTTCTGGGGAGTCCTGGCTGGGATTAATTAGTACTGGTAAACTCCTCTTCACCTTGGGGAAAAGATTTGTACTTGTGCAGATGAAAAAAAAAAAAAAATGGCCTCCTAATTTTCTCATACAGAATTATTTTACTGATCTGGTGAAGTAGCTGATGGGAATAGCTGTGAAAAGTGCACACCCTACTGCCTTCTAGAACTGTTTGTTTGGAAAGTACATCAGAAAAATAACCTAGCTAATAGAGGGCAGGTCTTATCAATTCCTGGCTTTAGTCCTCTTCAAATCCCAGCACCCTCAGGAACATGGAACTATTTGGAAACCGACTTCCTGACTCACATATTCTTCTCGCCAATTTCACCACTTCCAGAGGAGAAAATTCCAGACAGCCAGAAACTGATTGCTTGTCTACCTTTGATTATCTCAGCTTTCAAAAAGGCAACTGAAACTTAAGGGTCCTTGACTTATGGAAAGTGCTGGCAAGGCTGTCGTCGGGAATGCCTGTGGTAGTCCTGCATTTCTTTCCTAAATTTTCTTCTTGGAATTTAATTTACACACGTAAATGTACAGATGTTTAGTGCTCAGTTCAATGAAATTTTACAGTTATATATATTGATGAAACTATTAAACAAAACAAGATATAAAACATTTCTCTTACCCCAGAATGTTATCTCTTTTTAAAAATATATTATTATTATTATTGACTTGAGAGAGAGAGAGAGAGAGGAGAGAGAGAGAGAGAGAGAGAGAAACATCAATGATGAAAGAGAATCACACCCCACACTCAGGATTGAGTTTGCAACCCGGGCATGCACCCTTAACTGGGAATCGAATCGTGACTTACTAGTTCATATAGGTCAATGTTCAACCACAGCGACACCAGCTGTGCCAGAATGTTATCGCTTGACCCTCTGGTCAATGCCCTTCTCCTCCACAGAGGAAGAAACAACTACTCTTTTGATTTTTATAATCATAGGTTAATGTTGTCTGTCCTTGATATTATATACAGCGAATAATACATTGTGTGCTTTTTTGTGTCCAGCTTCTTTCACTCCATATAACACCTTGAGATTCATACATGTTTTTGTGTATATCTGTAATTTGGTTTTTTTTTTCATTGCAAAATTTATTTATTTTCCTATTTTATAGACATTTTTATTGTTTCTAGTTTGGGGCTGTTTAAATTTCCTTTTTAAAAGGTTTGCGATTCTTTAATTGGAGTAGACTTCATGCAAAATAATGAACAGAGAGCATATATTTTGCAAAGAGGATGTTTCTCTAATAAAAAGTTTATTCTTTTGTTGAAGAGAAAATAAGATTGAGTTTCTTTTGGACCAGAGAAGATTTCAAATGGACTTCAGAAATTCTCAACTATAAGATTTGAAGAAGTTGGAATTCTATTCCAACGGTATGAGTGACATTTCTTTTTCTTTCTTTCTTTCTTTTTTTTTTTTTTTTTTTTGATATTTCTTTTATTAAAGGACTTTAAAGATACTCATTCTGGTTGATTTGGGATGATCTGGATGAGATTCAAAGGCATAAGGAAGGAGGAGTTCATGAGCAACAGGAGAGAGCCGAGGGTGAATATTAAATATTAGGATATGGTGCCAGCACGCATGAATATCCCACCTCATGTGGAAATGGCATAACCCTCCAGTCTAGAGAAAAGTACAAGCCAGGACTTTGCTGTAATAAATGTAATGTCTCCCTATGTTACTCCATAGGTTATTTTTCAGTCCTAAGCCATCATTCTTTCAAGAAGCCAATTCATTAGCTGTTGCAGTAGAGATATGCTATGCTGTCTGACTTGACTTCCACTTTGCTCATAGACAAACTGCAATTTCCCCTAATATGCAGAAATCACATCCTGTATCTTATTCCTGTGTTCACTCAGTCATTGATTCATTTAGCTCATGCTGGAGTGCCAACTCTGAACTGTATTAAAGGTTAAAGTTGAATTTTTAAAAATTATTTATTTTGACATATGAACAGATTAAGGCCCCTTGTAAGGTCCTAATATAAAAGTATTCCTTGTTATTGCTCGACATGTATTTACAGTGTCAAAAAATGTAGGCAGGAGACATTACATTTATTATGGTAAAGTCCTGGCTTGTACTTTTCTCTAGACTGGAAGGGTCATGCCGTTTGCACATGAGGTAAGATATTCAGTCATGCTGGCACCATGTCCTAATATTTAATCTTCACTTCTGTTGCTCAGGAACTCCTCCTAGCCCCTGGGAAGGACATGACTAACCCAGATGATGGACTGGGGAAAGGGAATTGTACAAGTCAGTTAAACTCCTTTTTCTTTTTCTGCCTTTGGTGAATGTTGTGTCTATACTCTGCCACATGGTAGAAGTGGCTTATCTATATAGAGTGGCTACAGTGTGTAGGCAGAGCTGTGTGAGCAAGTGAGATGAATTCAAGAGTGAAGTATTGTCTAGACGCATTGGCTCCAGCTCTAATCTCATGTCCTCCAGTCAAATGTTCTAGTAAAGTAGCTATTTTAAATATATTATCTTTAAGTATATCATCTTTCCTGCATGTCTACCTATTTCCTAATTTAATTTGCACTAGGATGGAAAGAGGAATGTAATAAAATATAACTAAGATTTTGAAAATATAGCTTTTATACAAATATATAATGAGCACATGTGATATATATATATTTCACTCTATATTTCACTTTATATTTCATTATATATTGGGTCGGCAACTAAGTAATTGCGGATTTTTTAAAGAAAATCAAAGACAATTTTTTCATGGAACTAAATAACTTTATTCTGTAATGTATTGCCCATTTTGATCAATGACATTTTGCCATCTTTCAGGCAGCATCATAATCCCACGTTCAAAAAACTTCTGGTTTTTATTAGCAAAAAACTGAATCAGGTACGATTTGACATCATCATCATTATTGAAATTTTTACCATTCAAGGAGTTTTGTAAAGATCGAAACAAAAAGTAATCAGATGGTGCAAGGTCAGGACTATATGGTGGATGTGGCAAAACATCCCAACCAAGCTCCATTAATTTTTGCCGAGTGACCAAAGATGTGTGTGGCCTTGCATTGTCATGATGGAATACAACACCTTTTTGATTTGTCAATTCGGGCCGCTTTTCTTCAACTGCATTGTTTAATTTTGTTAGTTGTTCAATGTAGACATCAGAATTGATCGTTCGGTTGGGTGGTAAGAGTTCAAAGTAGACAATTCCTTTGTAATCCCACCAAACTGATAACAAAACCTTCTTTTGATGAATATCAGCTTTTGATGTTGTTTGAGTTGGTTCACCTGGCCTGCTCCACGATCTTTTCCGCTTGATATTGTTGTAAACAACCCATATTTCATCGCCAGTTATCAGTCGTTTTAAAAATGGATCATTTTCATTACGTTTCTTTAGCAAATCGCAGCTGCTAATGCGTTGCGTTAACTGTGATTCTTTCAGTTTGTGAGGAACCCATGTATCGAGTTTTTGAACATAGCCAAGTTGTTTTAAGTGATTTTCAATGCATGTATGTGATACATGAAGCTTCTCTGCAATCTCACATGTTGTACTGTGACAGTCTGAATTGATTATTGCTTTGATTAGGGCGTCATCAACTTCAACTGGACGACCAGAGCGTTTTTCATCTTTGAGTGAAAAATCACCAGAACGAAATTTGGCAAACCAATTTTGACACTGCCGTTCTTTTAAGGCTTCGTCACCATAAACAGCACATAACTTTTTATGAGCTTGCGATGCGTTTTCCCTTTGCGGAAATAAAAAAGCAAAATATGACGAAAATGTTCCTTTTGATTTTCCATTTTTCAACGAACGCCAAACGAAAACTACAAAACAGATCAAAAAACTTTTTTTACTGATTAACAGCTGAGTAGCCAACTATCAAATAACAAAATGTGTTTTACATTTGTACTACGTCTGCAAACCTAAAAATTCAACTGAAGCCATATATGTGTGAAACCCGCAATTACTTAGCTGCCGACCCAATATTTCACTTTAATGATGAAAATATTAAGAAAATAAATCTGGTTCAAAGAGGATACAAGAGACTGAAAAAAAAGGTGAAAAGAAAAACTGCTAAAATCAGTTCCTAAGTTGGATATAAAAATACTTAATATTCTATGGAGAAATAAACTTGAAACGCTGGGATATCTTTTCTTCCAAAAAGAAATTACTTGCATCCATACTGGAAAAAACAAATGTACAAGTTATCAATATTTTCTTTCCTTTTTTGATATTTTATTTTTCTTTTTTTTTAAATTTCTTTATTGATTAAGGTATCACATATTTGTCCTCAACCCCCCATTCCAATCCCCCACCCCTCCCCACTCTTGCCCCCACCCCCTTATTGTCCTTGACCACTGGTTAGGCTCATATGTATGCACATAAGCCCTTTGGTTGATCTCTCCCTTTTATCCCCCCACTCCCTCTGAGGTCCAACAGTCTCGGTATTTTCCAAGTACACACATATCTTTACAGAAACAGGGCCTTAATTAAGGGTAAATGGTAACTTAAAGCCACCTTCTCCTACAACATCAGATGACTCTTGTTGGACAGTGTGGCTTCTTAGACAATCTGAAAAGCGTGAAGTAATATACTTGCTTTTTTTTTTTTTTTTTTTTTTTTTTTTTTTTTTTTTTTCCAAGTCTTGATAACTTAGCAGTTTTTCTTTATCAGGATACCAAAAATTCTAAAAGATAAGCACTCATTCAATGAAGGATGCAAGATAACACCCCAGCTTGGAATATGGCCAACAAAAGGCAGTTGTCACTAATGGGGCACCTTAACCACCACAAACAACATTCCTAAAACTAATCCATACTCATAGCATCTGTTAGGGACTGAATGTTTGTGTTTCCCCCAAATTCATATGCTCAAATCCTCACCCCCAATTTGATAGGATTGGAAAGATGTTCAGGAGATAATTAGTTTATGAGCGTGGAACCCTCATGATGCAATTAGCATTACTAAGTAGGATGAGACACAGCAAGCTGGCTCTCTTCCTGCTCTTTCTGCCATGTGAGGATGGAATAACACAGCCATCTACACAACAGGAAGAAGGCCTTCAACAGATAACAGATCTGCTGGCACCTTGACCTTAGACTTCCCAGCCTCCAGAATCACGAGAAATAAATGTTGCTGTTAAGCCACCCAGTCTGTGGTATTGTTATAGCAGCCAGAATTGACTAAGACAATATTTGTATAATGATTGATTTAGGATAGAAATATTTACCTTTCATATAAGTAAATTGAAAAATACGCCTTCAGATTGCTAAATTAATTGACCTACTTAATGGAATTATTTACTGGCTGTGTTTATGTAGGCCTTAGGCTCTACTTTTATAGCCTGATAAATACTAAGGAGTATCTAATATAAACTATGATTTATTGTGAATCATTGATATTTAGCTCTTCCAACAACAGTTGACCAGAAGTTTCCATTTCTTCTTGTTACCACACTTGGTTTCTGTGCCATAAACATAGAACAGAGCATTTGTCTATCTCTCAGCTGTGGCTGGAAAACATGGCACTCATTCATCTAAAGGGCACATCTAGTCATTTTAACTAAAGATAATTGGAACTAGGGCGCACAACTGTTTTATGCCACTTTGTAATGGAATTTGTTCCACCACCTGCCTATTCCTCATAACTAGAGTCACAATTATTTTTAGGAAAAAGGTTCCGAGGGAGCAATAATAGCCTGGTATCTATTTAAAGATGAAATATCTTGGCTCTTCAATTGTTTCCTTTTATGGTATCAGGAATTGATAGCAGTAATACAATCAGAAGTTGTATTATTATTCAAAACAGTGAAGAAAGTACATAACTAATTTATAATAATTTATTAAATTATAATAGTTCAATAATATAATATTTCATCCAAGGTCTTCTTGTACCCTTACTAGAATACTAGAGGTCCAATGCATGAAATTCGTGCACTGGGGTGTGGGGGGAGGTGTTCCTCAGCCCAGCCTACATCCTCTCCAATCTGGGACATCCCTCTCACAATCTGGGACTGTTGGCTCCTAATCACTCACCTGCTTGACTGGCTGATTGCCCCCAACTGCTCTCCCCTACCTGGCCAATTGCCCCCAACAGCCCTCCCCTGCTGGCCTGGTCGCCCCCAACTGCCCTTCCATGCCAACCATCTTGTGGTGACCATCTTGTGGTGACTATCTTGTGGTGGCCATCTTATGATGACATGGGGACGGCCATCTTGTGATGACTCAAGGGCAAGATGCCACCTATGCTTTTATTAGTATAGATTTAATTGAAGAAGTTGGACTACAGCATATAGTGTACAAAACTGATATAGAGTTATCAGAAAAATACCTAAAGAAATTCAGTATTGCCCTTTTGAAAATAGGATGATTAGTGAAATATGTCTGGGAAGCCAAGCTAAGGTATAAATAGATATTAGTATATATTCTATGTATAGGCTTTTGCTAAAATTGTTTTATATATTTTAGTGCCTTGAGCTAAAAAAAAAAAGCTCAATATTTTCCTCTGCTTTTGTTAGAGTGTAGAAAGAAATAAGCATTGCTAAAGTGAAAGATGCCAGGTGTAGTGTGAATTTTTCTTTTTATTAGAGGATATTACAGTTTACCATATACAGTGAGATAAAAAGCAAATAGATGAAAAAAACCTTGTTTTTGTTAAGCAGAGATGAGTAAATTGGGAAGCCATAAAATATGTGAGACAAGTAGAGGCTATGTATGTGAATGCAGAAAGTGATGGAAGGAACTAGTAGACTCTAAGTTTTTATAATATACTCACTATAGATGAGACACTCACTATTTGTGAGATCTTCAATCTGTCTTCATTAGTGACACCCATTCTGGCCCCACCTATCCTCTGCCATATTAAAAACCATAGCAGCTCATCGGCTAATTGGTGAGCTATTTTGTGACCACAGGCATTTGCCCCTAGAACAGATGGCCTGGTAAACTTACAGGCAACCATTGTATTAATGTGATTTCCTATACGAGACCAGGAATGGAGAGAAAGTGTATTTCAAAAGCTTGGAACAAAAATCATATACCTCAGGAAATTAGTTTTGCATTTGTATACCTTTAGAGTTTCTCCCATCTTTAAAAAAAAAATTTATGTTTTTATTGACTTGAGAGAGAGATAGAAACATCTGCGAGAGAAAAATATTGATTGGCTCCCTCCTGCACACTTCCTAATGGGGATCAAGCCCAAAATACTGGCATGTCCCCTGACAGGAAATCAACGGTGACTTCCTGGTTCTTAGGTTGATGTACAACCACTGAGCCACACTGGCCAGGCCCACCCATTTTTTATCAGTTTTTTCTCTATATACCATGTTGTTTCATTCTTACAATGAGTTATTGACAGTAATAGCATTCATTGTTCCTTCATAGATGTGGACCTGCGAAGTTCCCTTTCTCCTGATTATGTTTTATGTTCCCTTCCCTCCCTCTTTCTGTACCATATTCTTTCATTTTTCCCCTTCTTCCCTTTATCACTTATACTTTTCCCTCTTACTGTCCCTCCCTCCCTTTCTTCCATTTCCTCTTTCCTCCTCTTTCTCTATTTCTCGTGACTATCCTAGCCACTTCTTACACATGGTTTGTTTTTGGAATGTCTTAAGGTGGTTTAATGAGACAACTAAGTGCAGCAACATACTATTTATTAAAAAGGGTGAAAAAGAACATTTTAGATCTTTGCTGGAGATGTATGATAATGCTAGAAATGAGGCTGTTATAATACTGCACACCACAGAGCTTTCCTTGAGCCACAACAGAAAAGTCTTGGCTCCAAGACTTCTAGAAGTTAGTGTGAAAAAAGGAGACTGATAAGTCACTGTATTCCCAACTCTTAGGACACATTGCTGTTCAGAACAAAATTAATCTTCTGTTAGTAAGGAATAAAAGATTGTCTGGTAGAAAACCAGCAGTTCCTACCACCTGGCACTGTACCTTTCACACACACCTTTCCTCCGTTAAATAGAATTCCTTCCCGACTCTTCCCAAGTCCTACCACACCATCGTCCTATCTGCTATTTCATCCAGTGTAAAGACCAGATTTCTGTGTGATGTGCTGTTTTGTCAGGTGGTGAGGTGGCCCCTTATAGTCTGGTGATCAATAAGCTTAGACATAAGCTCTAAGCCCCCATTTG
This sequence comes from Pipistrellus hanaki, assembly GCF_964339955.1. NCBI lineage: Eukaryota > Metazoa > Chordata > Mammalia > Chiroptera > Vespertilionidae > Pipistrellus > Pipistrellus hanaki. Next base: position 57,765,504 of record NC_140506.1, read on the forward strand.
GAAAAGGGGAGAATGAGAAACTCAGGCACTGGTCTACTTAACACAAATCAGTTCTTGCCGAGTGAGAATAATGAGCACTTACTCCTCTAGCAGTGAACTGAATTCTGTGGGTAGCCGAACTTGGGAGGGCCCTCTTGTTTATTACTCTCCATGGCAACATTCAAGGAAGGCTTGGGGGCTACACAGTTGACACAGCGCGTTTCTTCTGGGTGTAATTTGGGGGCTCTGGAATTCTGGTATAAGTTGATCAATCGTGCAATGTTTAGTATTTCTTTAGAAATATAGTTTCCTCTAAAACCCAATAGGCTTTCAGTATCTTCCAGTCAACTCTACATCTGAACAACCACACCCAGAGATCTTACAGAGTTATAATGTGAACACCTGGGAAATATTGTTTTCCTAGCAACAGGTTTTCATGTTCCATACATCCTCCCCTCGCTTTTACTTAATTGCTATTGGCAACGTGAAATCATAAGTTTGAAGGAAAAGAAACATCTTTTAGCCCTTTTTTTTTTTTTATCAGCAGGTTTACCTCCTTTGTCTTGCAGAGAACATGAAGAACGAACTGGAAACCCAATCATACCAACCTCTGGTAAAGCCACTACCTCCGCTCTGGTGAGACAGGCTTCTGTTCTGGTGTGGAAAGCAGTATGCTTCCCTCCTGGAGCAGGAAGACTCATGGCATAGGCTTCTCAGACCACTGAGATGGCAGGCTGCATGCAGAGACCTGCTCTCTCAGCTGCCAGATTGACCTGCTCTTGCCTGAGTTTGTCTCTCTTGGGTAGAACTTTGCAAAAATCAGCAGTAAGCACCCCACATATTTTGAAGCTCAAAGTCTGTGCATGAAATTAAATGTGTAAACACCATATATAATATAAAAAAAAGATCAGATTTCCATCTTGAAATAGCGGGACTTAGTTTCCTGTCTCTCAACCTTCTTTACCTGGGAAATTCACATTTTTGGTTCTTTTACATAAAACATTACACTTACTAGGTGCTGTATTTGTGTATCAGTGAAGAATGAATAGTCAAGTAATAGAAAACTTATTGCACTGGCTTAATTAGAGATTTGTATGTATTCATATGAGTCTAACCAGTGGTCAAGGACAACAGGGGGGTGCGGGCATGTGTGGGGAGGGGTTTGGGATGGAAATGGGGGGATGAGGACAAATATGTGATACCTTAATCAATAAAGAAATTCCAACAGAAAAAAATAAATAGAAATTTGTATTAGTTTGCTCAGGTTGCCTTAACAAAAATACCACAGATGAGGTGGCTAAACAACAGAAAATTATTTCTTAGTTCTTGAGGCTAGAAGTCTGGCATTAGTTTTCTGGTTGAGTTCTCTGACTGGTTTGTAGATGATTGTCTTCTCGCTGTGTCCTCACAAGGAAGGGGCAGTGAGGGAGGGAAGAAAGACAGAGAGATAGCTTTCTTTTTGTAAATTCAGTTAAACATTTGATTTTTATTCACAGAGAAAAAGACCTCTCTTTCTCTTTTTAAAAGTTGTCCAATCCTATCTGACTAGGGTCCCTTATTACCTCATATAATCTCTTCAAAAAAAATTCTTTAATGTTCAAAGTATTACCATAGGTCCTCCCCCCCTTAACCTCTTCCAGCTGACTCAGTGGCCCTCCCTCCCCACCCCCAGCCACAGGCCCTCATCACCCCATTGTCTGTGTCCATGAGTTATGCATATATGCATACAAGTTCATTTAATCTTAATTGTCTCCTCAAGGCACCATAGTCCAAATATAGTCACATCTGGGATTAGGATTTAAACATACAAAAAAAACAAACATTTTTTGGGGGGGAGGGGGGGTCACAATTCAGTCCATAACTAGAATCCTCTTTTATTTATTTTTTATATATATTTTTAACAAACCTTTTAAATATAAAATTCTGGAGGAAGGAAATCCAGGATTGGTGTAGCAGCTGCATGATGCTACTACTGTCTTAGGCTCCATCTGTTTCCCTTCTTTGTTGTCCTTAGCATGTGGCTTCTGTTCCAATGGTTGCAGCTCACCTTGGTGGCAGAAAAGATGCAAAAGAAGGGTCGCGTGTTATCAGGAAGCAATTTTGTTTTCTCAGGAAGTTCCCAAAGATCATGTTGTTCCTTACATCTATCTCCCTGGCAGGAACTGTGTCATATGGAGACCCTAGCCGAGGGGGTGGAGTGCTAGACACAGACGTTTATAGCTTGTGATCATTTCTCTTAGAACAACACTGGGATTCTGCTAGTGAGGAAGAAGGGGTGAATGATGATGGGAAAGGCAACTCTCAGTGTTTTTTAATGTCCCTCCAGATAGGTGGATAATAACAAAAAGCATCTTCGGGAAAAAAAAAAAAAACAATCAGGAGGGGCTCCTAATGTAATATATTCTGGATCTATTATCAGTTGATGTTTTGGTCTAATCCACATAAAAATTCTGAAGTTTTCACCATAAATGATTTTTTCTGTATTCTCTATGAACATCCCCCCCCCTGTATTAAGCACAGTTTGATCTACCACAATGTTCACATCCAGGCCAACATTAGATCTTAGTTGCTAGTATTAGTCTCTACTTAAGAATTTGGAGGATGGCTCAAATCTACAGACTAAACCCAGAAAAAAACATGTCTTCCCTCAAGTAAATCACAAGCCCTTCCTGGGAGGCGGGCTTCTCCCTTGCACGGGCTCCCTGTGGAAGGCGAGTCTCCTCCAGATGCAAGGCCTAGTGCATAGATGCAATATCACATTTTGCCAGTAGATGACAACAGCATCTAACACGTGAAGATTCCTGGCTAGAAGTCCCTTAAGTTGGAGGCATTTGAATACGGAATTATTGTTTTCTGTCATCAATTTTGTTAGCTGTTTTCAATGAGCATTCTTTGTGTGAAAGGGGCAACAGTGTAAGTGGGATCATGCCATTTTTTAATTGGATAATCATCATGATGAATGGTAATGATCCTTCAAGATCACAGAAGTCAGTGGATCCCCTCGGAGCTGTGTTACTCAGTGTTTACATGGGATGATTCCACCTTACACAGAGCATGGTGTAAGAATTTGGTATTGTTTCAGTGTGCTATGTCAGGGTTTTCAAACACGCATACGAAAGGGAAGGAAATGGCGAATCTTAGAATAACATACTGAAGTCTTACTTCATTTAGACGTGACAAATTTAAAATATGGGAACACAAGAGAATTGGTCTGAAATGTGTTTTTCTCTTGCTTTTCATCCCAATTACAGGATCATTTTCAGGAGAGGCTGTCTCATGGAAAGCCCACGAATTTCTATGTTGTAATCAGGACAGGATGCTTTAGGATTCTGTAATTATCTTTCCTGTCAGTGTTTCTCGGGGGACTGACTTCATTCAGTATACAAGGAAATGAGGTTGTTCTGATTTTAAAAATGTTTGTTTTTTTCCCCCCTGAAACTTGTGTGGTCTTTAGCTAAAGAGGTTTAAGTAACAAAGTGATGGGAGTGAGCAAGTAGGAATTTTAGCCTCCGTAACTGTGAGAAAATACATTTTTTTTTTGTTATTGAAGCCACCCAGTTTGTGGAATTTCTTTATGGCAATCTCGGCTGATGAATATAACAATGAACTCACATCAGGAGAAATAAACTAAGAATCCAGAATGAGGCGTTATCTTTAGTTCTAGACAAAGAGATAGATTAATAAAGTATAAATAATAGGTTTAATTTGGGGGATACGAGAGAAGGAAGAGTCTAGGCCAAACTAAAATTTGATTTCTATGGAAGAAAAGGGTAATAGATTTTGATAGACTGTGAGCAGCCTCCGTCAGAGTAAGGATGTGAAAGTGGCTCAAGATGTATATTTCTGAGTCATTAAAGTGTGAGTTTGGATGAGATCTCAAGAGAAGTGTGCAGACGAGAAAGTAATACAAAGGAGACCCCAACATTTGGAAGAGGAGCCCGTGAAGGAGATCAAGAAGAACTGACACGGTATAGAAATACATCCATATCTTTTGAGTCGACATTTGTTGTTTTTTTAGCCTCCCCATCATCTAAGCCTTCTTCCTCTTTGAGGAATGTCTCACCTGCTGAATTTTGGTAGGAGGAAAACCACCTCCGAATATAGAGGTTGAAGATACCAGGCCCTACTTTTCCACCTCCCTTGTATCAAGAGTATGAGCATGTGACCTAGCTCTGCCAGTCATATGCGGCCAACCAATCTGTAAATTGCAAGCTAGTAAGATAGAGTGTGGGGAACTGTGGAGGACCCTCTGGTAGCTGTGGCTGTAGTGGGATGGAGTGCCCAGGGCAGCCATGCAGCAGTGCTAGGGCAGGGTCCAGAATCCAGTGCTGGTGCTGTTGGCTGTCCACGCTGAAGTACTTGGTACTTGTGACAGTTAACAGTGGTTTTGGTGTTCGAAGCAGGTTGCTTCTGCTGGTTTATTTTAAGTATTGCTCCTATCTGCATAGCCTATGAGCCTCCTTCTCCATCGCCTCTGATATTCTTAGTTCATAGGCCTGTGCTCAACCACTGAGCCATGTCGGCTGGACTCCTTCTGAGATTTTTAGATCAATTTAATGTCATTATAATAATTCCTTCTCCCCCCTGCCCCTCTAAAAAGCATGATCTGCTTTGCTTACTATTAAGAGCTGCAGCCAAAGTTTTTTAAAAAAATGCAAATTTATGGTTTGTTCTGCCCTTTTTAAAGTTCAGGTTAATGATTATGTTTTAGAATATTATCTAAGAAGAAAAGAGTGTTTTTTTTCCAGAAAATGTGGGGGCATCTAAATTTCTCCAGAAAAATATGCATGTGCATAATGTAGGTCATGAGATGTAGGTTGTGGTTGGTTATAGAAACCTTTACCACGTTCAGGCAGGCAAACCCAGAAATCATGATTTAGAAAATGTCTAGGTTTTGTTTTCAGTCAAACAAGGCTAGTGGTTTCATAAAAATGCACGAACAATGATTTAGATCACAGGAGAAGCTGGGCATGTACTTCCAGCAGTGATTAAATAATGAGAAATGCAGAAGAAATGCTAATGCTGCTAATGAAGGAAATTACCTAAAGATGTGAATTTCAAACATGATTTAAAATTTATTTTTTTGGGATCAGTTGATGGTCCATAAATTAACCTCGTCCCATGGGAATAAGTAATATATTTAATAATTTCAGATTTGGTATTTTTTTTATTCATCACTGGACTTTGCTGTTATGATAAACACTTTTTCTGATTAGTAAGACACAGATTTAAATAGAGATAGGAGATAGTTGGTTAGTAATTCAAAACCAGAAGTCTTACAGCACTATTGTGGCATTATGATTTTTTAAAAAAATTTCTTTATGCTTCCCATTCCTTACCTTCTTCCAATTCTCTTTCTTTTTTTATCCTCCTTTTACCAAGAACTTCCTAAGCGGACAGTGATTGCTCTGTTTCTCATTCCCATCATTGTTCCTTTCTAACTTATCCAATTATCCTTTTTATATTTTACTTAAAAAATAGAATTATTTGGGGGGATATATATGCTTATTTGCTCTAATGGGCAGTCAGCTGTGAAGGTAGGGGTCCTTAACAAGTTTTGATGGTGAATGTATGAATGAATGAATGAGGGAGGGAGGGAATTAATAAACCATGGCACATGAATGAAGTCCAATTAGGTATTCTTCCCTATCTAGGGAGAACTAAAAAACAAATCTTTAATTCCAACTGTTATTATTTTGTGTCTATGAATTTCTGGGCTGAAATTATCCAATCACAGCTTGTCTTATATGGAAACGAGAATATTATTTTAAGGACATAATGCTTAATAGTAGAGCTGGGCTTATGCCCAGGGAGCTGAACTCATACCCATTGTTATAATTCAGGCTGCTACAATTAATTATCATAGATTGGAAGGCTTATACAGGAAATATTTATTTCTTACCTCTAGAGGCTGACAAGACTTTGATCAAGGTGCTGGCAGGTCTGGTAAGACCCCACTTTCTGACTTGTAGATGGCTGTCTTCTTGTATCCTCACATGACAAAGAGCAGAGAGAAGCAAGTTTTCTTGGGACACTAGTTCCATAAGACACAAGTGGACCTCATTTAATCCTCATTACCGACGAAGGCCCTACCTCCTAAAACAATTACATTGGAGTCTAAGGTTTTAACATATGAACTTTGTGGGGAACACAAACATTTAGTTCATCATACTGCCTATGAAAATATGTCCCTTCTTTTATTTTCTTTCCCACTAAATTCTTCCAACAGTGAAAATAAAAACATTCAAATCACCTGTGACTTCTCTACCTTCCTCATTTCCCCCAGGCCCTAGCTACTGGTTCAACCTCTTTAAAATAAGGTAGGTGTTCACTCTCCATTTTTACTGCTTGCAGTCCTTGCCTAATTTAGTTCACCAGCCTCCTAAATGATCTGCTTGTCCCAATAAATTCATTTTTCAATACATCTCTCATTTGAAAGATCATTTTAATCTCAGAATGCAAATCTGTTCTGTCAGTCGAATTCTGAGCACAAGATGACTTGAGCACCATCAGACCCAGCCAACCCCATTCCTCAGCAGTCTCTGCCCACATTCCATACTCCAACCCCAAAGAACTACTTGAGGTCCACCAAGGAAGCATATTCATGAATGCTACTTAGCTTTCATTCAGACTGTTTTTTCTGTCCATGATAAGTTTTTTCCCTCAGCCTTGTGATTAATTTCAATTTATCTGTATAGTAAAGAATAACTTTCTCTGAGACTTCCTTAAACTGTACCCCAATTGAGATGCTATGCTCCCAAAAATACTGTCCTTATTTTATTTTTATGGAACATCTCACAAACTATTCATTCATTGTTTAAATTTTTAAAATTTCATATAATTTAAACAGTTTTACAAGTTTTATTATAAAAAATATCCTATTGTCCAAATTCAGCTATATTGGTGACCTCTTTTAGTTCTAACTCCTTTTTGCTAAATGGCAGGCTTTTATTGCTTATCCTGTGGTTTCTTAGTGTTTTAGTCTTCTCTTGGTGGAAACACAAGAATTTAATGTGTGTGATTTTTCACTCCCTCCACAACCCATAAAATATAGATAGTCACACACACACACACACACACACACACACACACACGCACACACACTTCCACAATCTTTGTAATGTAGATATACACAATGGTACCATAAGGCTCGCAGCTGAGCAATCTATAATAATAAAAACGTAATATGCTAATTAGACAGGACCTCCTTCTGAACAACCTTCTGGAAGAAGCCAGGGCTGCAAAAGAAGCCTGGGTCCCGGTGCCGGAGGGAAGCTGGTGTCAGCAGCCAGGGGAAGAAAGGCCTACTCTTGTACAAATATTGTGCATCAGGCCTCTAGTATAAAAATATTATGATCACATTTCTTTTTTTTCTTATTTTTTTTGCATAGCTTTATGTGTTTCTCGAACAGAATAAATCTAATTTTCTTGTCTCCTTAAGGTTTCTGTATAGCTAACATTAAATTTACCTCAATCTGTGCACTCTTTACCTTAAATAAAAATTTTGTCAACAATTCAAACTAATAGATATTTCTATGAACTTAATCTTTTTTATTCCCTTCTCCTGAACCACACTATGCTTTTGCCAAAATCTGGAATTATTTCTCTCTGCGCCAGTAGTTCAGCTATTATTTGGGGTTCACCATCATTTTGTGAATTCTCATTGCCTCTCATGATATTGGATTTTCTTATGTTTTCTGCTTTCTTAGTTTATTGTCTTATAATGAAGTATCTCCTTTAGAAGCTTGTTAAAAAAGAGTATGGAGATATACATGTGAGTCTTTGAAAGTCTGAAAATGTTTTTATTACACTTTTTTATGTTAGATGTTGTGTTGTTCTGATTAGACGATATTGCATGACAATGTTTCTAAATAATTTATATCCTTATAGATGTTTTCTTCTTCTTATAAAAATTGGCTGATGTTTATCCTGGAGTTTAGGGATTGGCTGACTTTCAGAGTGGAGCTACTGAGCTGAAGCACTGATTTATTGATTGATTCCAGTCCCTTTAAACCAATTTTGTGATTCCTATTTACAACTAAGACAGATAAAGAACAGGCAGGCTTGAAATGCAGGAACTTTTTTTCTCTGTTCTATTTTCTGTCCATTTATTCATGCCATATGCTAATTCTACCCAGGCCCATCATTTTAAATATATTTTATTGATTTTTTTACAGAGAGGAAGGGAGAGAGATAGAGAACTAGAAACGTCAATGAGAGAGAAACATCGACCAGCTGCCTCTTGCACACCCCCCACTGGGGATGTGCGCACAACCAATGTACATGCCCTTGACCGGAATCGAACCTGGGACCTTTCAGTCCGCAGACCGACGCTCTACCGCTGAGCCAAACCGGCCTCGGCGGGGCCCATCATTTTATATAACCAGAAGTCTCCTGGGTCTACTCATGAGCATTTGTGAGGGAGACAATTTTACGCACATGAACTATGGGTAGTATGTCTGGTTTCTGCACAAATCTTGGTGAGTTCGTTTTTTGCAATTCTATTTTGACCTGTTTCCCCACTGGTTCAGAGTGCTGTTGGGAGATAAGGTATTGCTGAATTTTTGGAATTATGATTCTAATAGGCAGGGTAGCAATTAAGTCATGTAAATGTCTCTTGCTGCCAATGATTATGCTAGTCTGCACATAAATAAATACCTACCCATCCTGAAAAGGAATATACAACCATTAAAATATTTTAATAAGATTCATACATCTCACTTGAAAAAAAAAAAAAAAAAAAAAGCTTAGCTACATGTTAAAAAAAAAAGCCTATAATGAGGACTATGAGTTGCCTGTGTCTTGTCAGCATTTTGGCACTGTAGTCCTGACAGATCGACCAGAGAGGTCTGACACTGTTGAATAATATGCGAACTTTGGAGTCATTGTGAGTTGATGATATTTCAGGTGTGTGAAGTTATTTGTTACTCATCCATCTGGATTTCATCCTTATAAATTCTATTGCCATAATTTCTTCTGTTCTATTTTTTCCATGTAGGTTTATACCTTTAAATTTTTCATTTAAATTTAATTTTGTCCTTTACTGTCATTTTAATTGTGTTTCAGTTGGGAGTGAAGATAAATGCACATATTATGACACCTTTTTTAACTAGAAACCTTTCTATAGTATTATTTTATTCATCTGTCTCCTTGACTAATTTGAATATCCATGAAGAGATTACTACTTATTTATTTCTGTATAGTCAGACCTCCAGCCCATGATAAACCATCACAGATGGTTAGATCATCATTCCTTTAATTAATTTGTTTATTGCAAAAACTTGGGCACAACTTAGAGAAGGAACTCTCGTAAGGCTGATTGACAGAAAACCTTCCATCAGACTGTCTTGTGCTCAATAGAAATGTTTGGATCTGGCAGGAGGTGCAAGTTTTTCTACTTAGTTCTCATTATCTATTTTAATCCATTTATTCTCAATATAAGCAACTTGCTGGAATTTGAAATAAGATTAAATCTTATACAGAAAAAAAAACAGAAAAGATTGCAGTCATTTTATGTCAAGCAAAATAAATCTCATTTCATTATAATATGTGCACACTATAATAAATTTCCAGCACTCCCACTGCCTATTTTTCCAGAAAAAAGTAAACATTTCATTCCAGGAACTACTTTCTACTCACACACACACACAAAAAAAATGTTCATAAAATGATTAGCCTATCCCTTCCTCAAAATCACTGGATTGATGCACTTTCTATGTAGAAGTCTTATGTCCACTCATTGCATTGGATTGTACATTGATCTCCATTCAACACAAAAAACAAGACAACCAAGTTGATCATAAATGGAGCAATCTCATTTGACTTAAGAAAAAAGAAAAGAAGAAGAAGAAGAAGAAGAAGAAGAAGAAGAAGAAGAAGAAGAAGAAGAAGAGCTGCTCTGGCTGATTTGGTTCAGTGGATAGAGCTTTGCCTGGCACTGAAGGGTTCCAGGTTCAATTTTGGTCAAGAGCACATGCCTGGGTTGCAGGCTCGACCCACCATAGAGAGAAAGGGGATGCAGGAGGCAGCCAATCAATGATTCTCTCTCATCATTAATGTTTCTATTTCTCTCTCCCTCTCCCTTTCTCTCTGAAATCAATAAAAATATTTTTAAAGAGCCAATCATATTTTTATTTTATCACTCAGATTTGCTATTGTGAGCAATGATATTCTCAGAAAAAGAAAATAAATCTTAATGTTGACTCTTGATAAAGTACTGAAGTTAACACCTCTTCCCTCTCTGTCTCCTTTCTTCTTTTTTCCCCTCCCTTACTCCTTTGAAGGGGTAATACTTAATATAGAATTGGGGTTTTTTGTTTTTGGTTTTTTTTTTTTTTTTTTTAAATATATTTTATTGATTTTGTACAGAGAGGAAGGGAGAGAGATAGAGAGTCAGAAACATCGATGAGAGAGAGAGTCATCGACCAGCTGCCTCTTGCACACCCCCTACTGGGGATATGCCTGCAACCAAGGTACATGCCCTCGACCGGAATCGAACCCGGGACCTTTCAGTCCCCAAGCCGATGCTCTATCCATTGAGCCAAACCGGTCTCGGCTTGTTTTTGTTTTTTTAAAGCACAAAGCTATACAGTCAAAGTAAGTCTATGTCCTCTTCCCATAGGCAACTACTGGGGCTCAGACAATTTGTTGTGAATCATTCCAAACATGTCCTATCTCATACCAGTGTATACACACAGTCATCAAATTGTAAATTTCTCTCCCATGTTTGAATATCATACACAGTTTTTGAAACTTCTTTTTTAACAATACCAAACATTTTAAGTCTAATCATTACTTCCATATTTCTGTGTTCCTGCATTTTAGTAGCATCTTTTAAAAAATATCTTCTCAAATTACTCAGTAGCTTTTTTAAAAAAATATATTTTATTGATATTTTACAGAAAGGAAGGGAGAGAGATAGAGAGCTAGAAACGTCAATGAGAGAGAAACATTGACCAGCTGCCTCTTGCACACCCCCTACCGGGGATGTGCCCGCAACCACGGTACATGCCCTTGACCGGAATCGAACCCGGGACCCTTCAGTCTGCAGACAGACGCTCTACCACTGAGCCAAACCAGTTTCGGCTACTCAGTAGCCTTTTGATCAATATTTGTTTTACATTTCTCATAAATACCAATTTTTTCACCTATCACATCTTTATTGTTATAATGAAAAAAAAAAAGCTTATTGTATGTTTGGTCATGTAATTACACATATACATTGTAAAAATTCAAACAACGCGTATATGTATGACAGATGAAGTTTAAAAATATATATGAAATCCCACAAGCCTGAGGGAAACCGATTAACATTTAAAACACAAGTCTTTTCTTTATCTCTTCTTGCCTATGCCCAACTGCACATGCATGAGGGCAGAATACATATAACTCTTTTTCTTTTCTTTAATAATGAGCCACTTTTTCCAAACATAGTTTTATGAATTTGTGGTGTATGTGTGTGCGAGACTCTCCTCTTCTCTACTCCACTCTGGCACCCACCCACCCTAAGTAACCAATATTATCAACACATACTCACACGCACGCAAACACACACACAGATCATTTTATAAATATGAACTCATCATTTACATACTTCCCTGTGGATTTTCTCAGTAACCCACACTGCAGATGCCTCTGAGTCAGCTGGTAGAAATCCAATAATCTCTTTAATTGCCATATTACTCCATGGTGTGAATGAAGCACACCACATCTAATCATTCATCTATTAATTAAAATTCAAGCTACTTCCAATTTTCTTGAAGCTTGATGTTACAATGAAAACTTTGTGCCTAATCCTTACTTACTAGTCATTTAATTTCTATGGGATTAAAGGAGTTGTTAGGTCTGAGGGTATGGGCATTTCAAACGTTTATAAAGTATAACTATCTCATGAAAACATTGTAAGTGTACAGGTCATTGGATTTTCATGAATTTTACACACCTGTATAATAGTGCTACAGCCAAAGAATAGAAGTTTACTAGCACCCCAGAAACTCCTCTTATAATCTGTTCCAATCACAACTCCCACAAGGAAAGCCACCTGCTTCACTTCTTTAAAAAAAAAAAAAAAAAAAAAAAAAAAAAAAAATATATATATATATATATATATATATATATATATATATATATATATATATATATTTTTTTTTTTTTTACTAGAGGCCTGGTGCACGAAAATTAGTGCACTTGGGGGGGTTGTCCCTCAGCCCACTCTGCACCCTCTCGTAATCTGGGTTCCCTCGGGGGATGTCCACCTGCCAGCTTAGGCCCACTCCCTGGAGGATCGAGCCTAAGCTGACAGTCAGACATCCCTCTGGCAGCCCAGGAGCCCTCAAGGGATGTCCAAATGTAGCTTAGGCCAATTCCCTACAGGGACATCCTTAGCTCTGCTAAAGAGGGAGCTTTTGGCTAAATGGAGTTCCCCCTGTGGGAGTGCACTGACCACCAGATGGCAGCTCCTGCATTGAGCATCTTTCCCCTAGTGATCAGTACATATCATAGCGACAGGTCTTCCCAGTCATTCTGCCTTTAGGGTCAATTTGCATATTACCCTTTTATTATATAGGATTATTATATAGGATTGATTTCAGAGAGAAAGGGGGAGGGAGAGAGAGATTGAAACATCAATGATGAGAGAGAATCATTGACTGGCTGCCTCCTGCACACCCCATACTGGGGATCAAACCCACAACCCAATCCTGTGCTCTTGACTGGAATCAAACCCGGGACCCTTCAGTCTGCAGGCTGACACTCTATTCACTGAGCCAAACTGGCTACAGCCACCAGCTTCATTTCTAATCACAGAGGTACTTTATTATTCCTTGTGTGCTTTGTACATGTGTGTTTTTTTGTGCCTGACTTTGCTACTCAGCATTGTTTGTAAGTCTGATTTATATTGCTGCATGAAATTATAAATAACTTATTCTTATTGCATACATTTTCAATTTTGATAAAGTGCCACACTTTGTTTATTGACTTTTCCTTTAGCTATTTCTGACATTTGGGTAGTTTTGGACTTGAATGAATACTTCTATAAACATTCTTCTTGAATTTGGTGAAGATATATATGCATTTCTGTTTCATATCAATCTGAGGTTGAAACTGTAGGCTATGTAGAACATACACGTTTAGTTTAGAGATACAACTAAACAGTTTTATAACGTGGTAGTGCCATTTTTCACCAGCAGTGACGAGTGATCTGATTTCCCACATTCTCACAGACATTTGCTACCTTCTGCCTTTTTAACTTTAGTCAGTCTGTTGGGTGTTCAATGGTGCTGCATTGTGCTTTAGATTTTAATTTGTATTCCTCTGGCTACTGAAGAAGTTGAGCCCATTTCTATATGCTTATTGGCCATTTTGATATCCTCTTTTGGAAACTGTCTGTCTTCTGTTCATATTTTATTTGATGGACCATATTTTTATTATTGATTTGTAGGAGTTGTTTATGTCCCTAGATATGAGTTGTTGAATATATATGCTGTCTCTATTCTATAGTTTGTTAAGTCTCTTGATAGTATCATCAAAAAGTCACATATTTTTAAATATAATCCAATGTGTCAATTTGGGGGGCCTTTTGTCTGACTTTAAGAAATATTTGCTTATTTCACAGCCTTAAACACATTCTCTATGTTCTCAGAATGCTTTGTTTTGTTGACTTTTACTTTTAAGTGTACAATCCATTTGAAGTTGATTCTGTGTATGGAGTAAGGTAAGCTCAAGATATGTCAAGTTGCTTCCAGTTTTCTTGCAGCTTAATGTGGTATTAAAATAACTTTTCATTTGGATATCTAATTGACTAAGGGTTATGTATAAAAAAGACAGCAGTGCCATCTTTTTGAGAAATTCAGTATTTTTTCACTCCCTATTATATTTTGCAGTCAATTTGCTTATCTTTGTGGTGATACCACATTTTAAAGTATTATACCTTTTAATACATATTGATAGCTCTTTTTGTAATTTCTTTAAAATTGCTTTAACTATTTTTAGCTCTTTGTAATTCTATATGGATTTTGAAATTAGCTTTTTTTTTTTTTTTTTTTGGCAAGAAACAGAAACAAAAAAAAGAAACAAACAAACAAACAAAAAACAACCTGTTGAGTATTTTAGTGAAACCAAACTGATGCTATGCACCAATTTGAGGCAAATCAACAATGACATCTTTCTTTTAATTAATAAGCTTTATTTTTAAGATCAGTTTTAGGCTCATGGGAAAAATTAAACAGAAAGTACAAGGAATTTCCATATATGTTCCCTGCCCCCACACAGGCAGAGTCTCCCTCACTATTAAAACATTTCCCGCCAGAGGGTCACATCTGTTACACGTGATGAGCCTACACAGTTACATCATTATCCCTGAAAGTCTCTGGTTTATGGTAGAGTTCACGTTGTACTTTTTATGGCTTTGGATAAATGTATATTGACCCACATTCATTATTATTTCATCGACAATGACATCCTTTCATTATGGAGTTTCCCAATTCCTATGCATGGTTTGTTACACCTATTAATGTAGCTCTTCTTAAGTTTCTTTCAACAATGTTTTGTGGGTTTGAGTACAGAAATTTTACCCACTGTCTGCTAAATCTATTTCTAAGTATTTGGTGAGCTTTGATAATATTATAAGTGATGTTATTTTATTTTCTAAGTTTTGTTGCTGATATGTAGGATGGTAATTAAGTTTTGTACATTGATCTTGTATCTAACAACCTTCCTAAATTCACTTATTAGTTCTATTGTAGTAAGGATTAAACGAGACAGTACCTATAAACCACATAGCATTATACTGGGCAAAAGCAAGTGCTCAATAATTTTTTTAGTGTATTATAATAAGAGATTTGTAAATTAGCTTAGGTGATGTTTATTAAGGTCCCTACCATCTCTGAGACTATTATTCCATCACTCATGGATTAGGCTATCCTCCCTATGTTTACTACTTTTCGAGCAATGCACGGCATCAAACACAACTAAGAACACAGTTACATGTGGAAAGAGAATTGTAAAGATGGTAGGTCACACTCTTCCTCAAAAAAAGCATATGGCATTCTAGAGAAAATCAAGCTTGGCTCTTACCGATGGACTATATAGGTAATGCAATTGATGTTGGCACTATAATAAAGCTTACTTTTAACAATTAATCATGTAATCTTAATGTAGATTCTCAGTTCCTTTAATTATAAAATAATAACATAGTAGCTCCGTCAAACATTTGTAATGAAGATTATCCATGAATTCATCATGGCAGCATTTGGTACAAAGTAGCTATTCCATAAATATTGTTATTTTTATTTATTCCAAAGTGTAAGACTTGACAAAAAAAAAAGTCTGTATATATTTTAGAGTCAAGGTTGGAAATAAACACTTACATATTTCTATTTTTAAAGACCATTTTCTAATTGGTCTCAATTTAGTTATTGCACGTTATAATTTTTATATTATTTTCATATATAATACTAATATTTGAAGAAAATCATATTTGAAGAAAAAGCTTGCAGATTGATTGACATGTAGAGACAAATTGCAAGGTTAATTTAATTAAAGAATTCTAACACTGTTACAAACTGAGATTTAAGGTAGTTTAGGATGCCACTGGCAACTTGAATAAGATTATGGCATAAGTAATCCATTACTTGTTATAAGGCAAGGAAAAAGCATCACATTTTATGAGTTCATTAATGTGATATTAACAAAAACATTAATTGCAATTTTAATTTTTGGGGGGTTGCCTTTGGTATAGTGAAAGAATAATGAAGAGTTAAAACGTTAATTCATTCTTAAAATTTTCACTACGCATGCCCCTTAAAATGTAAAAGTATAATTACTGATTCTCCCTGTTTATTAGCTTTTATCTCTTGGCTTCAAAGCAACCCTTCTCCACTCTTCCCTGTGATCCCGGGCTGGAACTTTGCAAACAGCATTTCTTCATTGCCATCTGGTCCCTGCTAAAAACGGGCACAGGAGGCAGATGGCAAAAGAAGAGGCAGGAACGGAAACTCGCTCCTTCCCGTTCTACCTCCTGCTCAAAGCAGGGTCACCACAGCCATGGTTTTCCACCCTGGCAGTGGCAGTTTATTTCCAGCACCTTCAGACCAGTCTCATTTGCCTCCTTACAAAGCAGCGCCAGCTTGCAGCTGCCCCCTCTGTGGCCTCTCCTCAGACATCTGAGTCCCAGCTACGAAGATCCCTCTTCCGAGCTCCTAGAATACCAGCACCAGCTGGCCAGTTTCAATAACCTCAACCTTGGTTCCTCCAGCCGGTAGAGGTAGGAGCGCTTTCTATAATTCTTAGATCTTGTCCTTTTACCTCTCAATCATTCTATAACTCTTCAACCAATTCCTTACATTAAATTTACTCTGTTAAAATCACTGTGTGGTTTCTGTTTTCACAACTGGACCCTGACTGATAACATTCATTATGTTTATAAGGCAAGAAAAAGGTGTGCAAATTTTGTAAGTTCATTAATGTAGGTGGCAATCAAATATCCAATAGGAAAAAAATATTTATTTTTATTTGCAATTCTAATTTTCTAAGGTTGGGAGAGATGTTTTCATTCTAAATAATGTATACATAATAACAATTCAAAACATGAAATGATTAAATATTTTTTTAGTATGAGGTTTATTTAAGACATAAAGGCCTAGTTACTGAAACTTTCTGTTTGCTTTCCATCCTTTTTGGCAAGCTATCCTTGTTCATTATTAAAAGTTTTGGTGAAATACTCTTGATTATTAATACTAATTATGCCCTACCTCACAGAATCTATATCTGGCTACCTCAGAGTATGTTATGCGAGGCCCAGGTTGGCACGGAAGTGGGGGTCCCTGGAGGGTCCCCAGGCTGGGCCACTATAAACTTGTGAAACAGGATCCACGGTTTGATTTTAATTGATTTTCCTCTTAATGAGTAATTTTAATTTTGTGAGGCTCAGAAGTTCAAGACAGAGAGGAATTAGAAGTACACAAAAAATTATCGACATTCTGCAAAGAGAATTTGCTCTAACAGATGCCTCTGCATTTGAGTACAATTTGTTACCGCCGTCTGCTAAAGAAAGAACTAGAAGAGATGTTTCCACCTACCCATTAATCCAAATAACGCTTCCCTTTGTGAAATATCCATTCTCTCCGGTAAACCGTGTGATCTTCCCACGGTGGTATTAATAGGACCATACCCCATTTTGTGATTGCAAACAGCCTTCAGAAGTTTAAACCATAGTTAAGTTTTAGTAAAGATGTTACCAGGAGATCTAAATGTTTGTGTATGAAACAATATTTTTCCTTCTCAAGTTCATTTAAATCTGTTTACATTGAAGAAAAAAATAAAAGACATAGAAGTGAATGTAAAAAAAAATAAAAATGAATGTAACTTTAGAAAAAAAAAAACATGAGAAGACACTTTGTGGTTACATTTTAAAGATTTTAAATGTGTTTATATGTCAAATACTTTATGTTCAGCTAATTCCAAGTTGGTCTCTCAGTTACATAATCATCTGAAGGGATATTAGAAGTTGGGCTCATGTGAAGCAGCCCTTCAATGTGTATGACTGTTTCTGGCATTGCAGACCCCTAACAGCTCTCCCTTGCGATGACCCAACACGGCCCCACAGATCTGCCGAATTCTCCCCGCATGTGGGACAACCTTCACTGAAAACCAGTGCAGTGGAGCTCGATTATAAGCTTGCCTGGGTCAGACTCAAAGAATGAAAACTTTTAGCAATGGTTTGAAAGATGGCTAAGTGATTTTTAGTGCTCAGCATTCACTAAGCCGCAAGAAGCGAGGAGTGGGCAATCAGAAGGGAATAAATGCAAGATCTGAAATTCAGAGATGAATATTCTTATGTAACAGAACATCATATTTATGTTTTTTGTAAGCAGTTTTGTGTATATTTCTCATAAGCATTTTTCTTTGTTGGCATTTTATCAAGGCACTGGATTTTTTTTTTTTAAAGGGGATTATGTAATCCACTATTTTTTGTAAAATTCAAGGTCTGGATACACTTCAGTAATAATTACATATTCAAGTCATGATTCAGTACACTTCAGAACTGTAACAGTAACTATATCAGAGTAAGTTAAAAAACAAACTGAAAGTGGTTAAATTTGGAGGAAAAAGGGAGCATTAGAAGTACATGTTAGGGAAGTTGTTAACTGTCTTGAGAGGATAAAGGAATAGTGGGTGACTTAAATGATGAACTCACAATCTCAGGAGCCCCTCAGGACCTGTCAGTCAAACAGATCATTACAGCAGTAAATGGAACTTATCAACATTCTCGTCCTGAAACAGTGATTATTTTAGAGGACCTGTGAACACCTGTCCCTATACACTCATATACTATAAGAACATTTTATTATTATTTTTTTTTTTAGAAAGGAGAAGAGAGAGAGAGAGGGAGAGAGAGAGAGAGAGAGAGAGAGAGAGAGAGAGAGAGAGAGAGAGAGAGAGAAACATAAATTTGCTGTTCTACTTATTTATGCATTCATTGGTTGATTCTTGTATGTGCCCTGACCAGGGATTGAACCTGCCACCTTGTCATATAAGGACAATGCTCTAACCAACTGAGCTACCTACCAGCCAGGGCCTACCTCATATACTATAAATGAGGGAAAAAAAGATTAATTAGATGAGTATTTTCTCTGACTTTTACTCAATTAAAACTATTTAATGGATTATGTCAATGATCTAAAAAACGAAATCATTTAAAAAATATTTTCTATTTAGTAAAGTCACATGTACTTATTGCAGGTTATTTTGATGATGTATTTGTTAAGTTTTCACTTTAAACCCAGGAAAAGCTTTAGAAACAAAAGGATGACCTTAAAGTGTATCACAAAATGAAATTGCTGCCCTAATCATGAACTCCTTGAAGGCAGAAGCATTCTTGTTTAATCTACTTTGTGCAGGTAGTATGTACTAAAAAAGAAGTTGGGTTAGGGATATGCTGTACTCACTTCTATTACAGCAGCTGTTTCCCTATGTCATACTTGCTTGCCTGCAATTATAATCATTCCCAATAACTCTACCAGTAAGTAAGCTTCTTTTCTACTAGATTGGCCTAATCCTGATGAGATGTTAAAATCTCCCTCTATAATTTTTTCAACTTTATAGTTATAACAGTTTATATCACCATGTGTTTTAGTTACTGTGTTGTTCGATGCATATAAGAATGTGCCTATCATCTTTAAAAATTTGAAATATATAAATATATATATTTACTGTTCTCTTTAGAAGAGTGGTGTGCTGGTAGCTTCTGTGAATTCTTATTTATTTCTTCACAGTTTTCTCTCTCACTAGCCTGTGGATGTTATTTAAATGCCATCTGGCTTCTAGGATCACAGACAAGAAATCTGATGTCAGTCTGTTCTCTATTTCTTTATAACTAATTATTTCTGTCTGGAAGCTTAAAATGTTTTATTTTTTATCTTCAGGATTCAAGCATTTTATCATAAAATGCATAGTTGTCTTTTACAAGTAAATCCTGCTCACGTTCATTAAGTACTTTACACTTTAAAGATTGTAGAACCCAATCTTTCTTGAAGTCAGGGAATTTTCCCCTGGTAATTAATTGTCGCCTCCCCCCCTTTTTTCTCTCCTGAATCATCGATCATTTGCTTATTTGGACTCTCATGTGTTCTCCAAATCACTCCTCTCTTCTTTCAGTATTTCAACCCTTTATTTTTTGTTTCACCTTTGACACATTTCTATACTTTGATTTTCCATGATAATAATTCAATTCTTCGCACTGCTCATTTCTCTCCACTTCACATAATGCATTATATTAAAAAAATTAAAACATGCCTTTCATTTCCAGGAAGTATATCTCACTGCTGTGATTAAATGTACTTAAATACTCTTAGTTTGTTGTTGTTGATGCTGTTAAAGGTGGGGCCTGCTTCCATCAGAAGTTCTGATCCCCAGGAGTTACCTTTTTCCTGGTTGCTCTTCCTCCATCAGGCGATGGTTACCTTTGGGAACTGGCTTTTATTGCCTTCAGGGCTCAGGTTGACCTAGTCGGGTCCTACAAACACAGCATAACCAACCAATGACTGGGAGAGATGGCATCGCATACTCTTGAGAGTTGATGACAGACATACATGGCACTTTCCCAAGTAAGCCTCCCCTCTTTCCATTCTGAGCTACAGAATTAGTGCCTGGCTGAAGAAATAGAAAATCAATATTTCTGACCATGTTATGTTTCAGATCCTGATCTAAGCAATTTATCAAAATTAAAACATTCCTATAATCACAACCTTTTGGTCTACACACTATTATTGCCATTTTGTGAAAGATGAGTTAAGAACTTGCCCAAGCTTTCACTACTAGGAAACTATGGAGCCAGGACTTAAATCCAGGCAGTCTTTGTCAATAGCAAGGGAATGTGGTGCTCTGGCTGTAGCAGCATTACCCAGGCATGTATTCCCAGCAGGTATCCCTGGCCAAGGAGACCAGTAGCTCCTCCAGAGGGACCATGGGGCTCCAGAGGCCAAAATTGCAAAAGGAATTCCAGGGCTCAGATCCTTGCTCCAGGCCTTTCCACAACTTGTTTTTAGACTGTTGGCCAAAGGGGGAAAGTGTTCTGTATCCCATCACTCCTTCAGAACCCAGGTGGGCAGAAAATTTTGCACACATCCTCCTATAAATTCTTCCTCCTTGACAACCATCATCCAGCTTAGGGTGTAGTTGGAAGCTGGAGCAGAGTTTGAATAAACTAGAGGCAGACATACATTCACACTTTACCATCTTTGAATGGAACCTGCTTCGGGGTGGGAGCTGTTTCTATTGACCACTGCATTCTCAATATCCAATACAGTATAGGGGACATAATAGCAGCTCAATAACTATTTACTGAATGAAATTATAATAGGCCTTACCCATCTGAAAGCCATCACCCTAAAGTAAAGAGTCGGACCTAGGATATCTCCAAACTCAAACCCCTAGACCAGTCCTCTTGTTAGTTTTTGGAAAGCTATCTCTGTGATGGCTACCCTCTTAGAAGGAAAAAAAGGAATCCTCTCTTCATTCTTTTGGTATGCAACAGTACAAAAGATAAGAATTTTATTTCTTACAGAGCAAATGAATGAATACCATATGCATGAAAGAATTGTAGAAAACTGTGTGTGTGTGTGTGTGTGTGTGTGTGTGTGTGTGTGTGTGTGTTATGATTAGGAGGAAAGATAAATAACAAACTGACGAAAAGTTAATATGGCAACTAAGCTCCACAGAAAAGAAGGAAATGTTGCTTAGCAACTAGAGTTTTCAGGAAGGAAAATTCTAGATTCCAGGGGAGGAGAGTGCAGAAGGTAGGTAAATATGTATCTAAAGTGAGCTTTTGAGATTGTTTTGCCGAATAATTTGTTTGAGAAGTATATTGCTTATTTTCCTCTGTATTCACTGAGTATTTGGCCCTTTCTCAAAGCATGACGAATAAATGACCAAAATAAATGGAGTGGCCAAGCTGAGATGCTGTTTCTCCATTACAAACAGATGTGGCAATGAACCAAAAACAAAAATTCTTTGCTACTGCATTGCTCTAATTGTTTTGTCTTTTTTTTTTTTTTTTGTTACCCTACTAATGCATCAATATTTTCTCATTGTAAAAGGTTTTTAAAACTCAGAAGTATTAAGAACAAACCCTGAAATGACCCTGATAGTATGCGTCTCCTTACTTTTCTTTCACAGTTGGTAACATTGTTAAGAGTCTGATATGCATTCTTGTCTCTTCCCATGAATTTACATATGTCTCTTTCCCGCAATTTCTCTCTCTGATTCTGTCTCTTTTCTTTTCCTCTCTTTCTCTCTCTCACACTCTCTCTTTGTATATGCTTTCCTATTTATATGGATATAGATTTGCTTTCTAATTTTTAAAACAAAAGGCATCATGTAAAAATAACATGGCTGGAAATTTTTTCATGTAAATATATAGGTATGCTATTTTTTTTTTACATGCCACTTGCTATTACGTGTGTTGAGCAACAGGGGGCAGCGTGGGATGAAGGAAGGCCCCAGGCCAGGAACCAGAAGGCCCCAACCAGCCCTCATCAGTGGCCAAGCCTAGGGACCCTAATGTGCACAGATTTCATGCACCAGGTCTCTAGTATACAATAAAGTTATGAATAGCTTTGAATGTGTCATTGGACACTTGAGAATGTATTTCTTGAAAATGAATTATAGAAGCAGAATTTCCAGCCCAAAGAAATTTAAAATTGAAATTATATAATTGCCTTTCCAAACACCTCATTAAGACCTCTATCTACTGCACATGAATATGCCCATTTCCTCTTATTATCCATAAATTTGTCAATTTATGCCACCTTCTAAGTGAGAAAACACATACACACACGATTGCCAGTGAGAATGACTATCCATGTTGTTTCTCTTTTTGAGACTTGCCATCTGGCATCCTTTACTCACTTTAGTGTTGAACTGTTTGCTTTTCCTAAATTATTTATAGCAGTCTTTATACATTCTGGTTATTAATACCTTGTCTGCTAAATGTGTTGCAGTAATTTCTCTCTGCCATGTGAGAAATTAGCCTTTTTGTATCCCCCCCTTATGCAAAAGTTTTAAAGCTTTGTAAGAAAAATTTGTCATATACTCTTGATGGTTTCTAGGTTGGGAGTCTCACTTGAGAGAATATTTGCTACCCAAAGCTTTAAAAATTATATATAATACTTATTGATTTTAGAGAGAGGAAGGATGAGGGATAGAGAGATAGAAATACCAATGAGAGAGAAACATTGATCAGCTGTCTCCTGCATGCCTCACACTGTAGATCGAGCCCAGAATCCAAGCATGTGCCCTGACGGGGAATTGAATCATGACTTCCTAGTTCATAGGCTAATGCTCAACCACTGAGCAACACCAGCCTGGCACTAACATATTTGTATTTTTGCTTAATGTTTAATGCTTTAAACCATCTGGAATTTGTTTTAGTAAATAATAAGAAGGATAGATAGCATGTTGCCTTACTTTTCATATGATAGCTACTTTTCTACAATTTAATTCGACATGATCTTTTCCCACTGGTTAAAAGGTCAAGTTAATAATAAATTAAATTTTTACATACCCATGAGTCTTCCTATATACCCTATTCCATTTTATTAACTTATTCTCCTATTCCTAAACTCTCCAAGTTTAATTAGTATATACCCCATAACAGCTCTTCAGTTCTGTTTAGACATCCTGTTCATGGATAGTCTTTGTCAAATGTTTTTGGCTCTTCTGGGGCATCTTTTCTTTCTTATGAAAGAGTAGATTAGCTGACTAGCTAGATAAATAGGTATGTGTAGTCTTTTGGATTTTATTTGCCAGGTATTTTATATTTTTTAATGAGAACTATTTTCTCACCAGATATTGCTTATAAAGAAATGTGCTAGCTTTATCTGTTTCTCATATTGATGCCTCTTATTTCTCTCTCCTTTGCTTCGGTTACACTGAGCATTGCTATGGTAGCTATCCTTTTCTTGTGCCTTTAATCAGAATGCTTCTTATAATTTGCCATGAACTATTGTATTTTCTTTAGATTTCACATAAGCACCCTTTATTCGATTGAGGGTGTTTCGCTCTCTGCTCGCTAGTTTTTGAATCATTAAATATAATTGGATATAATCAAATGGATTTCCCCCCTTAATCTGCTAAGAATGATAAATGCATTTATTTTCAAATATTTAACCAGATGTTCTGGAAAACCCCTGATTAGAAGAATCTTTTTTATTCAAGGTAATTCTTCTCCCTTTCCTACCAAAGAACAGAGAGAAATTTAACCATTTAACTAGTGTGACCAAAGCAATTGAATAATAACTGGGCAGGATCACTGCCAATTATAGCTGCACTAGGAGAGGTTTGACGGAGATCCTTCTGTCTCACTTAAAGCAGAAAGAAGGAGGTCAATATTAGTTCAGGTACATGAAAAAAAGAAACCAAATCTCATAAACAAAAGATTGAAAACAGCGTGACAATATTTGAGTTATATGTAACACAATGTTGGCTATAGAATAAATGGTCAATGGAATAATACCCATTTAATTTATTATTATTATTTTTTAATTTCAGAGAGGAAAGGAGAGAGAGATAGAAACATAAATGATGAAAGAGAATAATTGATCAGCTGCCTCCTGCACACCCCACCCTGGGGATTGAGCCCGAAGCCCGGGTATGTGCCCTGAAATGGAATTGAACTGTGACCTCCTGGTTCAAAGGTGGACAAATATCTGACTCTATATTTATCATATATATATATTTTTTATCTGAGTCGTAAGTTTTCTCTGATTTTTTTCTAGTATCTAGAACAGAGACAACTTTTTAAAAATATATATATATATTATTGATTTTTTTTACAGAGAGGAAGAGAGAGGGAGAGTTAGAAACATCAATGATGCACACACACACACCCCCAACCCCTGCCTACACTGGGGATGTGCCCACAACCAAGGTACATGCCCTTGACCGGAATCGAACCTGGGACCTTTCAGTCCGGAGGCTGACGCTCTATTCACTGAGCCAAACTGGTTTTGGCCAGAGACAACTTCTACTTGGTTATGATTCATTCTTTAGTTTTCTGCCGGGGTTTAAATGTTAATATTTACTTTGGGATTATGGTATCCATGCCCATGAAAAAAGGTTGGATTATATTTCTCTTTCTTTGTATATCTTTTGTCTTTTATTAAGACTAGAATTTTGCTATTCTCATGGAATATCAAACTTTTCATATTTTTTTTTGTTTGTTTTGGGACAGTTTATATATAATGTGAAAAGTATCTGCTATTTAAAGTTTGACAAAATTCTTCTATAAAATAACTTTATGCTAAAGTCTTTTAAAAAATAAATTTAAATTGCCTTGTTTATTTCTCCAATGCCTCATTTCACTCAACAAAATATATCTGATTTTATTATCATTATAATTATGACTTTCCCTCAACTTTTTGAAGATTTAAGACATTGTCCCCATTAGTGCTTTTCCTTACCATCTTTGTTCACCCCTAGTGAAATTTGAATAATTATCCTGCTCAGTAGCTAGTCTCCTAATATTGTCCCAAACCCACCGCATCCTACACATATGTCACATATACTATATTCTCTCCCCTTGAATCTGGCCTTTGCTTTGGGTCACTTTGATCAATATAATATTATTAGAGGTCTGGTGCACGACATTTGTGCACTGGGGAGAAGGGATGTCCCTCAACCCGGGACTCCTCTTGCAGTCCAGGACCTTTTGGGGAGCAGGTTGAAATCAGCAGTTGGACATCCCCTGAGGGATGTCTGCCTTCCTGATTGCCCCTAACCACTCCCAACTGCTTGCCTGCATGCATTCCTGATTGCCCCTAGGGGTGTCGAACTCAATCAGAGAAGGGGCCAAAATCTAAAATCCAGCCTAAATCGCGGGCCGAATGGTTTACTGAACAGTCATAAACTGACAATGT
Source organism: Pipistrellus hanaki (assembly GCF_964339955.1). Taxonomy (NCBI): domain Eukaryota; kingdom Metazoa; phylum Chordata; class Mammalia; order Chiroptera; family Vespertilionidae; genus Pipistrellus; species Pipistrellus hanaki. The sequence continues at coordinate 57,790,895 of NC_140506.1, forward strand.
CATAAACTGACAGCGGAGTGCAGTGATGACAACGCGGTGCGGGCCACATTGCAAGGCCTGGCGGGCTGGATTTGGCCCGCGGGCCTTGTGTTTGACACATGTGCCACTTCTGCCTGCCAGCCTGATCATCCCCCTAACCACTCCCCTGCCATTCTGATTGATGCCTAACTGCTCCCTTGCCAGCCTGTTTGCCCCTAACTGTCCCCCCGCCCCTGAGACATGGTCCTCCCCTCCCCACCTAACTGCTCTCCCCTGCAGGCCTGGGTCTCCCCCAACTGCCTTTCCCTGCAGACCTGGTCATCCCCAACTTCCCTCCTCTGCTGGCTTGATCACCCCTAAATGCCCTCCCCTGCAGATTTGATCATCCCCAACTGCCCTTCCTTTCAGGCCTGCTCCCTCCCAATTGCCCTCCCCTGCTGGCCTGATCACCTACAATTTCCCTCCCTTGCAGACTTGGTCCCTCTCAACTGCCATCCCCTGCTGGCCATCTTGTGTCCACATGGGGGCAGTCATCTTTGACCACATGGGGGCAGCCATCTTGGAGTGATGGTCAATTTGCATATTATTCTTTTATTAGATAGGATAGAGGCCTGGTGCATGGGTGGGAACCAGCTGATTTGCTCTAAAGGGTGTTCCAGATCAGGGTGGGAGTTCCTTTGGGGCGTGGGGTGGCCTGGGTGAGGGGCCCATGGTGGTTTGCAGGCCTGCCACGCCCCCCAGCCATCCAAGCAGAGGCCCTGGTATCTGTCTGCCCAGGTTGAAGAATGAATCTGGACAGCAGGTGGAGAATAGCAAAGACGGAGATTTATTGAAGATGGAGATTTATTGAAGTACAGACTCCTATGTGAGGAGGGGGAAAGGGTCCCCTCATCTTATATTTTTAAATTGAAAAGCATTAAGCCAAATACCCTCTTTAACCTTCAGTTAGTAGTACTTTTATAAAGCAAAAGTGTCAAATGACTAAACTAATGTTGAAAGTAAATATCAACTCTACCGTCACCGCTGGACCATGAAATGGTGTTTCTCCAGCTATTGTTCCTTAAAATGTCAGGAGAAAAAAAGGCTCATCATATCTTTCAATGTGATATGCTTGCTTTGGACTTACATTGTGAAACAACTGCTCCTGAAGACAAGAATCTACACGCAGTGGCGCCACTTCAGGACCAGCCTCAAAGAGGTGTGACCAAAGTGGCCTGGCAACCTCACGCCCATCCCGCCACTGCTCAGCGGAAGCGAAGGGAAACCTACCTCCTGAGAACTGGAATTTACTTTAGAGTGTTTTATTAGCTTGCTTTGTTTATGAACTTGATTTTCTAACATGAAGATAAATGAATTCCTTGTCTGAAAAGTAAAAAGTTGTGAGCATCTTTAGTCTAGGTATACTTGCTGTTTGTTAGCCTATTTGTAAGTTGAGCACGTGGTCATCATCATTGCTTGTGTGGAACAGACTTTCATTTCTTTCTTTTTTTAATATATATTTTATTGATTTTGTACAGGGAGGAAGGGAGAGAGATAGAGAGTTAGAAACATCGATGAGAGAGAGTCATCAATCAGCTGCCTCCTGCACACCGCCTACTGGGGATGTGCCCGCAACCAAGGCACGTGCCCTTGACCGAAATCAAACCCGGGACCCCTCAGTCCCCAAGCCGACGCTCTATCCATTGAGCCAAACCGGTTTCGGCCAGATTTTCAATTCTAATCAACTGAGGATTACATTTCTACCACTAGTTATTTTTGTTTTTATTTTTGCTGGTAATTCACCAACATAGCAGAAAAGTTCAAAGTGTAAGCAATAAATAAACAACTGAGAGAAAAATGTGGGACCTTGTTTACTGGTATTGGGAATGGGGTCGTACTGGGAAGAGTTTAATGCATATTGGAGGAAAGTCAGGGGGGAAAAAAAAGACTAACAGTTAACTCCTGTGAAGTAAGATTAAATAATGAGCTTAGCACCGTGGTTGGCAAACTGTGGCTCTGGAGCCATGTGCAGCTCTTTCGCCCCTTGAGTGTGGCTCTTCCACAAAATACCACGGCCTGGGCGAAGTGGTGTTAGAAGAAGTTTAAGTTTAAAAAATTTGGCTCTCAAAAGAAATTTCAATCCTTATACTGTTGATATTTGGCTCTGTTGACTAATGAGTTTGCTGACCACTGGCTTAGAGTATATTAGCCAGAAATGAGATGCGATGCAATAATTGTTTTCATATATATGTACTGCAAAATACAATTAATTGCTGGTCATCTCTGCTGAAATCTAAAGAGAAAGAAACTGTTCCAGGACTGAAATATGCAGGATATATATATTTAACCAATATTTAACCAATATCCCGAAGGTTGATGGACAGAATGTTTGTGATGGGACATGTCACTTGGGAAGAGGACTGAGCTTTAAAATGGAACAATCTTCTCTGCCATGAATGGTGACAGCTCTTGCCTTCGGGCACAGGGCGGGACCAGTTGGCTTCCACAGGGGGGCCCTTCCAGATCTGTAATTCTCCGGGTCACTTCTGCTGCTCGCCCTCAGAACCTGGGAGCGGAGGCGACACAGCCAAGTACCCGCCTTTCCAAGAGCTTCAGGAGGCAGCACCGGTAGCAGCACCACGGGATCTATTCCAACAGGAGACTCCGCTCCAAGGTGAGTCAGCCGGCGTGGACACAGACCACCCAGAGGAGCTTCCACAGAGGGTCAGGCAAGGGATGGCTGGTGAGCTGGGGGCAGGCGGAGGGGCTAGCCGCCGACAGGCGCTCCAGGGAGGGAAGAGTTGCTCCCACGGCCAGGTCCCTGCCTCACCGCCCCGTGGCCCACCCGGAGCCACGTGCTCCCGGAGCGAGCGCCCCGCCGCGCGGTCCTCCCGGCTCCGGCTCCTCCCGCTGGAGGATGCTCTGGTCCCTGCGCCTCCCCGAGCTTCGGCTTTCGGAGCGGCCCTAGCCGGCCCCGCCGCGGGCCCTGCGGGAGCCGGAGGACGGAAAAGAGGGAGGAAGGGAAAGGGGGCGGGGGGCGCTGGAAAGGCTCGGAGGGCGGAGGGGAAGCGGGACGGAGAGCAGGGGAGAAGGGGGAGGGAATCTCACTCCTTCCCAGCGCCCCCGCCCCCGCTCCCCGCCGGCGGCCGCTCGGGCTCAGCCTCCGCGCCCGCTCCCGGCTGCGCGCCCCCTTCCCCGCCGCCCACCTTCCCCCGGGCGCGGAGCGGGGCCGCGGCGGGCGGCGCCGGGGGCGGGGGCGTGCGGGGAGGGAGGACCCCGCCTCTCCTCCGTCCGCAGGCGCCGGCGGCAGCGGCGGGGCTGCTGGCTCGGGCGGCGGCGGCGGCTTCCGGAGTCCCGCCGCGAAGATGCTGAAAGTCACGGTGCCCTCCTGCTCGTCCTCGACCGCCAGTGTGGACCGGGCGGCGGCCGGCAACCTCGTCCCCGATTACTGGATCGACGGCTCCAAAAGGGATGCGCTGAGCGATTTCTTCGAGGTGGAGTCGGAGCTGGGACGGTAAGACCGGGGGAGGCGGGTAGGGGAAGGCGGGCTGGGGCGCCGGGGGCGGGGGCGCCCCGGACCTGGGGGAGCCGGGCGCCCCGTGCACGGGCTCGGGCTGCTGGGAAAGCCCGCGGCGCGCGCTGGGGGTGTCCCTATCGCAGCGACAGCCGCCTGGGGTGCCGAAGGCGGCCTCCCTGCCCTTGGATTCCTTCCCGCCTGGTGTCCAGGAGAGAACGGAGCCCCGTTCCAGCGGGAGCCAGGTCTCCCCCGAGCGAGCGCTCAGGCCGGTGCAGCTGCGAGCAGCAGCCCAGCAGCCCGACTCGCTCCCACTGTCCCTCCTCCTCGCCGGCTGCCGCTTCCCTGGGTGACAGCTCCCATCGCACGTGGGCCCCGCTTTCCCCAAATGGTGTCTTTGCTCAGGATTGTAGCTTTACCAGAGGGTCCTGTTGGTCTAGTTATTTTGGGGGTCGGGGGCTCGGAGGGTAACCCTCCAAATCAAAACGGAATGAATACATGAGATCTTTCCCCTTCACCTCAGCACGCTTTCCAAAAGCAAGTGACACTGGGAATGAAACTCAAATACTAGCTACCTTGCAAAGTCTGCTGCGAGGGGGGGGGGGGGGGGGGGGGGAATGAATCATTTAGAAGAGTGGATGGGAGAATGGCTTTAAAGAAAAATGCAGCCCATGGGGTCCAGGCAGTGGAAATTAAGAGGGTTCTGCTGCTCTTCTTAGTTCCCTACCCTGGAGTGATTTATTCAAATTTTGCATGAAAAAGCCACCTCCCTGGGGTTGCAGAAACGTCCCTCCTCCCGCCTCTGAAGACCCAAACAGGTGGGAGTTCTGCCACTTGAATGATGCCACAGGGTCTCATACTTTTACCCTTTGAATATTATTTTTTCCCTTCCTTCCTTTCCACTTCCTCCCTTTCTGTTATCCATAGGGAAGGAGAGTTCTTTTTCACCACGTTTTAGATCCAGGCCCTTTATGATAGGGAATCTGAAGACGTAGTTTCAACGGTTGACAAGTTGAAGCTTCTGCGCTGAGCGCTTCTTTGCAATTTCACTTTCATTCTCCTCTTGCTGTCCAGAGGTTAGCTGACAGCCCATTTCTTTCTATGTCATCTCGAGGCCACTGGGCAGGATTCTGGATGCTGGCACTTCCTTGGTGGGAAGGTGTAAGGGTCACCCCCACCTTCAGTTTGTCACAGCTGTTTCTAACTTATGGAGTACCGAAGGTGTATAAGAAAGGCAGAATTGAATGAAAATTCAGGAGTTTGTCACTCTTTAAAAATGTTCCAAATATGTGAGCATTGAGTAATGTCTACATTAGCGTCCTGATTTGACCACGTTTTTCAGTGTTCCTCTGAAGATCTGCGGTTGCATGCATTCACTAGCAAGTTGAAAATGAAATGTCTCCTTCCTTGGCTCCAAACCTCCTATAATTGTATGATGAGCTGCAGGGGAGCAGTGTAAACTTCTGATGAAAGAGATAATCTTAAAATTGTTTACTTGGTGGTTTAGAAACTGCCACCCAGGAGAGGAAGTGCCTGATGGTGCTGCAGGGACTGCCCCACCACCAAATCTCATTGCTTCCCGCTAACCTCTCCCCCAGGTGCCTCTAACTGGCAATAATGTATCATCAGCACATGCTAATCTTTACCAATAAGCTTCACCCTCAGGAAACTAAAATTTCACTTAATTTGAGGAATGGGAAAATGGTTAGAACCATGGCCGGCAAACTCATGAGTCAACAGAGCTAAATATCAACAGTACAACAATTGAAATTTCTTTTGAGAGCCAAATTTTTTAAAACTTAAACTTCTTCTAACGCCACTTCTTCAAAATAGACTCATCCAGGCCGTGGTATTTTGTGGAAGAGCCACATTCAAGAGGCCAAAGAGCTGCACGTGGCTTGAGAGCGGCAGTTTGCCAGACCACTGGGTTAGAAAGAGAATAAACTACAGTACAAGTTATACACATATATGGGATGGTAGATTTCATAAAGAAAACCTAGGGAATTGGAAGTTATTGTGTAAGCTTATATTCTGCAATACATTTTGGAGGACAGATTCAATCAGATTTATATTGCTAAGACTCTCAGTCTGCTACCCAGTTGTTTCAATACTTTGACAGTCACAGAATTAAAATGTTTTGAGAAAACTAAGAATGTTTACTGTTGCTGTTTTCCAGCAGTCATGTGTATTAGTCAGGTCTCTGTAGATGGCAGAATTGGTGAGGTGCCTGCTTTACTCCATTTGGTTGAGATATTATCACTTCACGATCAAAGTTATTTTTTTTAAAGACCTAAAACATAAAGCAACTTGTGTTACAGGTGTAAGTACTAAGAATCTATAAAGCCAGAAAGTGCAACACAGAGTTTGACTGAATGACAAAAGTCCTCTTACTTCCTGCGTTAGTGACAAAGTTGAAACAACTGGTTTCAAGTCTTTGCTTTCTTGACTCTGTCTTGGGCCAAAGCTGCCTGCCTCTAAGGCTAACACATGTAGTTCATTAGTAGCACAGGCATCATGAAGATGCTAAGAGAACTATGCTCCAGATAATTGTGCGAGGGCGGTTGGTTCCAGGGTACAGACAATCCCCAGTAGGTAAACGAATTTGTGAGTAGTCCTTCTTCTATTATCCTTATCTGTTGTAGGTCAGGGGCTTCTGAATTCAAGAAGATTGGACATGTAAGCTTAGGGCAACACACCCTGAGGATGTGTTGGGAAATTCCAGGCAGCTAAATTCCCAATGCTATAACCACTTGAAGCCCCTGGATGGTGAGACAACAATGATCTATATGTAGCCATTTAGAACAGAGCAGATGGGATAGCTTGCTTGCATTCATTCATTCATTCATTCATTCATTTCAGGATGAAGGTGAGGAGTGGGGGGTATGGGTGAGGAGGATTATTTTAGAATATCAAGGCCCTGGCCAGTATGGCTCAGTTGGTTGAGCATAGTTCCATGCACCGAAGGGTCTCTGGTTTGATTCTTGGATGGGATACATGCCCAGGTTGCAGGTTTGATCCCTACTTGGGAATATGAGGCAAAGGATTGTTGTTTCTCACATCCATGTTTCTCTCTTACGTTTCTCATTCTCTCCCCCCCCCCCTTCTCTCCTCCCTTCCTCTCTCTAAAATCAATAAAAACATATTAAAAATATATGAAGTGTCAACTGTTTTAAAAAAAAGAGTAACAGGCAGCTGATTACTCGCATTTGAAAATACTGCTTCATGTATAGTTTGTCATAAAGTTTACAAAAATCACGATACACCCACAAATTCATTTCTACTTAAAAATATGAGTTGGCCGTGATCCTATTCAGGGCTCCACATCTTAGAGAGAGGTTGGTCCTTCGCCCAGTCATTTGAGAAATTGGTGTTTTAATGGCTTTGCCAAGGGAGAAGGGAGAGCCTGTGTCTGGTCCAGACTCTGTCCGGTGGTTTGGCACAAAGAGGGCAGGACTTGGTCTGCCCGCTCTGTGGTGAGAATTTCCCCCTGTGCACCCAAACCCATGTCTTGTTTTTTTTTTGTTACTTCACACCTTTTGTTCCTGTTGTATGAAATTGAAAAAAATGTTTGTAACAAAACTAGAGGTACACACCCCCCACAATGCAAATTCAGGGAAACCAAATAAAAAAATAATTAGGACAAAAAAAAAAAGAGTTAAATTAATTTGGAATAAAAAAATTTAAAAAACTTCCCATTCCACTTACCTGTAGTTTCTTTAGGCTGGTGACTTTCAGTTCCTCCCTCCACCATAACCTGATCCACAAAGAAAAGAAATGCATTTATATGGCACCCAATCGAAGCACAATCATACAGCATCCCTTGCTCTACGTGTTATTGCTGAGGAACCAACTAGATTTAGATGGTGAGGCGGAGGTGTGTGTAAAATGGAAACTAGTTTCATAAAACGATGTCTATTCTTATTACCAACAATGTATTCTAATATTTCCTATTTTACACTGTGTGATTTTATTGTTTCATTAAAATTTATCAGCCGAATCCATGTGATTTCACATCCCACTCATGGATTATGATGGTTTGAAAAGCGCTGTTTTCGGCCCTAACTCTGTGTAGGCAGATTAAAGTATGAGGCAGAGTCCTTTTGAAAAACACCCTGCAAATGAGTTGGCAACATCAAGTGGTCTCCATTTGCACAGCTCTGTAGAGAAAAGGTCTCCTAGCTTTGCCTCCAAATTAGTATTGGGCTTCTTTTTTCAAACACTTCTACAAACTGGTGTCTCCCCAATATCTGCTGGGTGCACTGTACTCTGGAACGGCTGAGGGGGCCGGCCGCTGGGCCTGGACACCTTCCCTGTAGAGAGGAGGACCTCAGGAGCCTGAGCAGTGGTGTCTTCCACTTGGTGACACAGAACTCCTGGGCCCAGGAATGGCCAGAAAATGCTCCCCTCAAAAAAAACGTGAAAAAACGTGCCCTTTCTCACAAGGGTTCCACCCATGTTCCTGGCTGGGGAGGAATGGAACCCTCTCTTTTCCTTTGGCCAGTACTTCTTGTGCTCGTGACCAAATACCACTGTGTGGTCCCTCTCTCGTTCTCTGTGCAGCCAACCTTTTTTCTTTTATCCTCATCCAAGGAAATGTTCTTTGATTTTAGAGAGAAACAGCAGTTGATTGCCTTCTGTCTGTATGCACCCCAACTGGGGATTGAACCTGCTACCATGGAATGTGCCGACCTGAAACCAACTCGAAACCTTTTGGTGCACAGGATGAAGTTCCAACTAACTGACTCCCCTCCCCCACCTCCTACTCCCCTGCCCCCCACCCCATCCCCCGACACCGGGGCCACCCAAGTCTTTTCTCAGGCTGTTGAGTGGGGAGCAAGGTGGGATTGCAATGAGAGAACAGAAACTGCCTCAGGAACACTGACTGGAAGCTCCCAGAGGCTGATGGTGGATTTTGCTCTTTCACTGTTGTGTGCTCCTCACCCAGCACAGTGCTCAGTCCTCAGCAGGTGCCCAACAAATAATTGTAGGGAGTGGATGAATGGTAATGAAACGGATTAGGCACGGGAAGGGGGGGGGGGGGTGTTGCTTCCTTGCTCTTTGACATGTGGTCTCTGTTGGTCCTGAGATGATGACCTCAGTCCTAGGGACCCCGGGGAAAGGGAAATCCTGTGGCCCTGATGTCACTGAGCGGTTGGCTTCCCGTCTTCGCGATGGGAGTCCCAATAACTGCCTCTCTGTAGCTTGCAGGTGTTGAAAGGAGCGCTGCCTTTCTGATGGCTTCGTATCTCTGAAATGAAAGGGATTCAAGTTTCACCTTCACTATCATTTCACCACAGGCGTGTCGGGATTAGGAGTTAGTTCAAGTTCAACTTAAAGGCATGAGATACCTCTCAGCTATACCAACAATTGAAGTTCATACATACTAACTGCTAAGTTTTGGAAATGAACTCATTGTAAAGAGCCTCAGTATTCAGTGAAGACTATGATAGAATTATTACTTTAGGAATACACTACAGTACTTTTGCCCTGGCTGGTTTGGCTCAGTGGACAGAGCATCAGCCTGCGGACTGAAGGGTCCTGGGTTTGATTCCAGTCAAGAGCATATGGCCGAGTTGGGGACTCGATCCCGTGTGTGTGTGTGTGTGTGTGTGGGGGGGGGGGGGGGTGGTAATGCAGGAGGCAGCCGATTAATGATTTTCTCTCATCATTGATGTTTCTCTCTCTCTCTCTCTCTCTCTCTCTCTCTCTCTCTCTCTCTCTCTCTCTCTCTCTCTCTCTCTCCTTCTCTCTTCCTCTCTGAAATCAGTAAATATATATATATATATATATATATATATATATATATATATATATATATATTTTAAAGAACACACTGCTTTTTCATATTTAAATAATGTTGCAAGGGTAAAAATAACTCAATTTGAAGGAAAAAAAAAGACACAGGTGCCATCTGCTTCTAAACTGTTATGAAGAACTTTACTTGCAAAAAGAGAGAGAGAGAAAGAGAAAGAAAGCACTAACCACAAAATCGCTTCAAAGATTGTAAACAGTTTACCCTCATAAGGTGTGGATTATGTGCTTGCACCAATGCATTTGAGAATAGAGTGCTGAGTGATAGTCAAACAAAGTTTTTCAACCACTAATTTTTTTATGCTAATTATTTTTGTGGGGGGTGGGACTAGCTTAAAAAGTAGTTCTCTTTAGATTCTCTTTTGGGATAGCTAACATGTCTAATAAAAATTTAAATTTTAAAAATTTCAAAGTCAGGTTTATTATGTAAAATATACACTTAATTGAGTTCTTGAAGCATATAACTCAGGCTGAAGAATAACTTCACATAAAAATCAATAGCAGCTAAAATAAAAGTTTTACTCATATTAATCCTTATGTTAATTATTTTTTTCCTATTTGATATTGGGAGATCATCTGAAAATTTATAACTACAGTGTTTTAATTAGTAAGTTAGATTTAAATATTGATCGCATAGTATTAGCACATAAAAGATATGGACTTTTCAAGACAGTCCATTTAAGAAAAATTCTAATCTTAATGGAGCACGGTGGTTGTGTGGGGATGTCATATAGTGAAAGGTTTGGGTAGGGGATTTTCCCCAGTAATCTTATCAGTGGCACAGATCACATGAGGACTGGAGCAGAGCTGGACAAAGAGCAGTCCTGGTAGAGCTTTCTCTTTTCTCTTAGAGCTTGATTTCTCAACCTTGGCACTGTAGATGTTTGGGGCCAGATATTTAGCTGTGCTCTTGGCCTCTACCCACTAGATCCTCCCCCACCTCCAAGTGTGACAACCAAAAATGTCTCTAGACATTGTCAAATGTCTCCTACCCACCCCCCTCTTCCTGCTGAGAACCATTGTCTCAGAAGCCTGAGGTTAGGCTTTTACATGACTTTCTTATAGTTATGTAGATGCTTAACAACAGGGAGGTTGGTGGAGTAAGATTATTTGACCTTATTGAGTATCTGCTATGACCAAATGTTTCTTCCATTTTTTATGTAATACCATTAAGATTTCTCTCATATGTGCATACCACCTGTACTATAATTTGCTTAATATTTTTGTTTAAACCATCCCATTTTTGTTAACCTAAATTTACTTATCAAGAATACTTACTTTTATTAAATTGAAAACTAGTATTCATGTCATAAATAATTATAAGAATAAATTGCAATAAAAACAAAGTATTTTCATTAAATTACTAGAGTCCCGTTGCACAAATTCGTGCACTGGTGGGGTCCCTCAGCCTGGCCTGTGGGGGCCAGTGGACGAATTACTAGAGTCCTGTTGCACAAATTCGTGCACTGGTGGGGCCCCCACAGCCCGGCATTACCTGCCAGCTCATCAGGCTGCAGCCCACTGTCTATGTTGATCCTGCACAGCACAAAGTAGTGCGTGAAGCTGCAGGTGCTGGGGAGGAGCCCAAGCCCAGGCTGGGTGCTGCACCGCTCCCGCTCACCCTGGCCCCTTTGTCCCTGCTGCTGCTGCTCAGGCATGCAGGGCGAGTGTCCTTGGGAGAGGCTCACACTGCTGCAGCTGCGCCTGCCACTGTCAGCCTGGTGTCTGGGGTTCCTCTCTCAGCTGAGCGGCACTCCCTCTGTGGGAGTGCACTGACCACAGGAGGCAGCTCCTGCATTGAGTGTCTACCCCCTGGTGGTCAGTGCATGTCATAGCTACTGGCCAGTCGTCCAATTGTCCAGTCGCTTAGGCTTTTATATGTATCTAAACTAGAGGCTTGGTGCACGAAATTCATGAGTGGGTAGGGTCCCTTAGACCTGGCTGGAGATCAGGGCCCATCAGGTTCTCTAACTCCTCATCTCCTCTTTTGCTAGCTGCCTGTGTGCCAGGTAGGGTCCCTAGGCCTGGCTAGCGATCAGGGCTGATCAGGTTCCCTGCCTCCTTTTTCCCTCACTCCCTCAGCACACTGCCACCACCGCTGGTCACCTGCCATGTTCCACGCTGCCCCCTGGTGGTCAGCGTAGATCATAGTGAGAAATCTAACTCCCGGTCTTCTGGTTGAACTCCCAAAGGGACACTTAGCATATTAGCCTTTTATATACATAGATAGTTAGAAATACTTGTCCACAAAAGGCTCCAAACTTGAGGATTGTTCTCTCTCTCTCTCTCTCTCTCTCTTTTTTTTTTTTTTTAAAGGGAGATTATTAAAGTTATCAGGGTTAAAACCACAGTAGTACTAATTGAGGTTTTCTTCTTGATATGTAATCAGAACCATTGAAAAGAGAATGAAGTTCTCAATTTTTTTGATCCCTTGTTATTTAATTCAATGCCTTTGTGCACCTAAAAATCCTTTTATAGGTTTGACCTTTTGAATAACTATGAACTAGGCAATACAGTGGTGCCTCACACAACGAACTTAATTCGTTCCAGGAGCAAGTTTGTTATGCGAAAAGTTCGTTATGTGAAGCGCGTTTTCCCATAACAATACATGTTAAAAAAAATAGTTCGTTCTGTAGCATAAAATATGCTAAGATGACATAAAAAAAATATGCTAAGATGACATATTTTTATTTAGATACATCTAAAAACATAATTTTTTTTTAAAAAAAACACACATTTTTTTAATTTTAAGACAGACTAAGTAGAGTCTACCGAATCTTGCACATCTTCATCCATTTTCTGCTTTTTGGCCGATGGTTTCATGAAAAACCTGTCCAAAGTTCGCTGTGCGAGGCGTTCGTTATGCGAGGCACCACTGTATATGTTGGTAGAGTGTGTGAGTGGTGGTGTGAGGGGCTAGGGTATGAATAGTATGATTTATATAACACTGTTTGGCCTCCAAACGTATCAACAATAATTTTAACATGAGATAAATACATAAACACCAGGTAAAATAATATGAGGTAAAAAAATAGTAGATCCACTTTATAACACAATGATAATTCTGACTGAAAGGATTGAGGTATCTTTATGGGGGTGGGGGTGGACCTTGAGATTTGGCAGAATTTTAATAGGTAGAGCTTTTGTGAAGGGCATGCCAGGTGAAAAGTAAAAAAAAAAAAAAAAAAAAAAAAAAGCCATCCCAGCCAGCATGGTTCAGTGGTTGAGCATCCACCTATGAACCAGGAGCATCGATTCCTGGTCAGGGCACATGGCTGTGTTGTGGGCTCAATTCCCAGTGTGGGGCATAGAATGCGGCTGATCAATGATTCTCTCTCATCATTGATGTTCCTATCTTTCTCTCCCTCTCCCTTCCTCTTTGAAATCAATAAAGATATTGATTTATAAAATATATAAAAACAGAAAAATGCAGGCTGCCCATTTGTAAACTTGACAAAACATAGACATTGCAATGGCAGATAAGGTTGGGAGAATAAGTTGGTGTCAAACCAAAGATAGCATGTAAAAACAAAACAAAAAAACTGTCTATATCAACTGAAAACAAAAGAAAGTAACCATTTTGAGAGCAAAAGGTAACTATATCAAAGCAGCTGCATCTTGGTTTTAAGTTGTGTGACTCAGAATTTGCCACTTATCCGTAAGCCAGGGGAATGGGTAAGAGAGAACTTATCAAGTTTGTTAAAAAGAGAAAGAAACACCTCTTACAGATAGGGGAAGTTTGGGATTGAGAGGACTAACATCATGGTAAAGTTCCCGTAAAGTGACAGACAATCTTTTAGACTTTCTGGGCCATATGCTCTCTGTGATGGTTGAGTGAAAACAGCCAGGGACAACACAGAAACAAATGCACATGATTGTGTTCCAATAAAACTTTATAATAGTGGGATTTGAATTTCATATACTTTTTACATCTCAAAATATTATATTTTTCTATTTTTTTAATTTTTAAAATACATTTAAAACTGTAAAAAATACTCTTAGGTTGCAGACTATACAGAGACAAGCAGTCCTTGGCCATGGCTTGCCAAACACTGACCTAGCTCCATCAAGCTAAAATTCTGCTTCTCTTCAGTTACATGAGCATTTCAGGTTAAAATGTCAAGACTTCTTTTATTCAAGGAACCACTTTGCACCACCTCCATTCACTTTGAAAATGTCAACCTGATACTTTTTAAGGTGGGCACAACCTTTAAATGCCTGCCTACTCATCCTTTTCTTACGTCTATTGATGTCTCAACACAGTTCTTGCCTGTGCAGCCTGTTAGCTACTTTCATCCATCATTCATGTTTTTGAAAATGGTGAAACTTTATAAGAAGTGTGTGTAAGTTAGATTTCCATACCATGATCAGTGTTCACATCCAAAGATTATTTATTGGAGGATAATTTATTTTACATATAATAATTAAATATATGTTTCAAGTTGATCATTCTTCTATTATGTTTGAAAAGTCCATTATAAAATGATATGCTAAACTATTGATAAAAGATTTGTCTCTAGTAAAGTTTAATTAATTTATCTGTTTATTAATATATTATCTGCATTTTGAGTAATCCTTCTATAAACCATGTATATATCTCAGATGCACTAGTTACAGCCCTTAAATTGGGATTATGTTTAACTAAGCAATTTATTTTTTAAAATAGCATTATTACTTTTTTTATTTTGAATAGACTTTAGTACTAAACCAGTCACATATTTTGACTAAAGCAGAGGTCTTCAAAAATGGAATGTCCACATCCAGGGTGTGTGTAATATAGTGAGGTGCTACAAGAAAGTATTAAAGAATCCGTCTAATCTAATTTTTGCTTTTAATTTTTGTTTTTGGGTGTTTTAAAAGCACAGTACATATTGGTTCAGTAGCACATGTATGGCATTTAAACAGGAACACAAGGATATATAACGGGAGGAGCATGTGCTTAAAACATCTCATTGGATGATTATCACATTGAAAATGCTAGTTATAAGTGGATACTAAATAAGCTTCTTTACTTATATTTCAATAATATTCTGCTGTATGAAAATGATTGAACTGAAGATATAGATATACATCAAAATGCAGACAAAAAAGAAATCACACTGCAAGGTGTGTCTTTGTGCAGAAAGGGGAAGTGGGTATGCATGTGCACTTGTTATGCCTTTTAAGCTACTATCCGATGAAAGATTTGATAAGAACTTACTGCCGTTGTAACCGAAAAAGTCACAAAACAAAAACAGAAAAAGAGAAAAATAATACAGCTTGCTCATCAAGCAGAGGGTTAAATAAAATCTATTTTTCTTTGTTGTTGAACACAGATTTCATATTATTTTGCAAGAACCTCGATTTTAATATGGCTAATTTACTTTATGGTTAACGTTGCCCACTGCTGTCTTAGGCCGATGACTGCTTTTGCCTGGAAGTGTTTGTGGGCAGAGTGTGAAGAGCAGTAGGCATTAGTGCCAGGATATTGAGTTTAACCCTGTTAACAAATCCATTGTCATCACTTAATTATTTCTTAAGTCGTGCTTCAAGGTGATATGATTGAAAAATTAACCAGGTACAGAAACATTTCTTAAAAAATCAAAAAGGCTAGACTTGAATAACCTGCTGACTGGAATGGTCTGCTAAAAAAGGCAATGGACATGACATGTTATTAACTCTTTTCTCTCTCAGTTCATAGTAGCATTCCTTGTTGAAAGTGCACTTTCTTTGATTTATGTCATGATTATCAACAGAACTTAATTGATATTACAAACTATAAGAAGAAGAGTCAGGAATAGCAAATCTGTAATTATGTTCACACATTTGTTGTTACCTACAATGCAGCATTTGAAGGATTTTTTTCCTACTTTAAATCTTTATGGACTCTAATAGGGGCCTTTGCTTGCCTTTTATCCTTCATTACACCTTTTATCTTGGCCTAATGTACTTGTACTGTCTTGAAGGAACAGTAGTTAGTGACTACTTTAATTTAGGATGTGATAACCATGCATTTGGGACCCTAACCTTTGTATGGTATTGTTCTTTAGTTGTGACAGCTTGTCAATCCAAGTTTTATCTTTGACAGGATGTAAATATACTGCTATATATTAGTTCAGTGGTATCTTATATATATATTTTAAAAGCTCCCTGTTAGTACAATACTATTATTAAATATTACTAAGTTCAATAAATCAGCCTGTCCCAGAGTGTTCAGTCGTTGTAGGCCTCTGAAGATTTCGTGTGTAAGTGGAAACATTTTGAGTGGCTTCTCTAGGACTCTGGGTTCTTCCTCTCTTTTCTCCCTTAACATGAACACATAAGCTGATAAAAATGTTCAATGAGATAAACTTTTGAAAACCTGTCACTAAAGCAAACTAAAAACATAATAAACAGATTTTTATGTGTATATATGACACATTAGTGAAATGGAAATCATAGCAAATCCGTAGAGTTCTTTTTTATCTTGAGATACTGAGGAAATGAAATGGTAGGATTAAGTTGAGGCCCCTGGGGGAGCAGTTGAGGTTCTGGCCCTAGACAGGAGGGGGCAGCAGAGTACCAGTCCCGGCTTAAACTGGCAGGTGGTGGAGGGTAGTGATCTTCAGGTAGCCCCAGCTCAAGAAGAGAGGTGGGCAAGGCAGCTAACTACTCAGAATGGCTTCAGGCTTGGGGCAGCAAGCAAACCATTCTGGACTGTTGAGTCAGTGGGGTGAAAGAAGACTGATGAGCAAGGCAAAGCTAAGACAAGAACTGAGCGAGATGGTAGAGGATGTGGGCAGGAAAACAGGATAAAATTGCTACTGATGACTGTGTCTCTCTGAGCATAACATTGAACTTCACTCACCCTCATTTGTATGTAAAATGAAGATGATTGTAGTATATTCCCCCCCTAATCCCCCCGCCCCGCCAAGGTTGCTATGACCATGAGATGAGATCACTTATGTAGGTAAGAACACTTAACACCATAGCTGGCACATAGGCTGAATATTCCCCACACAGGGTACAAGGTAGGAGGTAGGGAATAATGATTTCAAATTGGGTACCTATAGAAAGAATATCAAGTCTAGTTTACATGGCCCTTTTAGCAGTCTGACCCAACTTGTCTGCCAGGCCCATTCCCCACCACGAGGAGCCTGGTGTCCCTTTGTTCACTGTTCTGTCTCCAGCACCTAGAACAATGCCTGCTATGCAGCGAGCACTCGGTGAACATTTGTTGTGTGAGTCAGTTGTACCAGCAGGGCTTCTGCAATTGAAAGTCCTTTGGAGCCCAAGGAACTCTTGCACCAGTCTACTCTCTCTTAAAAGGCCCCGTCTCTGTATGACCTTCTGTGATTCAATCACTTACTTCTAAGGTCCCTTCTAGCCACAGGCATCTGTGCATCTGTGTTTTCTTCCAATTGAATCCTCTGGATGGTTATCTCAGTTCTTTACTAGGTGTTGAGGAGTCAGAGCAGCTATTGGAGTAAGTGGTGCTCTAAGCTCCGAAGGCTTCGTAAATGTAAGGACAGATTCTGGAATAATTTTATTCTTTTTAAAAAATATTTTATTTTTAAATGCCTCCCTCTTTTTAGAAACATGTACTCATTGTCATATTTGCTCATTTTTACTTCCTTTAGTGGATCCTACACATGCTGGCATAAGTAGGACAGGATTTAGCAAGAAGGGAAGCTTCCTAGCTTTCCACAGTCTTCTCTTTTTGTTTCTGAAAAGGATTATTCTTTTTTTTGTTTTTTGTTTTTGGTTTTTTAATCTTCACCTGGGGATATTTTTCCATTGATTTTTATGAAAGTGGAAGGGAGGGGGAGAGACAGAGAAAGAAACATCTGTGTGAGAGAACATATTGATTGTTTGCCTCCTGAGATATGTGACCTTGGCCAGAATTGAACCGGGGATCCTTTAGTCCAAGTGCCTATGCCCTATCCACTGAGTCAAGCTAGCTAGGGCAGGACCATTGAAAAATCTTGACTTGTGACCTGTTTGTGACCGTGCAATCGATTTGCAATGTCCTGTAACGTAGTCCTGTAACACATGCCCTGCCTGACCAAGGGAGGGGAAGAGCTAAACAGAGGATCATGAAGGAGATAAGAACATAGAAGGTCTGCTCTGTGTTTATCTTTATTTGGGGATGTTATTTAAACACCAGCCATCCATTGAGATGTCTAATTCTTTGATTAAAAAAAAAAATCACTTCTCGACTTAACTTCCAAGTAGGGTCATTAACTTTATTTCATAATTTCTCTGCAGTGTCAAAATAATTATTCTGGAAATCTGCATGTCCCCGTCTCTATTTTGACAACAAAGCCCAGGGGAGTGTGGTGAAAGAAAAGCTATGTGTAGGAGGAAGAGGGGCAGGGACAGGGCTGAAGGGTAGAAGGAAGGCCACTCTCCATGCAAGTCTCCTTCTTGTTTTCCGAGTCCAGTTATACCTCACCCCACAAGCACTTCTCTGTCCCTGCCTGATCTCCCCCTGTTCTTGTCCCACGAGAGTCAAGATCTCTCCCATTTTCCTTATATATCCCCTTGTTAAGGCATGGATGTCCCCTCACAATTCTTATTTTTACCCCACAATGTGATGGCATTTGGAGATGGCCTTTGGGAGCGAATTAGGGTTAGATGAGGTCATGAAGGAGGAGGGCGCTCCGGACGGGATCCATGCCCTTAACGAAGAGACAGCCAAAGGCTTGTTCTCTCTCTGTCCTGTGAGGAAGAAGCAATAAGACTGATGTCTGCAAGCTAGGAAGAGAGCTTTCACCAGAACCCAGCCATGCTAAGCCCTAATCTTGAACTTCCATTTTCTAGAACTGTGAGGAAATAGATTTTTATTGTATAAGCCTCCCAGTCTTTGATATTTTGTGATGGCAGCCCAAGCTAAGACATTCTTTTGCCTTTCTTCTCCACTTTGACATCAGTCTGACTTCATTCATAACCTTGGAATCTACTTATTATGTTTCAAACGCTCACCTGAGCTCATCTATGCTAATGTGGCCAGCAGAGTTTGAAGACAGCGCTGTGCTTTTAATCTCCCATATGCCCACCCTTGTTCTTCTACCTGATATTGGAGAAAGAGGTCCAGAGACCCCTACCCTTGCTTTGTCCAGGATGGCTGGAGCTGACTCTGAGTTGCTCTGCGTTCTTTCTAACTAATTAACTACACTTCCTAGCTTCCTAGCACCTGTGCTGCCCTGCTGCGTTCTAGGCTGGGATGATTCTGCAGTCACACTCCCCTCCCGCTCCTCCGCCTTCTAGGCACTAGCACCTCAGTATCTGCTGTGCATCCGTACCTGCTGGCTTCCCAAGTGCCAGCGCCTGCCAGCTCCAGGCACATTATTTCCTCAGCAGCTGGCACAGGAATGTTTTGTTGCCAACTGGAAGCCGAGTTATTAAAAAATAAAACTTGGCCCATCTTGAATATCATATGTTTCATCAGAATTCGGATCCGCATTCTGGCACAACTCACACCATCACTCGGGCACGTCTCTCAGCACTGAGGATGCGTATTGTTCTGGTTGCTGGCTGCATTTTCACCTGCTTATTCCAAATGCAACTTCCAGCCTCAGAAAACCTGGGATGCTTATGATTAGTTGGGGACCTAGTTTACCGAGACTCTTCGTGGTCTTGTTGAATTTATTAACCTGTTCAGTGTTTCTTTAGCACTGGGCTGCTTACTCTGATAGTTGGTATCAGTTTCATGTCTTAAATGGCAGATTCTCAAGAATAAGGCTCGTGTTTCTCAGGTTAGTGAACAGCTAACACATATCCATGCTGCGTGACTTCACATGAGCACGAGGTGACCCAACAAAAGAGATCTTAACGTTTGTAAGATCTCTGCTCTTCACATTCTAAAAAGACTGCTGTTCTCCACACTTTACCTTCTAAAAGGAGTGTGTGGTATAAACCTAGGTTCTCCATATCTGCAGACAAAAGGAGTAGTTAAAATAATTGTTATAGGTAGGTCTTCCTGTGTAATTTTTCGTTTGTTTTGCTTATAAGAAGGGTTTTAAAATTAGAAAATATTAATCATTTTGTAGGTTTGAGATTTTATTTGTGCTAACTTAATGCTTTGTCCTAGATTTACTCATTTTTTATTCAGGATAATGCATTCTTCACTGGAAAGTTAAATAACCAGACCCAGAATTACTGCAACTTGACTGTGATTCAGGAATAAAGAGTAGAGTTTTGGAAATCATTTAAAGATTCAAAAAACAAGAAAACAAAACCAAAACCCACATATGGTAAGGAATATTTGAAAGCAGTCTGTTACACTGATAAAAATATGTGACCTGGCAGAGACTTCTTATATTTAAATGATGTCATTAATCAGACCTAAAAATGTATTTTTCTAACCTGATACCTAAATAGCAAAAGTTTGGTTTCATCATATATTCCATTAGTAGCTAATATTAATTGTTTTGGTTTCTCTTCTGTTTTGTTTGTTTGTTTGTTTGTTTTTGTGTGTGTGTGTGTGTGTGTGTGTGTGTTATTGTTGTGTTTTTGTTGTTGTTGTTGTTTTGTCTTTTTTGGTAGCACTTAAGAAAAGAAATTAATAAACTTTGAGGAGGAAGGTGTTAATGAGGCAGATATAGCTAGGGAAAAATCAAAGCATAGAGACCAGGTGACGTAGGACATGCCTCACCTGAGTGTCCTTCAGGTAAGGGGCATTAATCCTAGACTAGCTTTCTGTGAAGGAGGAGGCATTGCAACTTATTGGATAGAACAATCTTTCAAGATGTCTTCTGATTCCCAGATTCTAGAAATGTGTTGGCTGGAGCCTGATGCTGAGAATGAAAAGGGGCTGCAGGCCATGTACAATGCAGATGTTAATAGAACCTCCAGTGATAACTGTGGTAGCGCAAAACTGCATTCAAGCTCGGACACCTATTGGCTGCCCTTTGCTAATGAATCTTTTACACTGTAATGAGCTTCGCTTTCTTCATCTGTCACATGAAAACGCTAATGCCTTTTTCACAAGATTATGGCAAAGATTTAAGAAAGGTAAATTATGTGGCTGTATGAATCCAAGAAACTGTGCACATACTGCATGAGATTTTATTTATTTATTTTTATTTTTCCCCATTTTTAAAATTAAGATATTTTATGTGTACAGATCTCACCATTGTCCCCCCCACCCCCACTGCATGAGATTTTATTGAATAACAACGATTATTTTCTTTCTATTAACTCCTGACTTGCTTTGGATTCCATCAGCTGTTCCATTAACGTCATCTTTCTTTTCCAGGATCCAATCCAGGTAACTACATGGCATTTAGTTGTCATGTTTTCCCTGCCTTCTCTGACATGTTACAATTTTTTCAGTCTTTCTTGTTTTTCATGACTTTGAGAATCCTGAGGAATACTGGCCAGATACCCTGTGGAATGGGTTTGTCTGTGATTTTTCACATAATTAACTGGGGTTATGTTTTGGAAAGGGCACCACAGAGATGAAGTGCCCTTCTTAGCCCATCACATAATCAGAGGCACGTGGTACCACATGATCTCACTGGTGATGCTAACCTGCATCATTTGGTCACAGTGGTGTTTGCCAAGTTTCTCCATGCACTTGCTATGTCTCTCTCCCTACTCTGTCTAAACTTTGGAACTGGGTCACTAAGTCTAACTACTATTGGGACAGAGGGTGATTAAGTTCCGCCTCCTACATATATTATTTATAGTTCTTCTGTAAGGAAGATTTATGAGATATTATTTTAACACTAGTAAATTCTTTTTTTTAAAAAATATATTTTATTGATTTTTTTACAGAGAGGAAGGGAGAAGGATAGAGAGTTAGAAACATTGATGTGAGAGAAACATCAATCAGCTGCCTCCTGCGCACCCCCTACTGGGGATGTGCCCGCAACCAAGGCACACACCCTTGACCAGAATTGAACCCGGGACCCTTCAGTCTGCAGGCTGACGCTCTATCCACTGAGCCAAACCGGTTTCAGTACTAGTAAATTCTTATATGTATATGAAATGATTTCACATCATAAGTCATTTCCCACAATTCTTGTAAAAATATACTGCCACTATAAACAAATCATGCAATGGGGATTGTAGTAGACAATGGGAAACTTTGAATTTGGGAGAAGAAGCTGTTGCTGAGATCATGTGCTTACATGGAGTGCATCAGAGGTGAGGAGAGATATGGCTAATGGTTCCCTCCTGTGCTCCAAAAGGGACAGTGCTGGTTGTATGCTGACCCTCACATTGTGAAAACACTGAATATATTTTATTGTGTCTTGTGCCTGTATCTACATGACTAAAATGTGCATACATCTACATCATTCTTAAGATCCTGATCTAGATGTTCAAGAATGTAGAGTGGATAGCACCTTAGGAATCAACCAGTACAGGGCTTCATTGTACAGGTGAAGAGACCACAGGACAGATAGGGCTCGTGTCTGTCCCAGCACTCCAAAGCTATTCAGTGGTAGAAATGGAACCCGTACCTTAGTCTTCTGGACTTTGACTATGTGATCCACTCCCTTTTCTCATAAGTGCCGTTGGCAAAAATCTGGGCTTTCCCAGCTTATTTCAGAACACAAAGTTTCTTATCTACAGGAAGCTGTAAAAGATAGTGATTATTGTATTTGCGCTATGTTCTACTTTGCATGTTGTGTTTCCATTTTTTTTTTTTTTTGAGAGGATGTAGTCTTAAAGACTAAAATGCAACAAACCTATTATACATTGGCTAATACTTTGTACTTGATTTCTTTCACATCCTTGATATTGTTTGTTCATCTTGTAAAAAAACCTTTGTCCCTAAATGTATTAAATTCACATTTAAGAATCCTAGCACGCATGTCAGAGTACATTCTGGTTTTGTTTTCGAGTAATTTGGGGGCTGAGATTCTCATTCTTATACAACTCATTGAAGAAATTAGCTAAACATGCAGGTGTCCCACCAACTTTAAAAGGCTACCTATATTAAAATAGAACAGAATAAATCAACTTTTGTTTGTTCTTCCTGATGCCAGTAAAATTGAGTGTTTGAGCAGATGGATTGCTTAAAATATTACTCCAATATTTAGTAGAACTTAAGAACTGGAAAAATCACATAGAAGTATTTTTATGGTGCTGGCACATATCCTCAGACCAAACCTGTTTTCTCATAGTTGGGAACACCATTGACTCCAAAAGTTATTTATAAGAGAAATCGACTGGATATTTATTCATAATTTTAATGAATGAAACCAACACCTCATTTGCATTAAATAAATATTCTTATCTTTCCTTCTTTACGCATCAATTTTGCTGATTACAGTGATGGGTTGGCAACTTCTGTTTTAAATTTCTTTAACTGATAAGAAAAAACATTTTCAATTTATTATTGATAGAAATAGCCAAAGTTTTCATTACCAATCACAGGGGAAATTGTAGCAATGTCTTATTCCTTTTGTTCACATCTAAGCCTATGTTGAAGAATGTATCTGTAATAATAAAAGCATAATATGCTAATTAGACTGGATGGCAGCCAGGGGAAAGAAGACCTACTCTTGCATGATTTTTGTGCATCAGGCCTCTAGTGTACTAATAACAATTAATGAGAGATGTCTTTTTTCCTCTCTTGGTTTACCTTGTCTGATATGAAGCAACACTGTCATTTCTTTACTCCTCTCCAGAAACTTCTCCTTTGGTCCCTTCAATCTGGTTTTTATCTTCATCGGTCTATTAAAAAGTAACAGCTGAGTTCCACTTCACCTCCACCTCCAAACTGATTCTCTGACCTCACTTCTTAAACCTCTTCACTGCCTCTGAATCAACTGATAAAAATTTTTCCCTTCTCTACTTTAAAGTGAAATGATGAGCATGTGTCATGAATGGTAACCATTCATGGGCAAAGTTTACTGATGTAAATGAGACTTACCACAAGACTCTATTGGTTTCTGGCTGGTGTGGCTCAGTGGTTGTGTGTCGACCTATGAACTAGGATGTCATGGTCTGATTCCCGGTCAGGGCACATGCCTGGATTGTAGGCTCTATCCCCAGTGGGGGGAGAGTGGGGGTGTGCAGGAGGCAGCCAGTCATTGATTCCCTCTCATTATTGACATTTCTATCTCTCCCTCTCCCTTCCTCTCTGAAATCAATAAAAAATATTTTAAAAAACGAAACAACTCTATTGGGTATGCACATCATAATCATGGAGCAACTTAGCCCTAGGAGTAAATGGTTTCACAAATCACTGTAATTTGTGAATTACAAATAACTGTGTTCAGCCAAACCATGCTTTTGGTTTTATTCTTTCATATCTATTTATAAATATCACCAACACACAGTTTTTCCTGCCATCTGTAGAGTAGGGGTTCCTAACTTTGATCCATAGACCTCTATGCTTGTGTTTCAGAACTACAGGAAGTTCCTGAAATAGAAAGCTAACTTTTATGTGTGAAAGCATTTTTTTTTTCCTGAGGAAAGTGATTATAGTTTCATCAAAATTTCAAAGATGTTTAAGGATCCCTAATGTTTGAGGAGTCCACATACTCATGTTCTCACATATGCTCAGAACAATCGAAAGGCACAAAGATTGGAATAACCTAATCATTAGACAATCTTCTTTTTCCCTTGTGCTGCTCTGCCCAGTCCATCTATCTACAAGCAGGGCTTTCTGTATTCTTACGTTCCCAGTTTTTAACTTTTCTATGTTCTGTTTTGTCAGTCAGAATGCTATTACATGCAAATGCAATTCAACAGGTATATATCACACCAAAAGAAACTCAACTCAGGTTTCCTTAAACAATGGAATGGATTTACTGGTTCTAAGTAACTGAAGTTCAGAGGTTGTCCAGGTTTCACGTGTGGTTTGATTTGGACTGCTGGTTAATTTCTCTGCATTTCTTTCAACTTTGCACTCTTAGGTGTGCTGGCTTTGTTCTCATGCCAGCTTCCCTTATGGTCACAAATGGGCAGCAGTTTGAGTCCTGATGTTGACAACCAACCATCACCATCCAAGAGGGATCTTCACTTTCCTTTTGTCATTTCATAAAACAGAACCAATCAGTGTGGCCAGAGGCATATCCGCACACTAACTGACTTAGGACCCATATTACCGTAGCACCACCACAGCTGAGCGAGTCAGGGAGACAGAGGGAAAGAGAGTGCAATGTTTTGTTTGTGCCACCCAGGATCTACTTCAGGACTTCGGCAATTCCAACTTGTGAGTGGGTGTGGGTTGGGTGCTGGTAGGGAAGATGCTCAACAGCAACTAATAATATTTATCATATCCCTAAATTAAGTGGGGTTCTGGCCCACCGCTCATGGTATCTGATTATAATTATGTTGTAGAAGGTTAATTTTACTGCCGTAGAAGATGGGAACTTACTGTGTTCCCTAAAGAAATTTATGTGAAATGTTAGTTCCTTGGGATGTTTTGTCAGTCAGAGGTCTATCAGAGAAACAGAACCAGTACACACACATACACACACACACACACACACACACACACACGCACGCACGCACGCACACACGCACATGGCGGGAGGGAGAGAGGAAAAGAGAGGGGGGTAGAGAGAAAGATTGTTTATTTGTTTATTTCTTTATTCCAAGGAATTGGCTTACATGACTTGGAGGCTGGCCAGCCTGAAATCCATAGAGACTGAAAACTCTTGGACAGGAGCTGATTCTATAATCTTGAGGTTGAATTTCTTCTTCCTCAGGGAAATCTCAGTTTCTTCTTTATAGCCTTTCAATGGACTGGATGAAACCCAATCACATTATTAAAGATACATACCTTCTTAACATATAATTTTTCTTTTCTTTTTTTACCATGTGACCTAGCAATTCCACTCTTAGGTATGCACTCCAAAGAATTGAAAATGGGAACCCGAAAGATACATGTACATCAATGTTCATTGCAACATCTTCTTATATTAATGTTAATAAGATCTACAAAATATGTTCACAGCAAATCAAGACTAGTGTTTAATTGAATAATAGGCTACTATAGCCTAGCCAAGTTGGCACGTAAAACTCACCATCACAGATGTTAAGTGTAAGACCAAAGAAGGGTTCTGTGGTTGAATAAAGTTGAGAAGTGTTACCTTAAACTTTGCTTAAAACTTTCTGTTCTTTAACATGCTCCCATACATTGTGGTTTTTTAACTATTTCTCAAGCTTACTTGATCAAGGATAATTTTTTGTTTCCCTTTGGGATCATACTTTGTGTCTTCAAAGTGGAAATTCAATAATATTGACTGAGAAATGTTCTTAGATAAATGAATAGTTATGAAGTCTTGGGTTAATGATCTTTTATATTCTCTCAGAGCCATAACTTATCCTTGGCAGACATTACATTTTAATAGCTTTGAAATGTTTGCTGCTCTTTGGAGATCTTTTCACTGTAGGAAGCCAGCCAATAAGATGGAGCAAGTTCCATATTCTGTACTTTATAAACCCCGTCTCATCACTTTTGCTTTTTAATGTGAAAAGCTATAACTTGTTCCATTTAACAGATTATTTAAATCCATAGAAAATGAATAAAAGAAAAGAACAAGACAAGTTAAGGTCCTGAAAATGAGTTCATCTATGTTTCCTTTTACTATCCTTTTACACATCAAACACATTGCTTTACTCTGAGTGGTGCTTGGTGTATGCTTTGCCTAACTCTTAGGAGAGAAAGTATTTTCTCATAATCTGTCTAAATCCCTTTTTATCGTGATGACATGTTATTAGATCAAACAGAGATGATATATGAGATTTGCTCACCTGTAAGTAACCCATCAGTCCTGTCATATGATAGAGTTTAGATGTGTCTTACTATGACTGGTAATTGAATCATGTTGTGGGGAGACTCATCTTCCCGGAAGAGAGCTGAGCCTGGAAGACAGGTTTGATTGTCACCTGCACATCCTGAGCATGTGAACTGTAGCACAAATCCCTGCCAAATCCTCTGAGCTGCTTCCTCGATGGGTGCCACCCTGATCTGTCTGCATGGATCTTGTGAACAAGAAAAAATGCTTTTGGAAAACAAAACCAAATTTAAAGTCTGATTTAATTAGGAAGGTACTAGTTGAATATGAAGAGATTATTGTTTTAAAATAAGTAGCTTGACTGAATTCAACTGGATTACCTAAAAGCCATTTGTATGAGTAGGCATGAAGTGGACTTGTTCGTTTCCTATTCCTTTCCTTACTGTACAAAAGAAAAAGGTGTTTTGAAGCTGCCCTTGGTTAAGGAGTTGGTATAAAACTTAAAGGAAACTATAAAACTGAAAAGGTTTCTTCCTCCCAAGGATAGTAATGATCCTGAAATTACCTGATGTGCTCGAAATAATAGCCTGAAAACTGAAAAGGGGCCCCAGCTGGTTTGGCTCAGTGGATAGAGTGTCAGCCTGTGGACCGAAGGGTTCCACGTTCAATCCTGGTCAAGGGCACATGTTCTGGTTGTGGGCTCGATTCCTAGTAGGGTGTGTGCAGGAGGCAGCCCATCAGTGATTATCTCTCATCATTGATGTTTCTATCTCTCTCCCTCTCCCTTTCTCTCTGAAATCAATTAAAAAAAACACAAACACCAAAAACTGAAAAGGTAGAAATTTTTCAAATGTTAGGTAAACAAAAAGTAGGCAATAAAAATTAATTTTCATCCCATCACTCAGAAATGGCCACTTCGCATTATGCTCAGTTCTTTTATGTGTTTGTAAATATATGTAGGTAATTATTCTGCCCACTTATCTCCCCAAATAATTATTTTATTAATGTTAGTGTTTTATAAATTTAGAAATACATTTATTGTTCAATGCTTTTATATGATTCATTTAAAGTATTAAATCATATTTAATATGTTCTTTCATTAAGTATACAAAATCACATACAATAATGGCAGCTAACCTTTAATAGGCGTGTGCCATGAGCTTGGCATATTATCTTTGTCATCCTCAATTTCCCTAATAACCTGTTGGGTAGGCATTATTAACCTGAGGGAGCACAGGTCTGGGGACAGCAATAACCTGTCTATGTCACATGGGTAGTAAGAGCCATGGCCCAGGACTGGTTATCTGTCTGACTCCAAAGACTATAAATTTTCTTATATAATTATATAATTTAAATTATTATATTGTCCCCTCTAAAGGGAATTTCATGTTGAATTTACCAGGTCCTGGAGAAAATATCTATGATACAGTAGAATGAAATTAGGAGCAAATTGGCCGTGCATACTAATTTGATATTTAGGACTTGACAGCAGCGTTCAGAGAGTTTTCACATTCCAGAGCAGTGACAGGCCTGCACCGTCAGGGGACAGAGTCCTTTGCCTGGTCCCGCCTCATTGAAAGCATGATGTACTCCCTTAAAAAGGAAGCTTTTCTCCACAGACTTTTCTTTAAATCAAGTTTGTGTCTGATAATGGCCTCAAAATAGTATTAGAGGACCCAAATCAGAGACTTCGAGGCTAGCTGTTAACCTACTATATTCTGCCATCCATTGTCAATGCCTGTGGGCCCATAAAGTGCCGGCTTTATTTCTATTGTAGAAGAATGCTCAGACCAGAAGCTTCAGTCAATGGAGGGCATTTTTGTATCTTTAAGAAATATAATGTGGGTAGCTTCTCTTTTCATTCTACTCCCGCTAGCTGCACTTTCATAATGTGCAAAGGCGCTTGTGTTATGAATAACCTGATTTTATTGTACTTTCAACAATCTGTTGTGTTCTGCACAAAGGCTTTTGAGTGAATGAGTGACATCCAGTTCTTTCTCCATTGGCCAAACCACTTCCTTACAAAGGAATGGGTGTCTTTTATAAATACTCCTTTTCCAGGATTTTTTACTCTAGCGGAGATTTTGTCTGCCTGAGTGCCCAAGTTGATCTTGGAAATATAAGCCACGACTATATCAGAAGAGAACTATCTAACAAGACACATTCAGTGTGTTTCCATGCCCACTGTGTTTCCATGCTCACTATCTAACAAGACACATTCATGTGTCTTGTTAGATAGTTCTCTTCTGTGTTTCCATGCCCACTGTGTTTCCATGCTCAATGTGTTTCCATGCCCACTATATCACAAAGCTGGAAGGAGGTCTGGACTGAGTTAATTACAGCCTTATCTTCATTTAACATCTTTTTAAAATAAAAAATACAATGATGTGAATTTAACTTGGAGGATTTTATTTCTCTCCGTGATGTTTTCTAGTTTCTATGGTTTTCTTTAAATTTCTCTACTTGCTTTTCTTTCTTTCTTTCTGCCTAGCCCTTCCTTCCCTTTAAATGCTTCTAATACCAGATGTAAATAAGTAAGAATGTGATGCATAGCTGTGATGAAAGGGAGATTCGAACATATATTCACTAATGAAGTTTCCTGGTACATAAGTACATTGAGGAAGCTTGCACTTTTCCAGTTCACGTTGTGTGATGTGAAGGATGTGACTTGTTGGTGTTGAGGTTGGGATTCACTGACTTGTTCCTTCCCAGGTCTTCAGTGCCGATGTCTCCTTGCCTCGAATGAACTCAGGTAGATTTGAAGGGAGAGAGCAATAAATAATTATGAGTCCAAACTCTTCCATTTTTTGGTACATTTTCTTTTCCTTTTTGCTTGCATTATTTCTTGAGTCGTGTTAGCATAAGAGAAGACATTTGGGCTAGGGCAGAGTTATGGGATGCCAAGTCATAGTTATAGTTACAAAATGCCAAAGCACCATCGTATTTATGGCAACTCTGGGAATGACTCCCCAAGCTGGAGTCATACACTTTCCAAGAATGGATCTTTTGGAGATGTATTTTAAATCTTGTCAAAGTCATTTGTCTGTTTCTTCAGTTGATTTATGTAGAGACTCTAATGGTTGGCTGCTGAAGTGCAGTCTGTACATAGAGATACGAGGCTCATGCTGTAAATAGTGTGACATATAAATAGTATGTACGCCAGCAAAGAGCAAACACCTTCTTATATGTTTTGTTTAGGGTGGAGATGAATGGAAGAACACAAGAAAGGCTGCTTCCTTTTTTGGGCCTTCATGATATGTTCAAGACCAACGTTTTCTTATATATTTTCCCTGTATCTCTCTATTTAACCAACTTAAATAGAAAAAACACTGTTGGGGAAATAGCAGTTATTGATGGAGATAGTATAACAAAATCCTGTAAGCCTTATTTGTAGGTCTCAATTTAGACCTATACATAATACTTAACTTCAAAGCGTATAATGGCAATCTTAGCAAGTCAGGTGCTAATGTAGTAATAATACTGTTGCAATAGTAAGTTCATTGTAATGTGATGATAACCAAAATAACATATTAAAAAGCCTTTGACTAAATTTTTGTGACTTGCTACATATTTTTATTTTCTGATTCTACTGATTTTCAAAATAAGGACTGGATAAGAAATTTGTCCCCTACGTAATGATAGTTATTGACGCAGCATTGCCAGTCTGACAATTACTTAGCAATAGCAAGTGGTGCTACTTGTACTGGTGACAGCTCTGCATGGATAATACATAAAGAGATACAGGATTCAAGCTGCAAAATTTATTTGCTTTTGTATTAGCTTTATATGTTTTTTGTCAAGCCTGATTTCTTGTCTAAAGAGATTTACTTCTTTTAGGTCATTGGCCTCTGCTGATTCAATAGCTAGTTTAGAATAATGCAGGCACATGCACACACACGTTCACGTTCACGTTGGCTCTGTCTTAGTCCCTGATGTGGAGGTGGGTACTGATTTCTGCTTAGGTTGTGCTTCGGGGTGCCTCTCCTGCTCCAGCATCCCTCCCTGCCTTTCATCTTCCTCCAAAAGCACCTTAGCGTTTGGCAGCTGCATATGGTGTAGCCTCGGAGCCATGTGCTGATGCTACTCTTCTAAGCAGACCTCTCAGCCAACAGCAGGTGCGGCCACCCCATTGCCCTGGGGCCGGGGAGGAGAGACAGTTCAGTTCCGGACAGGGTCGGGCTGTTCTGCCTCAGCAGATGGTCAGCACTTGGCTTTCTCAGTCCCGTCACCTGGTGAACTCTAATACTGGCTGAGATTCTGTTACTTACTTTTCATTAAAAAGAAGCAGAAAAGGGGAACACAATGCCATCTCAAAATAACCAGCAGCTTTAATGTTGCCAAGAGTGAAGCACGATATTAAAAAACAACAACAACAGAAAACAGAAATGAACCTGGCACATTTACTCAAATGCTTAACTAAAATTCCTCCATGATCTTCATTTATTCCACGTTATAGTAGATTAGAAAGGCTTAGCTACCAAGAAGCTATTGAATAGAATTTATATGTGCAGTTTTTTCATTATTCAAAAATAAGTGTGCCAGAAATTTCCATTTTAATTTTCTAATTTGATATTTATATATGCACACGGATATTTCTTCTTCTCAGACAAGACTTTTGTCATTATCTGCTCTATTTAGCTGCATAATGACAGGTCAATTCATAGCTTAAATAATCTCCACATAAATTACAGTTATTTAAATAAAAAATGGCTTGTTATATATAATTTTTTTCTTTTCAGCTAGAATGCATTTCAGAAGCGTGATGATATTCATATACATTCTGGTAAAACTATCATTGTTTAAGATCTAAACAT
Organism: Pipistrellus hanaki; assembly: GCF_964339955.1. Classification (NCBI taxonomy): domain Eukaryota; kingdom Metazoa; phylum Chordata; class Mammalia; order Chiroptera; family Vespertilionidae; genus Pipistrellus; species Pipistrellus hanaki. The sequence continues at coordinate 57,821,656 of NC_140506.1, forward strand.
TGAATCTGGCTTATGAAAAATAAAAGCCCAGAATACGTGATCTTCCTCTAGATTAAGCTGCATGTGGAGGTGGCAATGACTCAAATTTTGTTCTCGACATAGTCAAGATCTGTTTTGGAAGTTGAGGACAAGGGCCTTTCTTCTGCTTCCTGGAGTATAACTGCATCTTCATATTAACCCATTCTCTGAGTTTGGTACAAAGAAACTGACAGGAAGTGAGGCTAGAGTGGGGGACATGTAAGGCCCAAAGGAAGATCACTGTGGGCAGACTGTCCAGGAGGCTGGTCAAGGTTGCTGCAATGTGGCCATTGCAGTGTTGGCTGTCAGAGGAATCCTTATCCTACGGAGAAAACTGGGTGAAAGGATGCAGGACCTCTCTATAATATTTTTCCGACTTCCTGTGGGTCTATAATTCTTTAAAAATAGATATTTTTTAAATGATCTAGTAGATATAGGGAGCCTTACGTAAAACAGGGATTTAATTACTGATGTTGCTATACGTGCAGTCATTGACTCTCAGAACTGGAAAAGGCTTTATATAATATTCATACACAAATGCCAGAATAATGTGCCCATCCTAGCATTTTCATTGTAAAATTTTGTTAATGTGGTGGAACTTGTTGACTTCCTGTTTAATGTTTTAAAAAAATAAAAAGTTCCACATTCAAGCCTTTAAGCTGGCTCAGCAAAGCAAGCATTTCAAGCGATGGCAAAGGGAACCTGGGAAACCCATGAGGAAAGAAACCTCGACATATGGTAGGAAATTTATTTAAAACTGGCAGCCCCAAATCTAGGGAAGGAAAGAGAAGTGATTTAGATTTTCCTGCTTTTCCTAATTTAAGTCATTCTTGGAATATGCTGTATGCACTCTTTCCAATCTTTTCTTCCTTTCCTTAGTGAAGTAAAAAAGAAAAAAAATTATAGAACAACCCTCAGAAAGGGGCAGAAAGGGTGTCCCTTGCTTCCCTTAGACATACAGAGTATATACTTCTTGGAGGGTAATGTATTTTATATTAACTCTGTCTCTCACTGCCATATCTCAGCATTTGCCATAGAGTTGAATATTTAACTGTTGACACTTAGTTGTTCTTAAATAAATGGGAACTGAATTGTTCTTTTGAAACTGAGTGTAGTCAAGGGGAAAGTTGCAGCAATGATACAAAACTAATGGATTCTTTAAGCATAATTTCATTTGAAGTGTAGAAAAGAAAAATGATCTTAACCCAAGTATCCTAACGGAACTTCTCACTGAAATCATGATATCCACAGGAAGAATATTGAAGGGGATAAGGGTAAGTGTTCATAATTCATTGTAAATAACAGGGATCCGCTGTCTCTGAAGGATGGGATGTGGGTAAATGTATACTGTTCTGAATTCTCTTTGAACAAGCCAGTAAGGCAGGACAAGTGGACTAGGAAAACTGAGACAGAGAGCTGGAACAAACTGACAGAAGACATTACAGCAGACGCAGAAGGTCACCTCCCTAGAAATAACATCTAGGCCTCAGTAGCGTTTCAGCTCCAGACCCAAAAAAGCAGCAGAACTGGGTAGTTGAGACTAGGAGCAGCTATGATGACAGATGACCCCCTGCCCTGACACTGACCAATTGATGGAGACCAAGGCCCTTGAGGAACTCACCTAAAAATCTGGTTGATATTCTGCTGGAACCCTCCCTGGAGACCTCCCGTAAGATTCCCACCTGCGAGAAAGAGGTACCTAATGCCTCAAGACAAAGGACCCAGAGCATGCTCTTCCTCTGGGGAGCAGTTCCCCCACCCCCACCATTCCCTTTCCCTTCTTCTTCCCCCACTTCTCCCCCCACTTCTTCCCCCACAGGATGCATCTTCTCCTAAACCCCAAAGGAGCCCAGGAGACTTGCAACCAAGGGAGCTATGGGCAATGGCAGCCAATTCCAGGCTAGCCTCTGAACCTGACCCCAAGGCCCCCTTTTCTCTGACTTCCCAGAGAATTAGGGCAGCCCAAGCCTAAGCACCCTGTTTCTTTTTCTGTGCTAAGCCTTTTCTTGTTTTACTGTCCCCTGCTTTAATAAATGTTCCCTTATAATCACTTGGACTCACGTGAAATCTTTCCTGCACAAAGTCAAGAACCCACACACTGCCGGCTGGCCCTAGGCAGACCCGCCAAGGGCCAGGTCCCCTTTCTGGTAACATCTTCTGGTAACACCAGGTAATAACAGTGGCCCATATATATGCATTGATTGTTCCAAGTAATGAGAAGATGTCGTACTATTTTGTAAAATGCTATAGCCATCCATATATGTGAGCTCCTAAATGTTCTGGTTTGCATTAAGAGAATGTGATTTACAAATTGTCCCCTGTACAAAGCTAATTAAAATTGTTTCAAAAAGACTTCACATTAACAAAAGATTTCCTGCGGTTAATTTAAGAGTGAATTTCTTTAGGGTGTGAAAGTGGATTTTTATAGATCATTAACAACCTGACAGGTTCTGTGGGTAGAAAAAATATGAAATTGATGTGCTAGAAAGCAATGGACATTGAAGATCAATCAAAGGTGACATAAAGTATTCCTGAAACCTTTAGATGAATTAAGCAGAAAATAATTTATATGCCATTTTATAATTTATATTTTAATTATTACAATAATAATTTATATGCCATCATATCAATTATGTACATTTGTATATTGTCTATAAATTCTTTTAATTTATGTCATCATAAATAATAGTTGAAAATACTTCTAAAAGACAAAATCAGTATCTCTCTTTTTCCCTTTGTGGCTAACATTCTTGCAGGAGAAGTCATTCCATTTACATATGCCTCATCTTTGTCTCCTGTTCTCTTCTCTATCCAGGTCAATCTTCATGCTGTCCTACCAGGTCACTAAAACGTAAACATGAATATCTCTTTGTACTAGCCAAATTCAAGAGAAATGTTTAGTTCTTACATTAATTTGTGACTTGTTTGTGGCGTTGGATAGCTTTTGTCATACAAAAATTTGGAAACATTTTCCTTTGGTTCCACTTATACCTTGCCTTCTAGTGAAATCCCCTTCATATTTTTTCTTAGCTCTTCCCTGCTTTCCTCACTGGCTTTTCTTTTTTGGTCTGCTCCTGAAGTGTTCTGCATTCTCTTTGAGACAAGCCAGTAAGATGAAGACAACTACTGTTGGATTGTTTGTGAAAAAGTTGTAGACTTTGGAAGAATCGGGGAACACTCCACCATGTTTGACAACCAAACTTCCCCCAAAGCACCACTCCTAGCCTGCTGTCTTTCTCTTCCTCTCTTGCTGGGTGATCTCATAAGGGCCAACATTTTTAGTTATAATAGTATTCTTGGCTCACATTTGTATCTATAGTAAGTAATTTTCTTCTGAGCTGTAGACCTCATTTTCCAATATAAACATTTTATCTTCTTCAAGAAATCCAGTTTTCCCCCTATATTCTACCTGCTCTTACCAAGCTCCCAAGTGTATAGTTTTAATCTTTTCTTTAGCTCTGTTCACTCCTTATTTCCCAGTTTACTCCATCATATTGCAACCTTACAGATCCCTCAGATCCAGAAACTTCTCTATTTTCCTATTGCCACTATTTTTTGAAACCCTCAGACTTTCTCACTTGGATTATTTCAGTGGTTCCCTAATATGTATCCTGATCTCTCATTCCTTCCATTTAACAACCACCCTCTTCATCAAGCAAGAAATATGTCTCTAATTAAAATCTAACAATCTCAATCATAGTTTTTAAGATATTTTCCAATCTGATCATTTCTTACATTTCTAGATACATAAATTGACTGCAATTTCAATACTCAACTTAATTTTAAAGGCTTCTTTCTAAAATCCATTGTTACTTTTCCTAGAATGCCCCGTGTCAGCCCTTGTCCACCTGGTCAACTCCTGTTCATTCCTGTGATAGAGTTTGGTTGTCATACATGGTGAAGTGTTCCTTGCTTCTTCCAAAGTCTACAACTTTTCACAAACAATCCAACAGCAGTTATCTTCATCTACTTCACATTATCCTTGGGATTTTATTTATTTATTTATTTATTTATTTATTTATTTATTTATTTTTATTGATTTCAGAGAAAAAGGGAGAGAAAAAGAAACATCAATGATGAGAGAGAATCATTGATAGGCTGCCTCCTGCATGCCCCCTACTGGGGATTGAGCCTACAACCTGGGCATGTGCCCTTGACCAGAATCGAACCTGGGACCCTTCAATATGCAGGTCAACGCTCTATCCACTGAGCCAAACCAGCTAGGGCCATCCTTAAGATTTTAGACTCTGCCTCTGACAAATGTCTTTCATGTCACCAAAGTGAGGTCTTTTTGCACTTCCAATTTTGTGAGATAGTCACTCTTTCTATTTGGTACTCACATTTACCTTGCAAAAGTTGGAACATACTGTTCCTTACAGAGATGCTCCCTCTTGTGAACCAGCTTAAGCTCCATTGGACTGCCAGGTTGAGTGACTGGCACTGTGCTTTCCTGAGAAGTATTTCTTCCCTTCACATGCTTAACCATTGTCCAGAGGCAAAACTTGTACAGTGTGTCTTCTCCTTTTTTCATGGTACACAGCCTGGGGCATGAAAAAGAGGCGCCTATCCATGATAGTTTAACAGCTAAGGCATCTTAGATCTGCAGACTCATCCTGGGGCTCACTCATTAGCACATTGTATGGATTCCCAGGGCACTCACCCCACCAATTCATCTACATGGACCGTGGAGACCCAACTTAAATCTTGCATCTGCAAGTTTGACGTGTAAAAAAAAATTGCACCAAACCAGTTACACTAGCAAGGAATATTTATTTAAGACAGTTTCAATAAGGGAGTGAGGCTAATGTAATCAGAGAGAGAGAGTTTGAACTCAACTTTATTGAAACAAAAGGCGAGAGAGCTTTAAGTTTTGGGATGGGCTAATGGGGAGGATGGTCAGTGTGAGTAAGCCATCTGTGTTTGGTAGCCAGCACTTGTGGAAGTTAGGCCGCTACCTCCCCCGGAGACTGGGAGATAGGGATGCCATCTTTCTTGGTGGTTACATTTCAAAAGGATAGCTCCCAAATCTTGTAGAAAGACTTTCCTGGTTATAGGTTTTATCTCAAAGGGGCAGAGAAAGAATTGATAGTTGCAAGTTTCCTAAATTAAATGCTCTAAGAAAAAGGGGTCAGGGCTGTATAGTCAGGAAGAAACTTGTTTAAAGTTTAGTCAAGCAACTTTAAGTCCATCTTGGTCAGGTGACTAAGCATAAACTAAAAGACAAATGACCTACTTAACTTGCTTTCACGTGGCTTTTCATATTTCATCAATAACAATAAAATGGGTTGTGCGCTAGGGCAGATGCCATAATTAATAAAATTCTTTTGTACTTTATCCTAATAATATGATACAATTGTGAGTAATTTCCCTTTTAGGTTATGTCCTTTTGAGGAGAAATGAAAGACACTTCAAAACAAATGCTTTGCAATTATCACTATTTTCTTCCTTCTGACTCACTGCTTATTAAAGGTGAATGCATTTATCACATGGGCAAACACTTGTGGTTTGATTGATTTGTATTATTGCTTTCTCTTTACTGTAGAAGTACCCATTAGTGTAAGTCTTTCTGCAACACAGAAAATGATTTAGTGCCCTACCTCGGCAATTTCTATTATAAGTGACTCATACTAGACCAGAAGGCAGGTAAGTTATAGAGAAAGGGTAGCAGTTAGTAAGAAAACAAAAATATCATCGTTCAATGTCATCATCTTTCTAAAGGATACACTTTCAAGGGTGAATCTTAATTATATCCGATAATTTTTATTTTTTTTTAACTTGGTAGAAATGGTATTTGATTTAATTTCTCCAAGTGATACCAAGGCCTATGAATTTTGATTATGAACTGACCTTTTAGATAAAGTTGCATGAAATTGGGAAGAAGAGGAAAGATAGGAGCTGTGTTCGGGTACTGAATGAGTGGTCAGTAAAGACTCTTTGAGGACAATCAGTAACTTGTGGACTTTAAGAAATACCATTGTTTATTCCTCCACATTTGTTCACTCCTCCACTTCTTTCCTACTGCATGGCTCCCACATTAGTCTGTTTCTCCAAATCCCATGACATTGCCATCTCTATTTCGATCTCCACCCAATCCTAGTCAGTTTCCCACATCTCAGCTGGACTACTGCAGTATCTTTATTAATACTTCAATTTGTATTGCCTCTCTACAATCAAATTTTTATTCAGAGTAGCTTTAAAAAATATTAACTGGGCCAAATCATTCTGTTTAATACCTATAAAACTCTCCCACTGCTTCCCAGTATACTAAAAATAATTTCCCACCTCCTCACTGTGGTCCTCAAAACCCAACTGACTCTAGACTCTGCCTCATCCACCAAATTTCTTACCACATTTTAATACTTAAAATTACTTGAAATTTTCTTGTTTGCTTTGTTTTACTTGTTCACTACTATGAGACTGTAAGTCCTATGAAGATAAGGATCTTGCCTGTCATATATACTGCTATAACCTAAACACACACACACACACACACACACACACACACACACACACAAACACACATACACACACACAAAAAAAAAAACCAAAAAACCACCACCAACAAACAAATAAAAAACAACAACAAAAAACCCTCACCAGGAATCAAATCTGCAACCCTTTGGTGCCCACAATGGTCAGGGCAGATAGCTTGCTCTCCCTTCCTCCCTCCCTCCTTCCCTTCCTTCCTCCCTCCTTCCCTCCCTTCTACTCTCTCTAAAAATCTATGGAAAAATATGTTCAGGTGAGAATTAACAAACAAACAAACAAAAACAACAACAACAAAAAACCAACCTGGAACATTGATACACTCAATAAATATTTGAGTGAACTAATTAATAGGTAAATATCATTTATTAATGTCCTACTGTCTTCCAGGTCCAATGAAACATTCCCTTGGGGATCAGAAATAAATATTGCATGGTTCCATACATCTCCCAGCTTATTGGCTGGCTGATTTTTTCATCTGGGCATTTGGTTCCCAAAGATCTTTTAGGGTTTACTTTGGGAAATAAAGATGAATTGATAATATTCATGGATAGTTAGATATATTTGGTTCTCTAAGTATATTCTATGTCTACTGCCTAGGAAACTAAAATTTAGCTTCTTGTATTATATACACATTATATATTCACTTTAATAGTCTTTATCCAGCAGGGATCAGACTCAAGGCTTTTTACTGCTTTTTATGAGGAATAGACATAAAGGTAAGATCTTTATCCTGTCTTCAAGGACTAAGAAATTTAGTAGGGAGAGATAAACTCTCTATTTCGATAAACATAAGCTAAATTTTGTAAATTCCATAAAAGGCAGAACAAATACTAAATTTGTTCTAGAAAAGGGAGTGATCACACAGAGGGAAAATGAACAGGAAATGCTTTATTAATAAATTAGCTTCATGTTGGGTTTTAATAATCATTAAGATTTTGACAGATGGAGGAAATGGCAAGGGAAGAATAGGAGTCTTTCCATTGAGCATCAGCATGAAGTTTTGGAATGGACCTCTTTCTGGAAGGCGTTGAAATGTCTTTGGAAGATGTGTGGAAGCCACTGGAGATTTGTTAGCAGGACTAGCACAGCAGTGCTTCGCAAAAGTCAATTAGACTTTTTTGGCAGAATGATTTGTAGTGAAGACAAGCGGAGGCAGGAAGACCAATGGATTAGCAATCTTTTGTGGTGCGATGATCCAGCAATAACAGAATAGAGTTTGATAGAATGACAGTGGTTTTCCTAAAGAAATGTATTCAACACACACACACACACACACACAGGGAGAGAGAGAGAGAGAGAGAGAGAGAGAGAGAGAGAGAGAGAGAGAGAGAGAGAGAGAGAGAGAGAGAATGAGAATTATGCACCCACAAGGAACTTTTCTCTTAACGATATTTATCTTAAATTGTTACTCTATTTTTCAAACCCAGGTTTTTTCACCTTCACACTTATGAACTATCTCTGACTGTGTGTTCCTTTTTTGGAGTCTATTTTATTATTCTCAGGTATTTAAAAGCATGTTTAAGATCTCTAGAGTTCTCAAAATACTCCACATTTCTGGCATGCTTGAAAGAACCAGACTAGAGTTTGACCATCAATGCTCTTTATTTTTATGCATTACTACTGGTATTTAGCTATTTATTAGGTTTTCTCAACAGATTAACATAGATGGCCTAGCTTTCTCTCTAAGTCTGTCACACCTACCTACTTTCACCAAGAAACACACACACACACACACACACACACACACACACACACACAGAGCAGATTGAATCATAATTGTTTCAGAGATGTTTTGCCATACAAATCACATCTAGCCCTAGGACATTTTGTTTATATCCTTCATTCTTATATTTTGGTTGAGCATGTACTATAGCTCCAGCTAATGGTTCCAACGTGCTAAATCCACTGTGCTTATCGTCAACTTATTTGAATTCTTAGAATATCTGATGCTGATGAGCACTCTGTCCTTGAAACATTGTTTTCTATTGGTTTTCGTAACATAGCTTTCCTCTGTTTTCTTTTCTCCTTGCCTCTTAGTAGTCTTTTTCCCCCCTGCAGATATAGTTTCTACATGGCCATTCAATATTGACATTTCGCAAAGACTAAGTCCTCTTCTCTTCTAAACTTGCATGTCTCTCAGATGTTACCTTCATTCATACCTCCCACATCATATTCCAGTAGAAAACTCTTCAAGTTGGCTCCTGAGTTTTTTTCACCTGATTCTGCTAGTCTCCGATAGCTCTTTTGTCTTCTAGTTTGTTAAGATATTTTAGGCTCTCCTTATACATCTCTGCCCTAGACCTGGGATCAGCAATTTCCCTAAGAAATCCTGGTTTCTTATAGTAAGAAATGGTACTTTAAGACCATAATTTGGGGGCTAGAGTTGCTTGCTGTGATAGAATTTGCCATTATTTCTAGCCTTTTTTGATATATATATATATATATATATATATATATATATATATATACACAATATATATATATATATATAGTATTGATTTATATGTAAATTAATACTTATAATTCAAATTTAGGACTATCTGGTTCCTATTTTATCTCTTGTATATTATGTCTGTGTTTTTTTCTTCCACATTGAGACTCTTGGGGATGATATAATTAGAATATCCCACACTTCAAACCCAACAGCCTCCAAATAACGATTCTAACACTGTCAACACCAGCATGATTTATATACTGCTTTTGGTTCAGGAAATGTCAGGGAGAATATTGATGAATTTGTTCTATGCATGTTCTAATCAATTTAGAAAGTTACAGACCTCTGTATTATTTATTTGTCTGTGTAGCAGATGGTACTGATTAGTAGGAATGACTTTCCCTCAGTATTCCCTTCTCTATACTTGAGGTTGTCAGTGGTTTCCAAGAGAGGCCTAGTGGGAATTCCACATTCAACCCGTAGGTTAGTATAATTAGACTCAGTGTATTTCACTTCAACCAGGTGCCTGGTGGAGGAGTCTAGAAATAGGCCCGTACTCCTCATTATTTTTACTTTTCGTGCAGTAAAAATAACTGCCAGACTTATGAAAATAGTGGATTCATTGGGATCAGCAATACTCTGTTTATATGTTTTACTTGCAATAAATATACCGTAGTACTGATTTTCTGTTTCCTGCTAAGATATTTTAATGGCTAATCCCTTGAAAGCCACTTTGAGAGGATCTTAATTATTTTTCAAATAAAGATAGAGCTGTGTTTGTGATCAGGAATAACACATTCATCCTTTTGGAGGAAGAACTAGGCTGAAACAGATTTCAGGGGGAATAATGAGCAGGCTGGAATAATGTAAACCTGGGCAGTGTCCCTTGAGTTCCCAGCCCACAAATGATCCCCACTGAGATTTGTTTTTTAACATTTTAGTTTTTAGAGTGACTTTAGGTCCAAAGCCAGATTGAGAGGAAGGTATAGAGATTTCCCGTATATGCATGTCAAGGATAATTTATGCTTCTGTTTTAATAAGACATCATGAAGAGGGCATTTTTATCTACTTGTAAACTTGAAAGGTAGTAAAAAAATAAAGAAATGCCATGTAGAGTAAGAAAAGGAGAATTAAGAAAACATGAGTATTTATTTAAAAAGAAAAGATTACAGAAGCTAAATACATACAACTCGAGTTACATCAGTGTAAGAAAGGATGTAACCTACAAATAATGAAAAGCAGCAAAGAAGAAATTCTAAAAGTAGGGAACATTTATTTGATGCTATAGAGATATATGACTAGAAGGAACAAAATGAAATTAAGGTATGGGAAGTTTAGTTTAAAAGCATTTTAATACTCACCAATAATGATAACTTGAGAAGATACTTTTTAATGTTTGTGTACATTGAAACTGTAAATATGCACACTGCATGCATACTTGCCAAGAAACGGAGGTACCTGTACAAGCCCCCTTGGGGAGCTGATATGTATTGAGTAGTGGGGTTTGTGAAGGTTTTGATTGGGGAGGGTTGAGAAGGCAAATCTTAAACTTGACAATTTCATTGTATCACATTATCTTCCGATTTAAGTAACCTATATTGGATAGCTAATCCTTTTTCCAGTGAATATTTAATTTCAATTTTTTATATTCCTCTCCCCCTTTTCCTCTCCAAGGTGGCATCTGTTTCTGTGGGGGTTGGGGGTAGAACAAATGTGGGTCACACAACCAATCCACATTCTCTGGACCTTCCTGGGTCCTTGCTGTGCAGTGACTGGTTTGGTGTGCTTTTGCGACTGATTGATGGCTGCTGATTGATGTCTGACCAGGACCTGCAATATGGGTGTCATGGATGCACTTACAGCTGACCTCCCTGGTCCTAGCTATTTGCCGTTCATTGCTCACCAAGTCCCTGCATGTGCTTATTTTGTCCACCTCCAATCCTATTAGCGCCTCTTTATCTTCTGCCTGGAGCATATGGAAACTTCTGGATTCCCTGTACAGGAGGCTTGGAGCTCTACCTCAGCTCACCCATTGAACCACTTTCTTTACTTTTGCCTCTGCTATATGCCGTACAATGCTGGACATGGGCAAGGGAACCCCTTCCTCAGACAACACGTGTAGAATGTGCCCCCGGCCAGATTTCCGGTGTTTTAGAGCTCCCCATCCTGCCTGGCTGTTTGTTCAATCTTTGCATTATGTGCTATGCCAGTGATTGCAAATTAAACATTAGGTAATGTTTCATTTTTGATTTTTTTTTGTAATTAGGATAATTAATGACTTGGAAGTGCTGTAAATAAAATTATTCAAGTGTTTCAATAAAGTTGCAAAATGTCTGAGTGCCAGGTTGAAGGAATCTAAAATAAATTCCATTTCCAAAAATGGAAAAGGTGGCTTTGTTAGTAAGGAGTTGGATATTTCCACAGAGTTTATAGCAAACTGTTAGAGAAGCCATGGTTTTAAAAAGGGTTTGTCATTTGTTTGTATAACCTTTGTTTCTGTACAATGTTTATGAAATTCTTGGCAAATAAGTAATTTGCTAGTGCCATCCATACTCAATCATTAGATTATGTACATCACCTTTCCTCACTCATACATTCAGATATGACTTAGGGTGGCACTTAATCATCAATTTCAACATCAGTATCCACCTAAAGGATTGACTTTGCAGTAAGGTACACACGGGCCATATCTATTTCTTATAGAGTTGTCCAGAAAAAGGCAGTCTTTTAAATGTTATATCAATCCTTTTTTTTTTTTTTAATTTATAAGCCAACTTGATGAAAAAGTTTGGTACACTGTTGAGTAATAGAAGAGATAGAAATGTCCTTTTTTTCTTTTTTTTTTTTAAATTCCTGGCTTTAGTTTTCACTATATATATGCTGGTTACTTTTGCTTTCTTTTTTAAAAAATATGTTTTTATTGATTTTAGAGAGAGAGGAGAGGGAGAGAGAGAAATATCGTTGATGAGAGAGAATCATTGATCATGCCTCCTGCATATCCTCTACTGAGGATCCAGCTCCCAACTGGGCATGAGCCCTGATTGGGAATTGATCCCTAGTAGGTTCATGGGTTAACATTCAACCACTGAGCTACACCAGCTGGGCTACTCTTGCTTTCTTGTAGCTTCCATATTGGATCAAAAATGTTGCTTAATTTGCTATGAGTTTTGTTTCGTGTTTTTAAAAATTCATCTTTACTGTTGAAAATCTTACAGATGTCTCCCTTTAATTCCCCCATTCACCCCTTCCGCCACCGCCCCCCCTCCTCCGGCCAGGCTTTATCCCACTATTGTCTGTGTCCATGGGTTATGCATAATGCATATAAATTCTTTGGTTAATCTCTATCCACCCACTCCCACCTTCCCTATGAGAATCATCAGTCTGTTCCATGCTTCTCTGTCTCAGGATCTATTTTGTTCATTAAATTTCACATATGAGTAAGATTCTGTGATACTTATCTTTCTCTGACTGGCTTATTTTGCTTAGCATAATACCCTCTGGGGTTTTGGGATTTCATTGCTTAAGGTCTTCCTATGGGCTTTCCCCCCTCCTTTTGTTTATACTGCAGTGAATTGCATTGATACACAAATTAGTATTGAAAGACTATTGCATTATTGGAATAAACTATCCATTTGGTCTTGATGGAATCAATTTGTTGTTATTTTTATTTAGAATTTTAAGTAAGATTGACTTTTGTTTTTATATTGCCCTGTCTGGCTTTGGTATAGGAGTTATTTTAGCATTATAAATTATTGAAATAGTTTTCCATAGTTTCCATTTATAGTTTCTATAAACTGGGAATTATCATCTCCTTGAAAGGAAATAGAAATTCACTGATTAAACTATTTTAACAGTTAACTTTTGAGGGTTAGATATTTTCCATGTCTTATACTTTTTTTTTTAGCTCTTTAATTTTCTTTGATTTATTTGTGCCAATTTTGATAGAAAGTGGGGCAAAAGTAAGTTTCTAGTTGTCCATATGAAAAATAATGAAATAATAAATAATAATACAAGATTAATCTCTGTTTCGTGTACTCAAAACTGTAAACCCACTTTTGCCTCACCCTGTAAGTTTTCCTAAAGAAATTATTTGCCTAGATTTTTAAATTTATTGTTAAACTTCTCAGTGATTTATAATACTTTATAAATCTCTTACTATTTTTAATTTTCCTTTTTTTTATTCTTATTTGTTTCTCTCTCCCACCTTTTTATAGTGTACTTGCCAAACCATCTGGATTTTATGTAAGTAATCCTATTTTTAAGTGTTGGCAAGTAATTTGATTTTAAAAAAAATACTGAATTGGCTTGACTAAACACTGGCACTGGTCAAACTGGAACTGATAATGATTGAAAATTACATTTCCTCTTCGTATCCTCCTACGTAGTAGAATGTCTTCATTTATTACAAACACTTAAACTCATATTTCACTTTTAATGACTTATTCAGTAGCTACATTTTCCACTGAATAAAACAAGAATCTGAGAGCACTTTAATTTTCTTCTCCTGTTCTTTTCTTTTTATATTGATAGCATGTGGGATTTAAATTCTAAATTATTACTGCGGTTTTTTAAATTTATAATTTAGGCTTATTTGCACTTAACCATACATTTTACTGTTATTTTGTTGTTGTTGTTCACCACTACTTATTGTGTTCAGTTTTCCTGATATTTATTTTTCATTTTACTTTAGTACCTCCTGTAGTAATTTTTTCAGATAGCATCTGAGAGTGATAAACTTGCTTCACATACCTGAAAATGTCTTTATTTTACTTTCACATTTAGGAGTATGGAATTTTAAGTTCAAAGTTATATATCTCATAATTTTTAAGATATAGTCTCTTTTTTGTATCAAATATACTGAGAATTATGTTTAAACCTGATGTTAAATTTGTTTTCTTCAGTGTTTATACTACAAGCTTAGTATTCATTTTCTTTATTAGGTTTCCCAAACTGATGGTGATCTGTGTCTGCTTATCCTCCTCTGAACTCTTTCATCTCTTTGTTTGTGAGGATTAATGTGTTTGTTTAGGTTTAATAAATATTCTTATTCATTAAGCATTTCAATATATAATTTATTGAAGCATTTTCTCCAGTCAGCTGTATTTATTCTCTGTTTCAGGAGCTACTATTACATAAATGTTTAAAGATTTCTATCTATCTAATAGTTCTCTGTATTTTTCTTTCAAGCTCGTATTTTCTTTTTCTTTTTTTTTTAATATTGATTTTAGAAGATAGGAAGGGAGAGATAGAAACATTGATGGGAGAGAATCAACATTGATCAGCTGCCTTTTGCATGCTCCCTACTGGGGATTGAGCATGCAACCCCAGGCAGGTGCCCTGACTAGGAATTGAATTAGCGACCTCTTAGTGTATGGGTCAACACTTAACCATTGAGTCACACCAGCTGGGCTCTTTTTTGTTTTTGTTTTTTATGCATTTTGGTATACCTTTTTCCCTCAATTTTCAGCTCACTGCCTTAATCTTTTTTCACTGAGTGATAATTTACATACTTTAAAATGCATACAATCCACCCTAGCCAGTTTTGCTCAGTGGATAGAGCATCAGCAGGCGGACTGAAGGGTTCCTGATTTGATTCCAGTCAAAGGCGCATACCTTGTATGCAGGCTCTATCCCCAGCCCCAGTTAGGGCGTGTGTAGGAGGCAACTAATCAATGTGTTTCTCTCACATCAATGTTTCTCTTTTTGTCTCTCTCTCTCCCTTCCACTCTCTCTAAAAAAATAAATAGGAAAATAAAGATCCTCAGGTGAGAAATAACACACACACACAAAATGCATACAACCCAAGTGCTTAACACTCTAATCAAGGTTCAGAGCAGTTTCATGATTCTAGAAAGTACTTTTGGGACCCTTCCCAGGCATTCCCAGCCTCTATCAGAGACAATCACTATTTTAATATAAATAAAATTATAAAGCATATTTTTTGTGTGTCTGTTTTCTTTTTTCCACTCAATATGTCTGTGAGATTTCCCCCCACTGGTGCTGTCTCAATAGTTTGTTTCTTTCTGAGAAGTATGTCACCATATGAATATATTTTGATGTCTTTATCTAGACTCTTGTTGATGGACACTTGGATTATCAAGAAAGAAGCTACTATAAACATTCTTGTATAAGTATATTATAGACATATGCACTTCTTTCCCTTGGAATGAATTCACTCTTCAGTTATATCTCTTTTCTTTATTCCTTTCTTTGTCTCTTTCTTTGTTTCTTTTATTCATTCATTCATTCATTCATTCATTCTCTCTTTTTTGTCTCAAAACATTTTTAATGACAAAGAGGAAAACAATATAACTTTAAGGTTAAAATGTTAGGATGTAATTTTATTTATATATGTAAATATGTATGTATAATAGCTTTGCTTTACTGGTAGCATCATGGGTGGTACTTTTTTCAATTTAGACTTTTATTATTTTATTATTTTTTTCATTATTATTATTTTTCTTTATTGTTGAACATATTACACTTGTCTTCTTTTTACCCAATTGATCTTTCTCAGGCCGCTCCCATCCCCCAGCACATGCCTTCACCTCCTATTGTCTGTGTCTATTGGTTATGCTCATATGTATGCATACAAGCCCTTTGGTTGATCTCTTACCCCCTCACTCCCCTTTCTTTCCTTCTGAGATTTGACAGTCTGTTCAATGCTTCTATCTCTATTTTTGCTCATCAGTTTATGTTGTTCATTATATTCCACAAATGAGTGAGATCACGTGACATTTAAATTTTTTGTTTTTTATTGTTAAGATTTCTTGTTGACCTTGGCAGGTGATTTGTTCTATTAAATGGGTTACTTTGTTTTGTTCCATCTTCAGTGTATTGGGTTACTTCTGTGTGTTCTAGTTGGGCTTCCCTTTCCTATGGTAATTTCATGTTGTGTTTACACCTTTATCTGAGTGTTAGACCTGTTCACAGCATCTGCTGCTTTTCTGTTTGTGATTATGAGAAAGTGACAGGAGATACTTGGGGATGAGACATTCTCATTCGTGGATTGCTAGAGGCTGCTCTTGGGGACTTTGTATGGCCACACCTGCTCATGTCACCCTGGAGTCAGATACCACTGCTTCACTGCTTCCTCCTCCTGCACGAGTGAGGGTTATGGAAAGGCTGGCTTGGTAATGGGGAGGCGCATTACTGGTGATGCAGCTAACTGACCACCCTTAGCCCCTGGGCCACTTGGAGCTGGCCTCCATCTTTATTATTTTTTAGCAATCTGAATCTGTCATTGAAACATTTCTCCTTTACTTAGGTCACACCATGTTTTCTACCAGCTTTGTAAACTTTTTGTTTTTCAAATCTGTTTCTGTCATTTGTCTAAATTCGGAATGGGATGGGAGGCCTCAATGAGTTACTCTGCCCTCTTGCTCCCACCTCGTCCTTAATGAGTTAGATTATAGTGATAACTTCCCTGCCATAAATATAAACATTAGAGCTGTGAAGACTGAAGAGTCCTTACTGAAATTTCTAAAAAACATGATTCGTGGCCATATTTCTGTTATCATTTACTTGCCCTTTCCAATCAGAAGAGTTTGGCTCCTTTTAACTTTCCAAGGCTGTAAGCAATTTGATCTTAAAACTAAGCATGCATATTTCTATTTCTTTGCTATAGACATTTTTTTTTTTTCTAGATTGAAATTAGCTGTTTAAATGAAAATCTCCACTTGACTGAATTTTCATTTCCCAGGAGCTATGTCACATAGCCCAAAATATACTACTGGGGAGTTAGAGCTGATCTATTTAATTTTCATTAAGGTTTTAACACATGGATGATAAACTTTGAGAAACTGGGTTTATAAATATAATGCAGGCAGCTTCGTGAATAATGAGATATTTGAATCCTAGAGATGTTGGCTGTGGTTTTGGAGACAACAAGCTTCCATCCACTTAAACTGGAATCTAGTAGACATTGGGTTAAGTCCTTGGCTTGTTCTTATAGAAACTCACTGAAAAATATCCATTGAATGAAACAATGGCATGTGGGTATGCTGTGTCATAAAGCATTAGGAGCATCATACATCACACAGACTCCCTGAGATTAAAGGTAATGAATGTTTCACTTAGCCAGTTGCTTGTTGCAATTTCAACAAACTTGAAGCCATTTTATTTCTTATTTTCCTTTTTACCTCTCTGTCAAAGTTTCCTGTAATAAGGTTTACAATGACTTGACTTTTGGCACAGTATCATAAATTTCAGCAGCTCCAAAAGGGTGAAGAGTCGGCATTAACTTGAAATCAATATACTTTTTAGATGCTTAAATAAAACCACAAATGAATTTTTAAACACTGGTCATGAAACCCAGACACATTTTTCTTCTCTAAGTTTATTCACACAGCTTTTTGTGTCTCTCATCCCCAGCTTTTACTCTGCGTGTGCCATTTCATGTATTTTATAATGTTACTAACTCCTTTTATCAATGCTTGGGGGATCAAATGATTATTAACTGCTTCTTAGTGAGAACTTAGAATGTGTTAGGATGACAAGCGTGTATATATGTATAAAACTGTGAACCTGGAAATTTTTTAATTCAATACTGTCTAAGATAATATTTGATAATTGTGGATAATAATTACTTAGTAAGTTCAGGATGTGGCATAACTCGGAGAAAGAGGAAAAGCTAATATGCAGTGAAACTCTGTGTCTTGGAACTTGAAAATCAGATTACTCTGTTACTTTGTCAGTGGCTGTAATAGTATGTTTATTCCTCCGTATGCTTTGTTGCTCCCAACTGAGATGGTAATGCCCATGAGGGAAGGTTTTTGCTTCCCTTCTGCATGAACCATTACAGCGCTCTACACTCTGTTCCCTAAAAAGGAGGCTTGGGACCTTTGGAGTCACTTGCACAGCCCTCGACACTTGGGATGCCAACCTTTGTGTGGGAGAGAATAGCGACTGAAACTCATTAATTGATGCAATTCCTAGATTTATGGGATAACGAGTTTCAATATGAAATTTGGAAAATTGGTTGTTATTTTTTCTCACAGTAAACTTAAGTAGTTCAGAATAATTTGGGAAAGGCCATTCACAGATACTAAAACCTTTAACCCAATGAAAAGTTTAAAAGAAAAGTGCTTTCGTAACATTCAATTACATATACATATTATATATCAAATTACATTATAATATTATAAAAAGAGGTCCTGCTATGTCCATGTAAATGAATAATTAAGGAAACTAGTGTACAAATATTTATTGTCTTAAGTACTTGTGTATAGTACAATAAATTTGAATGCCCCCTTCCTCTTGCTCATCTGGTTAGCAAGGCTTGCCATGCATCTTAAACGGGCTCTCTGCCTCCTGCAAAAAACCACTCAGTTCTTCCTTTACAAAAAAAGAGTGAGGGGAAAAGGATGGTTTCAAAGTGATTACTGGAAATAAAAAACATAAATGTATCAGATCTTTTTTCATAGGAAAAAAGTGACCTTAGAAAGTTCTAGAAAAAAATTGTCAAGTGCCTTAAAACACTTGGCATTAGGATATCTCAAAATAGCCTGAATGGTGCCCCCTGGAGCACCACCTTAGTTCAGTATGAACGGCACCCCTTAGAGTTTTACATCACAGGGGCTTCCTCAGACAGATGAAATGAGTCCAGTTTGCACCCTCAATTCCCTTTGTCTGAGGCACTTTTGGTTGTAGACTTGGAATGATTATGTATATTCACCTGAGAAGTCAGGGTAGAATAATGGATACTACCAGGATAAATGAGTGAGGCTAGACTAGGGTCAGGGGCACTTGGGTTCTTGGCCCGGTGACTGCAGTTCAGTACTACACACCCTGACTGAGCCGCTTGGAAGCATGAGCTCTGTCACCATAGCAACACTAGGGACCACTTCTGCAGATCTTAGCTGTGTCTGCCAATCAGCTCCAGCCCTGAGCCATCAAATTCACGATAACGCCAGATGCTACATACTGAAGGACGCACAAACCAAGCGTAGATGAGCAAGAGGAAGGGGGCATTCAAATTTTTTCTGAAGTTGATTTCTTTTTTATTGATAGAAATAATCATGTTTATAGAATACAACTATTCTATTTTGAGTGAAAGTAGAGTACATTCAGCAAATCCTGACTCCCTTTGCTTATTAGTTGCTTACTTTAAGAGTTTCTGAAGAACATTATTTTTATATTGTAAGAATGGCACACTCATTCCTATGGTGTGTGTGTTTGTAGTGCACATGCAACGTGCATATGTGTATGTGACCTGCTTGTTGTGTATCTGTTCTCTAATAGAGTTTGAGTGCTCTGAGGATGAGCATTATGTGGTAATATCCCTGTGTCCTTTGTATCTACCATACATCTAGCACTTAATTAGGCACTGCATCCATGTTATTTAAATTGCTGACTGTAATTAGGAATGGCTAAGTTTCATGAACAATAGAGCCACTCCCGACTAAGTTTCGTTGGCGAGTGGGCTGGAGGCGGTCATACAGAAGAGGAGGTGTCACAGAGCAAGTATTCAGAGAAGCACTGAGGTCAGACAGTATTAAAATAAAATGGTCAATTTTATGTGTGCAACATGTAAGCAATAACATTAGGAGGCACTGTTTCTAAAGAACACAAGAACACTTCTCAAAATGTGTGTTTTCATATATCTGATTGTGGTTTGCTAATGGAATAAGAACGCTTTCCAAACATCACACTAAGAGGACCCATTTTAAAACAAAACAGGCTTTTAAATGATTTTTTTTCCTGATAGCTTATCAGGTAATAGTGATCAGCTCCAACAAATCATTAGCTTGATATGAAGAAACATTCTGAAGCCACTAGATAAGCATGATTGCACCTAAAAAAGGCAGAAAAGAATTCAATAGTTCAAATCCATTTACTGTTTTTTAGAAACTAAAAATAAGTCTGGTAGTTGCATAACCTAGTTATACATCAGGTTTTAAGACAACCCACCAAAGGCCCTGTCTGTAGCACCCATGTTTCTTTCCCTCCATCGTGCTGTCTTATAATTAAAATGTATACAGATGATCAAGAACTTGGCAAAGAAAACGAGCTCTCCCAAAATTGTAAATATAATTATTTCTATAGGAAAACCAACTATTCTGTTAAAAACCCAGGCTGACTGACCTAGATCTTCACACAAAAGGTTTGCTGAGACACATGCAGCCGTGTAAACCTCTGCGATGCGGGTTATTTAAGCAGATGATAATGGCGACACAACGAGCTCTACATGCAAACTGCAGAGACCAGAACCAGAAAGGAAGCAAGCTAGAGAGGAAACATTATCTCTCTGTGAACCTTGGAGCATTTTAATTAAAACACAGAACAAAATTCAGAGTGCTGGAGTATACCTCTTCAGAATAATAATGGAGTGTCAGTATTGGTTGTATTGTTGCTATGATACCAATAGTTGGGAGGGCTGAGGAGTTTTTAGAATCTGCTTTAGATTTTACTAACTTCGTGGATGTGATTTGGCCCTGACTTTTATATGCACACAAATAAAATCTAGAAGTAAGACGTGTGTGGGCAGTGTCTCTGTTGTGGTGTTCATGTTGGTGTAAAGTTGTAGAGAAGTTTTGTTTTGTTGTATGTCTTTATAGCAGCATTCTGTGGCCCAGGTGCTGGTTTGGCAAGTGTCAGGAGACTATTACGACAGAGGCATGAGCGACTTCCAGATTCATGGATCTGGAAATCTAAAAATTCCTGACATGGGAGACAGTTCTGTGGTGTTTTCTTCTGGTGGCCTACCCTAAAGCCTGCTACTCCAGTCCTGTCAATAATTCTGTAGACTCCTGATTTTCTATCTTAGCTTTTTAGCTTAAAAGAGCCAGAATAATTTTTTTGCCTGCAACCCAGACTGGATTGATAGAGCACATACATAAAACGCAGCTCTTCCCAGCTGCATTCCCCTCCCCCAAATCTGTGCTGAGTCTTTAATGAGTTCTGTTTCCATGCTGACTTGTAAAGTACACATCTTTCCTCATTCATCATTCTCTAGAAGGAAGAGGAGAATAACATTTTAGGAGAAAAAGGGGCTAAGCTTACCTATATATATATAAAAGGCTAAGCGACTCTCTGACTGTCCGACTGGCTGGTAAGTATGACGTGCACTGACCACCAGGGACAGACGCTCAGTTTGGGAGCTGCTGAGCTGCGGTGACTTGGCAGAGGTGGTTCTCAGGTGACACACCCTGGAACCAGATTCCTCGGGGGCTGCACAATTCCACCTTTAGCAATGGGTTATGTTGTTGCTGGGGCACCACTGGCCCCGAATCTGGTTTACTGCCGAGCTGCCATGACTGCAGACACCCTTCGAGCTGTGGCACTGCCCCAGGTGTGGCTGGCTGGAGAGGCACCACCAGAGGCCAGCTCCAGGGTGTGTCTGGCCCGTCTAGCCCGTCCCACCCCACCTGCCACCTTCTAATTAATTTCCTTTGGATGTCCTTGAATCCGTGCACCTGGCCTCTAGTTCATTAAATAACTCAGAGAAACCATTTTGGAAAATGAGATGGTTATCAAAAGAGATAAGGATAAGACACTTTGAGAAGTGAAGTTCATAAGGGTTTAAAGGCATATTGACAACTTACATGCATTAAGATCGAAGAGGAAAGAATGGCTGCTTCTCCCAAAGACCTCTTATCTAAAATTGACAAGAAATTTCCTGGAATTAGGGCAACGAAGTTCAATTGTATTGCATGTTTTCTTCATTGCATCAGAGTCAAGGGACAAGGCAAATACAGGACTGTTTGGTTTATACTCTGGACACTTCTGATAGAAAAATATATAATTAAGTTCATACTTGATTACTTTATCTGGCATTTAAAATACAAGTGTGTGCTTAATACCTTTATTTGTTCTTTTTTAAAATCTTTTTTTCAATTACAGTTGACATACAGTATTATATTAGTTTCAGCTTCACACCCCAGTGATTAAACATTATATAACTTACTAAGTGATCATCCCGATTAATCTTGTACCCATCTGACACACCATACATAGTTATTAGAATACTATGTTCCCTATGCTGTATTTCACATCCCCATGATGATTCTGTAACAGCCAATCTGTACTTCTTAACCCCCTCACCTTTTTGACCCACCCACCCCCAAATTCCCTCCCATCTAGCAATCATCACATGTTCTCTGTATCTATGAGTCTTTTTCTGATCTGAGGGGGAGCTGAGGCGAGCAAACCTCAGAGGAGTTGAAGGCTTTGGTGAGCTGGTTAAATATGCCATACTCTATAAATGCCTCAAATACAGTGGAAACTGGCAGGATGTTCTAGTTTCTCCCCCAGCAAACTCTCAGTTAATCTGAGCTCCTGGAGAATTTCTCTCTCCCCATTTCTCTCTCTTTTTACCTCCCCATTTCTCTCTCTTTTTATTCCTGCCCACCTCCAGGCATGTGAGGTGGCCTCTGGAACAAATCACAACACACAGTAGGGTGACTGGGAGTGAGCGCTGAAAAGGGACCATATGAAAGCACAGGCCTTAGTTCCCATATCCTAGCCAAGAGTAGAATTGAGTGCTAAACAGTGTCCCACAGGTCCTGGACGGTGAGGCATTTGGGGGGACTCTTGGGATAAGTCCTTGTGGAGACCTGTCCCCTCCCCCCAATGACAACTGGCCCACAATCTCTCCCTTTAGCCAAGTTAAGTGAAGCCCATAAGACTTGAAGGCAGGGTGCTATGCCCTGATTGTATCTCAGGAGTGTGGACTTGGTTACAGTATCTCCACATTTACCATCAGAACCAGGAGGACTGATGAGCCATCGGCATACACAGGCCGACTTCACTAGGCATAACCATTGTGAGTTTCAGTTTTATTTTTTTATTTTTTTATTTTTTAAAATATATTTTATTGATTTTTATACAGAGAGAAAGGGAGAGAGATAGAGAGTTAGAAACATCCATGAGAGTCATCGATCAACTGCCTCTTGCACACCCCCTACTGGGGATATGCCCGCAATCAAGGTACATGCCCTTGACCGGAATCCAACCCGGGACCCTTCAGTCCCCAAGCCGACTCTCTATCCATTGAGCCAAACCGGTCCCGGCAGTGAGTTTCAGTTTTATATCCCACATATGAGTGAACTCATGGTTCTTAGCTTTTTATTTTTTTTCCTTTTTTAAAATATATTTTATTGATTTTTTACAGAGAGGAAGAGAGAGGGATAGAGAGTTAGAAACATCGATGAGAGAGAGTCATCGATCAGCTGCCTCTTGTACACCCCCTACTGGGGATGTGCTCGCAACTAAGGTACATGCCCTTGACCGGAATCGAACCTGGGACCTTTCAGTCCACAGGCCGACGCTCTATCCATTGAGCCAAACCGGTTTCGGTAGCTTTTTCTGATTGACTTATTTGGCTTAGCCTAATATTCTCAAGGTGCATCTGTGTTTTTACAAATGGCAGTATTCTACTTTTTCATATGGCTTGAAATGTGTCTCGAGAGCACAGACAGGGTTTAGACAGATGAAGAGAGTGAGAAATGTGCTTCAGGGACAGAGAGTGGCACATAGCACAGAGGCAGGAGAGATGAAGACTGAAGACCAGAGCACAGGCCCCTCAGAGGCCTGTGAGTGAGGGGACAGGGCAGGGAAACAGACCCTCCTTGGGTCCCTATGCCAGGCTCTCTCCCCAAGTACCCTTTCCCTCCATGGAGAGTCCCCTATCCCCTCTGCCCTGACTCCTCATGAAGACTCACATTCACAATCTTTGTCCCAAATACAGTTAATATTTGATCAATAGCACATCAAGATCCATATAATGGAAAGTCTTCTTGTAATATGATTTTAACACTTTGGTAATTATGAGTCTGCAAATCTATTTCTTAGTGAATAGTATACAAAATAATCCAATTTTATAATAGTGAAGCCTATTAATAATTAGAAACCATTGCTCTCTTTCAATGTAATTACAAAAATGTAAATTGCTTTATATTCTGGTAAATATATAATATTGCTCATTTGCCCCATAATACACATTTTACATTTCAAAGAAATTGCTTTATTATTGACCAATAAATTTAATAGTGCCTTTAATTCAGAAAAGGGACAAACATCTCATCATTTTTTCATTTTGTATTTTGATATTTTGATAACTTTCAAAAGCTGTAGGTAAAAATTTACAGAAGTTAATGAATTAATTAGTTCTTATGAATACTATAATGATATACTCTAATATAACTTTGTTTCATTTCTGCTCTGAATATGAAGACCATTAAGTTAATCAAATAAGTACCTTGATAATATGATTAAGTTACTATTTCCATCTTCAGAATTAACAATTTAAGATGAGGAAAGTTGGCATTTACTAATCTGTGAATATTATTGTGTTTACAATGAAGCAGAAACAATTATACACAACTGAATGAAATTTCTCAATCTTGGTATTTTGATGAGGGGATATCAATTTAGATGACAAAGTGTATATATCAAACCCATTTATATCAAATCCATTTCACTTTTGAAATGGATTTGATATAAAAAATATTTTTATGTCAAAGATACAAGAATATAGTAGTGAATGATATGACAAATGGATAACATACATAGCTCCATATGGCAATTTCTGTTTAAGACCATTTGTTTCCCGATAAACATTTTATCTTGTTTATTGCTGAATCTGCTGGGAAATTCTTCCATACTTTATTTGAAATGAATATGCATTTGGGTGACCTTTTAGACAGAATTCTTTAAGAAAAAAACCTGTTAATTGAAAGGTTTTATTTCCTCCTTAAAATTGGTAAGGCAGGGAAAGGTCACTGCTTGCACATATAATTAGAAACTTTTGCTAGCATTAGCTTTTCAGTTGATTAGGGAGAGAAATAGTGAGCTACTTTAATTTAACATACTACTTGCCTTGTGCAATTTAATGACTATTGATTTGTCCAGATTAATTTGAAATATTAACATCGTGGGTGGTGAACAGAACAGGGGCACACACCATGTATTAAAGAGTTTTTTCCTATCTGACTAGGTTAGTCTTCAGCAGGGATTCTGTTTCAGATACAGTAAGGGGATAAAAAAGAAGGAAAGGAAAATTAATTTAGCTCTATTTCTGTGCTTGGCATTGTGCTGGGCCTTTCTCAGGAGATATCTCATGTAATCCTCATGACAACCTCGGTTTTTGAGGATGGTGATCTCCATTTGTGACATATAAAGAAAGTCTAAACGCATTTTTACTTCTTTTCCTGTAATTCTCAAACTCACTAATTCTTTTCCCCCGAGTGCAGAGGAGAACCTAAATAAATATTAGCTTGGGGGGTCGGGGGGAGAGAAAGGATTTCCTGTTTGGCAATGTTTAGACAAATTCTAATATACTTTGTTGAAAAGGCTCATTCTCAGTGTTTTCCAGTCTGTGGCCAGTGGCAGCTTCTGCTAAATAATTTGCATGACTACCTGAATGACGGACTGCAAAGGGCTGCCATGCCATGGCCAGATTCCTTTTTGTCTGCGTAAGTTACACATGCTTTGCTGCTTTCTCCAGGAAGCAGATGGGTGGTCTGGGTTTAAAGTTAAAGAGAGCTCAAAAAAAGCTTACCATTTTGTTTGGCTCATTCGGCAGCAATTAGATGCCTTTTCTATAATAATTAATGTAGGCAGCCAAATAGACCACTACATTTTAGCCATTAAAGATTGCATTTTTAGGCTAACTCAAATTATTTCATGGTCCTAATCAAACATTGCCAATAATAAAGAGAAGTTTGGCATCCTCCCAAGGGACTTCCAATGATTTTTAATCACACCAACACTGTGGCCTAATGCTCTGAATCCTTTTCCCAACCTCCCTTGGCGGTTCCCACTTCACAGGGATGGGGCAGGAGGTATCACCAGTTCCTAGGGAAGAAAAAGCATCTGCTCAGTTTCTTTTCCGTGACCAGGTTTTTTTCATTTTCAGGTTGGGGTTCTTTGTGGTCACTGCTGTCCCACTTAACTGTCCTCAACCGTTTAGTCCCACCCCACAGACATTTTCGCAGGACACCCAGCCTGACATTTGGAAACACGCATTGAGTTGTAACCTTCTTCCCCTTCACTTTTCCTTTGAAGATTAGGACACCGATTTGGCTTTTTCTTTGAATTCGGAGCCTCTGATAGAAGTTGAGTGTTTGATCTTCCTCCAGCACTGAGGGCTAGATGCTTAGCTCTATTCAGATGCTGAGGTAGGAGCATGAAGATGCACAGAGAAGGCTCTTATACAGTCATCGATGGCACCATGTTCAACTGGAGAGCTCTATTCTTTGTTTAAATTACTTTTTAAAAAAAGGTAGTTTCCTTAAGACTACATTATAGCTATTTTATTACAAGAAAAAAGAGTTTGGAGCCTGTAGTGTATCTTGATCCTTTACTGGCATTGATAAATCATGGGAAAGGGGATTCTATAATATTAATTGATATTACATTTTCAAGGATAGGAATAGTATTATTCTAATGTTGCATAGCTGCTTAAATGTTCCTTGGAAGGCTAAGTGAGAACAAAGATCAGAACAAAAAGAGGAGATATTATTTCTCCACAGTAAAAATGGATTTTTTTTTTTTCATAATTGCATCCTGACATGTTTTGTGGTTTGAGAGTCAAAAACATACAGGAATGTATTTTGACATTTTTAGCTGGTTTAAGTTTGTATCCTTTGACTCAAAAGCAAAATGTAAGAAAATTGCTGATGAGACATTTAAAAAGAAAAAAAAAAAAAAACTCACCACAGGATAGGAAATTCTGCCAAAATGACACAAGAGCTTAGAAGTGAGGAGACCTCAGGCTTCCCTTTTTATAAACTCTGATATCAGCAGGCAGGAATAAGAAGTGCCTATTAATGCATTTGATAAGCTAATATGCTAGGAGAATTTCTACCCAGAAACCAGGGAGGCTTGTGAAACTGGGGGCAGACTGACGCAAGGACTTGGACGTGCCAGAAAATGAACATAAAATGTAAGAGTTACATTGCAGCAGTTCAAGTTAGTTTCAAGTCATCCTTTGTGTTCAGGTAGATCTATTTAATGGGCTCTGCTTTCAAGGGGCATATTATTGCTAACTCTCCAAAGGCCACAATTAGTGTGAAGTCATGGTAAAGCCTATAGTTTTAAGATAGAATTTGGGTCTTCATAGGGAAATAAGCAATACTTATTGATTCAGTCTTGGTCTTTAAGAGGTGTTCTATAACATTTATTAATTAAACTTTTAAAAAGTCAGTGCATTAACCAATAAGTTTAAAACACAAACTTATATATTTCTAAGTGATTTGAAGTCTACAAAGCATTTGAACTTATGTGACCCTTACAATGAGCATGAGAGGTATAAGGAACTTTGAGGGTCAAGGAGGTGAAATGATTTGCCTCTGGTCAGGAGTAGCTTCATGAGCAAGTGACCTGTCAGTACACAGGTTTCTGTGCTCTGAAGAGCTCGGCACTTGATTTAATGCTTTGTTATTGACATTTTGAAATTACCAATATTTTTTGAACAAGGTACCCTGTGTTGTCTGAATGCAGAATACATTATCTTTTTCAAATAGGTCCAGAATCCTAAAACAAGTGGAGTAATACGTAAAAAAGCATTAGAAGTATTGAAAAATATATCTTATGGTAGAGTATATGAAGACAGGTTGCTGAGAAAGAAGGGCAGATTTGTATTCTAAGCGGGAGAGCTGCAGCACTGATTCATGTTAATCCCTTCAAACCCCAGCTTTTCTTTATGGCAAGAAGATAATTATAAATAATAATGGTTGGTTTATAAGTATATTAATTTAGTAATTGCATTAGGAGGAAGTATATTTTTTATTTACTATATAAAATGGTTTAGTAAGTAATAGCCACAAAGAAAGTGATCAAGATGCCATATTTGAGTTTCAAAGTATATATATATATATATATATATATATATATATATATATATGGCTAACTGAATTCATAGCTCCTATCATCCACATTGCTGGGCAGTATCCCTGTGCCAGGCTGAGAAGATGTCAGATAGTAAAACCCCAAATATGGTTCCTATTCTCTGGGATGAGTAAGGGAGGTTTATTGAATACTGTGTGTGTAGTATAAGACTCTATTGGGTTGATTGCCTTACATAACTATGGATAACAGTTATTTTATTCCCACCTGAACTTGATTATCTAAGGGAAAAGGGGAAGAAGACATTATTATCTTTGGGGGGCAGGACCAACAAACTGAAAATGCCAAGTTCTGCTATCAGTCAGAAAAAAATTTAATTCAGACATCACTGTCCAGAAGAGCAGCATCACTTCTAATGATAAGATTGACTCAAACAATCTGGCATTAATGAAAGAAGCATATGGTATTACTACAGAGGACAGTGGCTGTGGTGTTAGTGGAAACAAATACAAATATCTGAAAATAAGTCCTATAGAACACATGTGTCAAACACAAGGCCCGCGGACCAAATCCAGCCCGCCAGGCCTTGCAATGTGGCCCGCACCGCGCTGTCATCACTGCACTCCGCTGTCAGTTTATGACATTGTCAGTTTATGACTGTTCAGTAAACCATTCGGCCCGCGATTTAGGCTGGATTTTAGATTTTGGCCCCTTCTCTGATTGAGTTCGACACCCCTACTATAGAATAAAAGGCTAATATGCAAATCTGATTGGTGGAACAACCCGACTCTAAGATCCACAATGATCACCAGGAGGCAGATGCTCAATGCAGGAGCTGCCCCCTGGTGGACAGTGTGCTCCCACAGGGTGAGTGCTGCTCAGCCAGAAGCTGGGCTCATGGCTGAGGAGCTCAGTGGCGGTGACTGGAGCCGCTTCTGCCTCTGCAACAGCACTAAGGATGTCCAACTAACAGGCCTAAGCCATTAGGGCATCCCCCAAGGGCTCCCAGACTGTGAGAGGGCACAGGCCGGGCTGAAAGACCCCCACCTCCTGAGTGCACACATTTCATGTACTGGGCCTCTAGTATGACAATAATATAGGTAACACTTGAAATTTTAAGTGGATTAGAAACAATTTGAATTTGTCGGTTTTATCATGACAGATACTGTTGATAACGATAGGAAATAGTAACAAGGTGTAAATGCCTGCATTTTTATTTTTCTTCTTTTATCATAATATTTTCCTTCTTGCCTTGCATCCTTCCTCCCTTCCTTTCCTCTGCCTCTGCCTCTCTCCATTTTTTCCTTCATCCCTTTTTTCTTCCATTCTTGCATACAGGATTTAAGGCATTATTATGATAGAAATAATAAAGAATAGAAAGTTATTCATTTAATTCTTAAAAATTCTCTAAGTTCATATTACAGGTCTATTATATGAAAGGCACTAACTGGTCACAGGTTTTCATTATTAAGTCACATACATGTAATGATATAATACAAAGCAGTGTGTGATAAGTTCTGTAATGGTGGGGATCTAGATTAATTCATCAATTGTGAAAGTATTAAGGTTTCATGATGTTTCCAGCAATGAAAGACTGTGTATCTTAATAAGAAATCCTAAAACATGGAACAGATTTCCATCTCATCTCTGCCTCTTATGAATTTCTTTTTGAACAAGACATTACCTTCCCAAACTGTAAATTCTTTATCAACAATGAATCATAATATGTATCTTGCCTCTTTGCTGGACTGTTGTGATTATCATATCAGACTATTCAATTATAAAATATTTTTTAACACCAACTGCGTATGCCAGACTCTGTGCTCGGCACCAGGGGTCATAGATCAATAGAATCTTAATTCAAGGAGTTCACAGTCTGTCTAAAAATCTGCAACTTTGATGCTTACCGAGGCCATGCCTGAATTATAAGTGAGTGAAAAGACATTAAAGACCAAGGGAGCTGATGGGTTTCCTGACACCCTGTAGAAAATACATCATATCTTGATGGGGCAGCCTTTGCCATAGATTTAGCTGGTTGTGGTATTGCCATAGATTTAGCTGGTTGTGGTATTGCCATAGATTTAGCTGGTTGTGGCATCCAGGAATGATAATCCAATGTTTCTAGCTTTAGTGTTCTTAAAATGTGAGGTGTCTCTGTTTTTAATGTTGACATCTCATTACAAACATTGTCTAGACATTTTGTAGGCAAAATGCATCTGTGAAGAGTGAGGTCAACTTATGAGATGCCATAATCTCAGTGGCATTAGCTCTGGTCTAAACAGGCATGCTTGTGGATAAATCACAAAGCAGATATTAGGTGCAGAGGTGGACCATGCTAGTTACAAGTGGCTCCAGGAGGGAATGAAAAGGATGCGGTATGTGTGCCATGGGAGGTGTCCAAGCTGAACTAAAGAATGACTACAACCTTGTTAAGCAGAAAATTCGAGGAGGTGATTTAAACAAAAAGGACAGGATGCTCAAAGACTGAGTGAATTTGGTGTTGCTATGTATAAGAGGGAGGACCCGAAGAGGTGAGACAACAACAAAAAAGGCAAAATGGTAAATGGTCTCGAGTGAAAAGCTAAGGGATCTGGGCCCGTTCACTCTCATGGGGATAGTGACCACAGGGGAGACACAAGGTCAAACTTCTACTCTAGAAATATGGTTCCACTAGTAGATGGAGGAGGATTGAAAGGGAGTGGGAGAAGGCCTATTTAAGAGACTGTGGCAGTAGCAATGGGAATTGTGAAGAGATTTAAACTGATTTGTAGCTGACAAAGCATCCTATTCATGTGTGATACTATTTACATTTTAATTGGTATTAAAATGCAAAATCTTCCACATTTTTAACATCTCTGCAATCAGAATGCATCCTTCAGTTCATGGGGGCAGGTTTTCTTTCTTTCAGTGATCATAGCATAATGATGCCTCTTCAAGTTGATGGCATCTTTGATACAGTGAAATGGAATAATAATCATGGTCTGTTAATCACTAAACTGAATTTGAAAGCAGGGAAGTGGAGGAAGTTCGACAAATATAATCCCACCTACCTCTCTGGAAGGGAGCCTTTAATCATTTCTCTGCTTTGGTGACCAGTGGTCCCTACTTCCTAAGTACTAATTGGATCAGGGGAGGCACCTGTGAATGCTGTAGGCGCTGGGAGGTGTGTGAATGGGGAGAGTTGGGGAGGGGCCACAGGCCCTCTCCAAAGGACAGTTACTATTTGTGTTGTGCCAACTGCTGCTGGACACAAATTAAAAATGAGTGTTGCCAGATTCAAGAGATGATGGAAATGTGAAATTTTAAATAAAATGTCTCAATATTTAAATGTTGGCAACACAGCCAACATTTTAAATAACCCTGTGCAGGCCAAACAAAACCTATCTGTGTGCTCGGTAAGCTACCAGCCTTGTCACTCTGCTAAGTCTCTTGTTGAAGGAGTGATCATACTGATTTCAAATCCTTTCAGTTTCATAATATTAAATGCTAAATGTCGCTGAATGCCAGTGACAAGACTATAAGTCTCATCTGGGAAGATGAAATCTTCCTTGTCTGTATCAGCCATCTGGTACAGCTCTCAGCCACATGAATCCTTTAGAAGCAGCAGTGGGGATAGTCTCGAGGCCTGTGATCTAAAATGGGTTAGTTATTTTGTCCTAAAATATGTCTGTCTGATCACCTACTCAACAGGAACAATTCCTGGGCATAGTGTTTTAAAACAATAAAATTACATCTCATGCCTCAAAATTCCTTTCTTCTCTAGAAACAATAACAAAAGCTGTTGGTATTTTAAAAGCGGCCTGGAATGCCAAAGGGGGATTTCTTCACTCAGCTCTTGTAGATTTATCGTTTGCTAATCTCCTGCAATCACAAACATCGTCAACATGTGTAATGTACTATTGATAAATGCATAAAGCATAAACGTAGTGTTTTTTTCTTTTGCAACATCAATGTCTGACTCGAACTCAATAAGGTGATAAAAATTAGGACTGTGAGGGAGGAGTTCTGCTCTGCCAATGATGGATGGCAGGTACTGTAGCTGACCTCCTCCCATACATGACTTGGGCATAGTGCATGTAACTGAACAATTGGCAGTAAAGGGCTGAGGTTCCTGAGAGAAGGGAAACACAAGGTCAGTACCACATTCCCCTTGGCTTTCTAACTGGGACAAGTATGGGGCTTTATGAAGCTAGGCTGGAGCAGTTGGGAAGAAGCTGTGAGCAAACAAATATATCAGTGGGGAGACAAGCATATATTGTTGGAAGACACTGGATCTGGGGCCAAGGATTGAGAGACTTAACTGAGCATCTCAGACACTTTACTTAGTTGAGATCTCAAAAAGATCACTTAAGAGTAAAGATCATACTCTAGAGAAGGACCATGACATAGGACCAAGAACATAACTCAAATAGATCTGCTGTAACAACAAATAAAACCAACCTGAACAGGATCAAATAGGTTTTTCAACAATATAACTGCCTGGCACTAAAATAAGATAATATAATCCAAACTCCCTAGTGTGTATCATTTTATAGTTTTGATCACACAATTAAAAAAAGGTACTAGACATTCAAAGAAGCAGGAAATTGGACCCTTAATCAAGGGGGAAAAAACAACAGTCAATAAAATTGATTTGGACATAACCCAGATGTTGGAATGAACAGATGAAGAGTGTGAAACAAATATGGTAAATTTATTCAAGAACATGAAGCAAATATGAGCATAGTGAGTAAACATATGGGGCATCTCAGCAAAGAAATAGAAACTATAAAAAAGAACCTAATGGAAAATTTAGAACTGAAAAGTACTTACATGAAATTAAAAATTAATAAGCATAAGACTAGATTGAAGGCTGCAGAAGAAAAGGTCAGTGAACTTGAAGATAAATCAATAGAAATTATCTAAATTGAAGAATAGAAAGAAAAACAACTGGTAAAAATGAAGAAAACCTCAAAAACTTGTGGGAAAATACCAAGTAAGCTACTCTACATGTATTGTGTGTTCCAGAAGAAGAGGAGAGAAATAATTAAACACACACAAAAAAAATTTTTTAAGAGATAATAGGCAAACATTTTCAAAAGTTGGTAAAGAATATTGCAGATCCAAGAAGCTCATTGAGCAGCAATCATAATAAATTAAAAGAAAACAAAATATCCGTATGTGGTCAAAAGACAGAAACTGAAGAGGAAGAAAACATCTTTAAAGCAACCAAAGAAGATATGAGATACACAGGATACAATGATATGAATAACTAATACCTCATCAGAAAGAAGTGGAGGTCAGCACACTGGAATAATACCTTTAAAATTGTGTGAAAAAAAATGTCAGCCATAATTCTATACCTTGTAAAAATGTCTCAAAATTGAGAATAAAATAAAGACATTAAAAATATATACATTATTATTGATTTCAAAGAGGACGGGAGTGGGAGAGAGAGATAGAAACATCAATGATGAGAGAGAATCAGTGATCAGCTGCCTCCTGCACATCCCTCCACTGGGGATTGAGCTGGCAGTCCAAGCATGTGCCCTGACCTGGGATCAAACTGTGACCTCCTGGTTCATGGGTTGATGCTCAACCACTGCACCACACTTGCCGAACAAATAAAGACATTTTAAAATAAATGAAACAACTCCAAGTAGGAGGGTATGAAATAGGGTGTTTGCCCACACCCATGCAGGATTTAGCAAGTAAATGACCCAGAGAAGAGGAGGGTAGTTATGGACACAGTCTGAACCCAAACTTATTAAAACCTTGGGCTGGAACACTCCTTAAAATCTGGAGTTCAATATCGTTCCTCAACATGATATTTTTTTGAAGATTTACTTTAAGACTGTAATATTTAACTTCCTTGGAAAAATTCCAGGTCTAATAACAACTTTTTAAAATCTAAAGGTTAGCCATTCATCCTTCGAGTTGTAGATTGAAAATGCCAAATCAGTAATTAAGTCTTATCAGCAGTTTTCCTCCAGCTCTTTATTGACTTAAGGTTCCAATTTCTCTTGTCTTTGGTGACCAAAGAACATTTTGAAACAAGTATTGAAGAGCATTGAGGAGTTACAGGCTGACAGAGCTGGAGGATGAAACAATGAAAAACTGTCACTGGAATGGGGCAAAGTGTGTGCTGACATTCATCACTCAGAGGGTGACTAGTTCAGGCTCCTATTCCTGAATATGACTTTACTTTCACCCCCAAGAAGAATTAATTGTGAGGTTACAACCACTCTTCTTTAATAATTCACCTAATTAAAAGTCAATGAAAAGAGTGGGCTTGTTAAACAATAGAAAGTCAATCATGTAGAAGCAATATAATACATAGAATTGCACACATTATCTTTTCAACAGATGATTGACAGTTCTTATAAATCACAGTTTTGCTTTTAAACCTTTTCATAATGAGCATTAGGAGGCTCTATCATGCTAGCACATCTACACATTGAAGATAAAAACATTAAACATCAAATGCAAAAACAAAAAGTAATAAATGCATTAAAAAATTTTTAAATGATTAATATTTTGATATAAATATATTCTTTAGCCAAGCACCTACAACATTAGAAAATGACAACAAGATTGGGTTCATTTCAGGACCCCTCCCATTAAAAAAAAAAGTGCAACTCTTCAATAACTTATACCACCTGATACCCTCAGCAAAGATAGTTTTACATGGCTTTGAAGCATATCATTGCAGAAACACAGTGGGAACAAAGAGACAGTAGTCAGCAATGTCTCCAGACTTCTTGTCTTTTAAAAGAATTTGTATCTCAACTTCTCTTGCATTTCTGAAGAGCAAGTTGTAGGTTTAATGGGAAGGGAATCCAAGCCTCTATTGCTTCAGCCTAAACAACCACCTATGTCTCACTAGATTTGCTCCCCCAAGAAAATCAGTCTCTGGTTTATAATCCCCCTTGCTGGGAGAATGCCCATGATGCTAAATTGTCTTAACATCGTGCAATCTAATTCTGATTCCCTAAACCAGTGATGTGCATTCAGACTTCTGACTTCCTACTTCCATTTCAAATCAGAATTGATCTCTCCCTGGCCCTTTGAATGCATTCAGTTATCTATCTCTCAGCTGGTGGGTAGACAGTTACAGGTCAATGTGCTTGGATTTCTTTTGCAGGAAAAAATAAAATTGAACCAATCTCTCCTTAAAACAAAAGAGAGCAAAGGGGAGAATAAAGGAGTAAGATTATGAAAAAACAAAATAAAAAAACATGTTTTATAAAAGAGATGAAAAAAATTTTGATAGTTGTTCTTTAAATGTTGAGTGGGAGGAACATATAAATTGTAGGTTAAAAAGCCCCCCTTTTTTTGTACTAAGTAGCCCTAAATGCGTAGCAAAAGACTCTATACTTGAAATGTCTCTAGGCAAATAAATATATATGGAGCTTTTTCCATACATCTATAAGTTTAGGCAAATACCAACATCAAATGCTTCTTAATAGCTTAACAGGGGCCTTGTGTGTGCATAAAATATCTTATATAATAAAAGCCCAGTGACTGAAATGGCAGGACAACTAGAACAACCAGAGAACAGAAAGACTGCCGCCCCTTGTCCTGGCTGGCCCCACCCCCCAATGGGGACCCTCACCCTGATCCGGGGCCCCCATAGGGCAGGTCAGCCAGCCCTCACCTGTGCACCAGGCCTCTAGCCTATATAATAAAGAGTAATATGCAAATTGACACTAATAAGGGAACAACCAGAATGATCACTGGACCAGTCACTATGAGGTGCACTGACCACCTCTTGGTCTCTTTCCCCAGCTCGCAGACTTGGATCATCAGATGGTGAATGGGGAGCCAGGGTGGGTGATGGTGGGGGAAGGGGGATGGGACCAGCTGCAGGCAGCCAGGGGAGATGGTCCTGATTGCAGGCCAGGCCTAGGGACTATACCTGCACACAAATTTCATGCGCCAGGCCTCTAGTAAACATATAAAATAGCATATACATCACATTACAGTTATCATGTACACATAATAAAGTAGGTTGGCTACATTTTCTTTGTTCTTTGATATGAAACAGGGTAGTTTACATTTAGAGCCTTTTGCCTTTAACTTTTTTTTAAATAATCAACCATAGACTAGAGCTAAAAAATTATTTTTCCGTCGAAACCGGTTTGGCTCAGTGGTAGAGCGTCGGTCTGTGGACTGAAAGGTCCCAAGTTCGATTCCAGTCAGGGGCATGTACATTGGCTGCGGGCACATCCCCGGTAGGGGGTGTGCAAGAGGCAGCTGGTTGATGTTTCTCTCTCATCGACGTTTCTAGCTCTCTATCTCTCTCCCTTCCTCTCTGTAAAAAAATCAATAAAATACATTTTTTAAAAATTATTTTTCCAAGATTTCTGTTAAACAAAAGCAATTTGAAAGTAGAAGTCAGGTTCTGATTCCCAAGGAGTATTGATTTTCTTTCTCATCAAGTGAGAGCAGAATAATTTCTAGTTTCTATATTTCTTGGCCTTTTTGTTAAAGAATATGTTAAAAAAAAATGAATAGACAATAGCAGTGAAGCATTTTTTTTTCAGTTGAATAACTCTGAATATAATATCCTCTAATCTCTGATCTTTTTTCTGCCTTTGGCTCTCAGGAAATTTTATGTTTTTTCTCTCTTCATATCATCTTTTTGAAGCAAGAATTCAGCATTATAACAAAATGTTATTTCTATAATATATTAAAAATTAACTTACTGTGCACAATAATTTTTATTTTTATATAAACAGTAAATTTATATAAAATTTATATATTTCTGAAATTACATTTATACACATTATAATAATCATTTAATTTTAGCAAAAGAATATAAACTATATTTTGGGGAAATTACTGAAATATTATTTTACATAAATTTATATGAGCTGTTGTTCTATTCTTTTTGTTGTTAATCCTCATCTGAGGTTATGTCTCCTTTGATTTTTAATTGAGAGAAGAAGAGAGAAGGAAAGGTAGAGAAAAACATTGATGTGAGAGAAACAAATCAATTGGTTGCCTCCTGCATGCATCCTGACCAGGGCTCAGGCCCTGCAGGGCAGGAGTCTGCAACCAAGGTACATGCCTTTGACCTGAGTCAAACCCGGGATTCTTTGGTTGCAGGCCAACACTCTATCCACTGAGCCAAACTGGACTGGACTGTCCTATCCTTTTAATTTAATATTTCCACACTTTAAAAAGTTATTTCTAAAATTGTACCTATGTGAGGTCATAGATGTTAACTAACATTATTAACTATTGTGGCAATCATTTTACAGTATTCATATATCAAGTCATTATCTTATATACCTTACACGTTTACAATGTTATATGTTAATTATATTGCAGTAAAGCTGGAAAAAATTAAAAGGTCTGTAATATTAATAAGTCCATTACTTACCAAAATAAAATAGGACTTTCTTAATAGATTCCTCACGTACAAAAAATAAAAAGTTAATTCTAACGTACTTGTGTCCTGAGATCCATCAATCGAGGGTGTATTTTGTTGAAGAAGTTTTCTTAAAGCTCTGCTAAGATAACGGCTTGTATACTGAAATTATTGATAAGTTAATGTGAAGAGTCATACAGCTTATAGCTTTTTGAACATAGTTTCTTTCACTGAGGGTGTTAATTTAGGGAATCACCCAAGCTGTTATGTGTGCCCTCGTTCATTTCTTTTTATTTCTGGGTAGTCTTTCATTATATAGATGTACCACGTTCTGTCAGTTTATTTCTCAGTTGAGGAATATTGGAGTTGTTTGCAGTTCCTGTGGATTACTAATAAGCTGCTATAAAGATTCATGTTCAAGTTTGTGAGTGAACATAGATTTCATCTCACTTGGGTAAATACCTGGGAGTGAATGGAAAGATCATATAGTATTCTTTCTTTTTTTAAAAATCTTTATTGTTGAAAGTTTTATATAGATCCTCATTTCCCCCATTAGCCTTTTCCAGCCCACTCCGGTTTCCTCCCCCACGTGCCCTCACTACCCCATCATTTGTGTCCACAGGTTATGCATACATGCATACAAGTTCATTGGTTGATCTCTTCCCACCCACCCTCCAAAAACTGCCAAGCTGTTTTCCAAAGGGGCCCTATCATTTTGCATTTCCACCAGCCACGTATGAGAGTTTCATTGTTTCTGCAACCTTGCCAGCCCATGATATTGTCTCTCCATAAGGTGTCTAAATGTGAAGAGCGGCTACAGTGTTCTACGGTTCAATCCTCGGACTAATGAGAGGGCACAGTCCTCCCATGGCCACGTGCAAGTCTCAGCTTGTAGGGCAGAGCCCTCCCAGCGCAATTATAGCCAACAGCTTTAAGTTGTAAGCTTGAGCCTATGGTCCCAACATGTGGTCCCACCTGTCTGAGTGATGTGGGCTTGATAGGGTTCAGGTGCATGTAATTGAGTAGATTCAAAATCCATGAGTAGGCGGTAAACACCTTGACCACGCCCTTACTTTGCCTCGTGGCACCTGGCTATAAAATAAAGACATGGCTTGTAGTCCATGGCACTGTCGCTAGCTCTCCATTACAGAGGTTAGCGCCCCACCGAGACCCAGTTTTCATCCTCTTGTCTGTCTTTTCTAAATCCTTCACCGCCCCCTCTCAGGCTCACTGAACCTGGCTGAGCTGGCGGACACATAAGGCGCCTTGGGGCTGAGTATGCCAGGGCCATGCCAGCTCGCCACATCCAATAAGTAAGTAGTTGTATCTTATTGTGGTTTTAATTTGCATCTCCCTCATGACTAATGATACTGAGCATCTTTCCTTGTGCTTATTTTCCATCCAGATATTTGTTTTGGTGAAGTATATGTTTAAATATCTTATCCAATTTCAAATGCATTGTTTGTTTTCTTATTATTGGGCTTCAAGGATTTTTATAATTCTAAACACAAGTCCTTTGTTAGGCATGTGATTTGTATATACTTTTCCCCGTGCCTGTGACTTTCAAATAAAAGTATTCTTATTTTAAATGAAGTCCTATTTATTTGTTCTTTCATGCACTGTACTTTTGTTTGTTTTTGATAAGACAGCATTAAATATTTAAGGCTGCTGCCGAAACCGGTTTGGCTCAGTGGATAGAGCATCGGCTTGCGGACTGAAAGGTCCCAGGTTCGATTCCAGTCAAGGGCATGTGCCTTGGTTGCGGTCACATCCCCAGTGGCGGGTGTGCAGGAGGCAGCCGGTCGATTCTCTCTCATCGATGTTTCTGGCTCTCTATCCCTCTCCCTTCCTCTCTGTGAAAAATCAATAAAATATATTTTAAAAAACATTTAAGGCTGCATAATTTTCTCCTTTATTTTTATATAAAGCTTTAGAGTTCTAGGTTTTACATTTATATTTGTGATTCGTTTTAAGTACTTTTTGTATAGTATGAGGTGTATGTGAAGATTTGGGTTGGTTGTTTTTTTTGGTGTTTTTTTTTTTTTTGCATATGGGTATATGTCTAGTTGTTCTAGCACTATTTATAGTTGGAAGGACTGTCCTTTCTTCATTAAATTATTTTTCACCTTTGTCAGAAACCAATGGGCCATATATAAGTGTAAGATGATTTTTGGATTCTTCTTTCTGTTCCATTTGTCTCCATGTTTATTATTCCTCCAATACCACTCTTTTGATTACTGTAGCTTTGTAGTAAATCTGGGAATCAAGTACGTGAATCTTCTGACTTTGAAGAGAATGTGTATTCTGTTTTTATGTGGAGTCCTCTCAAATTGCCAATTAGGTTAATTTAGTCGAAAGTACTGTTCGTGTCTTCTACATCTTTAGGACAATTTGTCTACTTTTTTCTTTTTATTGATTGTCAACGATGTTCTTTGAAGTCTCCAACTATATTAGGGTATTTTTTATTTCTCCTTTTGGTACTGTCAGTGTTTGCTTCATGCAGTTTGAAGTGCTATTGTTAGGTGTATACACAATTATATTTGTTATGTCATCTTGGGGAATTGACTCCTTTATGATTAAGTAATATATCTTTGTTCTGAAGTCTAGTTAAGCTAATATTAATATAGCTATCCCTGATTTATTTTCATAGTGTTTGCATGGTATCTCTTTCCTATCATTTTATTTTTAACCTATTTGTACCTTTCTATTTATTTCTTTATTTAAACTTTATTTTTATTGTTGACACTATTACAGATGTCTCCATCTCTCCTCCTCTGCTCCTGTTCCCCACTCCCCTCTGGCCGTCACCACACTGTTGTCTTTGCCCATGGGTCATGCATATATGTTCTTTGGCTAATCCCTTCACCTTTCATCCAGTCCCCCCATTCCTCCCCTCTGATAGCTGTCAGTCTGTCCCATGTATCAGGACTCTGGTTCTATTTTGTTCATCAGTTTATTTTGCTTGTTAGATTCCACATGGTTTTCTATACACAGCATATAGTTTGGTCTTGATTTTTCAATTCAATGTAGACTCTTTTTATTTTTTATTTTTTGCAAATGGAAATTAAAAAAAAAGCAGGGGTACCTGGTTCATAGGTTGATGCTTAACCACTGAGTTACACCAACTGAGCTCCTCCAAGCCTTTTAAAAAAAATATATTTTATTGATTTTTTTTACAGAGAGGAAGAGAGAGGGATAGAGAGTTAGAAACATCGATGAGAGAGAATCATCGATCAGCTGCCTCTTGCATACCCCCCACTGGGCATGTGCCCGCAACCAAGGTACATGCCCTTGACCGGAATCGAACCTGGGACCTTTCAGTCCGCAGGCTGATGCTCTATCCACTGAGCCAAACCAGTTTCGGCTCCTTCAAGCTTTCCCCCCCCTTTATATCTTTCACCATTTTAAATAACATTTTCTCCTGAACATTTCACACAACTCATTTGTTAGGGCAGGTGAAATAAATGGTAGCAGTATTCACTAACACACAGGAGCCAGGATCTCTGTAGGACTAACACTGGCTCTAGGAGAATGCCAGGGCACCAAATGGTGTAAATTCTCAAAGGTTCCCAGCTCCCTTGCCAACTAGTGGATACTGCCCTGACCAAGGACTAAACTTAAATCCTCTCACTGACACCACCATGCAGTTTTTTTCTCCAAACTCCCACTTTTAGGAAAGCTCAGGGGCTCTCAGGTTGAGTGGATATGCACCCAACAAGCCATTCTCACCTGAAGGCCTCGTTTACTTATGGAGCCACTAAAGGCAACAGTTGTTGCTTGTATGGGGATGGGGCAAAGGGAAAGAGCGGACTGGAAACCCTGGGATTTTTTTTGGAGCCAGCTACATTCAGTTTTAAGATAAAAAAAAATACTCTCAACAGTAGAAATTATGAACTTATAAACTATATGTCAACTATGAGAGTAACTGCAAGAGGTACGTGTTTTCAAGGTTTACCCTATATTGCATGTCCAGAGCATAACATTTTCTTTTTGTCTTTTTTCCCCTCAAGGGGTGCTACATCCATCGTGTACAGATGCAAACAGAAGGGGAATCAGAAGCCTTATGCTCTCAAGGTGTTAAAGAAAACAGTAAGTTTATTTCATTATCTATACTAGTATACTAGCATCTGTAAGTGGTCTGTTACCTGAAGAAGCCAAACGCCCTGATGCAAGGGGCAAAGGGGCCAAAGAGCCACTCATTTGAATTTCAGTTATGAGGGTGCCACCAAATGGGTTGTTTGTTGTCTGATGGGAACTGCTTGTGCCTCTGAAAGCAGCTGGATCTCAGATTGGATGTGGGGAGGAGAAGGGTAGGGAGGAAAAGCATTTAGATCTGGCAGGTGAATCTTGCTTTGTGGATCAGTCATGATTTTAGGTATATATACAGGCCTAGATTTCAAATGTTGGGTTTGCTTCAGTGAATTACACTAGGACAAAGGCTAATGTCTTTGGGACTAATTTGATTCATCTAAGAAAGTTCTTTGGGGGGATTTCTTCTTTTTGCTCTATACCTGTAGGAGAGCTGAAGAGGCAAAAGTTACTTAGGCTTGTCTCCAGTGAGTGATGCAAGTGAAAGTTCAAAATACAAATGCCAGTAGGATGTAACTACTATACCACATGCCCCAGAGGGCATTTGTAATTCTAAAGCCCCACCTGCATTTTCTGTCCTTAGGTTGTTTCTCCTTATAAAACCAAAAAAAAGACAGCATTTTCTTTTATAGCACATTCTTCCTTTCTCAAATTTTATGTCAACAGGTATGTGAAATATATATACACTTTGGAAACACAGTTATAAAGTATACTGAGAAGTATCATAAATTTGAAGTCAAATAATGCCTGCTTTAGGGCAATGGATTTATTTTCCTGAAGACAACTTAGTGTTACCAGCTGTTTATGCATCGTCTGGCACAGGGAAATTTTAGAATCTCATATAGTGAAGATGAGAATAATAGCACAGGGTTTTCAGTAAAGTAGCATAATATTAGGAAACAATCTCAGAGTTGCTATAGCAAACTAACAATGACAGTTTAATTGAAGTTGGTAATATTTTTTGAATATTTTTGTAGATTTCAGAGAGGAAGGGAGAGGAAGAGAGAGATAGAAACATCAGTGATGAGAGGGAAACATTGATTGGCTGCCTCCTGCACATTGGACTGAGCCCACAACCCAGGCATGTGCCCTGGACCTTTAGTCCACTCTATCCGCTTAGCCAAACTGGCCAGGGCTGAAGTTGGTAATTTAATGGCAAAAGCTACTAATCAACTCTATATTCTGGATTTCCTGTAGGCGATGATTTAAGTTATCCCAGAATGTAGAGGAATCTTTTGATTGGCAAGGTTTGAAATTTTCTCTTAAATCAGTTTCTGATAGTCATAAAATTTATTTGAATTAAGGATTATTAAAATTTCTATGAAATAGAATTTTCTGTTAAATATCTGCTCCTTGTCTAAGTAAGTTGGCATACTTAATCCAGAATCACACATGAGACATTTTTGGACTTGGTTGTATCCTTTCCTGCAGGTTAAAAACATGGTCAGTAAAATGTGTGAGTGGTTATTTTTCTTCTCATATTTGAGGAAACCTTTAAAGGCACTAGATATATGAAAATACAGAAAAATAAACAT
The DNA here is from genome assembly GCF_964339955.1 of Pipistrellus hanaki. Lineage (NCBI taxonomy): Eukaryota > Metazoa > Chordata > Mammalia > Chiroptera > Vespertilionidae > Pipistrellus > Pipistrellus hanaki. Next base: position 57,864,365 of record NC_140506.1, read on the forward strand.
TCAGAAATGATCTGTGAATGCTCCAGTGAGTGCTGATTTAAGTAAAAAATTTTGAATGAAACATTTGGTAGGCTCCGGACTCGTTCTCATTGGAAAGTGAAGCACTTGTTTGCCCTCACTGTGCTCTCGTCTCCATCTCTGTTGTGGAAACATCTTCCTCAGGCAGGAAGAGAACGTGGATGGGAACCAAGGGTCAGATGGAGCTGCAGAGCAGTGCTGCAGGCAGATGTTGTCAGACACAGTCACTGCTGGGCCAAATGGAAGAAGAGAAAATCCCCTGGAGAAACTCAGCTTTGAACACGAATTAGTAGAATCCCCGGCATTGTTTTCTAGAATAAACCATGCATGGAGAGGAGAGAAATAGCAGGCAAAACCTCAAAGGGGTGGGGGGGAAGAAAAAAAAAACCCACCTCAAAGGGCAATTGCCCCCAATGTTTTATTCCACATAGGTCTTGGAGATGGAAACTTGCTTATCTGAATGAAGTGAATGAAGCTGAAGAAATATATAGAGGGAAAGTGATGCAGGGAAAACAAAGTATTTTCCTAGCAAGTCCAGCCAAGGATCTGCTCTTGAGGAGAAAAATAATTCAGAAAACTTGAATTATTTATGCAATCTATTATATGGAGCCACATAAAATTACCTCTATTAAATCATTTCCCCCCCCCTTACAAAATGGCAATTTTATGCGGCTCAATGTAGTAGATACATATTGTTTAATTCAACAACTTTGGGACCACTATACTATTTCACTGGATAGTTTGTTAGGTTGTCATTTTATGACTAGACCCAAACCTAAGAAATCTGGAAGATTGTCTATCTATGAGAGTTTCCTAAGGCTGCCATACTAAGCTACCCAACTGACTTAAAACAACAGAAATTGGTATTCTTTTAGAGTGCCGAAGGCTAGAAGTCTAAAATCAGGGTGTCAACATGGCTGGCTTCTGCTAGGGCTCTGAGGGACAATCTGTCCCCTGCCTCTCTCCATGCTCCTGATGACAGCCTGCTATTGCTTGGTTTCCTTGTTGTAAATGCATCACTCTACTTGCTGCCTCCTTGTCACATGGCCATCTTCTCCCTGTATGTCTGCACATCATATTTCCCAGTGCAAGTCTGTGTCCAAATATACGTCTTCTTTATAAGGACACCAGTCCTATTGGATTAAGAGTCCACCCTACTCCAGTATGACCTCATCTTCAATTGACTACTTACATCTACAACAACCCAATTTCAAAATTAGATCACATTCTGAAGTACTAGGGGGTTAGGACTTCAACAAATCATTCTTTTTTTTTGGGGGGGGGGGGGGGCATAATTCCTTCCATAATACTATCTGTAAGAAGTGCAATGAAATTTTCCTATCTTTTTTAAGGTTAATTATTTGATAACAATAATCCTCTTTTCCAGGATTTATTTAAGGGCTTTTTCAGGATAGTTTATCGACATTTTATTTTGTGGTAGTATTAGGTACCTTTCTCAGAGCTTAATATTTTATAAAGAATTCCGTTTACATTGGCAATAAGAGACTTATTTCCCTATAAAACACCCTGATCATCATTGAGAATCCATTAGGCACTCATATATTTGTGGTAGACAAATACTCTCATTTATCCCTAGAAAGATAGAAAGCACCAGCTCTTATGGAGAAATTCATATCCCATTGTTGGTCAGGTACAAGACATAGTTAATACTGATAATGAACATGAATTATCATGTTCAGACCATTGGGTATGTTAGCTAAGAAAATATCCCTGTGGGTAATTAACATGTACTTATAATACAAATATTTTTATTACCATATTAGAAGCCCGTTGCATGAAATTCGTGCATGGGATGGTGTCCCTCAGCCCAGCTTGCACCCTCTCCAATCTGGGACCCCAGTCGGATATCCCTCTCACAATCCACGACTGCTGGCTCCCAACCACTCGCCTGCCTGCCTGTCTGATTGCTCCTAACCATTTCTGCCTGCCAACCTGATCACCCTCTAACCACTGCCTTGCCAGCCTGGTCACCCCTAACTGTCCTCCCCTGCAGGCTTGGTCACCCCCAACTACCCTCCCCTGCAGGTCCAATCACCCCTAACTTCCCTCCTTTGCCAGCCTGGTTGCCCTAGCTGCCCTCCCCTACCAGTCTTGTTGCCCTTAACTGTCCTCCCCTGCTGGCCCAGTCACCCCTAACTGCCCTCCCTTGCCAGCCTGGTCTCCTCTAGCTCCTCTCCCCTGCAGGCCTGGTCCCCCCCAACTGCCCTCTCCTGCCAGCCAGGTCACCCCTAACTGCCCTCTCCTGAAGGCCTGATCTCCCCCAACCGCCCTCCCTTGAAGGCCTGGTCCCTCCGAATTGCCCTCCCCTGCTGTCCTGATCGCCTACAATGGCCCTCTCCTGCTGGCCATCTTGTGGCAGCCATCTTGTGTCCACATGGAGGCAGCCATCTTGTTGGAATGATGGTCAATTTGTATATTACCTCTTTAATACGTAGGATGTTTTATAAATGGATATAATACCATATATTTAGAAAACTATAATTCAAAGAATTAAAGTATATTGAAAAGCAAATCAACCAAAAGAGAGATAGAGAGACAGACAGACAGAGAGACAGAGAGAATATGGGAGCGGGGTAGAGAGAGACAGGAAATATAACAAAAACCCATTATTGAATTTAAGACTGTATGCTAGTGTCCATGATGGTATTTCAACATTTCAGCATATACCAATGAAAATTCTCCTAACAGAAAGTTTGAGAAAGGCATAGCTTCAACAATGAGATTCTGTTCTATATAACTTTTAGCATTACTTTCAACATTCGAAAGCATTTTCAGATCTTGCAGTATCTGAATGGTAAGTGTTGGTGATTCTCGATGATACGGTAGGTCTATTTTAATGCCAGAAAATAGAAAATATAGTTGACCCAACTTTTTACTGTACTGAAAAAACCTGGATGTGTTCAGAAACAATATTATCTTGTCTCATTGCATCATTAATGAGGATAAGGGATAGAGAAACTAATTGAGTGGCCGTTTTAGTTGGGTATTTATAACTTTTTCCCACTTTGGATTAGTGATTCTTGTACTGAAGAAGTCAAATCACTGGGAGTGGCATCGATACTCTCTCCTCTGTGGGAAAGGTGGCCTATTTTGTAACTTATTATTTGGAAATAATTACAGGCAGTGCCATTTACCTCATTTGCACATAAGAACAAATTGGTTTGCAGGCATGGTAGAGCTTACTATGACTTTATAAAACAAGAATCAAGTATGAAGGGAAGAAGGCAATTTTTTCCCTTTATGCATGAGCCCTCTGTCATCCCATTTGTTGTGATATTTAGAAGAAATTGAGTTAGAGTTGAAAGATTTACTGAGCTACTTCCTCAGGTTAATGACTTTGGGGTATTGAAGGAATCTGACAGACACAACTATCTAGTAGGACAACAAGTGATTTACAAGATGGAACCTTTTAACTGATGTTGCAAGACTGAATATGCTGATCTTAAAACTGCACAAAAGGGAGTGTGTGTGCTAAAATTGAAGAGATTAAGCACCTGGAACCTTCAGCCTGGACTGAATTTTGCTGAGTAAAATGGGATCTCAACTTTTGAAGATAGACATGGTGATAAGAAGCCACTATTTCAGGGACGATTTATTTGCTTTACCTTTTGTAGGAGTACACACCTTAGGGTATATTTAAATAATCACACACTTTGGTCCTATCAGTAAAGCTCGTTTTTAAGAACTGATTGAGATGTAAGAAAATTATGCTCACCAGTAACTTATAGTGTCACTGGAATTTTGGAGACAAATATTTGAATTCTGGAATTCAGATGAAATTTCAAACTATGTGGCTTAATTCTTTCTAACCTGTGAGAACAGAAAAATAACCATGGGTCTTTCATTTTCCAGTTGCTATAATGTACATAAGAGAGAGAGCTGGGTCAATTTGGGTTAAAGATACGCATTTTTACACCACTCTAGCCACTTTTAACCATTCATGGGCATGCTTGAGACATGTAGACAAGGTCACCTTTAGTCAGTGATGGGGAGGAGAATAATACATCACTGGCTGAAATAGGCTTTTTTGGCCCAATTGAGGTCTCAGAACATATTAAGGAAAGTAATTTGCAGATAACAAGCTGCGTCAAGTGAAGCGAAACTTCTCAAGCATTCTGTCAGTTGGAACCTATTGATTTTCATAGGGACTATTAAACCAGGTTTCCTGGAATAGGAACAGGGATATTTCTGTTCAGTTTGTAGACATGTAATTGTCTACAAGAGAAGAAAGGTAATGGGGTGGAATGTTAAAAGCTTGGCCTGGTTGGAATGCCTTACCAGTCAAAGAGCCACTTGGATATCTGAACATTCTTTTAGAGAATTAGTAGTTAGAGTTTGATTTGTTTTATTTTTTGATAGAAATATTGCTAGAATGTTCAGCTTGCTTATCCATCATGCCATTGTATTAAACTCATAGATATTTTGTTAAAACCAAGCACCATAATTCAGAGACAAGCTGAAATAAGGGAGAGGACAAGCAGAGAGAGGGGGAGGGAGGGGGGGAGAAGAAAGAAGAGGAGGGGAGGAAGAAGGAGAGGGAGAGAGGGAGAGAATGAATATGCATATGAGCATTTAGGCAATATTAGGCATATGCCTGTTTGCTGTTGCCTAAAGCAAAACAAACTTTGCAGTTACACCATCCACTCAAGTTATCACATTTAACCCACTAGTACTTTTCTAAGTAGTAGGTGGTTGGAGTTAAAGTGTTCTTTCCCCTTCATATAGAGTCTATGGAGCAGAAAAAGGAGATGTATAACTAGCCAAAATAGAGGAAATCTTAGCGGGAGAACTTACGTTACTATTTCTCCGATAGCTGAGTGAGAAAGGTCTTATAACCGAAGGAGAGGTGCTGGCAGCAGAAAGTTGACAGGGGCCCAAGGTCAGGAGTCTGGAGCTGGGGTAGTGGTACCCAGTGGACCACAACCAGAGGAGCTGAGAGACCCTGAGGAACAGAGCCTGTCAGCCTCAATGCAAACTTAGGACTCATACCTTGGTGAGAAGGAGAAAATCTAGAATCTTCGTGTTAACTGGGAAAACATTTTTAATCTACTTTTATTTTTGCATTTCTTCATGGCACGAAGTTGAATGGTGGTCAAAACTTCCTCCATCCATCCAAAGTGAGAAGCAAGAAAAGAGAGAAACAAGGCTTACAAAAGGCCAAGTTATGGAACTCCAAAACCTTTCCTTTGTTAAAAGGGAGGAATTAATGGCTATGTGCAGAGGATATTAATTAGAAGAGATCCAAATAATTTTCAGGATTGAATTAGCTTTCAACTGTCTTTTTTTTTAAGTAAGCACTTGAATCAGCATTTGCCACTTCAGTAGTTTTAACAGTAAAGGAGCATAATGCTAGTGAGAATGGAGCCTGTATTTCATCCTTAAACACTATTGGTAGCCCCTGTCACATGTTAACGTCGAGTGCCCCAGGGGACTGGATTACTTACAGGAGTTTTAGAGAAGTGATATGTCCAAGGTACATAATGGCCTGTAGAATTTGAACCCAGTCCCCAATCCAGGCCCTTCCCACTTACACCAACTAGGTCCTGAAAAAGACAAATAAGAGGTCAGGCGTGTTCATGGCCCATATTGAGGACCAAAACTAAAAGATGCTGGCTGCTAAGCTTATAAAAGATGAACAGAGAAGTCGAGTGCAGTTCTAAGTCACACTGGGAAACAAGGTTACCTAATATTCCCTATGTGCAAAGAATACAAGCAACATCTCTCTTTTCCAGTGCTGTTAAAAGCTTTGTTTAAGGAGTGTCAGCATACAACAGCCACCAACAAAAAACAACTGGAGGAGTATAATATACAAAATGCCAGCTTTGCTTGCCGTGGCTCTTTCTGCTCTTTGTCTTACTGTCAGAGGGGATGCAGTGATGGCCCAGGTGCGGTTGGGTTTATCGAGCTCCAGTTTCCTTTCTGCTGCAAGTGTCAGTGTCACAGGATAAATTCAGTTCAAGCTGCTCAGACTTATCTCTACCCCAGAAGTTTGAAAGCTATATCAAAGGGATGGTTATATCTGCAATGGCTTTTTATCCTCTTACAACATATCCAGCTGTCACTGGGAGGATTTTCCTTTGAGATTTGAGATCAGGATAGTCTGGAACTGTTTCTCCCATCAACACATCGAGACACATGTAGGTGTTGCGATGAGTTTCGAGGTGTGACATACATACTAGAGCACTATAAGCTGTGAATGATTTCTTTTAATGATAAATCAAAGCAGATCCAAGATTATCGTCTTCATCTTTCAAATTCTGATGTATTTTTATGAAGGGGAATGTGGGTGTCAAGATTTACCTACCATACTTACATCTGAAAATTTATTTTCAAGTATTTTCTATTATCACAATTAAAATTCCTCGTAAGACAAGTACCACTGGATATCTGGGAGTAACAACACTTAACATTTTTAGTCAAAGATATTTTAGGTTTCTTTTTTTTTTCTTTCCCTCTTCAGTTTAATCTCTTTTCATTTAAAATAGTCCTGGCAAGCATTGGAGAGGGAGCAAAGCTGGGACAGGAGCAGGAATGTGCTCAGATCTACCCAATTATGCATACGGAGAGCTTTTAAACTGAGTCCTTTCGAGCTTTTAAACTGAGTGCTTTCACCGGAAAGAGGCTTAAAGCCATGTTGATGGGCGTGCATTGAGGATGTGCACATTCCTATAAAGAAAACGATGTTGAAAAGGACCGAGCTGAAACTTGAGTTTCTAATTCTGGAAAGACCTAGTATCTTCTGGGGTTCGCTCATGTTAGGAAGCTTCCTCAGTCAGGGAGTCACATCCACACTTCTCCATGGAGTAAGAATACTGCTGTGCAGCAAAATCAGTAATGGAGTTTTTTCAAACCCTAAATCTTTAAGATCTCTTTCTTTCCAATTCCACCCCCACAGCACGATTATACTACTTTTGAAGTCATTTAAAAACATTTCCCCCCTATTGCTGTTCTTTTTTTTGTTGTCTTTTTAGGAAGTTTTTAGCATCCATGAGTAATGTTAACCAGGGTATTTGAAGGTCTTAATTATCTTAGGACAAAAACAGGCAAGTTTCTAAGTGTCTGGGCTTTCCCCTATTCACAGCCATGCTCAGTAAAAGATTCAACCCAAAATGCTACTGTTGGGGTTCAAAATGCTAATTCTTCCAGGCGTAATTTTTGTGTTTGTTAATTTACAAATTACAAAGTCAGAAGCTTCTGGGATATCTAAGTACTCAGTTTTATAACTAAGAGACAATCATTTCATTTTAAGATCCAAGGGGTATCTCAGGGCTTCTGAGAGTATACATTGTCCTGCCTCTCACTTCAGACAGTCTGGAAATTACGCAACTGAGTATTGAAAGAAATGTAAAATTAAGAGTAAATTTCCTTATTTTCACGCCTTCTTTTTTTAAAAAAAAAAATTTTATTGATATTTTACAGAGAGGAAGAGAGAGGGATAGAGAGTTAGAAACATCAATGAGAGAGAAACATTGATCAGCTGCCTCCTGCACACCCCCCACTGGGGATGTGCCCACAACCAAAGTACATGCCCTTGACCAGGATCAAACCCAGGACCCTTGAGTCCACAGCCCAATGCTCTATCCACTGAGCCAAACCGGTTTTGGCTTCATGCCTTCTTGATAGTTTAAAAAGCATTTTGGGAAAAGTACTGTCTTACCATGTGGAAATTACTAATGGCACTGCGAAGAAATGGTGCCAGTTTTCACGTTTCTATGAGAACCTCCGTGTCCGCAGGGCGTGGCTGATGCCCAGGGCTATGGTAACTCAGATGTGACCATGATGGTCAACAGTAATTAACAAACATAAGTGGTTTTTTAACCTCCCCAAAGCTTAACCAAAGTAGTACAGCTCTTATCCCAGTGGTTGGAAGAAAACACACAACCATATTCACTGGTTCCATTTTTAATTTATAAGGCTCTCTCACTCTACAAGAGAACATTTTACACTTCCTCCCTCAAACCTCCAATTTAGTCCTCATTACTTTCTTCTTCACATATTTTTCAATCTTTTCTCTTTTCTCTCCCTCAACCTTCTCAGCTCTCAGCACAGGAGTATATGCATTTTTTAATTTTGGAAAATGTAGTTATTTTTAAAGACAATATTACTTATGCTAAAATATAACAGGTTTATTATTGTTATATTGTTATATTTTAGTTACTAAAACACCTTTTTAATGCTCAACCACTGAACCACACTGGCCAGGCTAAGTTATTAAAAACTTCTTAAAAATCTGTTTTAATCGCCAATATTGTAGTGTGTGTAGCTATTTGGGATTGTGAGAGTGCCTCCTAAAGTCTAAAAGTTTGAGAAACACTATTTCAGAAATGTAAGCGCACACACACTGTTTTACGGGTGTAAGAAACAAGCAAGGCCATGGAGATGACTACATTAGGTTAGATAGTACAAGTGGAGAAGGGTGCTTCTTTCTCTTTAAAATATGAAACTGAAGAATATAGGCTTGTGGCTTCCAATGTCCATGTGTTCTGACATTTGGGGGCAGAATGTGAGAGAAACGGGGGGGGAGGGGGGGGAGACACACAAGGATGAAAACACTACAATTACAACCCCTAGATTTAGTTATATTTGAAGATAGATTTGCTGTGACTTTCCAGTTTATGTGTTAATAAATTACCTTTTTGGCTTAAGCACATTTCAGCTTGGTATTACTTATCATTAAAAAGGTTTTGATTAATATGCAGTTTGAATTGTGCTATAGTTTAGTGCAGGGGTCCTCAAACTTTTTAAAGTGGGGGCCAGATCACGGTCCCTCAGAGAGCTGGAGGGCCGGACTATATGAACTACTAATTCCTACTGTAACACCTCGGCTGCGCTCACTGCCCAAAAACCTGGCGGGCCGGATCAGACTCCTCTGCAGGCCGCATGTGGCCCGTGGGCCGTAGTTTGAAGACCCCTGGTAGTGTCTGGGACAGACAGGTGAAACAGTGTCCAAAGTTCTTGAGTCATCGAGCATTGTGTGTACCTTCCTTTATTCCTTCACTGTGAAAGTCCCAGAGCCTATCAATTCAGTGTACAGTCACTTGGTTACTCCTTACCAACTTGTTTTTCTTTGTTCACAGTGAATCTCTCTTATAAAACCGCTTCATATTGGTTTTTAGGAACATGTTTTTATCCCTTCTTCTTAGTCCAAATTTATAACTGATGCTGCATTTTTATATGGGATATCTATGAATATTCTCAGAAGTATGCTGAGTTGCACTTACTAGCATTTATTCAGCCTTAATATAATACACTTCGTTTTGCATTGTGAATCAATTTTAATAATTTAATTTTCTTTGGCAAAAAATATGTCAAAACACGCTGAGCCTTATAGTTGACCATATGAATGACTAAAACTTTTACCATAGCTTAAGAAGATTTAGCGCCCAGCCAGTGTGGTTAAGTGGTTGGGCATCAACCTATGAACCAGGAGGTCATGGCTCAACTTCTAGTCAGAGCACATGCCCGATTATGGGCTCAATCCCAAGTATGGGACATGTAGAAAGCAGCTGATCAATGATTCTCTCTCATCATTGATATTTCTTTCTTTTGCTCTCCCTCTCCCTTCCTCTCTGAAATCAATAAAAATATTGATTAAATAAACTTAGCATGACCATATGGCTATTTATTGTTTTATTATGTATAGTAATTAAACAGGAGACTCTTGAAAAAGTCTCTTATTAGAACGAGGATTCTTTATTGTAAATGTTTTTTCTTCTCATAGAAACAAAAGACATTTGTAAATGGTGACCACTGTCTTTAAGTCAGGCACTCTAAGCTCTGGCAAAATTATATGTGTTGGGAAAGCATATACAATATATTTATATGTTGCTACCAAGCGAAAGAACATATAAAGTTTGCAAAATTACCTTGAATATTTCTTTACTTTCAAACAATATATCTTTGTTGATTAATGTTCTCATTAGAGTATAAAACAAATAAATCAATATCATCATCTTGAAAGTATATTTGGTTATCACCATGGAAACATGATTGGATTTTTCCTCAGGCCCACCCTTTGTTTCTCAGGGCATGTAACTTAAATGGTAGAATTCATTCTCTATTTAAAGCCATCTCTCTTGATTTTGCCCACAGAGCTTGTCTGTGAATTGCACAGAAACCTCTGCATATTCATTTCTAAAACCATGTGAGCTTTGCCAATCAGTGGGTTCTGGACAGCTCAGATGGCAGAGACCATAGTAAGAGTGCAGGAATTATCCATATCTTGCTTTGACAAATTTTGTTGGGAGTGGCAGACACTAAGACCTTTCTTTCTAGTATATGACTTTTAGCATCTAAAACTTGAGTTCACTGTGATTAAAAATGTCAATCATTGACCTAGAAAGGGAAATGCTCCTATTCTTTTAATATCCTAAAGTAAATGGCTACTCTTTTAAATATAAAGATCAAGTGGTGCCCAACCAAGATTCCTTAATGGCAAGCAACAGAAAATTAACTCTGGATAACTTAATAGAAAAGGAAATTTAGTGGTTCATGTACCGTAATAAGAAATCTCAAAGGCCAAACTAGTTTATGCATAACTGAATCCAGTGGATTACATTATGTCACCAGTACTCGTTCTTCATTTCTCAGAGGAAAAAAAATTTTTTTTTCTGTTTTGGCTCTGTTTTCAGTTAATTGATTCTGATATGGTATCAAAATTGGACACTGGTTGTGGCATATTCTATTCTTTTTCTGATCTCACAATTTCAGAGAAAAAGAAAATACCTCTTTCTTGATTATTTGAGCAAAATTTCTAGGGAAGACTCTGATTGGGATGACTTGGGTCTGGTAGATATCCATGACCCAATCACTGTGGACAGGAAACAGTACTCTGATTGGTCAGGTTGGGTTATGTGGCCACGGCTGAGTGAAAAAGGCAGGTGAAATGATTGACAGCTCCAGTGGATTTGGGACAGGGATCCATAAAAGAATGGGAGAGAAAGAGAAGGAATAGGTTGACATGAACTTTTGACGTAATGGTGATAGCAATGACTTTTGATAGGAAATGGGCCATGCAAGGGGTCTGATATGTTGTGACCTGTATTTGTAACAAGTTCTACTTTATGTACAAAGCAGAAAGGAAAGACAAGGGGGAAAGACAAGGAGGGTGGGAGCGAAGGAGACACAAGAAAAAAGCTTAGAATGTACCTCTGCCAATTACCTGATTCATCAAGGTAGTGAGTGATTGCTGTTTCTGATTCTTTGCTATAATTAAGACATTTCTAAGGTGGGAGTTTCTTTCAGTTTCTCTTTCATTTTGCCTTTTAGGTGGACAAAAAAATCGTAAGAACTGAAATAGGAGTTCTTCTTCGCCTCTCACATCCAAACATTGTAAGTGATTTTTTTAAAACTACTATTTCAAATGATCTCTAAAGTAATAGAATGGGATTTTTGTCCATGCTGATCATGGAAAAGGGATTCATCCAGCACCCATAAACAGCCACAGGTTCTTGTCCTCATCTGACCACAACTTTCTAGTCTTTGGCCAAATGAATCTTAAATATAGTACCTTTTCAAAGAGTTTAAAAATGGACAGGTCAGCAATATATCACATCTTTATTTTTATACATAAAAGGATAGCTAAAATGTGGATAGCTTTGTTTCGCGCGAATAAAACACTGTCTTTTTCTTTCTGTGTGTCCATCTTTTTTTTTTTTTTAATATATTTTATTGATTTTTCACAGAGAGGAAGGGAGAGAGGTAGAGAGCTAGAAACGTCGATGAGAGAGAGAAACATCGACCAGCTGCCTCCTGCACACCCCCCACCGGGGATGTGCCCGCAACCAACGTACATGCCCCTGACTGGAATCGAACCCGAGACCCTTCAGTCTGCAGACTGACACTCTACCGCTGAGCCAAACTGGGCTCGGCCATCTTATTAATATACTGTTACTGAAAAAGCCTGTGAAGGAAATGCATTGCTTCCAAAGTCATTTCAGCCTCCTTGGAGGGAGTGTCTGCTTCAGAAACAATGTGTGGGTTCAAATAAATACAGGGCTTGAATGGGGAAAACAAAAGGTTTTCAGAAGCTGTGCTCTAGGCTGTGTCCAAAAGCCCTGAGGGCAAGGTTTGGAGAAAAGCTTTCTGGAGCCAGTGAAGTGAAAAGAATAAAGTCCGTGTCCGGCCATCACTTGTTTTTATGAGTCGAGCCAACCACTTAAAGTATTTTACTCATTTCTCTGAGAAACTTGCATCCAGGAGGGTGGCCTGCAATGTTTCGGCTCAAAGCCAAGTGCTTAAAACTTAATATATGAGTCAGCAGTATTATTTATAGCACTCAGCTATAAATAACAGAAAACTTGAATATATTGGTCTGAACAGATGTTTTCCTTAAATTATAAGAAATCAGAAGGCAGGCCATCCTAGCACTGGTTCAGCCCCTCATTGATGTCATGCAGAATCCAGATGCCTACTATCCATCGGTTCTGCCACCCTCAGTGCCTTTGCTTTCATGCTTTTCCCTCATGGTCCTCGAATGGCTGTTCCATATACTCCACAAGCCTTCAGGTCTATATTCAAGACAGAATGAAGTAGAAAGGCCCCAAAGCAGAGTCCTATGAGAAGAGTAAAAGTTTTTCCAGAATTTCCAGTTGCAGCAGAATTCTCTTCAGATTTTATTGGTCAGAGCTGGTCACAAGAGCAGCCTTAACTTCATAGAGCCTGGGAAAATGGGGAGTAGGGTTATCATAAGTGACTCAGACCAATTACCATCCATATTTGGAGGCTAGGCACCTTTCTTCCCTAAGAAAAATTCAAAGTTCTGTTTGCAGTAAAGTAGGGGGAGAAGGGCTTTGGGTAAGCAATCAAATGAAATGTGCCACATACAACCACCAACTTTTCATTGTCCATCTTTTTTCTTTCAAAGAGAAGTCAGTATAGAATTTTCCTCAAATGTAGATCAGTCCTGTCACTCAATTCTCAGATGTAGTCAGGAAAATATCCAAAATTGGATGGATTATCTGAATGTGATGGAAACCCTGTTATGGCCAATCAAATCATTGCCACTACATTTCTGAGGTTCCCTTCATCTACAAGTGATTTTTTTTTTTTAGCAGTTGAGGGTCACCCTTTCCACAAAGACATCTTTTCCCCTGGTCCTATTCTGTCTCAGACCCAGATTCCTTCCTGGGAGAAAATGCATTTGCATTTCCAGCAGCCATGATGCTTTCAAATGACTTAGGAAGCTTTATTTGTTTGCTATTATTTTTAAACTAGAGGCATAGTGCATGATTTTGTGCACGGGTGGGTTCCCTTGGCCTGGTCAGTGATTAGGTCCAATAGGGGCCCAGGAAGGTAGGCTGGGGGCGGGTCCATGGGAGATTGGCTCACCAGGAGGGAGGGGCCCCAAGAGATTGGCCAATTGCGGGGAGGAGGGACCATAGGAGGTTGGCTGTGGGAGTGCATTAACCACCAGGGGGTACATCCTACATTGAGCATCTACCCCCTGGTGGTCAGTGCACATCATAGTGACCAGTTGACTGGTCATTTAGTTGTTCAGTTGCTTAGGCTTTTATATATATTGATTCTGCAGCAATTCAGAAATTGAGATATTTTGATAAAAATTAGAAAGTATTTCTAAGGCAGGTATCTTTCATCTGTCAAAAGGAATAATATCAAAACTCAAAGGACCCTGGAAGAAATGAGGTCACTGATAATAACAACCAGAGAGTAACAAATGATTCCCTCATACTAGCATAAGTTCCCTTCATTGACAACACGTTACTGTTAGAGTTTTGTTTTAGCCATAGCTTTAGCTATTTCTTAGAAAGATGAAAATAAGGAATGTGTGATCATTTTTTAATATCTTTCTCCAGATAAAACTTAAAGAGATATTTGAAACCCCGACAGAAATCAGTCTGGTCCTGGAACTTGTCACAGGAGGAGAGCTATTTGACAGGTGAGTTGGTTCTGGAAATCCAGAAAGGCTTTGCTTCCAGTCACCAAAAAAGAATTAAAGGGAAATTTCTCCTGAAATTTTTTATAATGACACATCATACCAGTTAATTCTATAAAATAAATCTTAAGAGGAGTGTAGAACAAAAGGAGAGTCATACCTGGTAAGATGTAAGTGAATGAAAAGTTGGGATGTTTAGTGAATAAAAAGGGAAGCATTATATCTATTTATTTACTTTTGCAAAAATTTATTTGTGCAATAATCACAGAATTTCTAAAGACATTCTAAATCTAAACTAAACAGTAAGATTTATGATAATATTTTGTAAGAAAACATTACATAAAAAGTATAAAAAGCTAGATGTGTTATAATTGTATTCTTGATTATGATCCAAAAGTTCTTAAAAATCAATACTCTTCAAATGACTATTTTGAGGCCTACTTTCTCTATTAGGCTGTGTAAAGAGTTCCAAGTACAACATGTTCTTCAATAATAACCAATTTTAGTTGTCTGTTCATGTGTTCATCACTCAAGACAGAGGTTTGAGGAGGGTGGCCTGCAATGCCTAGAAAACTGGTAGAGCATAATATAGAAAAACTGTTTGTATAAGAGACAAGCTTCAAGTCTCCATGGCTTTCCCACCTTCCTTGTCTTCTCAGGAGAATTCCCTGTTTACCCTGATTATCTCTTGGGACACCTTTGCTATGTTCATGAGCATAATAAAAAAAAATGAAATTGGAAGAAGTCAAAGGACTGAGTAGGTATATATTAGAAATGATAAGAAGTTATGCACAGATATAAAGTTCCTGTTGATTTATAAAATTGGTTAAGAAGATGTGGGCTGTAGACAGAAGACACAAAAGAGACCGAGGGAACTGCTGATATATCTAGGTGACTAAAGTACAGCAAATTCTCAATAAATATTTGCTAAGTGAATGAATGAATGAATGAATGAATGAATGAATGAATAAACAACCATTAAAATGAGTGGACTCTGAGAAGGAAGATATTTAAAGGGGATAGATTTAGCCCTAGATGGTTTGGCTCAGGGTTAGAGCGTCAGTCTGCAGACTGAAGGATTCTGGGTTCAGTTCTGGTCACATGCCCTGGTTGTGGTCTCAATCCCATGCAGGAGGAGCAGATCAATGATTCTCATCATTGATGTTTCTTTCCCTCTCTCCCTCTCCGTTCCTCTTTCAAATCAATAAGAAATATTTTTAAAAAACAATTAAAAAATAAAGGGGTTAGGTTTAGATTATGTTGGGAGAGGAAGCACTTCTCTCAAGAGCTTCTAAAAGTAATTATATTGGTTTTCAAAGGTTCTGTTGTAAATGTTACCCAATGAAGGTTTGGATCTTCAAGTAGGAAGGAGCAAAATGGCACAGTTTGATTGGAGCTGCATGTATATCTTCAACAGATATATAATTTGTTCATACATATGTTGAAATTTCCTTAAAATAAGTTATATGAATTAGCAGACTTTGAGAGTTGTAACATTTTCAGTATATTCATTCATCACCAATAAATGAATCAACTGAGGGGGGAAGTGGACATCAGTTTTTAAATATATACTACCGTGTTTCCCCGAAAATAAGACATCCTCCGAAAATAAGACCTAGCGCCTGGAAAGATAAGACATCCCCTGAAAATAAGACCTAGCGCAACTTTGGGAGAAAAAATTAATATAAGACACTGTCTTATTTTCGGGGAAACAGGGTAGTACTTCTTGTGGCAGCTGGCTAGTAGCTAAACATAAGGGACAAATAACGAACTAACCTGATTCGCTTAACTTGTTCGAACCTCACTACAAATTTGATGCAGTTCTATGATGCTAAGGAAGCTGAGACACTCTGATCCACTCAGTCTCAGATCTGACACAGTCTGATCCCTCTGATTATGTAAGGATAGTCTTGTTCTAAAACCACCATGTTCCCATGCTTAGTCAAGATTCATCTGGACTAGCTTATTTGAAGGTTGCCAAAATTTGCCAATAGCGGCTCCTTTTTTAATACCTCTTTAGCCAACTCTCTCATGAACATATTCCTTCTTTAGGTAGTACATTTAGAGTCTGTTTATAGTTATATCCTGCTGGCTTTGTAGCCATGAGGTCTCTTGAAGGAGAACTCAGAAATCTCATGTTCTGTAATTGTAGGACAGGGATGTCACGCTGAAGTTATTGTCTACAAACAGCACATATTATTTACCTACATACCTCTATTTGTATAAGTTATTTTGGAGTCATGAGTCTCTTTCCTTATTTCCCAACCTTTTTTTTTATGAAAGAATTCTGGTTCTCTCATCTTGTAGTCTAGTTGATTTTGATGGGATAGAGTTAATTCAGCTTTAAACAAGAATGAAAAAAACTAAATGCTGGTGATAAATTTCATTTACAGAGAAAATTGATAAAATATTCAGAATTAACAGAATACATCTAAAGAATGGCAGACAGCCAGTAAAGCACTCTAGAAACTCTCAGTGGTCTTAGACAGTAAACTGTCATTCCCTCTTAATGTTGTTGTCTACATGTCTGTTGCCATATCTGAGATGAACTTGGTTTCTCCATTAAATTACTTAATTCTACAGTTATATTTAAAACTGAAAATATATCATTATTATCTATGCATTATTTTCTTTCTTGAGAGTTAAAAATCATAATGTACTCCCCCCCCCCCCCCGTACTCATGTCAAAAAACAAATTTATTTAATTGTGATGATAAAAATTCATCCCTGGTCTAATGATGGCCTTAATTGTATATAATGAATGCACTAATGGAGCAATTGGTGAAAAGATAATCACTTTAGTACATTATAGGCAAAATGGTTGTATTTTATTAGCACTAAAAGATCTATTTTGTGGTCTTCTAAAAAACTAAACTTTAATAAAAATCCAAGTGAAATTTTCCATTTCATGTAGCATATAAACAGTAAATTGCATAGGAAGATTGATTAAAATTTTTGGAATAAAATCAGTGATTTTTATGTGTATGTCCAAGAAAATCTGGCCCCCAAAAAGACTTGTACAAAATTATGATATAATGTGAAAAAGAAAGCTCCAGAGGTTTTGATCTTCCATCCTGCTTGGTCTAGTCATGACTCATAGAAATTTATTGAACATTATAAATAAATAAATAAACTAATTAATAGACTAAAAGAATAAATAAATGAGAAGGGACTAACAATATATACAGATAAGAACTGGCACACAGAAGACATGATGCTTTGTATTTGCCATGGATTTGGCTATACGGATTCACTTGGGGGTGATAAATGCTGTGATTGGGAAATAAACAGAACACCGGATACAAAATATGGGAGTCTTCTAAATCAGAAATCAGAAATAGAGTCTTTGAGCTGAATCTTAAGTGAGAAATCATAAATCAACAGGTAAAGGGAAGAGGGAAGGATAAAGTGATGTCCCAAAGCAGGTGGGGGTTAGATATGAGAACCTTAGTCTCCATTTTAGAAGCTGTTTGAGACAGGAAGCAAGAAGTTACTGAATATTTGTAAAATGAGTGATTTTATAAACAGTGGGCAATTTATATGACCTCTTTGGGTCAGACTTTTATTGTGTAGTAGGAGAGAATTGAGCTAGAAATCCCTAGTCTCTGTTCCCAGGTCTACAATTGGATCTGGTCTTGCCTTTCTCCTGCACTGTCAGCTCCTGGCCAGTACACACATTGACCCACCGTATCCTCACTCTCTCCCTACCTTTCAAATGTAACAGGTGGTAATAATACCTTTGAAATTATTTTTTAAATATATGAATTTAATACTCTGAGAAAGTTCTTAGAAAAAGCATCAATACAGACTAATGGGGAAGCATTAGATAAAAAGCATCAATGAAAGGGGGAAAAGCAGTGAATGAAGCTTATAAAGGAGTAGTGGATTTAATTGGAAACGGTGGAATTTATTTTAGTGTCATTTTTTTTTTTTGTATGTAACAGCATAATGATGTACCAGCAGTCTTTAAGACCTGGTTCTTAAAACTCATGTTATTTGGGGATTCTACCCTTTGTCATTGAATCTTTTAGTATACATTTTCATAAGACCGGTGTCTTTCTCACATGAACCTGCAGTTATCTAATCACAATAACATCTCCATTTGAGGAAAAGCTGCCAGTGGTGGAGAAGGCAGTAAGGCTCCCAATGTACGTGCCAGGAAGTCTGAGGCCTCTGGAAATGATCGGATTAGAGCTCTTCAGTTGCACTGCCTGTGCTAACTGCCCGGCTGGAGATGTGCTCAATTCAATTTGCAGCAATTAAGGTGACAGAAGCAAATGCACAGTAGTCTTATTTCTGTGTTTTCTCATCCTACAATTTTAAAATGATGAGAAGGAAAACATGCCAATTATGGGGAAGAGGAGCATTTGAGCTAACACAGGAAACAGTGGAAAGACAAGGCACAGTCTGGAGTAGAAGGCCTGTTGGGGCCAGAGTCACAGCCTGGAGCTGTGCTGCCTTCTCAGATCTCTAGATGTCAGCTAGACGAGTTAGCGACTCAGGGACCTGAAGGAACTGTGATCCCAGGGCAGCCTTTTGGTTCAGAGTTGTTATTAAAATCCTAGGAAAGATTTTGATTTTAGCACTGAGTCTTCTAACCCAGACGTGGCGTAGCAACAAACTACATGGCCCTGGGCCTTTGAAAATGATCTTAAGATGCTGGTGGCATTGTAACTGCCTTCTTATTATTTTACAAAGCATGAAAAGGAAATCAGTTTATTCAATCTGAAGAGAAATATAGCAATAAGTATGTTTAAATATAAAAAAAAACTGAAATAACCATTATTATCCTATTTTTATAGCTCTAAAAACACTATCATGATTGAACATTTTATTGCTTCTAAAAATTGAAATCCTGCTATTTTCTACGTAAAGCTATAAAGTCTTTACTTATATGTATGTTCAATTCATGGGAAATCAAAAAAACATTTTTTAAACTAAATTTTTGGTAGGAATTTATGTTTCATGGAACAAAATTACTCTATTTTAATGAATATGAATCATTTTTTTCTTCAAAATACTTTTCTTAAAAAAATTTATGTTATGTATTACAATAATATCTAGAAACTGTGACTTTGACTTTCTTCCTCAGGCTAGTATAACCCTTCCACCTATTGCATTTTGCCTTGGGAAGCATCTATATGATTGTTCTCCCCTGCAACCATGGCCCGTGTACTTCCCAGTTCAGTGCTTTTGTTCCCTAGGATAAGGGACATAGGCAAAGGAGTTGTCCAAATGTCCACAGTCTGACATTTTTCTGGCATCATTTACTTGGTAATTAATATTGATTCCACAAATATTCATTGATTGCCTACTATGAGTAAGTCTTGGCGCTAGGCTCTCTGGGTGATCAAAGCAACAAGCTAGTGAGAAACTAAGAAGTCTGCCACCAAACCTGTAGAAGGCACTGGCTCAACACATCTACTGTAGTCATGCTACCTAAATGGAAAGAAAAAGATTGTAGAACTTCCTTTTCCTTTGCTTGCTCACTAGTATCTTCACTTACCATCTTAGTTCTGAGTGATAAACCTGCATTTGCAACTTGAGAAGTTTATGCCATTGATTTTCTTAGTCAGTCATGGATGGCCTTGGTGGTAGCTCAACTTATAAAATATTTAAAAGTTGAATCTCTGAGTTCCAGGAACCTAACTCTGTGACACTCTGATGAACAATCAACTTGGGAACAAAGTTCCTTTTAGGAGAAGGAACCTGGAAGAGAAACAGTTGCATTCTGATGGTAGGGCCAAGTGATGGTGTGCAGAATTCACACTGAGATGAGGCAGGGAAGGTGCCTGCATTTTGTGCTCCTGCCCCTCATGTTACTCTAGAGACATTTCTGACAACAGAATTAATAAACCTTTCATCGGTACAAACCTTAATATAGCATGAATTGCATCTATGATAATGTTTTTGTTAATAATTTCTCTACTGTCTGTGGTCTCATTTGAGGCTAGCAGGTGCAGTGCCCAGAGGAAGCACTAATTACATTTGTGTTGGGAGGTGGGTGTCCCACAGAATCCATACTTAGAGCAAAATGCAGTGGTTGATATAATGGTAGCCAAAGTTTTCAACTTCCTCTGATGCAACAGTCCTTTTCTCCTCTTCTACTTAATTTAAAAATGTTCAGAAAGTATAGTTCAAGAAATTATTTCAATTAAATTTTTAGCAAGCAGACTATGAACTCAAACATGGATTCAAGAAAAATGTGTATTCTTGGAAGTATATGAAAATTGATTTTCAAGAACCAATTAATAATAGTCCTCCAAATATTCTGATATATTTTCACATTTTATTTGACCTTGTTACATAATAGCTATCTAAGAAACAAAAGGAGAAAAATATTCCATCTTCTATCCTTTGAAAAGATGAGTTTGTGTTTCTTGACGATATTCTAAATAATTGAATGGAGAAAATAAAATAATTGGATTTTCTGTATCAATATAGTTTTTCTGAACCTTGACAATTATGATCATTGGGATATCTTTAATTTTTTTCATAATGTTTTGTTCTGCATTCCTCATCCTTAATCCCCTATTGTGAAAACATTTTATAGATTTTAAATTCAAATTTTAACACCAGCTACTTTGAGAACTTATAACTTCTTGCTAAATTTTTTTGTTCAAAAATGAAGATACTTTCTGAAAAATAACTATGCTATTTGAGGAATCAATGATCTAAAACAAATTTCAATCCAAAATTATGAAAATTGGTTGCTTTGTCTCTTTTATGTTTTGAGTTGAATTTTTTCACATCTTTACTGCACACTTTTTATTAGCTAATAACATCTTATGCAAGTTGCTAATCTTGAAATTCTGGTAAGATAAAAAGTAATTTTTTATTCCCAAATATTCCTTTAAGAATAGACAGATAAACTAGGACAGAAAAAAACAAAAACTCATAGACAACATAAAACCAGGTGACAAGGTATCCCCATGAAGCCCAACATACAAGTGAGGAAAAAGTGATGACAAATCCAAAAGCCACATGGTGTTAGCGCCTATGTAAGAGGAACCAAAGGTTAACGAGAGGTCATGTGATGGACCTAAAAGGGGCAGAACACTCAGATTTCTAAAATCTCCAAATTATTGGGAAGCAGGATGGGCCAATACCATACAAGGAAAACAGCTGAAATCAATTTTGCCATCCACATTTCTGAGAAGTGTAAAGGCTGTATCCACATAAGGTCTGAAGTTATGAGTGCATTCAAAACCCTGTGAACTCCTGAAATTAATACCTGATGCCCCTTAAAGAAAAAGCCCAATATTTAGGAGAAACGGCAAGGGAGAAATTCTAATAATCAGAGAGATGGTAGAGGCAAGGGAATGAAGTTCCAGCTAAAGCATATCTCAGAATGTATGAGGATCATACTTTTAATGCTTCATGGGGGGAAAAAACAACACACACCACAAAACACAGAAGGTCAAAAGCCATGAAACTAGAAAAGATAGCCTGGTCCGTCTTAGTCAAAAGAGTGAAGAGGGAAAGGAGATACAAACCACCAGTTGTAAAAAGTAAAATAAGTCTTGGGGATGTAATGTACAGATCAGGGACAATAGTTGATATCATCGTGTTAACTTTGCACAGTGACAGATAGTTACTAGACTTGTGGTGATCACCTTGTAAGGAATATAAAGGTCAAGTCACTATGTTGTACACCTGAAACTAATAAAATATTGTATGTTAACTATAATTTAAAAAAAAGACCAATTTGGCTTAAACATAAATAGCAACAGAGAGGTGTCTTATTTAATTCCAATATAAAATGATTATAAGAGCACAGAAAATAAGACGCAGAAAAAGTTTCCTTTAGGCAGTGAAAGCAAGCCAGGAGGATGTGCCCACAGAATGGCTAAAACTATAGCTTAATATTGCAAAATACACTAAAATTAAGGAAATTATAGGAGAACCATGTAAATCAAAAAGTTGAAAAACATTTCCATGTATAAATGCACAATCCACTGAAGAAAACCAAAGTAATGGAAGAAAATAAATGTAAAACATTCCTCGAAGTACAGAGATGGTTGATGGCCTATTGTCAACGTGGTATATGTTTATAATGATTCACAATACAAAGTTTAAAAAGAAAAAAAATTTTTTTGTCCTATTTATTTTTATAATGTTAATAGAAAATGAATGTCTTTTATTTTATTAAATAAACGCAAAGATTTCCAAAGTGCCAGATTATTGGAAATCTTTTTTTCTGGTGTTAGGGTAGTCTGTTGCAATTATCTGGATCCATCCTCTCTAACAGTAATATAATAAACTTCTGATAGCATCCACTCAACTGAGAGCGCATGTGTGTGTTTTTTTAGGATTGTGGAAAAGGGATATTACAGTGAACGAGATGCTGCAGATGCTGTCAAACAAATCCTGGAGGCTGTTGCTGTAAGTATGAAGTGACAGCTGTAGTGCAACTCCTGGTAATACCTTCCTTCCATTTCTAGAATCTTATTGAAGAAGTGTGTGTGTCTGTGATAGGCCATAAAATTTACAGCAAAACCATGTGAAATATTTGTGAGAAAATGTGTTTCATAAATTTATATTTTCTACTGATGACTCAAACTCTTAAAAATGCACGCCCAGCCATAAGTTTGTTGAAATATTTTCTATTCTATTATTATGAAATCACATCAGACTTAGTGTCTATAGTTGTTATTTTCTTTCTCTCTTTTCAAGTTATTTTTGTTTGAGTTTATTCCTTTATTGTTTTTGTTGTTTGTTAGGAAAGTGGAAGAAGGTTGAATGTGACAAATATAGACCTTGGAGCACAGAGATTATTGATTTTTCTTTCAAGACAAGGAATGAGTGAATTAGAAGGAAAAATACTGGCAATTTTGTTGAAGAAATAGAAGTTAATTTTAAAGTGGAATAAAGTTTTATAAGTTAATGATGGAAGCAAGCACATACATTTAAAGAATATAGATTTTCAAAAAGCTTGTTTGGATTAAATTAATAAGAAAATATTTGAGATAAAACAGACTCCACTGAAAATTTCCCATATGTTAAATGGTGTCTAATACATGCTAAGATATTTTGGTGACTCGTTTATTGAACATAAAGCAAGAACAAATTGTTCTCTAAGAAAACAGAATGGGGCTCAAGGGGAGATATTGATCAGGATCAGTTAGAGACAGATCTATATAAAATATACTCCAAATTAAGATCTGTTCTGTTTTTCAGTCAGTTGTCAAACTAAAATCATTATTCAGTATCTTGAGAAATCAGCCACAGTGACTCAAGCACACGTCTTATGAATTTCACTTACAACCAAAATGGAAAGGAGGGGGCAAGAAAGGCAGGGAGGAAGGATAGGAAGTCCCTAGAATCTAAAAAACGCTTTTACCAATGACAAAAGACAAAAACAGCTTTCACTGTCTTTGCATAGGGCAGCTAGAAGGAGGGGATCTCTGGTCTAACCAAACCCATTATTGAGTTATTAATACCAAGTTCAACCGGCTTTATAGCCCAGTCTTTCCAAATTATCGCTTCCTATAAAAGTATTTTGGTCTTTTGCTCTGGTGGGGGATAAAACGTTTGAACTGTGGGTGGATAAAAGCTGGAGAGGATGCCATAGAATTGTACTCTCTAAATATACAATACAGCTTCAGATTATGTGAATATCGAATATCAGATTCATTCACCTTTTCACCATACCCAAAAGAATCACTTCATTCCATTTTTTATTTTTAATCTATCATAGTATACTTACCACCCCTGGTTTCCTAAGCTTGCCAACTAAAGAATGATTTTTTTACTCTTCCATTACCTTCTCTCCTCACCTTCATCTTCCCAAAGTCAGATGAATTTTCCTTCAGATTGTCCATGAACCTAATCCTGCTTCATATCATGCTATGACTATTACTGGCATGCTTTTTCAAAAACAAACAAAATCACTTCTACGTCCTTCCAGTTCTTTAGAGAAGTCTAGAATTCTCTTTTCCAATCTTGTTGTTACTTTGTCACTTCTGAATTCGATAATGGCAGTCTTACACCTCTATTAAATACTAATTTTAAAACTTCATTTTCCAATAGATTATCTGCTCAAGTAAACTTGCTGGCAGCGGTACACTATCACTTTCCAAACTCTGGCCAGCAGCTGGTGTGGCAGTTACGAGTAGTCTGGGAGCCAAACAAAGATGGTTCAGTTTCTAGATACGAGCTTGGGCCCCTCTCTAAACACCTCTGTGCTCAGTTCCTCGTATAAAATAGGCATAGCATTCAACCTACTGGGGATGTGGAAAAGCCATAGCAATGTTCAAAGGAGAGGGAAAAGAAGATAGGCCACTTCAGACCCAGTGGTATATACATACCAACTCCCCACCTAGTACTAAAATCAAACAAGAAACAATAAGTGCTCAATAAATATTTACTGAATAAATAAATGAAAACAGTTCAAAATAGTCAGAAGTAGGCAAGATTCTATATTTTATTTCTCTAGAGCAGTGGTTCTCAACCTTTCTAATGCTGCGACCCTTTATTACAGTTCTTCATGTTGTGACCCCCAACCATAAAATTACTTTCGTTTCTACTTCATAACTGTAACTTTGCTACTGTTATGAATGATAATGTAAATATCTGTGTTTTCTGATGGTCTTAACAGGTTGAGAACTGCTGCTGTAGAGCCTAAAACCATCGAAAACACAGATGGTCTTTAGAAAGGTTGAGAACCACTGCTCTAGAGGATGCCACATTTGCTGAAACATCCTTACTATCACTTTTCTACACATCTCATATGAAACAAAGCTATATAATTTGCTTTCATTCATCAGATTACTTTCTGCTCCCTTATAATCAATTAATTACCTTCCTGTCATTCTAAACTCACCTTTTTCAATATGTTCTTTCTGGTTTCCTCCACGCATTCATGTCAGCTCTTGATTCTTCTGGCTTATCAGAGTGGGCATGTTTCAATTTAGTTCTACCTTGAGTAGCTAACTGGGAGAACCCTCTTCTCACTCAATGAATGAGAAATGGATCCTTTGAGCATCAAAATTTTTCACCTATTGGAGTTACCAATTAATAAATAAAGGGTCCCCCAACCAAGATGCCCCAGAGGGGTGTCCTGTATAGAACAGAGGGACTAGAGTTCCCAGAAATCTATTCCAGGTCTGCAAAGATTGACTGTTATTTATAAATTCAAAACAAAAATTGTGATTTTTACCTACTCACAAAACTGCACCAAGCTCCAGTTTAAGAAGTACCATAGTTAACCACATTCAAGTAAAACATTCATTGTAAGAAGTCTTACACAAAATCAGATTTTCTCTGATTGCTGCAACTAAGGGTTAAGTTAGAGAAAAAACATAAAATCATTTCTCTAAGCATTTCACAGGTAGAAAGCAAGCAATTTAAACTTGCGAGAAGTGGCTGACATTTATAAAATAGTTTATTGTCAACTACATTGCTATAGATAGCTATAAAAAAAATAGGACAGTTGGGAACTCAAAGTAATCAGTGATGTGTCTCACAGTGCCTCTGGATCACACACTTATAAGACTGATTTTTGAAAGCACAGAAGCTGAAAACTTAAAGATGGAAACACCCCAGGAAATATGTTGCCGTTATAATTATATCCCTTAGGTAACAGATCTTGCAATCCTTTTCTTCCTCCCTTCTTCACCCTAATTCTTCCCTTAAATATTTCACAGTATCAATCTGACTGTGTTCTTGCACCTTTGGCTTTTTAGCTTTAACTAGCATTTTTGAAAGTTTTTAAAGTAAAATTAGAAGATATTTCCCCCTAACTCATTCATTCAGTTAGTCTTTGAGGTAAGGTCCGTAAGCCTTCTTGAGTGTTCTGTCGTCTCGAAATGAATTCCAGGGAGTCCCAAGTCAAAGTGTCTAGGTCGATCCAGTCATTCTGAAAGAGTCATTGTGTCCTCATGGGTCATAAAGCACAATGCACACCCTTAACGCCCTCCTTTGCCATATACTTATAAAGATAGCCAGGGAATATTCCATCTCCTCTGACATCTCTTACTGTTACCACACATTCAGTTCTTTCCTTGTCACCACTGATAGCCTACTGTTCCTCTATTTCCAAAAAAATCTCTGTCCCTTTTCCCCCCACCCCTACTGCCATCTTTCCTATTTTTCTAGCTATATTTCTCTTGGGTGTGTTTTAACTTCAAAGCCTGGACTTAAGAGCCTGGAGGAATTTGTACACAGAGAGTATATCCTGAATTTAATAAAATACAAGGAAATGGTTGAAAAATGGTTAAATATGTCTGCTCTGCCAGCACAGATATTTTTGGTTAGAATTGTTTTAAAAATGGTAATGGTGTGGGTGAAGGTTTGCAAACAAAACCATCTAGTCCTTTAAAGTTAGGGAAACCCATGTGGTATTTGCACAGTGAAGAAACATGGTAAATGAACATGATTGATTATGGGGATGCAAAAAAGGATGAAATAGTACAGGCTGTTTTTGGTGAAAAAGAACAGACTTAACCTATTAGAGCACATGTGTCAAACACAAGGCCCGCGGGCCAAATCCAGCCCGCCAGGCCTTGCAATGTGGCCCGCACCGCGCTGTCATCACTGCACTCCCATGTCAGTTTATGACATTGTCAGTTTATGACTGTTCAGTAAACCATCGGCCAGCGATTTAGGCTGGATTTTAGATTTTGGCCCCTTCTCTGATTGAGTTCGACACCCCTATATTAGAGAATCAATTGATAAAGAATTGATGACTAGGTATTGAAGACCTAGAAAACCAAAAGAGGAACACTAAAATGAGGTATTGTGGAACTTGAGGAAGCAGCCTCCCCTTGGACTGGGGAACAGTGAAGAGGTTGAGATGATTAAAAGCTGTAAGACTAAGGAAAGTACTCTGCAGACTCACTGCCTGCCTGGTGCTGGTATCTCATTCTGAGCTCAGAGGAATCGCCCACAAAGCTGCCACTCAAACCTTTGAACATGGTGTCCTAGCCAGCTAATGGGAATGTTGCTGAGGAGGGACACTGGAATTGGTTCTATGAGCATTGGAATAACTAAAAACTGGCATCAACACCTGCTACAGAATAATGTGCTACTGCAGCATAAAAAGTTATTTCTAGGGTGCACGAGGAGAACAAGCAGAAAGACAGATTCAGGAAGTAAATAGGACTGAGCAAGCCTCTTCATGCTCTTCCAGCCTCCTGCTCTCTGTCTGGTCCCCTCATGGCAGCGCCAAGCAAGGGCCAACAGAAAGTGTGGCTTATAATTCCAGTGCCAGCTTCACAAAGTACATTATAGAATGGTGAGCTTAAAGTTTAGAGACAATCGTTTAATAAATGGTACAGGAAGTTATTTGAAAACAAAAATCTCAAAGTTTCTGTTTCTATTTATAGAGTTTTCAAAAATGTTCACAATCTTTACTAATTAGCATGAAATGGTCCTAGAGGTCAGTGAAATCAAAACAAGTATGGCAGCATTAAAATAAATTACTATCTATATTTCGTACTAAGCACTATGCTTGATAACATTTATGGATTTAATATTACACACACACACACACACACACACACACACACACACACGTACATTATTGAACTTTACTTGATACATTTAAGCCATCTTCCATTTGACCTCTCATTTCTTGTTGGCAGAACCAATCTACCTTTATAAAGATCTATCTACCTTTATAAAGATCTACCTTTATTAAACTAGAAAATACCAGGACTTTTCCCAGCTTTCCTTGCAGCTGGGCAAGGGCAAATGACCTGGTCCTCACAAATGAGTCCCAATGGGCAGACTGCTTATGAGTTGTAGGAAAAGTTTTCCCCTTAATAAAAGGAGACCCAGGGGAGGAAAGGCCATTTCCTTTTCTCACGGGCATTGTTGCATCTGCATTTGATGCCGGGAACTGCTTTGGTTGTATTCTAATTGTGGAGGGAGACATAACTATGTTAAATAAGGCAGAGAGAGAAAATAGACACGATTGGAATTCTCCTCCTGCTTGATATCTCACAGTTGATAAAATTCTTAATATTTCTGCCACTTTAAAGTGTAAATCCTGTTATTTAAAGCAGTAAGATACTGTACTTGTTCTTGAATGAACTTTTGAGTTTATGCTAATATTGATTCTGTGGTCAAGAGCAAGTTGTATAATTTTCTATCCATCGAGCCATAACATGGAGCTCACACTCCTAGATAAAAAGATTCTGCTACCACAATTTTCTAAAAACTGAATTTTACTGACTAGCAAATGCACACCCACACACTGGTAAGTCAGGATTAAGTGTGATTTGAAGGCACAATGTTATTTGAAGGCACAAGGTTATTAACAATAAGCTTACTTCTGACACTTGTGCTTTGTTTCTGTGAATATTGTTCCTGCTTAGCTCCACTTATTGTCAATAAAAAGAGCCTGAGCATTCAATTAAGTAATAAGAGACTAGAATAGAAAATGTGGGGATTTGTTCTTTGTTTTAACTTTGTCAGTTACTATGGTATTTGCATTTCTTTCTGGGAGGATTCTGTCTCTTGTTATTCTGAACATGGATCTTTGGAAGGTGGGTAGTAATGCAAAGCTCAAAGCATTGGAACATTATAAGGGTACTTTAATTTAACCAATAAAAAGTAAAAGTGCTTATTCTCATTAAGAGTTGAGAGATCACAGTTATCAGAGAAAAAAAATAACAAACAGTTCTATGAATGTTGTAATATTTTGATATTCAGATAGAATAAAGTAGATAAGTGGCTCAGTCCAACCAGATGACATATTTTATCAGGAAAAAAAAACCTGGAACAAAGAAGTATACATAGTGAAAATTATAACTTAATTTTACAAAACTGGAGGTCTAAAAATAATTCTTAGGAAAGGTATCTTTCTCAGTAACTGTTTCTGTACGTCATTGTTGGCAAGAGTAATATCAAAAGTTTATCAAATTTTATCACTTCTCTGCCTTTTGGCTCCGATCAAGTGAAATTCTAAGTGGCATTCTGTTTTTTGATTCCCAGAAGAATCACAATAAATTATTGAGCATATGTCTAAGAACTTTCCAATTACTATACAAAAATATGTCAATCATTACATTCTAAATGGCTTTCCTTGCTTTAGGGTTTTGTAAGCCTCAGTTCAACCATTAACTGATTCTCTGGTAAGCGCCAGAGTCTTGGATACAGAGATGAAGTAGTTTACCAGATTTTAGGGTAGATAGACATATATAAGCACATGGCTTTGAGATCAAATATGTGAACCAATTAATACATCATGCAAATTCAAAGGCATTAGAGCGGGTGAAAGATATGTATTATGTCAGAAAATCTTGCCAAAGGAAGTTATATCTGAGTTGGGTTTTGAAATAAAAATTGTTTAATAGGCAGCCAATATGAAAGAAAAGGAATCCAGAGATACTCCTTTTCTCCCACAAAGGCATGGATATCTATAGTGACTCACACCTGGTGAGAACTGGGCTTGAGAGAGAGGCAGGGACCTGTCCTGAGGGCTTACATGCCTAGTGCGAGAGGTTCACGTGATTCTGAAGATGAGGAGACCCGGGACGACCTTTGCTGCAGGACCTTTACCCTGATGGCTGCATGAGTGCCAAAGCAGCAAGGCCAGTGAGGAGGCCTACGGGACTGGCAGACACTGAGATGCACTCAGGGTCCTTTACTGTTGGCCTCTTTTAGGCACCGTTTACACCCCACCGGGCTCGTGAACTTAATACGTCATGTGTTGGGGGAGCAAGAAGAGCCACTGGAGCAACACCCTGTTGTTATCCTGGAAGAGGAGGATGTGTTAACAAAGAAAATGGGCAGGCATCCAGTGACCCAGCCAGAGAGCAGAGGCTGCCCTGTGTCCTGGTGATGACCCCAAGGCCAGATTAGCATCCTCATGGCCTCACAATGGGGCAGAGGGTCCAGGAAGAAAGGAAAGGGACTTGGGAGCCATTATTCCGCATTCACTTCCCAGGCCACCCACACTGACCCCAGGGCTCACCCTGAGGCCAGCACCCTAGACCCTGCAGCCCCTGCCCTGAATAGGAGCTTATAAGGGGGAGGTAGGGCAGACACCCAGACCTCATTCAAAGTGAGAGGACTATTCTAAAGGTGAAGTCTGCAGGGCAACAGAGTCCTGTATTCAGGGAGCCCCAAATGGAGGGGTACAAGGGGAGGTGGAGGTAGAGGCCTGTGCTGGGCTGTGAATCGACAACTCTAGCCAGGCCTGTCTTTTCAGACAGGCCAAAGAGCAGCCCGCCTGTTCTCTAGGATGGAGGTCCCAGCTGCCTCCGTTACTCAGCCTCCCTTGCATCTAGTTGCAATCATGTGCCTAAGTTCTAGATCAGGAAACGTAAGTAGAAGTGCCCTGTGGGACTTCTAGGGACGCCTTTTATGTTCTGTTGGAACACGGCAGTGATAGCTGAGCTCAGGCAGCCATTGTGGGGCCCTGAGGATGCGGATCAACCCTCGGGACCAGCGGAGAGCTGCAGGGACCGGCTCCCACAGCTGTAGAGCCGACACCAGACACTGATGTCCACCAGCCCCCAAACATGATTAGTGTGAAAGAGAAATAATCTTACTTGATAAAAATAAGAAGATATGAAATTGTCCAATCAAAAGATGAAAAGCATCTGAAGAGACATGGTTTGTGATTCTCGAAATGAAAAACGCTAATTAATTAAGACCATACTTGGAACTTCACTGCCAGTACTTGGGAATGCTACATGTGCCAAGATATAGAGATTATGAAAAATAACCTAGAGCAGGGAACATGCAGGTAGAGGATTTAGTCAATTGACAAGAATTTTCCACCTAACTTTCTCACCCTCATGAACACTTAACAAGATATTCTCTTCTCCTCCTCACCTCTCTGCCCACTTGCTCTCTGAAGTTTTAGATCCTTCTCCTTCAGCCAGTCTCACAGCTCCTCTAATTACCTCTTTTTCTTCATTTCCTGCATCTTTCTCCTACATTTTCCTTTCTATGCTCTCCTTCCCCCTCCTCTAAGAACTAATGGTGAATAAAATGACAACAAAAATGACAAACATCTTAAGAGACCAACCAGACCAAGATGATTGTGCTCTTTATGTACACAACACACTGCAGGGCCCGGGAGAGGCCCTACCAGCTAGGATTTAACAAGAAAAAGAGGCTAGAAAACTAACATCTAAATTATCTTGCATGAAATTCATGCGTGGGTAGTGCCCTAGTGGCTGGTCGAACTCCCGGTTGAGGGGACAATTTGCATATTGGGTTTTTATTATATCATATATATATTCTGTTCCTCTGACATCCAGTGTTCTAAAAAGCTAAAATTCAGGAAAAGCTGAGCAAAGAATTTTACCACCCACAATGTGCTCTAGCTTTATATTGATGTGGTTTTTGTATGACAGCCTCTACCTATCTGGCACAAGGGAAGGGCTCTCCGCTGGAAGGATTCCTTTGATTATGATCCCCTTTTAAGAAATATCGACCCAGCTGGTGTGGCTCAGGGGTTGAGCATCAACCCGTAAACCAGGAGGTCATAACCTGATACCCAGTCAGGGCATATGCTCAGGTTGTGGGCTCAATCCCCAGTGAAGGGAGTGTGGAAGGCAGCTGATTGATGATGATTCTCTCCCATTGATGTTTCTGCCTCTCTCTTCCTCTCCCTTTCTTTCTCTGAAATCAGTTATATGAAGAAGAATTTTTGTATGGAAATTATGAAAGTATTTTGGTTAGAAGATGAACAGTGATCCTTCCTTTGTATGTGTGCTTCTTTCCAAAGATGGTAGAGTGACTAAGGTTAGACTCTAGTTAACTATGTCCATGTTGTTCTTTCATTGATTATCTATTGGAGGATGAGGATAAGATCAGGAAATTTATTTCCTTGCTTTCTGATAGTAGTTGTCTGCCCCAAAGCTGACGTTATTTCCTATATTGAGGGAATGAAATCCTATATTTTATTATTTGGAGCAACATGAACCTAGTACTTATGATGTCTTTGACCCATTAAAAAATAAATTTTTATTTTGGGAATGGCTAACTCAGAAATAGTGTTGAAAAAAATGACCAATTTTCTCAATAGTCAGGTAGAATTTTTTTTCTGGGTCAGAAAAAGAGATTTCAGACAGTATTCTAATAATATTATGTTAACTTCACTCCTCAAACATGGAATTTTGATTTTATTATTATTAGATAATTTGGGGGGAAATTCTGCAAACATTTTATAAAATATTTTGCCTGTCAAGTTAGAAATATATATTTTAATTGAAGTGTCAAACTCATTTTTCTTGCTCTATTCACTGTTTTTTTAGTCCCACCTTGAGTATGTAGCTCCTGAATAAAGAATGTTCACAAAAGTCTAGTGTACTAACTTTGATTAAGACAAAGAGTTTTATGTGGAGACAGTGGAAATGCTAGTTTCATCTGGGCAAGGCAGTTCTTTGTAGCTAACCTAGCATCCATGGCTATCTTAACTTGTTCAGGCTGCTATAACAGAATATCACAGACTGGGTAGTTTAAACAATAAGCATTTCTTCATCACAGTTGTAGAAGCTGGAAGTCCTAGATCAGTATGGTGAGGGCTCTGTTTCTGGTTTACAGACTGCTGCCTTCTTGTTATGTCCTCACATAAGGGAGGTGTCACCTCTGATTTCTTCCTCCTCATATAAGGCCATTAATCCCTTAAAGTCTTAGGCTTGCAAGGTGGAAACCCCGGGTGTTCCGCTGGGCTCTTAACTGGAGGCTCTGGAGAATCCAATTCATTGCTCATTCAGGTAGTCAGACAAATTCATTTCCATGTGGTTGCATGACCACGGCCCCCGTTTCCTCACTGCTTGTCAGTCAGGGGCTGCTCTCAACTCCTGAAGGCTGTCTACGTTCCTTGGCATATGCTTTCCTCCATGTCAAACTCAGTGTTTCCAATTCCTGACCTCTTTTTCTGCTGCCTGCCAAGGAAAATTCTGCTTTTCAAGGGCTCATGATACTGGATTAAGCCTACCTAAGTGATCTCCTTTTTGTCATTTAATATAGTCATTGGAATGTTACTTCATGGTCTTCATTGCTACCATCCACTCTCAAAGGGGGAAGGCATTTAATATGAAGGCAAATCTCATAGAGGGGTCATTCTTAGAGCTCTGCCTATTACACACACACCAACCTACTCTCCATAATAAGGGTTTGATGCATTCGTTTCCCAACATAATATATTTAAACTAATCAACCCAAATACCTAGACACAGGATAAACTTGAATGTCATTTGCTTTCAGACCTTTCAGAGATTCATTCACTCACAAGTGTTTTAGTTTGTTTGCTTGTTGTTGTTTGTTAATGTGTAGAGGTTATTTTGTGTGCTCATGCCTTTTTCCTGTTTTTCCCTCTTTTTGTCCCTTTTTTTTTTTTTTTTTTTTTGCATGTTAGGAAACAAATTCTGTTAATTTACAGCACTAACCAGAGTATTTTTAAATGTTTTCAAAGTTATTTGCCATATGTTAGATATGAAGGTCTCACACAAGTCCCTGATCAAAAAGAAGGAATGATGGCTGTGGCTCAGGCTGTATGTTGCCTCTTGACACACTCAAAAATATATAAAAATGCAATATACTTACATAAATTTGTTTTTTCATATTGCTGTCTGACATTTCCCCCCTCAACAATATGCCTTGGTAGT
Source organism: Pipistrellus hanaki (assembly GCF_964339955.1). NCBI lineage: Eukaryota > Metazoa > Chordata > Mammalia > Chiroptera > Vespertilionidae > Pipistrellus > Pipistrellus hanaki. The sequence goes on from NC_140506.1 coordinate 57,897,872, forward strand.
CCTTCATTTATGTATTTATGCATTTATCCCCTCCCAATTGTGTAGGTTGGAGTGAGAAGTGAGGCATGGCATAATAGATTGGAGACTCACGGTTTTGAAATCGAGTTGTCAGCAGGGTGGCTCTTCTCTGGAGGCTCTGGGAAGAATCTGCTTTCAAGCTCATGCCTTTTGTTAGTGGAATTCAGTCCCTTTCTGTTGCTCGTCCACCTTCAAACCTACAATGGCTCACCCAATCCTTTGCATGCTTTGAATCTCTTTCACTGACCCTTCTGCCTTCCTCTTCAGCTTTGAAAGGCTTATACATTTACATTGGGCCCCTCTGGATAACCAGGATAATCTCTGTAACTTAAGGCCAAAGTGATTAAGAACCTGAACTACATCTGTAAAGTCCTTTGCCTTATTAAACAGCATTTTCACAGTCTCAGGGATTGTACAAATAGCAGAACCAAAGCTGTTAAAACTCCCAGACTAGGCTTGACAACATTGCCAGGCATCTGTAAAAGTCTTCCTTATGAGCCTTTGGGATTCTGTGCCAGTTTGTACAAAACCCATTAATTTAAGCAGGCTTGTAGGATTTTGATAATTTTCTTCACTCTTTAAATCAAAGCGGATGAAAAATTTGATCTATTTTAGTTTTGATGATTCCCTGTCCCATTTCTTAGAGAACTTCTGAACCTTAATGTAAGGTTCTACCTGCTTTTTCATTCACCTGTAATAAATTCTGAAGCTAACTGCATTTTTATATTTTTCTATTCCTGAGAGATATAAGTTCAGAATTTCTACCACTGGTTATGGTTAGTTGTATAGGAACCTGTCTCCTGAAGTAGGCAGGTTATCTCTAGATTAGGAATAATAATTTATTCATTTCTTTCTGTCATTCTTCTCATCTGCCATCTACCTCCCCCCCCCCCGCCACACACACACACACACACACACACACACACACACACACTATATATATATATTTTGTATTCATAGCACATAGCAGGTACAATATATACTTATTGACTTAATCCAGTTATTTACAAATTTTGTTTAGGATCCCAGCATTTTATTATTTTAAAATCTTTATTATTGAAAGTATTATAACATGATATTTTCAAACAGCAACATGTTCCCCTGTTCCCCCATCATTGACTCCTCCTAGCCTACACCCATTCCTCCTCTCCCCCACTTCCCAGCCCCAGGCCTTCACCACACTATCGGTCTGTGTCCACAGTTTTGCATATATGCATACAAGTTCTTTGGTTAATCTCTTCCTACCTATGCACCCAACCCTGCCTTCCTAGGGATATTTTGGAATTGGCTTTATATTCATGGTGACTTCAAGACAATAGGACTTCAAATACGTTTAATAATTCAAGAAATTGTTAAATCACATAACTTTAAAAATCACATTACTTTCAAAAATGGTAATGGTAACTCAGCTCTACAGGAAAGCATTTTTTAAGGAACATATGGTTAAAATACTTAAGTAAATATACAGGGCATATTTCTCTATGTTTGGGAAAAGATATCTAATTTCATAGACCTTGGCATAATGATAGATACAGGGGAAAATCCACATTGAAAAAATGTAATTTCTCAAACATATATTTGACAATTCCAATCATGGTTTCTACTTCTCAAAATTTAACCTTAAATCACTTACACTTTTATGAATAATGTGTGGAATGTGCCGTAGATTCTGACCATCTGTGTGATTTATCCTTTGAAATGTTCCCTTGAATGTTGCAACTGGTCCAAAACCACAGTATCCAACTTTTAAATTATCTTCTTGACTTTTACCTGTGAAATTACTGTCACAGAACTGGCCACACTGAAGGCTTTATTGTCTTTGGATCCTGCAGAATCCTAGAAACGCCATCTTATTCTAAGTTCATATCACCACACTGATTCACAATGGCCATCCATCCCTTCTGTTTATCCATATAAGGGGCCATTTAGCAAAGCGGCTTAATGCTTATGCTCTATTTTGCTAGAAAACTGAAAGAAGACACAGTCTTAAAAGGAATATACAATTGGACTAAATATGGCTAAGACCTAATAATAACTCTCAGTAATTACATTAATGCCAGCCATCGCTGCCATGTATGTTGTTAAACACTTAATTCTTTAGACAAAAGCTTTATGTACATTATTTCATGTACTCTTCACGCCTATAAGACTAGGGGTCTCCTTATTTTCATTTCACAACTGAGGAAACAGACTCAAAAAGATGAGGTAACTTTTTCAAGGTCACACAGCTGGTCCCAGGCAAAAATCAGGATTGGAATGCAAAATACAAAATGCTCTTAATCCCACGACTGTCTGCCTGTACCCTGGCTATAGATTAAGTTGGGCCCAAAGCCAGAGACACAGGTGAGCAGACCTAAGCACCAACCACAAAAATTTGAGGGCTAACACTGTAACAAGACAAGTGAGATACATCCATTTTAAAGTCACATAGCAGGAAAAGAGTGACATTTTTTTTAAAGACACAGATGTATTGCAGTAGGTGTGCCTGTTTATATATCCCTCTACTTTTTTTTACTCTTGGCTTCAGTTCTTGAAAACTACTACTTATTTTGACATAATGAAAGAGAGCCACACTAATGCTAGATTTAAAAGTCTGTCTCAAATAAATGAAGGATAAAAAGGGTGGAATATCCAAATGCATATTCCACCCTTTTTAGAACGAGAGTGGGTGGGAATAATGATAGCTCCACAGATGTGACTCTTCCAGGTGCAAGCAGCTCTGTAACTTCGTTAGTAACCAATGATGGTGGGACCTAAAGTCCAACATGCCTGATGTGTTGAATGCATTGCTCATGAACACAGACAATAGGGTTGTAGAGCGGGAACTGGGTGGTGGGGGATGAGGAAGGGGGGAGAAGAGGGGAGCATCTATAATACTCACAACAATAAAGATTAAAAAAATAAAATACAAATTTTTAAAAAAGTTCAACATGCCTGATGTGATACAATAACAAGACATTGGACAGAAGATTTATTCAGTTCTTCGTAGCCAAATTCAATTTCTGTTCAATGATCATATTTCTTCACAAGCAGTTGCCCTTTTATGCCAGCTTTGTGAGGTCAAAAATAGAAGTCAAGGGTAAAGGCAAAGGTAGGGATGGCCATCAAAGAAGATACAACCCAAAAGTAGAATGTTCCACTATGAAGTTATTACTTAAATTGATGTATATTGGCTCTAAATTTTCTGAACAGAGAAGAGGTAATGCATGCAGTTTAATTTTTCCACCCCAATAGAACTATAGTCAGGACACTGTTTACTTTTTTTAATGACTGGTTCTTTGTCCTGTTAGACTTTTAAAGAGATTCCAACTTCCCCTTAACTAACACCTGAGACATTATCAATTAACCACACACAGCCCCTCGTCCACAGCATAGCTGAAATTAAACTAAATTGCTGTGCAGCAGCTTTCATTACACAATGACACAGTTTTTGTTAGGACCATAGAGAGTTTAATTACATGCCTAACCCCTGAATTCAGAGAATCGGGATTCCCTCTGAAGCATCCTGCTCACTTTCGCCATGGTATAGCTACCCCAGCAAGCATTTTTCAGCAAAGCTTTGCTTTATTCAGAATGCTTCTAGGCCACACCCCAAACCCAAAGCATAGTGCACACCTGTGATCCTTACTGAAGGAACCCCGGAGGCCTGGTCACCTGTGAGCTCCCCACTGGACTTCCCAGGGCTCCTTCATTTCCTTACAGAGGTCTTTCAGCTTCCCCAGTGCTCCTTAATATGTTGTTATCTTTGGCGAATCCCTAATCGGTTCCATTTTATTACACTGGCAAGTGCAATTTACGGATGTTTCAATCATGAAAGAAACGGGAGAGAAAACTAACAGATGAATTTTCAACTGTCACTTCCCAAACCCCCCTGAGGCATATGATGTTCAGATCAACTTCAAAGGATGTGAAGCAGTTAGTTCAGCCATAACTATCAACTTAATGCTCATACACTGGTGGAAGAACAAACACGGATTATGTAATTATTCAAAACGTCATTTCAAAAGATTTCAAAAAGATGAAATCTTTTTGCCTTATCTTCATTTAAAATGTTCTTATTGGGTTTTGGCTTTTCTCAAAATGATGCTGTAAATCTAATTCATCTAGCTGGTCCTCAGTGAGCATCTTTGAGGAGACCAAGTATCAGTAAACAATAAGCAGAGTATGTTTCATAAGCTCACAGATGCTGAGCCTTGTTACAGCTAAACATATCAAAGTGATGTTGCTTTGGAACTTCCGTTGCAAAGTAAGCACAAAAATGTTAACTTCTGTTACAAATTAATGATGGCAAGTGGATAAAAAATGCAGATTATACCAATAGGAATTCCAATTTTTCAATAGGAAAACTGAGGTATTTATTAATCATTTAAAAGTACGTATTGAGTGCATACTTAGTGCCAGGTACTAAGAATATGGGAAAGCAGATGCAAATTTCCATTTCTTCACAGAGTTTTCAGTCTAGTGAGGGAGACATCCTGAACATAAAGCTTGCAAGGAATCAAGACATGCTGAAGAGAAAGAAGAAGAAAAAAAAAGGAAGGAAGGAAGGAAGGAAGGAAGGAAGGAAGGAAGGAAGGAAGGAAGGAAGGAAGGAAGGAAAAGGGGGGAGAAAGGAAATCCATGAGAGCACAGAAGAGTGGGCACATATGTTAGTTTGGAAGGACAAGTACAACCTCCCTGAGAAACTGACATTATATTTGTGGCCTGAGGAAGAGGAGGGGTGGCCAGATGAAGAGGGTAAAAAAGCATCCTGATAAGAGAGGGCAGCTGGTCAGGATGCTGAGGTAGGAAGGAGATGAGGGCTTTGGAGGAACTGAAAGGAAGTCAGTATGGGCAGAACAGAGAGCTATAAAGGGGGAAGCGGCAGAATATGAGACTGGAGGGGGAGGCAGGAGCCAGACGACCAAGGCCTGGAAAGCCCGGATAAAGTATTGGGAAACCTCTGGATAGTTTCCCAAGGAAGAGAAATGGCCCAGCTCCCTGTGCTGCTGAGTGGAGAGTTGATCAAAGGGGACACCCTGGAAAGCAAATGAGTAGTTCAACTCTGCCGTGATGGGCCAGCCAAGATCACGTCAATGACATGCAGGGAGGTGGGCGGTTCAGGAGACATTCTGGAATTAGAATCGACAGCACTCTGTTGAGAATTGGATGGAAGCAGCAGGGTGGGGAAGAGAATTCGTTTCTGGCTTGAATACTTGAGTTGGCCGAGAGGCCACGTTCTGCGGTGGGAGCAGCTGGAAGAACCGGGCTGGGGGAAGGTCAAGGGTTCCATTTTGGACATGTAGAACCGAAGGTACCTGGGAAACAGCTGGAAATGAGACAGAGGCAGGTGGGAAAATTGTGCTGGAGCTGAAGGAATAGGTTTGAACTAGAACATTCTTAAACATAGTTTGTTTAGTTAATTTCAGACCAGACACAGTTACCAACTAGATGTATTTATTCATATTCGGAGCACATCATTTATAGCAGATGGGTGGTATTCAGGATAAACAAACATGAAAGGCCTGCCAGTTATATAAAATTTATTTTTAAAAATGTATCACCAAGCCCTAGACAGTTTGACTCAGTGGATAGAGCATGGGCCTGCGGACTGAAGGATCCCGGGTTTGATTTCTGTCAAGAGCACATGCCTGGGTTGCGGGCTTGATCCCCAGTAGGGGGCGTGCAGGTGAGTCTTTCTCATCATTGATGTTTCTATCTCTCCCTTCCTCTCTGAAGTCAATAAAAATATATTTTTTTTAAATGTATCACCCAGATAAGAACAAGCTAAAGGAGTTCGTCACAATAAAACCAGTAATACATGAAATGTTAAAGGGTCTTATGAATAATAAATACATATCTACCAACAATTGACCGTAATAATCAAAATAAACAAAGAATCTAATGAACAAAATAAACTAATGAGTAATATAGAACCAGAGGCATAGAAACATTGAACAGACTGACAAATCTCAGAGGGAAGGGGGTGAGGAGGTGGGGAGAGATTATATGCAAAGAACTTACATGCATACATGATTACCCATGGACACAGACAGTAAGGTGCTGAAGGCATCCCAAGGGGGGTGGGATTCTGGTGGAGGGAGCAAGGGGCGGGGGAAGGGGAGACTTCCGTAACAAATTTAACAATAAAGATTTTTAAAAACGTATCACCCAAGTAATATATAATTTTATAGTTAAATTTTACATAGTAAAAAATTAAAATCAATCAAATTCCACCACACTTTTTTTTTTTACACACATGTACTTTTGGGGGCTATAAAGAGTAGCTGAAGGGAAGGAGTACACAAACACTCAAGGAGAGTTTACAGCAAAAGAGAAGTCTTGCAGCACCTGCTCAATAAGGATTTAATTTAAGAAGCAGCCAGGAAAGATACTGTACTCATGTCCTTAACAATTTTCTATTGAGTGCCAAGGATTGTTTTAAACTTCAAAGCAATAATCAAAGGCTGCAGAGTGTTTTGTCTGGCCTGTACAGGGTTTAAAATTCATTGCCAACACTTAAAATTGGAAATATTTTTACGTTAAAAATTATGTTCATCTTACCTTGAAAAGTCAGAAGAGCTAGCCACCTGGGGCCTGCATTCCTACCTGACAGCATCTGGCTGACCCTGAGTCACCTTGGCCTCCTCAGGGGTCATGCTCCCTCCAGGGACAGCTGAGTCCCTAGGACTTCCCAGTGTCTCCCTCTTATTTCACACGCTTCCAACTCCCTTCATTCTTTTCTGTGCCTGCCTGCCCCTGGAGAGTTTTTGACCCCTGCTGCAGATACAAAAGCAAATGCTGCATTGCGGCGGCCACTCAATGCCAAAAGCAAGAGAAAGCAGGGAGTGACCTGACTAGATCTGCACTTTACAAAAATGACACTCAGTGTCGGCCTGTGGACCGAAGGGTTCCAGGTTCGATTCCAGCCAAGGGCACATGCCTAGGTTGTGGGCTCGATCCCCAGTGGGGGGGCATGTAGGTAGCAGCGGATCAATGATTCTCATTATTGATGTTTCTCTCCCTTCTTCTCTGAAAACAATAAAAAATATATATGTATTTTTTAAAAAAATGACCCTGTGACAGTATGGAGCATGGTCTGGAGAGGAGCTGGCCAGGTGGCCTGCTGAAGGCAAGAGCGGCAGTAGGGATGGAAGTGGGGCGGGGGCGGATACCCGAGGCAGTGAGAAGAGAGACCTGCCCAGGGTCCTAGATTGCATGTGTTCTCTGTAATAATTACTTACATCCAAATGTCTGTTCAAACAGTAATTTGAAGCCTTTGTCCCGGTTCGGAATTTATAAGATGGCACATACAATCATGCTTTCTAGGTAATAAACCAAATTTCAAGACACCCCTTGACTTTATTATTATAATGATTAGCCAATTTGAGCTAATATGCAAAAAAGAGAACTGCAACTAACATTCTCTGAGGGGTAAATATTTTATTCCTGGCAATTGGTTCTATTTTATTTATTCATGTGTGTTTTTATTTATTTGGTACTATATTATTTAAGTTGCATTTCACTTTTAGGTAACTATATATAAGCTCTTCTAGAATGATAGAAGAGCATAGTTTTTCTTTACGGTGTTTATTTTGAAATTATATGTGCATGTTGCTGAATCACATAATTTAGTAAAGATTATTACAGTTCTGAAAATAGTAAATAAAAATGTTGGAACCATAAATATATTGACATGAACGTTACCTCATTCTATTCCCTATTAGTACCTCCATGAAAATGGGATTGTTCATCGTGATCTCAAGCCGGAGAACCTTCTCTATGCAACTCCAGCCCCAGACGCACCCCTCAAAATTGGTGAGGACCATACCCTGATCTCCTCTGACCCCTTTCCCGGAGCAGAAGAAATTTATCCTGTGGAATTTTAAAATACGGTTCCATTCCATTTCACCTCCACTCAGTTTTCTCAGACATTAATGTGGTCTGTAAAGGAATAAGGCACAGTGTTGGAAGTCTGTGCGCTTTCCTAGAGTGTTCATCTGAATTAGTGCCTAAAGTTAGTGTCGCATTGCTGGACACACAAAGGAATCACAACTCTTGGAAATAACAGGAACTTTAGGAGGTGACCTTGTATTTTGTAAATACATTTATATAGGGGTGGGGGGGAATCACAAATAACGTAACACTTCTTTCTTGGTTATTAACTTTCATTCCACAAATTAGAGGGAGTGTAATTTTAGATAGTCAAGAACTCTGACACAGAATATTGGGTACCTGTCAGTGGAGTTAGGCTGTGTTTATACGAACAGAGATAAACGTTGCTCTGCTTCCCAGAGTGCACCTCACAGAACGCTGTTTCCTAGGCCGAGGGAGCAGGGCCTGTCAGTCCCTTTGGGGTCAGGGAAATGGTTCCTGGAGGTCCTGAGTTAGAAAAAGTGAGAAAGTGCCAACTTCAACAAGATTTTTATTTCTTCAGGACTCATCCCAAACCTGTAAAACGCTAATGTGTACGCTGACATCTAATCTGACTCTGGAAACCTTTTTTTGTTTTGTTGTGTTTTTTTTTTCCAGTAAGCATTTTGAGGAACTACAAAAGATGAATTTGGGGATCTATCCAAAGAGATTTTTCAGTTAGCATTTTAGAAAAGAAAAAAAAAGCATATTAAATATTACATTCCACATGCCTTCCAAAGTAAATCTTCATTTGAAAAAAAAAAAAAAAGTAGAATTTATGTTAGATGAATTCTCTTTAGCAGAATCTGTTTTTGTCCTGTCTGTGTAGGGTTTAACATTTTTTAAATTAAATCCTCTGAAGGACATTCTCTCTCAGTGCTGTCCTTTATAATGCTAATCTGATGAGTTCACTGCATTTGTGAGTGTTAACACCTTTGAAGATGAAGTCAAACCTATCCTGGGAGAGCTCAGACCACAGAACGTGCGAGCCTTATGAATGAAAGACCCGAAAAACAAGATGCTGAAGGCCTGCGGGGCGGTGGCGTGTTCTCGTAATCACTCCTGAAAGACAGCGGACGGCAGACAGGCTCCGGGTTTCCTTTGACATCACTTTCAAAGATGTTATCCTTAAAGGAGTTTCTTTCAATGGATGGATAGATTCTAATTTAGGCAGGAGCGCCTTTCTTTCCGAAGGACTTCCTGCTGCTTCCTCTGATAAGGATCTGGCACCTCCATGGAAAAGTGGGTTTATCTCTGAAGTCTAAAATGGCATCAATTCTGCACCTGCCTCTCTTGAAGAATGGCCTCAGAGTGTTCCTGGTGTTTCCTGAGTGAGGCCCACGTAGCCCAGCAAGTAGACCATAATGACAGCAGCCTTTGATAATGTTTCATCTAGGTAATATTCTGTGGAATAAATAAAAAGGATTTTTGCAAAAAAAAAAAAAAAAAAAAAAAAAAAAAAGCATATTTCTCATCCAAGAGTAAATTTTTATCCATCAAATACACTAGAGAATGGCATTATTTTGAAGTAGAATAAACCTTTTGATGTTTCTGTTCATTTTTTCAACATTTATGAAGTCTCATTTTTTAAAAATTTTAATTCGTTCCAGTGGATTAAAAGCTCTGAGTTATATCGCTAATTCTATATCGTCCTTCAGAGATAGTTTCATGAGTCTTGGAATTAATATTTAACAAAATATGTCTCTTGCAACTATTACTTCAAGAAGAAATAGCTTATATGCTGAAAGCTGGGAATTCTAGGGAAAAAAAGTATAAAATGTATGTAGGAATCATATTTTCCTCCAATTTAAAGCAAGCCTTAAAATATTATTGCTTCTCTTTTTAATTTTTCTCTCCCTGGTGACTGGTATGCATCTATATCCTCTCATCAAATACCAAAACTAACAAATGTTTTCTTTTTAATAACTAAAGTATTCTGTCGTCTTATAAAAGCTGAGAAAAAAACTATTTTTTTTCTTCTTGTGTTGTCAGCTGATTTTGGACTCTCCAAAATTGTGGACCATCAAGTGCTCATGAAGACGGTGTGTGGAACCCCAGGGTATTGTGGTACGTTCTTTAGTACTGACATTTTATAGTTTCACTGTTATTTGAAATGTATTTTATTTAATGTTTTGATTTTTTTAAACTCCCAATATCTCTATTTAAAATGCTTACAATAGGATGCAAGACTCCACAAGGAAGGCATATGTCTATGATACTCAGACCACCTCTTCTTCTCTATAAAGGGCTCTATGATGTCAGTGTTAGGGCACCCCTGTTAGAACAGCAGGAATGGAGGGGCCCACGTGGGGAGACTGGGGCTCTGCATCTGCCTTTGGGCAGTCGCTACTCTGGGACCCACTCCATAGCAGAAAAACCATCCCTGGTGAAGAAGACAGGAAAATAGCTTTGTTTGTTTTGGGATTTAAAGCCATGAGCTCTTTGTCACTTTCCTTATTTGCTTTTTTTTGGGGGGAGGGTGTGTGAGGAAGGGTGTGTCATTAATTCAGATGGTATATAGGACAACAGAGAGAATGGGGAATGGGGTAGTCCTTAGTTCTCATTGATGGCACTGGCCTAACCTCATTAACAGAAGGGCTTTAGGTGGTGTTTCCCTGTCAGAGTTCCCCAGTCTCTGGAGATGGACAGTGTAACAGCCCTCACATCCTCACGCACAATCTCCCAGGATGGCCTTAAGGCACCCCACATGCACTCCGCAGTCCAGAGACAGAACAATAGCTGTTAATCCATGCCAGCAAGAAACTCACCCTTTTTCCCCCTCAGTGGCTAAATTCATCTGCCAACAGCCTGAAGCCTGGGGAGGCCAGTATGCAATTACATTAGTGACCCCTCAGAGTCCCTTCTGTGACTAAAGAGAGAACAGCAACCTTCCAACAGCTTTAATAATAGTGATAAGAACAGTTCTTTTTTGCAGCATACCAGAATGGTCATTCTGTGCATGAATGATTCATTCATTGTTAAAATGAACATTAGCTGTCTAATGGACTCCATTTTAGGCACTGAGATTACAAGAGCAAGTACAGTACGGTCTTGCCCTCCAAGGATTTCATGCGCTATAAAAGAAAGGCATGTACATAATAAGTCAAAGTCTGTTATGATCCATTTTATATTTATCTGAGCCAGAGGCTCAAGCATACAGAGAGGAGCATTTGAGCTGGACACTGATGGGTGTGTAGGAGTTTAACAAGTGAAGAGGTGGCCACAAAGCATTCTTTGCCAGTAGGCATAGGGAAAGTCACAGGGGAGTGATAGCAAGTTCAGGGACTGTTTGTTACTTCATCGCTTTGTATGACTGGAACATAGACTGCTTGGTACAGAGGATGCAGATGGACTTGGAAAGGTCAGGAGGACCATACTTTCAAAGAATTTGTACATCAATCTAAACAATTCAGACTTGCTTTGGTAGATAATAGTAATCTATCAAAGGTTCTTAATCAGAACCATCATATTTTAAAGTCAAATCAGTATTTTATAAATATCCTGACAATGACATTATGACAGATGGGTTGGAGAAGAAAAGAGGTCAGAAGAAGACAAACTAGAAAGCTATTGCAAATGCTCTTTCTTGGCCTTCTCGTGTCAGAAATCTACACATGGTTTATTGTCACTTCATAAACAGCTTCTCAGCAGATGATGTCTCTGACCTTCTCCTAAGTCCAATCATTTATTTTTTAGATAAAAATGATTATAAAACTATATCAGATGCATGTCCCTGCTATAAACAAGCCTGTCTTACAGGTAATGCCACCTTATGATGAAGGCTTATTTTCCACTTACTATTTTTTCCTTTGTAGACATCCAGATCACTCTAGGGCTGTGTAATCGGGAAAGAGGGAATTGAGTGGTAGAGGCTCACCAGGAAGCAATCATTTGCTATATTATGAGAAGAGGAGGAGAAAGAAGCAAGAAAACTAACGGATGGGGGAGAGAGAGAATTGAGATGAAAATTCAAATGCATTTGTGGACTCATGCACTAAACATATGCATGGAATTACTTTTATAGGATGAGGAAGGCTTGGAAGTCAAAAACAAATAAGTTCCATATATTTAATTACAAGAGCATGGTCTAAAAACTCTGGTTATTTATACATAATTTAGACCTTGCTCTTGATCTAAGGAAGTTCACTAAAATATTACTTCAGCATGTAATAAAATATTACTTTAAAGTGGGAATAGTTGGGAGGGTGGGTAGGATTTTAAAAATACACCTGTGCAGAGTAACAGAAAAACTGAAAAAGCTGAGTTAGGGGAAAACGGAAGTCACAGTAGCATCAGGGCAAAGGAAGCGGATGGCCTAGAGCTGGAAAAAGATGCAGAGTTCTGAATTTTTAAAAATTTAGTAATGATAGTTTCTGTTTATCTGTCTTACGAACAATTACACCGTTTATGGACCAGGCTAAAGTTCCCTGTGAGGTTCACCCTCACTTCTAGCCCCTCCTCCCCTTACCACATAGAAGCACTGACATCAGTTTGGTGTGTCCTCCTGAGATACTTAGGTGGAAAGGAAACTGCATTTATAGCATGAGTTGGAAATGAGACCCAAGTACAAGACTAGTGTGCTCCTGGATACATGACTTTACACGGGGACTTTTCATTTAACTCAAATCATAGGGTCTGAGGGCCATATACTTGACGGAGAGCTTGTTTCCTTGCTTATACAGTCAGAGCGATTGCATCCAAGGTAAATTATTTCTATGTATACTGGAAAGTGGGTGTTTATGTTACACCATTTGTCATTTGTCAAGAAATACAAAAAGGAAAAGCTATTCGCAAACCCTTTACCCCAGAGGGTTATCTTATAAGTAAATCTCAAAACAAAATCACAGATGCTGCATGTTTATGCAAATATTATTTCCTGGGAAATTTGCCCAGTTGAAACAAAACTCCAGGCCAGAAAATTAAAATTTGTGACCCAGCTAAATGAAATCAATGACTAGTTCTCTGAAATAATCCATGAAGAGTTCAATATTAAATAAATTCTCGACATCTTGTTTTTTGGGGGAAAAATAGGTTTCAAAAATATCCACTGGACTCCTGATAAATGTGCTACAATGTCACTATGCAATATTACTACCAAAATGTCTTAACTGTTTAACTGTTTAAGATGTAAATAGCTAAAACCTACCCATAGCAATGACAGAAAAGAAGGATAGTTGGCCCTTGAATAACTCAAGGGTTAGGGGTGCCAAACCCTTGCAATAAAAATCCACATATGTCTTTAGACTCCCCTAACACTTAACTATCAATAATCTACTGTTGATGTGAAACCTTACCCATGAACAGTCGATTAGCACATATCAGTATGTTATGTATTTATTATGTACTGTATTCTTCCAGTAAAGTTAGTCAGAGAAAATAAATGTTATTTAGAAAACCACAAGGAAAAGTAAATACATTTACAGCACTGTATGTATAGATTGAAAAAGATCTGTGTGTAAGTAGACTTGTGCCGTTTATGCTCATGCTGTCCCAGGGCCTACTCTATAAGCTGGTAGAGTAGGAAAGAAACTAATATGATGATGGGTGAGATAAAAATATTCCTAATACCAATTATCTAATTCATTTATAAATTTAATTAAACTGTGTATTTTATATTTCATATTTCTACTTGTCTATTTATTCAAATTCTATTTCCAGGGTCCAGAACTGTTAAGAATTTATTATCTCTTTGCATTTCCCAGGATCTCATTAGAAAAGTTATTATGTTCACTATACCAAAATTAAAAACAATTTTTCAACAACCTACAGTCAGAAGAGATTTCTGCCACAAGAACACACACTACTAAGAAAAATGTAGAAAAACCTAAATGAAAAGAAGTAAACATAAAATACAAGCTTTCAAAGTGCTTTCAAAAAAGAAGTGGTTTTGTTCTTTTCTAGACGACTAAATAGCTAAAGTGAAATAATAAAACTTTAGAGGTAATCGAAATATGTAAGAAATAACCTCACCTGAGAATTAATTAAATACCCTCCCGTGATGACTTTCTTCTTACTATGAACTTTTTTAAAACTAGAAGAATTAATAAATATGCAGTAAAATGTCAACTGCACTTTCTGTAACATTCTGCTTGACAGATGGTATGTGTACACGAGGGTTCCCATGGGGCTTGTCGACAATAGGAAGGGAGCAGGGAAGGTGAGAGAAAGAAAGAGAATGTTAAGCAGGTGGGTAGAGGGTGCCCAAATCCAGCTTCTGTTCCCGACCACAGCCCTTCTTTGTCCCTGAGATAGACTGTGTCCCCAAGCATCATATGACTGTCCCAGAGGCATGCTCACGGTGCCTGATCCAAATGAACAAGTGCCAGGTAAAGGAAAAAGTGGTGAGGAAAGGCCGTAGCTCCTTTGTTCTTGACCTTGCAGAAGACAGGACTCTGCAGGTTGAATGTGGGCTTATTTTAAGCTGTCTTAGGAGTTTTACATCTACAGGAAGTGAATCTCTTGAGGTCTCGGAGTTGGTCTGTTGGTCTGGTACTGACCTAAGCAATGTATGTTCTGTGGAGCTTCAGTTTTGTAGATGTTTGCTCCTTTTTTGTTCAATAAATCTTTAGTGAACTCCTGTTATACACCAGGCAGTGTACAGGTGCTAGAGGTATAGACGTAAAAAACAAAACACTCATCTTTAAGGGTGGTATGTTTTAGTGGAAGAAGACAATAAACAAAGTGACTGTGTACGTTAGATGAAAAGAGGTGACAATTTCCATGGAAGGATATGGAATTAGGAAAAAGAATAGGACGTGTGAGGGGCCTGGGCTGCAATTTAAACGGGGTAATCACGGAAGCCTCACTCAGAGGGGACACACGAGCAAAGACTTGAATGAGGTGAGGGAGCGAGCAAACCATGTGCTGTCTAGGGAAGAACAGCCCAGGCAGAGGGGACAGAGAGGCTAATCCAGAGGCAGGAACACTCCTGGGTGTCTTTAAGGTCCAGGAAGGAGGCTGGTTGGTTGGCGTGCGGTGACAAGGCGGGAAATAGTAGGTAGGAGAAGGGGATCTGAGAGCTCCAACTGGAAGGATAGAGTTAATGTTTACTGAGATGAGGGAGACTTTTGGAGCAACAGTTTAGGCCTTGTTGTTGAGATGCCTGTTAGACATCCAGGGGAGATGACAGGTGGGCAGAAGGGTGTGTATGTGTGAAGTTCAGGAGCAGGGATGTGGTGGTTGATACAGATGTGGGTGTTATCAGCTAACAGGTGCTATTTAAAGTCCTGAGACTCCAGGCAGAAAAGGAAATGATCCAGATTGATCCCTGGGCAATACCATTCGGAGGCCAGAAAGAGAAGAAAGAACCATATTTATCTTTCATAGATATCAAAATAGTAGAGGAAGTTCCGCAGGACAGAATTAGGAATTGTGAATGAATGCTGTAAGGCATAGAGTTGGGGCTCGATATGTGTATAAAACTCTTTTAACATCGAAAGCTGTCAGCAGTAGAAGAGGCTGCCTCCCTGGGTTGGGAAATAAATGATCACAAAAGCTGATTGACTTATCGCTCAGGATTCAGGGCTGCCAACAAGGGAAGGGAGGAAGAATACCGCTACTTTTGGAATTACCCAGCAGATATATGGTTTTTTAATACCCCTGCAGCTGTGTGCAGCTGAGTAGTCAACTTGAGGAGTATGGAAACCACCTAGTTAAATAAAAGTTAACTGAATATAATTTGGCCTGAGATGGCTGATAACATGGAGTCTAAAGAGGTTTTCACCAACATCATAGCCTCACTTCGCATGTTTTCTTTGGTTTAGAGATCGTCTTTTAAGGTCCTGGTATTCCTTAATTCCTGTCTCTCCATACTATACCATTTTCTGCACCCACTTCTTTGTAACTTTGACTACTTTAGCAACAGAACCAGCTGTTCCCATAAATGCACCGGGCTGTGAGGCTCAGATCTGTTATCGTACGTATGTGAGGGTGGGAATGATGTGTGGGATAGAGGTCAGAAGGAAGAGGTGATTGATGGCAAGTGGGTAGAAGACTTACTTAAAATGTGTTATTTGGGCCCTGAACACCCTGCAAAATGTTCCATTTTAGAATGTTGCTGCAGAAAAGTTATGCATGAAATAAAATGTTTCAAAAGAATCAGTGATAGTTATCAGTAAGATTTATAGCACCTTTAGAAAAGAAAGCAATACTTGCCATACTTAACACTAGTCAGAGTTTGAATTCTAAGTCTATGACTTTATATTAGCATCTCATCTACAAAAGAGATTCTTAAATAGTGTTCATATTAGGATGAGTTTGGTTTATTTTTAATTTGGTTAATTTTTTTATACCACACCTCATCCCACAAAAATGGAAAGGTAAGACAGAGAAACAGGCTAACTTTCTTCATCCATCAATAGTGGGGAGGAGAGTCAATAGGGGGGAAAAAGGGACATCTGTAATACTTTCAACAATAAAGAGAAATTTTTAGAAAGAGGTGTGGCCTCTGTGCTATTATTGTATCTTAAAAAAGATATCACACAGTTCATGTGGCAAAGACAACTTTTTAACAACTTAAATGAAAAAATATTAAGTGAGAGGTGGATTGACTGATATGTATAATGTTAAAAGACCAAGAGAGTCCAGGAAAATGGAAAGGATGAGTTAGAACCTAAAACATAGATTTTTGTGGCCCCAAGACACTCTGAATTTAAGAAAAGCCTCTACAGTGAAAATGCCCTATGCTGTAGTATAGGAGTAAAGACAGAGTCAGGCATTAAAGTGAAAAAAAGGCGCGTGCCCGCAAACGTATGTTTTGAATCGCTAAAATGAAAACAGGAGAGAATTTTCAAAAACAAACAGCAGCCCTGACCTACTGGCATCTGTAGTTTGGCCTTAACCTGCCTGCTAAGGGCTCCAGCCACACTGGCTTCCCTTGGGTGCCCCTTGCTCCTTCCTGCCACAGGTCTCTTCATATGTGCTTTCTCTGCCCGCACCCTCTTCTCTCTCTTTCCCCAGCCACTGCCCTCTCCCACTTTGCCGAGTTTACTGCTCTGGATCCTTTACATCTCAGGTTAAACTGCTTTCTCATTCTGACCAAGCCAACCAACCCTCCATCAGAGACACTCTTCCTACAAGCACTTTCAATCACCACTGTGTGCTTCTTCACCTGGTTTTCTTGACCAACCTCTCCTCCCCTCTCCAAACTGTAAACTCCATGATGGCAGGCTTGTCCTCTGATGCCTCACTCTTCTTCCCTCGCACCGCCTAACACACTGCCTGCCATACAGCCGGTGCTTAACAAATCGCTCATAATTCTTTAATCAGTGAATGAATGAATGTGTTGATTTCATTCACCTTAGTCTCCCTTGGATTTGGCTTTCTCAGAACAGTTAACAGTAGTTTGAAAAAGTCCTCTGATAAAGAATGCCACTCTGTATTACACTTGAGATGATTTTCTCCCTCCACTTTGTTGGTTTGTTAGGTAGGAGGGGATCATAAAGGTCCCCTAGGGCAGTGGTCGGCAAACTCATTAGTCAACAGAGCCAAATATTAATAGTACAATGAATGAAATTTCTTTTGAGAGCCAGATTTTTAAACTTAAACTTCTAACGCCACTTCTTCAAAATAGACTCGCCCAGGCTGTGGTATTTTGTGGAAGAGCCACACTCAAGGGGCCAAAGAGCAGCATGTGGCTTGAGAGCTGCAGTTTGCTGACCACTGCCATAAGGCATTGGCAAATGAAGGTACAATCAAGAACCAAAATCAACCTTAATTTTTCTCCTGGGGCTTTAGAAAAAGAGGGAAAACCTTGCACAAATGATCCCTGTGTGTCTTACTCCATACCTGATGCTTTTTATTTAAGACCATTTCCAGAACTTGATACAGTGAGTTTATTTAATAAATTGACAATCACTTCTATCTCTTGCTAGATCCTCAATCTCTAGATATTTTAATGGTACCATGGTCTTATTAAAAAAAAAAAAAATACAGCACTGTAAAGTCTAAGTTGTGTACTGGTGAATAAATATTATGAGTTGGAATTTTTAATACAATTTTATATTCAGCTAAAATTGCTTTTTTAAAAGATATGTCTGATATCTTGGAAATTCCAAAACCGTCTACCAAAATTATTGTTCATTGGAGATTGGAGTATGTTTTCTCCTAGGACCTCTGTGGTATTTAGTGTTCAATGAACAATAGCATGACTGATAAGGTAATTTTAGGAAGTGGCAGGGAACTTTGGTCAGGCAGAAGAGGAGATTTAAAAGATAGCCAGGAAAATCAATAAATGATTACTGACTATTTCAGAAAAGATGACTCTAAATTATTCTCAATTTATTCTAAAAACAATTACACCTGAAATTTTCTCCCTCCCCTATCTTGTTGGTTTGTTTGTTTTGGCAATGAGTTGAGAAAATATATGAAGGACACCCAATGTGTTTATAGTGTTAAAGGTGGGCTATCTGATGCCTTTTCTTTAACTAAGATGGAAGTCGTCAACTATTTCTCACTCTAAGAAAATCGTGTGTATTTGGAAACCCCTGCAAGGACATTTGATCCCTGAGAGACTTGAATCCCTGGTGTGCCAGAGCCTGAACTTCATTCTAGAAAAGCTTTTGGCTCTTGGAAAGGTTTCGGATAGATTATAAGAATGTGTTCTGCTGGCTCTGAAGTCAAGGTCACATTAACTAGTAATTGTAAAAATTTAAGGATAGTATGAATGGTATCTAATTGTGTCTGGGTGTTTAGAATTTGTTTTACCCAAATTTTATATTATGATTAATAAATATTATAAATTCCTTTTTAAAAAAATCTTAAGAGAAATGTATTATGGAGGACAAACACATTCTATATTCTTTTTGTCTCTGAGCCTCATGATGGAAAGTTTAGCTTGTCATACCCCAAGTTCACGTGCATTGCAACATAATGCCTTACAAGGAGATGAATTGTCTCTGGAACATGAGGTTGTACCCAGTGCTGTGAAGGGAGATATTGCCGTGGTAGTGAAGAATGCTAGATGCCCTATAAAGTGGATTCAAAGAGAATTTTGTTCCATGGCATTCACTTGATTGGAGGCTGTTGGCCTGGGAGCTATGAAAAATGCCCAGCAAAAGCATCTGACCTTTGCAACGGCGTGCTGACCTCTAAACAGCACAGGATGGGAGGGTTAATTTATTTCACTGGAGCCAACAAGAGCGGAGCCCACAGAGCAGCACACACAGAAGGCGCAGGAGGGGTGCGTGTAACAGGTTCCATGGGTAGAGTGCTGTCCTCTCCTCTTGCTTGAACTGTCAATGATTCTCCCTTTACCAACATAGCCGTGGCTTGCAGGCTAAAACTCCAAGTAAACTTGGAAATAGCCAGTCCAATTCACTCAGATTTCAGAGGTTGAAACCAAGACCCAGAAACCGTAAAGACTCCCTATTTCTGTTTACACCGCAGCGGGGGGCTTGGTAGCCCTTCGCGGCTGTGAAGGCCTGTGCATGCATTTCAGTCCCCAGACTGAACAGCTCTCAGAGGCACAGACAGACGTAGGAGCCCTCATGAGAGTGGCAGCCCAACTTGACTTTCCTACGCATGATGAGCAAAAAGCCTTTGTGAGTGGGAATTCAGTGTTGGGGCTGTTGGGGTCCAAAGGAACAGTCTGTGGGGTACAGATTGTTCTGGGAAATGAAAGCTAACCTGGCAGTGAGTGGCGTTGGCATGGAGCATGCATTTTTCTTAATTATGTTAATTGAACCTTACAAGGGAAGTTTTTGAGGAATCATTTGTCTATGCATGAGAACTACTTGGCCCAGATAGGATTCCTTAAAGGGTGTAGCTTGCTGACTTGCTGCTGAGAGTGCTGTAATGCACACCATTCCACATACCAGCTCTTCCTCTTCTATATCGCATGGAACACAAGTTCTGCAGGAATGAGAAGATCCTGATTGGGAAAGGATGGGGAGGAGGTGGTAGCATGAGAATGTGCCAGTGGAATAGCCACTGTTTCTTCCTGGAGTTAAATCCAGAGTCCCATGCGGACAGCTCACTTTGGCAGTATGGCATTTCCCGCCAACAGGGACAGGGGGTCCCATTCACTTGCTCTCCTGTCCCCTGAGGAAAGGAGGCGTGTGGTGGTGCCCCCATCCCCATGGCCTCCCTCAAAGAGCTCTCGGCATTCATCTATCAGCGCCTTCGTTGGGGACCCCACTGACACCGACAGCACTTTTGTTTAAAATAAAAAAAAGGCTACTCTGGGCTGTAGTTCTGAGCCTTATTTCTGCATCGATGGTAGACTTCTGGCATCTTTTCTTCCTTTGTTAGTAAGGCAAACCAACACCACCCGCAATCCACGGGGCTTGGATTCAGTTACCTCTCCATTTTCACGGCTCCAAAGTAATAAGAACATTAAAGAGCTCTTCACAGTTCTGTACTGAGGGCTGTGTTGTGGTTGAGAACGCCTTCCTCTTTCACAGTGCGGGCAGGACTAATAGGAGGAGCCCCATTCTATCGGAGAAGTCCTCCTTTCTCAGCTCATAGTCCCAAACTCGCTGGGACGGCTGCTCTCTGTAGTTCTCAACACCATCCGGGGGCACATGCCAGGGCCCGCCCAGCTTCTGTCCCAACCTTTCAGCTCTAGTGACTTTTCAGTCCTTCCACTGTCTACCCGGCCTCTGGCCCGTGCACTGTCAAACACAGACACTCATCAACACCCTGCTCCAAACAGATGGGCTCCCAAGGTAGTATAATTGTGCCTGTTTTCCTTACCCTGCCAAACTTTTTTTCCTTTCCTTTCTCTGCACAAAGCTCCCTTTGAAGTAAGGGATCTTTCATAGCAGAGACAGAGCTCTGCATGATGAGGAATATTAAAACTAACAGCTTTCTCTTTATGCACTCCAAAGACAGAGAGACGATAATCTCTCCCACGAACATAGACATAAGCATTTGTAGCCTTCCACTTTGGTTTGGGGAGAGAAGATAGGTTATAAAACTCTCTGAAGTTGATGCTGATGAAGTCATTTCTTCCCCATTGCTTATTATTAAATTAAAATGTAAGTGTTGCTGAAACTGGTTTGGCTCAGTGGATAGAGCATCAGCCTGCGGACTCAAGGGTCCCGGGTTTGATTCCGGTCAAGGGCATGTACCTTGGTTGCGGGCACATCCCCTTTGGGGGGGTGTGCAGGAGGCAGCTGATCGATGTTTCTGGATTTCTATCCCTCTCCCTTCCTCTCTGTAAAAAATCAATAAAATATATTAAAAAAATAAAATGTAAGTGTTGAATTTAAACACCAATGTAATACAATTTTTGCTCTTCCTGCAGCACCTGAAATTCTTAGAGGCTGCGCCTACGGACCGGAGGTGGACATGTGGTCTGTAGGGATCATCACCTACATCCTGTAAGTGAAGAAAAGCAATCTCCCTGCACACTGTCTGCCTTGACTGTAATATTTGCTAGGTACTCACGGTCCTCATAAAAAGCCAGATTACTTTTTGACTTTTTGTGATTTTCTACAACATAGTAAACATGCTTAGTGATATAATTTTCTGAAATTGAGCATTGCTTTTTATTTTGTAGTTTTCTCAGGGCCAGTACTCCTGTCCAGGGCTTTCTGTGTCTCATTCTGCTATGCAATGGAGAGCAGATTTGGGGAACAACTCCTTATTTGGTGATGATAATGTATGTGAGACTCATGTTCATTTATTTTAAATGCTGTTATTTTCCCTATTTGCATCTTGTCAAAATAGTTAGGGTATTAATCCTTTTTTTAAAGGGCAAATATATATTTAACCTCTTAAGCAACCCCAAACTGGGACATTTCCCATCAGAAATGTCTTAAATGTATTTTAGCTATCAATTTTATTTCCTTTCTATGTTAGGTTCTCAAGGACCTTGAGTTTAATACCGTAAACTCAGAGAAACATTAGGTAGAGAGAGAAAATGGGCTAAATCTCTCTCTGGTATCCCCAATCCCATTCTTGAGCTCCTTTAATTAATAAACGGGGGTTTTGGAAAACTTGCTAAAGAGATGATGGAATTGCAGATGAATACAGGGGAAATAAGAAAGAACGATAGAAGAGTGAAGAATATGCCTACCACAGCAACAAAGCGAGATACCAATGAGTTCCAGAATTTAATTCAAAGCAAACAGATTTGGTTGCCATTGCAAGATTAATTGTTGGAACCTTAATAATATCCAATTCAGCAAAGGGGCTTTAGAGAGCGTAAAAGAAAGTATGTTGTCCGGTCAGCCTGCCATAACAAAATGCTGCACACTGGGTGGCTTAAGCACAGACATTTATTCTCACAGTCCTGGAGCTGGAAGTCCAAGGTGAAGGTGCCAGTATGCCGAGTTCTGATGAGAGTTTTCTTCCTGACTTATAGACAAATGCCTTTTCTCAGTGTCCTCACACAGCAGAGAGAGGAAGCTAGCTCTTGGCGTCTCTTCTTAACATGGTACTTATACCAGCGTGAGGTCCCACCCTCACGATCTCCTCTAACCCTGATTTCCTGCCAAAAGCCTCATTTCCACATCCCATCCAGAGCTTTAATATCTCAACTGAAAAGGGGACACATTTCAGTTAATGGAAGAAAGAGGGCTTTGTTTTGTTTTTAATTTGATAGCGATCTTAGAAACTGCAGTGTTTAGGTAATATGGCTAGGCATGGGGTGACTGGGGTCAGACCCCCAACCAAGTTAGTAAACTCTGAGCATAGACATTGGTCAGTAGCTAAGACAAAAGTGTCAACAAGCAACCCATAAGTAACCAGAGGCTATTCGGTAATATCCAAAGATTTTCCTGAGTGCATTGCAGCTTCAGAAAATTTGGAGAGGTAGAAACCACGTTTGTTCTTATGAAAGTGAAAAATGTTAGGTAATTTCTGTTTGCCACATTAAGTTCTTAATTCATTAACATGAATTCCTAAGACCACATGATAGGATTACTAAATTCCTTCAGCTTATACTTGAGATCACTTTTATACTGGGAAAGAATGTTGTCTCCTGAATGATGGAGGTGACATATCATTCTTAGTGACATTAAGTGAAATACTGAACTACACAAACAATGATTCATATGTGCCCCAAAAATGTAACACTGCCCACCCAGTTACAATTTCATACTGAAATGCTATGGGAGGGGTTAAAGCATTAAGGAAGTATAAGAACTCAGAGATGGAAGTAGGAAAATAAGTTACAGTCACCCTGAAAAAATGAAATGACTATAACTCCATGGTATGGTCACTGACAAGGGGAAATGAAGGGAAAAATCTGTGATTGTTTGAGACACTTCTTATAGTCCTGAAAATAACCTTTTTAAAAAAATATATTTTATTGATTTTTTACAGAGAGGAAGAGAGAGGGCTAGAGAGTTAGAAACATAGATGAGAGAGAATCATCGATCAACTGTCTCTTCCACACCCCCTACTGGGGATGTGCCCGCAACCAAGGTACATGCCCTTGACCGGAATCAAACCCGGGACCCTTGAGTCCGCAGGCCGATGGTCTAAACTAGGGGTGTCGAACTCAATCAGAGAAGGGGCCAAAATCTAAAATCCAGCCTAAATCGTGGGCCGAATGGTTTATTGAACAGTCATAAACTGACAATGTCATAAACTGACAGCGGAGTGCAGTGATGACAGCGCGGTGCGGGCCACATTGCAAGGCCTGGCGGGCTGGATTTGGCCTGCGGGCCTTGTGTTTGACACCTGTGCTCTAAACACTGAGCCAAACCAGGTTCGGCTGAAAATAATCTTAAATGTCCTTTCCCCTAGTTACTTGGTTAATAGGTGTTGGTTGAAAGTAGCAGCAGGAACTCCCCAGAATGAAAATAAGATTGCTGCTTACAATGAATATCCCTTAATTCTGGTCTAACTCCTGTCAGCCTGGGGGCCTTTATTTCTTATGTGCCACAGGCATCGAGCTAGGATGAACCAAGGACTGTACGTCTGCTTGGCCCCTGACTGATGTAAGAGAAACACCACCCTCAGGTGTTTCCTTGCCCATTGCCAGGGGATCTGGGACTTTTCATGTATTCTGTAGCTCATTAATAATTGGTGAAGTCTACCTGGGGGGGGAGGGGGGATCACTGGCACATTTTCTCCAGGGAACTGTGCCCTTGGACCTGTGCATCTCCTTTGTTGCCATTGAAAGTTCCACTGGGCCATTTTGTGTTATGACCTTGCTATTTCTAAGGATGATGGTAGACTGGAAATGAAGGCCATATTGTCGTTTCTCACAGGAATTCTGGTCCTTCTACCTTTTACAACTAAACTCTTGTCCCCATAGACAAAAACAACTACTACAGTGCCAAGGTCAGAGTCAGAATCAGAATCAGATTAATGTCAGAGATTCAAACTTTCCGTTAGCTTTCAACACTGCAGTTCTGCCCAGTGGCTTGGAGCAATGGCATGTACTATGCATTCACACATCAGGACAGTGTAATCGTAACACCCTCCTAAATGGTCCTTGTCAGCAGTCTCATTTTCCCATTTCTGAATGGTTTCTGACTCGTGCATGCATGCGCGTGTACGTATGTGTGCACTCTGCTGCAGGCTGACATGACATACACTTTTTTACCTCTGTCACCAGTGCACACATTTGCTGACATGATTGAAATGAAAGAAAGGCAGTTGAGCACTGTACCTTCTGAACTGTCATTTTTCTCTCTAGATTTCCTGGAACGGAAACACAAGCTAAAGTAAACCTGGAAAGCTGGCTAATTTCTCCAGGACTAACCAACAGGCTCTTTTTCTAGGGTGGTGAGGGCGCAGGAGGGCCAGGAGAGGCTAGGCCGCCTCCTTGTCAAGGTGTGGACACGCACTCCCTCTCGCCTTAGGCTGCAGTCGGACCCTCTGTGTGGGCACTGATGTGGGAGAGGGTGGGTGCATGGCCTGGGCCACAGCACCCCTGACATTGCCTTTGCCTGGCTGCTCCTGAATATCTGAAAATGACAAAGATTCTCCCAAAGGGACGTTCCCAGAGCAAAAAGGTCGTGCGGAATTGTTTCTTCTTAGAAACCCACTATGTTGGGATGCAAAACATTTCGTGCTCTGCACCAATCTGGCCAGGAAGAATTTGGGGAAATGTTTTTTTAATTTATTCATTCTACCCCCCTTCCTTGCCCCGTTCCCTGTCAAATGCAACACATGCCCTGGCAGGGACTTTTTATTTTTATTTTTATATAGTCTCCATTTGGTTCCTAGTGATTTCAGAACATTCACCAGTGGTTCTCAACCTTTCTAATGCCACGACCCTTTAATACAGTTCCTCATGTTGTGGTGACCCCCAACCATAAAATTATTTTTGTTGCTACTTCATAACTGTAATTTGATACTGTTATGAATCATAATGTAAACATCTGTGTTTTCCGATGGTCTTAGGCTCTACAGCAGCGGTTCTCAATCTGTGGGTCACAGCCTTAGGAAGGGTGAGAACCACTGACTAGAAACACTGGAGGCTTCCTGGTTCTGGACCTAGAGCTCACTCTTCTCTCTCTCTGTGGGATGCCACAGGTGGTTCTCCGTTTCTTTCCTCCCGCTTCCTCTATTCATTCTTTTCCTGACCCGGCTGTGGAAAATGAGGGGGAACATAATGAAATGTCTGTAAGATGTACAACAGCAAGGGTCTCATACAAGGTGGAGGAGACTCTAGGCTGCTCATCTATCTGTTCACTGTATGAAGTTTCAAAGGGCCATTCTCCAGCAGCAGTTTTAGCTCCTGTCTTTGTTCTCTCTGAAATCCAAACTGGAATGCAATGGAAATATAATGCTTATTTATGTGTGGGAATTCAGTGAATAGGGCTGAGTAAAAATGACTGAAAAATCTTTTCTTCCCGCCTTTAAATCTCTTTATTCTCTAAATCCTTATTCTTCCACTTGATAGTAAACCAGAATTCTAATCGATCTCTATATTCTCGAATCCTGGTGAAAAAATGTATGGAGAATCATAAGCATGATGCCTATAATAATGTTAGCTATTGTCATTGGTGCTTTGTGTCATAATTACTAATATTAGTATGACTGTTCTTAGAAATCCTAAATTTGTTTTGTATCTATTCCTATTTCCTGACAACATGATTGTGTGTTTACAAACTCAAAAGAGACGAGGCGATTTCATACCTGTGCTGAGTAGACTTGAGGAAGCTGTGAGAAAGAACGATCTTGAATTTCTGCAAAAATGTTGGTGAAAGATACTTATTCTCTATCTTTTGTCCCTCTAGACTTTGTGGATTTGAGCCATTCTATGATGAAAGAGGCGATCAGTTCATGTTCAGGAGAATTCTGAATTGTGAATATTACTTTATCTCCCCCTGGTGGGATGAAGTATCTCTAAATGCCAAGGACTTGGTAAGTGTGATCAAAACAGAACAAAATAAAATCCCTCACATTCATGTTTAGCTTATTAATGGGCAGTGTCATTTGCCCCTCTTAATATCTTCTTTACAATTATATTTTTAAATAAAACAATGCAAGCTAATACATTTTCTTTATACATAATGAAAAATAGATATGTTTGACTCGTCATTAGCTGAGTTATCACAGATTATAAATTACTACAGTATTATCGTTTCCCACTTAGTATAGAGCCTTGCTTATGAAGACAGATCTGCTGGGTGAGTCTAAATGTAATTTGCACAGAAGAATTCTGTTTTAACATAGCTGGCTATTACTTAGATTTGGTTATATTTCAAATAAAACAGTTTTTCTTGAAATGTTTAAACTTATTAAAATATCCTAATACTAACACAAGTCCCACCATGCATCATTGGCATTGTAAATAAGTTACACTGTACTAACAGTGCATTCTATTTGCTTTTTGTTGTTGTTGGCTTGATTTACTCTGCTTGTCACTTAGGCTTCTATTGAAGTTTGTTTGCATTCAGGAAATGAATGGGGAGATGGCCCACCAGTTCTAAAATGAAGAGGATACTAACATGTAATTAAACATTTACCAGCCATCCTCCAGAAAAAAAATTATGCAGAAATTACTAAAGGCTGACTTTTGAATCACAGAAATTAGATCTCCAAGGGATCTAAGATGACTTCCTCTCGTTTTTAAATATATATGTTTTTTTAATTAATTTCAAAGAGAAAGGAAGAGAGGGAGGGAGAGATAAAAAAAACATCAGTGATGAGAGAGAATCCTTGATTGGCTGCCTCCTGCATGCCCCACACTGGGGATCAAGCCCCAGAACTTGGGCATATGCTCTGAATGGGGAATCGTACCATACCTCCTGGTTCATAGATCGACGCTCGACCACTGAGCCACACGGGCCAGGTGCTTCCCTCGTTTTTAAGATGAATGTGCTAAAGCCCAGAGAAATGAAATGACTGTCCAAGGTCACAGAGCTTCCTAGCAAAAAGTCATTGTCAGGAACTAAAGAATCAGGTGTCCAGATCCCTCATCCAAAGCTTTTCTCCCCTCCATTTTCTCTTTACCATCCACGTTCTTTCATGAGGCAGATCTCCGGTGGGCCATGACTTTTCAAGTGTGCCTAGGCAGCGAGGGAGGATGTGTGGCATGTGGATGTGTCATCCCAACTTTGCCCTCAAGTCAGGCCCCACACTCCTAAACATTTAATCCATCCACTTCTCTCCACTGCCACCACCACTGTCCAGCCCATACTCCAGTTTCTCCCACTGGACCACTGTCACAGCCTCCTGTTTGCTCTTCCTGCCTCCTCTCATGACCTTCTCTACACAGGACTCACAGGTATAGTCTTATAAATAAATCACATCATGTCAAGTCTCTTAGGATCAATCCAAGCTCTATAACAAGATCTACTCACATCGCCTGGCCTGGAGCCTGTCATCCTCTCTCATGCCTCTGATTTCCCATCGCTCTCCTTTGGTCTCTGCACTCCAGTGCACCAGACTTCCAGTCCCTGGTTCATGTAGCTCTGAATTCGGGTCATTGTTCTCACTTCTGCCTTGTAATGTTCTTTCTGCCATTCCTCCCCCCTTTGCCTCCCTACCATCACACACACACACACACACCCTCTTGCAGGGGTAACTCATCTGCAAGCCTTAGCTGTCATTCGACATCCTCGACATCCTCGGAGAGGCTTAGTCTGCCCCTCTTTGGCAGTCCCTCCTCCTCCCTTTGCTAAATATTTCTTTTTCCCTTAGTCTTCCTCTTTCATGATAGTCACCACCTATATTTGCTTGTGCAAAAGCCTTCCTTAAACTTTGGAAGAGGATGAAACATATGTGCCCAGATCTTAGTGCCATATGGACATGTAATACAGACTATAAATGTTTACTGAATGAAACAATGAATCAGGACGGAGATCATTGGTTTTTAAAAGTTGGACACAGCTGGATTCAAGTGCCCCTTCCTCACAACCTAAAGGTATAACCTTGGGCTTGTTATATAAGGAGGCCCAGTGCACAAAAATTCATGCACTCCAGCGAAAGAGCGCAGAATGGGGCAGTCCCTCAGCCCATTCTGCGCTCTTTCGCTGTCTATGATTTAGTTTTCTTATCTGGAATGACACTGGTACCTATCTCTAGATTGTTGGGAGACTTAAAGGATATAATACCTGGTAAGTAATGACCACCAACCCAATTATAATTCCTTTACTTAGCCCTCCTTTTATATTTTTTTATCCCTTCCAAAATTAAATGCATAAGAATGTTAGTTAGCAGTGATGTTTCTTAAATTAACTAAATTCTGTTAGTCAATAAATTTACAAAGCTTCAGAACCAAAAGAATCCTGAATCTGTACTTACTAACAGAACCCACATCTGTTCTGTCTTCAACAGAGGCAACAGTGCCAAGGAGAGGGGAATCAGATTGTAAGGGGGCTCTAGGATATTTGTAAGGTTTGGATTTGAAGCCTGAATCTCTGACCTTCTGCAAGTTTTTTCTTTTTTTAAACAATTTAGTGCTTCAATATCTTCAAATGTAAAGACTAATGCTGGTATATGTAAATTTCCCGTACCTATTGTCTTTCAATAAATTCTTTGTATTTTCATGAGGAGGAGAATGGTAATCATGAGGAAGAGGGAAACGATAATTGGAAAATATCTAATTGTCAAGGATATTGTTAAAGATTAGACATCATTTACATAAAAAGTATTATGTTCACCTGTTCAACAGAGGATAGCTATGACTACTATCAGATCTTCATTTATTGCTGTGCATTCATTTTCTTAATCATCTGTACCTCCTTCCACCTCTTCCCATATTTTAAGCCTAAGAAGTCTCATGTCTTTGCCCTCTACAAATTCAGTGTCTTTACTCCAAACACTCATTTCTTTGCATATTTTACAGAAAAGCAAAAGGAGAAGTGGATATTTATACTTAATTTGCCATGCTTCATGATTTTGATAGCCTGTGTTCAGTTCTTCTTAGATTATTAGAGTTAGAAAAGACCTCAGGCCTTAAATCATTTGAAGTTCCTCATTTTACACCTGAGTAGACCAAAGGTCAGAGAAGTTAACTGCCTGAGGCACTACTGTGTACCGACAAGATGAAATCTGAGGTAGCACAGACCTGAGTTTGAATACACTTTCCACCAATTACAAGTTGACCATAGACAAGTTACTAAATCCTTCTGAGCTTCCTTTCATCCCTCCTTTATGAATTGATGTTATGCAAAGGATTATATGTTTTTAAAATTATATATACATATACACATATACACATATACATATACATATATATATATATATATATATATATATATATATATATATATATATATCTGTTGATAGCCATGACTACTATGATTTTCATATATCACACACACACACTCTGGAGGCCCAGTGCACAAAAATTCATGCACTCAAGGGGGGGCAGTCCCTCAGCCCATTCTGCGCTCTTTCGCTGTCTGGAAGCCCTAGGGGGATGTCCAACTGATGGCTTAGGTCCACTCTCTGTAGGCTGCTGCAGAAGTGGGAGAGGCTCCCACCACTGCAGCTGTGCTTGCCAGCCATGAGCCTGGCTTCTTTTATTATATAGGATGAATGGATTTACAAAGGTAATGAGGTCATGTAACAAAAGGGCCCAGGAGAGTGTCCATCAGCACTCAGTTCACAGTAGGTCGTTGTCTAGGATCACAGGAAGTAGGGCTTAAACATGCCTGCTGACTTCAAATAGTCTCTGACTTATTCCAGATCCCCTCTTCTTAGCCTTATTTGGGTTGTTAATCTTCCGGGCAATTTATTGTCTGCTCTTTCTCAGGAGTAGGGGTAAACCTCCCAGAATGGGCTGCCATGGCCGAATTCAGTTCTTAAAACAAATAATGTTCCCAAGCCAGTGACATCTTACTTTGATTCTAAATAGGCTTTTACCCCTGCACTCTAAATAGGCTTATTTGATTCTAAATAGGCTTATTTCTTCAAGTATCCAAAGGTTTAGAGCGAACCGTAAATCTATGCATTGTGGCATAATCTTGAAGGCTATGATACTATCCCATTTTTGTCTTTTAATCCCCACAGAATGAGTGATGATGAGCAAATGATTTCATCTTCACTGAGACATATTAGAAGTTCTGAATTCTAAGTGATGTGAAGTGCAGCCTAGTATTATTCAGATGCCGGTTCTCCTTGAAAGAGCTTTCACTCCACAGGCCAGCCAGGACCTGTTTCTTTGACCTCTATTGGAAAGTCTTCTCACAGTTTGGGCTCTCAGGGGGCATACACCACTGTTTTTTCACTCCCTCAGCTACCGCTGCCTGAAGCCATTCTTACCCAAGGTGGCCTCTGATAGCTTTAAAAAAAAATATATATATTTTTTTAAGTATATTCAGGGAAACAGAATCAGACCTAGAAGTTCACAAGCTGAGGGGCAAGCCCAAGTCACCATAAAAATCTCCTTATGTCTCTTTATCACTTCAGGTCAGGAAATTAATTGTTTTGGATCCTAAGAAACGGCTGACTACCTTCCAAGCTCTCCAGCACCCATGGGTCACAGGTAAAGCAGCCAATTTCGTACACATGGATACTGCTCAAAAGAAGCTCCAAGAATTCAATGCCCGGCGCAAGCTTAAGGTAAGATGGCATTTGATTTGTTTGTTTTAAAGATGTCTCCCTTATCTTGAACTATCGAAGACAATTCCACCATTCTTCATCTAATACTATATTCATCTCCTGCAGTAACAGGAAAATCCTGCTTTGAGATCCTAACCGTGCTAGTATAAAGCCACTTACAGTCTTAAATTATCCATGATAGTAATTTACTGTTAACTAAAGGAAATGTGTTGTATACTGAGATTTACTCACCAAATACATTATCACTGCTTCTCATTTACTTAAAGCTGACCTTAAATGGCATTGTTTAAGAAATTGATATTTACTCAGAAAGTTGTCTTCTTCCTTGAATGTGTGAATATTGGGAAACAATCTTTAAAAACTATGTTTTATAATGTATATATAATTAGCATATTTGGTAAAAATTTTAAAAATTCAAATGATATAGAAAATTATCCAGAGAAATATATCTATTTTTATAAGGCATATGTGGAATAGAGAAAACAGCTTTTCTCATATATTGGTGTTTAGGACCAACTATATGTACAAGAATTTTAGAGAATAGCTGGGGGCAAAAAATGGTGCTCTACTCAAATATCACTTATAGGCCGATACTAAATAAACCTGACAAGTTTCATGGTTAACCTAATTTAAAATATCTGGATTAAATAACCTTAACTTAACTCTGTATTTCTAAAATAAATCTAACCATGGAACTCTTTTATCCCTATAACCTCTAAAATAATACATCTATGGAACCAATGTTTCATGAAACAAATACTTTGGAAAACACACTCTAAAATTTTTGAAAACTGGTAATTCATGGACAAACACATTTACTTGGGCTTTCATTTATCCACATAATTAAATACACAGACTGGTTTGGGATTAGAGAGACTTTTCTGTTATTTCTCCAAACGAGTTTTCATATAACAATCTTGGTATAATAATATTTTGAAAGATGGAACACTAACATAAAAAGCAAACTTCCTAAATGCAAAGTTGAGATTAGGCTCTAGTTTGGGATTTTCAGTGGTGGTGACACCTGACCCTTCTCTGCTTCCAATCAGGCAGCAGTGAAGGCCGTGGTGGCCTCCTCCCGGCTGGGCAGTGCCAGCAGCAGCCATGGCAACATTCAGGACAACCAGAAGGCCAGCCGAGAGCCATCTCCAATACAAGATGGCAGTGAAGCTGTTAAAGCTGTTCCAGCTGTTCCAGAAGAGAAGGTTAAAAAAGATGGGGCCCAATTGGCAGCCAAGACGGCAGAGGCTGAGCTGTTCAACATATGGGCTTCAGAAGATCCAGAGGCTGATACAAATGAAGCTGAGGCCGACATGATGGTGCCCGAGTCACCAGAGGATGGGATAGAGGTGGCTGACCCAGAAGCAGAGGAGAGCCCTGCAGAGGAGCAGGTGGACACGGTGGAGGAAGAAGAGGAGCCTGAAGAAGAGCAGGAAGAGCCTGCTCTGGGATCTGGAGCTGAGCAGAATGATGCAGTCCTGCCAGAGCACTGAGCTGGCTTCCTTCCAACCTGGAAGCCAACTCCTGGTACTTCATACATTTCGTTCTTCAGCAAGGAAGGTGTGGAAGCATGATGTGCGCTATAGTGATTCTGTTCTTGAGGTGCAAAAAAATACATGTATATCAGCTGGTAATCCTAACTTCAATGCATGTGACTGCTTTATGAAAAATAGTGTTTTCTATGGTATGTAATGGATACTTAATACCAATGAGAGTTAAATTTGAAATAAGTAAACACAACATTTAAAAACATGCATTTTCAGGGACCAGTAGCACACATTTGAAGTAAATATTAACTGGTTTTTGCTTTGAAAACCTAACCATCCAGTACCCTTTGGACTTCTTCACAAGGCAGTCATCTTTTCGGACTGTTCCTCAGTCAGTACTAGGTAGTGCTCTAAGATGTATTTCTATGACATTCACATTTTACTTATTATCATCAGTGTGTTTAAAGTGTTTACAAGGAGATGGTTATACTTTATAGTTGTATGGCATGTGTAAAAAAAACCCAAGAGTAAGAAACTGAAGCATCTTTTAAGGGCCATGAAGCTATATGCTCCAAAGCTTGTGTAGAGAATGCTTTTTTATTTATCCTTAGTTATATATTCTATATTACTAATAACCAAAAATATTCTATGATACAATTGTTCTATTTTACAATCCTAAGGAAAGTATTTTACCAATTCATCCTTCATTGCTATCTCATGGACAACACTTAGGGAGGAGTAAAAAATTTTAGGGAAGCCCTAACTGGTTTGGCTCAGTGGATGGAGTGTCAGCCTGTGGACTGAAGGTTCCCACGTTCAGCTGGTCCCAGGTTCAATTCCAGTCAAGGGCGCATGCCTGGGTTGCAGGCTGGGTCCCCAATAGGGAGCATGCAGGAGGCAGCCAATCAATGATTCTCTCTCATCATTGATGTTTCTCTCTCTCCTTTCCTCTCTGAAATCAATAAAAATATATTTTAAAAAATAATTTTAGGGAAGAAAAAGGGGTAAGGACAGGATAAGACTAAGACTTAGAATAACGAATATTGACATCATTTTTCAAGTAAAATTGGATTTATTAATGAATGTGTACAACTTTAAAGATAGGAGCATTGTTATGGATAAACTTTATAATTACCAAGTTCCAAATATTTAGAAAAATCTATTCCACAGGCTGATGCCAAAATGTCTGAATAGAGTGGGAATAGTATTTCATTGAAAGATCATTTAAAAAATCATTATTTATTTTACTAGAATAAGGAAACATTTTGGTTTATAAAATCTTTTTTCCCTTTCAATTGATGGTTATTTAGATATACTGATTATAAACGAGATATTTTTAAAAAGCTAGTATATCTTTTTCTCACACTTGGAATGAAGTGCCCACATTTTGCAACGTAGCTTTGAAAGTGTTCATGTCAATTTAGGACAGTACAACTTTTCATTTACCTTAAAAAACAGAAAAGAAAGGAGGAAAAAGCACTGATTTTAAGTCAGACTTGAGAAGCTGTAACATTAGACTTTATACTTTACTATGATTTTTTCCCAAAAATATCTCTTTGATTTTAATATATAAACCTTTCCCTTATAGAAATCACATTTAAATTACAAGTACCTCAGATTTATTTCATTTGAAATGAAATGAACATTTATGAAATTATGTATCACATGTTGGTACACTTTCATTTAAAAAAAGAATTACATTCAATGTACAAAATTATAATAAAAAATGACTATAGCATAAAATTATTCCAAAAAAGAGATCTTAAAAAAATTATTTGGGTACTTCCTCAAAGCTATTATATTGGACAATGAAATAAAATCTCTGGTTTCCAGGGTGATTGGACCTTGGCAGACCTTCCGCTTTCCAAGCACAAATCTTCCTTTACAGCTATTCTCCTGAGAAGAAGACAAGGTAGGATTTCTCATCTTCCATAGTTGAAGGGCCTAACAGGTCGCTGACATGGAGGAAATAGCCCTCAAGTGAGGCACATCATCTGGGCTCAGAGAAAGGTGATTTTTGTTTTATTTTATTTTAATTCGTAGAGAGTACTTATCCTCTTCTTGTCTGTTTCTTTCAATCTTTATCTCTCTCAAAATTTCCATTTCAGCTATTATAAAGGGCTCACTATTTTTAACCTCTAAGATGGCTTTTTTTTTTTTTTTACTAAGCATTAAGATTTCCATTAAAAAAGATAAATTGCGTGGTGTACTTTTCCCAGTGAGACTTCACAGGTATGTACAGTAAAAGTTCCATATATTTCAAATGGGAAGAAGAGAGGGAAAATAGATCTTAATTGTAGAATGGCAATTAGTTGGAAGATCAGATCATACCATCCCTCCCAGCCACCTCCATTTTGTTCCCAGGGCAGTTCTGTCATCCAGCACCCAGGGCTGCCGTCAGTGGCTGGCCCTGTGGATGTCAGAAACAGCACTGTGAATGCCAAGGCCAGTGTCAATGGGAGAGTTTGACCCATCTAAATGTGTACACATGCCTATTCCTTGATGAGTTCTAGAGGGTGTAAGGTAATTTATTTTTAATCTATAAATTGCACTCTTTAAAAATCACTGGAAGTTTTAAATCTTGACTTTTATGTTAAAGTTTTAATAATGCCTAAATAGTGGCTAATTTAGTCATTTCAGTGGAAAACAAGTCAAGTTTTCATAACAATGGGTCCTTTCAGCCAAGAGATTCAATCTAAGATTTCATAGACATACAACCTAAAATTAAAAAGTATATTAAAAAAATAGAAAAAAATACAACATAGGTTCAAATTATTGGGTTAACATTTTGAAAGAACTGCAAACATTGATATTACCTGTTGAAATGGGATAGATCATCTCTCTCAGATTATTTAGCTAAATAATGGCAGACAGATCTTTATTTTGACAAACTACTTCATAATGTAACCCTTAGTCAAATTATATTTAAAGCAAAAGAATTAAGGGAATTTTAGCAAAGAACAATAAATTATGTTTTGCATTTTAAAGCTGACAGTTACATAACATTATTTTTAAAAAAATATATTTTATTCATTTTTTACAGAGAGGAAGAGACAGGGACAGAGAGTTACAAACATCGATGAGAGAGAGTCATCGAACAGCCGCCTCCTGCACACCCCTCACTGGGGATGTGCCCGCAACCAAGGTACATGCCCTTGACTGGAATCGAACCCGGGACCCTTCAGTCCGCAAGCCGACGCTCTATCCACTGAGCCAAACCGGTCTCCGCCTATATTACATTATTAATTTTTGTTTTCAGAGTAGTTCAGATGCATAGCATAACCTAGGTTATTTTCCCAGAAAGAACAATCTTTATCTCTGCTATTTAAAAAGCCTAATTGGAATCCCAGTGATTTTTCTCAAACTGTAAAGCTCATTCATTCCACGAATACATTCTGAAAGTGACAACAAAATAAGGTAGAAGTTAGAATAATATGGTTGAAGTTTCAGTGTTTCCCAAACTTTTGACATATGTGGACCCCTTCTATAATTTTCTTACCGCTGAGTACCCCTCATACTCATGAGAACGCAGAATTAGGCGCAGCTAAGCACAGTGCAGTGCTTATCCCCACCAAACTCCGGTGCAACGCGTACCCCCACCAAACTCTTCCCGTACCCCTGGGGGTACGCGTACCACACTTTGGGAAACACTGAAAGTGCTGCCTAATATAAATATGATGCAAGCCACATACATAATTTAAAATTCTCTCTTAGCCACTTAAAAAATAAAACAAAGTATTAGGCAAATTTAACTGTATATTTTAATCTAACATATCCAAACTATTATTCTAGCATATCAATATGAATAATTAATATTTTAAATGTTTGTTTTTAATACTGTATTCAAAATCAGGAGTAGATGTTACACCGTTGATAAATCAAGTGCTCAATAGCCACATGTGACTAATGGTTACTTTATCGGAATAGTACTGTTCTAGAGTGTTTTCTAAACAAAATGACACCTGAATTTCTATGCTAGATTATTAGATTTGAGCTGCTTCCGTTTTCCACACTGATGAGTTGGTAGGAGGCCAAAAGGGAAATATTTCAGACAAGTCATAGCCTGAAATAAGTAAAAACTCTGCTGGCCACTTCTGCTTTGTCATGTGCTTCAGAGGAGTGTTTCCCAGCATGACTTGTAGAGGACAATTCTTTGCTGGGCATTGCTAATTGTCAGTTGGCCATAGCCCCTCTGATCCCTTTGGGCCCTGGAATCTTGACTGTAGGCTAGTCTCTCCTGAGTACTGCCATGGACCTAGCAAATTCCTGTGGACCCATATTTACTGTGGGTGAACCATGTGTCCCCAGTCAGGAAGGACTGCACAGAGAACCTTAATAGGATTTTATAGGCCTGGACTCAGCTGGCACCATCCTTGTGTTGCAAGCAAGTTATTTCTGGAAATCTAACACATACCAAATTTGAATAATGTAAATTACACGATGAGGACAATAAGCTCCCAAGTGTGGATATGACCATCAGCTGGCTATTTTATTATTTTTTACATTTTCTTAACCAACACTGCCATTACACATGGATTCAAATGACTTTTAAATACTTCTTACATACTGCTATTTTAGAATAATCCTCAATGTTCCATAGCCATTTTTAGTGGCAGACTTAAAAAGAACAGTTTGCCTTATACTGTGACCTCAATTACATAGCATTTTAAACATATTTTGTAATTTAGAATATCTAGCAATCCCTTTTTCCAGTTTCACATGGCAAGGTAACTGCCTGGGTTGCCCACAAACTGAAGATTTAAAGAGAGCCATTTTGTTTCATAATTCAGTGTGTGTGTGTGTGTGTGGTTATTTTTTACAGAAGCATCTGGTTGCATTCGAAATTAGGGTAAAAAAAAAAAAAAAAAGTAAATGCCAGAAAAGGCAGAGTAAAATTAGTAAACCATTTATTCTGTTTTAGGATTATTTTTGCAAAGCAAATGTAAAAAGAAAAAATCAACACTAGGTTTTTCTTGAGGGTTAACTTCATATATAATTGACAATTACAATGCCATTATGTAATTTATTTGTCATTGCAGAGTATTCAGTATACTATTTTAGATGGTGCAAAGTTTCCAGACTTTTACCTACATAATAGCATTTGTAATGTCCTTGTAATTGCTGTGTATTAGGTCATATTCCAATTTTCTTAATGCTCATCACTAATGTGTCCTTTGATCATAGTTAGCATCTGCATGGTTCCTGGTTAAGTAGTTAGACTCTGTGTGTGTCTCTCTTCGGTGTTTTTTTTTTAAACATTTATGCACATGTAATCTCAATGTTGGTATAATATTCATAGCCATATGATAAGCAGAAATGTATGCAGCCATTTTCTATAATTTTTTCAACATGTTTTTCTTCCCCTGGCACAACTCGGGAGAATTTTCTGGTCCCTCGGCAAATAGAGAAAATAAAAGACCACAGGAGAGAAATCAGCTATCCACTCATAGTAACCAAGTTCAGCATTTCCTCCTTCTATATTTTGCCCTATTAAGTACCAATTTTTGTCATTATTACGCCTTT
The DNA here is from genome assembly GCF_964339955.1 of Pipistrellus hanaki. NCBI lineage: Eukaryota > Metazoa > Chordata > Mammalia > Chiroptera > Vespertilionidae > Pipistrellus > Pipistrellus hanaki. Next base: position 57,935,713 of record NC_140506.1, read on the forward strand.
CAGATCACTTCAGCTTATGAAGTCCAATCATTTATATACTTATCTTGGAGAGCAATAACAAACATGACTAATGTATACTTCCTTGTTTAGAATTCTAGTTTTCATAAATGCTTGTGATGTACTAGAGGATTTGCTTGATTTTCAACTCTCAGCTTCTCCTCTGTCGCCTGGGCCAGAGGTCCACCTAGGCAGGATGCAAGTCTTCCCATGACCCATGACGGGACTCTGTGGCAGGAATCAGGCATTGCTCTAGAGAAGACTCTAGGCATCTGATCTGGTTGAGTGCACATGAGCCAAATGGAAGAATACCTCTCCCCAAGCTCTGATGGTAAGTGATGCTGTTCGAATGTTGGTGTATTGCCTGCCGGTCCTCAGTCATGGAAAATGGGATTCCACCAGTCACTTGCTCTTCCCAGTGTCTTGGTTTGCTACCACTTGTTCCATGCCTCTGGCCATCAGGCTGCCCTTTAGGACTGTGAGATCCCACACTGGTTGCAGATATGTGGGGGTCCTTGGTAGCCCAGAATCTACTTTGGAACTAAGACTGCAAAATTATACTGAGTTCTTATGAGTCTTTTTCAGCACTTTTTGAAGAAGTTTTGACGTGGACATCTTGACCTGGAAATCCATGGATATGGAATATACCCATGAGATCTTTGCGGTGACTCATTGTATTCAAAATGACAAATACTTTGTTTTAGTCAGATTAAAGAATAAGCTTTCTTGCCCATTTAAAAGATCATTTCAAGCTACTCAATGCAATAGAATTCACATTAAAATTTTTGAAAGTTGTTCTTTTCCCTAAGGATTCTCACTCTGAGTCAGTTGTGGATGATAAGAATTTACTAGGTTTGTCCTTTGTCTTTTCCTTGGTACATGTATGGTAGCTAATCTGGTTTGTAAAGGATACAAGTATGAGTTTTTTTGTGTCCTTTTTTTTAACATCTCATGACTGCCTCCTCTAACCTGACCTGTTCCATAGCCTATCATGCAGCTAATATGCAGTAACACAGGATACAGATAGTGTATTCATGACAGACAATTTTGTTTACACTGTTATCATCAAGATTATTCATGCCAGAAGTTCCTAAGGTGTTTCTGTTCACACACAGTCTCAGTAATATTTTCATGGCTGCCCTAACGCCACAAGAATTACCTACTGTAACCACTTTATTAAGTAGTTAGGTCCAAACAATATAATAGCATTCCAAGTCTGACTGACAGATGTTGCTGTGTTTCCTTTGAAGTTTTAACATTTCCTATGAGTTCACTGAATAGGAACAGCAGACAAGTTTTAATTTTTGGGAAGAGAGAGAGATAGAAAGGAACAGCAGACAAGTTTTAAGTGAGATTCATGATGCCCAATGAACTAGGGGTATCAGTGAAAGGTGATCATTAGTAAAAGAGTTAGGGGTTGATGTTTATACTCTTTCTTATTTGAATGCCGATGTTTATACTCTTTCTTATTTGAATGCCAATCATTCTCTTATCTATGGTTTTTGTGATACACATATAAAATATGGTATTTTAAAAAAAGTAATTTTCCCAAGGAAATGAATTTAAATCTCCCAAGAATAGTTTTCATGAGTTAGGCAAACTATGGTTTACAAACCAAAACTGCCAGAGGCCAGCTTTTGTTTTTTTTTAAATAAAGTTTTACTAGAACATGATCACTCTCATTTATTTATATATTATCTCTGGTTGCTTTCATGCTACCAGAACAGAGTAGTTTCAACAGAGACCATATGGCCCAGAAAAGCCTAAAATGTTTACAGAAAATAAAAATTAATGAAAAAAGACCACCACATGCCGAAATCCATTTGGCTCGGTGGATAGAGCGTCGGTCTGCAGACTGGAGGGGTCCTGGGTTCGATTCGGGTCAGTGGCATGTACATTGGTTGTGGGCACATCCCCGGTGGGGGCTGTGCAGGAGGCAGCTGGTCGATGTTTCTCATTGACGTTTCTGGCTCTCTATCCCCCCTTCCTCTCTGTGAAAAAATCAATAATATATCTTAAAAAAACACACCACCACAAACCCTGGCTTTTCATGGCACGCCATGCCTTTTGGTGACATCTAGGGAATAAAGATTCCTATGCTCTAGATTCCTTCTCCTCAGCTTAAGGTTCCTGTTCTCATTTGCTTCTTAGGAAGGTGGGAGAGCTTTATTTCTATTGCAGATAGTCTTACCACAATAACTCTGCTGAAAGTAGAACTTAACCATAAAATTTCCCTACAGAATTAAAATTTCAAAATTGCAACATTCCTAAAAAAAGAAAGAGTATGAACTGACTTGGGTGAGAGGGAAATTAGAAAGCTTTCTACCACTCTGTTTTAGAAATTCGACGCTTGAAAATCATGTAATGATATCTTACAATGAATGCTATTTCACAGTTAAGTCAATTTGGAGCTGTTACTTAGTAAGCTAAGAAATAAGAGAGCCCTTTGGTCTAAGTCCTTCCAAATATTTTCAAGTAGTTCAAATCATTTAGTCATTTTTAGGAAATGTGCTTTATTGTGACATTTCATAACAATGACTTGCTCATCAATAGCTCAGGGAGCAGGCAGATGGCCAATTATTTCATGCAAGAAAGCTTCTTTTCAATCTCCATGGTTTTCTAGTTGTTACATAATTTACTTGAAAAGTGGGGGCCTTGAGTAAATGCTTGCCTTTACTGTTCTTACATATTTAACCCTTTGCACTCCGCTGTCCCCTCTCAGGGTCATCGGAATTCTAGCATAGCACTCGGATGTCCCCTCTCAGGGGAGACATTGCAGTTTATTAGTGATTACAGGGAATTGAGTTAATTCAACGTACGTGTCCGCCGCAAAGTAGCGTCGAGTAGCTGGTAGCCAATGTCCAGAATGGTTCGGAGTGCAAAAGGTTAAAAACCTAAGAAGGGCCCTTTTTTAGTCTATTTCTGTCTCAGAGGAATTATTCATTCCATCGTTTCTGCCTTAAGGGAAGCAGGACTTACCGATATTGAGAAATGTAGGCATGCATGACCTTTGTGTTTGACTTTCAACATTTGCAGACAAGGTTACAAGTATCAAGTAGAAAACCTATCATCAACTTATTAAGAATACCTAAAATTATCATGACTCTAGTTAAATAATGTATTGTTTTCTAGAAATTGTTGTAGCAATTAATATGATGTAACCACTGACACACATTGTAGAGTTCCGGGGAGGCGGGGAGAGGGGAGGAAGGGATGAACTGTCTGCCAGCTCCTCCTAGTTAATGTATGTAGGAGGGAGACAATTAGAATGGGAGAGGGAAAAGATAAAATCTAGATTAGGATTCCACATTCTTACCTGCCTATTTTTCATAATTGCTCAGTTTGAAAGCAGTTGTTAGTAGACTTAAAAGCATTTCTCTGTTTCCCTCGACATCTGGGTTACCTGCTTCTCTTGGAAATGACCCAAGTCAATAACTAATTTTCCTCTCAGAACCATTTTAAACAGTGGAGTTTAGGGGACATTAGACCTACATCACAAGCATACTTTTAAGGAAATGATTTGCTAGTTTTGAAGCTTCCAGGAATATCCCATTCCAGGAATTCATTGTCTCAGTAAACTTTCACTGAGGAACTATTATATACAATGAAGGAATCAGAATGAATTCAGCTACTCTAGGAGTGAGTTTTGTAGTTGGAGAAACAAGTTTTCATGTGTAGCCCATGCTATATCTACACGGACAGTAAGCCCCTAGGGATGGAAAGAAGAAAAGCTCCTTTTTGCCTGGAATGATCAAGGAAAGCTTCCTGGGAACACTGGCTGGATTTGAAGGATGGGGAAAGTCTTTGCAGGTAGGGAGGAGGAAAGGGATGCATCTGGCGGAAAAATTTAGAGTGAAGAAATGCAAGGCAAGGTGATGAAGGAACAACTTGGGGTTGAAAGGCTGAAACCTAAGGGAAGTGTTGCTAAGACTGCACAAAAGTCTCAGATCTTGTGCAAACGTGAATAAGAAACCACTGTGCTCCTTTCTTATTCTTGGAAGACACATGTGTAGCATTTCCTCAGAGGACATAGCCCTCTGTGATCTCCTATGCACTTTACTAATTTGGGGCATCCCTAAGCAGAATAAAAAATCACCCAAGACATCAAAGACATTTTTGCACATCGTCAGTTGATGCAAAGACTGCCTTGGCTAGGTCTCCACTGACAGCAGAGTAAATAATGATAGTGATTATCTGAGTATGTTTTTGCAGAACTCCAATATCTGAATAACTCCGTGTGACTCTAGAAATCACCCAACAGCCTGCATCAAGTTACTTCTGCTATAGTTATTTTAACCCTTTAATAATGATCTGATCTGAAAAGGCAATCCCTGCAGTTGAGATAGGATATCTGCACACTTACACTTCAAAAGATAAGCTGTACAAAAAAAAACCCTAAGTCTCAGACAATGAAATTTAAAAATGTTCACAACTGCTTTCCTCAAACATCAAGCTAGTGGCTGTCAAGTCTTCTTCATCCCTCTTTTGCCCCTGCACACACCCTTCTATAAATCCCTTTTTATATCATTCTTTGCAGGCAGTGTTTGACACCCATCTTCAAAACATTTTTAATACCCATTAGGATCAGATTACGGCATATATACATTAGTTGTATTGCCACTTCGTTTGTTTCAGATCATGCCTGTGATTGTGAATGGCTGCATTATTCTTTAGGGCAAATGAAATGGAAGGAGGAACAAAGATTGGCTATCATATAAGTGATGAAAGGGAAACTAAGATATAGATACAAGGAGGAATCAGAAAACACAACTTAGCAGGCATTAAGAAAAGAATACCTCCTACAAGGGTTCTTTAGGCTTATGTGGCATTATCTGGTAAGTCTGTCTAGTTTTTTGTAGAGAAATTTGTATTCCTGGGCTGTCAAAAATTTACTGAACTGGACAGACATAAGTATGAAAGATTAGATGACAGGACACCATTATATAGAGGAAACCTACCTCTCCAGTAGTTTAGATTAGCCAGTCAAAAACATTGCATGTAGGATTTGGAGGATTCTATAATAATAAAAGCATAATATGCAAATCAACCGAACTTCTGGATGAAGCCAGAGCTGCAATGTCGTGCTTTGGGCCTCTAGTATATGTATAACCAGGTTACTCAACTTAATGGTCCTGTCAAGTCCTTTCTTCTTCATCCCTCTTTTGCCCCCCGTACACACCCTTTTATGAGTCCCTATTTATATCTAGTATATGTATAAAACTATTAGTTTACACAGCCAAGATCACACACTATCTTCCCAACTTCTGATTGAAAAGTGATTTTTAAAGCTTGTCAAAATGGTGCTATCGACTCCTTAAATACAAAGATAGATTTATCATTACTTTTTTTAGGTAAGCATGTAAGTCTAACCTGGCCATACATGTAAATGCAGAAAACATTTGTAGAGAGCTCATCAAAACCATGTCCATTAGCTTTTGATTGAGCTACCATATTCTTCAATGGTGGGACTGGCAGTGGGTTCCGGTTCTCACACAGCACACTCATCGGCTGAGCTGCCCAAAGCTGGGGCAGGCAAAATGAGAGCCACACACAACTGTAGCTTCTTGGACTTAAGTTGAATAACCTGGTTAAATGACTACATAGGCTCATTTTTTGGGTGTTTTCCAGGAACATAAATAATATGCAACGTGAGGCAAAATAGATATTGGCAAACTGTTGAAACTAACCTTATCCAGGGCCAGTGTTATTTGAGTAAGTCACCTAGATGTGTCAAAAAAGCAAAACAAAACATGACAAAAGCATATTATCTTGCTGTTGGGAAATCTGTAAAGCAATCTGTATGTACAGTATGATAATAAATCATCTAGGAGCCCACCAAAACTGTGCATTCTGTGCTTTGAAATGTTACAAGTCGAGTAACACAATGGATGTTCCCCTTACATCTGAAATATGGAGTTGAATCATTCCTTGAGTGTTTTCCCATTCTCTTAGATGAAATTATTCATTTCATAGCATTTTTTAACACTATACAGTGATGTCATTAAAGTCATAACACTATTAAAAGGGGAACTCAGTAATCATTTAATCCAACACAGTCATTTTGTTAAAGAGATATGACACCCAAAAAGAACGTGTCTTACCTGAAGTCACAGTTAGTGGCTGAAAAGAGACCTGGGCTGCTCACCTCCTAGTCCAATCTCGTGCTCTCTGCACTGGAAAGTCACTTCGCAGAGTACAAGGTAAATGCAACAATTCACATAAAAACTGATTTTTCATTGTAAAGATTTGAAAACACAGGAAATTAACATCATAACATCTCCCAAAGGCAAGCATTCTTTTCCTGTTTATTTTTTCTTCCAGACTTGTAATTATAATGTAATGTTTTGGTATCAACCTAGCACTATAGCACCAACATTTTTGCAGAATCTCCCCATGTCTGATAGCTGCATAATCAGTCTCAATTGTGATTTTTTTTTTCCCCCCTCAGTAACACTACACAAATCCCCTTTTGTGTTTTGGGAAACCTAAGGACATAATCCTAATGTGAAATTAGTATTATTTGGACCAAGTGCTATTCAGTCATCACTTCATGATGATGCTTTAGAATTTACAGGACCTGAGAATGAGAGGGACAAAACCCCATGCTCACTCTAAGAAGTTGCTGGTTAGCCACATGAGTTGTAAAGATCTGAAAGTCCTTCTTAAGCTCAGCCACTCAATTAGCAATCACTTGTGTGAAAGCTTTGAGAGGGAGATATGAGAGCAGAGTTACCCTCAGAATCACAGCTTGCTATTTCCATTGAATCCCAAATCCTCATTTTGTTGAAAAGACACACATAGCCTAATAAATGACATTTTAATTGAGGCAAGTGCTTGAGAAAAAAACCTCTCCCATCTGCCAGTCCATTCTGACTATATGAAACACATTTTTATTTCAACCTCGCTTTGCACAACCCTTCGACTACTTCCTTTAAAAAAAAATCAGCTGTCACTTTGGGGATGTCACTAAAGCAAAACCTAAGTAGGAAGGTAAAACTCCTGAGAAAGAATACCATCCAAATGAGTGGAAAGTCTATTTTGGTGCTTGCACACTACACTTGCTCCAGTATTTTGAGAATACAAAACCCGTGGTACCTCTTGGGAAGCACCTCTCTCTTCCCTTTCCCACCAAGGTGCATCGCCTTTGCCTTTCTAAGATCCAAGGGCCCTCCTGCCTCCGTAATTTGTTTCCTGAGCCTACATAGCCCAACTGGCTCATTTCTCCTACCTCTGAAACATCCTAAAACTTTCTTAGAATTAAAAAAAAGAAAAAGGAAAAAGAATACTACATGCCACTAAACCACCTATGCAGTTGATAACACAGTACTGTGGATGTACCCTCTCTCCTGGGATACACAGGCAGTTCACATTTTCCATCCATTTTCTGTCACCTCCGGCTATAGGAGCCTTCATCTATAGTGGACCCTTTGCTCCTAAGGAATAGGAACATGGTGTAATACAAACATTCATGTTGGATGTCATGTGACACCATTAACCTACAGAGGATGCTCCATTACCTCACTACCTCAATTAAGGATAGCTGTGTAAAATGTTTCATGAAGAAGTGAATGACTACTTTGCTATTTTCACTTCTATTTTGGGAGTCTGTCATTCCCCTATTGACATCTGAAGGAACCTTATACACACTTCCCAGAGCTGATCCACTGATGCTATGGCTGGCTATCCAGAGTCATGCCCTCTCTCCAAAAGGCTGGAAATTTTTAGGTTTGCCTTTCCAGCCACAATTACAGCTAGGAGTAATCATGAGTAGTCTGCCACCCAGACTACTAGAAAGAAAACCTACTGGAGGCTTCTGGGAAAGCTTTTGCTTTCCAGATAAAAGACACAGATGAAGGGTGTCATGCCTTCCCCTACTTCCTGACTGGAGCACACATGTAATGTCCACGGCTGGTCAGTCACCTCAACACTGTGAGTTAAAAATGAGGAACTGAGTCAGAAGCCCTGAATTCTTGGCTGATAAATAAAACACTAGCAGCAATTACCTATACCCAGCTTTTTTATGAGAAAAATAACTCCCTATTTGTTTAAACCATTTAGTAGTCATATTTTCTAATGCATACCATCCATGGTAGTCATAATTGCTTTCTTATAGAACAGATCAAGCACTTCTTTGTAATCTCTTCCAGCTTTTATAAAACTCCAAATAAAATTATCACCATAATTCCAAATCAAATTAACACATTTAAACATCATACCTAATAAGAGTAATATGCAAATTAACCATCACTGCGATTCACCCATAAGCCACGCTCACCAGCCAATCAGCGAAAGTATGCAAATTAATACCAACCAAGATGGCTGCAGCCACATAGAGCAGTTGAGAGGCTTGGGTTTCCCCAGCAATAGAGAAAGCCAAGCTTTCCACACACCCTGGCCAGCCTAGGCCTCCACTCAAGGCTACAAAGTTTCAATTATAGAAGGTAAACAAATCCAAACAGAAATGGCAGCAAGAGATAAATTGCAAGAGATGAATTTTTATTTAATCATACATGTAAAAATCTTTGGAAACAACAAAATAATGAAGACATCATAATTCCAATTTCCTGTGTTCTGGGATTAATTTATTACTGTTTCTTCCATACTCAGATCCCACCATCCCCTACCTCTAGAAGCTGAATAAGGCAAGGGATAAAAGTAAAAAAAATAAAGGCAAGGAAGATACATCAGACAAATAATACAGGTTCTAATGGAAGTCCGGTCCATTCCCCAACCTTCCCTAGGTTCTATTCATTTGACCATAGGGTTGGGATAGCTATGGCACCTACTAAATAAAAAAAGACGCTGGATTTTAACATTTTAAGGATGCTAGTGTGTTCCTGAGTAAACAGGTAAAATTTTTATCTATAACAAAGGGAATTTCTCACACCTAAAAGCTTTTTTTTTTTTTTTTTTTAAACTGGGAGACGATTTCAGACATAGAAATCTACAATTTCAAATATACCCAACCTCAATAAACAGTGAAATGAAGAGATTTTTTTTTAAACATTTACAACCTCTATAATTCTGTAGAAGTTTCTATTATACATAACTGCAGAACACTAAATTCTCATAATTATTTTTGCTGATTATGTCAAACATCAAGAGTTAACCAATCAAGAGTTATCAATAAAACTAGTATTTCATGCAAAAGTATCACTTATGATAAATTACCTTTTCTAGTATGAAATTAATTTCCTTAAAAAAAAAATAAGTACCATGTACTAAAAACAGTGCTATGCCAAGTAGTATTCCTGTATATACATTTCTAATACAAACTAGCTGTAAGCAAGAGAAAATAACTACATAATAACAAGGCAGATTATATGCTTTCATTAACTATCCCATGAAAAGTCATCTTTAAAGGAAAGTTGGGAGGGCTATAATTTTTATTATATTGCACTTCTAAGTGATATATTTCTAATGTTCAGCAGTCCCAATTTAGTCAGCACGGAAAGCTCTGGTAATTAGAGAAGGCTTTGTATTTAAGAGTAATTTCATGAAATTCTCTACTTCATATTTTAGAATAACAAATTAATACATGCACTATAGAACTGTGCAGACCACTGGTCCCATGTGGATAATGAGCACTTAAATGTGGCAAGTCCACATTAGTAAAATACACACCAGATTTCAAGGAATTCATATAAAAGAATATAAAATAGCTTAATGACTTTTAATATTGATTGCATGTTGAAATGATATTTTGGATCTATTGAATTAAATGAACTATATTATTAAAGTTAACCCCAGCTGTTTATTTTTTTAATATTGCTGCTAGAAAATTTAAAATGACATATGGCTTCATATTCTTTTTTCTATTCTACAACAATGCTATAGAAACAGCAGACTCATTAATCCCAACCCACATTCTTAAATTTTTATCATTATGGTACTTGGAGATAACATATTTCAACATATTAACACAAGGTTCCTGAGCTTAGATTCAAATACAACTCTACCCTTAAAAAACAAAACAAAATCCTATTCTATAATCTTTTTTCATCATCTTCTATATACTGGCAACTGTGCTAAACTTTGGTTAGTTATGAGTCTGCACCAGGCAAAAATGTCTTTTGGGGAGATGAAAATGTTCTAAAACTGGATTGTGATGATGACTGCACAACTATACAAGTATTAAACAATCACTGGACTATAAACCTACAACCGGCAAATTGTATAGCATGTAAATTACACCTCATAAAATAAAGCTGTTTGTTTTAAGTATATTCTACAAGAGCCCAGTAGATCTGAAGTGCCATTTAGAAACTGCATATAAATTTTAGGTAATTCGAATATAAATTTGAATATATATGACTCAATATTGCAATGAGAATTTTTCTATGAGTATCCTGTTACCTGCAGTTGGTCTACAGGAAACAGTGGATTATGTAATCATTCACAGAGGTATAAGTGGAATAGGACAAAGGGAACATTAGAGTAACTGAGAGTGGACAGTTCATTTGTGTTTAGGGTTCCCAGATCAGGCAATCACAGCCCTTACCTACAATATGGTTGCAAATCCTTTACCCAATCTGGGCACCTTATAACTGAACATCTGTTGGTATTTCTCCATCTAATAATGCTTCAATACAAGAATCTTCCTACTCTACATTAATGAAAACAAATAAAAAAACACATAAAGTCAAAACTAACATTTAATAAATTTCCATAGGAAACTGAAAACTAAACTACTGAGTTTTTTCCCCTATTACAAGAAGAAGAAAAAAGTGGGAGAAAAATCCAGCAACAAAGTTACAATTTAGAAAAAATATTAATAAATTTCAAGCTAAGAAAATAGGATCATTTACACATTGTTTCTGTCAGTTCTTGAAACAAATTATTTTCAGTCTAAAACTTGTGAGATATTCACCATGGATACTGTAGTACTACTATTTATTTATTTATTTATTTATTTATTTATTTATTATTTTTTAAAACATCATTGCTAATAGCAAAAATATAAAGACAAAACCAACTCAATTTTTTTCATTTTATCAAAATGGGTGTGAGGATCTATGACTTACGCTTTCTTTACACTCAGGAAAACACATTAAAGTAAAACACAGATCTAACCTTCATGTACTTGAACCACCATATGCTCTTGTGCTTTTTGTAGCCTCTCTGGCATGCATTTCCAGATCATGCATTTCCAGAGCATACCCCTATTAACCCACACACAAAAAAGAAATACAATAATAACAACGCAGAAAGTACATTGAACACTGAAATGGATTTCAAGATGTGTGCAGGCACACAAACCGATTCATACAAAAATCTGCCTGTATTAACCACACACACACAAAGAAAATAAAATGATAATAATTCAGAAAGAACTCACATTGAATAATGAAATGAATTTCAAGATGTGTGTATGTACACAAACAGATAACATACAAAAATTTGCCTGGACACATTGAGATGCCTCAAGTTCTTATTTTAGAAGTAAACTAGGTGGACAATTCAAAAGCCAGTCATTTGGGATGTTAAAATCATGTAGAATGTTCTTTTAAGGCAGCCACAGAATCAAGGGACCAATTATTATTGTTCATTCTAGTTACAAAATGACTCATCTAGCATTTGGGTAAATCTCTGAATGTATGTTATAGTTCCAGACAAAAGTTTCATCACAATTATGAATGTTTATGAAGTAGTTAGTAACACTTGGAGTTGAGTGATATTTTTAAAACTGAAACATGTACAGAACATTCATTAAATCTTACCTTCTAGAGAGAGAATTCCCTGTTGCTAAATACAAGATACCACCAGCCACTTCATAAAAGTCATACTACTGTTCAATCAATATGTGTCCCCATCACATAGTTGGCAGTTTTTGTATTGCTTCTTTCATGCATAAATGTTTTAAGACTCCCAAAATAAATGCACACAAACAATCATATTTTTAAAGATATTCACAAAATAATGCTATCTAGGTATCAAAATTGAATTGCATTTGATTTGAATCTATAGTTACTATAATAGCTACCCATTTATTTCTGATCTTTTCAATACTTGGAGCAGTGCAAGTCAGTTGACAATGAAGGTCATATTTATAAAATATAAAGAGCCTTTTCTTTACTCCAAGATATTGGCAAACTCATAGAGCATACCGAAAGCACTAATATTTAACTTTAAAAAAATTAAAACTTTTACAAAATGTTCATAAAGCTCTAAAATAGATTATTTTAACCTAACGGCATGAAGCTTGTGCTCTCTCTAAATTCCAAGCAGCCAAAAATTCATATTGAGGCACTATTCATTATCTTAAGAGTTTGAATCGAAGACCTGTTATCTACTTCAAGGTGGATTTCTGTCATGCTCTCCATTCGTAGACACACAGACTGCCATACCAAACAAAGTGCAAATAACTATTTCAGAAAACTGCAATGCCCTCTCTTAGATAATTATTTACTGTAGGAATAAAATAACACAAAAATATCTCAAATTCTTCCACAAGCTATAAAGATGAGAGTAAAGGGTGATGATTTTTACAGGCCATGGAACTGAAAGGAGTTGATTCAAAAGGTCATAGTACTACAAGTTTAAATGTCTTATGCCTTTCGTAAGGCTTTTTGTAAATCACCATAGAAGTTGATTAAAGTGCTTGCCATGGCTGTATCTACTGCAGACTGAGGAATCATCCCACGCAGATCCGTCTGAATATAGCCTGTCAAAAGACTCTGGTTTGCATTGTCTGTAAGTGGAACACAAAACCAACCGCAGGGATGGTTATATCCACGAACAAATGCTGCTCTCTTCTCACTCCAGTCAAGGCTGATCCCTGCAAGGCAATTTTAAAATAACACTATTAACAGAGGGACTGACATAAGTCTAAAACTCTCATTTAAAATGTTAAGATTTCTTGTTTCAATATGTCTTGTTATCCCTGTAGGTGAAAATTCAACCCTAAGAGGGACCATGGATGAAAAAAAAATTACCAAGTAGATTTCTGTCAGGGAGCTAAGATAGGTAATGCAGAAACTCTAATTGCCTTTAGAATGGATGGCATCATGTCATCTTGGTAACTCCTTGGAAACTAGGAATCTTGGATGTAGCATCTGGGCCTCAAGGGTGCCAATAACAAACCTATGGACCCAGCCAGTATGGTTTAATGATGGAGAATCAACCTATCAACCAGAAGGTCATGGTTCGATTCCCAGTAAAGGCACATGCCTGGAATTAGACTTGATCCCCAGTAGGGAGTGTGCAGGAAGCAGCCTATCAATGATCCTCTCTCATCATTGATGTTTCTATATCTCTCTTCCTCTCCCTTCCTTTCTAAAATCAATAAAAATGTATTAAAAACAAAAACCTATGGTACCACCACTCTCCATAGGCACTCCCATATCCAACTCTGTTAGTAGCTGGTCAAAAATAAGCAAATAGATGTTTAACTACAACTGGCAACTCAAGAATATACAGAAAACATATTAACTTACCTATAGATATATCTTAGGAAGCAGGAACCTTCTTATAGCACTATTTTTAATTTCAAAAGAAAAATTGTACACAACTCAGAGAAGAATATCCTAACACCATGGTCAGCAAACTGCAGCTTGCGAGCCACATGCGGCTCTTTGGCCCCTTGAGTGTGGCTCTTCCACAAAATACCACAGCCTGGGCAAGTCTATTTTGAAGAAATGGCATTAGAAGAAGTTTAAGTTTTAAAAATTTGGTTCTCAAAAGAAATTTCAATTGTTGTACTGTTGATGTTTGGATATTTGGCTCTGTTGACTAATGAGTTTGCCGACCACTGGCCTAACACATACCAAGTTTGTGTGTGTGTGTGTGTGTGTGTGTGTGTGTGTGTGTGTGAGATTAAGAAGCTATTTTTCATTTATTGGATCTCTTTCTTAGAGGCAATCATGTGATCCATGTTTGTTAGCTGTGATCTGGAGCAGTGGTCACCAAACTTTAGGACCTCACAGACCACTAGTTGGCAACCACTGACCTGGAAGATAGCATGTAACTGGAAATAAAAACCTAAATTCCAAAACCCTTCTTGATACTGTTATTTTAATCCCTAGGGTTCAGCATTTATAAATGAAGTTTAGGATTATAAAATAAATATGAGAACATATCTTGCATAGAAAAAAAAAAAAACCCAGCCTAGAAATCTCAAATATTTAAAACAAATTGAAAGAAGACAGTATATGGTTTTGAGATCATTACCACAGGATAAAAGCCCTCCGTTATAGTCCACAGTGTAGGAGAAATCAACAAACTCTCTTGGGGAAATAATATTCCAAAGCTGACCAGCAGTAGTGTAACGCATCACACAGCAATTCTGAAGGACAAAAGTTAACAGATGTTACTTACTACTCTAGGGACAAATACATAGACTCATAGATTATAAATTCATCCTTAGTAAGGAACTGATACTCATCTAAAATGTCTTATAATTAGTAATAATTCTTACAGTGATTCTGACAGGTTTAGATTTCTATTCTAAATCTCACTGCTGCTATATATATATATATATATATATATATATATATAGTCTGTATAGACTATATATATATATATATATATATATATATATATATATATATAGTGTCTGTCGCGTTGTATCCTGTATGATATTTAACATGGAAGTAGATGGTGTAGCCCTTAGGTGTTTAAGATAAAATACACAAATACATTCACTAAAACACCACATGATTCAATAAAGATGTTTGGCTCAACCAGCATGGCTCAGTGGTTGAACATCAACCTATGAACCAGGAGGTCATGGTTCAATTCCTGGTCAAGGCACATGCCCTGGTTGCAGGCTCGAACCCCAGTAGGGAGCATGCAGGAGGTAGTTGATCAGTGATTCTCCCTCTGACTCCCTCTCTGAAATCAATAAAAATATATTTAAAAATAAATTCAAACATGGCAAGAAATTAATAAAAATAGAAAAAGACAGGAAGCCACTTTTGTTTAGAGTGCCATCTTTGGTCTTTGATTTTGGCTTCAACAGAAAATTTACATACAATTTACCTGGAAACCTGAACATACCAGTAATAGTGGTGTTTTCAGAATCTTAGATTTCAGAAAATAAACCCACTTCTGACTAACACTCATTAGGTAATATGAGAAAACTCAAGCTTTTTAAAAGGCAGCAAGGAGTCCCCTGTGAGACCTCTACCATAACTACTTATTCTCAAAGCAATGAATGCAAGTATGTACACATGTTCCCATACACACATGTGCGCTCTCTCTCTCTCTCTCTCTCTCTCTCTCTCTCTCTCTCACACACACACACACACACACACACACACACACACACAATCTGAATGTTTATAAACAAATACCTCTTCAAAGTTCTCCAAAATGTCCAATGAAGTCATTAAGCTGTCCCAATCCAAGCGACAGGGACCTGGGCGTATATGGTCCATTATATCATTAACAACACCATCTATAATACCTTGGGCTTTGAAACTGGAAAGAAGAAAAAAAGTCAAATTCTACTGAATGAAAATTTTCAGCATGCCTTAGTTCTGTAGTTCAGAACTAACTAGAGCAAATAGAGCAAACATGTCAATGAAGATTAATTGATTGATTTTTTATTATTAATCCTCACACGAGGATATTTTTCCATTGATCGTTTGGAGAGAAAGGAAGAGAGGGAAAGACAGAGAAAAACATCGATGTGATAGAAATACATCGATTGGTTGTCTCCTGGATGTACCCTGACAGGGCCTGGGCCAGGGAGGAGCCTGCAACCAAGACACATGCCCTTGACTGGAATCGAACCCGAGACCCTTTGGTCCGCAGGCTGATGCTTTATCCACTGAGCCAAACCAGCTAGGGCAATGAATACTTATTAAAGGGAGTAAATCTCAACAACCTTTCTACCAATTATTTTATCAGAATGTATTCTTTGTCCTCAAATGTAATAAGAAATCTGAAGGCTATATTTTATGCAATCATGAACATAGTACTGGTAAAGTACTGTGATGTTATGCCATGACCAAAAACAATCTGCAGAACTCTGTAATGTTTCCACTTATTTTGCATGCTATTCTTTTCTGTTATATTCTAACATGTTATTAGTATAATATAAACATTTTTATAGACTGGAAGAATATATATGCAACACATAAACAGAGAATATAATTACTAAACAGGATATATAATTAATTCCTATTAAGTCAATGAAAAAAAATATGGGCAAAAGGACATGATAAGATTGACCTGAAATGTCAATAAATTTAGAAAAGATGTTCATCTTCACTCATAATCAACTAAATACTAGTAAGATACCATCTCATGTGCCTCAGATTGGCAGAAATAATAAACTTAGTGACAAGTAGTGAGTGGAAGGGAATGAGAACTCTCAAACTTCTATCACCACTCTAGAGAGCAATTTGACATGGTTAGTGAAGTTGAATGATGCACATCTCTAAGCCCCAGGCACATACCCAAAAAAAAATCACACACCTGTAGGAGACGTACTAAGAAGTTTACTGTAGCACTATTCTTTATAGGGAAGAAGTGACAACACTATATATATATATATATATATATATATATATATAAAAGCCTAAGTGACCGGACAGCCAGACAACCCTCCGGTAGCTATAACACACACTGAGCACAAGGGGCAGATGCTCAATGCAGGAGCTGCCCTGAGGTGGTCAGAGTGCTCCCACAGCAGGAGTGCCGCTCAGCTGATAGATGAGCATGAGACGAAGGGCTCACGCCTGGCAAGCGCAGTTATGGAGGCACAAGTCTCTCCCGTGGATACTCCCCCTGCACTCCCCTCCCCAATCTGGACTGGGATGGGGAAAGGACTGACTGGGCGCGAGCCCACAGCAACTTCTCCGGTGACACACAAGGAACAAGGATGTGATGATAAGTGGCAGCTGTGCCATCTTGAGCGTGCCAGTATCACCCTAGGATCGCAGTGGAATGGCAGCAAGCCTACCTAGTGGTGGCGGCGGCAGCAGCAGGTGCAAAAGGGCCAGGATGGGCAGGAGCTGTGCAGCCCCGGCCCAGGCTCCAGCTCCTCCCCAGCTGCCTGCTGCTTCACACACTACTTCATACTGTGCAAGGTCGACAGTGGTTGAGGCAGCAAGCAATGGCAAAGGCAGGGCTGGAGCCCGAGAAGCTAGCAGGTAGGCTGCCTGCAATAGTATGGAGGTCCACTGATCCCCCCAGGCCAGTCCAAGGGACCATATTGGTGCACGAATCCGTGCACTGGGCTTCTAGTCATACACACACACACACACACACACACACACACACACGCCTAGAGTGACCAAATGACAGGTTAACCAGTCGCTATGACACACACTAACCACCAGGGGGCAGACGCTCAATGCAAGAGATGCCCCCTGGTGGTCAGTGCACTCCCACGTGGGAATGCCGCTCAGCCAGAAGCCGGGCTCATGGCTGGTGACCACAGCTGCAATGGCATGTGCCTCTCCCACCTCCATGGTGAGCAGCTCAGGCTCCTTCCCTGCAGCCTGCTTCTTCATGCACTGTTATATCCCTCAAGGGATGTTGGACTGCCAGTTTCAGCCCAATCCCCAGCCTGGCCTGCAGGAATTGGGCCGAAACTGAGGGAACCCATGGATTCGTGCACCAGGCTTCTAGTAAAGTTATAAGTAGGAAATGTGCAATCAGATAAACACATTGTGGTCTATATATAGAAAAGTGAAAGAAGAGACCACATGACTAAATCCTGAAAATGAAATATGGAGCAAGTTACTAAAGGAAGCACATAGTCAAAGTATGAAACAGACACAGCTTTTACCGAGGAGCAATTACTTCTGGGGAGGAAAGAAAAGTGAAGAGAAGAAATGAGAGACAGACTGGCTTTAACTCTATCAAGCAACAATTTTTTTTTTTTTTTTTGGGGGGGGTGTCTTTTTTGTTTTCTTTAAAACATCTGAAGCTATTTTATCATTTTGCAAATTTCAAGTTCTAATTTATATGATCTTTCCCATCCTGAATCTGCTCTTGCCTCCTGTGTTCTCTAACTTGGGGTGGAAGATGGGAAATCCTATATAACAGAGGTAATATGCAAATTGACCATCATTCCAATACACAAGATAACTGCCCCATGTGGACACAAGATGGCCATCACAAAATGGCCAGCAGGGGGGTGCAGGACAGTAGTGGGCAATCAGGCCAGCAGGGGAGAGCAGTTGGGAGTGATCAGGCCTGAAAGGGAGTGCAGTTGGGAGGGACCAAGCCTACAGGGGAGGACAGTTAGGGGTGACCAGGCCTGTAGGATAGTTAGAGGAGACCAGGCCAGCAGGGGAGGGCAGTTTGGGGTGACCAGGCCAGCAGGGGAGGGCAGTTAGGGGTGACCAGGCTGGAAAGGGAGGGAAGTTAGGGGTGACCAGGCCAACAGGGGAGGGCACTTGGGGGTGATCAGGCCTGCAGGGGAGGACAGTTAAGGGTGACCAAGCTGGCAGGGGAGTAGTTAGGGGGTGATCAGGCTGGCAGGCATTAGCAGTTAGGGGTAATCAGACAGACAGGCAGGCAGGCGAGCAGTTGGGAGCCCGCAGTCCTGGATTGTGAGAGGGATGTCCCATATTGGAGAGGGTGCAGGCTGGGCTGAGGGACACACACCCTCCACACCCCACCCTGCCTCCCTGTGCACAAATTTCGTGCATCGGGCCTCTAGTGGGGATAATAAAAAATAATCCAGTCATCCAAATTAGAAATCTGGGATTCAACTTTGATTCTTCTTTTTCTCTTAACCCTATTCCAAGAGCCAGAATTAAGAAGTCACCATGCTTTAACAAGATGATTTCCTATATGTAAAGTGCTTAGAACAATATCTGGTTCTCAAATGTCATCACTATCATCATCTACCATCACCATCACTCAGTCTCTTTCATGTTCATTTGCCTTTTTTTCAACTCCTGTGCTTTGTCTTTAGTTTATGCACTGTGTCCAACTCAACATTCCACCAGTCTCTGGATCTTCTGATCACACCTCTTTAAGCATATGAAAAAGCCACAAATGTCTTCCCAGGAATATACACACCAACACAAAACTTTATATACAATCTTAGGGAGCTTCAAGAAGCAAGTCATGGACTCCCAGGGTAAAACCTCTTCTCTGAACTCTTATTGTTCTCATTTTACAATGCTACTTAACACTATTAGAGTAAATTTAAAATCCTTTGAGGGCCTAGGAGGTGGGGGGGATTGTACCATACTGAATCCCTTAGTTTAGCATTCAAAGTTCCTGCACATATATTGTTCTCCCCACCCTCATACTTTATGTTCTAGCTATACAAACACAATTTCTACCTCCCTAAACTAACTTGAAGTGTTTCCCATCTGTGTGTATATAGTAAATGCAATTCCTTCTGCCTGGAATATGAATCAGTCTTCCATTCCCAAGAAATACCAATGATTCCTTTTAGACTCAGCTCACAGATTAGCTCCTGTATGAAGTCCTTTAAACCACCAAGCATAATGCTATGTACTCTTTTCAACCCCCTCTGGGAATTATTGATCTAAAGAATTAACTTTCCACCCTTGCTTACAATGCTTAATCCACCCCTAGTTTCTCAGTCCTCATCATAAATATTGTATGACTCATCTTTCTGGAAACGCTATCTCTGGTATTTCACTTCAAAACATTCTTATATAGTAAGTGGGGCCAGACCCCACTTTCATTTTAGAAAGGGCAAGAGTCCCAAGTATGTGAAGATCCTATATAATAAAAACATAATATGGTAAGTGTCTGACCCTTCAACCATTCAACCAGTTACTATGATGCGCACTGACCACCAGGGGACAGACACTCCAACCTGTAGGTTAGCTTGCTGTTCGGGTCCAGCCAATTGGGACTGGGCAAGACACGCTCTGCAGGCCTCCCATGGTTCCTCCTTGGCCCCGATTGTGCTCTGGTGGGATCCCTCGACCTGACCTGAGCCCTCTCGCAATCTGGGACCCCTCAGAGGATGTAAGAGAGCTGGTTTGGGCTCAATCCCCGCAGGCCAGGCCGAGGGATCCCACTGAAGCACAAATCTGTGCACCGGGCCTCTAGTTCAACTATAATTACACAAAGCAATTGTCCCCACTGGTTTTAAAAAGCAATTATTTTTTTCTGGTTAAAGGGATAATTCATGATCAACTACCTGCAAATAACAAAAAATGGAAATAAAACCACCCACAAAATCACCATCTAGAGGTCTACATTTGGTGTTTAATAAAAACATTTCAACATATAAAAATATAAAAAGTCAACTCACAAACGTATTATATACAGTTGAATATTCACTTTAGATTATATGGTGAGCATTTTTTTATGTTTTTAAATAATATTTGAAAATGTGTTTTTTTTTAATGTAAAATGTCACATGTTCCATAATTTAATCATTCATCAACTGTTGATTATTCAAGTTGTTTTTAATTTTTAATATATAGGCAATGCTGTGATGGAAGAGATAAGAACTTAACGATTGTCTTTCTGATGATTTCTCCAAGATAAATTCCTAGCATAAAGTATGCTATAGCACTGAGTAAATGTAGAAGAGTATTAGAAGAATCTTATATATAACTAGAGGCCCAGTGCAGATTCATACACCTCTGCCTGGCCTCCGGGGATTGGGCCGAAACCGGCTCTCCGACATCCCCCGAGGGGTCCTGGATTGTGAGAGGGCCCAGGCCAGGCCAAGTGACCCCACCAGTGCACAATCGGGGCTGGGGAGGGACCGCAAGAGAATTCCAGGGCATGTCCGGCCCATTTTGCCCAGTCCCAATTGGCCAGACTGCAGCAGCAAGCTAACCTACTGGTTGAAGTGTCTGCCCCCTGGTGGTCAGTGCGCATCATAGCGACTGGCCGAACACATCATATTAGGCTTTTATGTGTGTGGGTGTGGAAAGAGAGAGAGAGACTAGAAGCCCAGTGCACAAAAATTCATGCACTCTAGGGGTCCCTCAGCCCGGCCTGCACCCTATCGCATTCCGGGAGCCCTCAGAGGATGTCCAATTGATGGCTTAGGCTCGCTCCCCTTAGTGCTCCTGCAAAGGCAGGAGAGGTTCCTGTCACCGCTGGGCTGCCCTCACCAGCCATGAGCCCAGCTTCTGGACTTCTGGCTGAGCAGTGCTCCCCGTGGGAGTGCACTGAGCAGCAGGAGGATGCTCCTGCATTGAGTATCTGCCCCCAGTGGTCAGTGTGTGACATAACAACTGGTCATTTCGCCATTCATTCAATTTGCATATAAGCCTTTTATTATATAGGATGCTAAGAAATTAGGATCATATCAGTCATTTCACATCATTATTTATGATCCCCTCACTATCAACTCAGTCCAGAAGGGTTATGGAAATAGGCTTTGACTTCATGAGGTAACTTGCTTCTCAGAAAGTTTAAATCTTAAAAGGAGAGGCCTAATTTTACTGGCAATAATAGTAATCAATGTTTCTGTGTGTGTGTATGTATAAAACATTTAGCAATGTCTTAAGAGCTACCTAAAACTACTAGAATTTACTCACAGATATCCATTAAATTCTTCTGAAGGTTTTCTCCAAATTGTGACATCTCTCTAGAAAAACAATAATATAAGTGAAACCTTGGATATAAAACTGACAATTTCATACGTCTAGACTGAGTATTAGTCTTTGCTTTAAAACTTAACCCTTTGCACTCCGAACCATTCTGGACATTGGCTACCAGCTACTCGACGCTACTTTGCGGCGGAAACGTGCGTTGAAATAACTCAATTCCCCGTAATCACTAATAAACTGCAATGTCCTCTGAGAGGGGACATCGAGTGATATGCTAGAATTCCGATGTCCCCTGAGAGGGGACAGCGGAGTGCAAAGGGTTAAGTAAATATTTGGAGATACTTAAAGTTATTTATACCATCAAATGATCCACATTTGAATTTCTTCTCTATCCTAAAATTCTTACATTTTATTTAAATCAGACCTCTAAGAAAAATTTTTCAGTAGCTTAATGTGACCCAAATACTGTGAAGATTCAGTGATGGCACTATCTCACTGGCCATTTATTACTTTCCTTATTCTAATTTGTCTACTGGTACATTTAGAATAAGACATTAAGAACCCTAAATATTTCATTCTGAACTCGCTCACATCTTTTAAAATATTAAACAATTCACATATGTTCTGACAGTGCTACCTTGAATTAATCCCCACATCTTTTTCTGATAATTACCCAAGAAATTCTGCATATCAGAATAGCTAAAGCACTTAACTGGAAGAGTCCTGGATTCTAGGATTGGCTCTGTCAACACTCAGCCATAAGATAATTTGGGCACGTCCTGTTGCTAAAAATACTAACTGGTCACTCACTCTCACAAGCTTGTTGAAATATCTGAAACTATTCCAAACTACCAATTACTATACTTCCTTAAATTGACAATGATACACTCTATTTGTTGACTTAAGAGGGCATTCTTTAGGCTCTTGTTGCCCAAGTCTATTCTCATGTCCAATATCTAAAGAACTACTGAAAGCGGTACAGGATTACTATGTTTATTCCTTTATGATCTGCTAAACCACCCACTTTATTAGGAAAATTATCTATCCTGCACAGCCATTTGCAGTATGGTCCACATTTTCCCATACTATTCTGAAAGATATTAACCAATTCATTAGACAAGATATACCCCAATTAAACTAATTTACCGTTTTCTTTGCAACACGCCATTTATCCTCTTCAATGCTATGGTACTGGATGAGAGTATTTTTAAGTTTAGTTGCAAAAGCAGCAGCATCGGGCAGGCCTTCCATTTTTTTATTTTTTCCCTGTTACAAAGATAAAAAATCAGCATCAGCAAACGCCACAATTTGATGCAGTGGGTTTCGAATGTGGCTTCATAATAGAATATCCTGGGGAGCTATAAAAAAGACCTATACCCGAACCCCACCCAAATCAACTAATTAGAATCTCTGATAGCAGGACCTGGGCATATACAGGTTTTTTCCTAAATATTTCCCATGTGAATAACACATAGGGTTGAGAAACATTTTAAATTATTAAAATCACTCATATATAAAATAATACAATCCTATATTTCCTTACCAATAGAATCCAATGAAAAGAAATAAAATTCCAGGTCACTTAAAGAAAAAAAATTGCTATTTCCAAAATACAAAAATAATACACAAGTTATAGATCTTTAAAAACTTCCTTAGATTTTAGCCACAGAAAATTTTTTTTATTTTACTATCCAACAGATTTAGAACTCATTCTAGCAAACAAATGAGAACAAGAACTGGAAGCCTCTTCTAAAGACAGGGCTACAGAACTCCAAACAATTCACATTTTTAAAATGCTCCACTGTCTTTAATATTGTATTGCATTTGATGAAGTGTTACAGGATTCAACCAGCTGACAGTGTAAGGAAGAAGGTCCTAGTGAAGACTTTTAGAACCACTACACAGTGTCAACAAACGGTTAAATTTAAGGAAACCATTTTAACTATATAAAACAGAAAAAGTACTATAGCATTAATAACCCCAAAGGCAAGGTACTATTCACTATTGTTTTTAAAAGGAAATGATTACTAATATTGAAAGATAACAATATAAGGGATTCTGCTGTGATGGTTTTAAAACACTGCTGCCAATTCTTTGACACACCTCCCATGAAGATGTGGAGTCTAGGACACCCAGGCTCTCTTCCTTAGGATGACTCCTTTGGGAGTACTTTGAACAACATGCAAGCATGCAAAAAATCTGGCTACCCTGAAGCCGACATATGGAAAGCCATGGGAAGAGGGAGAGAGACAGCAACCTCTCCCAGATCCAGAAGCTTATTGCCTAATGTGCATCTCTTGTTTCCCTCCAACCACCTTAGCCTTCCCATCTTAAGAATTTGCTGGTACAGCTGTGCGTCACTGCAGGTTGCCCAGGACCAAACCAGAGAGGGTCGGACCTGCATTACAACCATTTGTCCACCGCCCAGACTATCATTGCTGACACGTACACATAAGGAACTGTTTGACATTGAAATTGGGACTCAAAAGAACTGTTGGCCTAGAAAGAAACTCATTACAGACTGATTCATTTGCCTCTCAGCATAACCATTATGGCTTGTCTCAGTTTCAGTTCTTATAAGCGTATTTCTAGTATCACATGATCTCACTCATCTAGAGGAAATAATGAACAACATAACTGATGAACGAAAACAGACCCGGAGCCAGGGAAGCATTGATCAGACTGTCAAACCTCAGAGGGGAAGGTAGGGGAGGGTGGGGGTAAGGTGGAGAGATCAACCAAAGGACTTGTATGCATGCATATAAGCCTAACCATTGGTCACGGACAACAGGGGGGTGGGGGCATGCGTGGGGAGGGGTTTGGGATGGGAATGGGGGGAATGAGGATAAATATGTGATACCATAATCAAGTAAATTTAAAAAAAAAAAAAAAAAAAAAAAAAAAGAATTTGCTAGTAAAAGGGTAATTGAGCCAGCTGTGCAAAGTCCAAAACCTTGAAATCACATGAGATTCCTATCCACACCCCTCAACCCATTTACCTACAATGTTCTTGTCCTACCAGCTTTCTGTTTCTCAAATAGGCCAAGCCTGTCACGGTCTTTGGCCTTTGGACTTGCTATTTCTCTGCCTGGATTGCTAGATCCCAAATTTGAGCACGACCAAAAACAACCTATGACAACAATCTTTCAATTGGAACCTTTGTCCTTAATAGGGTCTTCTATTAAGTCACTATTATAGTCTTCTTTTCTTACAGTGTTTACCATGATCTGAAATAAATTGTTCACTTATTGGTACTATACTGTTTTCTACTCTTTGACCACAACATCCCTAACTAAGAGCAGGGGCCCTTGTCTGCCTGCCTTATTCATCACCATAGCCTCACCAATGAGAACACTGCCTGGAACACACCAGGCATCTAAGTGTGTTCGCTTCAAAACAAGAATTATTTGGTCTTTGTTTTGTCTCCTTTGGTTCCATGGTACTCTCCAGAACAGCCTAAAGGAGAAAAGGTTTGGGGGGAAAAGCTGCCCATTTACAGACCCATCAAACCAAGAGAAGATTTAAATGAAATATCAAGCCTCTATGGAAATAAGG
Organism: Pipistrellus hanaki; assembly: GCF_964339955.1. Taxonomy (NCBI): domain Eukaryota; kingdom Metazoa; phylum Chordata; class Mammalia; order Chiroptera; family Vespertilionidae; genus Pipistrellus; species Pipistrellus hanaki. The sequence goes on from NC_140506.1 coordinate 57,960,726, forward strand.
CTTCAATTCTCAACTACAGATGCATGCATTAGAACCACCTTTGCTGTATTTTGTAGTAGTTGCTGCTATTGACAAAGACTCTCTCCTTAGTTCCTCTAAGTCTGATGTTTGACTAGGCCTAGCTCTTGAGCTCGTCCTTAGCCCCCTTGGTTGTTTTAGCAAATATCCTAAGTCAGTTTCGTGAAAATTCCCCACCCTCAGAAATTCCTTATCCCACCGCTTCTGCCTCCCTCAAGTTTTGACGCTGTTTTTGAAATGTTAGCTTTCCGGGCCCACTGCCAGGCAGTGTGATTCCGTGGGTCTGATCTGGGATAGGCTCCAGAAATCCAGGTCCTTTAAAAAGCCTCACTGATCATTCTGTCATCCAGCCAGGACTCAAAACCACTGATAAGAAAACTAGAGGTGAGAGAAATAAATCAATGTTGCAGTCAATACTTACATAGTGCAACACAGAGCATACAAGCCATTAAAAATGATAAACACTGAAATAATATAGAGCAGTAGGGGAGGGAAAAACTTTTTCTCTACCCTCTTAAGGTTCTGTCTCGGGATGTGGGAATTAAGCTGACCAAAGGTTAACAAGGAGAAAAGGTACACAAATCTTATTTGATTTTACCATTTTAATTTAAGGCTCAGAGGTCTTCATTAAAAAAAAGAAGTGTAGTGAAGACTAGGGAGGGGCAAGGGCTAGGTGAAGGGGGACAATAAAGGGATATCTGTAATACTGTGAACAATAAAGAGAAAGAGAGAGAGAGATGAAGCAATGCAATGCCTGATCCTGTTTGGGATCTTGTACCAGAATGAAAATTGTTATGAAGGACATTATTGGAACAAGTAGCAAGATTTAAAATTTTAAAAAAACTATTGGTTAGAGAAAGCAACATTGCAAAAGGTTAACAGTAATCTGGTAGAAAGATAAGCAAGAGTTTTTTGCACTCTCCCGGCAACTTTTCTGTAAATTTGAAATAATTTCTAACTAAAGATAAAATGTAATAGTAAGTTTTTAAAAAGTATCCTAACACTTTAGAAAATAACAAAATCATATGAGGCAATCACTAAAATATTTTATTTACCCCAAAGTTTAATCAATACGGGGTGGGGGGGGGTGGGGTGGGGGGGGGGGGAAGTGGAGACCCAAAGTAGTAGATAGACCCAAGGCTTATACAGCATTTTAATAAAGGGTGATTAATTCTGGAGAAGTGACAAGATGAGGAAAAGGTAGGTAAATCATGGGAACTAATTATCTGGAAGAAAACAATGGAAGATAGGTTATTTTAGCAAAGTTTGTGCAGACCATCTCGAGGCCAACTATCTGTCTCCAGTGAGGAGCTGTCCTCCTGCTGATGGAGGAGAAGGGACAGAGAAAACTCTCCCAAAGGGAAGAGTACGTCCTGCTTTTAGGCAGATAGCGGGAGGAAAAAGCTCTTCTTTCATTTGCTGCTTATTAATTGCCTTCAGCTCAAAATAATCCTTCTCCCAAGTGGTGTATTGTGGAGTGGCATATTACAGAAACATGGAAAAGTATATAGAGAAAATTCAATAATATAAAATTTAGGATCTATGTAAGTGGAGCCAAATACATAACAAGTACAGGTCCTACCGTCAGACTCAAAGTGAATGAGCGCATTCAGAAAGTCTGCCAGTCAGGAATATATCCCATTGCCACTCAAGAGATTGCCAACTTGATAGCTAGGACAAGGATCTTATTCAAGAATATGTTATAAACAAGCACAAGTTCTTAGAGAAGACTTGCAAAAGAAATTTCATTTATCTATTACTAGGATCATCATAATCAAAACAATGTTATTTAAACCCCACGTCACCTGCCAGATAATCCTGTGGTTGGCAGATAATTTTAAAAAAATATTTGACAGAAATCAAAGAGGAAATGAAAAGCTACTATTATTATAAACAACGTTATCTGCGCAAATCCAGCACACAAAATGTAAGCAATAAAAATTACCTATAAAGATAGGAATCTTTAGTAATCATTGCTAGTAATCAGTGTAAAGTCCAAACTCCTTAATATGGCTTATGGGCTCCTTTAGGAACTGGCCAAGCTTCACTACCTAGTTTCTACTCTTCTTTCCTGGATTCCCCTGAAAATTAAGTTAGTTTCCCCTCCCAAGTTTTCTCACAGCAACTCTGTAATGTTATTATTCACTTGTCATCTTCTCCCATTTAACTGTCAGTCTTTGGGGCGGGAAATGTGAAGTCTAGAATGTTGTCAGAACACAGTGAATAAAACAGAAAAATAATGGTGAGCTACTAGCCTGACTTATGGGAGACCTCAAGATATCTAAGGCAGGTCCATTCATACTAATCATCCTTGAGCTTCTGAATGACTAAACCTTCCATTAATGTAATGAAACAACAATTTCTCAAAGATGTCTACCATTTTATTTATCAAGCATCTGTATACCAGATCTTAGAACGACAGTGATGAACATAATCTAGTTTTTGGTTTCAAAATTGATGTGTTCCACCCTTCAAGTAAACTTTTAACTGCAATAATAACAAAAACTAAAATATTAAAAATTATTGAGTCACTTTAAGGATAGTGGAGTAGGAGTAGAGTAGGAAAGGAAGAGAACAAACTATAAACTTGGAAAACTCTCTTTTAGCCAATGAACTATTTAACCAGGCAGTTAATTCTTACATGAATTTTTGTTCAAGATTAAGTCCAACAGGGTATAATGGTTATTTTTTTTAAATAAATTTTTATTGTTCATATTATTACAAATGTTCCTTTCCCCCCCACCCCCACCATTGCTCTCCTCCACCAGGTTCCCACCCACCCTCTGCCCTTACCCCACTCCCCATTGTCCTCATCCATAGGTGCACAGTTTATGTTCAGTCTCTTCCCACATCCCCCTCTCCCCTTTTCCCGAAGAATCGTCAGTTCACTCCCCTTCCATACCTCTGATTCTATTATATTCCACAGTTAATATTGTTCATCAGATTTTTTTTTAATTTCCTTGGTTTTTAGATTCACTTGTTGATAGTTAAGTATTTGTGGTTCATAATTTTTATCTTTATTTACTTTCTCTTCTCAAAGAACCCCCTTCAGCAATTCATATAATTCTGGTTTGGTGTTGATGAACTCCTTTAGCTTTTTTTTGTTAGTGAAGCTCTTTATCTGACCTTCAATTCTGAGTGATAGCTTTGCTGGATAGATTATCTTTGGCTGTAGGTTCTTACTATTCATCACCTTGAATATTTCTTGCCATTTCCATCTGGCCTGAATGGTTTCTGTTGTGAAATCAGCTGACAATCGTATAGGTGCTCCTTTATAGGTAACTACCTTCTTTGCTCTTGCTACTTTTAATATTCTCTCTTTGTCTTTTGCTCTTGGAATTTTATGATTTGTCTTGGTGTGGTCCTCTTTGGATTCCTTTTGTTTGGAGTTCTGTGTGCTTCCTGGACTTGTAAGTCTAATTCTTTCACCAGGTGGGGGAAGTTTTCTGTCACTATTTCTTTCAGTATGTTTTCGATATCTTGCTCTCTCTCATCTTCTGGGACCCCCATAATTCTTGTCTAAACCACCTGGGTGGGCAGGCATGACAGAGGATCCCTAGAAATATATTCCAGGACCAAAAAGAGGCAGTACTGAGGTTATCAAACTCTTGGCACTCTCCTAATATAACAAGGTATTCACGCTAATTGAATGGAGCATACCATATGCCCTCTATACTATATAATCTCCACCTGTGGAGGATGTCAGGAGATGTTTTAAATACCATTTTGAACTCCCTCTCAATAATTCTTTGATTCCCTTTCTTGACCTTTTATATCAAGAAACTCTCCAACTCTACCACTTACATTTCAGAGAGAACAAGTACCACTTAACTTTGTCAGAATCTAAGAGCTCCATATATAAGATTATATGCTCCTGACAGTTTTATTACACAGTGCCGAGTAATGCCTATCTCCATGTTTTACTTACTTTAACCTTTTGTTCATGTTTTCTGTGTCCATAGTTTTGAAGTGATCACTGGTGTAAATAGTGGGTGTCATTATAGGGTGGACAGCTCTCCCCAATTAAAATTTTTCTATAAGTACCATAAGTCATTGATCAATACCACCCCAATTTTTGTCAAATATATGTCCAGTGAAATGGCCACAGGTTGCATTTTATAGAATATAATAAACCCCATAATAAAAAGTGAATGCCATAAAAATATGTTTCTACTTATGTAGTAAAATGAAGTCAGAACTCATTCCTTAAAGAAGCTCATATAGAAATCGACCTTCCATTAACCAATAGATATGAGTTTCATTTGTGTGAACAGATTCAATTTAACATGCCAATTTGCACCCCCCAAGATGTGGTGCAAACCAACGCCTTTTAAATTAAATTATATTTTCTACCTAGCATAAAAATTTCAGCACATGCATGATTCCCAATCAATCTTGAATTAGCAATTTAGCTTTCCTAACTCAGTCAACTATGGAGTTTCTCATTTTTGAGAGGTGGCTGTAGCCTTTGCCACAGGGCAGCCTATTCTGCAATGTGACTAGTGTTCCTCTGTTTTCGTGCTCACTCTGACTGATTTTAGCACAAGCTTTACAACAATGTTGAGACTTTTTACAACATTTACAGCAATAATTCTAATATCACAACTTTAAGTTTATGTCCAAGTTAATAATGTTCAAGCTCCTAATGCTCTAATCCTTTATTTAAAAGAATAAAGCTAACATTTTAAAATCATTTGCTGTGGGATCAATTTTCGGGCCACTTTAAACTGTATTTTTTCATTTAGTCTTCATAAAGAACCTTAAGAGCCAAACCTATAATTATTCCTATTTTATAGAAAGGGAAAGGGGCAACAGGGAAATCAGGTCACTTGTCTAAGACCATACAGCTAGTAAGTGATGGAGCCAGAATTCCAACCCAGGGCTTCTGCCTTCGAGGCTAAAGATCTATTCTGTAAATAGATCGCTAAAAGCTGATCACTGGCTAGAAGAGACCTATGCAGGAGTAAAAAGGAATATCTTATCCTTTGAAACAGCATGGAGGGACCTGGAGAGTATCATATTAAGGGAAATAAATCAGAGAAAGAAAAGTAGCACATGATCTCACTCATATGTGGAACCTAAGTAACAAACTGATGAACTTAGTGATCCAGAGACATGGTAGCATGGAACAGAGTGCAGAACCTGAGGGACATCAGGGGAGGGTAGGTGAATGAGTGGGTGGGAAGTAATCAACCAAGAACTTTTATGCATATATATGCATGGCCCAAAGCCACAGATAATGGGGTGTGAGGGTCTGGGGCGGATTAGAGGGGATTAATGGGGGGGGGGGGGGGGCGGGGAGGGGGGGAGGAAGACGTATGTACATATGTAATACTTTCAACAATAAAGAATTATTTTAAAATATATATATGATATCATATTGAATTTGTTATATTTTGTTCTGGTTTCTGAACCCAAAATAGCTCAGGTATATTTTCTTTATTTTTTAATGATTTTTAATGATTTCAGAGAGGAAGAGATAGAAACATCAATGATGAGAATCACTGATCGGTTGCCTCCTGGCACGCCCCCTTCTAGGGATGGAGCCAGCAAGCCCGGCATGTGTCCTTGACCAGAGCAGAGCCAGAGACCCTTCAGTCAGCAGGCCTACCTACACTCCATCCACTGAGCCAAACCAGCTGGGGCTCAGGTAATCTTCCTTAATGGTCAATTAAGGATTAACAGCAATAGGTAACATAAACTTATTGAGGAGTTACATGAGTTTATACACTTAGCACCGAACTTGGAAGACACCTATAATAAGCACTGGAAAAAGCTGTCTTCTTCATCATCATCATCATCATCATCATCATCTTAGTCAATGCCTCCAGTGGGAGGATGGATCCTATGTTGTCTGTGCTTCCACTGAAAACTGGGAAGCCCGGCGCCCTTCACAGACCGTGACCTCACCAATCTACACCACGGCCCTGGAAGCAAAGCCATCCCCGCCCCTTCCCCTTTTAACAAATGAAGAAACTGAGGCCTAATCGGGGTCCACATCCTGGTGAGCAGTGTGCAGAGACCAGGTGCAGGCCCCGGGTTACGGCCGGACCGCCCCCTCCCCTCCCCTCCCAGGGGCTCCGTTTTCTTCCTCCCCGGTGAGGTCTACACCCTCCGGGCGGCCCCGGGGCGCCACCTCCGCCCTCCGCCGCCGCCTCCCCCGCCCCATTCCAAGCCAAAGCCCCGGGAAAATGCACCGGGCCGGCCGCCCTCCCTCCCCCGGAGCCGCCTCACCGGCCCCGGAGCCCCCTGCGCCCCCGCCCATGGCTACCTGAGAGGAAACGAGGAGTGCGGGGCGCCCGGCGGGGAAGCGTCAGACCGGGAACCGACTCCCCACTCTCCGAGACACTGACGCCTTCAGCTCTCTCGGCTTCCCCGCCCATCGGGGCCCCGGGCGATGGCAGCCAATGGGCGTCCAGCCCCTGCAGGTCTCTGCCAATGAGGAGGCACCGAGCTGCCGGGAGGCGGGCAGAACCTCTAGCCACGCCCACAACTCGAACCTGGGGCCCCGGAGGGCTAGTAGCAGAAGTTGGCCCGAGCAACGTGTGTTGGCTTGGATTGGCCGGCGTGGCGGCGTGCGGGGTGCTGATTGGCCACCGGGGAATGGAATGATTCCGCGTGGGTGGGCGGTGGCGGGAACTGGCCCGGGTTCCATTGGTAGGTAGTGTGAAGTTTCCTCTGGGCTTATCTCGGGCTTGGTGTCCCGGGGCTGATTCCAGCAGGGAGAAATACAAACACAAACAGGGTGTGAAAGGCGTAGGATGGGATTAGCCTGGCTTAATCTCAACTATTCAGAGGCAATACCACGCAGCTGCGCTCCCCTCCCAGGACCAAAAGTCAAATTAGAAAAGGCTCCTGTGCTCAGGAGGATGCTCCCTTCTGCCCCACAGCCCCTGACTCCGGGAGGATGCATATAAACAAAGTCATTGCCACGGAGCGAATCTTTGTTCTTAGTGGACAAACGACTTTGAAATTAGAGAAGAGGTGTGGCAGGTGGCTTTAGCAGCCTCATCAAGGGTTCTGGTTTTCATCTCTTTGAAGGTAACTTTATTTTTGAGTTTCAAGTCATTTTATTTATTTTTAAGCAAGTTTACTTTTACTATGTATAGTCTTATCCGGAAAGAAACGTAAAAGGATCATAGTGTCCCAATGGTCCCATCTATATCGATTACAGACAGGTAATAGAAAGGATAATATGTCCCAAGAAAGGACATATTCCTGGAGTTACAGATTTGATGGCAGAGCTGAGCTATGGCCTCAAGAATTCTGGAATTTTCTTGCAGAACCAAAGCAGCTCTGGTTAGAAACTCCCAAAGAAGGATCCATAGGCTGCAGCTGGTTGGTGGGTAGTTAGGACCAATAAAACATCAAGATGTGCCACGTGGTGTGAAGTAGGGACTTGATTTCCACTTAAACGTTGTATAGGTGGGAAGCAGATCAGACGAAAGAAGCCAGACACATGTGGGGAAACTTTTTTTCAAGGTGAATCCTTCTGCCTGGGTCACCTGACAGAGATAAGGGGCTTCTGCAATATTTCTGGTTCTGAAAGGCTCACTCCAATCAGGAGGGAAGGTAACCTTTTTTCAGCAAATATGGACGAAATACCTGCTGTAGGAAACCTGTTGAAACTGGGGCAGTTTATAAAGTGGCCCCAGCTAATTCCAAAGCTGAATTTAACTCTGATCCTTTTATTTATATAACCAAATAAATGTGTGCGTGTTTTTTTCAAGTCAATTTGAGTTGATTTTTCTCTCATTTAGGATGAAAGAGCCTTTGGGAAATAGAGGGCCCCTTTTTCCTTGCCACACTTTCTCCCGTTGTTATATCCAGCAATGGGCCTGGAGCCAGGGAAAGGGGGTGGGTGTTGGTACAGGATGTTCTAGACTCAGTTCTAAGGAAGGAGGACCTGAAAATTTTCAGCTTGGGCTCTGTGGAGACAAGGGGAATTCCCGCATTCCTGGGCAGCTTCTGCAGCTAGCCTGAGCAACCTTCTGAGTGAGGCCATTTATACATATGTCAGAACACATATATAAAAGTCATCTTTTTCTTTTGTTGTTACAAATATCACCAACACCCAAGGCTGTGTTTAAATGAGTTTCCTTAAAGGCCAAACTGCATTTTCTACATTTGGATTCCATGAAATTCTATATCATTTCAGGAATCCTTCATGTCTTGATTGGGTTTCTGTTCCTTGTAGTCCTCCCTGACTCAAAGAGGTAAAACACTTGGCCCATCCCTTCAAGGAGATTTTTTTTTCATGCTTAAACAAATCAACTAATATCAACTAATACCAACTATTAATTACATGTTCTCATCAAGGAAAGAGGAAGAAGAGTTTGCACAACTAAGGAAATTGTTACCTGTAAAATGCGATGAAGAATATTTCTTTGCAGGGTTGTTGTAAGTATTTGAGACAGTGCTACCGAGGCTGGCACCGCTTTTGGCACCACATGGGCACACAGACAGTGAGAGTGGGGTTAGGAAGGAACACTTGAGTGAGAACAAGGCACAAAGGTCTGCAAGTCTCCCATTCATTTGCATCATGAGAGGCATTTTTAAAATAAAGATTCACACCCTATTCTAAAGCTACTAAATCAGAATCTTTGGGGACGCAGGTCTAGGAATGTGACTGCTTACAAGCCTCGTTGCATTGTGCCACCTAGCTCAGTGGTGGGCAAACTCATTAGCCAACAGAGCCAAATATCAACAGTACAACGATTGAAATTTCTTTGGAGCTAAAAACCGACTTCTGCGCATGGGCCACGAAGTTTCAATCGCACTGTACATGCGCGCCCGCACGTGGTATTTTTGTGGAAAAGCCACATTCAAGGGCCAAAGAGCCACGTGTGACTCGCGAGCCGGTTTGCCGACCACTGACCTAGCTCATCTAAGTCCAGTGTGACTACTGTGTAAGAATTCCTAGAAAAGAAGGGGCCAGAGGAACAGGCAGCTGTTAAGAATCAGTGGGTACAATACTGAATTGTCCATGGTATTTGTTTCTATTACTTCCTGTGTTGTACTCTTTTGTGCTATCTGCCCTACTGTTTAAAGTTTATGCTCATTCATTTACAAAAAAAAAAATATATATATATATATATATATATATAAATCTTTTAAGAAGATTTAGGGCATGTTTTAGTAAAACATGTTGTACCAATGTATACAAAATATTCATATGAGGAGACCATAATTAAAACAAGCAAACAAAACTCAACTTTTACCTATTGCTCATATGTCAAAATATTCAGATAAAAATGGAGGCCAATTAACAAAATGATAATATTCATAAATGATATAAATAGCTGATACCAAATTCTCTGTTGTAGATCGCACCTATGGAATAGTCCAGGCACTGCTCCAAGTAGGTATTTGGATGATCCCCCATCCTGCATATTAGGAAACTAAGGTATAGAAAGGTTGGGTAATTATCCTAAGGCCAAGTGCCTAATGAATGGCAATGGTCAGATTGTGCTCTTGGTCACTATGCTATTCTCCCTTTCAGTAGAAAGCTAATGCCCTGTCAGGAGCAAAAGAATTTCTGTCCTGTGTGGGGAGTCATGCTGGCTTATGGTACTCATGGTATGTGAAAGCTATCAGGAATTTTAGGTGAGTCCAGCCCCAAGAAGAACATATAGGTTGCTTCAGGTGTGGCGGAGCACAGTTGGTAGCAACTTGCTGTCTCTTTATGAAGACAGTTATTGAAGTTAAAGAAATGTAATGTGTTTAGGTTCATAAATGTTCAGAAGAACGATATTATATGACCGTCAAGTGTCTCAGACACTGGAAGTTTGTGTGTGTGTGTGAGAGATAGGACTCTAACTGTGCAGGGAAAAGAGAATGGGCCAACTCGAGTCCACATCTTCAGCAAGGTACTTCTGATGAAGGATTTGTTTTGTTTTTTACTCCATTTATTTAAAACAAGGGTCTGCAAATGACAACTCACACTCCAATTAATGGCCCCTAACCTTTTCTGTAAATAAAGTTTTGTTTCAACATAGAAGCATTGGTTAATCGCTGGACTATCACACTACAACGTCATGATTGAGAAACTGCACACTGTGTGACCCACAATGATGACCTTTAAAGCATAGTTTACAAATCTAGATTTAAGACTGAAATGTTTAATGAGATAAAATCAGACTTGGTGCACATCTGAGAGTCCTTATTTTCTTGGATATCAGAGGACATGAGGAGGTAAAGCCACTTGAAAAAGAATAAAATATAAGAGAATTCAATTAGATCAGAACCTTTCATTTTTAAGGTCAATTACTCCTCTAGAGAATGAGCTTTATTAGGTTACACTTGTAATTATTCCAGCTCAGAGAACAGTGCATTTGTACTTGAATAGCAAAAGCAAAAAGTGATTGTGGTATATTTGCCTTGCATGAACCTGATCTTATAGTTCTGATTTCACATGTTCTCTTTTAAAGAGGGAACTTGTATTATGTTTCTATAAATGTGTCAATTATTATATTAAGGGCCTGCTCTATGGCAAAAATAATCCTAATACATTTACCTTCCCACTTTAACTACTTATTATTTTTTTAATCTCCTTCCCCCTTTTCCTCTCACAGAAATAGGACCCCTAATTTTTAGTGGGAATATCATAGTTCAGAAAAACAAACATTTCCCACACACTGATAACTAGAGCTCTGAATTGATTTGGATCCTGTTAATCAGATGTAGTTGTAAAAGATTTGCAAGGTAGAAATCATGCTTTTGTTGCTTCTGTAATTCTACCACAGGTTTGTTTCCCAAACCCCCACCCTAGTTCAAGGTTGTTTTATGGCCTTGATGGTTTCCCAGTAGCTAGAGGAGGATCAGCATTGGTGACCCCATTCTGTTGAACTATTCTCAGAGGATTCTTGATTATTTCTCAGTACTCCAAATGGTTCTCTAAACCACATGTGTCAAACACAAGGCCCGCGGGCCAAATCCAGCCCGCCAGGCCTTGCAATGTGGCCCGCACCGCGCTGTCATCACTGCACTCCGCTGTCAGTTTATGACATTGTCAGTTTATGACTGTTCAGTAAACCATTCGGCCAGCGATTTAGGCTGGATTTTAGATTTTGGCCCCTTCTCTGATTGAGTTCGACACCCCTACTCTAAACCATAACAAAACCTGTACTAAATCCCTTTCTGATTAAACTAGCTAAAATGGATTCTGTTCTCTGCAAGTGAACTCTGACCAATAAAAACATTTAAAAGTAGGGCACTGCATAAAGGATATTCATGTATGTTTCTTTGACTTAACAGTTCAAACTGCAGCTGATAATGATAGGTATAGCAGTGTGGAAAACTGGAAATCCTTATATTCAGGGGCAAATCAGTTGATAAATGGTTACCTTTAGAAGAGAGATTACATTTTGATCAAGCCTATTAAATCATTGGAAAAGTTCATAATAATGATGATTGGTTGCTTCTGAAACTTTCAGTAAAGTTTTACAAGAGAAAGATAAACTAAATCTAGATCTAGTCTGTCTACAAAGAGAACTGAAAGGATATATCTCTGCCAAGGAAAGAACAGAAAATCTAAAATGGCAGCAGAGAATTTCAACTGTCACAGAGAATCTAAAATATAATATTTGTGAGCCTAATAATTTTGTGCCTTAGAGTGTTGAAAATTTCAATGTGTCTGTACCTCCACACTGAAGTAATACTAGGAATTTGCTCTAAAGGATATTAGTGGCTCCAACTATTTGTAAGTAAATCTCCAAAGCATTCTGGACTAGACAATGAGAATCAAGCCAACAGCATAGATCAGATTAAGGGTGTTGCCCTCCCATTCAAGACCCTTATTTTAAGGCACAGTAGAGCTACTGTAACAAAGTACCACAAACTTGGAGGTTTAAACAGCAGAACTTTGTGGTCTTACAGTTGTAGAGGCTAGCAGTCTGAGATTAAGGTGTAGGCAGGGTTGGTTTCTTTTGAGAGGGAGAATCTGATGGTTTGTTGGCAGCCTCTGCATTCCTTGGCTTGTGGATGCATCACCTTGATCACTGCCTTCTTCTGCACATGACATTCTCCCTGTGTGCATAACTATACTCTGATTTCCTGTTCTTAGAAGGACACTAGTACCATTGGATTAGGGCTCACTCTAATGACCTCATTCTAACTTAATTACCTCTGTAAAGATGCTATCTGTAAGGAAGATCACATTCTGAAGTACTGGGGGTTAAGAATCAAACATATTTTTTATGAGGGGATATAATTCAACTAATAAACACCACTGTTAGGTTGAAAAGAGGCTGCACAGAGTACAGCCTGTTTCTACTCCACCAGTGAGCTGTGGTGTGTGTGTGTGTGTGTGTGTGTGAGAGAGAGAGAGAGAGAGAGAGAGAGAGAGAGAGAGAGAGAGAGAGAGAGAGTTGGGCAGGGTGGAATAACTTACCTATCACTTCCTGAAGTCAGGTAGTCACATCTGGACCTGATGGAGTGGACTTGATATGACTCAGATATACCTCTTAGGTAGGGTATGAATTGTTCTCTGTTTGGGAAATCACAGATCTCAGGGATGAAAATGGATGGTCTATGGCAGACTGCTAAATATTTTCCAATAGCTATTCTTGCCCCTTAAAAAAAAAAATCTATGGCAATGGAACCCCTGATTTTTTATCTGTACACAAGACCACTCCAAATAAAGATATGTCCGAGCTGCTTATGCAGCTATAGCTCTGGTTATTAATTAGTTTTTGCCAATTAGATACTGTACTTTTTTGAAATATCTGGAAAGCAGAGGTAGTGTGGAGGTCTCTGGTTTGCCTGCAGTAGCTTTCCTGATCGTGGTAGAGGCATGAACAGGTAACCATTGCAGCTTTCCAAGTGGGAAGATAGCTTCCTGAACACAGAAGAGACAGTAGGTACCTTCGGTGGCCCGGTTTTGTGATGTGACTATCAAATTTGTTGAGAGCTCAAACTATAACCTGTTTTTATCAGTCTCCCCTGCAATTCTGTAGGGCATTTAAGACTGTCTAGCAAATTCCTTTTCTAGTTAAACTAGAAGAGAGGTTCTGTTTTCTGAAACTAAATGTGTCCAATACAGATTGGAATTATTTTTTTTTATTTTATGGATGAAGAAACTAAGCCTTAGAGACAGCAGTGAGCTGGTAAACCAGTTCTTTCTGAGGAAAAAAAAAAAAAAAAGTGCTCCAATTTGTAACAATTATCATCATCATGGTAAATACTCCCACCATGTCTCCAAAGGTTTTACAACTTGTAGGCCAACCTGAAAAATTAATAATTGCCTTTCACAAGCTGGTTTCTACTTCAACATACCACTCCTACTTAGAGAAAGTGACTTTCCCAAGGTACCAAGACAGTAAGTATTTAATAAAAAATTGAAAATAGAATAATACTTATTTTGCATGAAAGACCATTATATTTTACCAAGAGAATTTTTAAAAAATATATATATATTTTATTGATTTTTTACAGGGAGGAAGAGAGAGGGATAGAGAGTTAGAAACATCGATGAGAGAGAATCATCGATCAGCTGCCTCTTGCACACCCCCTACTGGGGATGTGCCCGCAACCACATGCCCTTGACCAGAATCGAACCCGGGACCTTTCAGTCCACAGGCCGATGCTCTATCCAATGAGCCAAACCGGTTTTGGCCCAACAGAGTTTCCAAACTGGTTTTGGCCCAACAGAGTTTTTGACTGCCTACACAACACTAAACAGAAATTTACAACACATAGTATAAATGCCATCAGTGTCTTCACTTCTGAGACTTAGTTAATAAGCATTAAAAAGTAGTGGATAAATTTATAGTATTTTTAGCTCTTTAGGATGAATTTGAATAGGTAGTCATGACCAATACTATATACATAGACATAAAAGACCATCAAAGTTGCAAATGGGACTTAATGTGTGAGAGAAATTATTCATAAATTGATAAATTTAAAGTTGGTGCTTCTTGGCTGCTGTGTGAGTTTGTGGTTAAGGTAGCTGCTATTCAACAGACCTACTAGACAATTCCTGAAGACCACAAATTGAATGGAAACTGGACTTTTTTCAGGCATGTTTTGGTTACCACAGTATTGCTTTCTTACATTAACTGAGCAATAATGAAATAGTGTACTTCCCATTTCTCTAGGTCAATGATCAAATAGGTTTTGCTTTTAATCATTGCAAGATAATAATAAATGTGTAATAAAATTAAAAATAGTTCTTAAATTTACTATTTTTTTTATATAATAAGGATATAATTCAAAGGGATAAAACATTTTGAAACTAAGAGAATTCCTTATAAAGGCAGGTAAAGTTATGACATAATTATATATACATATATATATAAATATATATATATATTAGATATTATTGCTTTAAAAGCATATTTCCCTGTGTTTTTTTTTTCCATAGTCTATGAAGAAATGCTTCTTGAGTAATTAGAAACATTACTGCTTATCAAATGAGAACAAATGCTAAGACAATAGATATTTTAATGGTAAATATGGAGACATACTTTTGTCTAAAAATGCTATCACTTTAAAGATAGAAATTGATTTTAATTGCCACTGAATCAGTCATTAAGTGTAACTTGTTCCTTTGTTTTCATATTTCTTCCACTCATCCTGACTCATCTCCATTCCTCTCTCTCCACCATAGCCTCATGTTTGTGGTATTAGATTAAAATCCTACTACTAGGGAACAGATCTCCTACTTTCAGTCTTTTTCAACCCAAATCTATCCTCTGCACCACTTCCTGACTAATTTTCCTAAATCACTGCTTTTATGAGACCCATCCTTTCCCACATAATAATGGTCCACAGTATCACTTCTTAAAGTACTATGGAAATTCATCCCAAATTAGAAAGATTGGAAATATCCAACAATAGAGGATTATTAAATATAATTTGGTGTTTCAATAAGATAATATGCAGTCATTAAGAACATGTGATAGAAAAAATTATTGATCTGAGGAAATATTTGCACATTGTTGAACATAAAAAAAGCATAAAACAAGCTACCTAGAAGTATGTACAAATTCTATAAAGGGAAGTAAATGTTCTTTGACTCAAAATTTTGCTTCTGGGAACTTATTTAAGTAAATACCAAAGAATGGGTGCAAAGATTCCAAATTCATCTTCATCCAAGAATTGTTTTTCATAGCACAAAAATTAAAAGCAAGTTACAAGTCCAAAAATATGGGCTTGAATTTCTGTTCACAGTCAAGATAGAGTAACAAAAGACATACACAGTATGTTCTCTGACCACAATGAAATTAAATTAGGAATCAATAACAGGAAGTTATCTGGACAAACCCCAAATATTTGGAAATTAAATTACATATGTTTATGTAACCCATGGGTCAAAAAAGAAGTCAAAGGAAATTAGGAAAATTTTTTAACTGAATAACAATGAAAATTGATGGAATTACTGTTAAGGCAGTAATTACAGGGAATATTTTTGCTATGGAATCTATTACACACACACACACACACACAAAAAAAAAAAAGATCTCGAGTGAATGATATCAGCTCCTACCTTAAAAAAGAAGAAAACTTTCACGTTCCTTAAAGGAATCAAACCTAGCAGGCTTGTTCAAGAAGAAATAGATAACCTGAAGAGCCCTGAATCTACTAAAGACATTTAATTTGGAGTTTTAAACTTTCTCACAAAGAAAATTCTACTTGCAGATTCCTTCACTGGCAAATTTTTAAGAAAAAAATGTGATAGTAAAAAATTATTGATCTGACATTTAAGAAGAAATATTATTTCAGCAAACTCTTTCAGAAAATGACTTTCCAGCTCATTCTAGGAGGCCAGCATTACTATGATATTAAAACTAGAGAAAGTTATATAAGGAAAGTACATAATGGCATCCATCCTGAATATAGAAACAACAATTACCAAATTTTAACAAATCAAATCTAACACTATTAAAATGACAATGCATCATGACCAAGTGGGGTTTATTTCAGGAATGTGCCGGGAACCAATTCCAGCATGTAATAATTACAAGAGTTTCACCAAAAGGTTGGTGAAGCTTGAGCGGCTCAACAAGGGCTGAGCCACATACATAGTTTACCTGTTGGAACGACTAGTACTTCCTCCGAACCCACATAGGATTGTCTGCTGCCAGATAGGTCAGGGCATGGTTATTGCCTCCTGTTGGCCAAACACCTGAATAGCTGGAGGCTATTCCCCAAACTGACAATGCCCTTTGAAGTGTTTATCTCCACCTTGCCTTAGAACAAATTGTGTTAGTAAATAGCACGAGGTCCTTAGACGAGGAGTAGAGTTTCAGCTCCTTTAGCTGAAGATCCTCTGACTCCCAATACCTTTCAAAATTATCTTTCATCTGCGCATCAGCTCCTTTCTCCAGATTGCTGAACCCTTTGTAAAGCTGGGACAAGAACCCGGCAGGAATACAAAGTTAGTTTAACATTTGAAATGTAACCCGGCAGGAATACAAAGTTAGTTTAACATTTGAAATGTAACTCACCATGTTAACAGACTAAAAATGAAAAACAATATGATCATCTTAATAAATAAAGAAAAAATATTTGACAAATAGTCAGTATCTAATCTGGATTTTAAAAAACAAAAACAAAAACAAAACAAAAAATAATACTCAGCAAATTAAGAATAGAAAGATTATCCTCAACCTTACAAAGGGCCATATAAAAACTGTACCACTAACATTACAGTTAAGGATGAAAGACAAAATTATTTCCCCTATTCTGTGGAAACAAGGTAAGGATGTCTACTCCGATCACTTCAAGTCAACATTGTACTGGGGGTTTTAGCCAGTCCAACCAGGCCAGAAAAAGGAATAAAAGACACCAAGATTAGAAATGAATAAAATAGTCTTTATTCACGGGTGACATTATCATCTATATAGAAAACTCTATGAAATCTAAATATCTATCTAATTATTAGACTTAATAAATAAGTTTAACAAGATTGAAAGATGTAAGATCAATATACTAGCAACAAACAATTGGAAATTAAAACGGCCCCTATATTTGACTTTCTCATATTTATTAGTAGTAAATCTAAGATTTCTCATATATTATCTGACTCTAAGAGTAGTTAGACAGCAAAGTTAGAGCTAATATTTGAGAAAATTAATTTTTCAATTGCAAAGCCCAATTTAGACCACTAGGTGGCCATAAAACACTAGTTATGATTTTATCATCTTCAAGAAACTCACAATTTTAAGCAATGCTCCACATTTCACATTTACTTGAATAATTTCTAATTCTTCCATCCTCCAATGGGGAAGAAGGAGAGAAAGGGAATCAAGAGTCAGAACTCTTCCTCTGAGAGTTCATTGTTCCCTGGTCAGAGGAGATTTCGGGGCCCTCCTTACCTTGGCTGCACACCCAGACAAGAAGCTGACAAAGGTCGTGTTTTATAAGGGGCACTGCACGTCTAACCTGTGCACTGCTGGAGAAGTTCCCAATGTGGATGAAAAAAGAGCCACATGCTAACCTAACTCAGGGAAGGCCTGCGTGGCAGCCTTGCAAACGAGACCTAAAGTAACCAAAAGGATGGTCTGAAATTAAAACCTTTTCATTAAAAAGCAGTTTATAGTGGGTAGTCATGTCCTAGGCCAGTATCCTCCTTGACAAAGATCAACTTCAATCTTTACTGAGCTTGTTGTATTTTTGCATCTAAGATAACATAACTGAAATGTCAGAGTAACTTGTAACTTCCCCTTTTCCAGACCCCTCAGTGCACAACAAAATGTGTCAGAGTGCCTGGGCAGAGACCATAAATACCTCCATTGTTACTGTTATCATGTTAATTGTTGACTGTTAACTATCCTGTACCCACCTAACTTCCCTTGAACTTGCACATACTCCTCTTAAGCCTTCAAGGGAAGGCTTAAGAACCTAGGGGTCAGTGCTCTAATTTGCAGATATAAAATATTCTTAGTCTCTATATCTGTGGGTCCTAAATATTTAGAACTAAAATACAGGGTTGTCCACTATATTTAAAGTTCTTGAATACAGGCTCCCCAAGATGACTGCCACTGGCCATTTGTGTAATCGACCAGCTTCATGCATTTAGGTTTGTGCCTACAGATCTTTAGGACTTTGTTTCCTGATGAAAGATCCTAAGAGGTCTTCTCGTGGATGTCTGCCATTTAGGCAGACATCCACGAGAAGACCTCTTAGGATCTTTCATCAGGAAGATAAAACAGACTTTAGTGGACACTGGAGAATTCAAGTCACAGATCTGAAGGAGAAAGAGACTGAAGAGAATTCTGCTCTTTTGGACCTATTGTGCCAGAGCCCCTGAACATAGGTGGATGGGGCTTTGGGATTGCAGAAGTGAGATTTGGAAATCCGGTTTGGGACTAAAAGACTGCTTCACAGAGGAGGTTAGACTTGGTCCGCTAAATTTTGTTGAGTTATTAACTTGTATTTTCAATTTTCTATTTATAATATTTCTCTTAAATATTAGCTCTATTCAGGCAGCCTCCT
The DNA here is from genome assembly GCF_964339955.1 of Pipistrellus hanaki. Classification (NCBI taxonomy): domain Eukaryota; kingdom Metazoa; phylum Chordata; class Mammalia; order Chiroptera; family Vespertilionidae; genus Pipistrellus; species Pipistrellus hanaki. Next base: position 57,979,182 of record NC_140506.1, read on the forward strand.
TACTCTGGGTGACAACTATGGCAGGATTGTTTGTATTCAAACCTAGTCGCCTAGGCTATTATATGGAGGAAACAGAAGGAAATGGTAGGAAGAGAGGTTTGAGGATGTAGGTCCCTCTATAAGATTCCTCCAGGCTGGGAGGGAGAGAGTGGAAGACAATGGTTGGGATTCTCAGAAGTGTACCTAATTGAGAATTGGCATTGGTGGTGGGGTGGAGGTAGAAAATTCTCTGACACAGGGCATTCAAGATGGAGTGTAGAGAGAGGACTGAGCCTCACATATGAAGCAAATATAGCTAAATATCCTCCAATACATAGAATATGGCACTTCCGGGTCATTGCCAATACTGCGTTGTCTACCTGGAAAGGTCTTCCCTCCTGTCTCCTTGTTAACTTCCTATTGTCAGAGCAAAATTACACCAGACAAAGTTAAACAGGCATGGGAAACTTTATTCAAGGCTGTTGCAGTAGGGGAGAGAAACCAGAACTGAGTCTGAACCCAACTCCACTAAAACGAAGAGTAGGAGGATTTTTAAGACTGAGGTGAGCTAGTGATAAAGTACTGGAGGACATCAGGAGGAAGTTAATCACTGAGATGTAACCAGCACATTGAGTTATTCCTGAGTCTGTAAATGTATTTCTCTATGATTGGGCCACTTGTGTTTTCTAACCGGCACCATGGAAATGAGATTCTACCCACCTACAGAGAGTAGGAGACAAGGGCATATTACAGTTGTCTGTGCAGTCTATCACTATATTAGAGTATAGTGCAAAAACACAACTTTTATATGCTTTAGAAAACCAAAAAATTCATGTGACTCACATTGTGATATTTACTTTATTGCAGTGGTCTGGAACTGTGCCCTCCATGTCTCCAAGAAATGCCTGGTGTCTCATTCTATCAATTAGTACAGTGATGATTACATGGTTTGGAATGCAGGATAAACATTTGTTAAACTGAACTGAATCTTACCAACTCACACAGGTATTTTGACTATTTTCATCGACTTGACCTTCCTATTAAACTGCCTATCAATCGGCAGAGGCTTTAGGCTTGAGCAGGGACCCACCTTGGGATCAGAGGGAAGGGGATAAAATTAATGGAAACATATCCTCAGGTGAGGATAAAAAGAAAATTTATCAAATAATAAATTTGATATGGAAATATTTTTGCCCCATCCATTCACCACATACAACTCGCTTTATTTATTCATATGTTTTATTTTTTGTTAACCTGAATAGTTTTCATGGGTCCTTGGGTTAAGTGACTAGAATTCTAATGTAACACACTACCAGTCAGTTTGAATCCAGTTCAAAGACTGGATAATTTTTAGCTAATTTCTAAATTTTGGCAGTAAGTTTTCCACTTTCTCTATTGGCAACACTCATGAATGGTAAAACCAAGGAAGAACCTTCATGGGTGCTTTTCTTTTTTTTAATATACTAGGGGCCCGGTGCACAAAATTTGTGCACTGGGGGAAGGGGTCCCTCAGCCCCCTCTCACATACTGAGAGCCTTCAGGGGATGTCCTACTGGTGGCTTAGAACATCAGTGGGAGCAGACCTAAGCCACAGTCTGGCCTCCCTTTGCAGGAGGCGACTAGGCTGATCAGGGGAAGATGCCAGCCCATTTCCTCGCTGCTGCAGACACTGCCAGCCACTGCAGCCACCAAGGTGTTTTCATCAACGCAGACTCTAGTCCCTTCACCATGAAAAAATGACAACTTTCTTTAAGCATTTTCAAGTTGTGTCTTTCATAGGATATGGCATTTCTTTATTTTTCTTTTTATCCTCACCTGAGGATATGTTTCCATTAATTTTATCCCCTTCCCTCTGATCCCAGGCTCGGCCCTTGTCCAAGCCTAAAACCTCCACCCCAGGAGTTCCTGGGTATGTATGCAAATTAACCACCATCTTTGTTGGGTTAAATTTGCATACTCACTCTGATTGTCTGTGGGCGTTGCAGACATACGGTCAAATTACATGTTTCTCTATTATTAGGTAAGATTTTTACTGATTTCAAAGAGGAAGGGAGAGGAAAAGAGAGATAAAAACATCAATGATGAGAGAGAATCATTAATCGGCTGCTTTCTGCATCCGATTAATGATCGGATCTCAATCCACACTGGGGATCGAGCCCCAAATCTTGTCATGTACCCTCCCTGGGAATCAAACCCTGACCTCCTGGTTCATAGGTTGATGCTCAGCCACTGAGCTATGCCACCTGAGCTTCATAGGTGCTTTGATGGTAACTCCTGGAAAAGGAATTTGAGTAACAAAATGGTTCTCAATTTCCCATCAGCCAATAAAAGTGCCCCATTGTATCAGTGATTCTATGTAAGCTGAGACTTACACAGTAAAGGGAAACTTTAAAGACTTGGTTTACATTGATGTTAAATTCCCTCTTCAAATGACTCTTTGTAAGAAGAAACATCATTCTTTTGGTCTGAATTATCCAGAACTAGTGTCTGGTTTGATTAAACTCACCAGACAATTTCTAGGCCCCTCTTAGCCATCCAAAGGACTGAAACTGCTATGCCAATGCTCTTTGTTTTACAGCATTGTTTACCAGACATAGCTATTATTACCTTGGATTTCAACTGGCTCTCTCTCACACACACACACAAAAGAATGGAATATGATATGGCTGTTTTTACATCAACCAAGGGCTTTAATTCTACTCCTGAAACTTAATTTAATTTAAGCAATTTTTGAACCAACAGTTTCTGTTCATCAATAAAGTAGCATTTTGTACATAGCACCAGTAGGTTACCAAATGGATCTCATTCACATGAAAGAGTTAATATATTTCTAAAAATTCTCAGTTGCTAATTCTCAGAAAGTTGATTATGTCCAGACCACCAGATGACAATGAAATAACATTATGTACAAGCCTAATGATAATGTGCATCTAAATTTATTGTGCTCTGGCTAAAACATAAAAATTATTTCTAAATACAAAGAGGGTAGGGTCTTTTTTTAATTTCCTTATTGATTAAGGTATTACATAAGTGTCCTCATCCCTCCATTAACCGCTCTTTTGAAATACACCATAGTTATTAAAATATCGGCCCCTGTTTTGCAAATATCTCTCCCTCATGTCCCTCTATTATACCTCAATTCTCTCAATTATAGTGTATTTTTAATATAATTATCTGATTTGCTCAGATGGAGAATAATGTAGTACATATGCTAGGTTGAAAATCAGTTGTATGAGAAATACATATGAGAAGATGGACAGTCTCTTGTGGTGTCTAAGATGGTTTTTCAGTACTTTTTAAGTCTGAGACTCTGATGTCATGTTTGTGAGAAGCTTACTATTGAAACTGGTTTTAACAATATTTCCTCCTAAATATCTTTGACATAGGGGAAAAAAAGGGTACACATTTAGATGCTAAAAAATCCTCTGCTCTTATGCAGCTGACATATTAATTTGGTGTGACATTGAACTCAGATGCCAGTGAGGCATGACCACTAATACATTCTACTAAGTCTGGTTCATAGTGGCTCATATCTTTGGACGTCCTTCATGTTTAAGACTTTTGTTTATACACATAGAGGTTTGGAATAAAGCCATTAATAAGTTGTATTTCTAGTTCTCTCAAGGAAAGGGTTATGTCTCTACAAGGCCATTGAAGTGATTGATTGAATTAGCTTTGCATTAAATTCAATTCAGTTTAGATAGTTCAAACTGCCACTATTAACCATTTCTCAACTTGTGTTTCTGCTGCAAAGGAAAAATTGGTAATCTAACAAATATAATCTAACAAAATTGAATAAATTTAGTATCAATCTTAAAATAATTGTCTTATAATAAAAACATGTTCCATGAAAACAAAGTTTTTACTCACAGATAACAGAGCTAGGCTGTCCAGGAGATAATCAATTTTCTTTAAATCTGATTCTAGACAAATATATGATCAAATTATTCCTCCTTTTAGCTGTGCAAGCTTGGAAAGTTATTTCAGGTAATTTGGCGCATGCTCATCACTGCCTTCATCTATAAAATGGGAAGACCATCTGTCTCTTAGGGTTAAGGTGAGAATTAAATAAAACATTATATAAAACAAGATAAATGTTTGGTGCATATTAAATTCTTGGTAAATACTAGCTAGTATTAATTTTGTTATAAATTAGGAAAGAAAAGGGCATGAAAAGATCAGTGAAATGTTATTATCCAATGCCTACTGAAGAACTATGGGAATCAGAAAATCAAGTAGGACTCATGGTTTTCTGAGTTCTCAAGTTGGCTGTGAGTAATGGCATTTTCTCTTCCTTCCCCAGGCACTTCCCGTGACTTTCCCCTTCTTGGAGAAGCTCGTGAGGGTTTTCCAGCTTCTAAACCCTACTCTCATTTTCTATGACCCCTAGGCCCTAGCCTGCTTTCCTCGCCTTTAGGTAACTGTCACTACCCATACTGTCCCTGGATGTCTTGTTCCTTCCATAGAGTGAGGGTATGAACTCCTTACCTCCTTTCTTCATTTCTGGCCTTACAGTATGAGACACCTGAATGGCATATAAACATAAGGAATAGCATGTGTTTGTTTGTTTGTTTTTTTGCTTTTTTTGTTTGCTATTTTTTTTTTTTTTTGCATATTTTTTTTTTAATATGGCTTGCCTTGAAGCATAGGGGCAAAGGAGGAAGCTAGTGGCAAAGGGAGAAACGGTCAAATCACGGAAGGCCTATAAGGTTCTGCTGAGGAGTTGGATTTTATCTGGAGGTCAAGAGAGAGCCAATAAGTTACAATTTAAGCCAGGAGAAACCTGATCATAGTTTCATTTTATAACAAGGACTCAGGACTATAACATTGGGAGGCCAGATCATTTAAGAGAAATTAATAGGAGCTTCTTTAGAAGCTGTGCAATGGGGATGGAAAAAAGGGACCAATAAAAGGAAATATTAAGGAGGCAGATTCACCACAACATGGTGGCTCATAGGCGGTGGGAAATAGGGGCAGAAGAGGTACAGGACTCTAGTAGGGGTGTCGAACTCAATCAGAGAAGGGGCCAAAATCTAAAATCCAGCCTAAATCGCGGGCCGAATGGTTTACTGAACAGTCATAAACTGACAATGTCATAAACTGACAGCGGAGTGCAGTGATGACAGCGCGGTGCGGGCCACATTGCAAGGCCTGGCGGGCTGGATTTGGCCCGCGGGCCTTGTGTTTGACACATGTGCGTCTAGGGTTTCTGACTTGGAAGACTAAGTGAATGGTGGACATAATAGGAGGAAATAGTCATAGAGGAAGAGAATAAATTCAGTTTGAGATGTTTGCATAATATCAAGTGAACATGTAAAGCTATCCAATGGGTAGCTAGATATATATATATAATAGATCTAGAACTCAATGAAAAGTTATGAGCTTCAGCCCACTCGTGTGGCTCAGTGGTTGAGCGTGAACCTATGAATCAGGAGGTCAGGATTCCATTCCCAGTCAGGACACATGCCCCATTGCTGACTTGATCCCCACTAGGGGCCATCCAAGAGGTAGTTCATCAATGATTCTCTCTCATCATTGATGTTTCTATCTCTCTGTCTCTTTCCCTTCTTCTCTGAAATGAATAAATATATATTTTTAAAAAGTTATGAGCTGCAGATATTAATGTGAGAATTACTAGCATATTAAGATACCCAGGGAAAATGTAGAAAGGAAACAGGAGGAAGAAGGAAAGAGGGTCCTGGGAAGCGCCAGCATTAAAGGGAAAGACAAAGCAAAAGAGAGAAGTGTTCCCAAGCCATGGGATAAGATGATTTTAGGAAAGAAGCAATGATCATCCATGTTGAAAGGAATGGCTCTAATTGTGTTGAGAAACTGCAATAGCTCTAGAAAATTACCAAAGGTCACAGAGTAGGATATTGTGGAAGCTCATCTGTTTGATGTTTTATTCAATTCAATGCACATTTTTTTAAACCACTCATTTGTTCTTACAGCATGTTGGAGAAAAATATAACCTAGATATGGTTTCAATGCTCAAGAAGCTGAAGATCAAAGAGCAGACCCTGAAATCAAATATAAAAACAGCCAGCAAGATGAATGTAAGAAAACTCAGATACATTGGACTGAATTCTTCAATTTCACTTTGAGTATTTATGCTTCTTTAGACAGAGGCCTTACCTCTGCTATGTTAAAAACATGACCAAATAATGGAAAGATTAATTAAATAATTAGACTCTACAAAATAAAATTTAAAAATAAAACCAGTTACTTTTGGATTCCTATGGCTCTAGTCATGATATGTACCTACTTGGAATTATGACACAGTTTAATTTGTAATTCTATTATATAGTAGCAGAACTTGTGAGCATTTAAATGCATCCTAATTACGTTTATTATAAAGTTAAGTTCATTGTTTTAATTTTTAAAGGTCTTTGAAAAACTCTATAAATCAATCTGTTTTTGTAGGGCCTATTTTCTAGTATTTATATTTAGCACATTTCTACATCTTACATTGAGGAGTGTTCAAATAGAAATCAAAGAACCCCATTATTAACTTGATTACCTCTTTGAAGAAGCTGCTGAGAACATTTATCAATTATTAGTGTAGTGGAAAAGGGATGGAAAATAAGGACTTGGAAAACTGGGCTTTCAATCTCAACTCAATCACTTACTATTTGGGCAACTTTGGGCAAGTCACTCAACTACTCTAAACCTGTGTTCTTTTTTTTTTTTTTTTTTTTAATATATTTTATTGATTTTGTACAGAGAGGAAGGGAGAGAGATAGAGAGTTAGAAACATCAATGAGAGAGTCATTGATCAGCTGCCTCTTGCACACCCCCTGCTGGGGATATGCCCGCAACCAAGGTACATGCCCTTGACCGGAATCGAACCCGGGGCCCTTCAGTCCCCAAGCCGACGCTCTATCCACTGAGCCAAACCGGTCCCGGCCTAAACCTGTGTTCTTATCAATAAATTTCTAATAACAGCAGGATTGTTGTGAGGTTATAATAAAGAGTAAAAAGCACTATCTAATAAATATGTGAAATTTCTTTGAAAACTATAAATTCTGTACAAATATTTATTATATTATTATTTCATTGAGAAAAGAGTGTGAGGAAAAAATTCATATATGAACTTCCACTTGAGGCTCATAACTACATATTTACATCAGTTTCAATGGTGTATAGAAGTATTGCCAAGCTGTAGATGGAATCACCAAGTAACAATCCCTTTCGGTAATCTATACTAATAAAAGGGTAATATGCAAATTGGTCACGATGTCCTTACAGTAACAACCAAATAGCAGAGGGGTTATCCCTCACTAACCCCCTGCCTGCCTGGTCACCCCATGTAGTGAGCAGTTAGGAGCCAGGAATCCCAGATTGTGAGAGGGATGTCCGATAGTTAAATATATACCCATATTTTTTTCCTCAGGCAGTTAGACATTCTCCAAGGGGTCCCAGATTGAAGAGGGTCCAGGCTGGGGTGAGGGGGATCCCCTATGCACGAGTTTAGTGCACCAGGCCTCTAGTAATGGGATAAAAATAGTTGATTAAGGCATTTTGCTGATCTTAATTACCAAATGTAATTTGGTAATTAATTACCACTCCTTGGCACTTGATTATTAATTTCATGATAGATAGAAGAAATTAATTGATATCCAAATAAATCAATTACATAAACGAGGTCTTGGAATTTTAAAAATTATTTCATATACAGAAATATATGAATATATATTCTATCTATATGAATACATGTCCTACATATTCATGTATCATAATTACATCAATCTTCTTTAAAATATATTTTATTGATTTTTTACAGAGAGGAAGGGAGAGGGATAGAGAGTTAGAAAAATCGATCAGCTGCGTCCTGCACACCCTCCTCTGGAGATGTGCCCGCAACCAAGGTACATGCCATCAATCAGAATCAAACCTGGGGCCCTTCAGGCTCCAGGCTGACGCTCTACCCAGTGAACCAAACTGACCAGGCTACTTCAATCTTTTAATTAAAAATTTTAAAATATATTTTTATTGATTTCAGAGAGGAAGGGAGAGGTAGAGAGAGATAGAAACATCAATGATGAGAGAGAATCATTGATTGGCTGCCTCCTGCCTGCTCCCTACTGGGGATTGAGCCTAAACCAGGGAATGTGCCTGTGACAGGAATCTAACCTGGGACCCTTCCATCCACAGGCCAACATTCTATTCACTGAGCCAAATAATTTTTTTTGATTTAAGAAAAGAGAAATTGAATAAAGATGTAATAAGAGAATAACACTGAATAATTTTTGTATATTTACCACAGAATCATTAAATATTAGAGTACGAAGGAATTGTGCATGTATACAGGATAGGGCAAAGGCTGGTTTACAGATGTGGGTATGCAAAACACAGAGTTTATTCCTGTATTATTATTATTTAATTATTGTATTATTTTCAAGACAAAATAATCTATAAACTTACCTTTGCCCATCCTGTATTTATGCCCTCCACTAGATTCCTTAGTATGATTGTTATGGCTTCTCTGGCACACAGAATAGAAGAATAAATATTCTACAAGACAACCCTTTTTCCAAAAAAAAATAAATAAATAAAAATAAAAAATCTTCCATTTTACTAGTAAGCAAAATTAATTTGAGAAAATTCTTCACCATATTGAGTTAAAACATCATCTTAATAGTTCTTCAACTTTTTGTAGACATAGACAACATTTTATGGGGTAAGAGTATCATTTATTCATTCATCGAACACGTATTGCCAGTTGCCAGCTGGCGTTCACACAAGCAGACCCCACTCAAGACAGTGCAGTCAAGTTTGCAATATGCACAACTCGATCATCATTGTTGTCTTTCAACACTAAACCCCAACCTCACGGAAAAAAACTCTTTCCCTACAATAAATCTAATTGTCTCTCTGAAATGCCCCCCAGAATTAATTTTTGCAGTTGAGTAATTACCACATTTTCCTATTACTTCCCCAAACCAAATATTGAGGTAATAATATAGGCATATCCAGAGGGTAGCAGGCAACAAAACAATTCCTGTCTATTCTCTTAGAGATTTTATCTAGCTCAAAATATCCACAATAAAGAGTAAAATGAACACATCTGGGATAATTTTACTTGCCTCCCAAAACACAGTACTCTGAAAATTTAGCAAGCATATGTTCTGTTTGCTTTTAGGTGGTGTTATCAAAAGACTATCTGATGGGTCCCAGATTCCCGCAACCAGTCAGGAAAACTTCTATGCTTAGGGAGTGGGGAGGAGAGCCATGCCAGAGCAGAGGAAAGAGAAGGGAGTTACTGACCTCTAGCAGACAATAGTTCTGCACAGGGCAGCTGTGGGCTCTTTCTCCCTCATTTTCCACATCTGTAATAAGGGACCTTTAAAGTTCCTTCCAGCTTTAAAAATCTATAATTTCCACTCTTATTTGAATAAGATCAAATACCTTTCGAAAAAATAAAATGCACTTTTAATTTTCCACAGTATGACAAAGCTTATTTTAGACTTTTTTAGGTTGTTAGCGTCATAGAAGAGATTTTAGTCCCAAATTCAAACTGGGTGTTGTTGGAGGAGGTCATGGAGAAGATGTGACAGCTGCCTGACCCTCCAGCTGAACCCAGCAATCTGAGGCTCCTTCTCTTTTCCCTGCCTTTGGAATGCACATTCTGCCCACCATTCCCACAGCTGGAGCTGTTTTCAAGGCTGCAGTCTTAACAGAGCAGTGTGTTGTTGAGACCATTTGGATGGTATATATGACTGAACCAGTTAAGGCCTCTATGCAAACTTTAAGATTCTGGCAAGCAGGTGCATAGATCTAGTATTTATCTTGAGGCTGCCCAAGCCAAGCTTTGTAAGTTCCTTGCTTCTGGAACCTGCTGTCTGCCAATCCAACCTGGCCCACCTCTGTCTTCAATCTCTCCTTGCCCTCTGTGTACAGGGGCCGGTTTATAAACTAACAAATATATAATATTCTTATTTCCATTTTAATTTTTTTTTCAATGTATGTGATCCATTATTGCAATATACCAAAAGGTGGTAATATATTTACAAATTTATTTCTCAGTCAATTTAGAATTGTGATTGCTTTATTTACTAGCTGTTTTATTGCCCTGAGGTTTTCAGTGACTTTGAGTTTATAAGAAAAGCTAGAGAAAATATGGAAAAAAACGAGACAAACACTTGTGAATATATTAGTACATGGCAGTTGAATGAAAACTTTTGATCACTCTGTGTGGCAGAACTTGTGCCCTGTAACACTGAGCGGTTAATGCACTGCCTCTATCCTGGAGGCCCTCATAAGCCAATGATTTCATCTGCCATCGATGCAGGCAAGCCACTGCTGCAGCTAAACAAACACTTCTGGGATGGAAATATGCTGCTGTTCTCAAAATTACCTTTCACTGAATATCTCCCCAAATAGCCACATGATTAGCCTTTCTTGGCCTCCTGCCCTGAGCTGTAAAATTGTGCTGTGCTTTATTATTTCAACATAGTTGCTCCAGTTCATACCAGGGCACTGATGGTTCCAGAGGAGATAAATAACCACCTCCTCGCCAGGAGGATAGGTGAAATCCTCCTCCCGAGTGAGGGGCAGAACCTACAGGCTTTATGGACCTCCAAATCGTTATTTTCCCCTCTCCACATGGCAATCTAAGCAAACTGAAGAGCTTGCTTAGATTGCCGTGTTAATAAGCCTGACAAAGTTCATTAGCTCTGAGTTCATCTTTAAATCCTTAGGACTCACTTGGATATTTTATGTAAGAAATGCAGGAGTCACCTGCAATGCCTGAAAGAGGAAACAGAGCACAAAGGCATAGAATCAGGGTTCAGAGCCAACAGGTAAAGGAGGCTGTCAGGACAGATTACTAAATGACGGACATCCCACCTGAAGGAGGCGCTCTCGGACATGACCTGTTGCTGCCCGGGTTGGTCCCTTTGACCTCAGAGTAGGGCTGCGCTAATAAAAAAGGGAGGGGCTTTATTAGCTTTCTTTTTCATTCGTGTTTGTTTTGAAAACATTACATGCCTTGCAGATTACATGATAATTATATTTAAGGGCTGCCAAGGAGCTTCAGGAATAATTATCATACGATTTGCAGTTTTTAGAGCTCATGATAACAGCACTTTAAGGCTAGGAGACCTTCTTTAGTCATTCACAGCAATTACTTTCTCCAAAGTGCACTCTTAAAATTTTAGATTGTGCCTTGAGCCCAAAGAGGAACCAAAGAAGCTTGACGAGATGTGTTCAAAGGAGGCAGGGACACCTGGGGGACACGAAGCTCCGCCAGGGTCCTGACCAGGGGACCAGACAAATCAGAACCTTTCGCCAGGGCCCCATGAAGGCCAAGATTTAATAAAAACTAACAACTGCTTGGGGAGCTTGCTTGCAATAGATATAACAGTGCCTTCTCCTTCCTTACTCTTCATGGAAATCTCGAAATGTGATTAAAGTAGTATTAAAGCCAGTCATTTTCACCACTTAACTGGAATTGCTCGTAAGAATATTTCTAACCCTGACTACCTAACCAGTCAAGCCTTTAAGCATTTTGCTGTCAGCAGGTTAAGCTTTATCCGATCAGTCCTCTCCTGGGTGAAACTCCCTCCTCCTTTGGCATCGAAGACCCCATTTTTCCCTGCTTATCATCCTACTTCTAACTTTCTCTACGAATTCCTTCTACACTGCTGAGTTCTGTCTTTGACACATAGGTAATACTGAGTAATTTCTACTCTATAAATATATTGGTTGGTAATCATATACTGCTTATGAATTGAGCTGAGTGTGTATGCATTCGTGGCTAACAAGTATGTGTGTAGTGTCAGAATGGTGTCTGGTTATGTGTCAGTCACTCATTTATTCATCAACCAATACCTACTTAACATCTGCTAAGTGACAGACAACAGGCTGGGCACTGGAACAAAATAGGTAGAAACAGACAGAAGTTCTGCCTTCGGGGATCAAAATAGAGTCCAATAAGAGCTGTGATAGGAGCATGTGAGAGCCACACCCTCTCCATGTTGGAGGAGAGCAGCCCTCCCAGGCTCTGAGGCTGCGACCTGAGGAAGATGAGGAGAAGGTTAAGGGGGAGCATGGTGCAGAGGAAGAGAATAGACTGTGAGAGTACCTGGAGGCAAAAGTTGAGCAGAGAGACTTTGAGGGAATGAAGGGTGAAGGCAAGGACAGAGGCAAGTGAGCAACAGATTGATTTTGTGCATTTGGGAGAGTTCAGAATGTCCATGTCAAGCAGTTTGTGTTCAGGACACTCACTCTGCTGGATGAGAAACTGATCTAATAGATTCAAGAAACACATCAGTTTAATCACAGCAAGAAGAGAGAGGGGTGATCATTTCAGGATGAGACCTGATGCTTAAGGCTTTATAGGAAACATCATAAATCTTCACGATTGTTCCCGTGTAAGGCAACAGGGTGGTACAGTAGTCCCCCCACCTTTATCTACGGTTTTGCTTCCCATCATTTATTCCCACCAGGGATAACCATGTTCCAAAAATACTTAATGTGAAATTCCAGAAAAAAACAATTTATAAGTTTTAAACTGCACAGCATTCTGAGGACTGTGACGAATTTTCCAATGTATTCACACTGTATATGCTACCCACACATTAGTCATTTAGTGGTCATTGTATTATCTCATATCATCACAAGAAGAAGGGCGAGTACAGTCCAATAAGGCATTTTGGGAGAGAGACCACATTTACAACTTTCATTACTGTATATTGTTATAGTTATTCTACTTTATTATCAGTTACTATTAATCTCTTACTGTTCCTTACATAAAAATTCAACTTGCCACAGGTATGTATGTATAGGAGAAATCATAGTACATACAGGGTTTGGTACTATCCACAGTTTCAGGCACCCACTGGGGTTTGGAATATTACCTCCTCTCCCCCTCAAAACCCCCCAATAAAACAAGTGTACTATATATGGCCCCTTCCCTTGAAGGATAATGAGTGGGATTCCCACAAGAGGGTGCCCTTGCAGAAGAAAGTCCTTGTTCATTCCTTTACACCCTTTGTGCGGGGGGGACACCAGCAACTGCAGAGGAAAGGAAGGCCCTAGCGGGGCCCCCAAAGGAAAACATCCCTGGTGATGGCAGTAAGGCCACTGGCCCACTTACATTCCTGTGGCGCTTCATCACAGTCTTTTCTGTGATTCCCAAACAAAACAGCCCTGTTATAACCTTAGTGATCTACTTCCTAAGTCATCATTCTTTAGGAGCCCCTCGCTCCTAGTTAGTTCTGATTTAATTTGTCCTTACCATATAAGCAATGAGCTGCCTGCTTTTGGTGCCCTAGAAGGATTCAAGATGAACTTTTTTGACTTCTATCGTTTTTGAATGGCACGCATCACCATCAGCTCTGTTGGAAGACCAAGAGACAGTGTCTAATTTTACGTGAAACACTACAGTCATCTGTCCCTGGGAATAGGCCTGTCCCGCCTGGCTTTTTAGTGATGTTATCTTGGAATGTCAGCCCATTTCCTTCGGAAGTGCTAACAGCAGGACAGGATGCAAAGAATTTAGTCTAATGAGCAGACAACAGGTCGGGTGGGTTAAGCCCAGGCTAGGACTGCTTTAGTACAAAAAGAATAAACAAACCTGATTTTTCTTTGCTGAAGGACCCCTATTGAAAGGCGCTCCCCTGCTGCCACTGATGTTGGCACAGTCATGCGTGGCAGGTGATGCGTATTACCTGACATGGCCCTTCACGTGTCCACGCCCTTTCCAAGGCTCTTGGAGGGGCATAGCAATTTTGTATTATAATTTTGTATATTTTTTTAATGGGGCTCCCCAAATTATACGAACTTCAGCCGGTCCCCACAATACCTTGATTCCACAGATGTTATTTATAGGAAGCCGTATCTGGGTCCACGCTCTCAGCAGCAGCAGGACACCTGCGAGTCTCTGCTAGATTGAACAAGTCCAGGACAATAGCAATTGTTTCCAAGGGTGTGCCTTTCCACCAGCTTCCCCCCTCTGGTTTTTCTTTAAGGGGCCATTGTACCAAAGAGAAGGAAGGAAGTGACTAAGAAAAGGAAGTTATGCCTAAGGCATTTAAGAAGTGTATTTTTCAACGGACAAAAAAAAAACAACTTTTTCCCAAATTAGGGGTTTCAGGTGAGGCCAAGGGCTGCGGATGGAGACATACATCTCTGAGCGGTGGGATTCCTTCTTTGGTCTGCTCCTGCTCTTCGGCATACAGGCATGCAGATTGTTCCTTGCGCCTTCATGGATTTTTCCCAGGGTCCTCTTGACATTCCCAAACACAATTCATGGTCCATCTGACTCTCTGTTTCCTTTTTTCTCAGCCCCCAGAGATGTGCGTGCCAACCTTCTGCACTGCTGACTTCATTTTCATCTTCGGCACGGGAGAGTCGAGGCGCTGGTTGCAGATAAATTACCTCTGTTTTCCTGGAGTCGTTCCCATCACAGCCTGTCTCAGATAGTCCCCTTTCACATTACTTTTTTTTCTGTCATCCCCCTCAGCCACATCAGCCAGCGAGACGAATAGAGACAGTGAACTTAGCGTGCTTTTTTTGTCCATCCCCGCCACAAGAAATCATTTCCAACGGGGTTTACTCTTTGTGATGGAAAAAAAAGCAGGAAAGAATCTTGTTCTGTGTGGTCTCAAGCCCACAGTGGCAGAGGCCGTCTTATGATGAAACTTCCAGCTCCAGGGGAAAGAGTGCAGGGCACACCTAAAATACAGGATTGTATACGTGTGCATACACATTCAAACATACAGCAGGTTTGCCCAGTAATTGATACGCACCTGTGGGTACAAGGCCTCTTTCTGAGTGTTGGATATGTGCTTGTGAGGGAGCCCATTTTTTCCTTTGACATTCAGTTAAGCTAAAAGCAAAACCAGCCATCTGCACTGCCTTTGATATAGTGGATTGCTAAAAGCTGTTCCCTGTCAGACTTCTCCTTTCAGCCTTGGCAAGGAGAGACATACACATATGACACTTCTGTCATCCACATCTGAAACACACAGATTTCAACAGAGTCATAGGTTCCTCCATGGAACCATCATGCTAAATACTACATTTTCCCTAGTGGCTGGCTTTCCTTCTATTGCCACAGCAAAATGAAAGGCATTCGTTTCAGGTTTTGTGTTTTGTGTGTGTGTGTGTTTGTTTTCACTGCTGAGGGCACCAAACATTCTCTGTGATCCTCAATTGTGCTCCACATTTTTCATTAACACTTGCATTTAAGCAGCTCCTTCTCATTCTCCCCTTTGTTCCTGTTCTGCCAGAACTAGTTGCTGGCAGTTGCCATGCCAACCCCAAATCCTGGGGTCCTGCTGCTAGATCACAAGCTGCTATTAGCATATTTTTAATAGCACCTGATTGCCCTCCAAAGACCTTCTAGTAGCTGAACTCCATTAGCTCCCAGCGTCAGGAGATTTGACTGCATATCTACAGACCTGATGGGGGAGAGAATGTGCTGAGCTGCACAGCCAGTCTCCAGGCTGCTGCAGCAGTGCCAGATTGGTTCCTTGGGCCCAATCTGAGTGAAGACCATGACAACTGTATGGTCTATGTAGGTATCCGTCTTGTTTTTAGAGCTGACTTCCTATAATGTGGAATGCCAGTGGGACTGTCAAATTTGTAAAAAATGTCTCATTTTTAATTGAAAAGTCAGCTCTCTACAGTTTGGGGACATGGGTAGGGGCCATGCTACCATCTTGCTCTTTCTAACTTAGGCCAAACCAAACAGAGCAGGCAATATGGATCAGAAGTCAGTTTCTCTTAAAAAATAAAATAAAATAAAATAAAATAAAAAATAAATAAATAAATAAATAAATAAATAACAGAGGTAGAGAAATAACAGTGCATTAGAAGTGTTTTAGTAATTGAGAGTTAAAAAGACAGATTATTTCCAACTACGTACTTAAGAGCTTTTGAAATTAAGCTTCTTTGAAGTTCTGAAGTTCTCAGCAGCCAGGGAGCTAAGTAGAAGAATTTTAAGCCTAATGTGAAGATAAGATGAAGCTTAAAAAATGCTACTAAAATTTGAATAGCACCAAACTGGTCAAAAACAATTTGGTGAGGAGGACTTTGCTAGCTCAGATGCTATGGGGAGGGGCGAGACAGACAAGGCAAATGAGTGAAGTGAAATGATTGGAAGATGGAAGGCAACGGGCACAGAGTGCTATGGAAACGTGAGTGACATAAGGACAAGGGCCTGTCTAGATTGAGTGCTCGCTCCTACAAGTGATCAGGAGGCCCCAGTGCTGCTAAGTATTCAGATAGTTGAAGAAAAGTTACAGATATATATTGTTGGTGAAATCTTCCAATTTAAAAACATTGAATATATAATAATTTAACTTTAAAACATTGGACAATCCAAAACTCTGAGGAGGGAAAAAAATCACTTCTTGCATTGAATATGGTCCAGAAACTGCCAATTCACAACTCATTTTGAAAGGAAGCTTTTTTGTTTGTTTGTTGTTAATCCTCACTTGAGAATATTTTTTCCCATTGATTTTCTTTTTCTTTTTAGAAGAGAAAGTGGAAGGGAGGGAGAATATGGAAAGAGAGAGAAACATCAACATGAGAGAGACATCTTAATTCGTTGCCTCCTACACATGCTCTGACTTGGGTGGGCAGAGATTGATTCTGCAACCCAGGTATTTGTCCTTGACCGGGAATCAAACCCGCCAACTCTAACAACTGAGCAACACTGGCCAGGGCTTAAAAGAGCCATTTTGAAATCTAGAACTAAGAAATTATACAAATAACAAATCCAAATTACTAACTTAGGACCTATATTTTAATAAAAAGCAACACTAGGCAAATTTATATGTCAATCGGTCTCCCTAGGTAAATTTTCATAAAACTGTATTTGAGTCAAATAAGCAATGCTAGAAGAACAATGAGCAATGTAAAACTTCAAAAGATAAAACAAAACATAGCTGGCTGGTACAGTCATAAAAACTTGAAGGAAAGGATAGAATCTGGTTGGATTTGGAAGAACAGATGAAAGGGGAATTTTCTGGGCAGAAGGCACAGTGGACCACAAGTCCCAAGGGAGAAAAATTACCGTATTTTCCGGCGTATAAAACGACCCCCTAATTTTACAGTTAAAACATAGGTTTAGGCCTATATTCGCTGTATAAGACTACCCCCCACTTCCGAGGCAACACCAGTTCTTTTTTTAATAGACCGCCTCTCTGACTCTGGCCAATCTGAGCAGGCTTTTTACTAGAACACAGTGTCATCTTATACACTGGAAAATACGGTATAAGACACTTGGTTCTTCACTGAGCAAACTGGAACATCACAGGGGCAATGCTGGACAAACACACACACACACACACACACACACACACACACAAAAAGAAAACCACAAAAAAAACATTACTATTTACTTACAGTTTTTCATTTTCCATATGAGGACTGAGAGGCATGAAAAGTTCAATTTATCTTAGGAATGTAGGTTCAGGTATTTGAATAAGGCTGCCCAAGAGGCAGACAATCTGAAAGGCATTGCATTAGTGCTCAGAACATTCACGTACATTATGTTCATGTGGATACACTTTTCCCTGATTTTCTTCAGAAGATTTGCATTTCTTCATTTTTAAAAATGAGTTCTACATGCTGCCTGTGTTAATAGATCACCAGCTCAATTTTGAATTCCACTTGTAAACCTGGGATCTCAAGCCTAGATTCCCCCCCGCCCTCCAAGGATTTAAAAGTGTGCTAGCCTGCCTAGCCAGTGTGGCTCATTGGTCGAGAATCTACCAGGTTCAATTCCTGGGCAGGACACATGCCCGGAGTTGTGGGCTCAATCCCCACAAGTAGGGAGCAGGCAGGAGGCAGCCAATCAATGAGTCTCTCTCATCACTGATATTTTTATCTCTCTCTCCCTCTCCCTTTCTCTCTGAAATCAATAAAAATATATATTTTTAAAAAGTGTACTTTCTCATTGAGGTCAAATGTAGGTGCCTTAATTGATACTTGTCACCTACGGACCTTAAAGAGCTTGGTGGTTTCAACATTGTTTTAATTAACATACTAAAATTATGATACTGTGACAATTGATAGAAAATTTTGGTCTTTTAAATGTTAAGACTGCTTTTTGCAGCCCCCTAGGCAAAGCCATGTGGAGGGTGGGACAGTGGAGTCAGTTCATCTCCAATCAGGGCTGCCCTGGAGAAGAGTCTGCAAGTGTTGGAGGGGATCCTGGGAGGAGGCCAACAGGGCTAGTATGGAACTATCAGAGGAAGAAAGTTAATTAAAAGTCCAGTGAAGTCAACCAAAAGAATAATAAATCAAAAAGTTCATCAGGCTGGAGGAGCTGAGCTGAACAAGAGCCAAAGGATCAAAGTGAGGGTCAGAAACAGGATGATCTGAGACAAAGCCAACTCAGGAACTCGCCCTGGGAATGCTGAGACAATGCTCTGGCAACGTCTTACGCACAGGTCAGTGAGCCCAGCTGGACAGCGCCCTTGGTCTGACAATATCAAAGCACGGATGGGTCCTCATACTTTGATGGAAGGGAACAGTATGGAGAGACACTTTTGCAAGCACTAGTTTTGGAGCGTTTTTTCCTACTCTGCCAAATGAGAGATTTGTGCTGATGACGGCTCATGTCTGTGTGAAGAGTAATGCTCTCGGACACCATCTGGACAAGACACCTAAAGCTCTAAGTCAGGCCTCTCCTACACCCAGCCAGTCCTCCCTCAACCTTGGCAAATCTATCCACGGTGAATGTGCTGACCATCAGCACCGACCTGCCCAGTAATGTTTGAGGAGAGCACACAGCTGTTAACTCAGTTAGCACCTTCTGCAAGAAGGAAACACCTGTGGAGAGTTCCTCTCCCTATGTCCTAAGATCAGGCCCTGGAATCTGGGGAAATGCTTATGATGGCAATGTGACGTCCTCTAAAAGTCAAGTACACCCATCAGGCTAAAAGAGAGCGAGGAAAGTGCACGCCAAGTTTGACTGTGGTCGCATAAACGGGCCTTAGCTGTTTCCTGAAGATAGGAGCAGAAACTCTCCTGGGGAAAGCTGACTGAGCTCACACATTTCACCCTTGGCCTACTTTGTTTATCTTAAGACCACTGAAGCATTCAGTCTAGACCATACAGTATTTCCAGTATCGCTTGTGACTTC
The DNA here is from genome assembly GCF_964339955.1 of Pipistrellus hanaki. NCBI lineage: Eukaryota > Metazoa > Chordata > Mammalia > Chiroptera > Vespertilionidae > Pipistrellus > Pipistrellus hanaki. The sequence continues at coordinate 57,998,263 of NC_140506.1, forward strand.
TTTCCCAAGCATCTGGTTTTCCTCAGGCCCCACGTGCCTCACCCTGCATGACCTTGTGTTGGGATCCAAGAACAGCTACAGAATGTCCTACCCATTCTCGGTCACTGAAGACATCTGTTGAAGTCTCGGGCCATTCTTCTAACTTGTCAGACAGTACAGACTCGGGTTTTTCCTTCTGGACAGCAAATGTGGGCATCTGAGTATGACTTTATCCTGTTGTTCTGAACTCAGGGAAGGAAATGGCCAGAGAACTCTTTCCCTGGGAACTCCGACTGCAGGCCTGGCATCCTGGGAACTTCTTGAGGTGACAGCACTGAAGCTCTTTGAAAAACCTAAGCCACCATAAAATTGGTTTTCACACCATTCATGTTCATTGTAGCATGGTGTTCACTTTTCTTCACTTTTAAAATGTTTAAAAACCTACCAGTTAACAAGTATTTATTGAGTACCTGCACTATAACTGTGCTAAGTTAACTGCTTTAGCGAAAGCTTCTGATCTCAAGAAGCTTATCTCTGAGATGAGAAGATAAAAATAATTTGTATAAAGGAACACTGAGTAACACAAGGAAGTGTGTCCTGAAGGCCAGCATTGTAAGTGGGAGACGAGTTTCCTGGAAATGGAATCTTAAAAGGAGAGCAATGGATGCTTGAGAGTAGAAATGTTATGGCCAGCTTTGTAGGTTGGGTAGAAACTGATTGGTGGATGAATTATAAAGAACTTTTATGCATGTAAAATTAACTGAATTTATTTAGATAGGAATACATAGTAAGCTAAGTAAAGCATATGGCAACAGTTCAGATTTGATTTATTCATTGTGTTGTCTCATCATCTTGTATTATCTTTTTAAAATTTCTTTAAAATATATTTTTATTGCTTTCAGAGAGAAAGGAAGAGGAGGAGAGAGAGAGAAACATCAATGATGAGGGAATCATTGATTGGCTGCTTCCTTCATGCCCCCTACTGGGGATTGAGTCCACAACCCCAGCATGTGCCCATGATTGCAATAGAACTGAGAACCCTCAGTCCACAGGCTGATGCTCTATCCACTGAGCCAAACTGGTGAGGGCTTGTATTACCTTTTTATATAGTAAGAGATAAGGAATTTGATTTCTATTTGATACAAATTCAGATAATCTACGATTACCTATTTATCTCTGTCTTTGTGTCTAAGGTTTATGAGAACTCCTGATTCTCATAAACTTTGACTAAAACATTATACGTTCCTTGAATATCACACTGTTTCCTTTCAACCAACAAATTTTTGTTATTGTTCTAGATATTTTATATTTGTAATTAGATCCATTTCCACCACTAGATTTGCCCAATCTGTGATATACCACTTTCATATTACATTTTCCTCTCCTACCTTATGAATGGTCAAATTAGATAAGAACCAACACCTAAACATGTATGTATCTTGGGTTTCAGAAAAACTTGGTGTCCCTTTACTAATTGTTCTGTTTCAAATTAAGAGACAATAAGCAATCAGTAATTGACATCCAAAGGAGGAATATCAGCAGCCTCAGGAGATACTGAAACAACAAACAGACTGGTCCTATTGATTCCCTGAGGGACCTGCCAAGGGATCAATACCACCTCCGTATTGAAGACAGGTACCAGAAAAGACAGCCATAATAGGAACCATGTGAACATTCATAACCAAACAATGATTCTTGCAATGTGCTTAATATGAACTCTAGAGGACAATCTAGTCAGTCACAAAGAAATTAATACCCTGCAGGGAGTACACCTAAAACCTTTGCATTTGGAAAGCCTACTCTAAAGTCATGTTCTGAGCTGTACCTGGTGGCTCCCAGTTATGATTAAGTCTTTATTTCACACAATTTTTAGGTGAATCCACTAGAGGCTAACACTCAGGCTTGGCTACAGGGAAAGAAAGAGGAAGTGTGTAAATAAAGAAACTATAGTTTCAACAGGCCTCTTGGACTGTTTCCAAAAACAGAGGAGGATTTATGGGAAGGTGTTTGGAACTTCATTGTAAGAGCAGTGAGTGTGTGCGGTGAGCAGGCATTGAAGTATGCATAAGAGCCATATATTCTTGCCCCAAGTGGTCAGTTTTGGCCCTCACAAGTATGACAAGTCCCAATGTGTGTCATTTGACCATTATCTACATTAGTAGAACATACCATTGAAAGTGACAGCACCTGAATTATTGGGAAATTTCTGGCATTGTTATTTTCACAGAGGAGGAAACATGGTGCTGTGTATGATAAATAAACACCAGGTTCATTGGGAAAAACTTTTAAATTCTGGACCTGATTCTAGGAGTAAGATATAAACATCCTTTCAGTGTATATTCTGTTTATTGCATTAAGTGTTATATAAGGCCTAAAACATGTGCACCTGTAAAGTGAGACATGTGTAGCCCTAAAGTGAGTTTCCCATGGGATATGGCTGAGATTGGAGAGCCTTAGGGGAATGCTACAGGGTAGAGTTCTGACTGGATGGTGAAGCTGCTTCATTCATTTGACTGCCAGGGACACCATTCACTATGATGGGAAAATGAGTAATAAAGAACACAAGAAGCAAAGTGTACTTGATTAATCACACCAACAAATTTGTTTTTAGTCCTGCTACATAGTACACAGTGTGATAGGTATCAAAGATATGGCTATAAATGGGCTTTCCTCTCAAGAACTCATGGATTATTAAAGGTGAAAAATAATATTTCAGGAAAGTAGTTGTAATAGATATGCACATGAAATGTATATATCTCAGGATTTGTATGAATAGTGTGTGGAGGTTGTTGAATTATACCATAGGAGACTTCCCCTTACAGGATCATTAAGAATTGGCCTAGGAATATGAAGTTATAGGCTAAGCTGATCTCCAGTACCTCAAACAAGTTACAAGTTAATTTTTTCCTCCAACATAGGAAGGTTGTAAGAAGCCCTATCCCATTAGATTATTTAGGGTTCCAAGTTCCTATGTCAACGACCATGAAGGACTTTAGATTTTATCTTATTTGTAAAGTATCAATTTAGCATGCCACAGTTTCATAAATAGAAACAGACATGAGACTCCTGGGTCAGAGACAAAGGACTGTGTTACTCATGGTAATAGCAACAGTCAGAGTATCAGCATTTGCTCTAGTTGCCCGAGTCCCAAATCTCACACAGCTCACTAAGAGAAACAAGAATCACCTGCACTGGCTGTGTCTTACTATATAAGAAAGGAACCCCAGGTGTATGAAACCAAATATTTCATAATTAGCAGTAAGTTGGCCTGATTTTTGTCCCAGAAGATGACATTATCTTTATTATCCTGAGTAGTTAACTTGCCCTAAAAGAGGGAGAATATCTCTATCTTCTAAGACTGTTTGATACACAAACATCTGTGAAAAGAAACATATGTGAAAAGAAAAGCATTTGGAATAAAGGTAATCAGGGTTTCTGCTCATCAGATGAGTAGAAAAGTTCTACTCATGGAGAATTACCTTCTTAACTCTGTCCTTTAGGGTGGGATTGGCAAACTGTGATCCTTGGGCAAAATCTGGCCCACCTCCTGTTTTTTGTAAATAAAGTTTTATTGGCACACAGCTACACACATTTATTTATGTATTCTCTTTGGCTGCTTCAGTGCTACAATGGTAGAGATGAGCAGTTTCAACAGAGACCATATATTGTAGTTTCTTTACAGAAAAAGCATGTGACAACCTCTGCTCTAGGGTATGGTCCTTCTCCATCTGACTGAAGCAGGCTGGCAACTATCACACCCACCATCCAGCATTCAGGAAGAAAGAAAGGAGGAAGAAGAACCAAACAATTGTTTAAAGGATGGGACCTAGAAGTTGACTTCTGTTCATTTCTCATTGACCAGAACTTAGGTTACATGTTTAATTTGGAGTCTCCAGACTTCTCCCAGTTTTAATGATTCAATAGAAGTATTTACAGGACTCAACATATAGTTGTATTTTGGCCAAGATTTAATGCAAAACAACAATACAAAGAAAAATCATCAAAGGTCAAAGGCACATGGGGCAAAGTCCAGAGGAAACCAGCTGCTTGCTTCCAAGAGTACTTTCCCAGTACAGGATGTGCTTAATTTTTCCAGCAACAAATTGTGACTACGTGTGTAAAATGCTATTTGCCAAGGAAACTTATTAGAGACTCAGTACCCAGGGTTTTTGTTGGTTCTGGTCATGTAGTCCCTTTCTACCTGAAGACATACCAAAATTCCATACTCCCAGAAAGAAAGCAGATATTCATCATAAAATTTGTATTTTTACATAGATAGCTTAGGCAAGGTAATCTACTCTTACCCTGAAATCTGAGTTCCCCGATGCCAGCCAAGGGTCAATCTGCAAGCAGGTTTTTCTAAGGATATCAGTCTCAAGCCTGCTTTGTTACCTCTGCACTGCACACATGCCTCCATTTGGCTGCGATGGAAACTGGAGAATATAGTCTAGCCAAGTGACTGTGTGTCCAGTTAAACCTTGAGAGGTTTGGTTAGTAAAAGAAAGATGAAGCATGAATACCATGACAATTAGTAGGCTCGGTCACGCCAGGGAAGAAGAGGGGTCAGGGTAGGGTTTCTGAACCCTAGAACTATTGACATTTTGCACTGAATAAATCTTTGTTGTGAGCAGCTGTCCTGTACATGTCAATAGCCCCCCTCTCTGTGCTGACAATCAAAAATGTCTCCAGATATTGCCAGTCTAACTGGGGTCATAAATGTCCTGGCTGAGAACCAAGCCAGTTTTTGAAGGCTCAAGAAACCAGGTCTTGCTGAAGAAACTACAGTTTGCTCCAGTTTGACTGTAAATAAGAGATGAAACATGGCAAGAAATAAGGCTGAAGCGTAGGCTGGGTCATACTATAAAGCAATTTGTGTGCCATAATAAGGGGTTTGAATTATTTAAAAAATCATTTAAAAATAGAAGGAGCTACTAAAAGATATGTAAGCCAAGGATCATATTTATATTTTCAGAAAACCAGTGTGACCCACATATAGAAAATGAATTGAAAGTCAAATAGTCTAATTAGAGAGACTAATTACAAAGACATTTCACTTATCCAAGTAAGAAAATTTGAGTAACAAAATGAAGATATTTGTAGTGGGAATAAAAAGGGGAAAATTTTATAAATATAGAAATAGGAAAAAAAAAAGATGTGGTGATTGGTTAGAGATGGAAATGTTATTATAGTTTTGATTTGGGCATCTGAGTAAACTGGTTACCATTCACTGTGATAACAAAGTCAAGAGAAGGAGAATAATACACAGGGAAGAGTGACTTGATCAGGTTTTGACTTGCTGAGTTTGAAGTGACCATGGGATTTCCAATGGAGACTGATGATGTGTGAGGTATAATATGATGAACACTTGGTGTAAAGTGAGCAAGGGAAGCTGAAACCTGCACCTACAGCCAACTATGGCCAATATTTCTTAGCTACTGGATTTTAAAAACCTGGTAGCTTACTTTTATTTTTAAAAAAATATATTTTATTGATTTTCTACAGGAGAGAGAGGGATAGAGAGTCAGAAACATCGATGAGAGAGAAACATCAATCAGCTGCCTCCTGCACACCTCCCACTGGGGATGTGGCTGCAACCCAGGTACATGCCCTTGACCGGAATCGAACCTGGCACCCTTCAGTCCACAGGCCGACGCTCCATCCACTGAGCCAAACCTGTTAGGACATGGTAGCTTACTTTTAAATGTACAGGGTGGGGCAAAATAGATTTACAGTTCTATGGTTATTTCTTGTATTATTAGTTATTATTTTATTATTTTCTATATAAACAACTGTAAACCCACTTTTGTCCCACCCTATATAAAACAACTGTTCTACCAAGCTTGCTAGGTCAACATGGTAGTTCTCTCATTCAATTTATTTGGACGAGTTTTACAATATTGCAAATTACTAGTTACCCCAAAATTTTTCATATCTTTCTAGGCTGAGTGTCATTCCTGGGGCAAAATATATTTTGGTTTTAGTAAATTTTTTTCTGCTTTGAGAACTTAGATTCTATTGGCATTCAGTACCCTTAAGTAGAAATGATACTTTTTCCTTTTTTTAAGAAATAATTCTTGAGGGGACTAAAGTACAAAAATTTGGGTAGATATAGAAACTATTATTCTGCAGGTAAAATGATTTAACACCATGACAATTTTTATTGGTAACTATAGTTTCCATCTTTAACAGAAGGTATTCTGTGTCTGGCAGAGTAGACAAATTTGCATTCTCCCAGGCAAGATATTTATCATGTGTTTGAAGAATTCAGTGGAGATCAGTTATTTTAATTAGCAAACAAGGCACAATATGCTAAACATAGGGGCACAGATTCTGAGCCCTTGCATACCTCAGCTCATAATGATAAGGGAAAGTTCTTGTATGCATTCCTTGCAGAGCTTGATGTGAGAGTAAACAGTGGGGTGAAATTCAGGTTCTAGTCTTTAATGGCTCAAACACAGATGTTGTCGTTGACAGGAAGAGACGTGTTGAGTGTTATTTCTCCATTTGCTTAGCAAGATTTGACATGTGGTGAGCCAGAATAGAAATTTGAAGAGTTGAATCAAATGTTGCAGGAACTTTGGGTGAAAGAAGTGATGAAAGAAACAGGTCTGCTGCAGATGGAAACTTTAACAAAACTGCAGGATTGTGTTTCGATAAGCTGGCTGATGAATTCAGTTCTTCTTTTAAAAATACTGAGGATATTTTTAAAAACAGCCAGGATATTATAACTCTAAACAAACAATGTCCATTGTCCATCTATTTGTGTTTATGTACATAGCGATAAGTGCTTACCCATGGCCCTAGAAGCTTGAGCTGGGGGAAATAAAAAAAGGTGATGAAGTGTGGGGTGTGGTTGTACACCAGGTCCCAAACTGCCTAGCCTCCCAAGTCCTTTTGATTCATAGTCACAGTGGTTTCCTAAAGGCCAGGGAATGAGCCATAGATGGGTTAACAAGAATAAGGACCAGGTTCTATTAAAACAGGGGACATTGATATTTAGAGATCTCTTTTGTGATTAAAGAAAATAGTCATTCTTTAAATGTGCAATAACTACAGACATGGCACCATTCTAAGCACTAGAGCTTTGTCCTTAATATTGCCACATCTTAAGCATGAGCTGGTTGAATATTCTCTGTTGCCTATAAGAGTAGGCAATAAAGGTGCTCTTCTCCCACCAGCCAACCTCACTAATTCTGGAAGGTTTATTCATTGTTTTTGAATTATCTACTGTGTCTCTTCCACCTATGCTCACCTATTTTATTTTTCAAGCTAAACAAGGCCAGGACAGTGAATCTTGATGGTCTTGTTTGGGATCAATCACCTCCCACTTAATGAACTTAGGTAGTATTCGGGCTGGTGCTTCCAAAAGCCAGTGCTCTGGACCTCGGGCCTGTTAAAATCCATATCCCATTTTCAAACTAGGCTATTGGGTGGCATTTTAAAAAAACACTGCAAAGTCACTAAGCTAATGATCTTGGGGAGGGTTATTCCTTTCTATATATATTTTCCTTCATTTACTTCTTCTATAAATTTATTAACCTGCATGCTAGACATTGAGAATATTGTCAGTCTGAAAGGAAAGAAATTGTCGGGTAATAAAGGAAATAAATTAAGTTGGGTAATTTAAAGAGAGTACCACAGAGTAACTATTTACAAATTATCAGTTGGTTGGAATTAAATCATAAGAAAGGATAAGGGATAATTCAATTTAGGGGGGACTATCAACAACAGTGGTAGGGAATTCATTTCTACCACTACACAAAAAGAACCGAGAGGAGGTAAACTGAGTCAGGGGAAGTTGAGTGGAGAAAGACAAGTGATAGGAAGGCATGACCTTTAGTTAAAGGAAGATATTAGTCCTTGATTTTGTAGGAAGAACATTGGGAAAAATAAACATCTCAAACTCACAACTCTCACATCCATCTCCTGGTGCCTTCTATGGATCAAAACCCACAGGATGCTGGTGATATTATTAATACAGATCAGCTTCTTAAACATGGCAGTGTGAGCATGCAGAAGAATGGATCTGAAGGGGTGAAGGAAGATAGCTAACCCACAGATGGATAAGGCAGGGTTCCTTCCCAGTAGCCTACAGCAGTTTTGCCCACGCTTCAGCAGACACAAGAATCACATGGAGGGTTTGTTAAAACACAGATTTTTTGGCTCTAACCACCAGTAATTCTGATTCAGTAGATCCAGAGTGAGATGAGAAAATGGGTATTTCTGGTACATTCCTTGTCTTGGAAGTGTTGCCCATGTTGCTGTTTGCAGATCACATTTTGTGTAACACTGGTCTGACATCTTCAAGCAGAGTGGTATCAAACCCTAAGTAACAGATGTCCAATAGCAGAAAACCAACTCTATTTAAACAATTTAGAGATATTTTGCCACTTTCTTGACACAGGCAAACTGATCTTGACTGGAAATCTCCAAAGAAGAAAGTTCTGTTTTTGAAAATAAGAATATATAGATGGGGTTATCTTTTCTCCTCCTAAGTAAATATTCCTCTCTAATGAAGCTGTTGCCTCATTCATAGTAAACTGGAGATATTTCATTTCTGGTGTGCGCAAAGGCTAGCCTATGTAGAGACACCACATTTAGTGTTGAAACAGATATATTATTTTAAATGTTTTAATTAAAAGAGAGAATTGATTTCATTTTTTTAAAAACATTTTTGGTAAACAAAAATTTTTATGAGAACTTTCTAAACTAAAATTTTTTTAAAAAATCAACAAAATGGTTCTAAAAAAACACACAGGAAAGCATGGAAAGTCCTGTCCCAAATATTCTTCTATGAGAGCCAAATTTTTCTTCTTTGCTACTTCTTCTTTAGCATTTTGTCATGAGAATAATGTGTAATTGGCCAACAATAATGAGGTAAGTGGCTCAGATTTTAAGTTATCAGAGAAGAGAAGCTGGCTTTTGACTCCTTAGCAAGAGAGAAGCAGTGCTTGAGCTGAAAACAGCTGCTCAGATCAATGACTTCATGCATGCATAAACTGATGACTTACTTCATATAGTCTTCATATTTCCCATTAGCTACTCCTACTTCTTTCCTTTATCAGTCAAGATTTTTGTTGGAGTAAATTGAACTCACTGCCCCACTCTCCCCGCCTCCCCTCCCCCCATCCATTCTTTATCCATTGACTTCTGACTCCTTTCTTCCAAAACTACATTGGTAGAAGTTAACTGTGGTTACCTGTGCTCAGCAGCACTCTGTGTTGTGAGCCTTTGTCTCATTTCACTGTTTTCTGTGGCATTACTTTTTCTGATGATTTCTTCATCTACTCCTGATAAATCTGTCATGTCATGTTATTCAGCCTATATTCAGACTCTTTTTTAAAAAGATGTCCAGACCAACAACTAAAAACAACTTAGCCTGTATCCCTAAAAGAATAAAAAATGGAATCTAATTCATCCACTCTTATCAATGACTCCTCTTATAACGCTCAAACGTTTTCTTAAACCTCACAGCTGGCTTGGAGTCTTTCACACCAGGATCTCCAAAATTCTCTTCTGAAACTCCAGATAGGAGATTTTCCCCCTTTATTCTTCAAACCCTTCTTCCATCCAGCTCTTTATTGTTTAGATTTACTTACCTCCTGATTTCCTTACTATTTTGGAAAGGGAAGAAGCAAGAAATGAGGGGCCAAGTACAGGTTTCTTCTGAAAGCATGTGTGAGGAGTGGAGTAAAAGTGATTTAGAGAAATAATGACTCACACATGAGGGCTTATATTCCACCATATGCTCATCACTTACGTGGCCCATCTTGCTCTCTCGCTCTCACTCTCGCGCTCGCGCGCGCTCTCTCTCTCTCTCTCTCTCTCTCTCTCTCTCTCTCTCTCTGAATGGGAATTGTGGACAAATTTTTCTCTTGTTCAGCATGTACTAGACTTCTGCACTTGGGAGTCTACAGACCCTCAATATTCAATGTCTTTCAAATTAAACTCATCTTTTCCATACATGCTTTGCCTTCAGTGTTCCCATTGTAATTGCTCAGTTCAGTAATGGGTGGGCATCACCTTCTTTCTCATATGCCATCTAAAAATCAATCTCCATGTCCTTGAATTGTTCAATTCCCAACCCCCAGTCTCTCAAATTCATTGTTCCTTCCTGATCCCTAGACTTCTGCTCTAGGGATATGTATGTATGTGTGTATATATATATATATATATATACATATATATATATATATATGTATATATATATATATATACACACACACACACACACACACACATACCCTTCATATAAATTCCCTAAATTGCTTCAACAGCACCTTAAGTGTTCCTCTACTCATAGACTAGCTCTTTTCAAATCAAACTTCTTCACCACTGACAAAGTGACTTATCTAAAATGCAAAATTTATCCTCTATCCCACACTTTGCTATTTAAAATGCATCAGTGTCTCCCCATGACCTATAAGATCTGGGTCCTTTACAACCTGAGCTCTACCTGCCTCTCCTTATGCAGCAGCTCTTCTGAAAAGTTTGCAGATGCCTCACAAACCAATCCTTTGCTTTTACTTTCTCTAAAATACCCTTTGCTGGCCACTAGTTATTTCTGCCTTACCAGTTAATCCTACTAGACAATAACAGCATGAACCAATTTCCTCACTCCCAATCTAATCTGCCACTCACTAGGGTGCTATAGAACAATTCCAATGCTAATTTTTTTTTCCTTTTTATTTGTCCAGGCAATCGCTCTTCCCTAAATTATGGAGCCCTGGAAATATGTTTATTCAATCCTTAATTAATACTTGAACAAAATGTTTCTATTTGTAAGTGGCATGTTTGTTTTATACTTATCACATTTTTAATTATACAGTTGTTTGTTTAATTCTTTGCCTAGCTCCCTCACTATCTGTAAACTTCATTCAGATAAACCATGTCAATTTGTTAACCACAACATAGTCAGTATCCAAACCTACTTAAATTACATATTGGATAAACAAAATGTTGAATGTCTGCTTCAAGAGTAATACAAGGGAAGAAGAGGCTACTTGTTGAGCAGACATGGTAGGCTCATAACCCATCCAGTGCAAGTGTAAGGATAAATACAAATCCTATCTAATAAAGAGGGAATATGCTAATTGCAGTGCCCACAACCACAAGATGGCAGCACCCTTAGCCCTGACAGGGCTGCAGACCTGTGGCAAGGTGTGCACCTGCATTTGGAGTCCCCCAGTCTCCTCATCCCTCCAGCTGCCCAGAGCCTGCCTGAGGCACAGGCAAGCCTTGGAAGGCAGCTGCCCAGCCACCCAGGACTGTCCCAAGGCACAGTGAAGCCTCAGATGGCAGCTGTTCAGCCACCCAGGTAACCAGGGCCAGCCGAAGTGTGCACTGCTGGCAGTAGCAGCAGCAAAGGTGTGATGGAGCATCACCTTCCCCTGATTGCCGGGTTGCCTCCCGCCCCTGAAGGCTTCTGTACTGTGAGAGGGGGCAGGTCAGGCTGAGGGAACCCACCTCCAGTGCATGAATTTCCATGCACCGGGCCTCTAGTGAAAAATAAGAGGCTTAATTCTCTCTGTTGAAAATGAGGAAGAGATTTCCCTCAGAGCATTTACCTTAGAAAACTTGTAAGCATACATACTTTCTCCTCTCTTTGAAATGAGTATAAATCCATTTGAAAACTAGATAGGCCCTTTGCCAGTTTTATGGCCAGATATGTCTTTCTCAAGGACCTGAGAGCTATCTCTTTGAAATAGAAACATCAAGTGTGACAGCACCCCTATTTCCCAGTTTCTGTGGGAGAGCAGGAGCCTAATTTAGGTGGGCACTTTGCTCCAAGTTGCAAAACTGCCTCCTGGCATAAACGTGTGAGAAATTTGTTTTTCTTCTGGATAAAGCTAACTAGCTAACACAGATGATCATTCCAATAACTAGGTAAAGTTAGGGTGAACTATATGTGACAGATGGTACTGCTGAGTCCTCTTATTTATGGACTAGTTATTATTTATCTCAAAAACATGCATGTAATGGTTTGTATCTACTTGGCTAGAAAAAGGGTGAGATTTCTTTCTGAAGTTTCTTAGGGATTGCCTGTGACACACATCACTTCTTGATTTAATGCTTATTCAGTAATAAAACTGTTTTTTATCTTCACTACTTTTGTGGGGAGATTTTCTGGGCTGGGAGAAGTTTTTGTTTTCAATTATGTTTCCCTCTGAGTACCAGACAGGAGGCACTCAATAGCAAATGTATGGGAGAGTGGGAGTTATCTGTGTGAGGAAAGGGAAGTGTTTCAGTCACGTGAAAAGGGCCAGGCATGTTAGAAAGGACTAGTTGCGAGAGATATGCAGGGGAGAGCCAGGTCCTAAAGAGCCTCCAAAGTGATATTAAGGGTTTTGGACTTTATCCTGAGGGAAACTGAATCATCAAGGTGGTGTCGTGACAGGATTTGCCTTTAGGAACCATAACTCTTCAAGTGATGTGCAGAAGTATTGGGGAGAAGTATTAATGAATGTACTAGTAAGGAGGTGAAGTTAGGTGAGAGATTCGGTTATCAAGATGGCAATAGTAATACCACCAATAATTATGGTAAATACAACTAGTACTTTCTTGAGCTTACTAAGTGCTAGAAACTCTTCTAAGCACTTCACATGTACTGTCATTAATTTTTACAGCTCTGTGAGGTTTGTTGTATTATACTTTCTGTGTACAGATGGAATTTAAATCCTGGCCCTGGAGCCAGTTTTCTTAACCTCTACTCCGCACTGCCTTCTGATGTCATAGTTTGGATGAAGATGGTGCATGGTGGATAGATGGTGGATTGATTCAATAAATAGAAGGTAGAATAGATAGGACCTGGATGTGGGGAATGAGCAAGAAATTGGTGTTGCAGATACCATTCAGGGTTTTATGAATATAGTTGGGCCATTCACTGAGGCAGGAGTGCCAAGAACGTAGCAATTTTGGAAGAGAAAGGAAAAGAATTTGAGAGCCATAATGCACTGAGGAACCAGAGTGGAGATGGACAAGGAAGCAGCTTTTACATCGCTATGGCTCTCAGAAAAGAAGGTAGATCTGAGCACAAGGATCGCCATGAGGTCATGAGGGAAGATGCAGACACCTATGGAAAGTAAGCTCTGTGGAGAGGAGAGGCCAGGAGAGAAGTCTGGGGGCAGGAGCATAAAGAAGAGAAGAATCACTCCTTGGGAGAGTAATAAGACCTGCCCAGAGAGGGATGAGGAAAAATATTAGCAGACTGTGGTATTTGCAAAGCCCAGAGAAAAGAATGTCCTCAAAGGAGATAGGGTCAGTAGTGTTAAAAGCTGCCGTTAAAATCTCCATTGGCTCATAAAGAGGTGAGGCTCTGACCCTTTCTGCCAAACTATCAACCAGTTTTCACATAAATCTGTTTCTGATGGAAGGTCAGCATGGCAATACTTTACTTCGATTTTTGCTTTAAATGTTTAGACTGCTGTCATCCCCCGATTCTCCCCTCTCTCCTGGGGTACATCTTATTGCTTTTCTTCTGCGAAGCTACATATGCAAAATAAGACATGACAAAGCCTCCTGCTGCCTCAGGAGGAAGATACAGAAAAGGAAGACAGGCCCAGTCAGCAAGCTGAGTATTTGTCTTCCTAAGAACAAAACCAGCCATTTTCACGGTCTCCCATTAAAGCTTTGCAGAGTCCAAGGATGTCATTTACTCCACAGCCTTCCCTTGTTTGTGACCCACATCTTCCTACTGATGTCATTTTGTTATTTGACAGTTTCCTTTGAAAGGAAGTTTAGGGTGAGTTAATGAAGTTTGCAGAGATTTTTCTTTTAATAGACCTGCCAAGGGGATTTGTCTTGTTTGGGTAGGCTAACAAGGAGCCTATTATTTATGCTTAAAGATTTCGGGGAATGGCTCAATGTTTTCATTCTGTGCATCTGGGCAACTTAAATCCATTCTGTCCCCTGACATTTGAAGATAGCTTTAGGGTATTATTTTCTTTTCCTCTCTATTCATTCTCTCCCTAACTGTCCTGTTGCGTTTCTTACCTTCCCCACTATTGTTCATCTTTACTGACTTGGAAGTGGGACTGCAGTGTGATGTTCCACTTGGTTTCTAGTGGAATGGAATTTTCAGATGTTTCTTATCTTCTGGCTGCATGTGGGTGATGAGGAAAACTCTCTCCACAAGATTTCCCTACCAGTAATGGTTGAGGTCTGGAGTTGAGGTGGCTACCTAAAAGAATTGAGGAACTAAAGAGCTGGTAATGGGTCTTACAACTTGGAGATACTCTCTCTACCACTTTCTCGTGTCTTTCTGAATTGAGTTCTCATGGATGGGAACTAGCACTGGTTGGAATTCTGTGCGGGCTCTGCCAATCCTGCTTTAGCTCTTGGCGTGGGTAGCGATAGTGTGAGGTAAGATGTGAGATCATGAACAAGATAGCTCTGGGTATAGTGCCAGATACCTTTTTTGTTCTTAATTTGAAAACTATTTAGTTCCATTAAATTTGGTTCCATTTGCTTCTAAATATCTATTACCAGCTTTGCTATTGATTTGCCTAACATTTAGCAAATTCTGTGAGCACTCTGTGCTTTGCCTGCTCCACTTTGAAGTTCAAGCAGCAGCCCCTCTCACAAGGGCAAGGATGCTTTAGGCTGTGGGGGAAATGAGAGCAGCTCTGTGTGCACATTAGCGCTTGCATTTTCTTCCCCCTGTAGATTAAGGCTGAGGATGGGTGTCTTGTGAGGGATATACACCTCTTGCAGGAGCACAGGGGTTCACTGTTTCTAAATAAGTAACTGAAGAGCATTCTCTCTCAGCCAGACAAGCATGAAGGATTCTGAGATGGCCGAGAACTCCCCCATGGAGCTGGTAGACTCAAGTTGGCAAAAGGTAGAGATGAGTAAGGCTTTCTGGAGAGTAGTGAAATCTGAGCCAAAAGTAGAGGTGTTCTGTAGGAAGCTGCCTGACTGCAGGACATCCACCTTCACTAGATGGAAAGAGAGAAGGTAATCTACATTTCCTGAGCACCCTGCGCATGCCAGGCCCAGTGCTAGGCATTTTTACACTGATGATCGGGTTTAAGAACTTCTCAGTGAAACACTATTACATAACTTTGCTTATGAGGAACTGAAGCTCAGAAAAGCTATAAAATTTGCTGGTGGGCACCCAGTTGGTAAAGAACAGAGATGGAATTTGAACCTACCAGAATTCAAAGCCCATTTATTTCCCCAATGTCCTACTTTGGACAATACTCCCTGCCTTGGCATTACATAGAAAGGAAGGTCACTGCAGACTCGCTTCATCCTCATTCCACAACTTGGGAGGAGAGGATGCCACTGTCTGGGAATGGACACATAACCAGGCCCAGTGATGGGACTATGGCACACCTTGGTGTGGACACCTTTGTTCCATATAAGAACAGCCTATCTGAGAATAAAATAAGCAACACAGAAGAGAGATTGACTTCTGATAACATCAAAATCACTTGAGCATCTTTTTTCACCTGTGCCTGAAGCTAGACCTTCAGAACTTTTCTTTGATGAGCCAGTTTTCCTGCTTAAGAAAAATGTTGCTAAGTTTTCTCTTACTTGCAACCAAAAGAACCCTAATTAATATTAACATTAAAAGAGGGAATTTTAAAAGATATTTTAATTGTCTCTGATCACTCAACCCATGAAACTGGAATTCCTATAAAATGGCGTTTTCCTGTTTTCAGGAATCAGGATAACCAACCCTGGTTCTGCCTCGGGACTTTGCTACTGTGTACTTCTCTCTACATAGACTGTTGTTATCCCAATGTTCCTATGACTTATACATTCACTCATTCATTTCCTTCAGGAATCTGGTAAAATATCACCTCTCAGAAGGGCCTTCCTTCCCCCACCCTACAAAAATAGTGACCCTTGTCCAAGCCCCAGCATTCTCTATGTCTCTTACTAAACACTTTCTTTTACCCCATGGCTTCTACCACCATCCGATTTACTATTTGTCTGATTACTTTGTGCTCCTTCCATTAGAAATGTAAGCTCTAAAACTGCAGTGATTATATTCTTCAAAAAAAAATTTTATTTTTATTTTTTGCAATATTCATTACCTAGAACAGTACCTGGCACATAGAAGGTGTCAGCAACAGAAAACTAATATTGCATTCTATGTTATTTAACTCTTTCAAAAATGCACTCTATGTCATTTAACCCAATATAAATGACCAATTTACAAAGATCAGAGACAATAACCTGCTTTGGAAGAAGAAACTGTATCAGGGCAGGAAAGCCAGGGCTTTCTGTTTTGAGTCATCCCTGGGACCATCTCCCTTTGAAACTTTGCTTTCTACTGGGTCACTGTCGTGAACTGGACATGCTTCTCCATGGCTCCAGGTCTCATACTTATTCTGCTGGGATTTTCCTTTCCAGGCTAGTTCCCCTCAAAGGCATTCCCCTCCTCCCTTGCCCCGTCAGGACACTAATCAGCTCTTCAACTGCAAGAAATGCAGGAAACATATACAAATACAGGAAAAGCCATTGCCCTCAAACAACCCAACAGCAATCCTAAGACAAGGAAATGCAAAACCTGACAACCTGCTTGGCAGACTGGAAGATGGGAAAATACAGGGAGAACCACCAAGTGACTCTTGCAACAAATTATTCTCACACTACACAAAATCCACCTTGACCTGTATGGAGCCTTTCACAGGCCTTGTCTTTGCTTTTCATATAAAATGAGGGCCCTGTAGGGTTGTTATAAGAGGTAAACATCACAGCTCCTCATGATGAGTAGTAAAAAATCCCTAATTCAATCTTTCAACAAATACTATTGAGTGTCTATTTTATGATAAGTACCAAGAATAAAGCAGTATGCTCTTATGGGGTTGACAATGCTAAAGAGAAGCTGAGGCTTGAATAAAAAGGAAGCACCAGCCACAGGGAATCAGGAGGAGGAGCATCTCTGGGAGAGGGCACAGTTAATGCAAAGGCTCTCAGATGGAAAAAAGTTGTGGCTTGAGCCTATGGGTGAAGTGAGAATGGGGAAGGAGGCAGAAGTTAGCTCTTAAGATACTTCAGGAGAGGGTATTTGGATTTTGCATTAAGTACAATAGGAAGAGTAGCACTTTCTGATTTACATTTTAAAAGATCACCTTGGCCTCTCCATGTAGAGGACTGCAAGTAAGAAGATTGAATTGGAGTAAAAGATAATCATTTAGAAGGAGGGAATGTGGCTTAGATCCTACACATAAGACTTTTCAGTCCTGGACAGTAAAAATTGAGTCGTAATTGGTTTCCATCAGCATCTGTTTGCATGCATTTAGAGTAAAGCATCTTCCCTTATGAGCTACATAAAGTTGCTAACTCTTTTTTCCAACCTATTTAGTCTTTGTATCACATCTAAGTCTGGTATCTTTATGGGTCAAAGTCACAGGAGAATAGTGTTCTAGAGCTGATAAGAGGTCATATGGTACATTTTTTGGTTTGTTTTTTGTTTCAGAATAGCTATTCCTAGACCATTTCAGTTCAGATGAGTACCTACTCTTTTAAAAAATATTTAACAACTTTATTGTGATGTAATTTACATGCCACAAAGTTTATCTACTTAAGTATAGAAGTCAGTGGTGTTTAGTACATTCCCAGAGTTGTGCTAACATCTGCACAATCTAATTTTAGAGTGCTTTTCATCACTCCAAAAAGAAATTTCATAGCCTTTAGCAGTCACTCTCCATTCCTCCTACCCAGTCCCCCTAGGCAACTACTAACCTACTTTCTTTTTTTCTTGAATTGGCTTTTTCTGTACATTTTACATAAAATATGTGGTCTTGTGTGTCTGGCTTCTTTCACTTTGCATGTTTTCAAAGTTGATCCTTGTGGTAACAGGTATCAGAACTTCATTTTTTAAAATTGATGAAAAACATTCTATTGTATGGATAAACCATATTTTGCTTATCCATTCCTGGGTTGATAAATATTTAGGTTATTTCTATCATTTCTGTTTTGTGGCTATTGTGAATAATGCTGCTATGAACATACATATACAAGTTTTTGTAGCTGTGTGTTTTCGCTACTCTTGGGTATATAACTAAGAGTATGGATCATATGGTAATATTATATTTTATCATTTGAGGAACTGCCAGGTTGTTTTCCACTGTGCACAAGATTTCCCTCTGCTCCCTGCTTGCATATTTCTTACGTTGCCTCCCTGAGCAGGAAGTTTTTCTTCACACAAATCAAAAAACTTACTTTTTAAATTTGAAAATAATGCTAAAAGCAGTATTCTTCAGCTTCTTCCAAATAAAGCAATAGTGAATTCTTTCCTTTAGATAATTTATTTTTTCTCCTACTCCTTTCTAGATTTCTTCTTTGTTTAAATACAGAACTCAATATCCATCACCCTAAAAAAAAAATCTGGCCAATGTCAATAATTACAAAAGATTGACTTGATAGTTACAGTACATATTGAGTTCTTAGTTATATCTAGAATCACTTTGACCCTCGAGTCTTTTTTTTCCTCAACCTTATGTAAGTTGGATCAATCTTTCTCCATTATTTGCAGTTCTCCATATATATGCAAGTCACTATAAATGCTGATGCTTGAATCTGACCCCTGAAATTGAGGCTTTCTTTCTTGCCCACCTTAGACTGTTTACTTACTTCACTTTGGCTCCATAGCATTAGTGCATACTTTTCAGAGGCTGGGAGAAGGGGCTCATTTTTTTTAACTCAATCTTGTCTTAAATTCTCAGCTCCCATTGGGCTCTTCCTTTTGAGACAAGAGAAGCTGAATCTTTCTTGCTCCCAAGTTCAACGTTATAATCCTGCTTAGATCACAGCTCAATGTTTTCCACCTTTTATTGCATTTATTGGGGTGACACTTGTTAATAAAATTATACAGGTTTCAGGTGCACAATTCCACAACACATCATCTGTACACTGTATTGTGTATTCACTACCCCAGGTCAAGTCCCTTCTATCATCATTTATTCCTCCATACCCTCCTAACCCCCCTCCTTCCAGTAACCCTCACATTGTTGTCTGTATCCATGATTTTTTTTCTCTGTATTCTTAATGCCTCCACCCCTCCAGAATCCTCCCATCACCACCCCCAGCTGTTAGTCTGTTTTCTGTCTATGGATATGTGTCTATTTTGCTTGATATATATATATTTTACAATTGGCAAAGAGTTTTAATAAATTTCACATAAGATTTCAAATATCAGAGAAAAAGTGAGAGATACACAGAGAAAATATAAAATAATATCCAATATAATAAAAGAGTAATATGCAAATTGACTGTACCTTTGCTACAACCATAAGCTATGCCCAACAGCCAATCAGGAGTGAGTATGCAAATTAACCCAATCAAGATGGCTGGGTTAACAGAGCAAACAGAGCAAACAGGAGGCTTGGGTTTCCCTGGCAATGGAGGAAGCCAAGCTTCCTGCACACCCTGGCTGGTCCATGCCTCTACTAAAGGCTACAAAGTTTCAATTATAGAAGATAAATAAAATTCCGGATCCCAGGGCCTTTGCTTGGGTCATGGGGGGCATAGCTGGCCTGCAAACCACCACAGGCCCCTCGCCCAGACCACCCCATACCCTAAGGGAACCCCCACCCTGATCCAGGACACCCTTCAGGGCAAACCAGCTGGCCCCCACTCATGCACCAGGCCTCTGTCCTATCTAATAAAAAAGTAATAAGCAAATTAACTATCACTCCAACACACAAGATGGCTGCCACAAGATGGCCAGCAGGGGAGGGCAGTTGGGAAGAAACAGGCCAGCAGGGGAGAGCAGTTGGGAGGGACCAGGCCTACAAGGGAGTGCAGTTGGGGGTGAACAAACTTGTAGGGGAAGGCAGTTAGGGGTGATCAGGCCAGCAGAGGAGGGAAGTTGGGGGTGACCAGGCCTGCAGGGGAGGGCAGTTGGGAGGGACCAGGCCTGCAGAGAAGGGCAGTTGAGGGGGGAGGGAACTCAGGTCTGCAGGGGAGAGCAGTTGGGGGTGACCAAGCCTGTAGGGGAGGGCAGTTAGGGGCAAACAGGCTGGCAGGGGAGCAGTTAGGCATCAAGCAGGCTGGTAGGGGAGAGGTTAAGGAGTGATCAGGCTGGCAGGCAGGAGAACTTAGGGGCAATCAGGAAGGCAGGCAGGCAAGCAGTTGGGAGCCAGCAGTCCTGGATTGTGAAAGTGATGTCCGACTGCCCATTTAGTTGGGCCTAAACAGGCAGTTAGACATCCTTTGAGGGGTCCCAGGTTGGAGAGGGTGCAGGCTGGAGTGAGGGACATCTCTTTTCCCCATGCATGAATTTTGTGCACCAGGCCTTAAGTTTTTATAATAAAATATATAAACAAAAACAAAGAAAAAAAATTAAATGTATAAAATCAAATTATCCTAGATATTTTATTTTGTTTATTAGATCTACATATGAGTGAAATCATGTGGTACTTGTCTTTCTCACAGCTCTTAATGAACCAATGTCTTCTATTTATTTCTTTATTTGTTGCTCATTCAACAAATAATTATTAAGGGTCAGGAACTGTTTTAGGTTCATAGTAGTAGAACAACACAAACCAAGACCCTGCATTTATGGTTAATATTCTAATGAAGGTTGTATAATTTAAGCATAAATAAGCTTGAGCTTTGGGATTGAATCATTTTTATTTTATTTTTATTTATTTATTTAAAAAAATACATATTTTTAATATATATATATATTTAAATACATATTTTTAAAAATATATTTTATTTATTTTTCACAGAGAGGAAGAGAGAGGGACAGAGAGCTAGAAACATCGATAAGAGAGAATCATCGATTAGCTGCCTCTTGCACACCCCCCTTCTGGGGATGTGCCCGCAACCAAGGTACATGCCTTGACCGGAATCAAACCTGGGACTTTTCAGTCCGCAGGCCAACGCTCTATCCACTGAGCCAAACCGGTTTCGGTGGATCAGATCATCTTTAAAAAGATTTGATATTTTCTGTGAAATCCACTCTCTCTTTAAAAAAAAAAAAAAAAAAAAAAAAAAAAAAGATGAAGCCTAGCAAGTTTGACTCAGTGGATAGAGCATTGGCCTGTAGACTGAAGGATCCCAGGTGGTTCAATTCCAGTCAAGGGCACATGATGGGGTTGCAGTCTTCATCCCCAGTAGCGGGTGTACAGGAGGCAGCAGATCAATGATTCTCTCTCATCATTGATGTTTCTATTTCTCTCTCCATCTCCCTTCCTTTCTGAAATCAATAAAAAAATATTTTTTTTAAAATGAAAAATAATGAAGCCATAGGACAAAAGGATTACTTGACTTGCTTGTAATTAGTCCCTGAGCTAAAATGGATTCTGTGTCTTAGGGGTTCTGTGCAGGGTTCTCTGCACCACTGCTATTGGGAAAGGTTTGAGAAACCCACTGAACTGACAGACATGATGTGAGTTAATGTAACATTTCTTACTTAGGGAAACATTTATGAGATGTCAGTAGGCATTGCCAAAGATCTTGGAATGAAAGAACACAAGGAACACAGAAGAGAAGGAAGAGTTAGAAGTGGTATTTGAAATTTCTTTTTAAATCAGACCCTCTTACATAAGTATCTTTGAAGTCAGACTCCCAAGTTTCAGTCAACATTGTGAGCAAACCTATATGATGTCGTGAATCTTTCACAAAGAGCTGCCTTTTGTTTTCTTCAAGGGACTGTGAAAGCCACTTTCAGGGGGCAAGCCAGGCAGTGATTTTCTGTTTTACTTTCAAAGTTCAGCATGTTATTCTATGTTCCCAATGGCTTCCTGTTTCTCCTCTCCCTTAGAGTTCAAGATTAACAGCTTTCCTATTTGAAATTAATGCGAACATTTCACCCCTGTGGATGACAGGGAGCTGGGCTTATTGGCGTGTGTTACAGCTGGGCCTTTGTGAGGTAGCTTGTGCTTCTTGTCAAAGCTTCTCTTCAGACTGGACCGAGAGGGGGATTTTTTTTTCACTGGTGTAGGAAATAATTACAAAATTGTATTTAGTTGAAGCCTGTGCTCAGAATCACACCCTTGAGGCTTCTAATTTTGCCTGGAAGAATCACTCTTCTTGAGGTCTGTACTTGGTTTTAATGGCTGAGTATCATGAGTCTTCCTCTAACTCCAAGACCAGACTTTTCAATACAGGCTCCTTGCTATTATCACCATGTCCTTTCCCTTCTAAAACCCCAGGAAAAGCAATGAAGAATCGGTGGCTACAAAAAAAAAAGTTTAGAAAGAAAGAAAAAAATGTTCCAAGAAAATGCAAGGTTTATCTTCTAAGATAGAAAGGAATTAAAGGAGAAACATTATGGTTGGTTAAAAGTAAAATATTTATAAAATAAAGGCCAATTTAGAAATCTAAAAGACTGTTTAGAAAGATAGAAGACAAAATCTGTAGGATACCTCTACCTTTCCAGTCTTCCCTAGTACAATATATCCCTTTTCCCAATCACTTCTTTGCTCCCTCGCACACATGCGCACGCATACACACAACAACAACAACAACAACAACAACAACAAATGCAGCCTGGTAATAAGTAGCAGCAAAGGACAGAATCATTTCCCAAGATATGCAGGAAAGAACTGGTTCTTTATCTCTAGTATTTTATGATTCACAAGGTGTCAAAAACCTTATATACTGCAAATGGAGCAATCCTGTTTCCTGACAGAAATCTCTCTGTCTACATTTATTTGCTTAGAGGCGACACTTGTTAGATCCATCAGTCCCAGGAATCAAAACTCTCTGGTCTGTAGGTGTCCCTGGCCATATGTGGCTTTTAGCCAGGTCTCTAAGCCACCTCCATCCATCTTTCTGTTGTCATTGAGGTAAAGTGAGATTATTTTTAATTCTATGAATATTTTTTTGAATACTTAACTATGTGTTATTTTTGTACCAGGAAATGGCAAGTTGAAAGAGATAAAAATGAGTATTATATTCTCTGGCTTTAAGTCACTCATAGTCTTGGTCTTTTGAAAATAAGAAGAAAGAAGGTAGCCCAACGAGTAACGTGAACTTATGCTCACTTCTCCACCAAAGGCCACTAACTGGTTAGACATGGATTTGTCAATGGTGAGCTGTGTCTTTCACCTGGCGTTAAGGGCCACTTCCAATAATGGCTTCATTTCCCAGGAGAACAGTGGCTATGTTTCTTGCTTAGTCTTAGAGGAACCAAGTGAATCAAAGTAGCTTTGACTGATAGCATATCAAGGTGATTACATGGCCATCACAGCGTGATATAATTAATGCAAGAACAAAATTATATCCACTTTGGTCTATCACCCTTACTAGGCTTCTAGAGAAAAGCATAAACATTTACAATTTAATAGGGGAAACAAAACAAAACAGGTAGGACAGTATAGATAGTAAAACCAAGCTCTGGAGCCAGACTCTGAATTTGAATCCTGATTTTTTTTTTGTGCTGCTTACTGGCTATAAAACCATGGACAATTTTCTTAATCTGTACTATGCGTTGCTTATATCTTCTGTAAAACTAGGATAATAACAATGGCATCTACCTCAGAGAGTTATGAGGGTTAAATGAATTAATACTTTGAAGTGTTTTGGCCATAGTAAGGGTTTGATAAATGTTAGATCTTGTTATTATATTCACTACCTTAAACAAGTAAATTCAGAACCAACTTGTGTAATATTGTCCAGGATGAGAACTCAGAGAACAGATATATTGATGAAGGCTAAAGAAGTCAGAGTTGGCTTCATGGAGGTGGTGACTTTCAAGGGGAGGGAGTAACACCTGCAATGGCATAGACATTTGAATGAGTTAAGCATTGCACGGAAGGAGGAGGCTGATCAGTATGTCTACAAGAGTCAAACTTGCAACAGCTGAGAGGAATAAACACTCACACTTTAAAATTCCTCTGACATTAACTGAGTGATAATGAAGCAAATGTGACAGAATGAGTACATTGCGTAAGTTGACAGAAAACAATTTTAATTATATAATTAACTTATATTAGTAAATGAAAGTACCCTCTCTCAACAAAATTTAAAGGAGGTACAATAATGTAAGGCAACGATTTTCAACCTTTTTCATCTCGTGGCACTAATTACTAAAATTCTGCAGCACACCCAAATTATACTTTTCGCTGACCTGAAAAAAAGTAGCTATAATTTTGATTCATTCACACCGGATGGCTATTGTTGTGTTGGCTGTTGTCACTTTTTTATTTGACAATCTAAGGCAAAAGAGGTCAGTGTCCCCCACTAAAGAGTCAAGTATTGCATATTTTAAAATTCTTGCAGCACACCAGTTGAAAATTGCTGATGTAAGGAGGAGGGTGTATAAATCCGACTTTAAGTTTCAAATAACAAAATTTACTCTGTTTATTTTAAGCAGAAAAGAGATTTA
Organism: Pipistrellus hanaki; assembly: GCF_964339955.1. Classification (NCBI taxonomy): domain Eukaryota; kingdom Metazoa; phylum Chordata; class Mammalia; order Chiroptera; family Vespertilionidae; genus Pipistrellus; species Pipistrellus hanaki. Next base: position 58,022,537 of record NC_140506.1, read on the forward strand.
TAAAGGAATATTAACTACCTCCCAGAATAGGGAAGGAAGAGTAGAGTCCAATTGCAGAGTTACATGTTATCCAATCCAGAACAACATCCAACCGTGCCAGGGCTCCTCTAACTGAAGTTCCTGCCACCATGGCTCAGCACCCATTGCATGCAGGACCAGAGAGCAGCCTACTTCTGCCTTCTCTGAAGTAATTGTCTGTCAGGGGCTGGCAGACTCATAGGCAGGCCGCCTGTTTTTGTAAATAAAGTTTTATTGGAACACTGGTTTACATGTTGTTTTAGAGGTTATATTCTCTTCCATTCATTAGCTGCTTGGTGTTTTTAAGATTGTTTTTTGTTTTGTTTTGTTTTTACCTTTTCCTTTACCTTTTTAGGTATTCTCAGTGGAAAGGTTAATCTAAATTATGTAGTGCACCATTTCTAGAAATAGAGGCTCTGGAACATTTATTTATTTATTTATTTGGAAAAAATATTACTAAGTGCTCTGAACTATGAACCAAAAATATAAATTCTAAGAAATATTTTATTAGGGGAAAAATAAAGAATTTTTAAATAATTACCCTGGCCAAAGATAGTGGTTAAGATGAGAGGAGGGAGATTATTTTCCCAAGCAAGACATAAAACCCATTTTATATAATAAAAGCCTGATATGCTAAGTGTCTGGTCAGCCATTCAACCAATCAAAGCATAATATGTTAATAATATGCTAAGGTGGCTCCACTGCTCACTATTTCATGCACTGACCACCAGGGAGCAGACGCTCCAATTGGTAGGTTAGCTTGCTGCTGGGGTCCAGCTGATCGAGACTGAGCTAGATAGGTGGAACATGTCCTGGAGCCCTCCCAAGGTCACTCCCTGGCTGACAACCTCTCATGTCCTTCCCCAGCCAGTGAGGTCCCTCGGCCTGGCCTGCACCCTCTCGCAATCTGGGACCCCCTGGGGGATGTCAGAGAGTGAGTGTTGGCCAAATCCTGCAGGCCAGGCTGAGGGACCCCACTGGTGCAGGAATTCCTGCACTGGGCCTCTAGTGTGCTATAGAAAAAGATTAATAAACTTGACCACATGCAATTTTGAATTTATTTAAATTTAAATTAAACTCATTACAAATTCACCATTCCCAGTTTAAATTCATTTGGCAAAGGTGTCATAAATAATGTAAAGAGACAAAAGACAACTTAAGATAAGAATATGTATACCAAAGAATAATGTCCATAATATGAAGAATTTACAAATCCATAAGAAAATGACAAGGGACTGGACCCCCTCTCAAATGAGCCAAACTTATCAATAAGCAGTTTACAGAACAAAAAATGCTAAGGATACATAAAGTTAAGAAGATAATCAACTTCATTAATAATCAGTGAGGTAAAACAAGATGTCAGATACAGATAAACTAGTATGGCATACACTGCTGGTGATAGCAAAAAAAGTACATGCCATTAGCCAGCATTTTATGTCTGATTATCTGCTCTAAATAATTTACACATGTTTGCAAGGATGCTTATTTGAAAATCCTCAATGTCGCTCAGGGGCAAAATAAAGATTAAACATTCAAACTATAAAATCTACTATACAGCTGTTGTAAATATTGGGATAGATTTATATACACTTCAGGGAAATATCATTATGAAAAGATATTAGGTAAAAAAAGTTTGAAAATTTTTTTTCATTTATGTAAAAACAATACCCAGGTGTATTTTTGCATACATATTTATAAATGCTAAAACAAAATGAGAAAGATGCATACCGAATTGCTAGCAATGTTTGCATGTGGGAAGCATTGAGAATTAGATGTGGGTGAATGGGGACTTTCACATGTTTCCCTACATAATAATGTATTTCTTTTAATATATTATGAGGAGCTGGAGTCATTCATTACATACACACACACACACACACACACACACACACACACACACACACACATATATATATAAATGTGTGTATGAATGTCAGCATTTTGTACATAATAGGTTTTTAATAAAATTTGCTGGGTTGCCTGGCTGGCATGATTCAGTGGTTGAGTGTTGACCTATTAACCAGGAGGTCATGGTTTGGTTCTAGGTTGGGGCACATACCTGGGTTGCTGGCTCGATCTCCAATATGGGGCCTGCAGGAGGCAGCCGATCAATGATTCTCATCATTGATGTTTCTGTCTCTCTGTCCCTCTCTCTTCCTCTCTGAAATCAATAAAAATATATATTTTAAAATTTGCTGTGCTACTTCTCTCTGGGAATAGTGAAAAGTAAGAAAGGCAAAGGTAGGGCAGGGATCTCATCTTCAAGACTTTGAATGCGAGGATGAATGACTTAGCCTTCATTTGGTAAGAAGAGCCACTGTAAAATCTTGAACTGGAGGTGACTTGATCCAAAAGACGTTTTAGCAAGATTGGCTTGTTAATTCTAAAGAGAAAAACAAGTGCATTGGCACAGCTTTATCTCTTTTTCTGTGTAAATGGTGACATTGTAGAATTGAAAACCTTTATGATGCATTATTTGTTCTTCGTTTTCACACATGACCTAATAGAGAGGATCTGGGCAAAAGAACAGTCCCCAGGGAAGCCCAGAGCTTTTTAGCTTTATTTGATCCTCTCAGATTCAGCATTGTAGCTAAGCTACAGTGGAGTCAGTTTCTCTAATTGCTTCTGACCAGGATTATCTACTTTTCTTTCAGATTTCTAATCTACCAATGCAGATATTAAAGCACAACAGATTGATCCTCAGTAAGTTGAAGGACACTTGGAAAGTAGAGATGGTTTAGTCATAGCACAGAATTTTGTCATCACAAATATTTCACAGTTTTTTTTAAAAGTTGAGATAGACCTTCTCTGCTTCCCTAGGAGGTAACTGAAATTCTGGAAGAATATTCTCACATGCATGTCCATGTCAACCTTAGCTGAGGCCAGAGCTCTTAGCTTGATCATTCAGGATAACCCCCTGTCCCAATACATGTTCCCTAGAGGATTTGTCTGTGGCCCACTTAAATGGTAATAGTAACAATTTTATATAATAAAACCCTAGTATGCAAATAGACAGAATGGCAGAATGACCGGTTGCTATGATGTGCACTGACCACCAGGGGGCAGATGCTCAATACAGAAGCTGCCCCTGGTGGTCAGTGCGCTCCCATAGGGAGGGTTGCCACTCAGCCAGAAGCCAGGCTCATGGCTGGTGAGTGCAGTAGCGGTGGCAGGAACCACTCCTACCTCTGTGGCAGTGCTAAGGACCCCTCGGGGATGTCCAACTGCCAGAGCAGGCTTAAGCTGGCAGTCAGACATCCCTGAGGCATCTCGGACTGTGAGAGAGTGCAGGCTGGGCTGAGGGGATCCCCCTCACCCCCACCCCCAGTGCACGAACGTCATGCACCGAACCTCTAGTAATGAATAAATCTGAATAGCAACTTAGAGTTTGGAAATCCTATAAATGATTCCAAATGAAAAATAGACCATTCTAAGTGTAATAGAAAAAAATAAAACAAATATAATAAATATTTAACTACTAGAGGCTCAGTGCACAAATTCATGTACCAGTGGGGTCCTTTGGCCTGACCTGTGGGATCAGGCCAAAACTGGTTCTCTGACATCCCCGAGGGGTCCTGGATTGTGAGAGGATGCAGACCAGGTTGAGGGACCCCACTGGTGCATAATCAGGCTGGGGAGGGATGTGGGAGGTTGGCCAGTCGGGGAGGGACCACAGAAGGGCTCCAGGGGGTGCCTGCCCATCTTGCTCAGTCCCAATCGGCTGGACCCCAGCAGCAAGCTAACCTTCCAGTTGGAGCATCTGCCCCCTGGTGGTCAGTGTATGACACAGTGATTGGTCAACTGGTCGACTGTCTGCCTCCCAGTGGTCAGTGCATGTCATAGCAAGCGGTTGAGCGGCCTTAGCATATCATTAGCATATTAGACTTTGATTGGTGTTGTTCTCTAAATGACATGACTATAGGATGTGCTGAAAAGGCATATAGAAAACACTTGACTTTGAAGAATGCAAAAGGAGAGAGTGATCATACATAAAAAACAGGGTAGAAAACATATATCTATAGTCTAAATATTAATTATGAAGTGTATAACCACAGAGCTACCTCCCAGGTTAAGGAATTGAATCTGCCAATACCCAATAGTTCCTTATCATAACCACACTCCTTCTCCTGAGCTCTGAAGATATTATCTTAGATTCTTCTAAAAGCGTTATGATCTTGCTTTTCATATATAGGTTTATAATTTTTGTGTATAGGATGAGGTACAGATCCAGTTTTGTGCCTTCCTCATTTAGGTACACAATTGTCCCAGTACTAATTGTTAAAAAGCCTATCTCTAGCCAGGCCTGTGTTACTCAGAGGTTGAGTGTGGACCTATGAACCAGGAGTGGACCGATTCACAGTACAGGATGTATGCCCAGGTTGCAGGCTTGATCGTCAGTATGGGCCTTGCAGGACACAGCAGACTGATGATTCTCTCTCAATCTCTCCCTTCCTCTCTGGAATTAGTGAAAAATATATGTATAAAAGTCTATTATCCATTGCATTGCATAGATCAATGATTTGTCTCTAGTCCCTGAATTAATTTATCTTGCTTAAAGAGACTCTTTAAAAGTTCATTCATTTAAGCCTCTGATTATTCTGGTTCCCCTTTCTTGAACCTTTCCTATGTCTGAAGCTCTATGTTCAACAAGACAATCTTCATTTAGTCCTTATGACACCCCTGTGAGGACTATCCCCAGGTAGTTCTTAGGTTAAACACTTACTCATGGTCACCCATGTAGCTAGTGATAAAGTCAAGTTTCCTAAGTCTGTCCTCCTGCATTTTACTCTGAAGCCCAAACACCCTCCACAATGATGACCAGCTTCAAGGTGAACTGCTGAAAACCTGCTCTGAACCTCCTGCCCTTCTAGACTCTCTCTCTGTCTGGAGACATGCCTGCTGATTGGATTTGAAGTTTTCGTCTATTTAAAGAATCAAATATCAGTCAGCCACTCAGGCAGGCAAGACTCAGGCTCTCTGCCATGTGCTCTTGCCAAGGGACCTTGGCTAGGTCCAGGGTTTTCCCAAAAGGGTTTGATACTTGATACTTGATATTCTTCAGCCTAATTTTCAACCTGTGATGCTTTCCTGAGCCCTTACAGGTGGTTGATTGTGCAGCTTTTCCTTTGTGTGCAAAGAATGTTCCGTCATCAGCCCAGATTTACTCTTCTCAAAGGTATCAGTGAGAGATGGCAGCCTGTGGGAACGGGAGAGGTGATTGGAGGATTGAAAATGGGTCCTTGGATTGACGTGCATTACTGGGTTGCCAAGCCCGGCTACATTTTCAAAAGAGATAATTATCCCAAGGTCTGTTTCAGGGCTAAGATCTGGCTTATAAAAAGATGGGGTTAAGGGCAATGCCATTCACACTGAATGTGCCAAATCCTTGATCGTGAAATATTCTCAGAATGTTACAATCACTTCTGGGTAACCCCACTTACACAAAGCATCCAGACCCACTGGTATAAAATGCTGAAGTAAGGTCAATAAATATATGGGAGTTCATTGCCTTTCTCTAAAATATCTTACTGACTCTGGATATGAAGAATTTGACAAATCCTTTACCAAAACACATATCAGAGCATGGACATTACTACCTTGGCCCACTCACATAACATTGTCACATAATCTCATCACCCCTCACTCCCACCCCTGAGGATGCAAAAAACTCTTTTTTTTTTTTAATTAAATGTTTCTACACTTCTTTTTTTCTAAGATTCCTCACTTGATCATTGGTGGGTGAAGGCCACAGCACTTCAGAAATAATAGTTCAGGTTTCATCTTAAAGTTTACCATGCCCAGGGTCCCTACACATATCCTTAGGTTTACAGACAACCTGTCAATAACAGGCTGACTTCCGCTCTTAGTGCAGGTGGTGCATTCAGCTGGGAAATGTTATAGGCAGTGCAAGGCCATCCCTTGGGTGTGCAGTGACCATTTCCCCTTACTTAAGATTCAGAAAGATCTTCATTTTCTTGAGGCATAAAATATGCTTGTGTTTATTGACTTTTGTGCTTTCAGGTTCTTCACTACCGTTCTAGAACATGATGATGTTTTTCATACATCTCTCACCATCATCCCTCCTTTAAAAATTTTTTTAAATCAATATTTGTCACTACTCTCTGCATGGGATCCAAGAATGACCTCAGATAATTATGTAAGTATTGGATTTATCATATTTACAAGAAGGAAAGATATATATTCCTCATGGCAAAACCCTGAATTGCAGTCATGCTTCCCCTTCAAAATCAGCTGCAAACTAACTTTATTTCAGAAACTCCTGGCACTGGAGAATGAAGAAAGAATATTCAGTCAATTTAGCATGTTCTAGAGTGGCATATAACTAGTGGCATATTTCTAGTTCCATGCAAAGTCTGATTTTTTTGCCCCGAGTTCCAAAAATTGCTGACACAGTTGAATTCACTGTAACTGGGGCTCAGAAAAATCCGTGAAAGCCTATATTTCAGAAGTGATCTTTAACATATAGTGTCTAAATTTATAAAGTGTTGGCAGCAAGGAAATTGGCATTGACTAGAAAATCTAGGAGAATGCAAGTTGTAGACAGACAGCTGCTAGGTTGTTTCTCTCATTTGCTGTTCAGGGGAGTTGGTAAATGAGAGTCCCTCTCTTATGCTCATACTTCCGAATAAATATCCTTCTGGGAGCATCAGGCATTGAGAGGAAGCAAGAGACCTTCTGATGTATTTTAAGATAAACCAATGAAAGAAAAAGGCAACGTATGGAAAACAGATTGGTTGTTAGGTCTGCTGCTGCTGCTCCCCACCACCCCCCAAGCTGTGCTAGCTGAAACGTGAAGCAAGGTGGAATCCAAAGAACAGGGCACAAAGCCAAGACCAAGCTTCCAGATGGTGGCTTCCATCCCCAGTGCAGCCCACCCCACCCCATTACCATTTGCAAGCACATTTGAGAAGTCTCTCTCTGGCTTCTCAGGGGTTGGCATCCTCTGTGTAAGTACTCTCCTCCAGTATGCCCAGATCCTCATTCCTCTGGCCAAACTTGTTCTGGGGCTCTGACGCGTGTAGCGAGTGTTTCAGTCAAGCCTGCCTTGGACCCTGGGGTTTTAATCAATAAGCCTGAAAGATCAAGGAAATTCCAGGAGGTGGTTTCTAGCTTGAACACTGTTTCCACATCTGGGCTCTGTCTGTCTGCTCACAATTGGTTACACCCAACTACTACCACATCCCAACACTGAATAGGTGCCAAAATTGGTTGAATTTGTAATGAACAAAGAAATCTATCATTTCGTTTGACATCATAATCACTCACTGAAATAGCTGGGACTATTGCCATCTATTCTCATTTTATAGATGAAGAAATTGAATCTCAGGAAGACTAAATGTTTCCCCCTAGAACTCAGGCTGCCAGATTGCTGCACTGGGACCATAACCCAGTTATTTTTATTCCAAATCCAGTGTTTATCCAAAGCAAGATAAATGGAAGAGAAGAAGACTAAAGTTAATTTGAGCTGGGCTGCTAGGGAAATAGATGAATTTCTAATTTTCTGTTGTTAATCCATAGTGTCTAGACTAGAGAGATGTCAGAGGTTATAAGGAGAGGGACTTCTTGGGGCTTGATCAGAGAGCTAGCTATTGGTTTGGGAGGGATGATGTTAAAGGAGTAGAATAGCTATCAAGACTGAAAGAAGAATTTGGGATGAAAGGACTAACAACGTGAGAGAAGAAGGTGGGGCTTCAGGGTTACAATATGAAAGAGTAAAAAGGAAGATGGGCCCAGGGATTTGGGTGAATTTTAAGGGTCAGAAGTGAAGTTGCTTTGAGAAGAACTACAGTTGAACTAGAATGAAAGCTTCAAACCAAATAGTAGAACAATTGAGACTTGCAAATAAAAGACAACATTTTTAATCAGCGTGTGTCTGTAGTGGAGAAATGATGCATAGAAACATGCTCTTTATTTCCAGATTTTCTCCTGGGCATTCTAGAAAAGATATGAGTATTGGAATCTACAGCTGCTCTTGAGAGAATGACAGTAAATGCCTGTTCTAGCTCCTGAAAGTTCAAGCTTGAGATCTCTGAGGCAGACCACATGACTTTTTCTTGTCCTTGCAGACTTCAAAAGAGGCCTTCTCTAAGGCCAAGAGACATGAAAAAATGCCCAGAGTCACAAATCATCCAAGAGATCCAAATCAAAATGACAATGAGGTACCATCTCACACCTGTCAGAATGGCTATCATCAACAAATCAACAAATGACAAGTGCTGGCGAGGATGTGGAGAAAAAGGAATCCTTGGGCACTGCTGGTGGGAATGCAGACTAGTGCAGCCACTGTGGAGAACAGTATGGAGTTCCTCAAAAAATTTATTGGGATGAAGTAATCCTCTTGACCCAGTAATCCCACTTCTAGACTATATTCCAAGAACTCAGAAACACCAATCAGAAAGAATATATGCACCCCTATGTTCATAGCAGCACAATTTACCATAGCTAAGATTTGGAAACAGTCTAAGTGCCCATCAGCTGATGAGTGGATTTAAAAAATGGTGGCACATCTACACAATGGAATACTATGCTGCAGTAAAAAAAGAAGAAGCTCTTACTATTTGAAACAGCATGGATGGAACTGGAGAGCATTATGCTAAGCAAAATAAGCCAGTCAGAGTAGGGTAAGTATCACATTCTCTTACTCATTTATGGAATATAATGAACAGCATAAACTGATGAAAAAAAGTAGATCCAGAGCCATAGAAACATAGAACAGACCATCAAACCTCAGAAGGAAGGCAGGGAAGGTAGAAGAGGGCAGGTAAGAGATCAATTAAAGGACTTATATGCATGCATATAAGCAGAACTCATGGGCACAGACAGTAGGGGGGTGAAGGCATGTGCTGGGGGGTGGGAATGGCCGGGGAGAGGTCAATAGGGGGAAAAACAGACATATATAATACTTGTAACAATAAAGAATTTAAATTTTAAAAATGAAATAAAATAAAATAGGCCCTTTCTATGTCCCTAAACCAATCCAGAGAGACAACATATTGAAATGGCAAGATCACCAGAAGAAAGCTAGGAAACAAAGGTTGAATCCTGGCTTTGTCAATAACTGTGTGACCTTAGACAGATCGTTTCTATCTCCTGGGGTTCACTATTCTCAGGTGGAAAGATTAACATAGATTCTATGTCATAGAACTTCCCTTAGTCTAACAATCTATGAAGCAAAGGACAGAATCTGAGACAATATTTATAAAGCATGTTGATTTCTTATATTAGATAAGGTCCTCAGAGGCTGTTAAATGCATGACACGTAAGTCAGGCTTGTGCCCAGGTCCTGATTCATTATGCTAGTGACTTATGATGGTTACCCAATTATTATTCCCACATAAAAACAAATTAGCCAAATTTTGTTAATTTAACCTGCCTAGGAAAAGAGTCAAATTTTAATGATTTATACGAATATCAAAATAAGAGAAAACAGGGAATTAAAATACCAAAGCCAAAGGCTCTTCCCCCCCACTTTGCTTGAGAAACATGATAGAGGATTTCCTTGAGTTATTCGTGTACAGGGCATGGGGAACACATTTGAAGAGCAAATGAAGGCATTAGGCATGGTCGTGCAGCGACACTTTGAGAGGTGAAGAGGTGGGAGCATTTCCAGAAAATGATAAATACAAACTTTCCTTTAAAAAGCTAGACTTGGAGTGGAGGGGAGACTGAGAGAGATATTCATCTGAGGATGACATAATTCTAAATTATATTCACATTTACCTTACTAAGCAAAGTTACTGAGTTCAATATATGCCCCAAAGGTTGATAGTATTTCTTATGGAATCATCACCTGAGGGCAACCATTAATCAGACCCTAACACCTCTGCAGGTTGAGAAAAGACTGGCTCCATAGAGAAGGAGATTGAGCTTTATTGGAATGCTCTCCAACATGCTTTGCTTGTTATATCTGCTTTACTCAGGAGATAGTGTGTGCAGTGGTTAGGGCTATGGGATCTGAAGTCAGACTACCTACGATGTTTCATTTAGAAGCTGGGTGGCCTTGAGAAAGTTATGTAATCTGGTGCCCAGTTAACTTATCTTTAAAACAGAATTATGACAGACTCTCAGAGAGTTGATGTAAATAAATGAGCTAACACATATATAGCTTGAAAGAATGCCTATTACGTGCTTCTGAGTAGTACTCTGTGTTACCTATGAAAATTGTTGCTGCTGTTGTATTATTTTGGTGTGAAGTAACTTGTGGGCCCAGGATGATGTGTGGAGTAGGTATCTGATTAGGGGTCATGACTGGACACTGGCTGTGCAATGATAGCAATTGACACTGGTTAGACTGAAAAGACCAAAGTTTGGGAGCAAAGGTCCTAGTACTCCTTAACCACAGTTAAGTCATCTCACATAATCAATAGTTGACTAGACATTGGTTTTCATTCTAATTGGGAATTATCTTTGTCCCCCTTCTCTCTACAACAAGACATGAAATTTGACTGGGTATAATTTTATACTAACCAATTAGGTGGCTTGGGATATAAAAGTGGCATGTGTTTTGCCAATTCTTTCAGAGGTTTTGGGAACTGGATTAGAAGTGAATGATCATGAAACTAGCAGTATTATAATTCACAGGTGCAGCTCACTGTACAAAAAGGATATTCTAAGCTCTTTCCTTACTTGCTTAGTTCTTTATAGATTTTTTTACTCTAACAGGGTCATCTTTGCCAATCATATGGCACCATCATATGCTTAAAATGAGAGAACACAATTGGGGGTAAATGGACTCGAGAGAATAAAAACATGTCAATGCCTGCCAATATTACTAAGAGGGAGTTAGACATTCTTTACACAATATTTTCTCTTTATACTTTTTAGTTTAAATAAAACCCCTGACCTATGGGATGTTTCTAATTTTAGCTCCATTTATATAGAAAAGGAGAACTGAGTTGGCATAGTAAAGTAGTAGAGCATCTTATTGAATATATATCTCTTTCTTCAATCACCTCTTTCCGAAAAGGTGAGATGGCCTCTGTTTTCTGCTTTTTCCTTTCTGACAATCTGGTGATGTTAGTATCCATAACTCAGACAACCACCACTAAGAATAAAGTTTAAGATTTATTTGGTCTGGTGATAAAACAATGAAGGGCTTTGATGTCATGATTACAATAAACATCACTCTTGTCATTTTGTTTCCTGAATTGATTTCTTATTTGAACAAACATTCCTTTATAGAACCCAGTAATTATGCACACATGCCCCAATTAAGTTCTTTAGTCCAAGCCCAGGAACCAAACTTTTTTTGTCAAAGTGCTTTCATCTTACCTGAGTAACAAACAATTTCATTTTGTGTGTGCTAAGAACAGAAGTGGGAGGGTGCAAGGGTGGATATCAGGGATATGCAGCTACAGGCTCTATACAGCAGTGGACATGTTTCTTGGGTAATGACTTTAATAATCCTACACTTGACAGAAAGGGCAAGAAAGAAAATAAGGTTAATGGTTCTGAGCTCTATTTTTCCTGAATTTTAGCAATTGCGTTAGCTCTTGAAATTGGAGGCATCACATTCACTTTTGCCATTTTAGCCTTAAAGCCATAGATTGAAAATGCTTGTTATACTCATTTGTGGGTCCCTGTATCGATGGCATTAGTGAATGGTAGGTGGCTCTATGAGTTAGAATTAGGATCAGCAGCATGCAACAGAAAAACTCAGAATGACATTGGCTTAAACAAGACAGATGTGTCTTATTTCTCTTTCACACAAAAGCAAAGCAAAGGTAGGAGTCCAGAGCTATGAGGTGGCTCCACATAGTTATCAGGAACCAAGGGTCCTTTCAGGTCTCTGTCATTATCCCAGGCTGTGGTTTTTGTCCTCAAAAGTCACAAGGAGTCATCTAATTACATCTATCAGCCAGGTAGCAAATAGGAGAAACTTTCTTTTAAGGATTTCTCTCTCCCCTCACCCAATTCCATTTATCAATTACATTTATCTCTTCATTGGCTGAAACTTAATGACATAGCCACAGCTGGCTGCAGGAAATGCTGAAAAATGCACCTTAAGGTTGGCAGCAATTCGCCAAAACCGGTTTGCTCAGTGGAGAGAGCGTTGGTCTGCGGACTGAAAGGTCCCACACTTGATTCTGGTCAAGGGGCAAGTACATTGGTTGTGGGCACATCCCCAGTAGGGGGTGTGCAAGAGGCAGCTAGTCAATGTTTCTCTCTTATCAATGTTTCTAGCTCTCTATCCCTCTCCCTTTCTCTCTGTAAAAAAATCAATAAAATATATATTTTAAAAAAACAACAAAAACAAAGGTAGGCAGCAATGCACCCAGCTAAAACTTTGGTTTCCTATGGCTAAGAAGCAGAACACAGAGGATGGGAAGCAGTGAGCAGTCTCTGTGAAGAATACTACAGTAGATTTATTCTAGAGGCCAATAGTAGAGAGAAGTTAAAAATATTCTGAGAAAGTTTTCTATTACTGTAGGAATGCACAGAATATATATCAGCAGGTTATATTATTTAATTCATTTTGTAATAATGCAGGACTTACATAAACTGATGATAGAAAGTGAAGGACATGAGAGAATTAAGTCATGATGTTAGGCTTCCTACTTTTCCCAGGCTACCCATCTGCTGACACTGAAGGAGTTACATATCATGATAGTGTGGGTATTATGCACATACAACCACTTTCAGATTCCTCTATAAACAAAAGACAAATAAAAAAAGGCTAGAAGCAAGCAATTCTAGGTGTAGGGAGAGCCATCCACCTTATCACAACCAAATAAATGGTTCTAAGACCACTGCCCAGTTCATGAAAAAGTCCTATTTCCTAGTTGGCTTAAGAGAAAGCAAATACTTAGAATAACACATCTGTGAAAAGCAATTGTACAGAATATTATAATAAAACTGAGCCAATGAATGCTGAAGAGGCCAGAGAAAGGTGGTAGAACTCATTAGGAAAGGCCTGTGGAGTAGGAGCAGTGAGAGTCTGATTGAGTGAAGGTCCCAGCCAAGTGGGGATACCCACAGGCTGAGGTGGCTGCTAGTTCTTTCTCTTCTCACAAGGTTAGTTTCAAACAGCTCCCAGGCTTTAATGGGAGGAAATTTGCAATTTATTCACTTGTTACTCCAGAAATAGTTAAAGCAAGGATCAGAGTCACATCTGTCAGTCCATGAAATCCAAATAATGAAATTTTAAATAGAAATAAAGGTCAGAAACATGGACACCCACAGAAAGGACACCTCTCCTGAGGTCTTTTTGTTCTCTGCTCCTGCTGTAAGGGAGTCCCAGGTCAGGCCCCCACCATATGTTGCTGACTGTGGTCCAGTGGCCCTGGATGGCCTGAGTCTTCTCAGGGATTCCTGTGAAAAATGCAACCTTAATGACTTTAAAGTTTTATTTAGTCTCACATCAAGGGATGGCTCAGTCTTTCTCACTGACCCGAGACAACCTCTTTGCAGCTGTGGACTTGAGAAAATCCTCCATAAGCTTCTGGCTAGGACAGAAATGGAATCGTACAAGAATCAGAGAAGTTCCATTGCCTAATAGCCCCAAGTCCCCTCAAATGGTTGAGTGAAAGCAGATGAGGAGACTGAGTGGGAGGTGCTTGTCCTCAGACCTGAGCTACCCTGAAGCCCAAGCCAACAGGATTGCTCCTCATGGTACAAAGAGAATATTCTTGAAGTGAGACCCATCCTTTTGTTTGTCCTTGCATATTCCACAATGCTGGTTGGGACACTTCCTGGTAGTGAATGGGAGCCACCAGCAGAGAGTAGTGAATAGAGATGTTTTCAGCTATGAAGATCTGGGAAGGTGTAGTCTTCTAGCCCTCCATTCAGTAAAAAACCATAGAGATCCCTGACATGGAGACAGGCAAGGTCCTTCAAGCTGTTTATGGATAAATGTAATATTCATTTACTCGATTAACATCTATTGATGCCCATGCTAACCAAGCACTATACTAGCAACTAGAGATATAATGCAGATGGCCACTCCTGTCCTGGAGCTTACATTCTCATGGAAAAACCAATTTTGAACAACCAAATTCATAAATAATATTTAATTACAGGTGTGCTACATGACTGCAAGGAAGTGCCCAGTTTTACAGAGTATATTATAAGGGCATTGACCCAGCCTATAGTTCAGGAAAGGTTTCCTTGAGGTTGTGTGGTTGTGTAATGATGTTTAAGTTGATATCTGAAAGACGAATAGAAGTTAATTAGCAAAGATGGTGCTCTGGGCAGAAGGAAAAGAATGTCCCAAGGAAGAGGAAGAAAGCATAGTGATAAGAAAAATGTAGTACATATACAATGTAATATTATTCAGCCATAAAAAGAAGGAAATCCTGCCATTTGTGACAACCAGTGGAGCTTGAGGGCATTATGCTAAGTGAAATAAATCAGAAAGACAAACACTCTCTGACCTCACTCATAAGTAGAATCTAAAATATCAACTCCCCCTCCTCCCCATAAAAAGAAACCAAACTCAGATACAGTGAACAGATTTGTGGTTGCCAGAGGCCACAGTTGAGAGTGAGTGAAATGGGTGAATGTAGTCAAGAGGTAGAAACGTCCAGTTATAAGTCCTAGAGATGTAACGTACCCATGGTGAACAATACTGTATTGTATATTGGAAAGATGCTAAGAGTAGATCTTACTGCTCTCACCATAAGAAAGAAATGTATACTTTTATGTGTGATAATGTATGTTAACTAAACATATTGTGTTAATTATTTCAAAATATATACATATATCAAATCATTATGTTGTACACCTGAAAATAATACAATGCTATATGTCAATTACACCTCATTAAAAGAAAAAGGAAAACAGTGGTTCTGGAGCACAGTGAGCTGTGAGCCTGCCTGCATGGGACTGAGGCAGCTGGCAGGTCGTCTTAAGGATTTCTGGAGACCATGGATAAAGAGAGGCTCACAGAAGCTTCTAGATATAGAAAAGGAAATTAGATGAGCATTCTTGTCTCTTGCACCTCAGCTTCTGATTTGATATCTCTAGCCAACGAGCCTCAAATTTTAGGGCAAACTAAGGGAAAGCTAACCAGCCTTTAAGCTTTGTGCAAAACTAAACCCTTACAGGAGAATACTATAAAGCAAATGCTCAGAAATATTAAATCAAATTCATGTTTTCATCTGAATACTGTATCTATGATTCAGTAGATTTGGCCTTGGCACCTGAACTCATTTATCTTCTAAAACATGTGCAGCTATTTTAACATCCTGATTTATGCACAGTCATAGTTTTCTACGGAGAGCAGTAAATACACACTGATTTTGAGTAGTGCTGGGATTTCCCTGGGTCAAGAAATAACTTTATTAGGCATGTGAGATCTCATTAATGAAAAAACAGCATCCTCCTTTACTGTAAAATTGAATACCACACTTTCACCCTGAGGAGAGAGGAGTGGGGAGGCATTGAATCCATCTACAGACAAGAGAGTGAGGTCAAAGGAGAATGTACCCCAGGGACAAAGACTTTAACTATTAATTAATTTACTTAAAAATTCCTCAGTCTACTTTTCCTGAACATGTTAGCACCTGAGATTTAAAGAATTTGCACTTCTTTCTCCAATTCTCATTTATCCAGAGTGTTTAAGGCTATTTTGTTCACTGTGATACAGGCGTCTAATCTCCAATCACAATTGCTCCTCCTCCTGGCACCCAGTGAGGCTACATTCCCAGTTGCTGTCAAGTGTGCTCAATGCAATATTAGTGGAAGTAATGCCAGTGGTCGGCAAACTGTGGCTCGTGAGCCACGTGCAGCTTGCAAGCTACAGATTGCCTCTCTGTTGACTAATGAGTTTGCTGACCACTGCTAGGGACTAACACTTAAGAAACATTTTAATAATGTACTAATGTCTTTAACCGAAGTCAAAACTTCTGGGTAAGGGTAATGCCTATAGACCATTTCTAGGCCTGGCCCACAAAACTTTCCTACAAGCCATCCTCTATGCTCTTGTGTCCTTAATCAGCTTGATGAAAATAAGCACGGTGACCCTGGAAATTACATAAAAATCAGCTGCTCGAAGTCTGACTTAGGATCCACTCCTCATTTCTGGCACAAGTCAATTTTTCTTTTCTGAGTTCTTTAATGTCTGATTTAACATTTGTGTATTATACTATACATTGTTCATCCATTCAATGTAATTGCATAAGAACAATACACATTACTTAGCTCAATCTACCATGTGGCTGGAACCAGAACTCTACTAAAAACATGAATATTATTAGTAGCCTTTTAAGTTGCCAGACTAGTAATTTAGGAAGTAATTTGGATCATGCCAAGCCTTTTGTCATAATTATAACCTGTCATGTTTCATTGTATTAATTTCAGCTAAACTCTCTGGTTGGTTGCTGGAAGACTTAGATTTCTTACTCACACAAATAGTGAGAGTGTACACTTTATGTACCCCCACCACGGGAGGAGGTGCACCTCCACATGGAGTACAATATATTCACCTGAACTCTCCACCTTCCCAAATGGGATACAATAGCAAACATTTGTAATATTACTTGTTAATTTTTTTTTTCTCCAAGAGAGGAGAAAATGCACAAGAAATAATGTAGGTATGAAGGGAAAAGGGCAATAGGGAGGGTGGTAGAGCAAGAGAGTAATTGTTCTAGAAAGTGTGAACCAGAGTGACTAGAAGTCAGACATCTTAGATTCACCCCCTGCTAGGTTACTAACCCTCTCTGCACATCAGTTTCCCTATCTGTAAATAGAGAATGATAATATTAGTCATCTCCTAAGGTCTTATTTGGGTGAGATAATACATGTAAATTACTTAAAACAGAGCCTGGAACAAAGCAATGAATATATGAATATATGCTACATGTTTTTACTTAAAGTTATTCTAGAAGTGGAGGGGGGAAAATGGTAAAAATTGTTGGTTGCTAGAAGCACCTATAAAAGGCACCTTGCCAATCCTGCTTGCAGGGAAAAGCTGTTATTATCCAATTGCCCATCGCCTTTCTTAGATGACTCTGGACAATCAAATCCAGCCCCCGCTGAGGATTAAAAGCCATGAAAACCCACAAACAAGGTCATGATGGCAGGATTGGGCCAACTTTTCCCTCTCTCAGCCCCTCCACACCACTATTGGGCAACAGTTACCATGGCTTGCTGTCAACCAGCAGCCACCACCACTCTTTGAAAACCCACATGATCTATCTCTGGTGCCAGGGTGAGTGCTCACAAAGAGAATATGCTCCTGAGTTCCTTAGATACCTTCCAGAGGCTGCTTTGAAAAGACCTAGCCTTTTGTTTTGAATCTCTTATCTTTTAACAGATGCTGTTCTAATGCAACTTGGCCCTTGGTACCTTTAAGTGCCTAGTAGTTACCTAACAAATCGCAGCTACTACTATAACTAATTTCTTCAGTCATTATGCTATCTATTTCAAGGCTTTGTCTGCATTTTCATAGGATTTCAAACATCCTGAAAATAGTGGTTTTGTGTTTTGACTGAATTCCATTAGGTTGTAAATGTTTAATACTAATGAGATTTATGAGTCATTCTCTGGCAGAATCTGCAGCTTTTAGCACGTCTAGTGTAAGAAAAATGACCCATGACAAGATATAAAACTGAGAAGGTACAAATGATCAGTTTCAAAAGAAGCTCCAGAAGTAGAACAAATGAAGGGGGAGGGGGGGAGGTCTCTGATTATATAAGAGCTAGAATATTTGCAGAAATGAGACATTGGGAGTAGCATTTCTTATGCCTAAGTAAATATCCTTTTCAGTATTTACCCTGTGGCCCTGCCTGGCATCTATCCTTCTATTAGTCCGCTGGGTGGTCTTGGCTTGACAGGAGATATGATCTCTCATACAAGTTTTTTTTTTTTGTGTGTGTTGTTTTTTTTTTTTTTTTTTCTTTTTTTTTGTTCTCTTCTTTCTTGGGCAGGCTCATTACCTAAGAGAATGTAGAAAAACAGAGTTGGAAACTGATCCTGGCACTAAACAGTTCTTTTATTCTTATTAAACCAATCATACACATTTGCCCACATTCTTTGGAGCGCAAGACAAGTAGCCAAGCCAGAAGGAAAGAAGCCCATGGCCTTGGGAACATATTTTCCCATCTTGCCTCATTTCTTTTCTCTGGTCACTGAGTTTTGAATGTGAGCTAAAGAGAGAAACTATACTCACTCAAGCCCCTGAAGGAAGGGCAGTGGATTAAGAAGCACAGAAACAGAATTGGTTACTACCGGAAGGACCTTCTTTCTACAAAGTAGGCTAGATAAACTCTTGTTCGTTGAACCACACAAAACTTTAGGGTTTGTGACCATTCCCACCCCATCTCCTCAATCGGATGGTAAGTCAGCCGAGTGACTTGCCCAGATCTCCACTAGAAGTGTAAGATTCAATCTACAGTTTAGGAACTGAGAAATTATTATCTCTAAACATACCACATTGACATCTTGATATATCATGATCAACATCATGCTATGTATTGCCTCGACTTGATAGTGGAGTATTAACCTTCCATCCATGTTGCTACTCGTGTGCCTTTCAAATTGTAAGATCCTCGAGATGAGGAAATTTTCCCTTCTTAATCAAGATGGGCTAGGACTGACCTTTTTAGGTTGGCTTCCCTTCCGGTCTTTGTTGCTGAGGTGTAGGCAGAGGATAACTAGAAGAAAATCTACCCAGGCTGAATGTAAAAGGTTTTTTTTGTGTTTTTTTTTAAATGCATCTTTAGTTCTAGTGCATTGGACAAAGATATGAAGAAGACAATGGGATCACACTTGGTTCCACCACACCTGCGGCCCCAAACACTGTTTCAAACAAACTTTCCAAGGGCTTTCCTCCCTTATCAGAAAGAGAATGAAGCGTAGGGTCACCGGAGACCATAGAGTACATTGATTCTGAAACTGCATGGGGCTTCTGCAGCATCCACCCTTGGACAACGGATGACTCATTAAGATTAATTTTTAGCTTACATAATGGCCCTTGCACAAGGCTGTTTGCACTCTAGAGTATTGGCACTGGCAAAGAAGGCCAGACTTTTGGCAGGTTTTTCAGATAAACAATGCCAAGCTGGCTAACTTCCTGTATTTCTCTAATCTTTTTTTGGAATATACCTAGAACACTTTCCAAGAAATTAGTTTAGGTCAGTGAGAGTCTGTTCTGGATAATGCTGTGTTTATTGTTGCATAAAAATCTATGTCAGGATTAACTCCTCCTCCAGTCCTGACATAACACATGGGTGTTTTTTTTGTTTTGGTTTGTTTTCCCCTCAGGGCATGAAGGCTACTGGAAGTTCTAAGAAGAGATACAAATTTTATTTCTGGGTGATTCCAATTGGCTATGATCTCCCTACTAATTTTTTAGCTTCAAGGGACTCTGGTTGATAAGAAAAATAGTACTGCCCTAGCCGGTTTCGCTCAGTGGATAGAGCATCGGCCTGTGGACTGAAAGGTCCCATGTTCAATTCTGGTCAAGGGCACATGCCTATGTTGCAGGCTCAATGGCCCAGTAGGGGAATGTGCAGGAGGCAGCTGATCAGTGATTCTCTCTCATCACTGTTGTTTCTCTCTCTCCCCCATTCTCTCTGAAATCAATAAAAATATATAGTTTTTTAAAAGAGAAAAACAGTACTACCCAAATAATTTTAAAAGATAAGGACCTTTCTGCGTCCCCCTCTTTCCTTTGGTGGAAACAAGCCTGCTGGGTGGGGTACAGGAGAGAGCACAATGTGGGAGCCAGTGATGGAGTCTGAACCTATTCTTATAATCATTGGCTAGGTAGATGATTCAGAGGGCCACAAAGTGTTGAGTGGGCAAGTGTTCATATCAAATTTCAACAGAGCCAAGGCCAAATATAAATTTCAGTTCATCCTAGAATAAATTTCTAGTCCAACGACAATTTAATTGTTATGATAATTTGTTCTTTAAGTTTTTAGTTGGTGGAGTTTATAAATTTGACATTATGTTACAGGAACAATGATTTCTTGGTACTGTCAGCTACTAGATGGCTATTACACTGTAAATTTGCCATACTGAATAGTCACTCAGTTTCCATTTGGGTTTATTGAGGAGCAGTACATATACTTTTTATTTTGGGGGCCTACTGTGTTAGTCTCGGATACTAATGATGTTGCCAACCAGATAGTAAATGTTCTTTTCTCTCTTAGGAGTAATTTGCTAAGGTAAAGACTTATCTTCTCTTGTCACCTATCAGAAGATATAATTTTACTGAGACTATGCCACAAACTGAAGCTTTGTGCACTGCTTTAAAATTTTGCTTTGAGTATTTTTAGAAAACTTAAAATTGTTCTATATAAGATTAACAGTTATCACAGTCATCATGAATTACTGCAGAATTTTACTGACTGCTAGAATTTCAACATGTAAAGCACATAAGTAGGTTTTCACTTTATGTCTGAAATGCTTCCCTGTATTTAAAAGTGAATATCTAGTTATTAATAATAAGCTCAACTAGTGGGCCCTGTTTGTTTTACTGACATTACACTGATTCGATTTTCTTGAACCCTGGTGGTTCATTTTAACATTGATCATAAATATTGTCAGAAATGCTAAAACCCATGAAGGACTTCCTAAGGCTAAGGTTGATGCCCAACCCAAAGAGCAGGTTTGGGTCAAATGTTTAGGTTAGGGGTGTCGAACTCAATCAGAGAAGGGGCCAAAATCTAAAATCCAGCCTAAATCGCGGGCCGAATGGTTTACTGAACAGTCATAAACTGACAATGTCATAAACTGACAGCGGAGTGCAGTGATGACAGCGCAGTGCGGGCCACATTACAAGGCCTGGCGGGCTGGATTTGGCCCGCGGGCCTTGTGTTTGACACATGTGGTTTAGGTGGATATTCTGCTGTATAAGGCTAAATAGTTTTTTTTTAATCTTTGTAAGCTTTATCTTCTTTATCTGAGATAGGAGGATACTACCTCATCTTCCCATCTCTTACTAGATTGTTGTAAAGATAAGAGCTAAACAATAAATGGGTAATTCCTTGATAAATGTCAATCTATACACATTAATACACAATGTGCTATCCTTAGTTATTTCAGAAATGTTAACACATCTATTTTTCTTCCTCAAAATTTCCATGCCAGGAACCATCGTTAAGCCATCTTTTGCAATGCTCAATGTGTCCCTTTCTTCTGCTGACATGCCCACTTCTGGCCCTGACTGCCTCCTGCCTGGTCTGTATAACTCACCTCAGTCATGCCCTTTCTGGCAGCAGGTCTCTCTTCATCTGTCCAGAAGGTCGGGACCAGATTCATAGTCCAGCAGATTTTATCATGTCATATTAAATTCAATGTTGCTCCCCTCTGCTTACCAAATAAAGTCAGAACTGTCTTTAAAGTCCTTTGAAATCTGGTTCCAGCCTATATTTAGAATCTTCCTGTTCTCTTATCCATTCCCTATGAGCTCTCTTGTTTTCTATCCATGTGATGTTTTGCTTTTCTGAGTCAGTATCTATTCTGGAGTCTTTATAGAAAATGCCCTTTTCTTCTTCTCTTACCTATAGAAATTGTGTCTACCATTCCATAATCAGCTTATAATAAACTAGAGGCCTGATGCATGAAATTCGTGCAGGACTAGGTAGGTCTTCCTTCCCCCGGCTGCCAGCATTGGCTTCCCTCTGGCACCTGGGACCCAGACTTCCCTCCTGCCCCTGGCAGGCACCTGGGACCTGGCTTCCCTCAAAGCCCCAGCTTTGTCCGCAAGGTCGTCCAATCTAATTAGCATACTATGCTTTATTATTATAGGTTATATGCACACATATTCATATATAATATATAAGTTTATCGTAAGTGTGTAGTATATATAAATATATTTTATTATATAAATCCTACAGGTTTTTTAAAAAATTAGGCCATTATATAAAACTATAAGAAAGAAAATAAAAATTACTTGGACTCTCAGTCTTAAGACAACCACTATGAACATCTTGGTGACTCCTTTTTGCACTTCTTTATGTACAAATATGCATATATTTTGTTATATAAATGTGATAAAATATGCTTTTTAAAATCATATTTAGCTTCCTATATAAGTTTGATTTTTATTTTATTTGTTGCATAACTCCCTCCTGATCTTTCCTTGTACCACTCCATCTAACAAAATTACCCCAGGTAATCAATTTGGTAAAAACTTGCTGCATGTTTTTCCATATCTGTCTTTATGCACATATAATCATATGTGTTCTTTATGTTATTGATTGATTTTCAAAGTAGACATATTAGAAATATCTAATGGAAATTTATCCAAGTCACTTAATACAGAGTTAACCCATTAAAACTTACTTTACCTATTTTATTTGTTCACATCACCACAAATAAATATAATTTTATATAAATGCATGCTTGTTCTTATGGTTATACTTTTTGTGCCATCTTTATTTTCCTTTTGTTGTTGTCCAAGTGTTAGACCAGTGGAGTCAGACTGCACCTCAGTTATCTTTTTCTAACCAGTTTGTAAAAGTAATTGTTATATTACTGTGGTAGATAACCTTCCAGAATGGCTGCCAGTGACCTTGAATTCTGTTATTCAGGCCTTAGTGTAATCTTTTCCTCAGCATGGGCTGGACCTAGTGATTTGCTTCTAAAGATAGTATAGCAAAAGTGATGAGATAGCACTTCTGTGATTAGGTTACAAAAGACCAAGACCTCCATTTTACAAGTATTCTCTCCTCTACGCTTGCGCTGATTGAGGGGGCCACTAAGCTTGGAGCAAGGTGGCCTCTAGCCAACAGTCCATAAGAAACAGCCCTTATTTCAACAGTCCTTAAGAAAAGAAATCCTGCAAATATTTGCATAAGTGTGGAAGCAGATCCTGCCCTATTCGTGCCCTCAGATGACACTGCAGGCTGGCGAGAGACCTCGAAGCAGAGAACCCAGTTAAGTTGTGCCTGGATTCCTGACCCACAGAAGCTGTGAGTAATAAACGTGCATTGTTTTAAACTGCCAAGTCTGGGCTCATTCATTTTGCAGAATTAAATAATTAATAAAATTACATATACTAAATTTTTATTTGAATTCTTTTTCCTGATATTTTTTAATTGACTTTGCCTATAATATCTTTTCCACACAAGATTTAAAATTTTTATATAATCAAATATTTCTATATATTTTTATGTTTTTAGATTTGATAAAGTGTGTATAAGTATTTATTCACACCTGTGTAGTATATAACATCTCTTAACTGATTTTCTAATATTTTATTTTTTAGTTAAATTTTTATTATATCATTAGGTAGAATACATAAGACAGTCAACCTCAAGCAAGATCTTCTCTTCCTACATCTTCATTTTTTTTAATTTAAATTTTTTTATTGATTTTAGAGAAAGGGGAGAGAGAGAGAGAGAGAGAGAGAGAGAGAGAGAGAGAGAGAGAGAGAGAGAGAGAGAGATTTGTTCCACTCATTTATGCATTTATTTATGCATTCAGTGATGTATGAGGCTTGAACCTTGGTGCATTGGAATGGCACTCTAACCAACTTAGCTATCTATCTGGCCAGGGCCCTACATGTTAATTTTAAAAATTATAATTAACACTGGTATTTTGGGTTGCTGACTGATTATTGAATATATGTTCTCCACTTATGGCAGAGTCTGATTTTGTTAACCATTTTACAGACTAGGATTGCAAAATATTGTTTTTCTCATAGAGGGGTAAAGAAAACTAAGATAATTCTGGAGTGAAGGTGTAATTAAGAACTTGAAATGTTGATTTCTAAAATTTCAAAAGGGAACCTCTCTATTATCAGATCACAATATTATTTCTATATTTCACAAATAGTCATTAAGTACATTCCACTTGCCAGGCACTGTACTAGGTCTTGGAGACAAAGGGGTAAAGAGGACAGGCAGACATGATCTTCACCTTCATGGACTTCAAGTACAGGAATTAAACCAGTTATTACAAATGTGGTGACTAATGAGAAGAATATGCAATGACTGCATATGACAGGGGATCCCAACAACGACCATGATGGCTAGAAGAGACATTTAAGCTGAGAGGTGAAGGGTGAGTAAGAATTAATCAAGAAAAATCAGGAAAGAGGAGAGTGCAGACAGAGGAAATAAGTATAGCACAACTGAGGAATTGATCCAAGAAAGACTGAGGGACTAGAGCTCCAAGTGAACAGTGAGAGTGAGAGGGGTGAGGCACATAGAGGCCAGATGGTGGAGAACCTCATCAGCCAGGTTACAGAATTAAGATTTGATCCCAAATAGAAGGATTTTAAGTTTGAGTGTCATGATAAGATCTGTATTTTAGGAGTTACTCTATTTATGGTTCAGAGGATGCATTTGGAATAGGAAACAAATCAAGAAGACCACTTAGAAGGCTGAAAAAAAAATCAGGTTTCAGAATTGCAAACAACATTAGCTAATTTAACCTGTTAACCGGGGAGTTCCCTTTTTAATGACGCAACCTGTAATGGGCGCGTACGGTACTCTTTTACTAGGACGTGTCAGTACGTCACGCCCGGAGGACGTAATTTCATATTATTATTTTTTTATTTATACTTAATGAAAATAAATGAAATATATATATATATTCGTTTGTTTATACATATAAAGCACAAAGGAAAATACAAAATTACCAAAAAAAAAAAAATTAGAAAAGAATACCGACAAAAAAAAAATGGACACGTCGCATTAAAAAATTATAAATTTTACAATGATAAAGATTACAAAAAATAGCTGAAACTGGTTTGGTTCAGTGGATAGAGCGTCGGCCTTTGGACCTAAAGGTCCCAGGTTCGATTCCGGTACCTTGGTTGCCGGCACATCCCCAATGGGGGGTGTGCAAGAGGCAGCTGATTGATGTTTCTCTCTCATCTCATCGATATTTCTAACTCTCTATCCCTCCCCTTTCCTTCCTCTCTGTAAAAAAATCAATAAAATATTTTAAAAAAAAGATTACAAAAAATATATACCGTCCCTCTAGGGGCGCAACATATATTTCAAGGACGTATTCATACGTCCTACCCGTTCCCGATATTGTTTACGTTTGACGTATTTATAGGTCCCGCTCAGTTAACAGGTTAAGAAGTTTGGCTAGAAAAGTGAGATGATATGACACTGGTTGGAAAGAACATAGATTCCAAGGAAATTTTTTATTTATTTTTTGTTTGGTTTGGTTTTGCCAAGGAAAGGTTTGAGTCTAACAGCAACAGCTAATTCAGAATAAATGCCTGAAGATACATTAAAGAAGGAGGCAAGCCCAAGTTGATATAGGATAATAATTGGAGTCATACAAAGGAGATATTTTTAAAATATCCTTCTATTTGGGATCAAATCTTAATTCTGTAACATGGCTGATGAGGTTCTCCACTATCTGGCCTCTATGTGCCTCACCCCTCTCACTCTCACTGTTCACTTGGAGCTCTAGTCCCTCAGTCTTTCTTGGTTCAGTTCCTCAGTTGTGCTATACTTATTTCCTCTGTCTGCACTCTCCTCTTTCCTGATTTTTTTTTTGATTATTATTCACCCTTCACCTCTCAGCTTAAATGTCTCTTCTAGACATCATGGTCATTGTTGGGATTCCCTGTCATATAAGATATTTTTAAAATATGTGGCTAAAATTTATCAAGTTGGGGCAGGGAAAAACTGATCTTTTATGTAAAAGAAATGGCATACCTTATCCTATATAATAAAAGCCTAATATGCTAATTGTCCAGTCATCCGGTTGTCTGTTCAACTAATCAAAGTCTAATATGCTAATGATATGCTAAGGCCACTCAACCACTCTCTATGACATACTCTGACCACCAGGGGGCAGACAATCAACTGGTCGATCAGTTGCTATGATGTGTAGTAACCAGCAGAGGTACATGCTCCGAATGGTAAGTTAGCTTGCTGCTGGGGTCCAGCTGATCAGGACTAAGCGAGTTAGGCTGGACATGCCTTGGAGCCCTTCTATGATCCCTCCCCTACTGGCCAACCTTCCACGTCCCTCCCCAGCCCCAATCATGAACTGATGGGGTCCCTTGGCCTGACCTATGCCCTCTCACAATCTAGGACACCTCAGGGGATGTTGGAGAGCTGGCCCAATCCCACAGGCCAGGCCAAGGCACCTCACTAGTGCATGAATTCCTGCACCAGGCCTCTAGTTTTTCATAAAACTCCCACTCAAAATAAGAAATCTGTTTTAAGTATTAAATATTATATATTATATAGCATTAACTTATTTGAAATTGTCATACATTTTAGAGCAAAACTGGTTATTCAGTCATTTTAACTCTCTAAGGAAATAAGGAACTTAAACCACATTATCTACAGCTTTTGTTCAAAATGTATTCTAAAGTTCTTTTTCCAGATTTCATGTTGGCAAAATATTTCCCAGCTTTTCTCTAGTTATTGCTTTCTCTTTTGATTTTTTAAAATCAGATAACATCTTTATGTGCTTTTCTGGGATAATAACATAAGATTCTCTCTCCTAGAAAACAACATTATTCTCTATGTTACAGTTGGTTGTGAATTAGGTGGGGTTGGGTTTTAAAGTCAAAGAACAAAGTGATAAACATGTTTTCTCAAAGTAATCTTGAGAATCCTTTATACTGAATACAGAGTTGATTATACTCTGTGGCAGTCTGTAGGTACACAAGTGTAAAAGATGTGCAGGATATCATAAAGTGTATACATGTAAAATGTAACTCTACAGGATTTTAAATTATGGTATAGCAAGATAAAGGGAATGGAAGCATATAAAAAAGGGAAAACACTGATGCTGAATACTCACAGGCATCCTGGATAGTTTTGCTTGGCTCTGATGGTAATAATGGTGACTCACCACGATGACTGATGCTGACAATAATGATGAGTTCAGTGTCTGTGCGATGAGGAATGAGATAATGAAGATGGGCGTTGTACACACACCCCAGGGATTCATTTTTCTCCTCCCTGACAACACTATTGTAGGTCAGCTGAGAAGTGAGGAGACTGGCAGGCAGTAGTTTATCAGATTTAAATTGTTAGTTGCTCAGCTCTCACTTTTTGTTCAGCTCCCTCTTGAGTGGCTCAACTATGTTGATTTCAAACAAGTCAAAACCACTGTTGATGCGTCCTCGCCATATTAGATTCAAGGATTTCAGCAGACTCCAGACAGTGGTCAGCTGGCCAAGTTCAGTGTTGGTGGCAGTGCTGGGTTTGCATCCCACAACGTGAAAGATCACAAAAACTCATTTGTCAGACATCAGAGTTGCAAAAGGAATTGGCATGTTTGTTGTTTGATTCCTTTTGTTTGGTTTTAATTTTCATTCATAAGAGGGGGGCCAATTTATACTGGACGGTGGTACGTGAAAACCTGAATCAAACAGTAGTATTTTTATAAAATAGTTTACTCTGGGGATGTTTTTCACCTTTTACAAATTGGCAAGTTGCTCAGGTAACTTGACTTTTACAGCAGATCTGAAGATGGGGAAATGGTCGGCGCAGATCACTTGAGATGAAGACAAGGAGATGATGGAGAAAACCTATGGGATATCTGACCTTTCACAGGAGGAAGGGCTCCTTGTCACGTATAAAGATTGAAGAGAGACCAAACTCTGAGAGCAGGCTGTGTAGAGATTTGGAGGGTTCCAAATGGACGAGGGGGTGAGAGAGTCCGAAGTTTGGGGAGAATTTTGAGGTTGCACTGGGAATATGAACTGACCAGGGAGAGAGAATATTGCCAGGCTGCTCCATCTCAGGCATTCGGCTGAGGATGATGGCCATCATGTATGGAGAGGACAATCCTTCCACCTGTGGGACTCTGGTAGTGTAACAGCCCAGGGTTAAGGCACTGAGAAGGCCCTCATTTGAGGAGTGAATACTTAAGGAGGACAATATCAGAAACCTGAGGAAAGAACCAAGTTACAAAAGTTAAGGGGTTAAAAGTTAAGGTAAGATTCACTAGAGTGAGAGATGCATGTGTGTAAGGCAGCTGGGCCAGCCCATGGGGGTTGAAGCCCTGGGGCTCCCTGCCAGGTGGAACCCCACATGATTATAAAGCTGCAGGTCTTAGTGCAATCAGCAAACGCTTCATTTTGTGCTGAATCAATCATTTTATATTGTGTTGCCTCAGGTTGTGCCTACTGATGATGTTAGGAATGAATTTTATGGCTCCAATTAGGTATTTCCATTTGTTTTGAACACAAGGAACCACGCCATAACAGGTGGACTTGAGGAAGAAAAGTCCCACTTCCCCATGGGAACAAAGGGGCCTCTAATGGGCGGTCCACTCCTATCTACACAGACTGTTAGACTTTTAACGGGTTAAGTTGAGCCCAAGCAAGAGTCCAGAGAGCAGAGCCATAAGTGTGTGACTCACCCAGGAAAGACTGCTGTCACACATGCTAGAACAGATGTCCTTCCCCACAGCCAGTGGTCAGCATATTTTCAATCAAGACTCAGGAAAGACATACAAAAAAGGCCCTCTTCTTCCCTTGGTCACAGAACACAGAGGTCAATAAAAATTTTATTACATGGCATGGGACCGTGGGCACCTGAGACCCAACCCTGCTCCTAGGAAGCATGGTAGGCTAAGGCCTCTGTCCCTGATTAGTTAAGAGCTAACTTCCCTGAACCTCCAGGCTGTGCCTGCTCCCGGGGCAGCCAGAGGAAGTTCTAAGATTAAGCCTGAATGTGGACAGCAAAGAGTTATGTGAGGTGGCAGCAATCGTGGGGATCCTTCACCACCCCTGGAGAACTGAAGTCAGAAGTGGGCCAAGGGGATATGGGCACCTACCACATGCCAGGCCAAGTACTAGGTGGTGAGCATGCAGCAATAAAAAAAATTAAAAAATGGCATGGGAGTACAGGAAACCAGGACTAGCCATAGTTCTGAACCGACTTTCTATGGGACTTACTGAAGATTTTTTCACTTAGAGACTGAGGTCTCACTTCCTGGGTCCAATACTACCACCTCCTTTATTAGAATAGATTTGTGACCACGAGAGAGTTATTTAAGCTCTTGCACCATGGTTTACTCATCTATAAAAAAAAAAAAAAGGGAATTATAATATTTGGTTGTGCACTAAATGAGGTAATATTTGCTAAGCACGGTGCTTGGCACATAAGCATTCAATAAAAGTTGACTCCTGCATGGATGGGCCTGTTTTATTTTCAATAAAATGATGTTCTAGACCAATACCATTTCCAGCTCTGAAACTATAAGATTCCGTGACAGAAAGAATTTTGGTGATTGTTCCATAGCAAGGGTCAGCAAATGTCTTATGTAAAAAATTAGGTAGTAATATTTTAAGCTTTGCACATCATTCTGTCTTCAGCATTACTACTTAACTGTGACACTGTAGTGTGAAAGCAACCACAGATAATACTTAAAGAGTGGTCATGGCTGTGTTCCAACAAAATATTATTTACAAAACTAAGCCACGGCCTAGATGTGGCCCATACAAAGCAGTGAGCTAACCTCTGTTCTCTGGAATAAAAATATGTGGAGAAAATAAGTGAAATGCAATTTGTGATGGAAAAAGGACACAGGAAACCATGTACTGAAAAACTGTGTAAGCTTAGGGCACATTTTCCTTAGCTCAAAACCTTTTTTTTTTTTTTTTTTTTTTTTTTGTATTGAGCATATAAAAGAAAGCAGATGTTCTGCAACAAAGGTGGATAATAGAAATATAATAAACAGCTTTCACAAGCTTAAATATTTATAAACACTCAATGGGCATAAATACATAAAAAGTGAAATGGAAAACACTGGCTCTGAAATTTACATTTGCCACAAATTGAAAGAAGGCTAGTAGATGGCAATCATGCAAAAAGCATGAGAAGCCCCGGTTGTAGCAATAAGTCAGTGTTGCTTTTGCCTCCATGATTAAGGAGACAGTTATGCATTAAACGGGTTCAAACACCTGTAGGGTGGTTGCTCAACCTTCACATCACATTTGATCTGATCTGGCCATCTGAATATTACAATGACTGGGCTGTGGGCTATTTTCCTTATGACTAACCACCAGCAATCAGGCCTTCATGGTGCCTGGGTACCTTGACAAAGAATATCTAACTCTATGGTAGTCATGCTGTACCTGTGAGCATGACCTGAAATTACATTGAGGGAAAAAAAATGCAATTGAAGAAAAAAGAGATGTGATAAGAAAAATACAATGAAGAAATGCTAGTGGAGCAACATAGAATTTGAGTTTAGATGCCTCATTGAGGCAGTCACTAGGAGAGAATTGTAGGAAATTGTGTGCATACTTTAACTACACCCCTGTCCAAGGATCCATTACAGCTCCCCACCCCCACATCTCTAGCCTAGAGACCAGCAAACTCATTAGCCAACAGAGCTAAATATCAACAGTGCAACGATTGAAATTTCTTTTGAGAGCCAAATTTTTTAAACTTAAACTTCTTCTAACGCCACTTCTTCAAATAGACTTGCCCAGGTCGTGGTATTTTGTGGAAGAGCCACACTTAAGGGCCAAAGAGCCGCATGTCGCTCGCGAGCCGCAGTTTGCTT
Source organism: Pipistrellus hanaki (assembly GCF_964339955.1). NCBI lineage: Eukaryota > Metazoa > Chordata > Mammalia > Chiroptera > Vespertilionidae > Pipistrellus > Pipistrellus hanaki. Next base: position 58,052,975 of record NC_140506.1, read on the forward strand.
ACCACTGCCCTAGCCCCTCTACAGATGTCTTTGTGTTACTACTTTCTCTTCCCTTCCAGGTGTTCCCCAGGTGGTTATCTTAACTAGAGTTTACTCATCCAAAAAAGAACAAACAGGATAATATTTGAGCAAATAATTTACTCTCAGTATTTTTCCACCCTCTCATTTCAAGCATTCTAATATATTGCTTGCCTCGGATTTTGCACAACAGAAAACTTGATGTCAAAGGCCGTTTCTGTCCTTTGTGAAAGCTTAAACCCTCTGAAGAAATTATGCCAGTGTTCCAAAGAGGAAAGAAAGAAAAGCTGATGGCTTCAAGGTATGGGAGAGATTTCCCAAGAGGCCAAAGGAGATAAAAGTCAGAGTCCCTCTGATGTTAGGGTTACACATTGCTTCCTTGGCAGAAGCCTGAAGAAGATAAGAGACCCCAAGGATAGCTTAAAGGGAACCCAGGAAGGTTGCTCCTGGATACAGGGGACCCCAGCTTTCCTAAGATTCCAGTGCACTGAGGATGGCCCCAGCTGGACTGTAACAACAGATGTTACAGCAGTAACCAGCAAGAACCATGGCCTCCACCAGAGGGGCCAACCTGCTGCTTGGGAAATAGTAAGTTCCTTTGCACAGGTCTTGAAAGCAGGGAGTCTCAGTAATGACTATTTTCCTCCAGCCTTGAGGGAGAGGGACCCAGGGCAGATTTGTACTGATTTAAAGATATGAGGAAACACACGACTCTTGCTAAATAGCATCCTTGGGCTGATATTCACTTACCAACAACTGTTTGGGAATAAGGTTGGGGGGGGAAGGGGGCGCCTGGTAGAAAGGAAGTGCAAGTCTCATATTTTACTTGGCACAGTTTCTGATTCAGAATCAGCAAGTTCCTGGGGAATAGATTAGGTGTGTGGAGGCAGGGTGACCATAGTGACTGGGATACAGCAGAGGACTACCTTATAAATCCCCCATCAGGTAAATGAGGGCCCAGAAAACCACAAAAAGTAAGTGGAGTAACCTAATTGAAAACAGCTGAACTGCAAAGTGGGCCTGATTTTTTTTTTTTTTTTTTTTTTTTTTTTTAACTAAGAATGAATAAAATGCCTTTTCAAGAACTGGATTTAAAAATGGAACCAGAAGATAAAGAAAACCCACTATATTTAGTTGTTCACACATAACTAATATAGTGATATATTAAGCCAGATGATAAGATCTCCTCCTGGCCCTAGCCAGTTTTGCCCAGTGGGTAGAGCATCAGCTTGCAGACTGAAGGGTCCCGGGTTCAATTCCAACCTAGGGCACATGCCCGGGTTGTGAGTTCGATCTCCAGTAGGGAGTATGGGGGAGGCAGCTAATCAATAATTCTCATCATTGCTGTTTCTACCTCTTTCAACCTCTCCCTTTCTCTCTGAAATCAATAAAAATATGTTTTAAAAGAAGATCTCCTATACTTTTCATGACTCATCCGGTTGTGTGGTGATCTAGTACTTGGAGACTGGAGAACAAAAGACTTCCTGATCCATTGGTCTAGTTTAAGAACCTGTGGGCCCATCTCGCTGGGAAGCATAACCACTCAGTGTGGACTGCTGCTGCAAAGGCTGTGCCTTCTTAAGAAAGCACACACAGAGTAGAGGGAAGGAGGGGACACTATCCAGCAGGCCTGGTGAGCTGGGTCAGCCCCAGCCACCTACACAGCTAGTGCCTAGGCTATTCACACAACCATTTTCTCCCAAGTCTATTTCAGTGAGATCAAAGAGATCCAGATAGTGAGTCACTAGTTAAATCAGTAGATTTGGTTATTATAAAATACTAGAGACCCAGTGCATGAAAATTCATGCTTGGCGGGGGAGGGGGGGGGGGGTTCAGCCCAGCCTGCACCCTCTCACAGTTCAGGAGCCTTCAGGGGCAAGAGGCAACCCAGTGATCAGGGGAAGGTGATGCCCTCATCACACCTCTACTGCTACCACTGCTGGCAGTGCAAGCCTTAGCTGGCCCTGTTACCTAAGCCTCCGAGGCTTGCCTGCACCCCAGGCTGGCTCTGGGCAGCTGGGGGGTTGAGGGGACTGGGGGACTCCCGAGGCAGGTACGCGGAGCAGCCAGGCCCATAGGGGCAGGCCAGGCCATGCCATGCTGTGCCATGCCGTGTGCCTGCCACCCCAGTGGGGCTGAGGGGACTGGGCGCCACCATCTTGTGGCTATGGGTGCTGCCATCTTTGAGGGTGTGACAGCCAATTAGCATATTCCCTTCTTATTGACTATGGGTGCCATCATCTTTGTGAGGGCGTGATGGTCAATTAGCATATTCCCTCATTAGATAGGATTCCAGTCATATTCTGAGTAATAAGTAATTCCCTCAGAGCAAGTGTAGAGCCATAATTCAAACCAGGTTCTCTGGATCAGGACTCACCTAGTTAGCTCCTCTTTATAATACCTACTGCTTCCAGAGCACAGCAGTGGTTGCTTTCACCTGCACTGCACAGATGCAGCATCAGCTTCAGGCACCAATCAATGGCACTAAGCCACTGAAATCTGTTAAGGACCACACAGGTCAATGATAAGTTATTCTGAACTGTTACATAAAGTGAGGAGGAAGTCACATAAAGGAGAAAGAGTTCTTTTAGAAACAATTAAGAGGGTCTAATAGTTAGCCCGTGGGAAATATGATTTTACTTTCTGTTATGTTAATATTAAGGTTATTATTAGGAACAAAAGCTTTGTAAGCTGGACAAGCTTTGGAAAGAAGGATCCAGACAAAACCACTGGGCTATTTTTATAAAATTATGTAAATTAAATGATAATGAGAGAAAACATCCATACTGTGGGAAGACAACAAAATGCATGTTTTCTATTTGAAGAATTATGCATCCCTAGTGCACAGGAATTAGTCATTAACTGTAAATATGTTATAAAATTTTCTATTTATTTATGTTCCCATCCTTTTCTTTTCCCTACAAAAAAATTGATTTACACAGATGTGGTCTTGAAATACCTGTGGTTTCTGACATCTTGTTCAAAAGAAGCAATACATTTTTCTATTCCTGCAGTTTGAGACAAGAAACAGCAGAGGAACTAAAGTGAGATCATTCTATTTCCCTTTTTATAAAATTAGCACACTGGGTAGATTAGACAAATGCTATTGAGATGGTCTATATTTGTTCATTTGTTTAATTAGTTGGCCAATAAACATGTAATGAGTATCTAATATGCCCCAGGCAACTGAAAAAACCCTACTCACATGAATTTAGTAAGGTAGTTGACAGATGAACAAAGAATTGGGATAATGTTTTGAAATACAATGAGAAGTCTTTTTTCTTCCTCAGAAAATCTTTTATTTTCTCTTTTTTTACCTTGTGGCACTTTTACCATTGAACCAGACCAAGAGAGGAAGGCTGATTGCCCCAGAGAAGAAAAGACACAAAAGAACAGAGCCAGAACAGAGTCCAGTTGCTGGCTGAGAATCTAAAAAAGAAAACCTTGAAAGCTTTTATGCCTAAGAGCCTAGTGTTTGGGGAGGCAGGGAGTTGGAGGGGGTTCGCTTTTTTGTATTTATTTTTGAATTCTAAAACCTTGGCTCTGACTCAATAGAGGGAAGCCTGAAAGCCTAGCCAGTTTCTCCCCCAAACCAGGGAGTGAGGCAGAATGCATGATGATGCAATAGCAACTTTCCAGCCTCAGAGGAGACAAGGCCTTTTCTGAGTTGGGGAAGGAGCTCTGGGAGGAGGAGGAAGAAAGGAGAACTGGACTTTTGAGATGCAAATGTGGGGTTTGCTGAAACCCCTGGAAGCCCATAGAAGGAGTGGGAAGGCGCCTCCTAGAAATATTTGAGATCTGAAAAATACTGGAAGAAGGTGCTCTGCTTTCCACCTGGAATAACCTCAGTGGCCTTCTCCTTGGTTTTTGCTAACATTTAACTCCTTGTTAAATATTCTTAATATTTTCCTTACACCAGAGAGTTTGGGTGGGTTTTATTCAAGAAAGCAACACATATGACCTGCAGTTTTGAAAGAACACCATTGCGGAGGAAGACAATAGAATGGAGGAGAAAAGGCCAGTGTGAAGAGAGAAGCTTAGGGGTAGTTAGTTGTCCTGGCATAAGGGAAACCGCCCCCATTCAGTGGTGGCAGCACTTCATTGCTTTAACTTTGCACCAGTTTCCTTTTGGGAGGGATGAGGGAGAGGGAGGATCTGGGGTTGCAGGATTCTGGCACAGTGGACTGGATGCTGGTGCCACCAACCAGTAGGTTATTGAGGAATAGGAGTTGGTCTCAGAAGGAAGAGAATGAGTTCCATTTTCATCCAGGCATGCTGTGAAATCTTAAGAAATCCTGAAGAAATTGGAGAAATATGAACTGGTTGATAGTATGTAAGGAGGAGCTGCAGCTAGTGGAACAAATGAACCCACTGTGTTTATTAATGAATTGTGATGCCTCTCCAGGGAGGTCTCCAGTGTTCCACTGGAGAGCTCTGACCTTGGCCTGCTTGTTTCAAGAACTTGAATGTAGACACAGAAGACATACTCATCAAATTGACCTGAGATGCAAATTCTGAAGAAATAACTATGACAATACATGACAGAATAAAAAAGTCAAGAGACTGAAGCAAATGTCTCAAAATTAGCAGAATAAACACTAAGCCCTACCTTTCGGATTAAAGCAAAGTGAACAGCACAACTAGAGGATCTGAAGGCTTCGCAACAGTTTCTCTGTGAGGATTTTAGTTGACTTAAAGTTTATTATGAATCAAGAGTGTGATGCAGCTACTTAAGGGCAACTCCATCTCTACATGTCATGAAGTAGAATTGAGAAGACCTACTTCCTAGCAAGCTGCCTCATTTTTTCCATGCTAAAATTATTTCTGAGAAGAATATAGTTCAAAGAAGCCATAGGTTTAAAACTGTTGCGGGGTCGAACTCTAGAGTCAAAATAAGACCACCGGAGGCTGCTAACTGGTTAAAAAAAAAAAAGCAGGCAAGGATTTATTGAACTGGCTAGGAAGTCCGCGAGAGCACCACACGCAGGTGGCCACACTCACTATCGCGCCGATCCAGGTGTAAGCAGTCCTTTTAAAGGTCTAAACCACAAAAATTTTCCTTTGTTATAAATTCTAAATGCTGGGAACAGCCCAAAGGGTCATTGGAATGTGGCCTATCTTGCAAAAGCAATTTTTAAAATACATATTTTATTGAATTTTTACAGAGAGAAAGGGAGAGGGATAGAGAGCTAGAAATATTGATGAGAAAGAAACATCGATTAGCTGCCTTTTGCACACCCCCACCAGGGATATACCTGCAACCAAGGTACATGCCCTTGACCAGAATTGCAATCTGGGACCTCTCAGTCCACAGGCCAACGCTCTATCCACTGAGCCAAACTGGTTTCAGCGCAAAAGCAATTTTTATAGGAGCAGAATCAAGCAGAGTTAGTAATCTCTAAAGGTTATCTACAGTTTTTACTCCTGGAGCTACTGAGTCAGTGGGAATCAGTCTCCTGAGGTCCTGGTCCACAGGCACAGGAAAACTGCCTTAAGCCTCCAGGTCTCAATCTGGAAGCTGAGGCTACTACCCTATTGTCTAAGCAAGTAAGTGAGCGCCGAAGCCAGAATAGCAGGGTTAAAATTCAAATAGCAGTTTTTACCTAAGTATGGTTGCCATCATTCTTCAAAACCAAGGCTGTTGGTCACCCTTTCCAAATCCATTAGACAGGAAATGGGTCCTTACCTTGGTGACTGTCCCTGATCGCATCAACTGTTCATCCAGAGTCAGCCAGCACTGAGTGGGGCTGCAGTCATGTGACTGAGCTCTGGCAAATAGGCAAGGAGAATTGACAATCAGTGGGTCTGGGCTGGCTGTCCCTACTTGAGCCAATTAAGCAGATACAGGGTTGAATCATATGTGAGTGTTTATTACAATACTGCCAGCATTATGGGAGAACAGCAGGTCATCCACAAAAATCTGCTCTCCTCTCCCCATTAGCCAGCTGCTTATAATGGGTAGAAAGACAAAGATTACATGGGGAAGTAGGCAGAAGGGTATGCCAAATGGGCAGTTTACAGGTAGTGCGGGCTGGAGATTTGCAAAGGCCTGGGGGTATGCAAAGGCTTTGGGGTCTTCAAAGGGCTGGTAGCTCTGGTTTCTGTAACAAGGTTGTTAATCTTTCCATAATAGGCAGCTCCTGGATGGGAAGGATGGGCCTCATTTCCAGGTGAGCTCCCAGGTTCCAGGTGCAATTCCCAAGCAGGTTAGACCGAGCTTTCTTTAATCAGAACCAAACAATCACGGTCAACAGAGCATGATTAATACTTCTTACAATTATAGCTGCTCCCCAATATTCTATTTCCGCCCCTGTCAAAGTGATATGGCATGTCTGGTCCTACATTCTTAACTGTCAGTGTGCCTTCTCTGTCCAGCTCCTTTCCTGACGCCTGAATTTGAAGTCACATATTGAGGTGCTGACAGTACAAGATGCAGAGAACCTGAACCCCTGACTCACCCCCAGGACTTCACATAAGCAAGAAATAAACTCTTGTGATTGTAGAGTTTTAGGGATGTGTCTGTTGCTGCTGCTCACATAACCTAACCCTAATAGCATTTATTCTTGAGCACCCCTGGTCTCTGCTGTGTGTCCATACTTCTCTTCGGGGAACTTTTGAAAAACTCAGCCTGTGGCTCCAGCTCAGTCTTTCGGTGGATAAATTCTGTAGTCACACACTAAAGGGATGGGACTGAATTTTAGGTCACATGGTTGTTTTGATCTAGATAATTTATACTTTAAGGAAAGTATCCATTTTTGGTTGGGCATAAAAACATTCATTTATAAACATTAATATATCTCTTGGGATGTCCCATGGGGTGGGAGTTTAAAATAGATGCCAGCAGATGTCCCTTTTAATTTTATGAAGTAAAGCAGAAGTCATAAGTGCAAGGGAAAACCTTAGAGGCCATGTAATGCTACGAAATGCCAGATTCTATAAATGAGGAAACTGAGCCCAAGAGATATTAAGAAGTTTGTCTCAAGTCTCTCAGTTGTCCGGAATTCCTTTTCAGTGCTCTTTCCAGTATATAGTTTTAATAGTATAGTACTTAAGCCCAGCTGCTGTGGCCCAGTGGTTGAACATCGGCCCATGAACTAAGAGGTTCCGGTTTGATCCCCAGTAAGGGCACATGCAGGGATTGCAGACTCAATCCCCAGTAGGGGGCATGTGGGAGACAGCCAATCAATGATGTTTCTCTCTCACTGAAGTTTCTACATCTCCCCCCTCCCCCCCCTATCAAAAATCAATAAAGCCCTAGCCAGTTTGGCTCAGTGGCTAGAGCATTGGACTACAAACTGAAGGGTCCCAGGTTCATTCCAGTCAAGGGCACATGACCGGGTAGTAGGCTCGATTCCCAGTGCAGGACTTGCCGGAGGCAGCCAATCCATGATTTTCTCTCATCATGGATGTTTCTATCTCTCTCTCCCTCTTCCTTCCTCTCTGAAATCAATAAAAATATATTTTTAAAAAATCAATAAAAACACATTTTAAAAAAAGCATAGTATTTAAAAACAACAGACCAACAATAATAACAAACAAACAAAAGAAACCCCTCTTGATTCTTTTAACCTTGAAAGCGAGCTGACTTTTTTCCCTCCAGGACCCTTCAATCTTTATGACTCCATGAAGTGGGGAGAGAAATGTTTCTTCAGAACAAAGAGGTTGAGTAAGAAAATAGTTTTCTTATGGCAGGTGGGAAGAAGCGAAATCTGTGCAAGTGTAATGCTAGCCTTAACTCATAACTACAGATTACTTAGGTGGTTCCAAACCCCTGACCCATTTTTTCTTCAAGCCCTTCCACTACTCCACAGACGCATGCTGCAAAATCTGTGTGAAACACATTTCTTATATTTTTCTCATTCCAGTTTAAACTTAGTCCAGTGCAGTGATATTTTTAGTCCAATTAAGTCATAAAAAGTCTCATTTATGATTTTAGTTGCAGAATACTCTTATTTTAAGAATCTTTTTATACTATTCACCACCTAGTTTTTATTCACTACAAAGCTGGGGGAGAAGAGGGAATCTGTTAGCTTATTATGATTATAGTTTTACTGTAAAGGCTATAACTCAGGAACATCTGTTTGGAAGTGATGCATAAAATAGGGTTTCGGAAAGGGCACAGAGCTTCCATGCCATTTCTATTGGCATCCCTCTTTCTTTGAATATTCACCAACTCAAAAACTCCTCCGAACCTCATCATTCAGAGGGCTTGTTTGTTTGTTTGCATTGTTTAGCTTTTTTTTTTTTTTTAGAAATACATGCACATACATACTAAATATATATGTGTATATGTATATGCATATACATAAATATTAAGTATCTGTGGCATAAAATATATTAATATTATATATGTAAGTATATATGTACATACATGTTTCTGAGTCTTTTCTTTTTTTTCATTTAAAATATTGCCATGTTGGAACATTTAGGTCCACCACATCTTTTTAGTGGCCCATTTGTGTTTCCTGTGTATATATATGGTTACAATTTGTACATACACACACATCTTTTCCTCTATAATTAGAGCTTTTCTAAAATAGAATCTGGTAAGTAAGACTACTTGATTGTAAAATGTTTACTTTAAATTTGGTAAATTCTGCCAAATTGTCTTTCATAAATGTCATACTAATTTACACACCCATTAATAGACTATAAAGAGGTTTATTTTTCTATCCTCTTACAAACATTGTATGTTATAAAAATCTTATTAAAATTTTTCAATTTAACCAAAAAAAAATTATCTTGGTTAGTGAGTCAGAGCATTTTTCAAACGTTATTGACCATATGTAATTTTCTTCTCTAAAATGCCTCTTTCTATCATTTATCCATTTTTCCCCTTTGGTCTTTTTATATTGCTTAGTAGTAGCATTTTAGCTCCGATGGATTGTTAACTGTCTTTTATATGTATTGCAAATATTTCCCATAGTCCTCATTTGACTTTTAAATTTGTTCATGTGCGCTGATTTTGCCAAGTAGAAGTTTTGACTTCTTAATCACTCCAATCTGTCAACCTTGTTCTTTATGGTTTCTGGGCCTCCTGTTCGCCTTAGAAGGTTCCCCACTCCAGGCTTGTGAAAATATGCAAAGTGCGCCAACTTAGAGCACGAGATGATCAAATTCAAAGAGGCAGCAGCAGCATAATTGGTAGGATGCCAAGGAAAATCGCCCTAAGCCCCAGGAGGAATCTGCCTAGCCCACATTTCCCCTGTACTGTACTTTTCCAGCCCCTGGTTATTTGTTATGCTGTAGGCAGCCCTGGCTTTCCATTAAGTTCACCTCCTTTCTCTCTCCTTCCTGCCCACAGAGCTGTTTGGTTTTCTGTTTTTGCTTTTGTTTTCTCAGATCATTCTCAGACTGTTGCATTTACCAAAGTTCTCCCATCGTGGGACTGAGTGCAACCTTACAGACGATATTTTCATCCTTCTGCCCTCTTGCTGCCTCCCCGCACCCATCCCCACTTCCTGGAGTGAGCCAGCAAGGCAGCCAGAAGCAGACATTTGACACATGTGCCCTGGGTTGGCTCAATTCCAATGGGAAAGTTGGATGTTGCAAGCTTTTAGAAGTCACTTGCATTTCCCTGACTTGCAATCACTCAGGCTTCCTTGACTTCCTTGTAATTCAATAAGGACAAAGAAAGCAAGCTGAGTTTGCTGCCCTTTGGGTCCTGGGGGAACCAGCCCCAGGCAGGCAGATGACATAAGAGCCATTGTCTCAGACCCCTTCCTGTCTCCTCCGCAGCTGTCCTTTCTCTCCTGCCTGGGGCACGCTATCTGTTCTGAAGTTTCTTTTCCAGTGGGGTCAAACATAAGCCAATGCTAAGGATCATCGTATAAAGATTGCTACTTGCCACCGTCTGAGTGAGGAGCAGACTGCTCAGATTAGCCATTATTTGTGTTTAGGAACCATAGGCGGTTTTCTACGAGTGAGGGTCCTACAGCGTGGAGGATGCTGCTATCTCCCCCCAATATGTTTTATTGATTTTTTACAGAGAGGAAGAGAGATGGATAGAGAGTTAGAAACATCGATGAGAAAGAATCATCGATCAGCTGCCTCCTGCACACCCCCTACTGGGGCTGTGCCTGCAACCAAGGTACATGTCCTTGACCGGAATTGAACCTGGGACCCTTCAGTCCGAGGATGCTGCTATCTTGATGTTGCTTTGTGTGGCCTGGGTTATGGACAAATAATTCAGTGGGGAGGTTGGGGGACCTTTATCAACCTAAAACACTGAAGAGGTACCAGAAAGATGGAGAAAGTACTGAGAAAGGACCACAGAGGACTGACTTTCTAGCTGATTCTGAAGCAAATGAAGATCAGAGGTCTAGTAACTCACATTCCTCCTTTACTTCTACAATACAGCCAAGGGCTCCGAGGTTAGCATTAGAGAACACGACCACCAGCTGCCTCCCAAAGCCCAGGAAAACGTCTGAGTGGTGCACCATGTCCTCTGGTCAACATGCACCGTGAGTCTCATTGGCCCACATGTCTTCACGGTTCCCCTCTCCGAGGGCTGCAGAGAAGCAGCAGCTCGGTGGCACACAAGTTGCTGAAAATGCATTTCAACCAGGTGGTGCCCTCGCCTCCATGGCTTCAAGCCTCGAGCTCACATACAGGGCTTCCGCTGTCTGGGGTGCCAGGAACCCCACCAGGGATCCAAGTTTTCAAGGCTAATAAAGATGATCTCGATGTGAAGTCTGAAAGGGCTGTGTGGCATAAAGCCTTCTCTGTGTGAGATCCTGGCACAGCGGTGCAGGGAAATGTGAGTGGCCAGGGCTGCTGGGGATGTGAGGAGGCATGGTGCCATCCCTGGCAGAGCCGGCCGTAAAGAAGGAGTTACAGAGTATAACTCCCTTTTTGTCTTAACTCTACCAATGTAATCTTTTTTAAAGAAAAGAAAAAGAAAAAAAAAGACAGAGAGAGAGAGAGAGAGAGAGAGAGAGAGAGAGAGAGAGAGAGAGCGCACCACTTAAAAAACTTGGCAATTCATCCAGTAAGGCATGCTCCATGTCTAAGTAGTGAGATTTGCTTTTTAAAATGCAAAATTTAAGATTACAGGTTTAATGAGAAAACACTATTACAGGAACAAAGGACTGCTGGTCACCTAGTTAATCAAATAAATTTGAACCTTGGGAAAAAAATAGGTGGCCTGTGATCATGGAACACCAGGAAAACCCGAGTAATTGGAGGCAACATTTGAGAGCACATATTTACTGGCCATGCTTTTAGTATAAATACTCATCAGCCACTGAGGAACCTAGAACCTTCAAATACAGTAAAAGCAACACATAGGCTGCTCTGAATCAATGAAAAAGATGTGTGGCCTTTCACCTTGAATCTTTGCTCTTAGGCTTTATCCTTCATTCCCCTTCCCAGAGGGACAAGCTCATGTCAGTCCCTAACGGCTTAGTGAGGTCAGCCAGTTGGTCTGAGACCCTGACCTAACGGTTCCTCTCATGTTTACTGATTTCCTCCGGTTTCTTCCTGTGGAAGGTGTACCCGGGAGGCTCTGTAGGAACATGCCACTATTGTTGACCACCAGGCTGATTTCTAAGATTAAAGCAGCAATCGAAAAACCTGCTATATTTTTCCTGATGATGATATCAATGAAGTTTTCAAAGTTAAGAATGATCTGAACTGATTTAAACTTTGGGGTACTTTTGCATTTTCCTGTGACACGCTCATGGTACAAAGGGAGTCACCATTCTTGGTATTTAGGAAGAGTACGGGTGGGAAGAGCCCGATTGTGTGTTAGTCCATTCCTAGAGTATAGTGTGAGCATCTAATGGCAAACATGTCCTATTTTAAGGAACGCTCAGACAGAGGAGGACTTTATACTTGGAGTGCGGCTCGTAATCTCCTCTTGCCACACACCAATCTAGAAAGGGGCATGTTCTAGATTTTTAAATAAAATCTAACATTTATTAAGTGCTTTATTTTGCACTAAGTACTATGTATGCATTTTATCTTTTCCTTCTCACAAAAATCCTACGAGGTCAGTTTTATTATCCTCATATTGTGGATGAGAACATGAGGCAGAGAAAGGTTAAGTAGCTTTTCCAAAATTACACAGTAACGAATGGCAACAGTGGGACTCAATCAGAGATATGCCAGACAGCAAAGCCTGGGTTCCACTGCGACTCTTTTTGGGGGTCTACTTACAAAGAACTTTCTCAAAGATAATCTCAGGTAAACTTCAAAACAGCCCTGTACTTTAAATATTATATCTTCATTTTATGGATGAAACCAATATGGTTAAAACATACTTAGGTCCATTAGCTTTGCATGCAAGTAACTTAAAAACGCCAAACAATCATCTGAACCATTAGAAACTTTTTTTTGTTAATCCTCGCCTGAGGATATTTTTTCCATTAATTCTTAGAGAAAGTGGTAGGTAGGGAGGGAGGGGAAAAGGAGAGAGACAGAGAAAGAGAGAAACGTCGATGTGGGAGACACCAATTGGTTGCCTCCTTCACAGACCCCAACTGGGGCAGGGAATTGAACCTGCAACCCAGGGTATAGTATGTGCCCTTGACCAGGAATCAAACCTGTGATCCCCCAGTGCGTGGGCTGACAGTCTAACAACTGAGCCAGGGCCCATTAGAAACTCTTTATATGATGTTTTTTTCACATGGCATATTTTAAATATTCATCACCTAAAAAAAAATTTAATACAAAATTTTGCCAAGTCCCTTTCTGGATAGGTTTGCCAGGTTTAACAAATAAAAACACAGAACATCTAGTTACATTTGAATTTCAGATAAACAGCAAGTGATTTGCATAGAGCATATATATATACTATAAAAGGATTCATTGTTATCTGAAATTCAAATTTAACTGGGCATCCTAAATTTTATCTGGCAACCATACTGCAGGAAGATATATTTAGTATGCAATAAATAAGGAAATTTTTAAGCCAATCTGAAAAGGTTGGAATGATATTTCTTTATCATCAGCTAAGTTTGTACTAAGCATGCATCTGTTCACAATGCCTGCCTAGATGCTATGCAACCACGTGGTCTAGTTTCTGCCTTCCAGGAGTTCACAGCCTCAAACAGTCATTATCATTGTAAAAATAGTGACAAGTTGATGATTCTTTTATATGTGCTTAGTTTCTGCAACTGAAAATTAATAATAGGAATTGCCATTTGTATAGTGTTTGATGTTTTGTGCTAATTCAAGATTTATAAAATGTTATGAGGGCTGTGGGTGTTCCCATTTCACAGATGCATGGAGCTGACAAGGAGCTGAACTGGGGTTTAGTCTCCTGATTCCAGACTCATTCATCCTTCCTCCACACTCTCATGCTTCTCAAAGCAGCAGGCAGCCAGGAAGGCAGAGCACAGAGAAGGTGCGGCCAGAGCTAAATGAAAGCCCTGTCTTCTGGCCCCAGATGACAGCAGCAGGTGAAGGTTCTCCAAGGAAGTGTCTGCGGGTTGATCTCAAGCCCCTAGGGCTCTGTGAATGGAGCAGTCAGGCAGCCCTGGCTCTGGTGAACAACCTAGAAGGCAAGTTAATTGGGAGCAAAAAGTAATCCAGGAAAAGTAATCCAAGAAGTGATCTGGCCTCCATCTAGGTCAGATGTGATGATTAATTTCATGAGTTAATGTGACTGGGCCACAGGGTTCCCAGTGAGTTGGTCCAACATTATTCCGGTGTTTCTGTGAGGGAGGTTTTGAATGACGTTAATATTTAAATCGAGGCAGTAGAGCAGATTGTCCTCCCTAATGTGGGTGGGCCCCATCCAATCAGATGAAGGCCTGAGGAGAACAAAAGGCTGACACTTCCCCAAATAAGAGGAAAATCCTCCTGCCTCATGGTTTTGATTGAGCTGGAAAGATCATTGTTATAACAGACATGACATCTTCAAAAGACAGTTTGGAGGAGTAATAAATAATAAATAAATGACAAAAATAAAAAATGAAGATGTAAAAGATATTATCCAGTTCACCAGCACCCAGTAGAGTAGGGTTTCCCCAAAAGCTACTTACCTAAAATTATTTTTTCCCCAATAGACTTATTGGAACTATTGCTTTTCACATGTTCAAGTTTCTAAACCATTTGCCCTATGAATTCCATGAAGAAACTTTCTGGTACAGACTTTATCTCACAAAGTTGACTTTTTACTTGCTATGACAGGCTTACTACAGAATCCAGCTCTGCTCCAGAATCCAATCCAAAAAGAGTGCTGAGGCCTGCAGCAGTGTGTGAGTTAGAAGAAGTTAGCTGCTCATGACACAGATCCCAATATCCATTAGCTTAAATATGTTGAATTTCTTTTTCCTCCTTCTTATCTAACAAGACTTTTGGCTAATGTCCCAACTCAAAATACCATTAGAAGCAAGTGTCCTTTTCATTTCCTGCTGTCCTGTCTTTAATCAGAGGACATTATCACTTCCTGGTTGCAAAGTGGCTGTGGCATCTATGGGTTTCATGTTCTTATTTCCAGGCAGAAAACATAAGGAAGGGAAAAGCATCACCCCTCCCAGAATTTCCAAGAAACTGTGAGCTGATGCCACAAGGCTCCCCTAACTGCAAAGGAGCCTCTCAGAGTATTGTCATTGGGGCACAGAGCCAACTTATCCATTAGGTACAGTACGTGAGCCCACCATACTTTTAGGAACCTACAAAAATGTCTTAATTTTACTTCCTTTTAAAATCAGGAGAAAAAAAATTAATATAATAAATCAGAATGTATAATTATAAATTCAGTCTAGATTGCATTTTTCTTTAGACCAATAAAGTTGTGCGATAAATTTTGTTTTATTTTTTAAATGGAGAAGCAGCCCACAAAGACAAAAGCACCTACAGACTATAAAGTTAGGATGCCTGAAATGATCCCACTGGATTCTGGAGTGGGATGACGTCAACTGAGCACTTGCTGTCTTTGTTCCTTACCTTGAAAGCAAACCTGGTCAGAATGTGGGCATTAAAAAATCTGATACACATAATTAATAAAAATAACAGCATTGTGCCCTTTGGATAGATATCATTCACTAGAAGTATCCACTAGAATTTGTTAGTTTTTCTGAATAGTATATGTGAAAAAAAATTTTGAGCTAAGATACTGTTGTGCAATGCTAAATTTCTTGATATTATTTTCCAACCCCAAGATATCATAGTAACTAACCAACTGTTGGCTGCTTATGGTTTATCATTGCTCAATTTGCTGGTTCTCTTTCTCAATGTTTTGCCAGTCAGATGGGCATTACTTAGATCAGTGGCTGTCATGGGCTATGTGCTTTCTAATTACCTGATTGCCTGTCACTTTGGCCCTTCCCTGAAAGACCATTGAAGAGGTAGTCAGGCTAAGGATTGCTGTATTTCATTTGTGGGTGGGAAGGAGTGGGTTTTTCTTCTCCACAAACATTTGGCCACCAACTGCCAAGAGTGTCATTTATGTGCCATTTGGAAGAGTTGTGGGTCCCTAATTGTTTCCAGATGACATTTCAAGTGGATCATGTGGTTGAATTCACAGAGGGCAAGGGATAAACTTGGCACCTCAAGGCATTGTACTTGAAAACATTTTACAGAGAGCGTGTACCACGAAACCATCCCTAAAAAGGAGGCTTTGGTTGACAATACAAGGGCAAAATTCTTGGAGCAGAGGCGTCCTCTTATTCAACCGGGTGTTCCCATGGCACCGTGTACTCAGTGCCCTTGTGAGCCTCTCACAGAATCTTGGTCCAGTGAATTACATTACCAACCTAAAAGAAGCTGACCTTCACACCATTTTATGTTTCCAACACCAATTCAATATATTAGGTTTTCCTGGGGAAAATAAACTGTCATTATTTATGACCCTGACTAAGAGGAATGAATGCCAGTGTGCAATTAAATAAAACATTGTCAGCACCATGCTCTCCTAGACAAGGGGATATCCCTAGAATCAGCTTCGGAAGAAAAAAAGCAAAGAAAGGAAAGGAAAGAGAAAGGAAGAAAGAGAGAAAGAGAGTGAGAGGAGTGGAGGGTAGAGGGAGAAGAGAAAAAAAGGGTAGGAGGGAAGAGAGAAAAAGAATGCTAGCTTTCTGAGAGGTGAGATGAATGAGTAAATTACTTCACTTTCTAAACACTTGCTTCATCTAGAAAATGGAGGTAGCATTACCTACTTCTGAGCAGTTGTGATGAAGACTAGTCAAAATAAGGCTTGTAAAACAATAACACAGTGGCTACCACAATTTAAGACTCCAGTAGATGGCATCAATATTATTATTACTACTATTATTGTTGCTGCTGTTGCTATTTATACAGTGAAGTGCAATTATCAGTCTAGATCAGAAAATCTATTTTATGATGTCCTTGCTATATAGTAGGGGTTTAGAAGACTACAATTGGGAAAAAGAATATGAGAAAACCAAGTACTTTAAAAAAAAATTTGCTTATGAAGGTATAACTTACATAACATTATATTAGTTTCAGGTGTACAACATAATGACTTGATATTTGCATACATTGCAAAATGATTACCACAGTAAGTGTAGTTACCATCTGTCTCCACACATAGTTACAATTTTAAAAAGTTCTTTCTTGTAATGAGGACTTTTAAGATCTACTTTCTTAGCATCTTTAAAATATGCAACACAGTACTGCTAACTAGAGGACCACAATGTACGTTACGTTTCCATGATTTATTTGTATTATAACTGGAAGTCTGTACCATTTAACTCCTTTTACCCATTTCACCTACGCCAAGATTTTTTTTTTCTTGTTAGTTCACCATTTTCAACCAGCATGAATACACTTTCTGAGAAAGCAATAACCTGGGGTATGATTCTGCTGTTCTCTACTAAATCATGAGTTGGAATCTCTTGCACACCAGAGACAGTTTGTGATTTTTAAAATTAACTTCACATTAATGAATTCAATGAACTGTCTCCTACATTACCATTCCCTTTAGTTACACCATTGTGTCCCAGACTTTGAGAAATGAGACACAGAATCATGGGATTGGCATCCCCAGTGAGGGCTGTCCTCTGAAGGGCGAGATTTCCTCCTGTTAATCACATACCCCGCGCAGAAAGGAAGTCACACTTTGACCCTATCCTCCTAAAGGAGGACTCTCCCCTTTTCTTGGACTGAGATGGGGTTGGAGGCCTTTGTTCCAGCTAAAGGGGAACAGGGGTCAGTCCTCCTGTCCAGGAGTAAGGTGGCCCCTTCATGGAAGGGTGTAGGAAGCTAAGGAGCCAGATAAGCAATGGAAGAGCCCTGGGGAAGTTCCTAAGAGGAGACTCTAGGAGACATTCTATCTAGAAGCTAGTTTTTCATCTTCTCCTTTTTCATTAGCACTACCTTATACCCAATACTTCAATCTTCCCTTGTTAAACATTGCCACATAGTTTTACTAGTAGCTGGTACTTGAAGGGATTGCCAACATCCATATGGAAGGGGCCAATGTCTGTACTTAGAGAGGAAGCCAGTTATAAGATGGCAAAAGATGGAAGACTAGTAAACAAGGAATATTGGAGCAAGAAAACTAGCTGAGGGGTGCAAGGATGACCAACTCTGTTGAATGGAGCATAAAGGCATTCCTAAGCAAATTCTCAAAATTTCACTAGGTGTGGTGAGAAAGTAGAGAATAATTTGGCAAGATCATATCTCCATCTTGCTCATAATGGAATTCCAGACTGTTGTTGTGTTTGCTTGTTTACAGTCATCGCTATTTGGATTAAAAGGAAGAATTACCTCCTAAGCTGAAGAGTTTGCCAACATTTGTGTTGTATCAGCTTGCTGAGAATGCCATACCAACTACTACAGACTGGGTAGCTTCAACAGCAGAAATTTATTTTCTCAGTCTGGAGGCTGGAAGTCAGACCAAGGTGCTGGTGGGGCTGGTTTCTCCTGAAGCCTCTCTCCTTGGCTTGTAGATGGCACCTTTTGTTGTGTCCTTTCGTGGCCTTGACTCTATGCATCCATATCCCTGGTGTCTCTCCCTCTTCTAATAAGGACATCAGTTTTATTGGATGAGGGCCCACTCGAGTGACCTCATAATCACCTCTCTAAAGTCCTTATGTACAAATACTTTCATATTCTGGGGTAGATTGGGGGCTGGGGCTTCAATGAGAATTGGGAAAGGACATAATTCAGGGGATAATATAGGTGTCAAAATGCAGTAACATCTAGCCCCTAAATCTGAATAAATAAAACAAGGAGATGTAGATGACATCAATATCAAGGTCACAACCTTTCTCCTCTTTATTCTGATCTCCTCTCTTATCTGGAATGCATGACATCATTTTTAACTGGCTGTGCTTCTAGAAACCCTAGGCTATCTCCTAATGCTAGCTCTCAGAAGGTTTTAATAGTGAGATCTCCATTAGGGATCAGTGAAATGGTGCGATGGATTAAAAATCATGAAATGGTGCGAGGGTTAAAAATCATGAAATGGAGTCTCTTGTCTCTGGGCCTAGCAGTAAGAGCCTGGCTCAGAGACAAGTATGCTACATGCAAATCTGCTTTCTGCACTTGACTTCCCAACTACCTCTGGGGCATCTAATACTTCATTCAAACACACTCAAGGCAAAGCTCTCAAAGGCTTGCTGAACATTTCTCTGTCAAGTTTCCAGCACTTCATTCCTCTTGTTAATGTGACAGAGAAAATTACACAAAGTATCCCAGATGTTGATATGCTACTTGTCTCACAGTTTGCTTCAAAGTCTCAGAGTTTTCTGAATTTTACTTTCTGGAATAAATATTACAGGCAAAAGCATCAAGTATGCCCAGTTATTCTTTTTTTCTTTTTTTCAGAGAGAAAGGGAGAGAGACAGAAACATCAATGATAAGACAGAATCATTGATTGGCTGCCTCCTGCATGTCCCCTACTGGGGATGGAGCCAGCAACCTGGGCATGTGCCCTGACTGGAATTGAACCTGGGACCTTTCAGTCCACAGGCTGATGCTCTAGCCACTGAGCCAAACCAACCAGGACCCATTCAGTTATTCTTCATGATAGTGAAAAGCAAGTTCTAGATATTTGGGTCCAGAAGTAATCTGTCTTCTAGCCATCAATAACCAATGGCCATATAGTAGTAAGTTTAGTTGGCACAGGATTATTTACTCCCCTTTGATGATACAACAACAATAAAATTTAAAAATATACCTGTTTCTATAGAGTTCTATAATGCTGTGGCATTAACTGTCATTGCCCCAGGTTCTCCTTTTGTTTCTTTAACTGAAGGCGACATATAAGGAGACTCATTTGATTCATCAAATCATAAAGCTAGACAGGACCCCAGAAATTGTTCAGTTAAATATGCCATGGAAACCAATACAACAAGACCATCAAAGTTTTCCAGGGCAGAAAAGTAGTCTTTCCTGTGTATTTAGCTGTTGGAAAGGTTTTCCTGTGTCAAAGTCACTTCCCTGCCAGTGTCTGAACTCAAATTAGCTCTAAATCTTACCAAATCCCCTTCATGATATCCAGTCTCAGAGAGAGGCCTGGTATTCCACCATTTCTCAAGAAAATACACAAACTGAAGCCTGAACAGTGACCTGGATCACCCTTGAAATCTTGATTTCTTGAATTAGTCATGGACACAGCCAGAAGAGCATTCAGCCTAAGGCTGATCCAAAAATTAGTACTTAATGGATGACTCATGTGGCCAATGCCTTTGAAATCTAGAGATCAGTTCTGGTCACAAATGTGAATTTTCAGGGGGAACTCTGTAATTTTTTTTAAAGTGCTTTTTTTTATATATATATATATATATATATATATATAATATGTTAGAAATGTGGCTGGTTGCTTATTTTAGCCTATCTGTGCCTCTACGTGGATTACTGAAGCATACTTTGTTGTCCTCAACTCTTTCTTTCCCCCAGTCTTCAACGAAGCTCTGTGTTTTTAAGAACACCACCCACCCAACAGTGCCCTCTGCCTCCCACATGGCAACGTAGCAATGGGATCATCCAGTCCTGGCTCTGGACTCTCCGCTTGTGTGATTGGCCAAGTAGGAAGTAATATTTGCCCAGTGACCTGCTGCTTGCAAACAGAGAAATGCAGGCACGTGGGAAAGTA
This sequence comes from Pipistrellus hanaki, assembly GCF_964339955.1. Taxonomy (NCBI): domain Eukaryota; kingdom Metazoa; phylum Chordata; class Mammalia; order Chiroptera; family Vespertilionidae; genus Pipistrellus; species Pipistrellus hanaki. Next base: position 58,073,004 of record NC_140506.1, read on the forward strand.
GCAATAAGTGGCTAGAGTAGGGCTTGGGCTGTACAATGTTGCATATTAAATGCTTCATCATCAGCCCAGAAGCGTTTCCTGACATAGAGTCAAGGTGGAAATGCCTCAGGACTTATCGACATAGTTGAACTCATCCCCCAATACTGCCCAAATATAGTGCAGCTAAGACCCTTATTTCATAGGTGGGAAAACGTAGTCCCAGAGACATACATTTGCTAGAGTTCATGTAGCTGGAAAGTTGCATGTATAACTCAGGTACCCTGACTCACAGCTCTGGGCTCATGACATTATACTGGGTGGCTCTCAAAAGCTTCTTCATCATCCCACCCATCCCATAATACTACCCTAGCCTCACAACCATATAAGTCAGCGCTCTGCATGCCAAACCAAAACCAGGTTGGAGTACATGGCTGTGCAGCCAAGAAACCCAAGATGAGGGCATGCTTTACTCAAGAATTGTCCATTTCCTTCCCAGCCCCTGAGGCAGCTAAAAGGCACTGTGTTGGCTTTGATGCACATTCTACAGAGAACAAAGGAATACAAATAAGTAGTATCTCTAGCATCCTCAAATTCCTTCTGGGTTTCCTAACAGGAGTTCCAACTCCTTGGCTCAATATTAGAGGTACTCCTTGGCTTATGTTAAACCTCCTCCTTCCTTTCTCTGAAGCTGTCCCCTTCCCTACCCCTTCCTGCATCATTGTATTATTGCCCCTTGCTGCCCTTGGTCAAAGCGAGCCTCCCATACTCATCTTCACCTAATTCTAGCTAAGCCTCCAAGGCCCAAATTCCGTTTCCTAGGCCTTGTTCAAGAGAGGTCCCCTCTACCTTCTCACTGAAGCCATCTAAGCACTCCCTCAGCACTGAGTAGACAGGGCCAGCTATTGTTTTATGTGTGTGTGTCTCCCAGGTTTCTCCTTTCCTAAAGGTACCCATTATCCATGTTTTTTAACATCCACTGAGCACAGATGTACCTTCTCACCTCTGCACCTTTGTCCCTGCTGTTCTGTCCTTGGAATTCCATTTCTCATTTCTGCCTATTAGAACCCTACCTATTTATCAAAGTTCACCTGATATGCTATCCTCCTTCAACTCGTTCCAATCCTCTGTTTTCTATGGGCACTCTCACAAATTACCACAAACCAGCAGGTTACAACAACTCTGCCTCTGTCTCTGTCCTCTTGCCTCCCTGGTGATTGCACTGGTCCCCCCTGAATATTCCAAGAAACTTCCCACCTCACGATCCTTCATTTTATGACATTTGCAAAGGCCTTGTTACCAGGCCTTTGCAATCTCCTTCACAGGTTTGGAAGATTCTCCTAATAAAGAATCTTTCTCATTTCTAATACCCCATAGCACTGTGTTTGTGTATCTATAATTCAGGGCTTAACAGAGACTTTCATGAGCCTGTCTATATCCCTAGAGCAAGATAAATTCTCTGAGAGCAAGCTCCATGTCTTACTTGATCTTATGCTTCTACAATATTAAGTTTGATGCCTTGAATATAGCAGATCTAGGCACAAGCCATTTTCACCACTCCATCCCTCCCACTTCATCTAGCCCAGTGCCTGCCGTATAGCAGCTTAGAGAATATTTGCTAGACAAATTAGAATCAGTAAGTGAATAAATATGCTCTATAGACACTGTGTGGGTTGGGAGGTAGGTCAAAATATTAGAAGTTTGAAAGCTAATGAATCTATACTGCTTTTTTGTTTCTCCTTAGTAGTCTCAACAATGAAGAGAACAGGACTAGAACATAAGCTCCTGTTTTAGCTAGTAAACATCCCCCCTCTATTCTGGCCCCTTTCCTGCTGAGAAACAAACAATAGTTTCCTGAGATTTTAGGCTTGATATTTCACAGCCACTTCTAAATTGCTCCCAGCGGCTCTGAGTCATGGTCCACTACTGAGAAGCACCTCATTGGCTTGAAAGCCAGACCACAGCAATATTGGCCCTCTTTGCAGCCCACTGACTTATGTTCCAGAACAATCTGGCTACATATGCAGCCCTGTGAACTCTGTGGGGCAAGGGTGCAGCTCCATGCGGCCTGGTGTACCCATGACATAGTGTCTTACATATACAATGGCTTAGCACAATGTATTTGCACACAGGAACCCGAATGAAATGTACTTGAATCCTCGTATTTTCTATAAGTAGTTGTATAAATTAATGCAATTTTTCTAGGGGATAGTTTAGGAAAAGACTATAACATATTAATTGTGCATATCCTTTTTCCTTACAATTATATTTCTAAGAACATCCTAACCTTTCTCCCTTACTACAATGCCCCACATGGGCACAAAGATAGTTTACTTACACAAATATGTATATTTCAGAAATATCTATAGCAACAAATAATTGAAAACAACTTATCAATTTGTTACTATCTATTAAATTACGGTACAGTAAAATAAATCCCAAAATACTAAGCAGATGTTCAAAATGAGAGAGCTGCATAAACTGGCACAGAAAATGTTCACAGCATGTTGTTAAGTTAAAAACAAAAGTATGTGGCAGGCAGTGCACCTAAAGCTATTTGGCTTTTGAAGACAAAAATCATAATATATTATTATATTATATATAATATATGTATGTTACATTATATATGCAAACAGAAAGATCTGAAAGATGAAGAGATTATTTGGGGAGTATGTGATTTTGAAACATTTCACTTTCTTTGAACATTTGAATTTGATTTACTGTTAGGTTTTGACTTTCTAGTCGGAGAAAGGAAAAGAAACCTATTTCTGAAAAATATAACAACAGATGCTAGGAAACAAGAGATGGCAGTAATGGGCATTTGGTAAGAGACCAAAACACAGGACACTCTTCTTTCAGAAGTGACTGAACACCAAAAAGAAGGCAGCAGCACCCCATCGTTAGTCCCAGTGAAACCAACTGCTTTGCATTTATTTTCTGTCCCACAAAGTGACAGCAGACACATCAAAGTACTTCTCAGTGACATGAGGATGTCAAGATTGCACTGCTTTCTATATCTGATTCTTCTCAGTGCTCCTGCAGCCTGACAAAAGCTCAAGGAAATCTTCCAGAATTTCCAGGGTAAGGAGGGAGTTATTGAATTGATACAGGATTACAGAGGGCAGTAATGGGCATTTGGTTAACAAAAGAGTATTTTAAAAAGGCATTTAATTAAACTATTTATGGTTTTACATGGTTCCATTGTGAATTTTAGTTTTTAAATGAGTTCTCTTTGGCCCTAAGTCCTTGTGTCTCCATATGGTTTTTTTCCTCCTATACTCTTGAATTTAATCAACTTAGAATTCTTTACACATGATGATTATTTGAATTGAGTTTGGCCACCAAAATAGCAGGATGCTACCAAACTTATTTTTTTATATATAAGATTCCATATGTTTGCTTAAAAGTCAACATGCAAATATTCTAGAATTTTTTTAATGAGAAAAAATTCTCCCTTAACTTGAAACCAGGCCTTATGGGTAGTTCCAGGTGTTCTGAAATGAGGTGGCTCGCATGTGTATGTAGTTGATGGATGGTAGGCACCAACCTCACTTTCTTCCTTAAAAATCAAATCTTCCAGTACACCCAAGAGGGGGCCCAATAATGATTTTCTAACTGACAGATTTTTGTAGATACTTTTTTAACAAAGATCATTCCATTTACTTTAGTCAACAATACTCCCACTGTTATCCTAGGATGAGTACCACAAGGTTGCACCTTTAGACCCTGTCTAGTAACATGATTCCTCCATTCCTGAATAATAAACCCGATTATCTGTTTGTTCATAATTTCAATTTAATTCAGTATTCAGAAGCAATGCTATTTTTTTCTCTGAGTCTCATTACCATCATTGGCAGTCTTCTCCGCAGACAATGTCTTTTACTGTAATGAGGCTAGAATTTCAAAACCTTGAGAAAAGGCTCTACTCAATAAAATCATAATAAGAATTTACAAAAACTTGGTGCTGTTATTTCTACTTAGAATGTCCTCCTTTGCCCAACAACCCTTATCAGGAATCAGTGTACTAAGCAAAAACTCCAAGCTTGAGGAAGAAAAGAAGGAGAAAGGAATTTAAGTGCTTGTGTTATATGATATCATGACCCAAAGAATTCTAAGAGGCTTGGAGTACTGCAAATATCTTCCCAGTTCTAGGAAGGCCCAGCCTTGCAGAGTGCCACCAGCCAAGCTCCCACCTCCCACTGCTGCAACCTTAAACTTCCTACCCAGGCACCTCCTGCTCTGACCCAGGCACCTTCCCACCTTTGCCCACTCACCCTCTTGCCGCAGTTTGGATACTCACCTATAGGTAGGTGAGTTGATTACATGTGGTTCAGGTTATGAATAAACATATTTTGGGGGTAAAATCTCAATTCATCCTTTACTTCTTGGTCCATTCTAACAAATAAAATGGCATCCCTCCTGACAGAACACAAATATGCCCATTCATCCCAGGCAGGGGATCGAGTGATGGTGTTCGTCAGCACTTACACAGGAGAAGAGAAGCCATTTTTTTTAACTTGAAGATTTGGGCTAATGTTTAAAGAATACTCATGTCTCTTACTGACTGAGCCATTAAGATCTTTTGTGAGAAGAAATGAAGAAAACTGAGCTTTTGGATAAACTAGAAGTTGGGGAAGCTGGAAAGTAATAAAATGCTAGAGTGGACCTCCAAACCAGGAGGATGCTCCACCAGGCCAAGGGGCACCAGGAAAGGGATGGAGGGAGACCCTCTCTAGGGAGGTTATCATTTCTATTGTTTTATAAAACACGTTTGTCTATACAACTTTGCATGTATTTGTGCAAGTGAACTGTAATAAAAACCTTAGGGTTGTTAATTAGCGTATGAAGCACCCTAATAGAAACCTACATATGGGCAATAGCTCCAAGTATTGCTCTCTAAATATACACCGCAGTTTTTAATTACAGTGAGGCATGTTACAAATACCTTTCCCAATTGGAATGAGAGATTTTTAAGAAGGTGGTTGGCCAGGAAGGTTTAGACATATTTTTGCCCTGCATGAATGAGGTGTAAGGTTATAGCAAGCCTAGTATTCTAACTTCTTTGAGGGGGAGTGCCCTTGATCTAGAGTGCCAATTGGTCCTATGTTCTTTTAGGACCACTTAGAAAGGATATTTAGAAAATGATCCTCTTGCCTGATTCTACCCACAGGTCAGCGGATATTATAGTCAATATTTGTTGGTTTTTTTTTTTTGCTTCAGCACAGCTTTTCCCATGAAGAATATGTTAAGGTGCTGGTAACATTGGAGAGTGAGGATCTCAGCTAGTTTAATAAGTAAGTTGTGTGACTGTTTTGGTGCCTCCTTGTTTTAAAGGTTTATAAATGTGGCAGTGCCGAGTCTGAGATTTTTACTCATTATAATGCACGTGATTTTGTTTATCTTAATAAACCACTTGGCAGAGAGGTTGATCAAAGAAGGCATATGGCGACCCACAGATTGAGAACCGCTGCTGTAAAGCCAAACATGTGAAGTCCAAACTTCTCAAATGACACCCATGAGCAGGCAAGTGTGACATCCCATGGAGCTGACTAAGAGACCACAGACAAACTGAAGAGAGACTTCAAAAAGTGCCATACCAGGTCTGGTCCAGCCAACACATTTGCCTCAGATACAGATAAGAAGTTCATCAAATTCAAGGAGATCAGGAAGCTGGACAAGGTGGCAGAATGAGCATCTGAAATGATCTCAGCATATTAAATCTAACCAGACAAAGACCAAAGATTAGGTTAGGATTTTCACATCAACTATGAGTTTTAGTCAGTGGGAGACATCTAAAACTATATATTTTTTTAATATTAGAAAGTTATTGAAAAAGAATGCAGGGTTCTGGCCATGGTGAAAGGTCTTCAGGCCTGAAAAACAATTACAATATATATCTCTGGAGGCCTGTTGCACGAATTCATGCATAGGTAGGGTCAGGACGGCCAACCACCCATGGTCCTCCCATGATCTGCTCAGCCGAATGGGCCCCCATCGGGGTGTCGGGGGCTGATTAGAGGCTAGGCTGGCCAGAGGTGAGGGGCAGGCAATGGGGCCCATAGCAGGCTGGTTGGCTGCCACAGTACACGTCATAGCAACCAATCGTCTGTTCATTCTGGTTGTTCTGCCATTCCGGTCATTGGACTTTTATATATGTAGATGACAGGCAAATAATCATGTGATCACTTGGGTGGCAGGAGTGGGGAATTGCAGATTTCTGTGAATAGGCTCAGGAAGAAATACTGCATGTTCCAGCGTATAAGACGACCCCCTAATTTTACAGTTAAAACATAGGTTTAGGCCTATATTCGCTGTATAAGACTACCCCCCACTTCAAAGAAAAGTCAAAATCTGCAGGTAATTTTTGTGCAATTTTGGTCTTTTGCCCCCAATTTTTGGTTGACTTTTTTTTCTGTTTCAAAAGTTGTCTTATACGCCTGAAAATATGGTAGCTAATGGGTATGGTTTAAATCCAAAGATGTAGTAAACATGGCACATCCTTCCTGAAGCTATAGAATGAAGAAAAAAATAAGGTTTATTGCATCACATCAAGGTCCAGGCAAAAAACTCTGGTCATTAGTACCTTAATTAACTAGGATGGTACTTGCCCTACTTTAAAGGTAGGCATTTTTTCAAACCCAGAATTGAGAACTTAAGTAGAGAAATATCTTAGAAAATGAAAACCCAGTAATATTAATATTCTTGCATTAAAGACACCTAAAATTCAATATTTTATGTACTTGTAATGTTTGGGAATTGCATTTGAGTAATAGCTTTGTAACTTCAATTTAAAATATCTAATTAAGTAATTGATTCAGACTTGTAGTTCACACTGGAAGTCTTACTAACTGTATAATACAATATTGTAACACTTAAGAGAACTCAGGGTTCATGATATTTATAAACTTAATTTATTAGATTTATATGAATTACTTGGTGAAGTTGGCCAGTCAGGCAATTAAATTACTCTAAAAGGAAATAAAGTACATTAAACTTATAAATACAGGGTAAAATATGTGAAAGTATTTAATTAACTATCTGTAAATGGGATCAAGTATTGTTCCAAGGCCATTAGAGTGATTGCTATAATTGCAAGGCAGAACTAGAATAACAGGATTTGTAAAGTAAACTGAAAGCCTAGGAAGAATGATGTTATTAAAAATCGGTGACTTTAAGAAAGTAAAAACCTGAATAGTCTTTTTGACATGAGAAGAGCTATCCTTGAGTGAACCAAAAATCTTGCATCCGCTTGTACAGGACAGGATGGACCAGCAGCAAGTGTGAAAGTGACTAGGGCCAGATGTTGAGTCCGCAAAGCTCCCCCAGAGGTCTCAGAATGAAAAGCCTGCCAAGAGGAGCTGCAATCTTAGGCTGAGCAGAGAGGAGAGTGTCAGAGAGAGGAAGCTGATCACCTCCCTCCATTCCACACTCATCACTCATGGAAACCTGTTGTTAAGCCCAATTGTTGCCAACTCTTCCTGAGCCTCACAGACTGAGGTTTTTCTTAGTTAATGTGTTTTTGGTGGATATTTTGGTAGATAACAGAAGTGGATGAGATTAGTCACCTTCCCACAAAGTCACCAGCAAGTTATAATGCAAGCAGGTCTTCAACTGAATTCTGCCTCTTGTGTACCAGGCATTTACTAAACAAACATCTATTAATAAGTAGACACAAAACAATTTGTACAGCCTGCAATGCCAGCTCCCTGTCCTTTTGTGTAATCTGACCACACTTTTCATGGAGAAGTCTCTAGAAGCAGATGTGACAATATTTCAGTGGCAAAAACCTGTTAACTCAGGGAAACGCTGCCTTCAAAAACTGACAGGCCTCTCACAGGGCACAGGCACAGATTTGTGAGGCAGCTTCGCAGAATCTAGCAAAATACTTCAGAGAAAAGAGCCCCTAGACACAGACAGACCTGGGTTCAAATATTGGCTGTCTCCACATACTAACTTGCCAATATTACAGTCTCTTTTGCCTTTCATTTCTTCATCTTCAAGTCAAGGATAATAATAATAATAATAATAATAATAATAGCCTATTTTTAAGGTTGTGGGAACTAAAAGGATATAATGCACAGAATGTACATAGTGTCCAATAGTCAGCACTCATTAAATATCTTATTGTCACTGGTGTGTGAGGCAGAACTTGATTTTATGGGTGAGAATCAGAAATAGGAAAATAGTGAGTCGATTAAAAGAACGTATTTCTGGCAATTACAGTATTATTAAAATAGATCAAGCTATCTTTTTGCTGAAATAAATGGTCTAAGGTCTTATCAGAGGTTTCTCTGTAGTTTCCGAGGAGATTCCTAGAGGGTAGAAAATTAGATGTAGAAAGGTCTCTATTTCTCTTCAACACATAGCTTCTGTAATATTGGCCAGTTTTCTTTCCAGTGAGCTACAATATAGATGTCGTTAACCATGTGCAGTCACAGGAGCGCTCTCTAGTCTGCTAGTTTTACCCATGGGGAAAATATAGAGATCACTTTTTCTTTATTTCTAACTCTATGTCCTCCCCCTGAAACCAGCCCCAGGCTCTTCCACTGCCTCTTTATTCATGTTATACGCGGTGTAAATAATTTTCTGCGTTCACACTTCTTCCAGGGAAATACACTTTCACCAATCTGACATTCCTCATTCATGGACTTACGTCCACAGTCACACACATGTTCAAACAGATCTTGCTCCATATGCCTCATATTAGCTTTAAAGGACCCGTCTCTACTGAAACAATAGGCCTTGTTCCTGGAATTAAAATTGTGTTCTGGGCTACCTTTCCAGTTGTCTTCTGTTTGTACTTTTATGCCATGTTTCTTGTACAATTTTTGCATATTTACCTGCCTCCCTATCCCTTTTGCCACCAGGAAAGACTATGCCCAGCTGTATTCATGAGGTCCCTGATGTGACATTGATACCTCTACAGAAATCATTTCTCGACTTTCCCAGACCTAACTCATGTCTTGTCGGGACCCCACGTCTGACCTCGCTCTGGTTTTGTCTGCTCATCCTCCCCGCTTCTTGGTTATTTTTCACCTCAGGATTCCCCTAACATCCATACCTGTCTGTCCCTTTTAACAAGTAACTCTTGTTCAATTTGGTAACCTTTAACAAATTACAATCATTTTTTAACCAGCTTTTAATGTTTCCTGTGCCCACCACTTCATGCATGAAGAGCCAGAGGCATGCCCTGGTCCTTGATGAGTAGACTAATCATACAATGATAGAAATGCTTTAGAAACAATTAAAAATGTTCACCCTCACTACTCCAAAAAAAGTAAATGGAGGCAATGAGGTGCGACTTTTCACCGACAGAATTAGCAGATTGGAAACCAGGTGTGCCTTGCAAGCCTGGTGAGAGTGCCCTGGGACAGGCATCCGTGCCTAGCATGCTGATAAGAGCGGAGCTTGGTACAAGCTTTCTGGAGAGCACTCCAGCAAAACATCAAAGGAGGCATAACTGATACATAGAAAGCTTTCGGGCATAGAGATCGAGCACGGCATTATCTGCAGTGAAATATAAGAAACAATTTAAAGGCCCAATGTAAATAATAGACAAAAAAGTTTGCTATAATTGAATATTTTTGTAGACATTCAATATTTTTCTTCCTCTTTTTTAAACATTAACCTTTCTAAGCGTTGTCCTCCCCCTGAAATAATAGAGAAGGATTGTAAGAAATAATAGAGAGGGATTCCTTTTACTCTTTACCTGGTTTTCCCAGTGGTAACGTCTTGTGAAGCTGTCACACAGCATCTCAATCGGGACACTGACATTGATGTGGACAAGAGGTGGGACAGTCCCCTCACTACAAGTGTCCCTCGTGTTGGTTTTAATCCACCCCTTTCTGCCAGCGCCCCCTCTTTAGCCCCAGCAACCACTCATGTGTTCTCTTCTTGCATACTTGTGTCACTTCAAAAAAGTTATATAAATGCAGTGATATAATATGCAATCCTTTGGGATTGGCCTTTTTTCACCTGGCATAATTCTCTGGAGATTCATCCAGGCTGTTGCATGTATCTTTTTTATTGCCGAGTAGCATTCATGATGTGGCTGTAACCAACCCACTGAGAGGGGTTGTTTGCAGGTTGGGGCTATTATGAACCGAGCTGCTATGAACATTCACGCAGAAGCTTTATGTGAAGATAATCTCCTTGTTCTCTGGGATAAGCACCCAGAAATGCAGTTGCTGGGTCATAGGTCAGCAGCATGTTTGTTTCTTTAACAACCCGACAAACTGGCTCCCGGGGGGGGGGGGGGAGGGGAGGGGGGGGCTGTGGTTTTTACATTCCCACCGGTAATGCAGGAGTGATCAGTTTTTCTTCACCTTCATCAGTGGTGGGTATTGTCACTATTTTTTATTTTATTTTAGTTACTCTGAGAGGTTTGTAGAATATCTTATTGTGGCTTTACTTGCCTTTCTCTAATGGCTAACGATGTTGACTATCTTCATGTGCTTATATGCCATCTGTATCTTCCCCATGTTGACTTGTCTCTTCAGGTCCTTTGCCATTTTCTTATTGAAGTGTTTTTTTTTGTTTGTTTGTTTGTTTTGTGTGTGTGTGTGTGTGTGTTTTGTTTTTTTACTGTTGTATTTTTAAAAATCAAGATGTAATCAACATCATAAAACTCATCCTCTTAAGGTGTACAATTCAGTAGTTTTCAGTATACTCAGGAGATTGTGTGACCATCACATTTTATATAATAGCAGAACATATTAATCACCCCCAAAAGAAATCCCATATCCATTAGCAATCACGCCCCACATTCTCCGCATCCCTGGGCAACTTCTAATCTACTCTCCATTTCTATACATTTGCCTATTTTGGATATCTATATATATAAAAAGCCAGCGACCAGAACACTGGAACGACCACAACGACTGGAACAACCGGTTGCTATGATGCGACGAGCCAACCGGCCTGATCAGGGGGGCAGGGCTGGCCAGCCAACCACCCATGGCCCCTCCCCCCTGCTGGCCTGGGCCCAATTGGCCCCCATCAGGGTGGGCCAGTCAGACCCCACCCGTGCACAAATTCGTGCACTGGGTCTCTAGTTTAATATAAAAGAAATCATACAACCTGTGACCTTTTGTGACTGGTTTTTTTTGCTTGGCATGTTTTTAATGTTCATCCATGTTGTAGCATGTATCAGAACTTCATGTTTTTAATGGCTGCATAATATTTCATTGTGTGGAGGGACCACAGTTTGTTTAGCTGTTTATCAGCTGATGGGCATTTAAGTTGTTTCCACTGTTGGGCTAATATGAAAAGCTCCGCTATGTATTGTACATTTGCACACAAGTTTTTGTGTACACCTATTTTCAGTTCTTTGGGTATATACCAACGAGTGGCATTGTTGAGTCCATGTGCTAACTCTATGTTTAAGTTTTGAAGGAACTGCCCACTTTACACTTCCACTAAGCATGCCGGAGCGTGAGAGAAAAGTAAAGACACGAGGAAAAGGCTCTGAGACAAGATGTTTCACTCGGGGCAGTTAATTACGTCCCAACTGAGCTAATGATTCTGACCTCACAGTGTTGCAGAGGGGACCATCTGTGAAGTGATGTAAGTGACAGCCCTCAAGAGTCCAACACGGTCACTGAGCACGCGGCTGTCTTTCACACTCTTCTGGGGGCTGCTACCACACTTTTTAAACGTCCCCCTGAGCTCCTCCTCCTCCTCCTCCGGGAGATCTCATATCAAAGACTCCCTCCTTATCGCCTCTGACAAAGCAGATCCTAGCCGTGCCCCGCAGCTCTGTGGGGAACATCTGCTTTCCAGAAACTGGCCTCTGGTTCTAAGGTTCTAAGGACGGAGTCAGCGGGGACATCGCCCCTGAAGACGCCTGGGAAGGCAGGTTGCCTGCTCCCCTCTGCCAAACACCCAACCTCAGCACAAACAGCCCGGGAAAGGAGAGAACAGGAGGTGGGCTAGGGCCTCTGAGACTAGAAGTGACGTCTCCCTCCTTCTCAGGGGGCCTGGAGCAGCATAAGGGTGCAGAGCAAAGAGGAGACTTCACTCAGCACGGGGGGGGGGGGGGGGGGGGGGGGGGGCGCGGAGTGGGGGCGCCCAAAGCTTTGGGGGAGCAGAGCACATGCAGCTCTCAGCAGCTGTTTGCCCGGTAAGCAGGACCCTCCCTCCCGGGGCTGAGCTGTGTGAGGTCACCCTGACGGCCAGCACACCATCCAGCGTGTCCTTCGTGGGAGCCTCTGACACTGATCCTTCCCAGATGGTGGCTGTCATTTTTATTTCATCTTTTAAATTAAATTTATTAGGGTGACATGAGTTAATAAAATTATGTAGGTTCCAAGTGCACACTTCTATGATGCCTCATTTGTATGTTGCATTGGCTGCGGGTCAGCCATAAACAAGGATTTCTGTAAGAGGGCAATGGGGGGAGGGGGGTGTAAGAGAGGGAGTTCCAGAAAACGGGTCACAGAGAAAGTGCCTAAAGGAGCTGAGACAGAGGCCTGGGAGAGGAGGCCGGAGCAGGCCTGAAAGGCTGTCTTGCGGAAGAAAAAGCTCAGAACTTAGCTCGGACCAGAGGGTGGGCGGAAAGCAATAGAGGTGTTGGGTGCAGAAAGATTCTAACTAATAATTAAAGCTGTCAACGAGAAGGAATCAGTAAATGAATGCGTTCTTACAGTTCTCTACTCCATGCGGCTTTCCTGCAGCCACCTGGGTCCCCGGGTGAGAGAGCTAAGCTGAGCGTTAACGGCAGTGTGCTGTGTGAGGGAACAGATTAATTTCATATTGCTCCCATGTAGTTACGCTCAGAGGTAAGCCTAATGGACACATGCATAAAAGGAAAGATGACCTCCTTTTTCTGCTCTGATTCACCAGTTGCTTGCCACTCTAAGGGCTTTTTCTCAGGGCTCCTGGGGCCTCAAGGACTAAAAGGTTGGGAGCCTGATGTCTAAGCCCACTTCTCTCAGGGCAGGAACCCCCTTCTCCTCAGCTATGGACCAGCTCTTTTGGATTTGCTGGGTAGAAAGATAATGGCGTGTTTGGGAGAATCTAGAGAAAATGGATATTAGTGTTAAAGGGAGTTGATGTTCACTGTAAGGAAATGAAGTAAAGGCTCTAAGAAAAGTTGCCAATCTCTTATACTCTTCGAATTTGCAGCCCAGGATGACAGAGCTCTGGGACCCTCCTCAGGCCTTTCCCCCATGTGGCCTGCATACAGGTGGGCCAGCCCGGACAGGCAACCTGCACCTCTCTTTCACTTCCCCAGCAAAATGCACCGGCACTGGGTGCTCTCAGGTGCTCTCACTGCAGTGCTGTAGGTTCATGACCAGCAACCGCCAAGGCTGCGATCAGCTCGTAGCTGGTTTGTCTAACTCAGAGGTCTTCAAACTTTTGGGGTATTATACCCTCTAAAGGGATCTTGATAAAGTAAGTGCCATCATATAATTTTTAAGTTAATAACAGTTTTTCATCATAACTTTAATGTTTTCAAGGAATGTAATTTGGATCATACTGTAAATATTTCTATTTTAAAATGAAAGTTGTTTCTTTTGTCAATGTTATACAATCAGATCTAAACACTATAACAATTGATAACCTATCCACCTTATTTTTAAAAGCGAGCACTTCTCTGACTTTTCTTTGTCTCATTGCACTTAAATTTTTAGTCTACTTCCCCCAAATAAGTTCACCTTAATGTATATATTTGCTTGAAAGGACTTCACTGATGACGCTATTACATTTATCTTCAACAAAAAGGTATCTAAATTAAATTTTAAACTTTTGTTTTCTATTACCACTAGTCTTTAAACATTTAAAAAAAAAAATCTGTGTGATTGGATCATTATTGGCAATACACTACTGATTAAAACAACATGAATATACTATGCTAATTATTAAATGCAAAAAGTGAAATTATATTGCAAATGCAACTCTTAATGAGATGACAAACTTTTTTCTACTTGGTTCATGTATCTGCAGATGAATATTACTTATTGCTAGAATGAGAGAGGGTTCAGCATCAATTATACTTGTAATTTTTTTTTATAGATGTAAGCCCTAAGAATTGAAAGTTTTATTACAACAATATAATGCAATTCTTTGAACTCCTTTGATGTTGTATGCCAAATTTCAAATAATGATCTCTTATCAAAAATATTTTTAATCTTCTGTCACTTGACAACTTGATTAGGTCCTTCTTCATTTTTATTATAAACAGTGAATTGGAAAGCGCCTGACTTATAAAGAGATTTGTTCTCATCATTAGAATAAGTCACTTTCTCATTTTCTGGGAAGTATACCAAAAAAGCTCTACTAAAACTATCAAATTATTGTTAATTATGCTGTAATGCTTTCACTTAGACCAACCTTTTTAAATCTCAGATCTTAAAAAATGATACATTTTGTAATTAATTTCATTACATTTTGCAAAAACAATGTTTTTTGATAAAATACTTTGAACTTATTTGTTGTTTTAAATATATAACTATGACTCTCAAGATGCAGATTTAACTCATTTATGGACAATGCCTGCCATGAATCCCATTTCAGGTTGGCTAACATCACTGTCAAACCAATTAGCCAAATCAGATACACTTTCTGTCAGAAAAAAAGTCTTTGACTTCATTTTTCAATTCAAATAGCTATTTTAAGTATTATTACAAAATTAATAAGAATTAAAAGCATGTCTTATGAAATTGATTGCTAAAAATATGGGAATTAAAAGCACATCTTTTGAAATTGATCACTAAAAAAATCAAAATGATATAGATCCAACATAATTAGTTATTCCATGCTTAAATAAGTTCTAAAACCAAGATGATCAACACACTCTTTTTCATAAAAAGTAACAAGAATACTAATAAAGAGAATGGTAAATAACTGGTGAAACTGGGTGAGGCCAGTTTCTGCTTTGGAGAAACTGCTGCTGACTGCTTTGGAGAATAAGTGGAACTAGTGTAAAAATCAGAAATGCCACTAGTAATACAAAAGGTCTAGCACATAATATGATATTTTTGTTGTTATTATGAAAAGAATATCTATATATATAAAAGCCTAAGTGACCAAGCAACCAGTTGCTATGACACACACTGACCACCAGGGGCAGATGCTCAATGCAGGAACTGCCCCCTGGTGAACATTGTGCTTCCACAGCAGAAGTGTTGCTCAGTTGAACAAGTAGTCCCAGCGGCCCACCAGCCAAACAGCAGCCACTCACTCCCTCAGGAGTCCTGCAGGTCCAGACACCAACAGACCAGCACCGCCTGGAAGTTGATCTTGGGCACTGGGGCCATTTCCCCTTCCTAGATGTTCTGCAAGGAAGAAAAGATGTAAAAGCAGCCTCCAGGTGGCTCCCAACAGCGTGCGCAAACGTCAGTGGGAAGATCCGAATCCTAGGCCAGCAAGGTCATCCTACTTCCCCCTTCCCCCTCCACACACAGGGCCGATGATGTCCTGTCCCCCTTCCCCCCTGAGATGGGTGCCATGGCTAGTAAGTGCTGCTGTGGTGGTGCAAGCCTCTCCCGGTCAGGACTGACTGGGTGTGAGTCCACAGCAGGCACAGCAGGGCTGGGATGTGTGGGAGCAGCAGGCAGCGTTGGACTACCAGTTTCAGCCCAATCCCTGCAGTACACCCCAAGAGACCCCAATCATGCACAAAGTCATGCACAAAGTCTAATTAGTTTTAAAAAATGGAATGTGATGATCATTTATTATATTTGAACTAAAAATTTCATGCTATGATTTGATACAAATTTTGACAACTTTGTTAACTAATGAATGTCAAATCTAGAAGAAACCACTGAAAGTTTATCCTTTGGTTTTATCCATTTTGCTTTATAAAAATTTGATATTGTCCAAAGGTATTTTATTTACTTTTAAAGCAATCAGCATTGCAAACCAATATTGTTTTAGTTTTTCTAAGTTACCTTTCCTCCCAGTTAAGGTATATCCTAGAATAGGGAGTATAGTGGAAAATAATTGCTTACAATGACATGAATACAGTTTTGGTATTTAATGTTGCCTACTGATTTTCCCTTTGCATCACTCTCTCAGGACTCTCCCTCAAGAGCAGGAATCAGGTGGAAGAGGAAAAGGCCTTAAATAAAAATTTCAATTACTTCCATCTCTCCACTTTACCATATATCTAAAGTCTAAAAATTCAATATGAGTCGAAACACTTCATTTCTGTGTATTCTAGCATAAAATATATACATATTTTAATATATATATATATATATATATATATATATATATATATATATGAAGGAAAAGTCCAAAGTTCTATGGATTTGTGATTAATCATTAAAGGAACCTTTCTCTTTGTTTTCCACATCTGGGGTTTTTATGTCATACTAGGGGCCTGGTGCACAAAATTTGTGCACTGGGTGGGAGTGGTGTCCCTCAGTCCAGCCTACACCCTTTCACAATCCAGGACTGCTGGCTCCTAATTGCTTGCCTGCTTGCCTTCCTGATTGCCCCTAACCACTTCTGCCTGCCAGACTGATTACCCCCTAGTTGCCCCCCCACTGGCCTGATTGATGCCTAACTGCTCCTCTGCCAGCCTGATCACCCCCAACTGTCATCCCCTGCTGGCCTGATCTCACCCCCAACTGCCCTCCTCTGATCTTGTGACAACATGGGGGTGGCCATCTTGTTATGACATGGGAGCAGCCATCTTGTGATGATGCAAGGGTGAGATGCCATCTAGGCTTTTATTAGATTAAGGATGATGTATCCTTAAGATTTGGGATAGGTGAAACTTATCTGTATGTTTTTATAACGTGGGGAAAAGGACTATTATGAACACAGATTCATTCTCAGCAGGTCAATTTTAGGAAAGAATACAGTATGTATATAGGATCTGGAAAGACTTCATGTAACCCTGAGGTACACCTACCCATTGAAAAATGATGAATTTATCAGACACCTTTGTAGGCTAATCTCACCCAGTCCAATATTATTTACCATGGAGATCTCCGTCTGAGTGTGGGTGGTATAACTGAAGAGTTTCAAAAGGCCCAGAAATAGAGACAACCTACAGCAGCCCGTTTGGGGAACAGTAATGAGGATCCTATTTCCAATCTTGTGTTCATAGACCTGCAAGTGCTCCATACTATCCTATCTAACAAAGAGGGAATATGCTAATTGACCCTTACGCCATTGCAAAGATGGCTCCACCCACAGCCAATAAGGAAGGAATATGCTAATTGACTGCCATGCCTTTAAAGATGGTGGCACCCATAGCCACAAGATGGCAGCACCCAGTCCCCTCAGTCCAGCCAACACCTGAGGCTCAGGGAAGCCTCAGATGGCAGCTGCCCAGACACCAAGGTCCAGCCCAAGGTTCAGATAACCAGGGCCGGCTAAGGCTTGTACTGCTGGCAATAGCAGCAGCAGAGGTTTGATGGGGTGTTGCCTTCCTTTGATCACTAGGTTGCCTCCCACCCCTCAGGGCTCCCGGACTGTGAGAGGAGGCAGGCCAGGCTGAGCCACCATCCCTCCAGTGCATGAATTTTCATGCACTGGGCCTCTAGTCAAACAAAGATCTTGAAGGTCTCCTGGCCCTTTGTTGGTGAATAAGCCCATCACCATCCCCTGAAACCAGAGGACCAGTGTTGCAAACTCACATACCATCAGAAGAAGGCAGGTGATATAAGTGAAGCAGACTGTTTATAAGAAATTAAAAGGATTGTAAGGATTGGATTATGAAGGGGTCATGCTTTACCAAAAGTGGAGGCTGCTACTCAGTTACAACTCCATCATTGCTATATCTCCACTTTTCAAGGGAAGTGGGAGCCTGCATTTTCATGTGAAATCTTTCCAATTGTAAATGTTGGCAATTAAATCAACATTTTTATAAAACACACAGCAGGCAAAATAAAACTAATCTACAGGTCATATCTGGCACATGGCAATGGGTTATCAATTTCTGCCCAGAGGCAACATTGTGATATTTTTGCCTTCAGAGAGAGAATAAAACAGTGTTATGCCGAGACCGGTTTGGCTCAATGGATAGAGCGTCGGCTTGGGGACTGAAGGGTCCCTGGTTCGATTCCGGTCAAGGGCATGTACCTTGGTTGCGGGCGCATCCCCAGTAGGGGGTGTGCAAGAGGCAGCTGATCGATGACTCTCTCTCATCGATGTTTATAACTCCCTATCTCTCTCCTTTCCTCTCTGTACAAAATCAATAAAATATATTAAAAAAACAAACAAAAAACAAACAAACAAAAAAACAGTGTTTAAACAAAGTTTGGGTCCAACACTTTGGACTCCATCTAGAGCTCGAGTTTCTGGGTTCTGTCTCAGCAGTTATTAACTTTAATATTAACTTCAGCTGGTCTTCTCACATGGGTCCTGCTACTTAAAAGTGAAGGGTAGGGTCAAGCTTCATGGAGGCCAAGGGAGCTGTGATCAGCAAACTCAAGTCCTAGAAGTTGGATAGAACTTTAGACATCGTTTATCCTTGCTTTCCTGATTTTATGGCTTCCAATAACATTCTCTAAATATTCCTTTCGGGGCCAATGGCACTCGTATTTGTAAATGAAGGCGATGCAGCCCCAATATTATAGTGTCTGGCTGCTCTCCTCACCCACTGTCCATCTATGGCCTACAACTTCCCTGAGCACTTTAACGTAAGGTGGTGTGCCACCATTAAAATGCATCCAGAAGTTCTCTGATACTCACCCTTTCAGGAAGCAGAACTTAATTTCCTCCCTGTGAGTGTAGTGACTTGCTTCTAATGAATAGAAAAGGATGATGATGATGGCATCTTCTGAGGTCACAGGCAGTATGGCCTGCTTCACACTTTCTCTGGAAGTACTTGCTCTGAAGGAAGCCAGAGGTCATGAGGAAGTGTAAGCAGCCCTATGGAGAGGCCCATACGTGGAGGGACTGAGTTCTCCCACCCACGTGAGTGAGCAGACCCTCCAGCCTGGCCCAGCCCTCAGATGACCGCAGACCCGACATCTTGATTACAAACTCATGAGAGATCCTGAGTCAAAACCCACAGCTAAACTGCTGTTGAATTCCTGACCAGAATCTGTGAGATCCGTAAAGGTTGTGTTTCGAGATGTAAGGTGTCCTGTGGCAATAGATAACTAATAGAGATGGGAAATAGATAACTAATAAATAACTAAACGGCCTGGCCTTTGTTGTTCCGTTTAGCAAGGGCAGGAAGGCAAGAAGTATCCCCCTCACAGCTGTGATAACCCGCAGGTGATGGGAGCTGGTTGGGTGAAGAAAACAGTGATTGTTTATAAGATGAAAAGGTATTCAGTTTAAGGAGGAGTTCTCTTACATTCACCAGTAATAATCTCTGGATGGGTTTACCAAAAGAGGTAGTTGGTCACTCCATTTTAAGAATTTCTTTTCAGATTGAGCAAATCTGATTATCTGTTAGGCAGCTGGGATTTAGTTCTGCCCTAAGGCTCCTTTCTCTCAGTTAGGTTAAAGTTCAGGGTAAATATTAGGGCAGAGCAACCTTTTGTTCCTCTCCCTTTCTCACTGCCTCTTACCTCAGGGCCTTTTCCTTAGCCTTCATTCAGGTGAAATGCTAACATCTGAATCCAACCAGCCAATTTAGCAACTTTTGTGTAATTCCAATTGAAGTTTCACTCTCATTAGGATGAGAAGGGAGCAGCAGCGGGCACTTCTCATGCACCAGGAGAGTGAATCTCCTGAATTGCAGTGTTTCTTGTGTGAGACCTCCAGAAGATCCTGCTGATGCCATCTTATCTACCAACTGCAAGATTTCAGGTAGTAGGTCCATGTGAACTAATGACTTAAAATTATATCTCAAATTTTAATCTTCTTATGAATATAAACCTCTGGTCTGTTCTTTCGGCATAAAGAATACCAGAGAGCCTTGGCTGGTCTGGCTCAGTGGATAG
The DNA here is from genome assembly GCF_964339955.1 of Pipistrellus hanaki. NCBI lineage: Eukaryota > Metazoa > Chordata > Mammalia > Chiroptera > Vespertilionidae > Pipistrellus > Pipistrellus hanaki. The sequence continues at coordinate 58,092,836 of NC_140506.1, forward strand.
AGCTTGGGCCTGCAGACTGAAGGGTCCCCAGGTTTGATTCTAGTCAGGGGCACATGCCCGGGTTGCAAGCTCAACCCCCTGTAAGGGACATGAAAGAGGCAGCCCATCAATGATTCTCTCTCATCACTGATGTTTCTGTCTCTCTCCCCCTCCCCCTTTCTAAAATCAATTTAAAAATAAAAAATAAAAAGAACAGCACAGAGTAATTTCTAATGGTAAGGAAGGAGTAAGAGAGAATTAAGTTTTGAGGTGTGTGGGAGTGCCCTGAAAAGGGAAAAGAAAAGAAAAAAAGTGTAGAAATAAAAGGGTTTGGGTTTAATTCTTCTTTGTATCCAGAGGCAGCTCTGCAAATTCCACCCTAATGAGCTAGTGCCAGGCTCCTAATCTCTTAAAACCCTCCAAAGGGAAAATGTGTGGAAGGCAGAGCCGATTCCATCCCTTTGGATATTTGCCCCTGGGCCTACTGTGGGGGCTCCGAGAACACGTGCATTAACATGAACCCGTGAGAGCATTCCAAAGCAGGCCTTTCCAATGACGAGCCACGCCAGGTACCTTACAGCCTGTATATTTATTGAACAAATACTACTAAAATACATTGGATACTTGTCATGAGTGCATCAGTAAAGATCACATTGCTACAAAAGCCTGCATTTTCAGTACACAACTGCAACTACATAAATGCCACAGATGCAGAATACTGTTCTTGCTCTATTTACACAGCTGATAACCTATTCTAACAAAGGAGGGAGAAAGGAAATGCACGAGAACTCAGGCCAACGGAGGAGCAAGAGGAGGACGAAGGGCAGTGCATGCATCATCGATGTTTAACAGTCAGAAGCGGGAACAGTTCAGCACAGAGCTTACCCTGTCAAAGGAAGCGCTAAAAGACAGTTATATAAAAAATTAAGGTGGGCTTTCAGACTGGCTAACGCAACAACATTCCGTGAGTAGATGGTATTTCTGATTTTTTGTTTACCCATTCCACTGGGAGCAAGGACAAAAATGTAACATCTATACCTTGCTTATCAAAAAGAGTGATCTACCTTTTTTTGTTTTTTTTTTCTTTTACATTTTGCAAAGATATTTTTCCCGACCTAATATTTGGGGAAGTGTAATTTCCCTATTTCCACTCAAATGCCAGGTGATTTTTTTGGATTTTTTTTTAGAGGTCATTTATTAAAAAAAAAAGTTTTCCCATTCCCCCCCAAATATTCTTTCAAACAAAAAGAACCAAGAGAGACACCTAAAAAAACTCCTGTCCAATTATTGCTTTTTTTTTCCCTCTAAGTTCGGCAGGTGAGGCTACCAAAAGGAAGAGATTTGGTAAGTAGATTACAGTTTTGTGATTGCTCCCGCTACAGGGACTTCGGGTCCATGAGTGCCAGCCAGTGATACGTGGTCTCTCACGCTCTCTCTGACAGCATTCACTCACCCTACAATGCTGAAGAAGAAAGCCACACTGAAGACACAAGGAAAACAGGTCAATCCAGTCTAGAGAACAACATTCAGGGAAACAAGAGTACCAACACCTTCTTAGAACATGAAAATAAAAAATAACTCCATCAGAGCTACCTCGCCAAGGAGCATGTTGAAAGTCCAAAATAGCACCATTCATCAGTGTCTCAGGTCCTGTGGCAGCATCTCGGTCACTTACCACAAGGAAACAATGAGTTTCAAACTACTTCTATACATCAAAAGAGTACATGGATAAAATATAGAGATATACAGACAATTGATGAACATAAACTACTAGGCTTGTTACATCTAAATGAGAAAAAAAAAAAAAATGGGGACTCTCAGCCTCTGCAAGAAGCAGTCGGGAGCTGTACGAGTGACCAGGCAGGAGTGGACCGGTTGTGTGAGAGCAGTGGGAGTTTGAGTTGTGGAAGACGTCATCGGAGCGAACCAGGCCTGAAGGCCCACCTGTAAGGGTTGTAAACGTGGATTCACAGTGTGAAATTCTGAGCGTTTTCACTTGAGTCAGAAAGATTAAAAACTGGTTTGATGATACCTATTTGTCCACTGTAAATTCTCTAAAGCAAGGCTCAGAGTCCCATAGTTTCTTCTTATACTTGATGATTTACACAGAAAAAAAACCCCATATATGATACCATAACCTCATCAATACCCATACACCATACGTAATACAAATGGAGGTGTTACGATTAAAAAGAGTGGAGGTAACGGATGCTCGGGGGGCAGAGTTCATCGCTGCCAAGTGGAGTCAGGGAGGCAGCCTCCAGCTCTTCGTCCTTCTTGCGGTTCACTTCCTTCGGGACCGGAAGTCTTCCCTGAAGGCAGGTGGGCCCAGACACAGAGGAACACACACAAAGAGAGACACACTTAGTTATACTTCTGAAAGCATTTGGAAATTTCTGCCTTTCATCCTTGAACTCCCAATTTTTTGCAGAGTTTACACATTAAACACAGCTCACCTGAAGGTAAATATTAGGTCTGCGGGGGGTATGAAGTAATTAAACACCAGCCGCCTTGGCTTCAGCAGAAACAAGTGCTTCTCTAACGGCTTTGCCCAGCCACGTGGGAGGCAGCATTCCCCAAGAGTCGGGTTTCCAGGGACAGTTTCTAGTGTCAGGTAGGGCCTGACATGAGGCTGGGTGAGGAGAGGTGCTCACAGCGGTATTGAAAAAAGAAAACCAGGTTCAATGGCTGTGGTGGGGTAGGGCAATCGTCTATTTTCTAATATATAATAAAAATATTTAAAAGCATATCTCAGCATGTACAAATGTAATTTATATATAAGGTCTATTCTATAATCCATGTGGGCCTTGTGGTCAGAATCAGAATGAGGACCAGAGGTGGGCGTGTTTGGGAGGAAAGAGTGTGGGGTTCAGGGGGAAGGTGTTGCAGGAAAGAGGAGGATAGCATGAAACCAAGAGCAGAAAAGGGAGTCAGTGAGTTGGGACTGACTGGGGCTATTCTAAGTCTCTCATCACAATCCCAATGAGTGAGATTTTTGTGTTTCTAAGATAATCAAACCACAATGAGCACCAATGCGAAGGAGCTCTCCATAGCAACCAAACAGCACAGGACAGGACAGTGAACCCCATTTGCCATTGGATGATATAAAACAGAGGTCCTGTCTACCACAAATACATTATATGCTCCGATCAGATATGAAAGCAGTGATCTGACATATTTCTCCTTTAGACAAACCATTGATTACAGGAGTTTTCTTTGGAAAAAATTACCCATTGTGGTTTAAAAGATCTTTCCTCCCCCCCCCCCCTTTTTTTTTTTTTTTTTGGCTCAGGTCACATATTCTAACAGGACATTTATAATAAGCTGATTTGACTGGATATAAGAACTTGGATTAAAGTGATAATATTGCTTTGTGACTATAAATAATCCCTTTTCAATTTCTTAGTAAGAAGAATTCAGACATCAGGAACTTCCTAATAACTTGAAACTGAATCAATGTTTTCATCAGCCCCTGGGTGAACTAAATGTCACAAATAATTCAACTTCAAGAAGTCTTATTCACTTATAGATTTTTCATACTAAACATCTGGTGTGCCCATTTTTGTGTTTAAAAATCTCAGACATTGAGAGCGTACAACATTTTTAAGACGTATATCAAATCCACTCAGTATGTACTTAATGTTTCTCTGAGCTATGAAAATAATTTTAATCTTGAGATTTTTGGCATGCAATCCCAAGATTAAAAAAGAAGAAGAAGAAGAAAAGAAATCCACTGGTGACCCTGGTGCCTATTTTTTAAAAATACATTTTTTTTTTTATTGCTTTCAGAGAGGAAGGGAGAGAGAGAGAGAAACATCAATGATAAGAGAGAATCATTGATTAGCTGCCACCTGCAAGCTCCCCACCATGGATCGAGCCTGCAACCCCGGCATGTGCCCTTGACTGAAATCGAACCTGGGAACTTTCAGTCCACAGGTAGACACTCGATCCACTCAGCTAGACTGGCGAGGGCCTGGTGTCTTTAAAATAGTATTTGTTCCTCCTCCCCCATCAAACAGTTAGCATTCATGGTTTGAGATATGGCAAACTTAGGTTTTAGACAAGTGAAGAATTCAATGTTTCCTTATTGTCAGAGGCCAGGACGGAAGGTCAAAAGTTCATTAAGCATTATTTCACTCAACTATCCTCTGTACATGACTGCACTTCAAATTGCTAACTCCAGAGTTACTTTGTTCCAAAGTGAATATACAGAACATTATTCTGTCTCTATATTAAGTCTCAGTCTTACTAACCTGTTACCTCCCTGAAAAATACTTAACAAAATGAAATGAAGGGCTGAGTGGGATCTCAACAATTTGGGGAGAGGTTATTTCCAGGAAAAGAAAAAAAAGAACGTGAAGATTATTTCAGATGGGAATCAAAAGTTTTACTATTTTTCTCTCTTATGAGGTTCCCAAACACTCATGTCTTCATTTATTATTCATGTTCTGAGAGTCCATTATGGCTTGAGTACTCTATTAGATGTTAGGCCTACGAAGACTAAAAGAGAGAAGAAAACAGTCCCTGCTGCCTATCCTGCCCTTAACTGAATTGCTGTATGGGAGATGGCCAAGTACAACGGGATAAGGCAAGGCAATGGTGTAGCCCATGCAGGGCATATGTTACTGAAGCAACCTGAGGGGCCATGACCCAACATATCTGTGGGGAGAGGAGCTTCTGGGGAGATAAAATTCTACCCATTTTCTCTTTGGAGGCTGGAATTTATTAGATTTCAATCATTACTTCCTCTCGGTCATTAAAAAAGAGAAGAGTCCAGTCTTCCTGCCCCCACTCAAGGAATTGTAGGCTTCTAAGGAGTCACTTTGAAGGGAGGACACAATGATGTCTTATTTCTCCATATGTCAGGCCTTATAAAAATTCAGAGGAAAATAAGCATATCTTCTTCCATCGTCCAGCACATAGTGATCTCTGGAGGATTGGGAACTAGAATAATCTAGAAGGCTGGAGGAGGGGAATGACATGTCCACTGGCTCCCCCAGACCAGCTCTCCTGGATGCCCCTACCGCTGACCTACCTCAGGTTGGATGCCTTCTCTGATGATGACTGTCAGTACATGAATCTCCCAGTTACTCAATAATGTGACTTGGACCAAGTGAGTCAAGATTTATTTTTTTTTATGATTATGCAAAGATATGCTTTTCCAGAAAGAAACTGCTGAAAATAGGATAAATATATTATGCTGAAGATACTATTCATATATTTAGAGAGGAAAGAAGTTAAAATTAACAGAAGACCTCAGTTGCAGGATCCACTGTGCCAACCCCTAAAGCATGCCTCATTGTAGGCAAAGCCTGGGACCTGGACTGGCCTAAAAGGAAGGGGAGGCACTATTGGCCTCATTGAGGAACTTGCCTAGTTTTGCTGTCACTAGTATCAAAGAGAGGGTCTCAGGATGCCCACATGGGGCAGAAACTAATGAAAAGACTACACTCTCTCTTGCTCCTTCCATTATCAAGTCTCATCCTAGCTGCTCAGGAGAATTTTTCCCTGAGCCGCCCTGATCAAGAATGTCACCAGTTACACTGCTGATGGTGGTGCTATGGTGGTGAGGTGGCGGGCTAAAGGTGTGTTGTAAGTGAAGCTCCAGTATTTTAACTCACTACCACTCCAACTCCACAAGATCAGCACAAGTCTGGCTCAGACAGGGTCCGAATCATGTTGCTCATCTACTTTCCTGCCAATGATTTAAACCTTAACTTTCAGAAATTCTCTGAAAAATTAAGTGATTTAGAAGTGCTTTCTTTCAGTGCAACCTGCCAGTTAACAATCTCTTCAATTCTGGCTGCCAGTAAAAGGTAGATAATTGCTGAAACCGTTTAGTGTAAATAAGAGAGTTTTTCAAAATTGAAATATCAGTCATAGCTGGGTAGCTCTCATCATTGGTCAATTACACATATGAAACTTTTAAATGTTAATTTTTATTTTCAATGGACTCTATTTTTCTTTATTAGTTGCAAACTCAGCAGGTCAGTGGTAAAAAGTTACAATCCTCTTGCTTAAGTGATATTTACCCTAAAAGGCAAAGTCCAAAGGTATTTATAGTAAAAACTGGTAAAATTTTTTTTAAATGTTTGTGTTGGATTTTTTTCTCTTCAGAAATGGGGCTAAAATCTAAAATGTATATTTTACAATTTTTTTTTAAAGGCAGAGAATTGTCACATCTAAGATGTAAGCACAATGAAAGCATTTTACAGAACACATGTTAGGCCTAAAAATTAAAAGGAAGAAATATAAGTTTTTTTTTAATGTGCTTTCTGTTTTGATTCCCAGGTAATCTTATAAAATATCCAGGCATTATTACCAGACAAAGTTGTCACCATCTTATCCTTTTAAGATATCTTTTAGTTTGAGCATCATATTTGAGTTTACCCAGGAATGGAACAAATTAAAAAATCTGTAAAATATACATTGATTCCATGATTATTAAATGAAAATTTGCTTTGGGCTTGTCAAGAAAGGAAGATAATGTGAAATTTAAGAGTCACAGGAATTTAGGATATGATTTTTTTTTTTTTTTAAGGATACATTATTTCTAAGGTCATAATAGTATCAGATAACTGAATTAATAGAGTTGAGTATATTGGGTATTAAAATGAAAAATGGATAAATCTGACTTTTTTAATTGCTTCTACATTTTAAAATACTAACAAAATAGCAGCTTAAGGATCTTACCTTAGGAAGCCTTCCCTCCATTTCCTTAGTTGGAAATGGTTCTTGGCTGACCCAGACAGAAAGCTCTGGGTAATAATCCTGTAAGAGACATAAGAGCACACACATTTAGGTTAGGAACAGGATCCACACTGAAACCACCAGTGATCAGTGTAATGAGCTCAATCCTTCTCAAGGATCACTTACTTCCCCATGGCAACTTTAAAGTGCTGGGGAAGCCCTCCACCTCCTTCAGGCTGTTAGTGTGCTTCTGCATGTTTGCTGCACTCAGGAGAGTTCTAGCTCCATGTCTTGCAAGGCTAGGTCCAATAGAGACGGGATATCCATCACCGTTATCTTTAGCACACCAAGTGGCAGCTTCGTTGCACGACTGGCTGAGCAAACTAAGGCGCTTTCAACACAACCTATGATAAGAATCCCTACAAAGCCCCATGTTTATGACATAATGTGCCATGCACCCATCACACACTGTCAGGGGTTATCCTGATCATTTCTTAGGAGGAGGAGAGGAAGAAGCAGCCTGCGTTCTCCCGGGCCCATGCAGCCACTAACAACACCCTGCCCAGCTGAAAACAGCAAAGTGTCTGAGCGAGAGGGGCAGGGAGAGGGGCAACATCCCCATGAATGACACAGAGAATACTAGTTGATGAATTTGGGGGTTGGGGGGCAAGGGTGGGATGGGGTGGAGAGAGTGAGTCGTACTGAGGAACTCTTCTTTAAACACATATACAAGGGTTATTATCATAAGAAGTTTGCTGACCAGCTGTTCTCCGTCTCTAGTAAAGACAGGAGTCAGGGATTAGGACTTAAATTACAACTACAGATTTAGGTCAGCTGTAAGAAAGATCTTAGCAGAGGGAAAAAATGTGAAACCTACTTTAAGAAATTTAGAAACAGAATTTAACAACCTAACTCAGAGCTAATTCACATTTGTTATAAGGCCCTTCTTGAAGGGAGGGGAGGGAACTAGTTAAGGTTTCCTCCAGATCTGAATCTCTAAATGCTACAAAGAGATTTAATAAATCTCACATTTAATAAATAATAGTAAGAATCACATCTCATTAAATTAACAAACAGACTTACATGCAGTTTTTGTTTTTGAAAGCACCAAACGTGGTAGCCTAATCACTGGGCTAACTGGGAAGTTTTCAATGTCCCAGTCAATCCATTTGTGTGGAGGTCTGATGTAGGAAAGTGGATGGCTGTGTTAGTTCCTTGGGATAGTTTAACAGTAACTTTGACCTACCCCAGTAACTTTTATGGCACATCCCAGTCCACAAAGCAATTTTGCATACATTAACTAGTTAATCCTGACAAGTTTCGGCAGTTTTCGAGGCTTTGACCAGCTCCTTCTGGGAGAATTCTACTATCTACCTTGTTTGGGAAAGAGAACCACCCTCATATGCCCTTAAACCAGGAATGGGAGAAAACATGCTTTTTAAAAGGCTTAAAACAAGATCACAGCACACAAAATCCCAGTTTGGGTTGAATTTTAGAAGACCCAAGTTAGGTTCAACCATCAGTTCACTTATTATAAATTTGTAAAAATTATTACATTTCTTTGTTACCACTTTTAAAAGCATGCTTTAAGTTACCACTGAAGATATTACACATATTAATGAGTAATAAGGTTTCACTGCAAACCAAACATGTTGACAAAAATACATGTCGAAATTCAGTAGGCACATGCATGCAATGAAAAGCAAAATCAAGTAAATGTTATACCTGTGTTCTTGTGATTTTCTGTAATATTCTACTTTAGCAAAATCACACTGCTTTAGCATTTAACTTCAAAGCCTCAATTCTAAAGCCACTCAAGTCTGACTTGTAGGGAAAAAATAGTTGGCTTCTCAGAAATTATTAAACTTATTCTTAAAATTTATTTCACCAAGAACTTGCCTTTTTAAAAAGAAAAACTGTCAGTGATTTGTTTGGCCAAAGAATTCAAAACCTGTGACTGAGCAAACTTCCCCAACTACCTCAAATTTGTTCTTTTGAAACATTAATTTAGCCACAGATTTGCCAAGAACATTTCTAATTAGGCATATTTTAGTGTTTGAATCATAAAATAATCTGCATCCTTTAGGAAAAATAAGTGTCACTTTGGCAAATTCTTGTAAATTCTTCGTCTCCTTCAGAATCAGAACCTTAAGCCCAAAGAGAGAGAGGGGTCTGTTACCTTCTGAAAACCTGCCTGCCTGGTCTCTAAGAACTGAGCATATCCCTGGAAATGGTATCTAAAGGAGACACTAAACTTCCTTTTTAGATTTAGGGAAAAGGTGGTAAATTATTGGAAATATAAGCCCCTTACATTACAGCTTTGTTCCTTCTTATACCAGTGTTATTTGGAAACTTTAAAATGAAAGACTTCAGAGGAAGGATCTATGATGATTACTACCCTTGCTCTCAAATAATTCAAAATAGCTTTGTCATGCATGCATTCACCATGAGTTTGTGAATCACCTGCAATGGTTGGGGAGTGCTGGATTCTGGGGACTGCAATAAGAGAATCTAGTTCTTGCTTTCTAGTTCAAATAGCTAGCAGAGGTGACAGAGCTACTAAAAGATCATTTGAAAAGAGTGTACTATGGGCTGAATTACGTCTTCTCAAACCCCAAATTCAAATGTGTAAGTCCTAACCCCAGGTACTTCAGAATGTGACTATATTTGGAGGTAGAGTTTGTAAAGAGGTCCTTATGGGGAGCCTAATCCAGTGACTGTCCTCATAAAGGAGAGAATGACACACAGACACACACAGAGGGAAGGTGATGTGAAGACACAGGGAGAAAAGGACCGTCTATCTACAGGACAAGTCTCAGACGAAATGAACCTTGCCAACACCTTCATCCCAGACTTCATCTAGACTCCAGAATTGTGAGGAAATAGACTTCTGCTTAGCCATCTAGTCTGTGGTGCTTTGTTTTGACAGCCCTAGCAAACTCGTACAGTGCTTTAAGTGCAATTTTTTAAAAAGTATAGGTCATGTCAAACATACCAGCTGTTGGAACATGTATCAATAGACTAAAAACAAACACACACAACCAATGTTTAGCAAAACACAGTGTCAACAGAGGAAATGTGGGTGGCAGTGAGCAGATCTGGAAACGACTCCTTAGGTGGCGACTCCACTGGCTGCTGTGTCCTGTGTTTTTATCTAGTTTAGAATATTAGGAGCTGACACGGACCCTGTGATAGAGGCTGCTGAGTACTGACAACATGTGGGTCAGAAGCACGAAGATAAGTTGATCTGTCTTTCTGGAGTCCTGTTCTTGCTGGACCCTAAAGCTGTTGGTTCTTCTTGATACTAGTCAACTGATGCTCTGAAGGCGGACATATGGCTTAAACCAGTGTTTCCCAAAGTGTGGTACACGTACCCCCAGGGGTATGGGAAGAGTTTGGTGGGGGTACACATTGCACCGGAGTTTGGTGGGGATATGCACTGCACTGTGCTTAGCTGCGCCTAATTCTAAGTTCTCATGAGTAGGAGGGGTACTTCTGGATTCAAGTTTGTATTTTTTCATGAAGAGCAATTAAACTAACTTTTTTTTTTTTTTTTTTTTTTTTTTTAACTTCACTGAACTCTCTTTCTCTTTATGGTGGTGGCGTGCATCTCAGAAATGTAAGTCATCTGGGGAATCCACACGGGAATAACTCAAAACTGTTGTTTTATTAAATAAGTAAGCCAAAGTGTGCCCTAATTTTCCCAAGAGAAGTGTCCTTTTCAAAGTGTCTCCCATCTATAGATAAGCAACTGTTTGCTCTTGCTCAAGTAAAATCCTCAGAACCCTCTAGACCAGCAATTATCAAGCGGTGTGTTGCAAGAATTTTTAAAATATGCAATGCCTGACTGTTTAGTCAGGGGCACTGACCTCCTTTCCCTTAGACTGTCAAATAAAAAAAACAGCCAACATAACCATAGCTGCTGGTGTGAATGAATCAAAATTATACCTATTTTTTGTCATATCTGCAAAAAAATGTATTTTGTGTGTGTGCTGCAGGACTTAGTAACCAGATTCCGTGTGCCATGAGATGAAAAGGGTTGAAAATTGTTGCTCCTAAAAGACTTCTGTTATGGGAGAAATCAGAGAAGCAAGCTATACACGCACAATTAAGAAAACACTGTGAAAACATAGAGGGGAAGGAACATTTTGTTGTTTTAAATTGTAGAACACGCAAAGGTTTTGCTTAAATTCTGGGAAAGGTTGAGAGTTTATGCTTGTCACTAAATATATTAGTTCATGCACCTTTTTCTACAATGCTACATTTATGTCACTAATGACTATGTTTAAAAATAACGAAAATGACATGAAAAAAACCTCACATGATTTATATACACTAATCATGCTAGACATGTATTTAAATATCCATGAGCAATTCTTAGGTAAAAGCAATTTTTTACTTTCAAGTATATTGAACATATGAAACCCACAATATATTTATAGTTTAATGGTGAAAATGTACTATTTCTTACGGATTCTCTTAAATGTATGTAATGGTTGGGTACTTAACTTTCCATTGTGTGTCACAGCATACAAGTTGAGAACACAATGCCCACAGTTTTTGCCTTTTTAAGTCTTTGAAGGCTTGTTTTCCTCTCTGGATGATGCAACATAAAAAAAAATTTCATTTTTTAAGATTATAAGGTAATTGGGTGGCAATGATCATGACTTGGTAGCCCAATTAGAAAAATAAAACGCGGAGAGAATTAGAGAGTACTCCTACAAGGCCCTAAAAATGTTATCCCATTATTTCTTAACCTCTTTTCAGCTTTTCATTTCGAAACTTTATTTTCCCATAGCATGGTCGACATACAGAATCAATCTAATTGACATATCTTATCACTTCTCTATTGCAAGTAAAATTTGAATGATACCTATTACCTATTTCTAAATTTGTATTTTCCTCTACTTACTGTCTTTATCACTATTCCTTCAGGGAAACTGTTAGAGGAGATGGATCCTCAAGGGTAGGTTCACAGCTTTATTCAGAGCTTAAATACACCACACGCATATATGTTGTTTACTTAGTTGGTTAACATGCTGTCTCCAAAGCCTGCTAAGAAGATGCTGCATGGCTTGATTGTTAATGACCATAATTATATTTTCTCTCCTTGAAGGTCTATGTACTCAAAAGAATGCACACACATGGCCCTTTTATGTCTTAACAAAGATAGGGTCCACCCCCCCCCCCCCCCCGGGTAATTAGGAAAGTGGACTAGGGCAGCAGGTGTCCAACCTGCATAATTAATTCTTTGAGCAGCAAAGAAGTATATTTCATAATCTCTCTGCCAATTAAACAGTGTGTGTGTATCTGCATGTGTACATGCTCTAAGCTGCCTAATTGGCTCAGAGGCTGTGGAACCCGGTACTGCAGTACAAGGGGAAATTACGTGCACACACACACTTCATTTCTGCAAATATCCTTTGAAGTGGCGCTCTTAGGAATCTCCCTCAAAAGCCACTCTGCGCCCAGGTGTTACTAGTCATGTGAGAGGGCAGGATGTAAACTGAAACCATAAATGAGTTACAGGGATCGTTTTCTCTGAACAGCATTGCATCAACAGTGAGAGGGGCCAAGAGATGATGCACTGTCTCTCTGGAGACCAGACTTAAAGACCTGCCTAGCCCTGTGCGTGCTGCTTGAAGATGAAGCACACAGGGGAGGAAATGCACTGTAACCAGAAGACAAAGGATAAACAGGCAGAACACTGAGCCACTCTGGACGTTCTGGAAAGCAAAGCCAAAGTGTTACTTGGTGCGCATGTTGGCAAACCTTCTGGTATGGGAACTAAGTGGAACATGCAGAGACCTAATTTAAGTGCACACAGGTGTGCACGTGCACACACACACACACACTCACACACAGGAGCTGGCTGTAGTGACAATGGGTAATTACAGAGAAAGCATTAAAAAACGTTCTCAGCCATAAATGTCCTGTTGCCAGAAGGGACAGGAAGGCCTTTTAGGGCAGCGCTGTGTTACAACATGCGCTGACATTCTCTGCTTTTCCAGGGCCTGACAAGCTCTCAACCAGGAGGAAGGGGGTGGGGGTGGGGGGTACACAACACAGCTCAAGGAGGAAGGTGGTGATCCCTTGCAGATTAGGTAAGCCCGTTGGCATGAGCTGGGCTTTGGGTGCAGATGTCCGCTATGGGCACAGAAAATACCCCCATTTTAAAAAATATTGCAGAGCAGGTTATGTTACTGCCCAACATTATGTGTCAGATGTGGGTGTCTGGAACAGGCTGTGTAAACTTAAATGCTGGAATCCTCCAAATTCACGCTGCTCGCGTGAGGCCACGTGGAGAAGCCACTGGTGAATTTGTGGGAACCAGACAGCTAGAGGGTTGTATTTCTAAATCTCAACGAGGCAGAGAAAGGAAAAGGAAATCTCCTGGCAACAAAACGAAAGTGTTTACATGTGAAATTAATTGTCAGCACAAAGCGCTTTCAGAGTCACTCTGTTCCACAATGTAATCCTCGGCTTGTTTGGCTGCCGAGTCTTTTAAAATTTGATTTCTAAGAATAATAGCAAAGACTTTCAAGAAAAGCAATGAATCAAGTCGGGAGCAAGCCACGGAAGGTTAACAACATTGCCTAACTTTGCTTTTTCACCACTATGTAAAACAGCTCGCTGGGGGAGTTTTGGGGGTTTTGGTGGTGTGTGGGTCAGAGCAGGGTGCAGCAGCCACCGGGTAATCCGAGCATGGTGAACAGGTCAGCAGCAAGCATCTGTGCTGAGCAAACCTCTTATCTCATCCCAGCCTCATTCCTTTCCAAGAGGAACGTGCTGAGCACAAAACAATCCACCTAAAGACTCCATAAATCCAAAAAAGGGAGTTACTGATCGAGGAATTCTCAGATTTCTGCCAAGACTCCCTCCCCTGGGCTGGAGGTCAGCCGGGTACAGTAACAGAGCCAAACTGTGGACTGGACTCCAGGAATCAAGTTCACACTTCAGATCTGGGCTTTTAAATGGGCGACTTTTTCTTTTCAGTGACGAAGACAAAACAAAGCACAAAGAGCTGATAACAGCCCAAAGCGAACCAGAAGCAAAAGTACAAGAGTGAGGCCTGGAAGCCAATCTCATAAGGGATATCTAAGAAGAGATTTTTTAAACAAAGAGGAAAAAAATACAGCAACTTTTTAAAGCCCTGGCTTGAGATTAAGCAGTTTGTGAATGAACAATAAAAAGTAAAGGCCATGAAACAAGATATTTGCTCTTTTCAGCGGAAAAAAAAAATACTGGCCTTTGTTAACTAGCAGGAAAATGAAGAAAAAAGGCCCCTCAAGCATTTAAGCAGAGCATAAGCTTTTCCTGCCTTCCTGACCTCACCAAATATGTTAATAAAATCGTCTCCCTCCCTGGAGTGAAACCAGAGTAAATATTTACTTAACACGTCTGAGTTCTAAGTCTGGACCACCTCACTCCCTTATATAAATTGGTTTTCATTTGTAATTAAGAGTTTAAAAACACCACATTTTGTAATATTTTTCCTACCTTTAAGATAAAAGGAAAGGAAGAAAACTCTATATTGCGCCCTCATACGACAATCTGCACTTTTATTTTGAACTGTATAGTCTTTGCCACAAATGAGAATAATGCTGTTGATATGCTTTCCAATACTAGACATCTGGAGATAGCAGGACTTTTTCCAAGCACATTCCAAGGTTAATACGAAACAGCTAGACTTGCTTTTATTAGCTGGTTTGAATAATTTTAAGTATGCTGGGTCTCACCTACAAATAAATAGTTATAAGAAGTCTAATTTCTACTCACCAAGAATACTTTGTTTTCTTTCCTCGTGTCCTAAAATGACTGTGCTAACCATTAAAATCTTATGAAAAAATTTCCTAACAACTTGGAAAAATATGTCTTCAAAAATCAGATTTCTTTTGTTACAGTCCTCAATCAAAGGCTAGTGAGATATGTATAGACATACAGATTTTGGGTTTTTCTTGATCTGAGACAGACAGTTGCTATTGATAAGTTTGTGGACATTTCAAAACATTCCCCTTGCATACATGTGCAAGATGAGCTTTCCAGAAAGTGTGCACTTCCTCCCAGAGTGCTTGTTCCAAAGGAAACGACTCACTCCTTCCATCACTCGGCGCTCCCTCTCCGCTGGCAGCTGCGACCCCTCCGCATTCACCAGGAGTTGCTCCACAGTCCAGTGCTTCTCTCGCACTGTCCTTCCTGGTCACAAGCAGAACCCCAACAGATAACCGAATTCCGACAAAAAGTGGTCATTGTGGAAGGGTGTATTCAAAATGGGGTTAAATCAGAGTCTTGGTTATTTCCTGAGAAGTTTGCTTTTAAAAGAAGGGAAAATATCTCTAGATCTGTACCCCCATGCTCCAAGTACTCAAGTCACAAAGTGGCCACTAGAAGGCTTCCAATAACCTATTCTTCAAGAAAACGGGCAAAGACTAAAAGTGCAAGAAGAACAGAATAAGATTGGGATGGATGTACCTCTGCACACCATCTGGATTTTCAACCCCACTGGGTGGAGCATGGTCCGAGAAGCTGTTGGAGGGAGACGAACTTATTAGACCAGAGAGGCAGCGTGTAAACTACTAAGAATGGTGACTTGGAATATAAAGCAAATTTAACCTGACTCCATTTGGAAAGTTTTCATCAATGCTGTAGAAACACAGGTAGTTCTAAATTGTGGTGTTCTCTGGCTTGGAACAAACAGTATCAGAACACCTGATCAATTTAGTAAAAATTCACGTGACCAGGTGAATTATTTCTCTGATGCCAATTAACAAATTTAATTGAATTTCTGATTGAATTGATTATGACAGTATAGACAGTCGAGCTTTATATAATAAAATTAAAGTTTAAAAGACAGTCCTCATTAAAAAAAGGGATAGGCTTAATGAAGATGAAATGAAAAGATGCAGAGACATGGCTCCCAGACCTTGGTAACAAGATCAGAACAATTTAAGATTATATTATCGAGAAGTGAGCAAAATATCCAAGGCTTAGGTCATTAGACCCAAGGCTCCACAGGGCAGCATGAAATGGAAACTCAGTTATGGTTCAGAGCATCCAGGCATTGGAAACAGTCAACTCTTGGTAATTAAAGATCAAAATTATGAAGAAGGGACCAGAGAAGATGTGGGCAGAATTTCTGATGCTGTATTAACTGAATTGGCTGGGTATAAAATCTCATTTGTCCAACAAATGAAGCAATAAATATTTACTAAGTACTTACTTTCTGCAACATATTGAATATTTGCTAGGTAGTTTTCAGTCCTATAGAATGAACATCTTATTAAAGAATATGTCCCATTAGTTTGAGCTAGAAGTATGAAAGTAGCAAAGAAAACACATTAAAAAAACCAAAAAACGTTTTAGAACTAAGCCACCAAATCCAGGGACATCTATTCGGGAAAGTAATGGGCTAGTTAATTCATCTTTTCAAATTCTAAGTCCCTTACCCATACAACTGTAGTCCCTGATATTGCCCGTTTCAAATAGTGGGTCCATTTCCTGCACAGTATTCATTCTTCCAGCCGGTATTATATCCCTAAAATGCAGCAGGCACTAGACTAAATGTTCAACCATGTGCTACCATGTGCACATGCATGCGCGCGCGCAACTGCCTGGCAAATGTGCAAAGAACAAACTTTGAAGTCATGACCCCAATAGCATTTAGGGTAACTTTCTCTACCATGGCACTGCGAAGGGAAAGACACAGTATATTTTGGAAAAGTGCCATATTTTTCCATGTATAAGACAACCCCCCTTTTCCAACCCAAAATCAAGAAATCAATATTTTAAACCTTTTTTCCTGGTTTTCCTCTTAAGGCCTTCTTTTTTTTTTTTTTTTTTTTTTTGGCATCTTAAGGAGTTGTTCTTCCTGTTTTCTTCACTGTCTGATCATACACTCAGTGGGAGGAGGTCCAAATTATCTCTCTGCACCTCTATCTCCATGCTCTTTTGCATAGCTGATTACAATCAATTTGAATTTTGCAGAGTAAGAAAATTGCTTACCGGTGTTTATCTTTTTATTTTTTGACATCTTTATGGGTTCAGAGCACTCCTGTCCCTATTGCATCTGTGCACACTCTACCTCCAGCTGCAATTAGACATCAGCTGACATCAGTAACAGTAAGGCTCGAGATTAAAGGAAGTCTGATGGACAAAGTATGGGCAGCTATGCACCGGCATGGCTCTCTCTTCAGCTGACTTCCATGTGTAAGAAGCCCCTCGATTTTCAATCTATTTTAGAAAAAAATATATATATAGCATCTTATACACCAAAAAAAATACGATACTTAGAAATAATCCCTTACTTGGGCTCATGTTTATAAGCATCTTACTCCATATATTTTTATCCATCTAACTACTGACTATAGACCTTCCTTGACAGTTCTGAATGCTGACTGCCAAAGATGCAATATCTTCTCCTAATTCCTACTCTTTCCGGTCCAAGAATAGGTTCTGTGTCTGACACTAACTTTATCCAATGAATATGTCCTCAAAATGTCTAGACCCATTTTAAGCACAATTTGTGTCAATTTCTCCTTGTTCAGCCACTGGACTGCAGTACTTTTCCCTGCTGGAATGGTATCAAACACAATTCAGACAGGAAGGCTGTTACCTGCCCCAGTCATCAAAGGACAGTGGTGTGTGATGGTGATCTGAGTAGGGCCTGAAGCGGAGAAGGGAGAAGAGCTAGAACTGGGCAGCCATGCCAAAGCTTCCGTGCACATTATGAATCCCCCCCTTGTTTTAGTTACTTATTAAATGGTATGAGTCTCTGGCTTGTTTGTTTACTTGTTTGTTTTTTTACTGGCAATGGCTATTCAGCTGTTCTCCTTTCTTTCCAATCAATGGCTCTGGTTCCCCATTTCAATTTAAAAGGGGCAAACGGACCTTCTTTTCATTGGCGATATTCTCTTATGATCTCCTTCTCCTTTCTAACCGTGAGCTATATATTTGTATTTTAGTCTATAAAGGATGAACACTGAAAAAGCAGCCTAACATCAAGGGTTTAAAACCATCTCCAGCTAGATAATCATAATGCTTTTAAGGCAAAAAGCTTAGATTGAAAACCATTCTAAGGTAATAACAGGCAATAATTTTATTTATGAAGATTTCATTACCTTGTGAAACTGGAGTAGATTTTGCTCTACTGTCATGAATACCTCAATCAGATTACTGAGAGACAAACTGCGGAGCTGCTGGGAAAACACCATTAATAACCTCGTGCATAATGGCGCTCCACAGCCAAGGCTTTGGATGTGTGAATCTATTCTGAAACGAGATTCCTCTTTCAGCAGACCAGACCAAGCTAAGTGTGTGGACCCTCTCAGGACATCTTCTCTCTAAGCAAGTGTTAAAGAAGGGAGCACTGAATTTAGAAGTTGTTTTTGAGGTGTATTTAGATTTCATTTAGTTCCCCTCCCACTCCCCCACCATTACCACCCTAACATTGAGCCTTCTGAAGTGTTCAGTGAGAGGGACCTTTTAGTAGCAAATGCAAAATCTGTGTGTATCTATATATTTCATAATCTGAAAGGTCTCAACTCTGCAATGTGTTGGACAGTTATAAATCTCAAGGTGAGCCACCTGGTTCTGCTCCATGCGGAGCTCCGTGGTATATCCATGACCAGGAACTCATACGGTTATTCCAGTCATTTACGGACCACTGAGGATGTGCGGGATCCTGAATAGGTACTGGAGCAGCTATCAGAATGGTTCACCAGTACGGAATCTGTTCCAGGGTCCTATCAGACCATGCCAATGAAAGTCAGGGATTCCTACCACTTTGTAGAAAGAACTTCACTAGCTTTCCCTCTCAATGAAGACACTTTTCCACACCTAAATTCACCATCCTGCTAATAGAGGCAAAGGAAAATGAGGCATCACAGCCTTAATTGCTACCAAAGAGAGAATGCTCAATTACTAGGGTTCAATTTTCTGATTTCAAGTTTCCAATCTTGGAAGGTAGAAAAAAGCTGCAGCTATAGGTAGAGTGTTGGAAGTGTAATGAGTATACAGAGGAGCATGAGGTGATTCCCGTTGGATGTACTGGGGTGAGTTTCATAAAGGAGTTGTCACTTAAATTCGGTCTGGAAGAATAGCTTTGTTTTGTCAAGAGGAGCATTCTTTCTAGGACTGAGTAAGCAGAGGCACAGAGGAGGGACTCCTGGGGCATATTAGAATGACAAGTGGCTTGCTTCCTCTAAGAAAATATAATCCATCCTGGCTAGAAATACAGTATTAGTTCCCATAGTTCCTGGCATGGCTGCCCAGCCAAAAAAAAAAAAAAAAAAAAAAAATTTTTTTAAATTTAAATTTCTGGAGGTCTAAACACAGCAGTTGGGGGAAAAAATTGTTTGAAAGTATGAAGTGGGAGTAGGCAGAAAGAACTCAAGGAGCAATGCTTATCTATGTCACTTTTATTGAGAGACTCGGTGATAAGTCAACCTCATCTGATGGGGCTAAAAGAGCGAACAAAATCATTTCATGTTGAAAATCTTGTAGCTGATGCATCATTCTAAGATAGGAGACTGCGCTCTATCCAGAAATTTCAGGAAAAAAATCCTTTTTGTTCTTGGCTTTCCCCAAATTTTGCATATCATGGGATGGGATTCCCTTTGGATGGTCACCAGACTACTGACTAAATTACCAACAGCCTGTAGACCTCAAATTGTAAACAACTTTATGATGATGGTGTAAGTGTTGGCTTGAATTTTGAATAAGTATGTCTGGCTACTCAGGAAGAAGTGGAGGGAGAGAGAACCAGCTGGGTACATGCGGCTACACCCAGCTCGCCTCCCAGAAGGGAAACACGCTGCTGCTGCAGCAACACCGTCTCTGGCCAAGCAGACACCTCTGCATTGCTGGGATTTGCCAATGGCAGTGCTGCCACTTCCACAAAAGAAAAAGGTTAAGTGCGCTCCTTTCTCCCATCCAAGTCCTTCTTCCCGGGAACCTTCCTTCTCTCCAGCACTCCACCCAGGCCCAAAGGCAGATACGCAATGAAGTAAGAAAGTAAGTTTACATTTCACCTGAAAATGTATGTGAGTGTATGTGCTCCTTTCTGTTGGGCACAATCAAAAGGCAAAGAACCTGGCCCAGCTTGGAACCTTGAGTCAGAGCCTCTAGCCATGTCTAAGATGCCTGCTCAGCAGTTTCCTAAGACTCACCTCAAGCCCTTGACTTCTAGGTGTAGTATGTGAACTCTGTCCTTGATCGCAAATAGGCCCTAAGTGGTCAAGGACATTCCCTACTGCAGTAAAATGCCTATGCTCACTCTCACAGGTATATTTCTAATGGGTTCTATTTTTCTGGAATATGCTTCTCTCTTATCTAAATCTACCCACATATCCTCAATTCTTCATTCAATCAACATTTATTAAGGATTGGCACTAAGCTCTAGGAATAGAAGGCATAGCACATGTTCTCAAGGAGCAAATAGCGCACTTCTAGGTTTCAAATTTTGTGCCAACTCCAACTGGTTGCTAATGATGCACTATACTGAAGATTTTGAAATCATATTCAGGCTGAATAATAATAATAATGACTCTCAGGGTTGATTAGCAATGTCTGCCACAGGTGTAGCAAGAGTTAATGGTGACATCTAAGTCATATATTTGGCATCTCTGGGTCTTACTTAATTTCTATGTCTTTAAAAAAAAAAAAAAAAAAGCTCTATAATCTCCATTCCCCAGTCCTCAAGCACTCTTCTAGGTTATACTATATTACACTGTTAAGTTTTTCATGCCTGTTAGTCTTCCTTCCACATCTAATATGAAAACCTACTGAGGGCACAGAGCAAATGTGTGCTCTCTATAATACAAAGACCTGAGTGCAAATAAAATGCTCAAAAGATAAAAACAAACAAAAAACACACCTTGTTCACTTGGCATGGGATCACATGCATAACCTTATTGCCAACTCTTCTTGTCTCTTCAGTGCTTTCAGACACGGCATCTTTGTGTCCTTGATATCATCTTCAAAACACCACAGAATCAGAATATATTGGAAATACTAGTACGTGAGGACTTTACATTTCCAGTACTGGGGTCCTTGTGCTACAGGAAAAGTTGCTGTGAGCTTTGAGTGCTGCAGCTGGATCAAACCTAGAGAGCTAGCATCTCACCAGGTTGCTCAGAGTGGCATTAAAAGCTGCTAAGGGTGAGCAATTGCAAGCCACTCTTTTTTGGCAAGTGCTTTTATGGCTTAACCACAATTTTTTCCTACTCCTGTTAATAAATTATGGATAATAACTTGTTGTGAAAACTACAATAAATTTACATCAACTTCCTAGATTTTTAGAAGGTAGAGATACACATGACTTCTAAACATGATTAAGTCATTAACAATAAATATATCCAACTTAATAAATGTTAGCATGCATAGATCAAATAGATGTTGATCTTCTAACATATATTTAATACTTTATTAAGCATTGTACATGAAACTTATAACCCCTCTTGATGCCTATAATTTAGGTGGTCAATGAAAGAATTGCATATGACCCAACCAACAAATAATGCAGGGAGGTATAATTTAATGTTATACTCTGGTTAATACCAAGTCACTGCTACTAATAACTGAGTTGATATTTAGAATTTAGTTTGCAAGCCTAAATCCTTGTTAATACTTAAATCCTAAATCATTAGAGCTGCTAACATTTGCCATGCATTAGAAGATCAATTTCAAAATCACTATTTTTGAAACCACTGAGATGAGATAGTCTTGAAACTACCCCTAAATGCAAAATATGTCTAGAAATATCCATTTCATATAAATTTAGACCCAATAAATCATATTTTCAACAGCCCTAATTTCTACAGACATGTGCTGAGATTTATGGTTAACCTGCCTTCCAGTTCAAAGCAAAGGAGAAGTTTAAAATTGGAATATTTTAATATATCTTGATCAACCAAGATGACAAGTCCAAGTGCATTCAATACATTTTCCTCTGGTATATTCTAATTGGATTTGCTGATAAAATTTCTTCCTTCTAGTCTCTTCCTGTATAACAAAGGAATTATTCAAATAATTCAGGCAAATCTTTCCCACTCCTATATCACTCCTGCAAGATTTTAAGTAACCAAAATGAATCAGACAAAAATCAAGTGGGGCTTTTTAA
This sequence comes from Pipistrellus hanaki, assembly GCF_964339955.1. Classification (NCBI taxonomy): domain Eukaryota; kingdom Metazoa; phylum Chordata; class Mammalia; order Chiroptera; family Vespertilionidae; genus Pipistrellus; species Pipistrellus hanaki. Next base: position 58,114,623 of record NC_140506.1, read on the forward strand.
AAAAAGCATAATTATTCAGATAATTATCTCAATCCTCCATTTCACTTTCCCTGTGAGGATAAGGCCTTAAAAGACTTTCCAGCCAGAAACAGCACTAAGTAAAATATGTGCAAAACCAAGGAAGTTACACTGTTTCACTCTAAGACTAATCTTTAGCCAGTCCAATGTAGATGAATATTTAATGTATTAAACTAGACATCTGGAGGTTACTCATATTCATATTTTAGAAGTCTATTTTCCCTATTTTAAAAGTATTCATCTTAGGATTTAAAATAAAGTGAATTCCTTCAGTGTATTTATGATGATCTGATTTACATACAAGTCTTTAAGAACTGTATTGGGTTAAAATAGAGTGATACTCTGAATGGCTGTTTGTATTCAAAGATTTTTGCTAACATACACCCTCTCCTGCCTGAATTATCTATGTAGCTCAAAAGGAAGCTAGACTGAAGTTAAATCCAGATAGACCATCCCTGCTGTCCTAATTCCCCAAACAATTCCCAATTCTCCCTCCCCCTTACAGTGTGCTGAACGGCCTGGAAAAAGAGAAGATAGTACCATATACAATTACCCTCCCAGGAACTTTTCAGCATCCCCACACTGGCAAAGCTACTAATAGAACCACATCCCTCCTCAATCGTTGTCTTTTTCTTTAAACAGGAAAACCGTATGTTAGTGGAGAGATTATTCAAAGAGTCTCCTTGTAAACCCATGAATGCCACTTCACAGACCACAGAAAGCAGAGCTCTCTGAACCATACAATGGAGTCAACTCATCTCTTCCAAAAGCTCAGCAACAGCCTTAAAGAGAACTTAAATTGTTCCAATTCCTAGGTCTCTGTTAAAACAGAATGAGCCCATGCTTTATGCCACTGTGAGTCCATGGCACACACAGACTCAGTTTCCTGCAGAGCGTAGGCATGTTGAAAATCAGAACTTAACCTTGACATTTTTCAAACTATTCAATAAAACCATCTGTGCATCCTGAAGTATTTTCTTCTCACTGATGGATCAAAAGCAGGTAACTTTAAAATAAAACACTTAAGTAAATACCACGGACCCATACAAAACAATACTCCTGAGTTGCACAATCCCAGGTGCAATGTAACCTATTTAAGTGGCACCTCCTGGAGTTGTGCTTAAGAGGGTCCCATGCACAGCATACAATGTGATTGGTGCTTCTTACAGCTAGCAAAGTGGTTGTACTTTTTGATAATGCAATAGGCACTCACTCTAGGATTCATGAGTGAATTTTCAAATTATTGTGAGGCATCATTTTAGAGTATGTAAAATGTCTAGCTATCTTGGAATTCTTTTAGGGAAATGAGCCAATTAAAAATCTGTATTTGGAATAAGACTTTACTAAATGGGGTAAATACATTGGCTTTAGATCTTCTATAGTGTTTTAAATTATGCAAATAAATAACATGTTTAACAGAAAGGGCATTTTATATTTTCTAGAGGTAGCCAGGTGTTAAATCTGCTTCCCTAGCAGTAGTTTCTATTGCATGTGGGCTAAGTCTTTAAGTAAGCTAATTAGAGATCAGCAAAGTAATTTCAGTTTTAATCAAGGAAAGAATGACTTCATTTTGCCAAAAACTGAGAAAGTAGGAGTACAAAACATGCCTAATATCAGTTTTTTAGGAACAAAATTGAAATTTTTTTTTTTTTTGCATTAATATGTACAGAGATTTTTAAGAGCTCTGACCTCCCGGATGAGAGAATTGCTAGAAAGTTACTTGGAATCACCCACAGACAATAACTGTCGGTGGTTTCATTTCAGGCAATGGCTTGTGCCAAAAGGAACTGACATCTTGATGAAAGGATCACCAAAAAGTTGTAAGAATTTTTCCATGAGTGAAAATCCTTCCAAGAGCAACAAACTGTGATTTCTCATTCGGCCACCATACATAAATGACAACTGTAAGAAATTAACAACATGTAATAAAAATTTGAATTTGCTCTTCTGCATTCAAATCATTCCAACTTTCATTCTCAGCTTTGGCTCACATGCTTGCTTCCCACAAAGCTCACTCCACTCACGGTTACAGAAACATGATATGTCTTGAGCTTGATCTATAGGGGTTTTTTTTTGGCAGGGTCAGCAGTTGAATTTATGTTTAACCAAACCGGTCACCTGACATATTACAGCCATCTATGGTGACACAGAGAGTAAGGTTCTGGGTCTGGGATAAGGTGATGTGGCAAGTCCCGGTAAAAGATAATTAAATAAACAAAAAAAAACAACTTTGCAGCAGTTTATTTTATTACCATCCTGGTTCTCTGGGACAATGGCTAATTAGGAATGTAATATGAAGTTAGGAACCATCGACACAAAAAAAAACCTTAAACGTTTAATTATCTGCTCACACCCTTGTCCCTCTACCTCGAGTCTCCTTGATTTGATCATTATTAAAGTCCAAGCAAGAACTATTTTATTTGGTGCTTTCAAAATCCACCTGTTGAAATGACAGGTGAGGCATACACAAAAAAATAAAGAGCCTACTTGATAATAGGATTGAAACTGAACTCACTTAATTGCTTCTGATTCATTTTTCTCCTTGGAAGCTTATATTTGGGTTGTGCTCAAAGAAAACATCAAGTATATCAGATTCAATTTTGATTCATTAAATTCCGCCCTCATTAAAAAAAAAACACCCTAAAACTAAATTTGGAAATCACACACTCTAAGTGGCAAAGGGGTGATTTAAAGAGGAAAACATCTGCAGGAGGACACACTATACTTATCTGAAAAGTTTCATGATATTTCTTTTTTTTTCTTTCAATTCAACTTTTTCCCAAAGAAGAAAATTTTCATAGAAGATAAATATACTTATTTAATGTGTATTGCATCTAATTCTTTAATCAGCCATCAAACACTCAACTGCCTTCCCTGCAGATCATAATGCTTGTTAAATGCAGTTTCCCTTTCATTTAGGGGAGGAACATGCTTGACTTCTCAAGCTGAGCATGTGTCTCTCATAAGTCGACAAAGAAACAATGCTAATTATATTTGAGATGCAGTAGACAGAGTGCATGAATACAAAAGTCCATGTTCTTCATGTATATTGCTCATACGGACAGCAGACACTATAGCAATTTGATTAGCTGGACACAGTCGCCTACTTTTTGGGTATGTCCTGGCTCTCTAACATAGAACCCATTGCTTTGTGTGAGCCCTGCTGCTGTCAGCCTTTCCTTACATGTCACAACACATCACTCTCCCTAAAGAACAGAACGGTTTCTGTTGGTTCAAGTTAAATAAGTCTTCACTTCTGAAAAAGGGATTTCAGTTTTCTATGATTGAAAATCAAAAGATGTAATTCACCACATCCAATTCATATAAATTACTGCGCTGCAAAGCTCCCACATGCTGGAGATAGAAGCTTGTAAAGGTCAGATGGGGTAGGAACAATGAAGGGCTGGGGCGGGGTGACGGTGGGTGGCTGACATTTATATGGAATAAAGACAGGAATGAGACTGAGAATCTCCTTGGATGACCAGTTCTTACCATTTTGAGAATCATAGCAGCCTTGGACCTCCACCCTCCCTCTCTTCAGTCCAGGGAGACCACCAACCTGCAAAATATGTTTAAACACAGTAGACAAATCGCCTCACCACAGGTCAGCAAATGAAGAATGCCTGTTTAGAGGTCACAGACAAATAACCACTTTCTGTGGTTAAGATAAGTTACATGCAAATTACTGTTACTGTAGGGGGGGTGGGGGGTGGGGGGCTACGGAGAGAGCTTTCCCCCCCGCTGTCTATAGGCTGAAAGAGGGGACAAAGGAATCCTTGGTACCTGGCTTTGCAGAAAACCCTGGGCTATTCTTAGTGTTTGGTTCATTTTTAAACTGCAGTTCAAAAGCTTTAGCAACTTAAAAGTAGAACCAAGTGATAAAAATAGATTGTTTTCTGGCTGCTCTTTGTTCCCAGACATACTACTGGCGGTATATTTGCAATCAAGACAGCAGAATAGGAATTAGCTTTCCACCGTGTAGTGTAATGCCTCAGAGTGGATATTTTTGGAAATGGCACTGCATTACATAACCTTCCGTGTTTAGGGGGGGAAAAACTACATTGGGGGAAAAAAGTCAGGAATATACACCTCATGCCCTTCTCCCTAAACAAATCAACATTAATGCACAGACCGCAGTGATTTTCCTCTCAGCCTCTAGGTCATCACAATGCAATTCTTTTGTTAACGTAAGTTAGGACAAAAATTAAGATGAATGGAGAAACTAAAAGTTCTCCAAAAGGGTATCATAAGCTCTCAGAGTTCTCCTATGTTACCATATCTACATATAAGTGCAAATCCAGATTATTATCATTATCAACCAAAATGCAGTGATCTATTCTTAAGCCGCCCCTTCTTCCCCCCAAAGTTCAACTGCTTTAAAAGAAAATGCAGGAAAAGGGTGCTGGAAGACTGAATGCCTCCAAAGACCCTTGGCGGCAACAGCAGAGCTGGAAGAGTGATAAAGTGTAAAGATGGAAGACACAAATTCGTGGAATAAAAGGGGGCGGGGGCGCATGCCGCAAAGTGCATTCGATGCAAAGAAACAAAAAAACAGTTCCCAACCATCCACTCTGAGCTTTATGAGCGAGAGGAACAAAAATTAACCGCACCAAACAAGCAAAAGATTAAAACGTTAAAACAAACAAAGCCCGCCCCTTCCCCAAAGAATTCTCTCTTGTGCTTTTTTTTTTTAAAGCCCAATGTAAATTTCAGCCTTCATGCAGAAGGTCCAAAAAAAAAAAAAAAAAAACCCAGAATTTCTGCAAGGTACATGCTTCAGCTCTAAAATGTAGAGGGAAGAAGAAGCATGAACTCTGCAGGGTTGAAGGGTCCGGGCTAAGAGTCTAAAAGGCAAGCAATGGACACAAAAGAGAAAGCAGCGCTCCCGGCCGGCGATGGGAACGGCAGATACTTACAGACAAAAGCCCCGCTCCCTGTGCACGCTCTCCTCTCTACACCTGAAACACAAATGTGGATGAAAAGGGGCATCATGCTAGAAAGACAGCTGGGGGAGGGGAGGGGAGGGGAGGGGAGGGGAGGGGAGGGGAGGGGAGAGAAGGGCATGGGGAGGGGAGGGGAGAGGAAGGGAAGGGGGAAAGGAAAAGCAGGGAGGAGGGGGCAGGGGAAACAAAACCCAAACCCGGCTCCACTCCCAAGAAGTGCAGCCCTGGACAAAGAGAAGGAGGGGAGGTCTCCCTGCCTCGTGCTCTGCCTTCAAGAGAGTGTGTGTCTCTGTCTAAGAGCCTCTCTCGCCCTCCCCGGCTCCGCGGCCGGTGTGCTCGTGAACAATGAGCTAATTCTGATGGGGCTGGCGCGGCGCCAGCGCCCCAGCCTCGCAGCCGCTGTGCTGCCGCGGCGGCGGCGGAGCAGACTGCTTACTCGGCAGGAATCGGCCGCTCGGGGCCCCGTCGGCGGGCGGCCAACGTGCGCGCACCCGGCCCGCACCCCGCGCCCCGCGCGCCCCGCACGCCCGGCCCGCCCTCCACTGCGCCGGGCGGCCCGTGGACAAAGGGGCCTCCCCGCCCCGCCCCCAGCAGGGCGCACACCCACCCGGCAGCCCGGCCTCCCCGCCCCCCGCGGGCTCCTCCGCCTCGACGTGCGGTGGCTTTTCAGACAAATAAGGAGGCGGAGGCGGTGGAGGAGGCGGTTTGGGGGCGCGCCAGGCGAGAAGGCGGCCAGGGCGCTGCACGGCCCGGCGAGCTGCCAGGGCGGCGGGGGGGCGCGGCCGGCGCTGTAATCATAAACCCGCGGCAGAGGGCATCTGAGGGAAAGGGACGGCGGCGGCCGCCTCCCCGGGGCCAGCCCGTCCTGAGCGGAGCAGGAAATGGGGCCGATGGTGCACACAGACACACAGAGCCCCGGGGGTCCCCACAGGGACGCGCCCCCGCCCGCGGGGAAGCCCGGCTGCCCCACGCCCGGCCCAGGGGCCCCAGGCTGCGCGCGCACACTGGGGCATACGGGGGCACACACACTGGCACACACACTGGGCGCGCTCGTGCACAGGCTGCAAGAGCTGAGATGGGTGTGATCAGCCCAACACACTTCCCCTGTGATTCCTTCTTCCCTGAACGATTTAGCATGTTCTCCATTCCCTGCCCCACTGAGAAAGTACTTTTTAAAATCGAAGATTTTTTTTTAAAAAAAGTCATCTTTCTTATTTAAATCATCTTTCTTTCATGGTCACGTGATAGTTCAACATTTTGCTATAAACTGCCAAAAAACGGGATATTTTATAGTATCGGATGTTAGAGAGGAAGATTATTTTCTAATTAAATCGCTTTGCCAATAAAAAAATATATAAAGGATCATACTGTCTTCTAAATTGGACATCCACATTTTATATCACTAAAAGCAATGTTTTCTATTGTAACAGTCAAAAGAAAAGGGGCAGGGGAAGAGAATTTACAAAAACATGTTTATAAAATATCATCTTTTTAGATTTTAGTATTTTTGGGGGGGCACAGAAATAGCATCTCTTAAAAAAGCAATATTTTACACTCTTTAGTAAAGAGTAAATTCTCTAAGACTGTCTCCTTTCACACTACGAAAGCCACTGCAGCAGCAAATGTGTACTAGTCTGCTAGTGGGTATTATGTTTAAGGGGCCCACTAGGAGCTTCCCTGAATTAATCTAAAACAAGTCACCCCTCTTCCCCCCCCCCCCCCACACACACACACACATACACAAGCCATTGCTGAGAACAAAGGGAAGACATAAAACTTAAAGTTCCCTAATGCCTTCTGGGGGCCAGAGTTCACCTGCAGGAAAATGATGAAGGAAGGTCTGGATGGTAAGTAGGGTGGTGGAAGAGGGCAGACGCCTTGAGCTGCTTCTGCAAGTCTGAAGTCCTAGCAAGGGGTCAGGGGCACCTCAATATTGAGATCTTCGTCATTTGTCTCAGTTGGGCTTGAAAAGAAACTCACAAGGGCACTGCCACATGGACCAAAAATCGATCCCAAGAGGTTATAGTCAAAAGTTGCTTCTTCAATACACACACACACACACACACACACACACACACACACACATGAACTTCAGTGTTTATGTAAAAGTTACCTAACCTAAAATGTCCTTTCAAAATGGAAATTTTGGATTTATTATATGCTGATACTTCATTGTAACCAAAGACATTTAGATGACATGGATTTTTAAAAATGTTTTTATTGATTTCAGAGAGAAGATGGAAGAAAGGGAGATAGAAACATCAGTGATGAGAGAGAATCATCTATCCACTGCCTCCTGCACACTCCTTTCTGGGGATCAATCCTGCAACCTGGGCATGTACCCTGACCACGAATCAAACCATGACCTCCTGGGGTCAGAATCACAGTCTATTTACAACTGTGTTCCAAAAAACAGTTACAATCCAACTACCCAATAAACATACTCGAGTCTTTCTACCTGTAGGAGACTGTGCTAACTGCTAGGGGCATAAAGGAATTCACACCATGTCACCTCACTCAGGAACTGTAGCATTTACTACCTCACAGTGCTCCATGCTATCATGCTCTGCCCCCTCCCATCCACTCTGAGGTTGTATGGGATACCCACTCTCCCAAACACCTTTCTAATAATAGTACCTGCTGCTCCATTGCAGGATAAAGATCATACTTAGCCTTCCACCCAGAACTCACCACAACGTGACCAAAATTTAACCCTCTAGCTTTATCATCCATCTCTTTAATCTTTCCCCCAATCATGGAATAGCATCCTTCACTTCAGTCTGATTAATTACTTACGGCATATGTTCGTGCCTAGACCATAAACAGCCAGGAAGCAAAGCCATGGAAACACTAACTTAAACCAGCCTCAATCTCAGCACGATAGATGTTTGGGGCTGGAAGAATCATTCTTGGATGGGGCTAAGGGATGGGGTGGGAAGAATGTGGAGAAGGAAGGGGGCTGTCCTGTTCATTGTAGCATGTTTAGCAGCATCTCTGGCCTCTACCAATTGCATGTCAGTAGTAAATCCCAGTTGTGACAACCAAATATGTGTCCAGACAACTCACCTGTGGTTCAGAACCACCGGCTTAAACAATCAGATCCATTTCTTGAGATGGGAAAGAGGTGACCTCCCTTGAGATATGTGGACTGAATGCAGGAGAGACAGAAACCTGAATAAAAGCAAAATTTTCTTAGGAAAAAGGGGAAAAGAAGTAGGCAAATATCCTTATCTTAATGGAATTTATAATCTGAAATACACGTATGGGGAGACAACCAAAGGCAAAGCGATGGTGCAATGTGGTCAGGTCAATGGCAGAGCTCTGCACAGGTACACTGTGAGCATCGAGGTTCCTTTCTAAATGGGACAGGTGTTCAATGAAAGTTCCCTAAAAGGGGTGATGCTTAAACTAAATTTGTGGATAATGAATAAAAGTCAGAAAATTGAAGAAAATGAGAAAGAGACATTCTAGGCAGAGGCAGGGACAGATCATGAGCTAAGAAATTGGACCAAAGAACCCTGCGCCAGAACCTGACCCTTGTCTTCTGTCCCTGACATGTGTACCATGGTCCACCAGAAGATGTGGTCAAAATGAAAGGATGTACAGTAGATACAGGCTTTTCCTTCAAACTTCCTTAGATACTTCATTTTCAAATGCATCTTCATATATCCAACTGCATCTCAAATATCTACTCCCACAATTTTGTTTATTATCAGTCCATGTCATTGGAGTTAAAACAAATCCCGTGAGTTTGAGTTCCAGGTGAAAGGCTGCTTATAAGCGTGATTACAGCCATGTCTATGTGACCCTGGAGAAGTCAGTTAACCTTTTAGTCTCAGTGTCTTCGTTTTTCAAGTGAGCTTTGTACCATAGTATTAGAGTGCTGCATTATGTAAAATTGTGTATAGTGTTTGGCATTTTAGTTAGCCTTACATAGAAGGTAGCACTAGGTATTATAGGTACGTGCTAGAATAAAACCTATATGATATGCCCTGGCCTCTCATGCTAGCCTCATCTTTAGTCCCTCTCTGGTCAGCCTGAATGATGTGCAGCTTTCCACTGAGTCACTCTGCGGCATGGCTCTTGGGCCTTTTCACTTGCTATTCCTGCTACCAGAATGTTCCTTTCCCCTTCTTCAGTGTGTTAACTTCTGTTCATTCTTCATAAGTTTAGGTTGTGCATCACCTTCAGCCAGATTATTAAGAGGCGTTTACAGTAATTCAGGTGAGTAATTAAAAATGGCCCAAGTTAAGCTAGAGACTATGGGATAGGAGAAGAGGGAAGGAGTACAGTTACAGCAGGAAGGCAGAATTGCAGAACTCCCTAGGACCTTGATAGAGTCCTGGAGATTAGCAGGAGAGGAGTTCAAGATGATCCCAGGTTCCGGGCTTTGTGACTGCTTCAATGATGTTGGTCTTTCCTAAAACAGAAACATATAGGAATAACAGTGGATTTGGGAGAAGGGGGTGATAATGAGTTTAGTTTTATATCTGTTGAGTGTAGAACTCACATATTCAGTATTTCCATAGCAAACCTTAGGTAATTTTCTTATCACCATCTCCCTTTTCCTCTTGCTTTCTTTCTGTGATGGGCTGGATTGTGTCTCCTCCAAAATTCATATGTTGAGGTCCTAACCCTCAGTACCTCAGAGTGTGACTGTACTTGGATATAGGACCTTTAAAGAAGTAAGTAATGTCAAATGAGGTCATGAGGGTGGGCCTCATCTAATATGTCCCAATCAAAATAGACAATTAGGACACAGGCACACACAGAGGGAAGGCCAAGTGAGGACACCGGGAGAGGATGGCCATTTATCAGCCAAGCCAAGAAGCCTCAAAAGACACCAACTCTGATCTCCAGAATTGTAAGAAAATAAATTTTTGTCATTTGAACTTCCTAGTCTGTGGTATTTTGTTATGGCAGCCCTAGCAAACTAATACACCTCTCTTATACAAACCATTCAGAAGACAAAGAATTTGTAATATTTTTGTTGGCTATGAGTTTTAGGATGTTGTAAAGCGGAAAGTCCAAGAAAGAGCCTGAAGCTAAAGAACTAATATGTCCACCAAGGGAAAGGCTTTGTCCAAAACCAGAAAGTCACATTTAATAGGTGGATGTAAGTTGTACTGCAGCCCATGAAGGCTCAACTGAAATCCAAGGTTCGCCGTTCTCAGAACAGCGTTCCAAAACACATAAGGAAACCTATTTACAATCGACACTGTCCCCTCGCAAGTTTCCAGCTGTATTTACACAGCTGCTGAAGGCAGCACGGATGAGAAGGATTCTCCACCTCACCACTGAGAAACCCACACTGAGAACAGGATCAGGAAAGCACCTTCATGCTTGAGAATTCTGTTAAGTCTCACAGAAGAACACAAAAAGGCGAGAACTGAGCCATTGATGTTGGGGACATTGGCAATGAAAGGAGGAAAAATTGCTGCAAATTTAGTAAAGTGTGAAATCTGAATGTGAATGAGAATATAGGATGACTTGGAACCTATGACACTACAAAACATATAGAAACTTTTTGAAAATTATGATATCCTCAATGTTGTATTTTGTCCAACATCTGGAAATAATTGAAAATCCCTGGAAAAGCCAAGTTAGCTCTCTTGAGGTGAAGAACAAGCTGGCTGCTGCTTGAGCAAAGAGAAAACAAAGAGATAAATGGAAGGAATGTCTCAAAAGAAGGTTTACCCAGATTATCCTACCACGCAAAACAGACCATATGAAACACATTTAAAAATTAGCCTTCTGCTTGCCTCAAAACTTATCTCAAATGGTGATATAAAACTTTAAAAATAATACTGGTGGTTAATGCTGTTCCAAAAAAATGAAAGAAAATTATTTTAAAATCCCAGTGTGTGCAAGTCTCTGTGTTAGCTAATTAGCCTTAAAAAAGAATGGTTTCTTGCCTCCCCCATTGGAAATTCAGAATTTTAAAATTGATTAATTAATGGATATTCTCCACAACACTGGGGAAATGCAAAAATATGTTCTAAGAAGCTGACAATATATATATTATTCTGCTATATGAAGGTTGTGCTTGTCTTATCACTTAAGAGTGTGTAGAATAACAAAGAAAGGTCTCTGAATTTATTTATTTATTTATTTATTTATTAAATATTTTATTGATTTTTTACAGAGAGGAAAGGAGAGAGATAGAGAGCTAGAAACGTTGATGAGAGAGAAACATCGACCAGCCGTCTCCTGCACACCCCCACCAGGGATGTGCCCGCAACCAATGTAAACGTCCTTGACTGGAATCAAACCTGGGACCTTTCCGTCGATCTCTGAATTTAAATACCCCTTAATTCTGTATCGTGGTTAAAATAAAATTCTATGCATACTCAATCTAATTTTGCAATTAATTCAAGAATCTTGACAGTAGAGCACAGTTCTGTCCCATTACAGTGGGATTTGTCTTCCTCAGACTCTAAGGTTCAGCAGATGCTGAAATATCCAGGGTTATAGTTTGGGGTACCTTCATTTAGGCATGTTCCTCACCTGACCACTTGGTGGACAGTAGAGACGGAAGAAGGCTGACCCAAAAGAGAAACTAGGTAGAAGACAGAAGACTCTCTGCCTTTAGAACGAGATTCTTCCTTTCAGAAGTTGGGGGCAATTTACCTCCTCTCTTTGTGAAGCTACTCAAGAAGGTAAACTTCAGATGGAAATGGCATGGATCCCTGGAATTCATAGAAACACACATGAAAGAATAATAAAGATGTATGGGTTTAACAATAATAATAATTTCACACCTCTTTGTTGTATTTTTTTAACTTGTAATATATATATATATTTAATCATTAGCCACAAGAATCAGATGATGAAATAGTCAGGATCACACTAATTGTACTAGCTAAACCATCATCCTTTCTACCAAAAGCCCCAAATTTCTTAGAAAATAGCATTTGAAACAGCATTTCCCATGTGTATCAATTCTGTGACATCAGTATCTTCATCTCACAGATAAAAAACTGAGGTGGAGTGAGGTTAAGCCATCTAATTATCTAACACAATGTAAACAGTGGAGCTGGGACTTGAACCTAGGAAGTCTGAGTCCAGAATCCAGGCTCTTATTCACCATGCTCTTGTACCTTTCCTTTTGTGCCTTGAGGCCTAGAAATACCCAGATCCAATGGACACTAGCTAGTCCTTTACTCCTTGACTTCCTTTAATTTCTTGGCTTTACTGTCAGGCTTCTTCCACTTTTTCAGACTCATCTTCCGTCTTATACTCTATAAATTCTGGAAATTTATAGGAATGAAATGGTTTTTCAGACAAAACAATTTGTAAAAATGGTAACTGAACTATCCCAAAAACAGCTTGTGATTTTTTGAGATGATTAATTTATGGTTTTGAATGGCACCATGTGCCAATCATTCCACTAAATACTGATAATGACATATTGTCAGAAAACAACACTGAAAAACGAAGGTTCTATTCCCACACCCCCCACACACATTCATTTACATATCTATCATTACAGTTCCTTTTAAAAGTGCACAGATATCATAACTTCAGGTTTATCTTGGTTTTGGTTGGTATTGTACATAGACCTGACATTGTAAATTAAACACCTTGCTGGAGTTAAAAAATGTGTTTAACCATTTTTTTAAACAGTATGAAGTTTTATTTTTTTGGTCCTCAAAGGCATCATAATGTAACAGTGAGAATTTGACTCTGTGATTAGGAAGACCCTTATGGGTCTTAGGACTTCCCTGACAATTCTGAGAATGAGCACTTTAAGACACTGAAATCAGGACGGTTTCAAGGAAAGTTGCCAGGTTTCCATTTGCATAGATTTGCTTCATTTTACACCAAAAGGTCAGTCAGTGCCTTAAAGCATCCAGCTGTAATCCTTAACTAGGCCCTGAAGAGTTGAAAATGAAAGCCTCAGCCATTCATTAGAGAGAAAAACCTTAGGGTTCAACAATCAATAACACAAGGGTGGTGAGGGTGGTGCAAGGTGGTTCTCTATTATCCATCTCAAGCTGCCTCCCACATACTGAGCCCACCCAGGGATGTACATCTGAAACCTCTTTTCTTAGGTCTCCCTTCCCCAGAGCTTTGCCACTTCCTCTCTTCCTCTTCTTCCCCCAGAGTTTTGTTGCTTCCTCCTTACAACCTTTTGTTCAAATCAGAAGTCCATTGAGGTCTCCTCCATGGAGGTTGGTGTACTTCTAATGCTGGTGGGAGAGAAGGGCCAAAGGCCCAGGAAATGGGTAACTGCTCTCTTCCTAAAAGTGCTGGACAAGGAAGAAAATTTCCTTTGTTATAAATTACTAGAGGCCCAGTGCCTGAATTGGTGGCCTTCAGAGATTAGGCCCCAGCTTGCACCCCTAGCCTCACAGCCCCGCAGCCCCACCTGGCATCCCGCCTTGGCCTGGCGCTGCCCCCTTATCTGCTCCACCATCCTGCCACGGACCTGCTTGCGATGGGGCCCATTGGGGCCAGCAGCGCCTCCACTGCCACCCACTGCCAGTGCCACACTGCTGACGTCCGCCATGTTCTTCACCACACCCTGGTAGTCAGCACACATCACAGCAAGCGGTCGAATGACTGCTGAGGGGACAATTTGCTTATTAGGCTTTTATTATATAGGATAGGATTGCTAATTCTTCATTGGTTGCTAAGTTCAGAAACTTCTTGGTTTCTTCTGTCAACAAATCTAGTTTTAACAGTTTTGCAGTTTTACGTGTCCTGAATTATTTTGTCCACTTTTTGTAAGTTGCAATTTACTTTAACATCTCCCCCCACACCAGGGATTTAAGGACACACATAACAAAACCTCAATCGGTGATATATAAACACATCCCCATCCTCAGGAATTAAAGCAGTCAAGAATTTTAATACTTCAGCTTGAAGTAGGCTAACCTGAGGTTAGGTGGAATTGTGTTTTTGGAACATATATAAAGGAAGATTTATGAGATAGATTAATGAGATAAATAAGATTTAAGCTTTTCAAAGTCTAGCTTTATGTTTTAAAGTCTAGCTTCGGCACATTTTCAGCAATTTTCACAATATGTGCTGCAGATGAGAAAAAAAAGGAACTTATATATTAAAGTCGTCCCTGAAAGACCTATGTTCAGAAGTAGTTCACTGGCAACTCCATTGGTGGCTTTTCAAGATAAAAAATAGCAGAAACTGGTCTCCAACACAGACCCATTAACCTTTGTCTAAATGTCCCCTTGGCACATCCCTACCGTAATGGCCCCGCAGGCATCATAAAGTCACCTTATCCTAAACTAGAGCTATCACCTCCCTTGGAAATCTGGGAATATCTTTTGTCCTCTGTTTATGCCAATGGTCACACTTCTAGGTACTCACTCACACAATGTTAATCCTATATCCTAAACAGGGTCCTACAAGCCTCAGGTCAAGCACTTCTCCTGTGTGAAGCTTCCCTGACAGCCCTAGTTCTCCTATGGCACCATTCATTTGATCCAATAAATATTTATTGAGCATCTACTTAGTAAGTTCAAGACTAAGTGTTAAGTACTAGAGATAGAGCAGTGAGCAAGATAGACTTAGGTACTTTCCTAATGGAACTTAATTCTACAATTATAATAACAAATCCAAGATATAAGTATATTAGTGAGTAATGTATTTTCAAGTAAATAAAAATGTTTTTAGAAAGTGATGTGGCAAAGAACGACTGGGGACAGGGTGAGGGGAGAAGTATTCCTCCAAGGCCTCTTTGAATTGATACTTAAGTGAAGACATGAAGAGTGAGATGGAGGCAGCAGTTGGAAGACATGGGGAATAGGCATTTCTATTAGAAGGGATTAAGTAATGTTATCCTGTTACTAATGGTTGCTGCTGTTTTAGTTTTTATTAGATAGCAGATAATGATATTTAGATGATCCATTTTATGATCCATATTTATCTGTATTCAACTAAAGTCAACATAATATTGATAGGTTCAGAAGTTTTCTACATGTAAACTCTTTCAATTATTAAGCACTAGAGGCCTAGTGCACAAAATTCCTGCACGGGGGAGGGAGGAAGGGTTTCCCTCAGCCCAGCCTGCACCCTCTCCAATCTGGGACCCCTCGAAGGATGTCAGACTGCCCATTGGATAGGGCCTAAATAGGCAGTCGGACATCCCTTTCACAATCCAGGACTGCTGGCTCTCAACTGCTCGCCTGCCCGACTTCCTGATTGCCCCTAACTGCTTCTACCTGCCAGCCTGATCATCCCCTAACCATTCCCATGCCAGCCTGATTGATGTCTAACTGCTCCCCTGCCAGTCTGTTTGCCCCCAACTTCCCTTCTCTGTCGACCTGGTCACCCCTAACTGCCCCCCCACCCCCCTGCAAGGTTGATTGCCCCCAACTACCCTCCCTTGCAGACCTGGCCCCTCTCAACTACCCTCCCTTGCAGGCCTTGTGCCTCCCATCTGCCCTCCCTTGCTGGCCATCTTGTGGTGGCCATCTTGTGTCCACATGGGGGCAGCCATCTTTGAATGGGGGCAGCCATCTTGTGTGTTGGAGTGATGGTCAATCTGCATATTACTCTTTTATTAGATAGGTTAGAGGCCTGGTGCATGGGTGAGGGCCAGCTGGTTTGCCCTGAAGGGTGTCCCAGATCAGGGTGGGGGTTCCCTTGGGCTTAGGGTGGCCTGGGAAAGGGGCCTGTGGCAGATTTGCAGGCTGGCCATGCCCCCCAGCGACCCAAGTGGAGGCCCTGGTGTCTGGAATTTATCTTCTATAATTGAAACTTTGTAGCCTTGAGCAGATCCAAGTCTCCTGCTCGCTCTGTGGCTGCCGCCATTTCTGTTGGAATTTATGTATCTTCTATAATTGAAACTTTGTATCCTGGAGTGGAGGCCTAGGCTGGCAAGGACAGGTAGAAAGTTTGGCTTCCTCCATTGCCACAGAAACCCAAGCCTCCCTTCTGCTCTCTGTGGCCACAGCCATCTTGGTTGGGGTTAATTTGCATACTCCCTCTGATTGGCTGGTGGGCGTGGCTGGTAGGTGTAGCTGAGTGATGGTTAATTTGCATGTCACTCTTTTATTAGATAGGATATTCATACAGCATCTATAAGACAATAAAGTATGCAAGTTACAGTACATATAACTTTCATTCTGCTTTCTGAGTCTTTACCTATTAAAAAAAAACCCACATTTTAAAGAAAATACCATGTACCCAGAACAGTATGTACTATATTCTTAGATTACAGATGAATCCTTTGCTATAGGAAGGTACAATATAGGGGTGAGACAGAATTATAACCATATAAAAAACCTAGTAAATACCTATTTCACTAAAACATACAATAAACAGTTTTATAGGTTATTAATTAATTCTTGGCCCTTGCCAAAAAAAATGATATAGTGCTTTTATTTTACTCAAACCAAAATGTGGGAGCGAATTTCTGTGCTCAAGAAATTTGGAGATGCTTATTTATTCCACAGAGAATATTTAACCATGAGGATTTGTCTTTAGTGAAACTTGTTGGGGAAGGGTGAGAATCTATGTTTTTCAGTTGTCCAACAAAAATCAATAAGAATTTTTTTCTGGGTAGATTATGATTAAAATTCTCTTGTAAGACATCTCTGTGCTCTCTATCAAGAACACACCAGAACCAAAGTGAAGATTTCAAATGATCTAAAAATTTTTTTCTACCACACATTTCTTTGTTTAAAAATATATTGCTTTCTCTAAAGTGCCTACTATTCTTTTTTGTTTTCCTAAAAACCCTGGTGAATCCTAATTTGGCACTGTGTCATCACAGACTTTTATCTGTTTTGTCCCCAGAGTCCTGCATTGTACAGCAACCTTCAGGAGCTTTGGTCAACCCCAAAGGTGAGCTTCGACCAGAGACGCAGAACCACACTCCTGGGCCAGGCAGGCCCCTCACCCCAGGCTGCAGGGGTAAGGGGACAAAAAGCCCTGTATGTTTTTTCTACTCTCGTTTTCTAGGAGTTTATAAACCAGCTGACAAACTCTTGATTCAATATATATTCCCAGAATTTAGACTGAAGACTCAAAATGAAGAATTCTAAAAATATCATTCAACTGCATAGTCATTCAGCTCTCCTTAAATTACATGTCAGCATTGTGCTAGATGGTGGAGCGAGAGTGAGAGCGAGAGCAAGAGTGAAAGAAACATCAATGTCAGAGAGAAACACCGATCTGTTGTCTCCTGTATGGCACTCCCACCGGCTACCAAACCTACAACCTGGGTAGGAGGAGAAGTAGGAGGAGAAGGAGGAGGCGAAGATCAAAGGGAGAAAAGGAATAATATGGTAGGTAGATAAATGGCCCCCAAAAATGTCCATGTCCTATCCCCACAACCTCTGAATAAGTCACGTTACATGGTAAAAGGAACTTCTCAGATATAATTAAAGTTATAGACCTTAAAAAAGTAAGTTTATTCTGGATTATTTAGTTGTGCCCATTGGATCCCATGAGCCTCTAAAAGCAGAGAATCTCTTCAAGCAGCAGCATGGAGGAGCGAGAGATGCCATGAAAAGGAGAATTCAGAGAGATTCAAAATGTAAGAGTGAATCAATGCTCTGTTGTGGGCTTGAAAATGGATGAGGCAATGAGATGAGCATGCAGGTGGCCTTAAGGAGCTGACAGCCAGCAAGGACACAGGGACTCAGCTCTGCAATCTCTAGGAACTGCATTATGCCAACGACCTGAATGAGCTTAGAGGTGAATTCACCCCCAGAGACTCCAGAAAGCAGCCTGCTGACACCAGGTTTCTGTAGTGAGAGAGTCTGAGCAGGCATCCAGCTGGGCCATGGTGGCCTGGGCGTCTAACTTGCAGAACTGTGAGATAAAAAAAATAGGGGCTGTTTTTAACTGCTAAATTTGTGGTAACTTGCTATGGCAGCAATAGAAAATTGTTGCATATAAATGATCCCTGGCTGCAGAGAATCTAATGGAAGGGACAATGAGTGAATGAGTGTCAGGTTATAACACTAGGATTTGAATGGGAGAGGTCAGTGGGTGAAGTGATATCTTCAGGAAGACTGATACTGATAGTTTTAAGCATTTCAGTAATATCACCATTTAGAATAATGCATTAGGTCCCGCTCCTCATTTTGAGGGCTACCTCTCATTTTACAAAATACTCTAAGTTGACCAAGAGTTTGGGAGCAGTGTGCAATGCCTGCCAATCTCTCTGTGACTTGTAGGCTGCCCTAGGGTAGTGTGAGGCATTTGATTACTACATAGAAACATTTTTTCAAAGCTGAACAAATGTCCCTAACATAGAATCTTGATGAGAATGCAACTTGCCTTTTGCTATCTTGAAAAAATTGTTAAGGTAGCAGCCACACACATGTTCTGTGTGTCTGCCAATCACTTTTTTATATGCAGGCTTCCTTTTGATTCTCTGGAGTGTGCATTAGGGCAAGAGCATTACTTTGTTGTTGTTGTTAATCCTCACCCGAGGATATTTTTTCCTCATTGGTGTTTTAGAGACAGTGGAAGGAAGGAAAGGAGGGAGAAACATTGATGTGAGGGAGACCCAAAGCAATGATTAATTGCCTTCTACACAAGGGGAAGGGGATCAAACTTGCAACCCAGGTACATGCCCTTGACCTGGAATCAAGCCCTCAATTTCTTGATGCGTGGGCTAACACTCTAACCACTGAACAACATTGGGCAAGATTATTTTAATAATCCAGAGAGTGCATTTAAGGTATAAATTATTTTTATTCATGAGTAATGATCAAGATGCATATTGTGGGTGGTGTAAGAAAGGGCTTTGGAAATAATGCTTTAGAAACCTGATATAAACAAAATATTCCAAGTTATTAACAGACTAGAGGCCTGGTGTACAGATTCGTGTACCGGTGGGGTCCCTCAGTGTGGCCTGAAGAGATTGGGCTGAAACTGGCAGTCCAACACTGCCTACAGCTCCTTCTTATCCCAGCCCCGCTGCATCTGCTGTGGGCTCATTCCAGTAAATCCCAACTGGAAAAGGCTCACGTCACCACCATGGCGCTCGCCAGCCATGAGCCCTGCAACTGGCACCCATAGGTCAGCTGAGCAGCGATCCCACTGTAGGAGTGCACTGACCACCAGGGGGCAGCTCCTGCATTGAGCATCTGCCCCCTGGTGGTCAGTGCGCATTATAGGAACTGGTAGACCTGTTGTCCGGTCATTCGGTCGCTTAGGTTTTTATAGATATAGATACAGAAGGCAATCACCAATCTGGGGAAATATTTCTAACTCACATCACAGAAAAAGCATTAATTGTTTCTACTCTAGAGAGAAATGCTCCTCTGAGTCAATAAAAGACCATCAATTTGATAGAATAATGGGCAAAGTATATTAAAAGAGACATCACAGAAAAAGAAATACAAATGCTTTTAAACTTATGAAAAGATACTCAATATTACTTATAATAAGAGACTTTGAATTAGAATTACAAACAAACATGATTTATATCTATGGGACAGACAAGTTCAGAACATCTGATGACTTACCTAGTCCATGAGTATGAGGTGAGACAACATCAAATATTGATTGACAGGAGCAATATTTGCATATGTATGCACTAGTTGAAACACAAGGAGACAATTTTTTTTTTTTTCAAATCCACTGAAATTACAAATACACATATCCTTGGGTCCAGCAAATTCACTTCTGATACTTTTTCCAATAGGCAAATTTATATATGTACAAATGATTTATGTAAAAAGATAATATTTGAAACATACTTTGTAATAGCAAATGTTTGGAAACAAATTACATTTCTATTAATAGTGGGCTAGTTTAAATAAACCATGGAAAAATCATATAATACTACACAGCTGTTACAAAGAATGAGCAGAATTGGAATAACCATTTTGGAAACTGGCAACGTTTACTAAAGCTAAAATATGCCTATCCCGTGACCTAGTCTGCTCCTAAGTAAACACCCACGAGAAATGAGTGTCTATCTCCGCTGAAAGACATTTACAAGTCAATAATAGTACCTTTATTAAAAATATCCCCCAAGTGGAAACAATTCAGATATCCATCAACAGAAGACTGAGTAGGTACAGTGATTTAATCATATGATGGAATAATACTCAGCAATAAAAATTAACTGATGCATACAATGACATGGAAAATCTCTCAGAAGGGAGATAGAGTTATGGTTTCATTTATAGGAAGTTTCAAAACAGGCAAAACTAATTGTAATGATAGGTTAGATTAGATGTTGTCTCTAGGGGGCAGGGGAAAATACTCTGAAGTGATGGAAATGTTCCATATCATAATCTGGATGGTGGTCACATAAGTGTAAACATATATAAAATTCTTCATACTGTATACTTAAGATTAATGCTCTTTACACACTTTCTAACTCATGTAAGACCTCCATAGAAAATAAAAGAGGGAAACAAGGAAAAGAATGAGATGACTAGGGGGAGGAGAGCAGACCATATGTATGCATGTATATAACCTGCAAGCTAGACTATAACACATTTCTCAACTAGAGTTCCTCATCTGAAGCATAGCACACAGAAAATTAATTGTAACTATTTCCTCAATTAATGGTACAGGATACCGTTTCCAATGCCAAAGAGAAAAGTTAATTTATTACATACTATGGATCCTTTCGCATATGAGAGCTTTATTCTCTCAAGAAATCCTAGCTGAAAATATTCATGTTTGTACATTTTGTGTTGTTTTTAAATATATAAGTATGTATTTAAACTATATATATATATATATATATATATATATATATATATATATATATATATAGAGAGAGAGAGAGAGAGAGAGAGAGAGAGAGAGAGATACCTATCACAAGAAACTAACAGTGATCATCTCTGCAGAGGGAACTGAGTAGCTCATTTTTTACTCCCTAACGAATTTTACAATTTGAATTGTGTACTGTGTCCCTGTAAGCGCACACCACTTTCTAAATGGTACAGTGACGTGTAAGAGAGGGACCCTCTGGAGTGAAGGCAGTGGTGCCTCAGAATGGTTGCAAGTTAAGCAAGGTGTGGCTGCTTGTGTATTTAGAACAGAAATGTATTGAACTTAATTTTTAAATCCAAAATGCTGTTTATATTAACGTTGACTAATCTGAGGAAGAAAAAGAAAACTTTCTGAAGATAAGGTATATGACTTAAGTCTGGCTAAGTTCCACAGATTGTAGGTGTGGAGGAGAGAAAAGGAAATGTGTCAGGGGCATGAAGTATGGCAAGGTTCCAATAATATTCTACGAGCAGGTTGGGTCACTTTTTCCATCTAGTCTGATTGTCATCCAATTGCCTGTGAAATAGGTGGATGATTAAGATAAATAGGGTAGGGAAGGTCCAGGAATCCGATTGTTTTGCTAACAAATTTAAAGGTTAGGCAGTAAAATATCAAAACAGCTTCTCTGTTTTGCTGGTGATTGAAGATAAAAAAATAGCCAAAGAAACTGAAACATGATGGCCAAAATTATAGAATTTTTTAATCTTTATTTTTTAATATATTTTATTGATTTTTTTATAGAGAGGAAGAGAGAGGGACAGAGAGTTAGAAACATCGATAAGAGAGAATCATCAATCAGCTGCCTCTTGCACACCCCCCACTGGGGATGTGCCCGCAACCAAGGCACATGCCCTTGACCGGAATCGAACCTGGGACCCTTCAGTCTGAAGGCCGACGCACCAGCCATGGATTTAGTACAGATCGATTTCTCGATTTCTCTCTCTCTCTCTCTCTCTCTCTCTCTCTCTCTCTCTCTCTCTCTCTCACACACACACACACACACACACACACACATACACACACACACACACACACACAGAGAGAGAGAGAGAGAGAGAGAGAGAGAGAGAGAGAGAGAGAGGTGGAAATGGCCTTGGTGAGCACAGGCAGGTGGTGTGCCAGGTTCAGACTCTCAGATACCAGGAAAACTGCACCAGAATTTCCAGATACATTTGTAATGATGAAGATAACAACTGCTATACAACAAGTATTATGAGATTTATTGAGCACATCAATGCACATGCCAAGTGCTTTACATGCATTGTATTGTTAAACCTCAAAACATCCCATTGTAGTAAATAATGCCTAATCCTCGAGTTCCAAATGAGGAAACAGGCTCAATGAATTTAAGGATCTTGCTTCATAGTGAGTGTGGAGCCTGCTACCTTTCCTCAGCACCATGTCCTGTTCGTGCATCATGTGGCCCATCGTTGGCCAGTGGAATGAATCTCTAAAGAATTTCACTTGCAGCCGAATCCGGTTTGGCTCAGTGGATAGAGCATCAGCCTGTGGACTGAAAGGTCCCAGGTTCAATTCCAGTCAAGGGCATGTACCTTGGTTGCGGGCACATCCTCAGTAAAGGGTGTGCAGGAGGCAGTTGATCGATGTCTCTCGCTCATCGATGTTTCTAACTCTCTATCCCTCTCCCTTCCTCTCTGTGAAAAATCAATAAAAAAAATTTTTTTTTTAAAGAAAAGAAATAAAAAAGAATCAAGTCTTAAAAAAAAAAAAAAGAATTTCACATGCAGCCTTATACACAGTCCAATTACTTAATTGTGATTTAGGCTTTTCCCACACTCCATTACTTTTCTTAATTTAATATGCATTTTACCCCATTTCTTGAAATGGGCACACGTTTCTCAGAAATACTTTACAAGTTTGGCCGAAACCGGTTTGGCTCAATGGATAGAGCATCGGCTTGGGGACTGAAAGGTCCCGGGTTCGATTCCAGTCAAGGGCATATACCTTGGTTGCAGGCATATCCCCAGTAGGGGGTGTGCAGGAGGCAGCTGATCGATGACTCTCTAATCGATATTTCTAACTCTCTATCTCTCTCCCTTCCTCTCTGTAAAAAAATCAATAAAATATATTTTTAAAAAAAAGAAAAAAAAAGAAATACTTTACAAGTTTGTTTTTATTTGTTTGTTTGTTTTGCTGTGACACTCACCCTAAGGAACAGATGGAGAGATTTCTTGAAAAATAATTCACAAGTCACATATTATTTAGCATCTTACAAAGTCCTGCTCTGGAGCTCCCTCAAATCAAATTCCCTACTGAAGGGTTAATGTATGGAAAATGCCTTCAGAGGTACTTCAACAGCATGCTATTTCTCACAGAAGTTCTTTGATTACCTAGGATAAGTTCACAATGACAAGATTTCATTCAGTATTAAGACATGTTTTATCATTTTTATGGTCCCAGAATATCAGAGAGGAACATCAGTACTTTATTGAAATTCCTTGATTTATAATTCGTGACCACTTACAACATATATAGCCAGAAAAAAATAAGGTGAGTAAATTAACGAAAAATCTTTTCATTTGATTTCTCATCTTCTGTGTAAAATAACCTCCTTTCATTTGCAAAGTACCTGAAGCCTATTGTTTCATTGTTGGGATCTCTCAGCCAACCAACCCCAGGGGCAACAGGAGTAGTCAGACCTCTCAAGGATCTGGAAGGAGGAACTAGATGGCATTTGCAACTAGATTTCTTTCTCCAGTTCTGGAAGTCAAATGGTTTGCACCCATGTCAAATCTCTTAGCATCTGCTTTGTGCTTCTCTCTCTGCTGAAAGGTTTGCTCTGCCTTGCTCAGACAGTTACTGCCTTACCGTCTTATCCCTCTGTCTTAGGAAAACTATCTGATTGGATTAGTTTGAGCCAGTTGTCCACCATGATCCATTCATCTGTAGGCAGGTGGGAATACATGGTGCTCCCCTCTCAGCAGGGCTGGAATGAAGCAGAGAATGTCTGGGCAGACTTGCTAAGAACAGGATTAGTGGAACAGTGAAGACATGACTGTGGGGAAAATAGTTAGAATTTGTACAATAGCTGCCATGTGGGAAGCAATACTCTTCCAGGGCCTGTTTAGAGACTGTTCAGAGAGCATCTCTATTATATTTAGACTAGGGGCCCAGTGCACAAACTCATGTACCTTAAAAGGAACTATAGGCCATGAGGCTGTGGTGGGCCCATCCTCCGTGCCCCCACCTGGCCCCTCCCACTGTAACTCCGGTCCCCTGTCTGCTGACAGCCCCACTCCCACCACCGCTGCTCCCACATGCTGACAGCGCTGGCCCAACTCATACGCACTGACGGCATGGAGTGAATGGTGCCTGGCACGGAGCAAATGGGGCCGGATCAGCAGGTGAGAGTGGGGCTGGTACCGTCAGTGGGTGCAAGTGGTGGCTGCTGCCCCAATCACCCCTCAAGAACAGTGGGAGGTGGAGGAGCCCTGAGGGGTGATTGGTACCGGCAGCTGCCACTTGCACATGCTGATGGTGCCTAGAGATCAGGGCTGGTGCCAGGCGCTGGTAGCAGGTGTGAGTGCTGGGTGGGACCATGGTATACAGGAGCAAAGAATTTTTAGTTACCACCAGAGGCTCGACTTGATGGCAGCTTGGTCTGATGCCCTCCCCAATTCACCTGCTCCACCATCCCACCATGGCCAACGCCCGCCATTTTCTATGCTCTGCCACCTATTGTCAACATCTGCCATGTTCTGCGTGCAGCTCCTGGTGGTCTGCGCACATCATATTGACTGACAGTTTGGTTGGTTGTTCTGCCGTTTGGTCTATTTGCATATATATATTTCTATAAAGGCCTATCCTAAGTTAGTATATTTCTAAAAATTCATAGGATTTAAGCTTAGGTTTTGGAAAGGGAACCAAACAGACCCAGAATTGTGCTAGAAGAAAGAGGACAAAGTGGAGTTTACTTATTCAGTTTAGATATAAATGGGGATTTGGAGGCTCTCTCTGGATTGAATGGTGATTTTTGCCTCAGAAGCTCTGTTCTTAGGCATATTTATAATGTCTGAAGCTGAAGCTTGCCCTGAGTGTTTTGGAAATCAGCGATGGAAAACTTAAGTGGATAGTGCTGGCTGCAATTCAATGCAGGCAGGCCAGTGCAATGCAGATGGGGGGAAATATTTAAAATCACAACTGTCTTTTCCATGGAGAAGACAGGGGTGGGAATAGAGAATAATTTACATAACTGAAGAACTAAATCTCTTCACTGATCCTTGCCCTTGTGGGAGAAGTGAAGGAGGGAGGAAAGGTGAGGCTTAGGTTTAAATGGCCTGTGGTTGAACGGAATGTATTAGTGGGCCTTTGTACACAAAGGAGAGTCTATGTGCTGGAGACTCAGGGGAGCTGAGGCAAAGTATTATAATTTTCTTAAGAAAATGGAGGTTTTTCAAGTTGTTACTCCTAAGAGAGAAAAGGCAGATAAGAAAACAGCGAAACAAGGAAAGAGAAAAGCCTATAGAATTTTTCAAATTAGGGGTTTCCAAAATTCTATTTTTAGTTATTTGTTTGGCTACAATGTACATCCTATCCATTGCTACAAAGAAAAGACTTTAATGAGTGCTTTTGTTTGTGAGTGCTTGTTTGATAAGGGTGTGTTTCTTTGTGTGCATGAATCATGGAAGGAGACTGATTTCAAGTCTTTTTATATGTGGTATAGAATGGGAAGAGAGCATATAAATCAGCTAGACAATTCATTAGTGGAACTAACTCTGCAAAAGAAGGTGCTAAGGGTCATTAGTAACTTGTAAAAGTTTCTAATTTCACACTATTGCTTCCTGCAGTAACCTTTATCTTACAAAGAAGTCCACACCCCTCTTCCTTCCCTCCCCCTGTGACACATCTCCATCAAGAAATGGAGTCTGTTCCTTCTTCTTGAACCTGGTGTGTCTTTATTAAGTGTCTCAACCAATAGAATGAGGTGCAAGTAATGATGCATGACTTCTGAGTCTAGAGGGGAAAAAAAAAAGAAAAAAAAAAGGCAATATGGTTCCCCCTAGCTCCTGCTTTCTCTTTGGAACCACACCACAATTATCTGAGGAAGCCCGGGTGTCATGGAAAGGCCATATGTGTGTAATCTGGCCCTAGCTTATTACCCAGCCAGCATCAACTTCTAACATGGTGGGCCAACAATGCTGAAACTGGTTTGGTTCAGTGGATAGAGCATCAGCCTGTGGACTGAAGAGTCCCAGGTTTGATTCCAGTCAAGGGCATGTACCTTGGTTGTGGGCACATCCCCAGTAGAGGGTGTGCAGGAGGCAGCTGACCATCAATGTTTCTAGCTCTCTCTCCCTCTCCCTCTCCCTTCCTTCCTGTAAAAAATCAATAAAATGTATTTTTAAAAATAATAAAAAAATAAAATGGTGGGCCAACAAATCTTCTGAGCATTCCTGGTCTCAGTCTTCAAGTTTTCCAGCTGAGAGCCCAGAGATTATACAGTATGGGTAGGCCATCTCCACATGATTTCAAAGAAACCATGAAAAGTAATTAGTAAGTATTATTGCTTTAACCATTATATTTTGGGAAAATTTATGTTATGTTATATTATGCTGCAATAGATAAATAATATACCCTCCCAATATCTCCAGGGGGAAAAAAAATTAAGAAGAACATTGTGAAATTCAGACCAATTCCATTTAAAGCTTAAAGAATCAGATCATATCTGTGTTCATGGCACTTGTTAGATCTCAAGTGCTCTTCTTTGCAATTCAAGAGTTCTGTAACCTGAAAGGCAAAAGCTATCAGGGCAGGGAAGGATAAGAGGTGCTATGATCTGAATGTGTGAGTCCCCATAAATTTTATAAGCTGAAATCCAAACCTCTAATACTAACCTGATATTAGTAGGTGTGGCCTTTAGGAGGTGCTTAAGTGATGTAAGTAGATCCCTCATGAGTGGGATTAGTGCCTTATGAAAGAGGCTCCAGAGATTCCCTAGTCTCTACCCCTTGACTCACCATATGGCAATGAGACATCTGTGACCCAGAAGAGAATTCCATGCTGGCATCATGATCTCAGACTTCCAGCCTCCAGGACTGTGAGAAATAAATTCCTGTTATTGATAAGGTACCCAGTCTGTAGCATCCTATATAATAAAAGCCTAGTGACCATAATGGCAGAATGCCCAGAATGAAGGCTTGACCAGTCACTGTGAGGTGTACTGACCACCTCTCAGTCCCTTTCCCTGGCCAGCTGGCTCCCATCATCCAAAGGCAAATGGGGACCCAGAGGTGGGAGGCAGGGGACGAGAGAAGCACCAGGAAAAGGCCCCCGCCCTGCTGGTCACCCCACATACAGAGGGCAACCCATGGCGGGGGCAGGGCCACAAGTAGGCAGGACCAGCCGACTTCTCTGTCCCCCTGCCCATGGCCATCAGGCTCCAATCACCCGATAGCAAACTGGGAACCAGAGTGGGTGGTAGTGGGGAACAGGGCTGGCTGAATGGCAGCTGGGGAAGATGGCCCTGATTGCAGGCTAGACCTAGGGACAGTACCCGTGCACAAATTTTACACACAGGGCCTCTAATCCTACATAATAAACAGGTAATCTGCAAATTTATTGTCATGCCTTCACAAAGATGGCCACTCCATGTGGTCACAAGATGGCTGGCAGGGGAGGGCAGTTAGGGGCAACCAGGCCAGCAGGGGAGGACAGTTGGGGGGGGGGGTGGGGACCAGGCCTGCAGGGGAGGGCAGGTAGGGGCAATCAGACCAGCAGAGGAAGGCAGTTGTGGGCAACCGAGCTGGCAGGGGAATGTAGTTAGGAGTGACCAGGCCAGCAGGGGAGGGCAGTTGGGGGGACCAGGCCTGCAGGGGAGGACAGTTAGGCATTAATCAGGCTGGAAGGGGAATGGTTAGAGGGTGATCAGGTTGGCAGGCAGGCAAGTGGTTGGGAGTCAGCAGTTCCAGTTATGAGAGGGATGTCCAACTGCCGGCAGTCAGACATTCCCCGAGGGTCCCAGATTGGAGAGGGTGCAGGCTGGGCTGAGGGACACCCCCTACCCCAGTGCACGAATTTTGTGCCCAGGCCTCTAGTTTTATTATAATAGTCTGAATAGACTAAGACAGAAGGGGGAGGGGTAGTTCATCTGCAGGAATAAAAAGTCAGAGGCCAAGAACAAAATAAGTGGCTTGATGCACTAAAGATTTAATTCCTAGAGATTCAGCTATTTGCTAACCATGTGACTGGAAAATAAGTTTTGGGGTTTTCTTTTGCCTCAGTTTCTTTACCTATAAATGAGGCTAATCCATGTTTATAATTGTGAGAATTAATAAGCAAATGCTCTTGAAGGTTTAAGATAGTGTCTTGTATAGAATAAACACTTCATAAATGTTAGATATCATTATTAATATGCTTAGCAGTGCATAATGTTACATAATGGCTTACTAAATGACAGCTATAATTATTGTAGTGCTCCAAATATTTACTCTAACCTGCTCATCCATATCACTAAATTCTGCATTCCTATTTCTATGGCTATGTCCCTGGAATTTCCATATGGAAATCACTAAATTCTGTAGTATATGGAATTGTCAGC
This sequence comes from Pipistrellus hanaki, assembly GCF_964339955.1. Taxonomy (NCBI): domain Eukaryota; kingdom Metazoa; phylum Chordata; class Mammalia; order Chiroptera; family Vespertilionidae; genus Pipistrellus; species Pipistrellus hanaki. The sequence goes on from NC_140506.1 coordinate 58,142,862, forward strand.
TTATTAGTGCAACTTGTAAGCTGGCCATAAAATTGAACTCACTCAAAATGCTCTAACCTAATGCAATTTGTTAGCTACCAGTCTAAAAAGACATTAATTCATCTCTGTGCAGTTTGGAATATAAATGACAATCCTTAGAGATGCAATCATATATTCTGCCAACCTTGGAACATATTTATAACTTGGAAAGAATCTGTGTTTCAAATTAGACTCTTACATTTTGAGTGCTTAGTTTCTTTTATACTTGACCATATGAAACTTTTGACTCCTCTGTAAAATAGAGCTGAAAATAGATTCTTTGGGCATCTGAACGTTCTAAATGAGTAAAGCACAGAAAAACCAGAAATTTCCTATAATATATGCCATAAGTAGAAAATTTAAGTAAATGGGTGTAGAAAAACAAAGAACTACATTGTATTTTTTTTTTTAATGAAGACTTTTTTTCTTTTTATGCTTTGGGTGAACTATTGGTAGGAAGGCCTAACTGTAACACAAAATAATCAGGAAACAAACCCCAAACTATAGGTGACACTTTCAATAGACTTAGCAACTACCAAATTGGTCATGATGCCTTCAGTCAAAGTCTCTATTCTGTCAGCTCAGGTGAGGGAGGAGAGACAGAGGAGGGAAGATGCACTGATTCCTCAAGGCAGCTCAGGTGTCCTTGTGTGAATTCCTGTTTTAGTTTCATATTTTGAAATTTTAATTTCCTTAAAGGGTTAAAAATCTTTCTAAGATAAGCTCTTACATTCAATATGTCAGGAAAATATGCAACAGGAGATTATTTGGCTCATATTTTCAACTCAATTTGTTATTGTTATCTTTCATGTTACCAGCTTAATGGATATAACAAAATAAGAGAATTAGGTAAGGTATCTGTTGGAGATTAAATCAATTTTGCCCAAAAGATGGCTCAATGTGTTGAAATTCCAGCAGAATTTTTATATATCTTAACAAGTTGATTTTTAAATTCATGAGGTAAAATAAGATAGAAAATATCTAATCCAAATTTTTTTATACTTAAATTTTTTCAACTTTTTCTTGGCGTAATTAATGAACATTAAATTGCACATATTTAAAGTATGCAATTTGACCCACTTTGATATATATATAATCTCCATGAAATCATCATCAGAACCAAGATAACAAACATTTCCACTACCCCCAAAATTTAGTTGTGACCTTTTATAAGCCTTCCCAATTTTATCCCATCTATATACAAACACAGATCTTTCTGTCATTGTGGACTAGTTTATATATATTTTTAGAACTGTAGTTAAATGGAATTCTAGAGCATACACTCTTTTTTGCCTGCCTTTTTTCCGTGATTTTGAGATTCATCCATATTGCCAGATATATCAATAGTTTTTTTCTTTTCATTACTGAGTAATATCTCATTATGTAGATAAAACAGAATTAGTTTATTTATTTACTTGTTGATAAACATTAGAGTTGGTTCCAGTTTGGAGCAATTACAAATAGAGCTGCTATGAATATTTGTGTACAAGTCTTTGTGTGCACATATGCTTTTGTTTCTCTTGGGTAAATCCAAGGATTAGAAGTTCTGGGTCATATGGTAGATGTAAGTTTAACTCTTTAAAAGCCTGCCGACAGCAGTACTGGAGAGCTGCAGTTGCTCTACATCCTTGTCAACACTTGGTAATATCATATTTTTAAGACTTTTTTAGCCATTGTAATGGGTATGTAGTGGTATCTTATTGTATTTACATGTCATTGGTGATTAATAATGTTAAGCATCTTTTCATATGCTTATTGACCATCCATATGTCTTCTTTTGTGAAGTGTTTATTCAAATCTTTTTATTCATTTTCTTTCTCTTTTTCACATTTGACATTTTTCTAAGTTTTTAAGTTATAATTTACAGTTAATATAATTTTGTATTAATTTCAGGTGTACAGCATAGTGGTTAGACTGACTTTACAGAGTGTTCCCCCCTCGTATTTTCAAACCTACATGGCACCATACATAGATAGTTATTACAATGTTATTGAGTATACTTCCTATGCTTATACTTTACATCTACATGACTATTTTGTAACTGCCAATCTATACTTCTCAATGCCTTCACCTTTTTTACCTAGTTTCCCAATCCCCTCCCCTCTGTTCTTCATATCTATGAGTCTTTTTCTATTTTGTTTGTTCATTTATATTGTTCTTTAGATTCCACACATATGTGAAATTATATAGTATTTGTCTTTCTTTGACTGACTTATTTCACTTAGTGTAACATCCTATAGGTTCATCTATGCTATTGCAAGTGGCAAGATTTTATTCTTTTTTATGGCCAAATAATATTCCATATTGTTCCTCAGATATATAGAGCAAGTCTTTTACTGATACACATGCTGGGAACATTTTCTTTGGTCTTATAAAAAACAAAAATGCTCTTATTTGGTGAAGTCCAACTTATTTTTTTTCCAATTATGTTTTTTAATTTTCTAATAAAACTTTGCTTACTCTCAGGTCACGAAGATTTTCCCCTATGTTTCTTCTAGAAGTTTTATAGTCTTGGTTTTATATTTAGGTCTATGATATATTTTTAAATAATTTTTGCACATAGAATAAGGAAAAGATTAATGCTCATTCTCTCCTCAATCCATAAAGATAACATACACAATTTGTTGAATGGATATTTTTTTTCTCCATCAAGTTGCCTTGGTATCTCTGGCAAATAACAGTGACTATACTAGTGTACATAGGTAGGTCTATTTCTGCACCCTTTTTACTGATCAATATATCAATAGTTTCACCAATACAACAATGTCTTTATTATTGTAACTCTATAATAAATCTTTAAAACTGGTAAGGTAAGTCTTCCAATGTTATCTTTTCAAAAATTGCTTTATTCCAAAAATTAAATAAATAAAAAATAAAATAATAATTCTTTATTTTGGTCCTTCGTATTTGCATATAAATTTTAGAATCAATTTGTCTTTTTCTACAAAAATATGCTGCTGGATTGCATTAAATCTATATATCAATTTTGTTAGAATTTCAAATTGAGTCTCCCAGTGCATGAACATGGTTCATTTATTTAGTTCTTTGATTTCTCTCAGAGGTGTTTCTAGTTTCCAGTATTTAGATACTAGACTCTTTTGGTAAGTTTATCCCTAGGAATGAATTCCTGCTGTAAATACATATATTTTTAAATGTTCATTTCTCAGTTGTTAGTAGATACTACAAAGAATACAATTAATTTTTTGTATATTAATTATGTATCCCAAGACCTTAATAAACTAATTTGTTAGTTCTAATTCTAGCCAGTTTTTGATTCCCAGGATTTTCTATAACAATCATATCTGCAGACAGGGATAGTTTAAATCTTTCTTCCTGACCTTTATGCAGTATGCATAGGATATCTAAAACTATGCTTTATAGAAATAATGAAAGTGGGCACCTTTGCATTGCCTCTGATCTCAAGGGGAAACAGTCTTTCAACATTTAAGTATCACTTAGCTGTAGTTTGTTTTGATATAGATGCTCTTATCCATTTGAGGACAGTCCCTACTATTCCTAGTTTGCTGAACATTTCTTTATCTTGAATGGTGTTGGGCTTTGTCAAGTATACAAACATCTATTAAAATGATCACATTTTTTTTCTTTTGCATTCTATGAATATAACCACCTGAGAAATTTCCAAATTTTGTGACTTCATTTATATAAACATCTGTCTACTTTTAGCGGAGACCCTATCTTATTTATCTCTGTATTCCCACTTTGTGCATGACCAATAAATGTTTGTTGAATGACTGAATAAATGAATCAATGACTCTAGATATATCAAGTATATGTGGCCTTATATTTCTGTTTCGTAAGGATAAAATCTTCCTATATCAGTAGTGGTAACTCAGTACTTGCATGACAAACATAAATTTGGGATAAGGCACTATTTTTATTTCTCATATAAAGTCCAATTGATGTGTATGTGCTGTGGAGGGTAGATGACAAAAGGGAGGGCTCTGCTCCACAAATAATTCAGGAACTTGAGCTGACAGAAAGTTTGCTATCCTAAACATGTGGCTTTAAATATTATCCTATGCAAGAAAATACAGCTAATCAATGAGCCAGGGAAGGAGTAAAGGATATATTATAAATTGTTAGGTCTAAAGTGCTATACTTAATTTTTGTCTATATTTCACTGGCCAGAACCCTGTACATACTCCCACATAGATCTAAGAGAGGAATATAGTCTGTATTCCTGTAGCTGTTTTTCTGAAAAACTACAGTAAAGAAGAGGAGCATGAACTTTTAGTGGACAGCTAGTTATCTTTGCCTTGAAAAGGAAAGGAAAGTTGTATTTATTAAGCACCCTTTAAGGTCAGGTACTGGGCTACATGTATGCCATACTACCTTAGGTTTGTTAAAATGCAGCACTTCTCAAGCTATGTCCAGTGGAGCAGTGAAGTCCTGCACCATTGACAGTCTTTGAAAAAACAAAAAGGTTTCTTATGGCCAAAATAAATTAAGGAAATGTTAGTTTAAACTAAGCTGCTATTGGTAAAAAAAAATATTTAAACACATTTCTTTTCTTCAGGACTTCTCAGAGCCCTTAATATATTAATGAACATTTTGACTCTCTAAGATGAATAGACTATAAAGCATTTCCAAACCTTATTTGGTTGCAAATTACGTATGAAGGCTGAGAAATCATGGGACAATGGATATTCAATAACAACCATTAAATAAAAAGTTTAGGGTACTTATTCCTTACTCATTCCCCTTATATTTGTAAAGAAAATATAACAATACTGTCTGGGAATGAGATTACTTTTCCCGAAGTCAGGTTGCGTGTGCTAGGAAATGGAGAAATAGCTGCAGCCAAGGGAGTGCTGACCTCCCAGTGCTCCTGTGGGGATATCCTCAGGCTTGGAATCATAGAGTCATGACTATCTTCCTAGAGGAAACACCAGATAGGTGTACAAACGGTAGGCCAGAGTCTGTATTCTGTCTTCCCAGAGAAAAAGAAGAGGAAGTGTTCCCAACATTAATCCATCACTGGGATCCCTGTTTAATTTCTTCCTTGAATATTCTTTGAACCACACAATACCCATCATGATTTTCTTCATTAATAAGAGGCATGTCTTAATCCTCATTAAAATACCAATTGCATATTTCAAAGACCTAGAACAAACACTCTAAAAATTCATATGGAATTTAAAAAAAGACCCCAAATATCTGCAGCAATCTTGAGAAAGAAGAAAAAAGTTGGCAGGATCACAATACCAGATATCAAGCTGTCCTACAAAACCAATGTTTTCACAACTTCCTGGTATTGGCACAAGAACAGTCAAATAGATCAATGGAACAGAACAGAGAACCCAGGAATTGACCCAACCGATTATGCTCAATTAATATTTGACAAAGTAGGCAAAAGCATACAACGAAGTCAAGACAGTCTCTTCAATAATTGGTGTTGGGAAAATGGACAGATAATTGCAAAAAAATGAAACTAGACAACCAACTTACACCATACACAAAAATAAACTCAAAGTGGATAATGGACTTAAACGTAAGACAGGAAACCATAAAAATCTTAGGAGAAACTATATGCAGCAAAATAGCAAACATTTGTTGTAGCAATATCTTTACTAATACTGCTCCTAGAGCAATGGGAACCAAGGAGAAAATAAGCAAATGGGACTACATCAAAGTAAAAAGCTTCTGCACACCAAAATAAAACAACAAGAAAGTCCACTGCATGGGAGAACATATTTGCCAATGTTATCTTCAGTAAGAGTTTAATCTCCAAAATTTATAGGGAACTTATACAACTTAACAAAAAGAAGATAAACAATCCAATAAAAAAAATTGGCAAAGGACCTAAATAGACACTTTTCAAAAGAATACATACAGAAGGCCAAGAGATATATTAAAACATGCTCAAAGTCACTAATTATCTGAGAGACGCAAATCAAAACGACAATGAGGTGCCATCTCACACCTATCAGAATGGCTATCATCAACAAATCAACAAAGGACAAATGCTAGCAAAGGTGTGGAGAAAAGGGAACTCTCTTGCATTGCTGGTAGGAATGCAGACTGGTGCAGCCACTGTGGAAAATAGTATGGTGTTTCCTCAAAAAATTAAAAATGGAATTTTCATTTGACCCAGTAATCCCACTTCTAGGAATATATCCCAAGAAAACAGAAACAATCAGAAAAAATATATGCACTCCTATGTTCATAGCAACATCATTTACAAGAGCTAAGACTTGGAAACAGCATAAGCCCATCAGCAGATGAGTGGCTTAAAAAATTGTAGTACATCTATACAATGGAATACCACACTGCTGTAAAAACGAAGGAATTCTTACCATTTGCAACAGATGGATGGAACTGGAGAGCATCATGCTAAGTGAAATAAACCAGTCAGAGAAAGATAAATGTCACATGATCTCACTCATTTATGGAATATAATGAACAACAAAAACTGATGAACAAAAATAGAACCAAAGTCATAGAAGCAAGGAACAGACTGTCCAACCTATGAGGGAAGGGGGTAAGGGGATAAGAGATCAATCAAAGGACTTAGATGTATGCACATGAGCATAATCAATGGACACAGACAGTAGGGATGTGAGGGCATGTGCTAGGGGTTGAGGGCAGCCAGGGAAAGTCAATAGGGAAAGAGACTTATGTAATATTTTGAACAATAAAGACTTTAAAAAAAGAAACATGTCTTTGTTGAACGTAGAGATGCTGTACTCAGACATAATTCATTTCTATCTTAAAGTGACCAATCATTACTCCAAGTTTTGGAAGCTGCTGTAGGTAAAAATATGTGTACACTATGGTGAGTCCAGAATTCACATATCAGAAGTGTCTTCGGGTGGTGAGGTGGTGGAAGGGAGAAGAAAGAGGATTTGAAGCTGTGATTGCTAAGCACAGTTGATTAGATTGGGGAAAACATCAATTATTGATGGCAATGGATGGGAATGGAGAGGAATGAGAGAGGCAACATTGGGGCAAGAGCAAGGCTAATGTACTTTCCTATCTTTCTGAGTCCCCTAGTTTATCTATGTAAGCTACACAAAGAAGCTGGATAGATAGAGAGAAGGAGATGTAGAGGGAGGATGAGGGCAAGGACAGAGGCTAGAGAGAAAAATAAGGATAAATCACTATGTATTTATTAAGTTGTTGAGGAGCCAGAAAAGGTCTGAAAGGTCACTTTGTCCAATTTCTTCTAAAAATAATATCCCTATCCTTCATTAATCTTCATTCAGCTTCTGATCATTGGCTTCCAATGTCACGAAGCTTATGCAGTTCTTAAAGCAGCCCATTATATTTTCAAACAACTCTAGTTGCTAGAGGGGCCTGTCTTATATTTATTTAAATATCTGTCCTTGGTGCTTACTTCCATTTATCGGTTCTCATTCTGCTCCCCTCCTGTCATCCTAAATGATACAGAAAAATCTTCAACATCACTATCTTAAATACTTAAAGATATTAAGGACTCACTAATTGTTTTCTTTTTCTCCTCCATGTATCACTAAGCCTGTCATATGCCCGTCAGATATGAAGATTTGAGAAAACGCTTCCAACTTATCAGTCTCCTCTAAATAAATGTAAGTTATTTGGCACTCTTCTTGAAAATTCATTATGAAGAAAATATAATGAATGTAGTATACTAGCACAAAACGAATACTGTTGCATCTAAAGATAGTACTTCCAGACAACTAGAATGTTTATAGATTTGGCAATGTTAAATCTCCCCTAAGGGAGGAAATGGTCAGAATTTTATATAAAGGAGTGGACCACACTGAGCCAGCAGCACCACTAGACCTGCGGGTTTACGAAACATCTCTTATATTTTCAACCCTGTGGGATACTCCCGCACTGTGCTCCCTCCCAAGTCCCCACAGGTGGTGTTCTCTGCTTAAGGTCCCCACAATCACTCCTCATCTGCCACTGTTGTTCCTCAGTGGTCATAGTAGAAATGGTCATAGTAGAAAAAGATTCTGAAGCCACATACACATCAGCTCCAATGCCCTAGAATTTGTGTGTGAGTGTGTGTGTGTGTGTGTGTGTGTGTGTGTGTGTGAGAGAGAGAGAGAGAGAGAGAGAGAGAGAGGAGAGAGAGAGAGAGAGAGAGAGAGAGAGAGAGAGAGAGAGAGAGAGAGAGAGAGGAAGAGAGAGAAATGAAATTTTTATCTCATAAATAATTTGCTTTAGATCTAGGTGTGAAGAAACTACTTCTCTAGACAAACAAGTATATATATACTTTTAAAATGGATTGACAATAAGAAATTCACATACTAGTTTATAGTTTAGTGCCCATTCTCTGGTCCAGGTTTTACAGTCATATAATCTCTTACAGTCTGTATAAAGTTATACTTTAAAAAGGCACTGACACTCTCATTCTCCTAGTCAAATTTTTGATTTTTTAAGTTGTGTTATCTTGTTGACAGTCTGCTACACTGCCCTAGACATCCTGTATAGAATGAGATAGGCCATAATTAAATAACCAACTAAACCAATTTTATTATAGTTTTTGAAAATTCTTAATATATATGTTATTACCAACATCTTAAAATTAAAAGATAAATACTATAAAGATTGCACAGATTAAATTTGGGTGTACAATAAAAATAAATGAGCTGATATCCCAAAAAAGGATATGGTCTTAAGAAGCCAGATAACTAAATTCTACTCCTACTCTTGCATAGTATTCTCCTAGATACTTCGCTCATATAAATATTATCCATCATTCACTAGAAAGGAAGAGGGAAGATGTGACAGACCCAGAAGGAAAAAACATTTGGCAGTCTTTCAACATCTGAAAATAAGAGAAAGAAGAAAGAAAAAAGAAAGGAGAAGAAAAAATAGAAAAAAAATATTTGAATGAAATTAACAAACAAAATTTAGTTCTGTTGGTAATTCAAACATAACTTTGTTTTATGTTTTTGTTGTGTCACTTGTAATATGGCAGTTGGCTACATTGGCATATATTAAAACCACATCAGGATTTAAAAGTTCCTTTATGATGATGCTTCATATTATTTGGTGGTTCTTTATTATTTCTAGTTTTTACAGGTCTTCAAAGTTGAGCATCACTATCCAAAGGATACAAATGGGCCTTTGAAAGGAAGAGGGGATCTAATTAAAAATTATAATCAGGTATGTCAAATGACTGAGCTCTCCACAAGACACTCAGTCAATTGGGAGCTCTGAATTCAAATGAAATATGGGCTGTTTCCAAACAAATTACATTTTTTCTTCTCATTACTTGCATAATGTTTTATAACTAAGAATAGTAAGAAAAGTTGATGAGTGAATGTCTATTGTAATAAAGTTCTCAAGTCAAAATGCAATTGACCCTTTAACAAACAGAAATTAAATTATATTCAGATTCATATAAAAATTTAATGTAATGAATTGTCTTGTCTTAAAATAGTTAAATAGTTTAAATATCTTTGATTCCAGTAGCATTATTATCCTATATAATTTCTATATAATATGTTAAGTATCTGGTCGTCTATTCAACCAATCAAGGCATAATATACCAATGATATACTAAGGCTGCTCAACTGCTTGCTATGATGTGCACTGACCACCAGGGTGGAGACACTCCAACTGGTAGGTTAGCTTGCTTCTTGGGGTCCAGCCGATTGGGACTAAGCAAGACAGGCCAGACACAACTCTGGAGCCCTCCTGTGGTCCCTCCCTGGGTGGCCAATCTCATGCATCTCTCCCTGGCCCTGATAGTGCACCAGTGGGGTCATTTGTCCTGGCCTGTGCCCTCTAGTAATCTGGGACCCCTCAGATGATGCCGGAGAGTCTGTTTTGGCCTGATCCCGCAGGCCAGGCCAAGGGACCCCACTGGTGAACAAATTCATGCACCAGGCCTCCAGTAACTTTTATAAGGAAACATTGACATTCTACCCTCTTGTACCTTTTACCTTGCTTTCTTTTAATTTTTCTATTTTGTGTGAATAGATGGGAAAGCACAGATGGGTGATTACTAAATGAATACACAGGAATAAATAAAATGAAGATGTCAGCAGCCAGGGAGTGGACTGGCTATATTCTACGCAAGACTGCTGATTCCTGTAGGAAACGTCAAGGTGATTTTGCTGACGCCGTTTCAAAAGGAAGCCCTGCACAGTGGAGCGTGGTAGAAACTTGGCCTTCGTTAGGCAAATTCAAGCTGTGTAGACAATCAATCTGAGTTTTCTGAACCATCTCCCTTGACATCAAAGTTTTCCCACAATTGCTTGAATCATCTTTTTGATTTGGCTACAGCTCCCCTATATAGACTATGACTTTTATAATTTTTACTTTGTCTAAACTTTGTAAAGGTAAATTTGTTACTATTGTGATTAATAATTAAATAAAAGAATGTATATCGTTTAACTCTGAAAGCCAGTCATTTGTATTTTTGTTTAGGAAACTATGCATTGAAATATATGAATTACTTTGAGAGTATATTGCTTTGGTAAAATGTAGCTAATTTTCCCAGGAAGAGCTAATTAAATGGGTAAAAAATATATAAATGACAGTTATAATGGATGTTTTAAAATCAATTGAAAACATATAGGATGCTTGGTGCAATGAAATACGTATTAAAACTGAAGCATAACTAAGCAATCATCTAAGGAAGGATGTGCTTCCATTATTCCCATTTCGAGGTAAAAAACCAGAGGCAAAGCCAGGCCTTTGAACAATAAAGCCTCAATGACCCTATAATAAGTGACCACAACCTTAAAACCATACAAATGTATTATCTTGCTGTTTTGGAGGCCAGAAGTCCAAGAGAGCTTTTACTGAGCTAAAATCAAGATATAACAGGCCTTTTCCAGCTTTTGGAAGTTAACTACAGTCGTTGGCTCATAGCTCCTCCTTCATCTTCAAAGCAGCAGTATAACATCTTCAAATCTCTCTCATCTCTCTCTTCCTGTCCTACCACCCTCCCTCTTTCTTTCTCTTTTTATCTCTCAACTCTAGCTTCTGTCCTCATATCTTCTTGACTCATCTACCTCCTTCTTCCATCTTTTAAGGACCCTGTGATTACATTGGGCCCACCCCAGGATAACCTCCCCATCTTAAAACCTTAACATGATTGCACATGCAAAGTCCCTTTGCCATGTAAGGTAAGATATTCACAAGTTCTGAGGATTAGGATGTGGACATCTTTGAGGGGCACTTACTCTGTTCACCGCAGCCACCACATTAATTGGTATCACAAAGTCACTGAGCCAAGAAGACAGAGCCAAGACAGGGCTCAGATCTTCTAATTTGTCACATAATTCTTATTTTTCATCATATTGTGGGATGGAGTTTACAAGGACAGTCACAGCAAAGGGAAATATTTAGAAAGAAATACCTACTCAAAAACTGCACTGGTGTCACAGTCTGGCTTGGTAAATATTTGATGGGTAAATAAATAACTGCTAATTGATGACTCACTTGACTTAGTCTCTCAAACATTCAGAATATAATAACCTCTTACTAATCGACTAATATTTTGATATGACCTATATATAGGTACGACGAAGGGGTTTGTGGTGTCTTTCTCGGCTCTCAAAAAATTGCAAAGACAATTTCACCTTGCATGAAACCATCAAACAATCACCAAACTGTTAAAGAACTAAACTTAAGAGTTTGCTATTCCTACTGTAAAAATAGATAATTGAAGGAAAATCTGAAGAACCAGTAGCATCAATACTGTTAAGATGAATAGTGGAGTCTGCCGAATCACTATTCACCTAAGAGATAAGACAACACAAATGCAGTGTCCACAGAATTAAATTAATATGTTAATTAGTTAAAGTTTAAAAAAACTCACTTGTGGCAAATACAGAGATTATGGGAAAGAGTGGAAAAGTAAACAGAGATTAAATATTTCATCCGTTCAACAAGTATCTATTGACTGAGTGCCTAATATGTGCTAGGCACCATGCAGGTGCCAGAGAAAAATACTGAAAAGCTTATAGCTTGTATTCATATGGTGACATTTTACTTTCTTGCAATTGGATTTTTTGCTTATAACAAAATCAGATGGAAGAATAATGGCCCAATAGTTATACAGGCTTATATCCACTAGAATTTAGAGGGAAAAAGATGATTTGAGCAGGATCTCAGACCTTAGAGGTGTTGTGTTCTTCATGGGCTGTCTTCCGTTGAATTTATGGAATCTGTCACTTAAATATGCACTTTCTGATACTAAATATAAAACTGATAATCTTGCTGGAGCTCTTAGAGTCTCTGCAGCTAAACTGGGAAGGCCAGCAGGGCCGGGCTCTGCATTGCAGGGTCTCAGATGTCAAATGAATACGAAATTGTGCCAGTTTTATCTTCAAATAAAATGAGTCCACCGAATAAGATAATTGACATGAGAGAGCTGGTAGCAACCTCAACAGTCGAAATAGCCTTCCAACTGCAAAAACCCTGATAAGCGTGGGATTTTATCCTCTTTTGAAAAATTGGATGTCTTAGAAAAAAGACCAATAGTGAGAGGCAGACTTTAGACAAAAGAACACATGGAAGAAGGAAAGTAGAGTTTAAGTAAAAGGAGAACAAAGAAATGTGTAGAAAGTGCAGAAAGTAAAGACTGATAGGAAAAACCACCACGTCTGCAAAGAACAGAAAATCACTCAGTTTGTAGCTCTCACACATTGCTATTGTTTGGGACTTTACACTATTACTTAAGAATTAATTTGATAGTTATATAGTTTTCCCTATAAATGCAATGAACTAATTTGGATATTTTAATATTAGAATTATGAAGGTTGTTTGAAAAGGATTTAATTTCTTTTGGTGGAGCTGGATTATGAAAGGTAAAATTTAATTTTAGCAAATATGACTAAAGTAAGCTCCTATTTATGTAAAAACATAAGAAATGAGAAACTAAATTGTGTAAGCCTCAAAAAATGAAATACAAGAATCTTCGGAAATGGAATATATAATTCCATAGCTTGGACAATATGGAATACTATAGTTACTTTAACATTTCCTGGGCATTGTCAGTGTTAAATCCTAAGTGGGACTGATGAATATTGAAAATCTTTGGCCTGAGATAATTGATTCTATAATATGACTCCTTTAACCTTTTTCTCTCTAGTTTTCTCACAAAGTCTTGCTGTTACTACTATCTAAATATCCTATGTTTTCTAATCTGCTATTGAATTGCATATACAAATGTTTGCATGAAAGTCTGAGGTTGGCTCCAAATCCCCACTAAGGAATAATATACTCGGGCACAATACTAGTTATTTCTGATTTAAGGTTATCCAGAAGCTATAGTCACTTACTCTGGTTCCATAAATTCAGAACTAGGTAATGGATGATGTTATTTACTTGGGAAATTATTTGCAAATAAAATGTTTCCAAACTTAACAGTTCACATCTGGAAAGGTAGATATAATGAAATGCAGGGAAAGAATTTTGTCATTTTCTTAGAAACTGCTGGTAATGGGATTTTATACTTAATGGAATATAACTTAAAAAGTAATAAGCACGCAGAAAGCTGTTGGCATGTTCATTGTTTAAAGCATTTTAGCTTTTCCGCGCTACCCAGGGAGGACTCCATACGGCGTTGTTCTCGGTTCCCACGTAACTTAAAGGGAAACTTCACAATGTCCGGAGCGCTTGATGTCCTGCAAATGAAGGAGGAGGATGTCCTCAAATTCCTTGCAGCAGGAACCCACTTAGGTGGCACCAACTTTGACTTCCAAATGGAGCAGTACAATTTACATGAGGAAAAGCGATGGCATCTACATCATCAATCTAAAGAGAACCTGGGAGAAGCTTCTGCTGGCAGCTCGGGCCACTGTTGCCATTGAAAACCCAGCTGACGTCAGTGTCATATCGTCCAGGAAGACTGGCCAGCGAGCTGTGCTGAAGTTTGCTGCTGCCACTGGAGCCACTCCTATTGCCGGCCGCTTCACCCCTGGAACCTTCACCAACCAGATCCAGGCAGCCTTCCGGGAGCCAAGACTTCTGGTGGTGACTGACCCCAGGGCTGACCACCAGCCTCTCACAGAGACATCTTATGTTAACCTGCCCACCATTGCTCTGTGTAACACAGACTCTCCTCTGCGCTACGTGGACATTGCCATCCCTTGCAACAACAAGGGGGCTCACTCAGTGGGTCTGATGTGGTGGATGCTGGCCCGGGAAGTACTACTCATGTGTGGCACCATCTCCCGTGAACACCCGTGGGAAGTCATGCCTGATCTGTACTTCTACAGAGATCCTGAGGAGATTGAAAAGGAAGAGCAGGCCGCTGCTGAAAAGGCTGTGACCAAGGAGGAGTTCCAGGGTGAATGGATTGCGCCTGCTCCTGAGTTCACTGCTGCGCAGCCTGAGGTCGCAGACTGGTCTGAAGGAGTGCAGGTGCCCTCTGTGCCCATTCAGCAGTTTCCTACTGAAGACTGGAGTGCTCAGCCTGCCACTGAAGACTGGTCTGCAGCCCCCACTGCTCAGGCTACTGAGTGGGTAGCAACAACCACCGAGTGGTCCTAAGCTGTTCTTCCACAAATTCTTAACGGAAATAAGGTTGATGGAAAATAAACAGTTTCTAAAAGTAAAAAAATAAATAAATAAATAAAGCATTTTAAAAGATCTGAGGGCCAAGGGTTTAGACAGTATTTGCTGTAAGCCAGTGATTGTTAGTCAGGGATCCATAACAGAATCACCAATAGGACATGCTTTTTGGACACACAACCACTGCAGACACACAGGGCCCTACACATAGAAAGGCTCAAGAATTTGGTTTGATGCTCTGCTATTGACTTTTTTGAAGTTGTATTTTTTTGTAAGTAAAGTTCTGTGTAACAGTGAGGCATTGCATGCCATGTGGTCTGCTGTCATCCCGTGTGTCCCCATTCGCTTATAGTGTTCATGGTGTCCCATGACCACGGAATTCTGGTGGAGTTCATGAGAGCTCATTCAAACTCAAAGTGAATATTATTAGGAATATTTGTTTAAATAAAATCTCCTCCCAACCCAAAAAAAGTCTCCACAGAAACAGAAGAGGGGGGGAAAAAGCAATTTTTAACTGAAATAAGCATTCAACCTAAATGTAACCCACATAACAGGCAGTCCACCGAAGAGACTGCAGAGAGAAAGAAATCCTACCCTCTTTTTATAGCCAAGAAGAGACAACCCATGACATACATGTTCTCAAGATACAAAAAGAAGAAGTACAGGGAAGAGGAGAAGGAGGAAGGGGAGGAGGAAGAGGAGGAGGAGGAGGAAGAGGAGGAGGAGGAGGAGGAGGAGGAGGAGGAGGAGGAGGAGGAGGAGGAGAAGCATGTCTCTTTGAGCAATACTGGACCAGACAGGACCAAAGAATGAAGTTGAAATAACGGAAGCAAGAAATAATGAGGGAAGAATCACAGAATTTGTTGACTGATTGACTATAAGGGACTAAGGAACAGTGGAATAAAAAAACTGGGATAATGGTGTTGCCAAAGACAAAAATTGGGATTTCAGAAAGGATAGTAAAATTGGTTTTAGGTAAGATGAATTTAATATAGCTATGAAGCAAGTCAGTGGAAATTAGCAAGTGCCATTGATACCAGCCAAATAGTCAGAGTTCAGAAGAAGAAGTTGTTACTTAGGTAAAATCTAATAATAGGGATTTACTTTATCTGGATAAGAAATAAAGTAAAATAGAGTAGGTGAACCCTCTAAAGGAGAAGCTTTAAATAGAGAAGATCTTGGCAAAAACTGACAGGGGATCATATCAAAGATAAAGAAGACTAATTCAGAGAGATTTTTAAAATTTAGATTAATACAGAATCACAGGAACCAACTAAAAATTTTGTCTAAATTGCACAGAAACTAGACAACAAATTGCTGTGACTGAATTCTGTACACTTATTTACAACGATCTTCCCTCCTCATCCATTTCCTTTTAATTACATGATAATATTCTAACGTTCGGAGTTCTCCCTTTCTAACAGATGTTAAGTTTATGTTGATACAAATGGGAAAGACAGGTGATATTTTAAATACCTATTAATATTTATTGTTGTCACAAAGAAATGATATTAACATTATTAATAAGCCTTATCAAGTAAAAATCCCCTGGATGTATTATCAGTTATATTTCCCTATAGAGTTTTTTTTTCCAATGCTATTTATGCTGTGTCCCCCACCAGGATTAGTGTTGAAATTTGGAAGGAAGAAGATAAAAAGCAATGGTAGACACAAAAGAAAAAAATAGGAATGAATTTAATAATATATGTGCTATATATATGCATAGCTACACAGAAAAGACATTTAAAAAAAATAAGTAATTTTTAAAATATGAGCTCTCTTCCTAATGCACTGGGAAGGACACTATCCACCATGAATAATCATAAGGAAACAATCAGACAAATCAAAATTGATCAATAATTGCAAAGCAAATGGCTTGGATTCTTTAAAAATGCCAAAGGCATATGAAGATAAAATATTTAAAAGACTGGGAAATTGTTTTTAGATG
Organism: Pipistrellus hanaki; assembly: GCF_964339955.1. Classification (NCBI taxonomy): domain Eukaryota; kingdom Metazoa; phylum Chordata; class Mammalia; order Chiroptera; family Vespertilionidae; genus Pipistrellus; species Pipistrellus hanaki. The sequence continues at coordinate 58,159,315 of NC_140506.1, forward strand.
CAAAAGAGACTAAAGAGACACGACAATGAAATGCAATACCTGCTCTGCTCTGGAGCTCATACTTCACAAAGGAAAAAAACAACTGTCAAGTTCCTTACTGGGACAGTTAATGAAAGGAGCATATACACTGTACATCTGATATAGTATTGTACAATATTAAATTTCATAGATGATAATTATACTATGTTTATATAGGATGTGTCCTTTTTTTAAAAAATACACACATTCAAATATTTGGGGGTGAAGTATTACAAGACCTGTAATTATCTCTCCAACACATTAGCAAATAAATGAATTAGTGACTGAGAGTAATAAATGTGTGTGTGTGTGTGTGTTTATTATGGAAAGATAGCCAAGAGGAAGAAAATATATTAAGTAAATATAAAAAAATGCTAAAAATCTGTAAATCGATAATATGGTAATATGGGTATTACCATATTATTATTGCCTTTCTACTACAGTTTTGAAACTTTTCAAAATAAAGAGCTGGGGCTGGGGGAGAAGAATTTGCATAGGCCTATATATTAGGGACAGAAATTGCTATGTGTCCTACCACTCACCCCCTTGAGTCAAAGAATACATATACCCAACTAACCCTATGGATTATGTCCCGCTATCTCTGATGACAACAACATGGTTATACTCCTTGTTGTTCCAGAGTACTGCTATACAGGGAGAGACAGGAGATTCTTATGATTTTAAAAATGTGAGCTACCTTTCATCAGAATGACAGGCCTACTGCAGAGAAGTCACAGGCCTCCAGGACTCTCCCATGAGGAATAACAGATTTATAATTATGCATCCATATTCTATCGTAGCAAATTAGCAGCCTTGACAAGGGGTATGGAGAAGAAAAAGGAAGAAAATAATTTCTCACCAAGTGTTATTGGTGGGGGTTGAATTACTCAGCATATATATATATATATATATATATATATATATATACACAATATATATATATAATAACCACCAGCCTTGTATTTCAACTTAGCCTTGAATTCTTTTTTAATCCTTGAAGTTTTGATCTAACATGGGAAAGAGACTAAGCATCTAATTCAGGCCTTCTAAGCCTATTTGGATTCTGGTGCCAATCCAAAAATTTGTCCTTTTTATTTTGGGGGGAGGAACCGGTTCTTCTCTATTATATGTCTGAATAAATTCCACTGATCCTGCCCTCAGAAATGACCAAATTCTGGTCCAAATTGGATTGGGCTATAAATCTAATCCAAACTGATGTGGATGAGTGGGGTAGGAGGATGTGGTTTAGTAACAGGTTTCTGGTGTGGGAGTAAGGGCCTCCGAGATTATTCTTACTGAAGCAGAGCCCTGAGACCTGCTTTGGTCCTGCCTGGACCTCCAGTGAGAGCCAGACTTGATGTGGCTTTTGGCTGGAGAAGAGGGAACAGACTGTGCTGGGGAATTTGCTACTTGGAAAGTCTATTAAAATAAAAAGGGGCTGGCACATTTTGATGTCTTTACAAGGCTACATGTAAGATAATTAAAACTATTTATCTTTAAAAAATAACTTCATGTACTTGACTATAGCTTAAAAATACCCTCTAAATAAAATCTTACACCTCTTAGTTGTTGACTCAATGTTGAACAGCTGCAAAGTCAGAGATTCTTTATTCCAGTCCCAATTTTAGTGCAGACTCTCTTCTAAGATGGAAAAAATCACTAACTTTATTACATCTCCTCAGGTTATTCAATCATTGGAGAATAACAATTCTAACCTTTCTTTCAGATGACTCTTAAGAATAAGTAATGAACATGATGAAATCTTGCCTGGAAGTTACTAAATATTATGTAAATGCATATTGATCAAAACAATTCAACCAATTTTATCATATTTAAGGATTCATATTTCATGAAAATATATTTTCAAAATCGCTGCTGATTATTTTTTTTTAAATCACAAAGGAATCATTATTTTTAAGGTAGCAAGTTTTAAAGACAATATTTAGAATAATAGTAGTAGAAGATAAAAATTAATATTATTAGATAGGATTGATATAATCAAGTAAAAGTTATTTGGATGCTCAGAAACCCTAAAGAAAACTAAAGAACTTCAAGAGAAAAAAAGATTTCTGTGACAATTTGAAAACATTTACAACATGCCTTACTATGCACACTTAGACATTTATAAAATTTTTACAGTTCCATGAGTAAAGCTAATCTATTAAGATGGTGCTTAGAAGAGGAAAGGATCACTTTATTATTTTTTAAAAATCTTTATTATTGAAAGTATTACATATGTCCCCTTTTTCCCCCATCAACCTTCTCCAGCCCCTCTGCACCCTCCCCTGCCCCAGACCCTCACCAACCTACTGTCTGGTTCACAGGTTATACATATATGCATACAAAGTCTTTGGTTGGTTACCTCTCACCCTCCATCCCTCCAAGATTCCACTCTCTATTCCATGCTTCCATGTCTCTGGATCCTCTCCGTTTACTTGTTTATTTTGTTAATTAGATTCCATATATGAGTGAGATCATGTGATATTTTGTTTTTCTTTGACTGAATTATTTCACTTAGCACGATGCTCTCCAGGTCCCTCCATAGTGAATCAAAGGGTAAGAGATTCTTCTTTTTTACTCAAAAGGCTCACTTTATAACAAAACAGAACACTTTATTCTCAAGTATTCAATTAAACAAAGCATAAATGTGGTTTTCCCTTTGGAGGAGCATGGAGATGACTTTTTCTCCTGATTTACAACCTCTCAATAGTTCTGTACTCTCTCGTTTCTGGACACATACATGTGGCCTTCTTTCTGCCTGGAGCAAGAATGTTCTCTCATTTCCTTAGCTGGCTAACCTTTACTTATCTATGAGAACATCACCAAAGTTTTACTTCTACAACACCCAAGACTGTGATAACTTCTGCTCCAATGGAATATCATCTCAGGTCTGTCCTCCATTCAGAATATTTCCTGTGCTTATAATTGCTCCTCTGCTGTCTCCACTGTAGTGTTCTTCTCTGCCAGGTAGGGGGCATGTCTAACTCATTCAGAGTTATGTCTTCAGCTCCCAGCACAGGACTGACATTTGACAACACTATATGTAATATATCTAAATCAAATTATGGTACCAGATGATGATGTTATAGATGGGAATAAAACTTATGTATCATCCATTATTATGTGTAATCAGTAAACAATTTAATATCCTAAAAAGCAACAACTTTCTTCTCAATTTGCTTCTTGCTACTATCCTCATCTTAGTCCCCTCTACTTTTCATTGTATCTTCCACTTGAGTTAGTTCAATTGACTTAGTCTAGATTTATATGACTCTGGACACAACTATATGCTCATTTGCAATTTCATGATCTACTTTAGTCCAACCCCAAAAATGCCTGCTACATACATAGTTCCCTTCTATGAAATTTTTGCCATAGCCCCCTTCTAAAAATGTTGCTACCTTGTTGACTGTGGTGTGTGTGTGCGTGTGTGTGTTCATGTTCACAGTGATAAAATAACAGTCACCCTCTAGATACAGCTAGAATCTATGAAGTAGCCTGGGGTGCAAGTTCTGGCTAATGTGGACAATAATGCTGTAGAAACAAATCAGACTAATCTTTCAGGAAAATCTAAATGAAATTAGTTAGCCAGATAAACATCCAGACTAAGATATAGATAGGGGGGAGAGGGAGAGGGAGAGGGAGAGGGAGGCGAGGGAGAGGGAGGGGGAGAGGGAGGGGGAGGGGGAGAGGGAGAGGGAGAGGGAGAGGGAGAGGGAGAGGGAGAGGGAGAGGGAGAGGGAGAGGGAGAGGGAGAGGGAGAGGGAGAGGGAGAGGGAGAGGGAGAGGGAGAGGGAGAGGGAGAGGGAGAGGGAGAGGGAGAGGGAGAGGGAGAGGGAGAGGGAGAATGAATATAGGAGAAAAGCAGGCAATGAGTCCATGAGGCCACAGAAACTATGAGTGAAAAGCAGAGAAATATAGAGTTGCATGGTTGCATGTGAGGTGTTTGGTGGTTGAAAAATCAGAGATTAGTGACCCTTTGCAAGGGAGGAGGAAGGATATACCAGGTCACAAGTGCCATGCACGACTCTGAATCATCTTTTCATTCCTGGCCCATAAGTCAGCCTCCACAGCATCATACCATACAATTCATTTCATTTCCATAATGTCCAGTGTGTGGCCAGCATCCAAATCTTCCTTATATCCACATCTACTATTATAGTAATCATACATTTGATTTAAAATATTCTGAGTGATCTTCATTGCTATCTCTGAAAAACTTCACATAGATTTATTTTGCCTCTATAAAGTGAAATTCAATTTCTTTTGGAGGAACTCCATAAAATAGAAATAACTTTCAACATGTAGACCACAGTATAGCCTCTGTATTGTGTAGTTTGATACTGAAATTTTTTAAAGTTGTTCTATCACTGCAGAGAATGAATGAGCATCTTGCTTTGCTAAAAATGATTTCTGCCTCAACAAGTTTCATACATATGGAGTCTTTCATATTTTTTTTTTGTACAAAACTGTTACTGAATTGTATGAGCATGATAATTATGTTTCATTGTTGACAGGTTAAATTGAATGTTAACTTGAAGTAATTCTTTCAAGTGCATTATAAGTACTGCATATTTATTGAAATTACGTGACTTATCAGGTCAATACCCTGAAAATTAATTGATGGAATTGATTCTTGGTATTCACTGGAGAAAGAAAAGCCAAGTAGAGCAGCTGCATGTGAAATAATTGTGGAGCAGAAAACCACACGTTTTTGAGGGGGAAAAAATACAATAATGTGGAATGAACACTAGCATGTGTCCCTCAAACTTTCCTTCCCTTTTTCTCCCTGAACTTCAGATCCCTTTAAACATGCTTTCCCTCTGTCTCCAGTCTGCTTTCAAAGTGCTTCACTTCAACTTCCCTCTTGCCATCCCAGTCTGTTTGCTTATTATGTTGCAAGACTGGCCTCAGAATAATTGATCTGAATTTGCCTCTCCAATTACTGGAATTTTGAACACCACTCAGAAAACAAGACAACTGTCAAAATATGTGCCACTACACATGTATGGTCTATAAACTAAACTTAATAGACATTGTTATGTGCTTGATCATCTGTCACTCCTATTCCCACAATGCAGGAGTCATAATTGAATTGTCCTTTTTGAGTCCCCTAACTCAGGCCCCATCTCCTTCAACAAGGACTTTGCTATTCCTTTCAGATACACACACTCAAAACAGAAACGATGAGGCATGCTATTCTTCCGGCAGGTCACCCCCATCCAAACCTGTCTTGACCCTTTTGTCAGGACTCAGAGGCTGGGAACTATTAAAGGGAAATTTCATCAACTTCAGAGGGAAGAGCTTCAGACAGAAGAGTTTTAAGAGTTTAGTAAATAAGACAAACATTCTCCAGGGATATTAATTCTCTTGACACTAGTGAAGCTTTTGCTCTGAGATACTAAACTAAAGCTCAGACCTGGTTGCAATGTTATTAGTTCCAAATTATTGGGGTTTCCTGGGGATTTTATTTCCTATACAGCGATGAATAACTAGAATGAAAGTCAATGATCTGATCCTTTCTCAGTCTTATCCTCACTGGAAAAGCAGTGATCAGTTCACAAAAGGTAAATAAAACTTAAAAAAATACATATAGACTAATGCTTTTTAATGAGATGAAAGAGGGCCCAACTTGTTTCATCTCAATTTGATCCCTGAAACTTTTCTGCAAAATCCCACTCTAATTTTTAAGAAAGTAAGATACTGTGGCATACATATTTTTAGTCTTTACTTCGACCTAAGTGAAGTTCATGAAATATTATCTTTGGAAAATCAAAATATTTCAAAACAGTAAGTCTGCATTAATTTTTTTCACTTAATATAACTCAAAAAGGGGAATGAAGGAAAACTGCTTCGGTATTACTTTTAACACAAAACAAGATCCAATTCTACGTTATAATCAACATATTCAATTTAAGTCAATGACTTAAAACTGACAGAATTTTTAATACAAAACAAGTCTTTTATCTTTACCTTCCTCGTCTAATAAGTCTACTCATGCCTTGGGATCCTTAACACTCTCTAGGGCCTTATTCCCAAATTGCATAACTTGAAATTTTATATTATGTACATAATGTAATGTACAACTGGTATAAACTGTACACTGCATGAGTCTTACATTTGTATAATATTAGTAATAACATATCTTACCTAGTACCTGTATATGTCACAAGTTCTTAAGACAGAGGTATGATATATTCTCATTTTGTAGGTAAGAAACTAAAGATTTGAAAATTTAACAACTTGGCAGTAGTCAATAACTAGCCAATAATATTGTTGAGTCAAATTTTAACCAAGCATGACCAAAACCCAAAACTGTTAAAGAAGATCAGAGAAAAACCAAGCAACACTTAGAGAAATGGAGTTACACAGATTTATTATGCTGGTGGGTTCAGAGCAGAATATCTCTCTCAAATTTTGAGTGACAACATGGAGGAAGTTGTCCCTTTTTATATCTTTCCCCAGTCCTTTGTCTCCCAAATATGGGGTTTTCCAGTCTCCTTTGCAAGTTCTGAAAGAGCCCCATGTGCTGGGGCTTTGAGACCTCAACCAAAGGCCTGGCCTGGTGCCATCACTGACAACTTCATCAGTGGGAATGGTTTATGGCCTCTCTAAAATGGGAGTAAACAGATCTTGCAGGATCAGACAATTAAAGGGGGGCAGTGACTAGATTCAGATTGCTAGCCCCCCAAAATGTCTCTTTTTCCCCATCAATACTATATTTCATCTTTTGGTACTACATTGTTTGTGTTCACATGCAGTAAGTATAGCATTTGACTTTGAGAGTCGACATATGAAGTAGGCATTGTCATCCTTGTTTTACAAATTAAAATTTGGAGGCCCAGGGAGGTTGACTGACTTTCCCGAAATTACTTTGCTGGTAAGTGGCCAGGCTGGCCTCCTGACAGCAATTCCACCTACAGACTTGCCTAACAAATATACCTCGAAGTATATGGTATATAGAGGTAGATAGAGACACAAAGAAGCCTCTCTTTTATTGTTATACTTTCAACAAAATCTTATTAACATTTAAAGTATTTTTTCCAAAATTAGCAATCCTCATAGTTTTGTTTGAGAATAAATTATGTATCAAACCCTGAGGGTTAATGATAATGGATTAAAAAATAAAAATGTCCATTTATGCTCTCTGTTATCTTCATTTGATTTTCTGAATACACCTATATATTTTTCTACATTTATTTAAACCTCCAATTTTAGAACATTTCCACAGCCTTAAAACCAATTTCTGTAAAAAATGAGCATTTTCCAAAATGTACTTTATAGATGATCATATTACATAAAGCATAGATCATACTCTTTTATAGTAATTGACCTCTTTGAAAAGAACTGGTTGTTATGGTTACCACAGGGGTGAGGGTGGGGGAGAGATCACTTTGCAGCAAAGTACTATGGAGTTTTGTTTTGATCACATTAACAATTTCCTGGCTTAGATATCTCAACCATCCTCTCAGGAAACAAAGGACTAATATACATAAACATGAGAACTGCTATTTCTTAATTCTTTTGGTATCTGATATGTTCCAGAATCCATAGCTGTAAAAACTGCCTTTGCTATCCTTTTGTGTGCATGCCCTTATTTAATTGTAATGAGAGTTCTGCACACCCATGAACAATTATAGGACTAAATAGTGCAAATGTTGGAGAAAGAAGGGAGGGTCCCAACACTTTAAGCCAGTTTTTCTTTGTTTGCAGACCTATTTGTCTGGTTAGGATTCTGAAGGCTGGTAGAGTCATGTGCAAATCAAAGAGCATGAGTTTCAGTTATGCAAATATAATGTCCTTACACCATTTGCTATGTTTACTTCTGACACTGAACACCTGCTGATATAATCAGTGGAAGAAAAGAAAATATATTCACAGGGAGTTAAGTCTCTGACTTATCTATTCGTTTATACAAATTTTCAAATGTTTAATCAAGATACAAGGAACAGGCAAATATTCAAACAAGATTTCTTATTCATCCTTGTACCTGGATGTATTATGAAATATAATAAAATAAAAAATATTTATATACAATTTCAAAAGCTTAATATTAAAAAATGGCAGACAAAAAAGTAACTATTTTCCTCTTCACTGCCTCTCATAACTTTATTTTTTATTACTTTCTGCTCATCTTTTGAGAAATATTAGAATTAAAGTACTCCTTGGGTCTAGAAATTTCTACTGTCTGCTATTGGTCACTGATTTACCCAAATGACTGATATTTATTGAGCAACTATTATGTTCCAGACACAGTACTGACTACTTTGGAGGACTTTGCAGGTGTTAATGTTAAACAACTCCTTTGTTACCTGCTGGTAGAAACTAGGATTTAAAGAAATGGCCAAAGAGACTTGAAAAGACAAAGAAATGCGGGTATGTGTAAGGGACTGGAAGGGCAGGTTACTCTAGAGGTTAATGGGAGGAAATGGGTTAGTCTGGGGGCATTGGGGTACTGTAAGTAGTTGTTAGGAACTAAGGAATATTGGGTTTGAAAGGAATGATAGGGAAGTTTTCAAGTCAGTATAGGAAATGTGGAGAGTATCAGAAAAAATAAAAAGAATGGGGTAAACTAGTGAGAGAGAGAAGACAAAGGAGTATGGAATACTACAGAAACAAGGGCTGCAGGAACAGATTTGAACCTATCGAGGAAACTTATAGAAGTAAATCCAATAATCAGTGGCAGTGCTGTTAGACTTATGTGCTTTCTCTGTTATTTATTTGTTTGTTTATTTGTTTGTTTATTTTTAATCCTCATCCAAGGGCATATGCTCTTGACTAGAATTGAACAGGGGACCCTTCAGTCCACAGGCTGACGCTCTATCCACTGAGCCAAACCGGTCAATTTATTATCTATTATTTTTATATTCCTGACCAGGATACTGAAGAACTATGAGATCTAATGACTCAGTCAAGGTTTTGATACATATACTTTTATATCCATTTTGTCACATTCCTTTAAAAAAGTCAACTTCTTTCTTTGGCTTAAATGAGTTGCTTAAGTCATGTATGTTTACATAAAAAAAACAAACAAAAAAAACACCACCCAACACTTACAAATGTGGTCTATAATAGATTTAATATAATGCTAAAGTAATTAATGTAATCATATTTAGTGATACATTTATCCTCCTAAATTTGAATCCAAATATGTGAAATAAGTCAAAGTACAGTTTTTAGAAATAGTAAACATAAATAATTGTTTTATTGAATTCATTGGGATCAAACTGGTTAACAAAATTATACAGGGATCAAGTGCACAATTCCACAACACATCACGTATATGTATTGTGTTTTCACCAAATACCAAGTTATTTTATTAAAATGTCTGTTATTAATATTTCTTAGCTGAGTCTCTCTCTCTCTCTCTCTCTCTCTCTCTCTCTCTCTCTCTCTTTCTCTCTCTGTCTTTCAGCATATTTAATCAGGAAACAGGTAGGGCAGAGATGTAACTTTAATTTCATATTCCCTTTTTTCCCTTTCTCTCATTTAATTCATTCTGCATCCTAATCCTAGTCCCAATATTGGAAGCTCCCTCCTGCCTTCACTATTTGACCAGCTATGGCTTAACAATGTTTACAGGAGAAAGAAAGTTTAGAAGTTTAGACAGTTTTTTTCTGAAGGTGAAGAATGATTCCATATTGCAGTAATACATCAATATCCTCTTCTACCATGGAAACCCTTGATATATATATATATATATATATATATATATATATATATATATATATATCTCACAGTGTGTGTGTTTGTGTGTGTGTGTGTGTGTGTGTGTGTGTGAGAGAGAGAGAGAGAGAGAGAGAGTTATTTTAAACCACTGTTAATTTGCAAATTTATTAATCAAATTATGTAATATTAAAAGTTGCTTGTATATCAATGTACACATATAGAAGCACAGGCAAATTCCAGTTAGGGTGGACTAGGTTGTTTAGACCAGGTTTCCCATTGAAAACAATAGAAATCTGCACACAAAAATGGAAATTAGCTCTTTGAAGGGATCAGAGAGCTACCAAAGCAGTAAGGAGTTGATCTGGAGAGAAGGGAAGTATTACAATAATGAACCTAACATTTGGTGTTCCTTTTCCCTTGGGTTATTTGTAAACTTCTAATGGACATCGGAGAGACTGAGAAGCTAGAAATAAGGGTCAAAGACTAAGAGGAGAGTTGGAACTGAGAAGCTGAGTGTCATAGAATTGGGGAGACAAAAATTAAAGGGCAGTGTCTGCAAAGAGGAAAGGTCTTGGTGAACATTTTCAGATTATCTGTTGGGATCCTTGAAAGGGTTCATGCAGGAAGTAAGATTGAATACAAAAAGACCGGTCCTCACATATTTTCTCTTATAATTTTCTTAATAACATTTGAACATTTGCTTTTCTCTAGCTTACTTTATTGTAATACAATATGCAAAGTATATGTTAATCAATTGTTTATATCATTGGTAAAACTTCTGGTCAATAGTAGGCTATTAATAGAGTTAGCCCTCTGCTTCCACAGATTCCCAACTGCAGATCAAAATACTGTTTTTGATCCTCAGTTGGTTGAGTCTGTAGATGTGAAACCTGCAGGTAAGAAGGGTCAACTGTGGTTACCAGTAAGTTTTGAAGGAGTCAAAAGTTATACATAGATTTTTAACTGTACAAAGTTTTGGTGCCCCTAACCCCGATGCTGTTTGAGTGTCAACTGAACTTTTGTTAAAAATATATATTTGGCCGAGACCGGTTTGGCTCAGAGGACAGAGCGTTGGCCTGCGGACTGAAAGGTCCCAGGTTTGATTCTGGTCAAGGGCATGTACCTTGGTTGTGGGCACATCCCCAATAGGGGATGTGCAAGAGGCAGCTGATCGATGTCTCTCTCTCATCGATGTTTTTAACTCTCTATCCCTCTCCTTTTTTCTCTGTAAAAAATCAATAAAATATATTAAAAAAAATATTGATTTCAGAGAGGAAGGGAGAGGGAGAAAGAGATAGAAAAATTAATGATAAGAGAGAATCATTTATTGGCTGCCTTCTGCATACCCCCTAACTGGGGATTGAGCCTGTAACCCAGGCATGATCCCTGACTGGGAATCCAACTGTGACCTCCTGGTTCATAAGTCAACACTCAACTACTGAACAACACTGGCCAGGTGTGTACATGTTTTTTTTTAGTTTTTTTTTTTTTTTTATTCTATTTGTGTTTAAAGTCTATCTCCCTTTCTAGAATATGCCAAAGAACAGGAAATATATGATTTGATCATGAAAAAAGCATGCAGAATTCTTGGTTACAAACAATAGAAACATTTTAGTTTGTTGAAAAGATGGGACTTGGGGTAGTTTACAAATCTCTAGGAGGGCTAGAGAACCAGGCTTGGAAACTAGCCAGAAATAATGAAGATAAGAAAAATGCCCACATCCTATTATAGTCTATTCTAATAAACCATTGTAGCTTCAGCCCAAAATTTAGCACTGAATATGCTTAGGTATGAACACCACAACTTTCACCTCAGCTAACACAGATGAACCAGCTTCCAACTCCACTATGCATATCAGGTGATCCCTCTAGAGTCATAGTCTCCAATTTCTCATTTTAGTATCCAAGTCTGTTTGAGGGCCATTTTATTGGTGGCACCTGGGTCACATGGCTACACTCTAATTGCAAGGGGGCATGGAAGTATAATTTTTAGCTTTCTAGCTTCGTTAATGGAAGACGACAAGTTAAAAGGGGGTTGAAAATGGTAGTAAGTCTATGTATAAAATACGTAACAACTAGAGGCCCAGTGCATAGATTTGTGCACATTGAAAGGAAATTCATTAGAAGGTGGCTGGTGGATGGCCGGACACGCCCTGGAGCCAACCTCCCATGGTCCCTCCCCTGCCGGCTACACCTGGAACGGTATCGGGGCTCAAAGGGCATCTGCGGAGTGAGAAGGGTCCCTCCGGTCAGACATTGGGCTGAAACCATCTCTCTGACATCCCCTGAGGGGTTCCAGATTGTAAGAGGGCTATTCTCAGGTGACACACCCCAGAATCGGGCTCCCCCCTCTCTGATTCCAGGCCCGTCACCCAAGAATCATATTTGCCAAGTCCACCACGGCTTGGCAGCTCCTCCATTGAGTGTCTGCTCCCTGGTGGTCAGTGTGTGTCATAGCTACCAGTTGGATGGTCAAACAGTCAGACGGTCACTTAGGCTTTTATATACACTGAGTGCATATAAATATAATATCTGAACGCATAATAATCTGGCCACTCAGTGTATATCCTATATAATAAAAGGCTAATATGCAGATTGTTCTCTCGACCAGAAGTTCAACCAGGAGGCAGGCTGGCCAACTACCCATGTCCTCTCCTGCTGGCCAGGCTGGCTAGACCCCAACTATGCAGGAATTCATGTACCAGGCCTAATACACACACACACACACACACACACACACACACACACACACTGAGTGGCCAGATTATTATGCATTCAGAGAACATAATAAATCTGGCCACTCAGTGTACATAGATACCCAATTAGTACCTATTGTGTTTCCTTCACTGTAATTAGGATGATTTTTATTTAAAGATGCATTCTTATGCACTTAAGTAAAAATAGAAAATGTATGTTTTCTTGAAAGCCAATTCTAATTGCTTGTTTGTTGCTAGCTTTTCCATGCTCAGTGGGAAAATGTTGTGACTGACTGGTGATATCTTCCTTATATACTGTAGGATCATTACTTCTCTAGATCTATAAGTGATAAAATTTCACTAGTGGAAGGATGGACACTACTGCACAATACTTGTCAATTTAAGGGCTATACACTGTTGGTTTGCTGCCTACATATAAATGTTGTTTAATATTAGTGAACCTTTAAGGTCAAAGTGTTATACCAAAAGGGTTGTTATGGGATGCCAAAATTTTTCTTAATTCCAATTCAATAATACTTAGGATGAAGACAAGGGTCACTAACACAAAGTTTCCATACAAAATGGTCACTCAATGCTTAAGATACTGAGAAATCAGGCTACTCCTCCTAGCTGACATGGTCTTCCATTTTCTATGCTGTTCCAAAAAATGGCCATCTCACTTCTCTTCAGGTATAATAAATACTGTGCCCCCTCTGGAGATTCCATATAGTACCAACCTCACAAGAAGTATGTTTTGGAAAGGCTCCTTAAAACAAAATAAAAAAGAACAACAACAACAACAAAAACAAAAACAAAAAAACTACCCAGTTCATATAATGCTCCCATAAGTATCTTTTGTATTTATAGATAATTTGACACAAAATCTCTATTTCCTTTGGATATTTGTTTTGTAGATAATAGGTGATGAAAAGGTTGGCATGTTGCATGTGTATATGGTGGGAATGCTGCATTGGGAATAAATAAGAATATTATAGAAAAAGATGTACTTAATATATATATATATATATATATATATATATATATAGCCTATGTGTTTCATTAAAAAATAATACACAAACATTCATTTCCTAAACCATGTTCACCTGCTGTCCCTTGGATGACTTCAGCTTAATTTCACACTTAATAATCTTAAAGATTAGAGTGCTTAATTACATCAGTTACTACTGATTGCTTTGGAAATGAAAAATGGATATGTAATATAAAGTCATTAATATCATACTTGATGGATTAATGTTATTATTCACAATAATTCGGACTCTTGGGCCCTCATTTTATTTTTTTTAATATGATAAAAATGAAATAACTATTGCCTCAAGGAAACAGTTTGGTGTATTATAAACATATTAATGCATTCAACAAATATTGAATAAGTGCCTACTATATGCCAAGTTCCCTCAAGAAGGTCATAGTCTGGTGGACAACACAGATACTGCACTAACATAGCATCTTAATCAATGTGCATAGGATACTGTGGGAGTACAGCCTGCTAGTTAGGGAGCCATGTAGAAGGGGAGACAGCTGATCTGAACCTAGTAGTTTTCCAGGCAGAAAAAAGACAAGGTCACTCTAGGCAAGGATATAAAGGCAAATTGGCATCAAAGAACATGGTGTATTTGGAGAAAAACATATAATTCCGTGTGGCTGGAACATTGAGTACATGTTGGGGAGCCATAAGGGATGAGGTTGCAAAGCAGACTGTCCAACTTGTGAAGGACATTAAATGTTATACAAAAGAGTTTAGTCTTTATCTTTTTGCAGTGAAAGCCCAAAGAAGGGTTTTTTAAGTCATGTACTGACATAATAAGATTTGCATTTCATAAGTGGAACTCTGGCAACCACAGGGAGGAAGAATTGGCAGGTGAAGATTCTGGAGTCAGGAAAACTAGCTAAGACTCTATTTTGGAAGACTAAGTGAGAGATAATTATTTTGAACCTGTTCCTCCCAGATAGTTTGACACCCACTAGCCCATAAAGACAATGTTTCTTGATACTTTTGGCTTCTTCCCCATTTGTATCCACATATATCAAGTTCTCTTTGAGGTTTTGACCTTTGATTCAAGATTCTGTCTCTTTATATTCACTCTTTCTGGCTTCTAAGCTCAGTTCCCTCTCAATGGATGATTTCAGAAAGCAAATATTAGTAAATATCTAATATCTTATTTTGTGAATCCAGACCTTACCTGAACACTGCTCCTGCACTGAGAGCTAATAACCCATTCATCCTGCTATTCCTCTGTGTTAGAGGACAGAGGACCTGGATATTAAATAGCTATTTAATTTACTCAACCTATTTCTGGTTCTTTAAACTCAGCTACCTCACCCACATTCTATGCCATGGACTATATGAACTCCTATGGGAAACCATAGATAAGTTATTGACTACTATATCAGCTCTTACTGCCCTGGATTAGATTTACAATGTTGATAAAGATAACTTATTAGTGGATGAGAAACTTACCCAAAGGAATCTAGATAAATACTTATAATCAGCTTTGCTACCCTACAAAGTTCCCCTAGATCTTATGTTGAAACCAGGTGAAAGCTTAAGAGATGTTGCCATGATAGTGGAGAAGCAAATGCCCCAAATTAAGGTGAATTCCTTTAACATAAAAGTATCACTTAAGGAATCTAGCCCAAGTCAGGCAAAGAGTGAGAATCTCACAGACAGGGCCAGTAAGCAATACCACCTACACTGTTAGTCAAAAGGTACCCAAAACTGAAATAGATGGGGTCAGCCCTGTAGCTTTCCTGATATAGAGCAGTAGGCAAGCCCAAACAATTGTAAGTGCATTTGAATGAGCCATGAGCTACCACCTAAACACTTTAACCTGAAAAAGAATTCAAAGACATGTTGGCACAAAGCCATTCTCTCCTTCCATGTCCCTGATCCCTCCCTTTCCCTCTAGCCTAAGCTGCCTTAAGAGAAAATACAGATTAGGGGTGTAACCAAGTTCTCTTTGTATCCAAAGACTAGCTTACCCATTTGAATATATTGGGAAATTGCATGGAAGAAATGAGCTCAAACTTTTATGGCTCTGTTGGACATAGGTGCCAAACTCACTACTCTACCATAATGGATGGGGACATCAGGATTCTACTAATAAAAATTGGCTGGGCCTAAAGTGGGGAAGGGAAACTAATGTGACTTTATTGGTGAGGCACTTGGGACCAATTTAATTCACTGTTGTTGCTACTTCTACATCTGAAACTACAGTAAGAATTAAGATGTTATATGCTTGGATTTCCTTGTTGCATAAGAGCAAGAAGGTGTTCTCCTGCTCAGGAAGAGCTGCAGGTAAAGAAGTGCCAGTGAAACATATGAATTGCTTTCCAACCATCTTGGTAGCCCATCCCAAGCAGGACCCAACTAACTTAATGGCCTCTATAAGCTTCAAGTCTCTGTGACTGATGATTTTGCTTATTGGAGCCTCTGGGAAAAGGTGCCTCCATCCAGAAGCCCCTATCTGGAAATACCCCGTATTTGTGGACTGATCACTTCTCTGAAAAGGTTTCTGAAAAGCAGCTAATAGCTTGCTACTGAGCTCTCATTAATCCTGAACACCTTGCCCCTTATAACTCCTGAGATGGATAATTCCATTTTTGGGTCTATCAACGCATATTCAACAACTAACAAGGTGTGAAGAGCACATCAAGCCTTGTGTGTCAAATAAAATGGCATATGCAGGAACATAGTCAGCCCGGCCCACACAGGATCTTGGCTTTACAAGAAGAAATGGCAACTCTCTTTCTGGGGAAAACTTTATTCCCCACTACACTGCCTAAAGCAAAGTCATTAGCCCAGTGGGATAGTCAATACATGGAGGTTCCCTTAAACAACTGGGCCTGGTTCACTGGCGGTGCAGCTAAGCTAAAACCAAATGGTGTCCCCTGTACTGCCATTACTTCAACCTCAGTGCCATCAAAAGCAGACATGGTCACCATCCTCAATAGGCAGGACTCAAGGCTGTTCTTACAGCTTTGACCAGTATTCCCTTTGATGAACTTTGTTCTATTTTGCTGATTCTGAGCTGTTGCCAATGGTTTAGGTGTTTAGTCAGCCCCTCTTTGCGGCTGTAAACAGTGAAAATCAGCAGCTGCTGGTTCAACCATCATAGGTCACTCATGTAGAAACTCCCAGTAAGAGTTTGTTTAACTAGAATTAAATTGCTGATGAGCCTGCACCATCCAGATTGCTACTATTTCTGTCTAGATACATGATCTTACCAGATATAGCAACATATCCATTATCATAGACTGGGCAAAAAACAAAGAAATTTTTTTTTTTTCTGATGCCAAAGCTACAATTCAATGTCAGAATTGTGACTCCTGACAAAAGTTTGCTTGTTAGTCACAAGGTGAAGGAAGCTACACCATATCCACATAGACTCTATCCTGGCAAACTGACTATAATACATTGGATCTTTTAATTCCTCCTGGGGCTATTAGTGGTCTCTTTCCTCAGTTGACACTTTCACAGATCCCTATGTTACTGTTCCAGTCCCATCAGCCAAGTTTGGTCACACCATTGTAGCCCTGGAAACTAATCTGTGTCATTTTTAAAATATTTTTTTTAGATTCTGAAAATGCATAAGTTTTATTACAAAACCACTCAACAATGGACTGGTTGTCAAGGTATTGTGGAGTGAAGGAATGACCTAACAGAACAATCCAAAGGATTTCTGACTCAACTTATCTCAACTCATGGTCCACATATTTTAGCAAGGGAGTATATTCACTAAATGTGTCGATCACACTGAAAGGAATCATCTCACAGACACTTCCTGGATAGGGGCAAGGAGTTCTATAGATTTACTTTGAAAACTTGAAATTTCACCATGACCATTTCTAGAAATGACAACTTTTCTTCCCCTTTATTGGCAACCTCAGGCCAACCTAGTTGGTGTACTCTCTGGGTGGCAGCTAGACAAAAGGGGTCTAGTAAATTCAAACTTAATTCTGGTGCCATCTTCTGGTTCTCTTTATAGATCTGACATAGTCCTAGAGTAGACCATGATCATAAGAATAATGGTCACATAGTTGATTACACTACTTCCCAAGAGGCCCATGCAGGACAAAGTGTTGGACACAGAGGACCTAAGTTTTATAACTCTCTGCCCTCTTGCATTGAAACCTTCTAGATCAGGGGTGGGGAATCTTTTCTCTGCCAAGGGCCATTTGGATATTTATAACATCACTCAAGGGCCATAGAAAATTATCAACTTAAAAATTAGCCTGCTATATTGGGTCAAGCATTTAATTAACTCACCCTTAACGCCTTAACAGGGCCAAGACCAAATGATTTTCCAGACCTTATGTGACCCTCGGGCTGGACATTCCCTATCCCTGTTTTTAGATGCAAGAGCTAAGGGTGAGAAGGGGATAGCTTGAAACAAGGTAAAGTTACAGCTACCGAAATAGGGCATCCTGACTTTGTGGCTGTAGAGGGAGAGCCACAACCCTGGCCTCAGTGGAAGAAGCACATTAGACCTTGGTAAGTAACAGGAGAAGGAGGGACATTAGCGGATCTTTGTCTTTCAAAAGTACCCTCAGGAAGGAAAGGGCCCTAGTCAGTGCCCTTGCTGTCCCTAACAGTTGAAAGCATTTTAAATTTAATTAACTGCTGGGCCTGACATTCCCCACCATTCAATTCTGACCTCGTTTTAATTAGCATTCCTTTAACCTTATTAAGAAAGCACAGAAACAGCAAGGGAAGGCCCCAGTTCTGCACTTTCCTTACAAAAATACCTACTGGCACTTCCAGATCTTCTTTACCACTCCCATTGCCACAGCCAATAGTCAATTCATTTCATGGGTTGGACAAAAGCCAGTTTGATGGTGCCATGGATAAGTAAGTCAGATTGGACTCCCTCATGCAGTTCATCCAAAACAAGGATTATATTCAATTACTGTAAGTAAAGTTGGAGCCCTAAACTGCCTATGAAGACACAACTGGAGGCTCTGGCAACCTGTGTCCCTGACTGAAGTAGGCCCCACTAGGTGGGCCCCGGTGATTGCAAATAGCCATTATTTCCCCAGGACTATGCTTCTTTGTGGAAGCCAGGCATTGCTTTTCCCTTCTCCTTAAAGCACAATGTGTTTCACCTTAGAAATGGTCGTAAGAGGCCTGAAAGTACTGAAAGAAACATCACTTTCCGATAATGTAGCCCTCAGACAAGTACAAAGACTGCTCCAAAATAAGGCTACTTTAGTTACTCAGGGAAAATTCTCAGAGGGAAAACGGACTTGTTATTTATGGGCACACTCAGTACAGTTTTCCCTACATGCGAATCCTTCAATTACAAAAGACAATACAAAAATTGTCCCTGACTTTCATTGAACTGGTCAATATACCACTTTAGAGCTGCAAGGCATTTGGGTCAGTCTCAATTCATTGGCCAGAGTTGGTTTGGATGGCAGAATTGTCCTAGACTTCTTTCCTTCTTGCAGGCCAACATAGAATTTGTCCAAATGCTAGTACATCCTGCTGTACCTGCACTAAAGCCTCGGGACACACGATTTGAAGAGAAACCACCTGACTTTTTACAAGAGACACGATGATGGATTGTGGGATATGTAAAGCTAGGTGGGTCTGAGACCCTGAGGATGCAAGCAAAGTTGGCATTGCAGAATGGCCTCATCCTGTTGTCTGCAGTCCTGATGATAGTATCTTTAATTAATCGCTGGGTAAGACTACTCGACAAATTTGGTCCCAATCTCTGTGAGTCTGATTAATCCAAGTAACTGATGGAGTGGACTACCCATAAGAAAAGTCATCAGAAGCCAAGATGGTATAGAAATAAATGGTAGATATTAATAGGAAGCAATATTGTATGGGTCCCTTTAATTTCTGCATGTCACATGAGTAGAGATACAGACTACTTTGTGTCAGATTATCTTTTGAAGGATACTTGTATGTGTTTGTATAGCAGGCAGCATTAGGAAATAGAGATAGTGTTTCCTTCTGGAGGAGAGGCAGGCAGCCTTAATGACAATTATAAAAAACTAGAGGCCTGATGCGCAAAATATATGCACTGAGGTAGTGTCCCTCAGCCCAGCCTGCACGCTCTCCAATATGGGACAATCTGGGACTTCTGGCTCCCAACCACTTGCCTGCCTGCCTGCCTGCCTGATCACCCCCTAAAAACTCCCCTGCCAGCTTGATCGACACATAACTGCTCCTCTGCCGGCTTGATTGCCCCCAACTGCCTTTCCTTGCCAGCCCGATTACCCCCAATTGCCCTCCACTGCTGGCCCAGTAACCCCCAACTGCCCTCCCCTGCAGGCCTGGTTGCCCCTAACTGCCCTCCCCTGAAGGCCTGATTTCCCCTAACTGCCTTTCCCCATTGGCCTGATCGCCCACAACTACCCTCCCCTGCCGGCCATCCTGTGGTGGCCATCTTTGACCACATGGGGGCAGCCATCTTGTGTGAGGGTGTAGGGTTAATTTGCATAATATTGTACCTCTTTATTATATAGGATTGGAATTCCTTGAGATTCAGGTTTCTCTCCCATCACACTATGGGAACAAATATTGCCTGTCTTCTTTTGTTGCCCTGTGAGTATCAGGGTTTAGGAAACCAGTGCAAATGCTGGCACTCTGGCTACTCTTCTTGCCATGAGTTATCAAGTTCTTTGACTCTGATCTGGGATTTTTATGTATTTAGTCTGCATCCACACAACTAACTTATAAGATTAGTTAGTATGGCAAAATTTCAGACCTTCACAGTTCTTAACAGCTATGCGATGACAATTTAACAGATTCACTATCAAACACTGTTCTTTATTAATTCTGTTATTGATCTATCTCCATGATCCTTTAAAAAGCAGAAACATGATTCTGTGGTTGAATAAGCAAGATATGAAATCATTATTTCAAAGAAATATATTTTAAGTGCCAGGAAGGATTGATACCAGGTCATGGATTAGTGTAAGAAAATGACAAATGCACTAATATTTGGAAGCATATCCAAGTTGTTAAACTATTTTAAGGTTCCTTAATATATTCCAGCTGTAGAAGTCTTCCTTTTTTCTACATATGTACTTTTTTTCTACTTATACATATACTTAGGTAGATAGTGAGGTTGAAAAGATATTTGGTGGAATATCAGAAAACTTGAGTTCAAGTACCAGTTTTGCCAATTACTAGCCATGGGACCTTGAATAGTTACAAACTTCCACTCCTTTAAAATATGTATTAGGGTTGGCAAAGTTAATGAGTCTTGCTAGATCATTTTAAAGTTAAACCCCAATTCTTATTTCCAATGAATGATAGAATTTATAGTCAAGATGGGTAATTATGATGCGTTTTCTTTTTCCTGTTTATTTTGGAAGTTTCTGACACTGGAATAAAGATTTCCACAACCATCTATTTGTCTTTGCTCTTATGAGCACAATCTGTTTTAACCCTCCTTGAATTAGGATTTACTAGTATGTTCCAAGAAGGTACTTCCTGTGAAATGAAATGCAAGAGAGAACATTCCTTGCACAGAAGGTCTTTTCATTTGCTGCCTTCACCACACACAGCCATCTTTCCTTTGGCCAGCACACTACAGAAACAGGAAAGTTGGTTGATTTCCTATTCAATACATGACACGACCTTGCCAAGGTCATGATGTCCTTGCCAGGACTGGCCACAGGAGGAACACACCCATTGGCTTAGACTATCATAGGGTTGTTCCTGGGCACAGTATAGTAATATAAGTAATAAGATAGTTTCATTTGTTCATTCATTCATTTGTCTATTTAATTCAAGCTTTAAGGATTTACTATAGCCAGCCACTAGAAATGCATATATTATTAATAGGATCTTGTACCTGCCCACAAGAATCTCACAATCATTGAGGGAGCAGGTTTGCCGACAGATAATCACAATATATTTGACACCAGGTGAAATTAGAAGGATGAAATGACTAGCTCATCTGTGGGAGTTTTAGAAGGCTTCCCAGAGGATAAGATGCTGAGCTGAGACTTAGAGGCATTGAATAGTTAAGAATGAGAGTATAAGTCTAGCTTGTTTGGCTCAGTGGATAGAGCATTGGCCTAAGGACTGAAGAGTTATAGGTTGCATTCTAGCCAAGAGCACTTACTTCCGGTTGCAGGCTGGATCCCCTACATGTCATGTGGAGGGGCAACCAATCAATGTCTCTCTCTCACATCCAAGTTTCTCTCTGTTCCCCCCCCCCCCCTCCACTCTCTCTAAAAATCAATGGAAAAATACCCTTGGGTGAGGATTATCAATAACAAAAGAAAGAATGAGAGGCTATACAAGCAAAGAAACAGCATATAAAAGCAAGAAAGAGAAGTGAGCCAAGATAGAAAATCAGATATTTCAATATGGCTAAAACATAGCTTTAGGGTTGCAAGTAACAGGAAGTGAAGATGGAGAGGAAGGAGAATTCTAAGGCCAAAGGGGAAGGGGGCTTTAGAGATTTGAAACACTTGAGCCAATTTATATGCTGAATAGAAGAAGCATGTGGAAAGGCTAAAGATAAAGATCATTGCTAAATCAAGATCTTAGAAAAATTAGGAGATGGTTTCTAGACAGAAACTGAGTGAAAATTAAAAATGGGTCCCTTATTCCTCTTAGAAAGATGAACAAAGAGAAAACAGATGCAGATGAAAATAAGTTTGAAAGAGAAGTGTGGAAAGACAAGAAGTTAGGCATCCTGGCCCCAGGAGCTGGGGAGGAGATAAAGTTCCTGCAAGTCTGGGTGGTCAGCAATTCATATGCTTATTCATTCAGTCATTCCCTCCTTCTATCATTCAAAATAATTTCAATGATGAACTAGACTCTGATTCTCCTTAGAATTTATAATCCAATTCAAATAAAAAGCACAAACCATGGTAGGTAATACATTCTTAGTATAAGTTTATAGAATGAATAATAAACAAGTCCCAAAAGAAAAACCAAGATGACATGATTAGAACAGAGGAGAAAGGAATATTTTCTATATTGTGTGAGCCCTGAAGAATGGGTAGATCTGAATATCTGTATTCAAGTGAAACTGGTAGCAAGTGAGGAAGGTCACCCTATGCAAAAGGAACACATGAGCAAAAGGAAGGTGGTAAGGAAGGGTAGGAGCTAAGGCAGAGAATAGCAAATTTTCCCTGGGGCATGTGCAGCAAAACAAAATTTGAAAACATTAACACAAGTCTTTCCTTTCTTAAGTTTCCTTTGGCCCTCCACATCAATAGTAGGAGACAATACACTTCAAACAGAAGCCAGCATTAAAGTAGAAATAGGTGATGAGGAATAGGAAGACAGTTCCATGAATCTTTCAGAGCCCCAGAGTTGAGGAAGAGACCATTCTAAATTTTCCTATGCCCCACGAAGTTTTATTGCATGATAAATTAATTTCAAAAAATTAAATAAGAGGGAGTCTATACTGTGGTGCAGTTAGCTCCTACTATCTGGGGTTGAGAGACATTCTACTTCTAAGGCATTGAGGGCAATGGCCAGACCAGAGGAGGTGATGTGCATGACTAGAAATGTGAGTTTTTCCCACTTGGCACCTATTTCCCCATGACATCCAAGGACATCAAGCCTCAGAATTATAACTCTTTGAAATCATTTATAAAACCAATATTTTGGCTTTCTGAATTGTTTTCTTAAGAGTACAGATGTTCTGGCCAAGTTACAGTGTGTTCTTACAAAAATTCTCCTGTATAACTAAAAAAGCAAGATTAAATTGTAAGTGTTTATGGCCCTGCTGTTACAGTGACTATCATTGCTAAGGTGATAGTCCATATATTGTAAAGGAAAAAAACCATACCAGCCCAACATATGACATTATTTTATAAAAGTTCTTTTTTTATAGGTGGAAGATAAATTCATTTTATTAATATGAATTCTAAATAAATATTTGTATAGCTACTATGTACTTAGTCCAGTAGGATTTGAACAATATTTTCCTAGTACAAGCATCTTATGAACTGATGAATGGCTTGCATGGCATGCTTCAAAGTTGTTTCTCAAACATGATTCTATCTGAACCTTATGCAACCCTGTAGAGTTGGTAGGTTAGGTATTCTTAATTCATCCATTCAAGGTCAACAAACTTTTATCCAATGTTTACAAACTGCCATTATACAAAAATACAAAGATGAGTAGGGCACAATACTTCTATTTAACTCCACAGAACATAATCCAAGGAGATGTACATATAAGCAAGAATATATATAATAGTAGAGATATTTATAGTAAAACCTGTGTACCAAATAAAATATGTCTTCAGACCCAATCCAGTTTGTGACCACAAATGTATATTATAATGGAGCAAGGGATTTAAAGATAAAGAGATTTGCCAAATAAAAAAGAAAAAAGGCATTTTAGGCTTAAGGTACAACAGAAGAAAGTGAAGCTAGAAGTTGTTTTGTGTAGTTTCTCCGTGATTGAGCTTGAGTGTACAAGCAGGGGTAAGCAAATTTAAGTTTACAGTTGTAAGTATGCAAAACACAGAGCTTATTCTTGTATTATTTATTTATTTATTATTGTATTATTTATTTATTTATTTATTTATTTATTTATTTATTTATTTATTCGTTCATCATCACTTGCCCCAGCCAGTGGGACAGCAACGTGGGAGCGAGGGGACACCTGGAAGGGAATGAGGGAGGACAGGAGACACGGAGAAATGGAGGCAAGACAGGGTTCTGATCAAGCCTCAAATTTTATTTGTTGCAGCCGCAATATATGTACACAGGTTGTAGGGGGAAGTTGCCGCGGAGACATTCCAGGGCGGGGAGGGTTGTGTATCAGCAGGATGTGTCTGCAGGGGAGGATACAGCAGAGATTCTCCGGGGCGGGGCGAGTTATCACAACAGGTGTGCCTTGCTCAATGGCCAGATATGCTGCTAGGCGTTTAGATTGTTTCTAGTTAACTGCCACACCGCAGCTTGTCACATGAGTTCTGGTAAGTCAGAAACTCAGTGTCTAAGATGGAGGTGTCTTTTAAGATGTAGTCACTAATTCTTTTTCGGCTCCCGACAATCACTAGAAGCCCAGTGCACAAAATTCATGTACCGGAGGAGGGGAGGGCCCTCAGCCCAGCCTGTATCCAGTCCTCTCTGGGACCCCTTGGGGGATGTCTGACTACTGGTTTAGGCCCGATCTTGGGGATCAGGCCTAAACCAGGAGTTGGACATCCTTCTCACAATCTGTGACCACTGGCTCCTAACCGCTCATCTGTCAGCCTGCCTGATTGCCCCTAACTGCTCCCCTGACAGCCTTATCACCCCTACCTGCCTCTGCCTGCTGGTCTGATCACCCTAACTGTCTCCCTACCAGCCTGGTTGCACCTTACTGCACCCCTGTTGGCCTGGTTGTCCCCAACTGTCCCCCTGTGCTGGTCTGGTTGCCCCTAACTGTCCCTGCCTGCCTAGTTGCCCTCAATTGCCCTCCCACTGGCATGGTCCCCTCACTGTTCTCCCTGCCAGCCTGGTTGCCCCCAAATGCCCCCGCCACCTGCCTGGTTGCTCCCAACTGCCCTCCCTTGTCAACCTGGTCCCTACCAACTGTCCTCCCCCTCAGTCTTGGTTTCCTCCAACTGTCCCCCACTGCTGGCCTGGAATCCCTCACTGCCTCCCTCTGCTGGCCTGATCGCCCCATGTAGCCTGCTGTTCAATTGTTTGGTTGACCCTCACTGCCCCACCCCTGCCAGCCTGGTCGCCCCTCATGGCCCCCCTTGCTGGCCTGGTTGCCCCCAACTGCCCCCTCTGCTTGCCTGGTCACCCCATGCAACCTGCTGTTCAGTCGTTTGGTTGTCCCTCACTAACCCCCCTACCAGCCTGGTTGCCCCACACAGCCTGCTGTTCAGTCATTTGGTGGTCCCTCAATAACTCCCTGCCAGCATGGTCACCCCATGCAGCCTGCTGTTCAGTCATTTGGTTATCCCTCAATAACCCCCCTGCCAGCCTTGTCACCCTATGCAGCCTGCTGTTCACTCATTACTGTGAGGGTGTCCTGGCCAATTTGCATATTACCCTTTTATTAGTATAGATTATTAACCTACTTTTGTCTCTCCCCCCTTCCCCATATGTCATTTACTAGTATTTGAGGACATGATATCAAGCAGTAGGTGTAAAAGTTTGGGAAGAGTGAAGCAAGGACAGGGGAAAAGCCAATACACATGGGTACATTATCAAATGGGACTCTATTTTGGGCAATCTTACTGGGACCCTCCAAAAAACAGTATGAAATACATCCTAGAGTTGTCAACCCACAGACTGAAAAATGGGAGTGTTTATCAATCAGTCTGTCCTCCACCCATCAAGGGCTACCCTATGGATTTTTAACTACTGTGTACTTTCAGGTTTGCATTTATGCTAATATCAAGAAAGAACTCAACATCATCTTGTGTTCTTTCCAACAAAGTCCTAGAGAAGAAAGCTAGAGACACAGCGGAAGTGCAGGATCATTAAGTTACACCTGTAGAAAGGTGGTCTCTATGGCACCAGCTGGAATAAGAGGCAAACAACGGGATCTGAGGCCAGGAACAAATGGTGGTCTGATACTTTATGATATGGTTGTGATGGAAGAGATAACATCTAGAAATGAGGCTAGAAAGGGGACTTGATGAGAAAAGGCCTTGAATTCTGGTTCGTAACCCTAGGATTCCCTACACACTCTGGTTTCACTCCTGAATTGTATGAAGATTTTTTTTTAGTGTGATCGTGGGATATATGTAGAGTTTCATAAGGCTTAGTGATCCAGAATGAGTAGAAACTCTTACTCTGGGTAATAATCAGAGTAGGGGCAAGAAAATATTAGGTTGAAGTTCACATTTCAACTTTTGCTAATTGCTAATATTTCATGCATTTTGAAGCTGACAGGATTGGAATGGAAGCCTCCCTGGTTAGCACTCTGTGATTTAGCACTGAAACACCCAGGGGCATTTGGATGGAAAACTCGGGTGTAATCATGATACTCTTAAACATCACTGTTGAGTACAGATCATTTCTACATCTCTTTATCATCTTATTTCATCTTTACATGATTCCCATAATAAGTAATGGCATTAATGCTAGTTTCTGCTTAACTGAACTCATAATCCTCTCTTGTTATTGAAATATCTTCATATTTTCCCTTTACTAGGGGAAAATGTGTCTGTGATCCAAATTTGATTGAAATTGAGGACCGAGAAGTTTGGCTGGCAGAGACATTATAGCCTTTCCCAGTCAAGAATTACTGTAGGGAATCTACAGATGCACTAGGAAGGTGCATTTTTTGCAGAGATGAGGTTAAGCAGGGATGAGCTTAGAAGTCAAGTTGGGAACAGCCAAAGTTAACCTTGAAAACTCCTCGAGAAGAAACTCTGTGAAAGGACGTCAAACATCTCCTAACTGAAAGAATACAGCCTCCACCCTCACTGGAGCTGCTTTCCCTTCCATGGTGGAGAGCATTATTTTCAATTGCAAATTAGTTTGCATTGTGAGGACAATTGTCCAAACATCGCGGATATAAAAACTGTACAGTCACACTGAGGGATGCAAGATGCTTATACTGGGGAGGACAGGAGCACAAGAACAGGAGCTGAGAATGGCAGGATAGTGAGTCACATTTTCCTCTCCCATCCTCCCATTCAGGCACTGAGTGGACTGCAATAGTAAATAATCTCCTTATTTACTCCATGGTCACTTTTTTTGCTTGAGTTTACATAAGCTAAATGGAAGTATGAGTGATTAAATAAGAGTAATTACAACTAGCAGTTATTAAAGAACTGCATGTTTTAACTACTTTAAGTCACACACCCATTCTAAGAGGGAAGTACTATTATTGTCCTCATTCTGCAGATGGTAAAACTGAGGCACAGAAAGGTAAGGTAACTTGCCTTCAGTCATACACCTAGTAAGAGGAGGGCAGGTACTATGCCAGGCAGACTGGCTACAGAATCTGTATTCTTAACCAGACTTTGGTGTGTGTGTGTGTGTGTGTGTGTGTGTGTGTGTGTGTGTGTGTTGGGGTTGGGGAGGGAAAAATGAGAAGGGGAGAAAGGAAGTACAATCAGTGATGTACTTTTGTGTTCTTTCCTGTGACTTCCTGGCTGTACAGTTCAATGCAATTTTTCACCATAAAAATATTGCAAAGATATGGAACTACTTCAATACAATCTTCTGATTGCACAGATAAGGAAAATGAATCCCAGACAAAATGAGGTGCCTGATATCCCACTTAAGAGATAAAAAGTTGTAGAAGCTGCATAGTAGCTCCAAAAGATATCCACATCCTATTCCTTGAAACCTGTGAATGTTGTTGCCTTATGTGGTTAAAAAATAAAAAATAAAAAGACTTGCAGATGTTATTAACTTGTGGATTTAAAGAAGATTATCCTATATTTTCCATATGGGCCCTAAATGTAATCACAAGGGTCCTTAAAAAGGAAGGCAAGATCAAAGGAAGAAGCTGGAGATGTGATGATAAAAGCAAGAGGTTGGAGTGATGTGAGTCAAGGAACACAGGTGGCCTCTGGAAGATAGAAAAGGCAAAAACAAACGCAGGAATTATCCCTCAGAGCCTCCAGAAGGGACCAACCCTTGACTTTATCCCCTCGGAACTGATTTTGGACTTCTGACTTCCAGAGTTGTAAGAGAATAAATTTGCATTGTTTTAAGCCACTGTGGTAATTATTACAGCAGCCATAGAAGACTAATACAGAGGTTTTTTTTTTTTTTTCTGTTGTGTATTGGTTAAACAGTTAAGATTTGTTAGACCATAGTCTAATTTGAGGTGCATTATATTAAGAAGAATAAAACTTTATTCACTTTTCATTCAAACACATTCACCTTTCTCCTGATTTTTCACAATCAGTGATGTACGTTAGTGTTCTTTCCTGTGACTCCCTGGTTGTCCAGTTCAATGCAATGATACCAAAGTTGCCCAGGCTTGTTTCCTGGGTCTGTCATTTCTTTCATTAGCTAGCTGTACCTAAGGCATATGTAACAGCTATCTGGAAATAATCTAAGAGAAGTTGATTAGAAAGCCACATGTGTTTATTCATATTCACAATTCATTCATTCATGTATTAATTAAACAAATGTTTTATTAAGCATCCACCAAATGTCATAAAGTCAAGCAAACAGTTTAGGAGAGCCTTAGCCAGTTTGGCTCATTGAATAGAGCATCGGCCCCTAGACTGAAGAGTCTCGGGGTTGATTCCAGTCAAGGGCATGTACCTTGGTTTCAGGCTCAATTCCTGGCTGTTGTGGGGGCCGGTATAGGAGGCAACCAATCAATGTGTCTCTCTCACATCGATATTTCTCCCTTTGTCTCACCCCCTCTTTTCCACTCTCTCTAAAAATCAGTGGAGGAAAAAATATCCTCAAGGTGAGGATTCATAATAATAATTTAAAAAAAAAAAAAAAAAAAAAAAAGACTTACAGGATCAAGGTGCCTGACCCCAGAGGCCTCTCAGCAATGAGAGAAATATGGCCTCTTCTGTTTCATGAGACTGCTGGTGTATTTTTAAAAGTGAAGACACCACAAACATATTTTGTAATCCATGTTAAATATTTACATTTAACAAACCAATGCTTTTTACACATACAAATCATGTGATATCATTTTGCTCTCCATGCAATAATGATGGAATTTACAAATTATACTCTCTTAGTGCCCTGCTAGGCAGTATGGTCCAGTCATGGACCCAAGCTTAAAGATGAATGCAGTCTGGTTCCAATCCTGTCAGCATGTCTCCAACTCTTTGTGAATGCTTGCTTGGAGACAAGGTCAAATTTCTAAATTTGCTGCCTGTGTGAATGGGAGGCCTGGGCCAAATGTCCCTGCCTGACCCCAGTTGTTTAGAACAAATGGCATACACATTCACCGATCACATAATTAACTAGGCACGAATATAATTCAGAGTTTCTGTTCACACGCTTTTATGTTCATAAACTAGTCAAAACCACTGGTTGCATCAATTTTTGAGGGGAAATATACATGTGCCTTTTTTAGGTCCTCCATTCCAAAACATTGCTGGGGGATACTTGCTGATGGATATTCCGACATTGCCAGAGTTGTAAGACCCAGAGCTTCTCAGGAAGGGCTCTGCCTGAGGAATGCCCTGACCCTGAGATTTAGCAAAGCTCAGGGGACTGTCACTGGAGAGTTTGGTCCTGCCCAAATTCCTCCCTCCATGGGAACACTATGAATATTCTAAGTCAATAATGTTCTGGTTTATGGCTTTGGGTATCTGTGTCCAGATACTGATGTCAAGGAGAAAAGAAAACAATTAAAAGACATTTTTGATTCTCAGTTTGTCATAAATTTAAAAGTGAGCTTTCTGTCACAGAAACTAATTTTAGACACAGTTGACAAGCCATATGGATGTATTTCCAGTTCTTTATTTCTAGTAATATTTTATTTAAAAAAGAAAAACACAGACTAATGCTAGAGCTTTCAAATTAGGGCATATTTCAAGGCTAGCAGTTTAGATGCTCGCAAGGTTCCTTTCATTTGCTCACGGGGAAAGAGAAATAATTACTCTCCCAGTAGCACCTTGGATCCACATCTGCCTGATTAAAATCAGGCACATGGGAGAGGAAGTGCTGATGACTTTGGTGCTGTCTAGACAAGTATACTAATGTGCAGTGTTGAGCTGGTGGTTGCCATGGTATTAAGCAAATAATCTCTTACAGCTCTGCTAAATAGTGGGTTGTGGATGCTTCCTTTACAATAGGCAATTTTCCCTCCCATGAAATGGGGATTGCCAAAAACAATCTGACTAACTCTGAGACACAGAATCATGACACCCAACAATGTTTCAGGTTGTAAGATAAATGCTGCACTCTAATGTTCCTTGTCAAAGTAATTCATTTTCTTTGTCATTTGTTAGCATATTAACAAGTTCTTCATTATGTAGCAGAAGGGCCTAAGCCTACAAAACAACAGTAAATGGGCAGGAAATCCAAGTGTTCTCACTTGCTTTGATATATAATAGCTTTTGAGTCTTTCAGAGTTATGCCTTTTTCTCATTCAATGAATACTTATGGATCTCTTCCTCTGTACCAGTCCCTGTGTTAACACCTGGGTACAAAAATTTGGATAAGGGGCTGCCTTTTTCCTCACCTCCTAATACCATCACATTGGGAGGTTGGGATTTCAATCATATAAATTTGGGGGACACAAACATTCGGTCCACTGTATCCAGTGTTAAGGAGGTAGAGCAATAAGATGAAAAGAGTCAGTGACTCTGATGATTGTAGAGTCACCATACCAGGCCTGAACCATTCAACACTATCATTTTTATTTTTCTGTTACAGAAACTCACCCAGTTTCTTAACTAATACACTATCTTTGTGTCATTTGACAATGTTGGGAGCAAGTCATTTTTCCTATAGACTATCTACAGTCTCTTCTTCATGACAAATTCTCTATCCATCATCTATGCATCTATTTATCTATCATCTCTGTTCTCTTTTCACTTCTCCAACTACTCCCTATGTAATAGCTTTCCTAGGTTCTCTTTGTCTTTGTCTCCTATTGTGGGCTGATCCAAGGCTCACTTCCGCCACTGATGGACTTATGGCTTCATTCAGTGCAGAAGGCTTCCAATTTTATATTTTAGCCTGATCTTTGGCTAGACTCAGATTTTCAGATGCCTGTAGCATATTTCCATTTATGTCTCCAACTATCATTTCCAAAACAACATGTCCCAAGCTGAACTTGCCATCTTCTTTCTCTCACCCACACGATTCTATTTACCAAGTCTGTCTTTTCTTTCCAAGGCAGTATTACTTTTTTTTTCTTTTCTACTCTGTCAGCCCCCAAAACTGTTCTCCCCCTCCTTCATCCCTTATGTCTAACCTATTCTTAAGCCTTGTTGCTTTGGTTTGTTTCAAGTAACTTTTATACTTGTGTTTCCCATCATTGTTGCCTCTATTGAATTCAGCCTTTTTGTTCGGGGCCCTTACTTCCATTTTCATCCTTTACTACCCTGTCCGGAATTTGTAACACTATGAACGATTTCCTAAAGCACTACACTTCTATTCCTCAAGAACTGAAGATAGGGGATGTTAGGCTTTTATCACATAAGCCCCAAATATGTCCCTTAAGAAAGCATTTGACACAGTAAAAGAATAGGATGTGAGAAGAGGGTGTGTGATCTTGAGCAAATTTCCTTACTTCAGGAAGCTTAGTCAGTCACCTGTGTGAAATAGAAATGGCAAGATCTTATATCTGGAGATTGTTGAGACTCAAGTGGGATAAGTGATCCTTATTGTAGTGTCTGACACATGTAAGGTGTCAGTAAATGTCATTTCCCTTCTGAGCCACTACAGTCTAGTGCTGTTCTCTCCATCATGGCAACACTCCACTTTCTTCTGTCTCAGTCAGGCTGACTGGGCTCAGTTCCACCTCCGTGTCTCTGCCCATGCTATCACACCCATGAAATATGTATTTTCCTTCTTTTTAAATTTCACAAACATTTATTGTGAGCATTCTATATACAGGCAATGTTTCAGCCACTTACTTAAATCTTGCTTATCCTTTCTGATGTGATAAAACTCCGTGAAGCTTTCTGCAGATACTCCAGTGTCCCTAGTAGAATGTTCTTCTCTCTGAACCAGCACTGTCCTACCTAATCCGATCTCCTGGTTATTGTAAGTGCCTTGCTGGCCTCTTTCTCATCCAGTCCACAAACCAGTGCAGAGCTGGAGAATTTGTTCAAAACACTCCTTCCCATTTCCAGCTCAGAATTACTTTTCTGAGAATAGCTAGCTGACAAATACTGTTGCTTAATAAATTAATTTTCATGCCAATACTTATCACTTAAAAAGGAAACCTCCTTGATTACTTCAGATCTGGCTTAGGAAAAGTTCAATTTAAAACAAAAACAAAAATCCAAACACAAAAGAAAAGCTGCACTAATGGGTTCTACAACAAGCCATCATTATCTCCTTACGTAAATATTGTCATTGTCAGAGGCTTTAGAGCCATCTTCTGAGCCTGCGTCCCTGGACTCTTTGTGATAAAAACTTCGCCAAGGGCCTGATTCCTTTCCTAAGGGTTTCTTCCTTGGGAAGCCAGGGGATGTGCTAAGGAGTTTTCAGCCAGGAAACAGGTCTAGAGATCATCTGGGAATGGGCTGCCCACAGGAAGACTTTCTCCATGTGGTTGGAGGGATAGGGGGAAGTGGTGGTTCATTGTTCCACTCTTCATGTAATCTGTTTCTCTTTCTGCCAAGCCAAAGCCCCAAGGGACGCCTTATCAAAACATTATGTTGCTGCCCTATAGCTTCTACCAATGGCAGGCTTTCTGCACAGCATTCTGACAGGGAGAGTAGTGAGAATATTGGCAAAGCCTAGAAATTGGCATCTCAGACTTATAGTCACCCTGCTTATTATCACTTCCCTCTCGAATCCGAATACACTTCGGTCCAAAAGAAGAGACATTTGTGAAGTGTCTGTTATGAGCAAAGTGTGCTCTCAAGGTCTTGTTTAAAGGTTGAGAGTCCTTCTGGTTCCCTACCATTCACTTGGGGACCTTGAGAAAGCCATTTCCGCTTGGGTGGTTATATTTAATGCCCAATGAATCAGGAGACTCTTTTTTTATAGTGCTATTTTCTTTGATGCAATACAGTGCCATTGTTTTGGAATGTACAAGTGGGACATTAAGACATTACAATCAGGCCTTAAGAAACACAGATCACTAAAATTCAACTATTGGTTCTGCTGCTTTAATCCTTGTGTGCCCCTGAGCAAACCACTAAACCTCTCTGTGCTTAGTAGACATAGGAGTGCCTTCCTCAGAGGTTTGTAGTGAGGTTTGAAAGCACATATAAAGAGCCTAATACAACATGAGGGAACTTCTTAGGGTGCTGGAAGCATTTTATTGATTGTGGTGGTAGTTATACTACTGCACACATTTGTTAAAATTATAGAACTGTACACCTGAAAAGGGTGAATTTACTTCAAAAAGCCTAATTAAAAAAAATTTAAAAAGTCTACAGTATGATTCTAATGATATGACACTCTGAAAAAGGCAAAACTGTAGAGACAGAAAGAGATCACTGGTTGACAGAGGTTTGCATGGAGAGAGGCAGAGATGAGTAGGTGGAGCACAAGGGATTTTTAGGGTAGTGAAACTATTCGTTATGATACTAAAATGGTGCTACTTATCATTATAATGTCAAAACCATAGAATATACAACACAGAGATTGAACCCGAATGTAAACTATGGGCTTCATTTAACAATAATGATTCAATGTGGCTCATCACTTGCAAGAAATGTACCACTAGAATGCAAGAAGGAAATAATACAGGAATATGGGAAATCTCTGTACTTCCCACTCAAACTTTCTGTAAGTCTAAAGCTGTCCTGAAAAATAAAGTTTCCTAATTTAAAAGAGAAAAAAATATCTTTAACAGAAATAAGCATTCAGTATGTTGGCTGCTATTATTACCATTTCTTCCTTTGAAAATAAACAAGGTGTTTTGTTTCTTTTTCAAATATGCCAAGATATCCGGGCCTTGACTGCATCTTCTGGGGGGAAGAGTGGCTCCTCCCAATACAGACTTCCTAAATACTGTTCTTTGTTGTTGTTTTTTTAATTGAACATAACCTCATCTGTGTCTCCTCTTTGAGCATCTCCCTGAGGACTAAACTGCACGTGGAAGCTGCTCTTTTCTCCCAATCGCTCTGTTCTCCAGGAGTCAGCCACAGACGCTCTTTCTCATTTCATGGCTGTGTCTGCTGTTTTACCAAGGCACTGAAGACATGGAGCAGCCAATTAAATATCATCACATTTTCAGTGCCCCTGGGAAAGCCATACAGGAAACAGACTGTGTTTATATCTCACACCTCTGGGGAGGCTGCCTAAGCTGAAAGCAATGCAGGATTTTTCCTTCTCTTTATTCTTAAAGAAGAATTAAAAACAAAATTCCAAGCCACACAGCCACCCAAAACAAACAAAAAAAAAATTAGTTTCAAATATAGAAACACTCTCCTTCAGGATGAATATGCATGTGGGAGAATTGTCATAAAGTCTTGTGAAAAATCTGGTCAAAGACTGTTTCATTTGCATGTGTGGGGGGAGGGTCTCACTAGCTCTCATTGCTCAGGGATATTAGGGCGCAGACACCAAGTTCACCCAGCATGGGACTATGTCCCCTTGGCTGTATCAGGCAGCACCTTGCAGGGTCACCTGCCAATGGCATACTGGTGGATGAGCTCAAAGTGAGGGGTGCGAGCACGCCCTATGGTCAGAAGGCTTTTATCCTACGCTCGCTGTGATGAGGGCTCTCTGGGGGGACCATAGACATGCCACATTAATGTCCCTGAGCTTCACTTTCTTCACTGCATGCAGGGTCAGGCTGGACTGTGTTTGAGGTGTTTTGCAGTTCACCTAGCAAATCTCTAGGGTCCCTTCTAGCCCCACCATCCTGTGATTCTAAATTCCTGTTGGGGGGTTTTCCTGAGCTAAAATACAACATTAAAAATACTCTTAATATTCTTAATTCTTTAAGTGAAACAGGAAAATAAAAATAATAGACAATGAAAAAGGAATACTTTACACATTAGGCCAGAACTCCTCTGAAGACCATCTCTATTACCTTCCTTTAACTCTCTCCCAGAAATAACACTGTTATTACCCTACAAGTACCCTTCCAGACTTTTTCACACTCACATAGATATGCAGGGAAAACAGGCAGCTCTGCTTTGTTTTTTCACATAAATGGTATCATACCATTTGCTTATTCTGAGACTTGCTTTATCACACCATAATAGATCATAAAGTCTCCATCATATGCTCATTCTTTTTTAATAGCCATGTGTTTTTATTCCAGAACATGAGAACTGTTGGGTTTTTAAGTGACTGCATTTTTTCACTAATGCAAACCATGTTACAACCAACTCACGGTGAATGAGTGAGTGCATTTCTCTAAGGTAGACATTAATAAGTGGAATTGCTGAATGAGTTAATTAGTGTTTATTTATTTAATATTACTAAATTGTTCCAAAAAGCGGAACACCTCTATTGAGCACATTTTCATAGGGGTTAAAATCTCAGCACCTGGATTCAGATGGCATGCATTCACCCCTGTGCCACTCAAGAGTTCTGAAATGCTGGTCAAGATATATTCTCGGAGCCTCAGTTTCCATTATGTAAAATAGGAATAAATTGCATCTGCATGACAAGTTGCTCTGAGGTTTACCAGCACAGTTGCCCGCACACAGAAACTGTGTATTCGTTAGCATTAATCGCCACTTTTTTTTTTTACTAGCATGGTGTGAGGAGCTTCAGGTTGCCTAACTAAATGGGTCCGCCATCCCACCTCCCAAATCACTCCGTGAGTCAGGCTTTTTCCAGACCTAGAGGTTAACTGCCAGCTGGGCTCATTTAACTCACACTTCTGAGTCCTTCTCTGAAGTGAAGCCAGCAGGGCCCTGACTGACAGGCCGCCAGTGCCTGTTTGTACAACAGTCTTTGCTAATGTAAATAGCTAAATGCAAACTGCAACATCTAAGAGCCTTCAGGGGGAATTGAGGACATTCCTAGGGGAGGCTGATTTCATGAATATTTCAGAAGCAAAACGCCTCAAACACGGGCCAGCCTGACCCTGATGCAAGGCCACCCCTAGGGGCTGTGGAACAAGGACACATCCCAAGAGCTACTCCTCCCCAGTGGTGCTTATGTGCAGGTGAAATCAGGTTAAAATGAACATCGAAGACAGCTTGGAGGGGGAAAGAAAGGTGAAAGAAAACTATTTGCAGCTGTGAAAAGTTTGCAAAAAGACAGAAGTCCTGTTTTGCTCTGAGTTATTGGCAAGGACCTGAGCAAGAACAAACTATGTGGGAACCAGCTTTGTTGCATTCACTAAGCACCAGCTGGAGAGGCCTCGCTCTGTCTTGTCTCTCCCTCTCCTGCTTGTATCTGAGTCCACCCGTTGCTGTGAAAAGAGGCAGAGAATCTGGGATTGTTTCCACTTAGGGTGCTGTCTGCCCAAACAGATGATCCCCACAGAGGGCTATTTATTTTAGCTTGTGTTGTCCCTGTTTTCAAGGGGATATAAAACATGAACACAGATTGTTTTTATACTAACTCTTTATAGAAAAGGATACCGATGCTCAGAGTCACATGGTGTCAGAGGGACCATAAGCCCCAAGTGTCTTGTTTTGCAACCCAATGCTTTTTAATACATAATAAACCAACTACACAACTCACATCCTAAGACATGAATTCTTTCTTGGA
Organism: Pipistrellus hanaki; assembly: GCF_964339955.1. Classification (NCBI taxonomy): domain Eukaryota; kingdom Metazoa; phylum Chordata; class Mammalia; order Chiroptera; family Vespertilionidae; genus Pipistrellus; species Pipistrellus hanaki. The sequence continues at coordinate 58,195,905 of NC_140506.1, forward strand.
CAGCTGCCTTGCACTTTGATTCCTGTATAAAAGACTGTGCTTGAAGCAGTATGGTGGCCAATTAAGAAGAAAGGTTGAGGCTGTCACCAACCTCAGTTCCAGGACCGTGCTCTTCATCCTGCCTTCACTAGAAGGATCCCAGGCCACCCTTAGCTCTACGCCCTGATAGTGCTATTGGTACCCAAGTAATCACCATGCTGATTGTTGAAGCATTCAGTTCACCCACTTTCTAATATACAAATGCCAAATTTGAAATGGATTCAAATTTAGAGTTCATGAAAGAACATTTAAACTTAACTTGCTCTAGCTAGTTTTGCTCAATGGATAGAGTATCAGCCTGTGGACTGAAGGGTCCCAGATTTGATTCCAGCCAAGGGCACATGCCTGAGTTGCGGGCTCAGACCCCAGTAGGAGGCACACAGGAGGCAGCCAATCAATGATTCTCTCTTATCATTGATATTTCTATCTCTCCTTCTTCCTTCTTCTCTAAAATCAATAAAATAAATAAATAAATAAATAAATAAATAAATAAGCAAACTTAACTTTGTCTTCCTATCATCAAAAGAGATGATATGGTGTATGGATTGGTTGGTTGACTGATTTTGTTCATACTTTCCACGCTGTTAATGGCTGTGTATTACATTAGTTTTTGTAAGTTTGATATCAACTTTGGTATTTGTTAATTTTAAGTTGCTTTTGTCTCTGTATATCTCAATACAGTTTCTTTATAATTTTACCTCCAATGCGTGTTTATAGAAACATGCTACTGAAAGACTGCTGCATGATGACAAAACACAGCGACCCAGGCAATTTCCATAGAAGTCAAAGCGCATGTGCTGCATGCCCCAGCAGAGCACATTTCCCTGAAAAGCAGGGTTGAGAGTGCCAAGAATAAACGTGGGAGTCTTTAGATGAAAACGACCAAGTGTTTGTCACCCCCACATTGTGAGACATAGAGGTCCCTGAACCTGGAAGCTCATCTGGGCAGGAACGAGGCCAGACTCTGAGAATATAGAGTACAAAGCTGTGTGGTGCCATGTCTTCACTCTAAGCATTAAGTGGTGTTCATTACAGCCGGGACTGGTTTGGCTCAGTGGATAGAGCGTCGGCCTGCGGACTGAAATGTCCCGGATTCGATTCCGGGCAAGGGCATGTACCTTGGTTGCGGGCACATCCCCAGTAGGGGGTGTGCAAGAGGCAGCTGGTCGATGACTCTCATGGATGTTTCTAACTCTCTATCTCTCTCTTTTCCTCTCTGTGAAAAATCAATAAAATATATTTAAAAAAAAAAAAAGGAAAGAAAGAAAAAGAAACAGTTAAGTGGTGTTCATTACAGGCAAGAGAGCAGAACCCAAAAACCAAATAGTTCTTCAGCTTGCATAGTGGTTTCCCGCTCTGAACTACTGCCCTTTAAAATTAGCTTCCCATAACTTAGCACTTAGGGAATAATGGAGCATTCTGGTAGCTTCACATGTTTTGGTCTTACCATACCACTCAACCTTAACCCTGCTCTGTGGATATGGCATTCCTACCAACCTCAGTTGTGTGTTAGGGTGCTGGATAAACAGTAGGTGAGCAATTAAAAACTGTCTTCCTTGGGACAAAAAGAATTCCTTGAATTGAGTTCTCTTTACCACACTCTGGAATATCAACTCCATGTGTAGACAGATTTTTGTTCATCACTAGATCCCCAGCTTATAGAAAGTGGAACACAGTAAAAACTCAGTAAAATATTTTTGAATGGAAAAATAAATGAATGCATGTACTGTTTTTCATTTTTTCATTGGGTTCTGAATGGCAGAGAGGAATGAGTAGCTGCCCAGCTTGTAGCACAAAAAGGCAACGGGAAGTGACAGATGCCCTTTCCCAAGTGGCAGTTCCTTCCAATACCAAGTCTGGAGTCAACAAAAAGAAGATGAAAAAATGACTCATTTGATCCATTACTATTTGAATCCACTTATTACCATAACACTCCCTTTCAGGCTAAAGCACCTAGAAGTGAGAAAATGACTTAGAGCAATGGCTCTCCCAGAGGATCCCCAGAGCAGCAGCATCCCTGGGAACTTAGTAAAAACAAAATTTCTGGCATTACACCACATCTACTGAACCAGAGACTCTGCAATCTGTTTTTGAACAAGCCCTCCAGGTGATTCCGGTGCAACTTAATGTTCAAGAACCACTGACCCAGAGGTGCACAGTCCTTGGTTCTGCACTCTACCCCCACATACATACGCTCTAAGGTCCCTTTTTTATTTTATTTCTTTTTACCTTTCTCTACTTATGTAATCTTGGCTTTCCACAGCCCAGGTCTCTCCCACCAAGTCCAGATGTCCAGGTAGTCTCATAAGTCCTGGAAGCATCTGTGTCCATCTTTTGTCTTGGAGGAGTAAGGTAACTCTCATGAAGGAACTCTACATAAAAGCTTTAGCAAAGATTCATAAGACTTTGAGAACCAGTAAAGGCTTTGGAAATCATAAGGTCTGAATTATTCACTATTTATATGAGGAAAATGGATCTCAGAGAGACTAACTTAGCCAAGATCAAATACAGTTAAAAAAACAACAACAACAACAACAAAAAACTCAGTCTGGTCACTTATAGACAAGGTTCCCCCACCATTACTGTAAATTGCCCCATATAGCCTTACACTTACACTTAAGATGTATATTTCTAGAGCATCCAACACCAACAAGAGCACATGGAACATTTTTATGTCACAGTGATGCTCACAAAAGCCATATTTATTCCCATTTGCCCCTGAGGAAGCTGTAGCAAAGGGAAAGGCCACATACAGATGACCAACCAAAGGACCAGTCTCAAACAAATTAATGGCTAAATCAGAAAAAGACGACTAAGCTTTTCTACCTCCTACTCTGAAGCTCTGAGGTAGATGCTGCTACCCACATGCCTGATAACATCTACCATGAGCTGACTTTTGGAATGTGGATTCCAGGGGCTGAAAATTATGGTTAAAGAAGTCATTTCTAATACTTCAAATTACAGCTGACAGCATGCTGACTCCCTTATCCATCACCCACTGAAGAGCCTTTATCTAAGGAGGAGTCATTCTGAGCAAAGATTTGTGTCTTTTGCTGCTAGATACTCAGAAAGAGACTCCACTGGATGAGGCAAACACTAGCTCTGGCTAGCCAAAGAAAATCATCGGTACAACTGAAATGTTGCAACAAAAGATACATCCATAGAAAGAAAATGATAAATTTAGACAAGATAAATTACTCTCAAAAAAACAAATTTTTGCCAAGGAAAAAGGACAATATTTAAGTCAGAGATGAGAGTGTGCTTGGCAGCTGTGTCCCACAAAATCTCCTCCTCCTGTTTGGTGTACATTGGGAAACTAAAGCTCCTAGAGGCCCTGGGATAAAGCTAGGAGGACAGGTCTTAACTGGACAATGCTAATGTGCTCGGAGACATGCTGTGGATCCGGAGCCAGGCACTGCCGTGCCCCTGCTGGCTCACCCCTCTCTTACCCCACCCTACCTGTTGGTATTTATTTTTTCAAGGACTGAAAGAGGAGGTCAAGCCCAGTCATGATGAAAACAGAATGGTTCCAGGAATCTCACTGAAAAGTCCAAAAATATCTGCCATCCCACAGGCAACTATATCTGCCCAGTCTTTTTAAATCGGGTCATCCTACTATTAGCAGTGCCTGGTAATATTTCTGGGGTCAGTGAACATAAACCAAAACTCATTCAGCATCAAGGCATGGGGTCACGTTGTACATTTTTTATTAGCATTCTTACTTCTCATCAATTTGGCTTTATAGGCTCAACAAAATTGATTTCAGGTGTTTGGGATAATTTACAAGGCAGGCAATTACCCTGGAGTCCTACCCTTCCATTACACGCAAGTTGCATAATCATGTTGTAAGTGAAAAACGATGTTGTAACAAAATCCTTCTAGGACTTCCAGGAATAAACTTTCCTGGATGGGGTCCAAGATGAAATCACCATACACTGAATTCAAGGCTTAAAGTTTCAAGGCACCAGTGTATGTGCATGTGGGAAGTAAGAGACCCTCCATTTGAGCTCTCTGTTTCCACAAAGGACGCCACTGTCTTCTGCAGACTACACTGATGGATATACATTTAATATAATGCTATGGAAATATCACCATAAAATATTATTGAGTTTAAAAAGCAAATATAAGAGCAGTGTGCATAGTATGCTACCATTGTGTAAAAGCAGGGAAGCAAAATGCAATTGTACTTATTTGTATATGCATATAACACTTCTAGGACATGCATCTCAATGGCATGATATTATCCCCAAAAAGATAAAAATTTATTCTTGAGGGGGTGAATCTTTAATCTTTCTAGTAAACACCACAGTTATACATATAGTGCAAAAACAGATATACAGTATATCTGTGTATTAAAATGTAAGGGGGGAAGAATAATCAAGAAAAAAAATGTTTTCAAAGGCTTTTTAGTGAAGTAATGATGAAAAAAATGGTTGAGAAACATTGCTTTGGAAGGAAATACAGAAAGGAGTCCACATGGTTGGCTGAGAGACTAGAAATGGGTTACTGGGGGGAAAAAACTATGAGAATGTTTAAGGTGAATTCTTTCATTCTTTTTATATTAGAACTACAGGAAGATAATATCCATCAAATGTTAATTTAAAAATAAAATTTTTAAAAGGTTATCCATTTTATTTAATTATACTAGAGGCTCAGTGCATGAAAATTCATGCACTGGAGAGGGGGTCCCTCAGCCCAATCTGCTCCCTCTCAGAGTCCTGGAGCCCTCAGGGGCGGGAGGTGACCCAGCCATCAGGGGAAGGTGACATCCCCATCATACCTCTGCTGCTGCCACCTCTGGTAGCACAAGCCTCAATTGGCTCTGGTTACCTGTGCCTCAGATGGCCCTGAGCTGCTGGGCAGCCACCATCCGAGGCTTGCCTGCGCCTTGGGCCAATCCTGGGTGGCTGGAGGGCTGAGAGGACTGGGGGACTCCGTAGGCAGGTGTGCATTCCATCCCAGCAGGTCTGAGGGGACTGGGTGCCGCCATCTTGTGGCTGTGGGCACCACCATCTTTCAGGTTGTGGCAGTCAATTAGCATATGCCCTCCTTATTGGCTATGGGCACCACCATCTTTGTGAGGGTGTGATGGTCAGTTAGCATATTCCCTCTTTATTAGATAGGATGATATTACTAAATAGGAGCTCTTTCAGAATATGTCACAGTATATATAAATCTTATGCTTTAAAAAGTCTTGTTTGGGCAAGAAATTAATTTCATTCCACTATCATGACTATTCAAAAGAGAAGCTAGTAAAGTGGCATTTTATACAAAGCTTTAAGAGTTAATTCTTTTTATACATCCAAGGGAAACAGTTTTGAAAGAGGTTAGTGTGGGCATTTGCCTCATTCTGAAGAGATAGAGAGCACCCTTCAGTTTCAGGGTATGAAGGACCACTGGAGTTCTCTCGTTAAAGTGTTCCCTCCTTCAAACCTGAGACTAAGCCAAGCAGCTCTAAGATCTAGAGAAGTAAAGGCTATGTGAATAGTGAAACTTCTTAGCAACATCTAGATCTGCAAAAGAGAGTTTAACATGTACTAATAGCACAATTTATACTTCGGAAGAATGTAGCCATGGTAAACCCTTGGCAATCTTCTTGTGTTTGGGCTCACCTATATGGAAGACTGGCCATATAAACATGGCTTTGCTATAATCCCTGCTCTTTAACATCGCAAATACACAGCAGGGTTGTAGCTCTCTGATTGCCAAAATCACCAGGGGATTAGACTTGACCCTGGTAAGCAGAGGACAGCATGTAACACTGGGAGCAGAGCCCCTCCTGGAGAGGGAATCAGTGTTGTCTATGTTACAAGCAGCAGCCAGTGGCACAGGCCACGTGGTGCCATGTTGCCACCAGGACTGGTACAGGAAAACCTGAAAATATAAGGAAGAGACCTGGAAGCAGTGACAACATGGCGTAGTCTACCACTGGCCTTGCCAAACAGTGGCTATTTTGTCATCAGACCTCCTAACTCCTTGTGAAAATCCCAAATGATGTTAATGCAGGCGACTTAATTGCATGGAAATTTCACAGAGACTACATGGATACAAAACACTTTAAGAATAATGTTTAAAGTCCACTTTTAAATCCATTATTTCCCAGATCTACTCCCAGGTCACATTGTGTGCTACTGTGATCATAACTGCCCTTTAGAACAGATTGTGAATACATGTGGTACACCCTAAACCGTAAGTTCTGTTCAACAATGCATAAAAGCTAATGCTAAAAAGCACCATGGGGATACATTGCCACTCCCTGCCAACTTTTGATGCACTCCATTGCCTTGAAATATAGAGCTCTCTTGTGGCTTTCTCTGTGGACACTCAGCTAGGAGATGTTAGAAAGAGAAAGGCAGTTTATTCTCACTAACCTGTTGTCTTAATCAGCTCAGGCTGCCATAACAAAATGCCACAAACTGGGTGGCTTAAACAATAGAAATTTATTTCCCTCAGTCCTGGAGGCTGGAAGCATGGCCAGGTTCTGGTGAAAGCCTTCTTCCTTGGTGAAAGCTTTCCATGGCTGCCTTCTCACTTCTCACTGTGTGCTCACATGGCCTGATCCTTCCTTAGTGTGTATAGAGAGAGGGAGAGAGAGAGGATAGAGGGAGAGAAGGGAATCCAAGAGAGAGAGAGAGAGGAAGAGAGAGAGAGAGATAGGTTCCTCTTCTTATAAATCTACCAATCCTATTGGATTGGGACTCCCCCCTCATGACCTCATTTAACCTTAATTACCTCCTAAAACCTGTCTCTAAATACAGTTACAGTATAGGGATTAAGGCATCAATATATGAATTTGGGGGAAGGAGAGATGTCAAATTTAGTCCATAGCACCTATAGAAATAAATAAGAAATATTTAAATGCCAAGGGAAATTTTAGTTTGAATATTAGGAAAGTTAATAATGAAGAGCCCTCTCTATTCACAAAACAAAACAATGCATCCCATCTGACACTGCATGCCCTCTAATGGTGAAACAGCATGAGGCAAAATTCACTTACAGAAGATTCACCATTTTAACCAATTCAAAGTGTGTAATCCAGTGGCTTCCAGTACATTTATAGTGTTGTGCAACCACCAACACTATCTAATTCCAGAATGTTTTTATCACTCCAAAAATAAGCCCTATATCTGTTAAGTAGTCACTCTCCACCCCTTCTATCCCTGGTCTTTTAAAGTTTAGGAAAGAAATCTGTATAGGTACACTTGTTCTGTCCACTGAGGGGGAAAAATGGTGCTGTTTAAAAATCTAACTCAGAGATGGTTTAACAGAGAGAGCAGTGTCTTTGTGTTGTTTCATCATGGAATGGACAAATTCACAGAAACATGGAGTGAGAGATCACACAGAGGATCTTCGTTTCCTGGGTATATTCTAATATGCAATGCCAGCTTTAAAAAAAAAAAAAAGTATTGATAGCATGTTCTCAAACACCCCCTTTAATAAAGAAACAGATTTTGTTCAAATGTACTTCGGAAATTCTGAGTTAAACTATGAACAAATCTCTTTTGCTAAGCAAAGAGGATGAATGCAGCACCAGCAGAGAGGTCATGTTTTTTTGTTTTAATTATCACTGTGGACTACTAGTTGCAACCTGGTAGGTCATTACAACAAATGCACCAAAATCACAGATGAATTTCATTTTTCAAAGAAACTAAAGCAACAATATAATATCTGTAATTTTTACACAAAATGTATAGGCGTCAAGCTTCACATTAAAATACTGGATTAAGTGGCAACTTAGGCCCTTGTTGGGTGGAGACCAGAGATAATTGTTTCTGGAAGGATCATGCAAACCCCATCTGGTCCATTTCCCTCCTGTGTTAGCTGCTGGCCCCGATGGCACTTGAATTTGCTTCTCCTGTTATAGAACAGACTCTGCAGAGAGATTGCAGAGGCACATTCTTCTAACCATATTTCAAGCACAAAGCCATCTAAATGGCAGGCAAACTTGAAGCATCATCCAATTTTTTTTAAACCACAATCTTGAAGTTTCCATACTCAAAATGAATGATGGGTGTTATTTCTACATCTTGAAAGTACAAGATTTTTGAGTGGTGAACTAAACCTGCCCTCATTACATTTTTGCTGAGAAAATCACTTTTCATAAATGTATCAGAAAAAGTAAAATTTAGATAACATGGTAAGTTTATTCTGTTTTCTACCACTCAGAATATCCCACAACAACTTATTGGGTCGGCAGCTAAGTAATTGCGGATTTTTTAAAGAAAATCAAAGACAATTTTTTCATGGAACTAAATAACTTTATTCTGTAATGTATTGCCCATTTTGATCAATGACATTTTGCCATCTTTCAGGCAGCATCATAATCCCACGTTCAAAAAACTTCTGGTTTTTATTAGCAAAAAACTGAATCAGGTACGATTTGACATCATCATCATTATTGAAATTTTTACCATTCAAGGAGTTTTGTAAAGATCGAAACAAAAAGTAATCAGATGGTGCAAGGTCAGGACTATATGGTGGATGTGGCAAAACATCCCAACCAAGCTCCATTAATTTTTGCCGAGTGACCAAAGATGTGTGTGGCCTTGCATTGTCATGATGGAATACAACACCTTTTCGATTTGTCAATTCGGGCCACTTTTCTTCAACTGCATTGTTTAATTTCGTTAGTTGTTCAATGTAGACATCAGAATTGATCGTTCAGTTGGGTGGTAAGAGTTCAAAGTAGACAATTCCTTTGTAATCCCACCAAACTGATAACAAAACCTTCTTTTGGTGAATATCAGCTTTTGATGTTGTTTGAGTTGGTTCACCTGGCCTGCTCCACGATCTTTTCCGCTTGATATTGTTGTAAACAACCCATTTTTCATCGCCAGTTATCAGTCGTTTTAAAAATGGATCATTTTCATTACGTTTCTTTAGCAAATCGCAGCTGCTAATGCGTTGCGTTAACTGTGATTCTTTAATTTCATGAGGAACCCATGTATCGAGTTTTTGAACATAGCCAAGTTGTTTTAAGTGATTTTCAATGCATGTATGTGATACATGAAGCTTCTCTGCAATCTCACGTGTTGTACTGTGACAGTCCGAATTGATTATTGCTTTGATTAGGGCGTCATCAACTTCAATTGGACGACCAGAGCGTCTTTCATCTTTGAGTGAAAAATCACCAGAACGAAATTTGGCAAACCAATTTTGACACTGCCGTTCTTTTAAGGCTTCGTCACCATAAACAGCACATAACTTTTTATGAGCTTGCGATGCGTTTTTCCCTTTGCGGAAATAAAAAAGCAAAATATGACGAAAATGTTCCTTTTGATTTTCCATTTTTCAACGAACGCCAAACAAAAACTACAAAACAGATCAAAAACCTTTTTTTACTGATTAACAGCTGAATAGCCAACTATCAAATACAAAATGTGTTTTACATTTGTACTACGTCTGCAAACCTAAAAATTCAACTGAAGCCATATATGTGTGAAACCCGCAATTACTTAGTTGCCGACCCAAATAAATAAAGGCTCTTGGACACCAAGCTCTTAGATCAGAAGTTTACTCTCAGCCTCTTTTTTTCCTTAGTGTATCTCTTTACAGTATAGATAAAACAATACTTTGATTAAAAAAAACAAAAAAAAACAGCATTCAGAAATAATCAAATTAACCCATCAGTTCTTGAACATCCAACTAAACTCTCATTATACTGATAGAGGTAATTTCTAACCAGTTGAGGGAACTTCTTTTTTCCTCTTCCAGATGTGGAAACCATACCTGGATTTCATTGGCCATCATGGATGATGGGGCTCAGATCTAAGAGTAAAGCCTGTGTACAGTTTGTCAATTCTCCTCCTCTAGACCATGAATCCAAAAGCACTTCAGAAGAGCAAGTCATTGATGTTCACTGAAGTACAGTTCCCATACGCTTTCAAGAAGGGGACTGGAATTCTCGGGCCATGAGTATCAAAACCCTCCATTTCCCAACAAAAACACAATCCACCAACATCAAGAGAAATATCACTTTTTTATTTAAAATACTAGAGGCCCAGCGCACACGAAATTATGCGTGGTTAGGGTCCCTAGGCCTAGCCTGGTCTCCATTGCATGGCCTCTGCTGCCCTGTGACTCTAAGCGAAGCTCCACTCCCTCCTCCCCCCTGACTGCCCTGGGATGCTCAGGGATGTTCATGGCCCTTCAACTGCTCCACGAGGCTCCCCCACACCAACCCCATAACTGTTTTTGCCAAACTCGAAACTCGCTACCACCTGGGTGACTGCTCTGCTAAGCTCATGGCCACCCTGCGAAGCAGCCCACCACCACCGCTCAACTGTCCCCAGTCCTGCCCTGCTGCCAGTGTCCCCTCATTGTGAACAGTTTGGGGGCTGGAAAGGGGGGACCAAGTGGTGCTCCATGCACTTCATGGTGACCCATCGCCCCTTCGGTTGTGATGTCACCTAGCTCTTTATATATATTAGGATATCTCCAGCTACAAAACTTGTGATTTTAACAAGGCTAGTGATAATAGGCATGAAGCACCACAGAGGCTCTCCAGTGTGACTATTCATATTTATACTATTAATCAGATTTGATTGTTTATGTACTCGTTACATAGTACTTACTATCTGCCAGGCATTGTTCTAAGTGTTTTATAAACATTAACTCAGCTAATCCTCATGAGGAAGGAAACATTATTAAATTCACTTTACAGATGAAGGAACTGAGACACAGAAAAGTCAAATAATTTTTTCAAAGTCACAAAGCTGATACATGGTAGAGCTAGAATGCAAACCCAAGTAGTCTGTGCTCTTAACCATTACACTGAGTTTGCTCTCATTCTCAAATAACAAAATAGCAATTTATTTTATATAATGCAAATTACTGAACTCACCATCTTTTCTTAAAACCTGTTTGCACTCTTCTGTTGCAGATTCTAGTTATTAGTATAATCCACCTAACATAAGCCAGATACACCCTTCTTAATTGCCTGTAGCTAAGCTGTCACTTTCTCCTATCAGTACTACAATATTTCCACATATCTCTCCGTGTCTCCATCTGCCCTCTCTTCTCTATTGCCTCTGCTATGGCCTTGTCAGCCCTCCCTGGGCCCCTGCAATAACTTCCTTCATCATTTTCTGACACTTCTTTTGCATCCTATATCCTCTTTTTCTTCAAGTTATTGTAAAATATAACTTAATTATGGTACTCCGACTGATAAAAAGCCTCTTATGACTTCCCATTTCTATACCAGTGACTCTCAAAATGTTTCTCTATGAACCACCAACACATTAGTCATTCTAAGGATCTTTTAAAAATTAGGTTTTATGGCTGCCATCCTAGCCCTGTTGATTCAGAATTTCTGGAGGTGAGGTCTGGGGTTCTGAATTTCAATAAAATCTTCAGGAGAGTTTTATATGCACTAAAGATGGAGAATCATAGATTCACTGAATAAACTCCAGCTTCCACTATAGGGTACAAAGGTCCCCTAGGATTCAACCCTCCCATATTCCCCAATCTCTTTTGTTGTCTCCTTCTGTGCTCCAGAAACACTAAGCTGTGGCATTCAAACTGGCTTTGCACGTGGGGCTGCCTGTCTATTCTGCCCTGTGAGCTCTGGCCTTTTTCTAAAGTGAATCTCCTGTATTGCCTGTTCCATGACGCCTTCCTTCAGTCTACCATGCTAATCAATCACTTCAGACTACCAGGCAAATCAATCACTTCCTCCTTTCTCCCTTTGCCCCACCCCACAATGACACCTTCCAGCTAGCATTCTAGCTATTTGTTTACCTGTCCTGCCTCTCCTGCTGCTCTGCCAGCTCTGTGGGGGTAAACCCAGTCTGTTTCAGATTTTACCTCCACTTCCACAGAGCCCAGGCCATAGAGATGCTGACCAATCTTTGCTGAATGCATGCTCTCAAGTTTGCAAAGTTCTATGACACAGACAGCTCCACCCAAGGACACAGCAACAGGTATCTTTAAAGGGACATTTGTGTCAAGCAATGGAGCATCATCACAGGCCACATCCAAATCATCCTTTTCCTGTCTAAAGCCAAAAGGCCTGTAAAACCTTCCCCACTGCCACACTCAGGGTCAGTCAAGGTGAAAATTCCTGGCAAAGCTGTGTTTATCACGGGTTCTTTTTCCATGCAGCAAAAACTTTAGACAGAAATTGAAATACCATTTGAAATATAAGCCTGTGTAGTCAGCATAGAAAGCCTGATCTTTAGAAACACATTCTGAGCTACGGAAAGCAGGGAGGTCGGAAGTTGCTCTAATTGGGCTGCTTCTGTAAACACATGACAGAAACCAACTTGAACTAGTTACTTGAAAAGGAAAATCTTTGTAATGATACCGGAGTAGTATTTTACAAAACCCAAGCTTACGCGTGCAGCTGCAGATGAGGGACAATTTGACCCAGGGACTCAAAACACTTTGGGGAATCTCTCCTCTCCTCAGCTTTGTTCCATTCATCACTCTTGCTACATATGATGGAAAGCATGGCTGATATAACCCCTCTGTTTTGGGTCTTATCGTTGTAGATTCTTAAAAGATCCTGAATGAACTCTCAGGAAAGCAGCTCAGTGACCAAGTTGAGTCAATGACCAAGTTCCCCCAGGCCCAATTCAGGGAAGCCATGGGTACCAGCAGGGCCACAGTGCGCTGGCTGCAGCTATGTGAAGGGAGGGAGAAGTGGAGTGGACAGCCCCTTAGGTTCCCCCACAGAGAATAATTTCATAGATTCCAGAAGCAGAGAGCATAGTTTAAGTTTTGGGTAACTAACGTTGGAGATATGGATCGGGGACAATTGAACAAGACCCAGGCCAGGACTCAGCCAGCGACAGAGCCAGATCTCCCTGGTGAAGGCCTTTACTACAAGCACGGAGAAACTGACCAACTCCAAGGTTAAGCTGCATGTTATTTATCATTTGTTGCCATGATTGCTAAAGTTAAATATTAATATGCTCAATAATAAGTTTGTTTCATAGAGCAGTTTTAGTTCTTAACGAATCCTTGTGTCAACTTTTTAAAGGTCTAAGTAAAGAAAGCTTTCAGAAGAGAGCAAACTAATACAGAAACCATAAGAGGTTTAGAACCCTGTGGACTGTTCTTCCCAGAGCACCTTTATCATGCATGGACTCTGTGACTATAGAGAAGTTTCTGACTATTTCTGAGCCTTAGATAACCTATGTGTTATTTTATCATCACACCCTGATTGTGTATCAACATAAGATAGTTTATGCTGTAATTACTCATTTAGCAAATATGTGTGATCACCCACTATGTGCTGGATACTCTTCTAGTAACCTTGGATATAGCATTGAAGAAAACAAACGTCTCTGCCCACACAGAGCGTACATTCTAGAAAACAGTTAAACAAAGTAAGTATGCAAAGTTATAACATGTTTAAAAGTAATAAATAAAAACGATGTCTGTTTGTATATTACTCAAACTAAAAGTACCTGAGGTGTTTGTTCCCACTACTATCCAATGCCTAGAGAATATGGTAGATGCTAAATGAATTTTGTTGGAGTTGTGAAAGATAAAGAGAATAACATGAAAATGATTAATTCCAATGCATGAGCAGGCATAATATTAATGTGTTACAGCTAACATAACAAAAGACCATAGATTGAAATGGCTTAAACAACAGAAATTTATTTTCTCATGATTCTGGAGACTACTAGTCCAAGATTAACAAATCTAGTTTCTTCTCAGGCCTCTCTCCTTGGCTTGTAGATAACTGCTTTCTTGCTGTACCTTCACATGCTCATCCCTCTGTCCATGCATATTTCTGGTGTCTCTCCTTCTGTGTCCAAATCTCTTCTCCTTATAGGGGCACCAGTCATATTGGATTAGGGCCCACCCTGCAGACCTTATTTTAACTCAACTCTTTAAATTCCTTTTTTTCAATTACAGTCACATTCTGAAATCTTAGGATTTAAAACTTTAGTATATGCATTGTAGAAAGGCGATAAGGTGGACACAATGGCTTGTCTTACCATTATCTTCAGTACATAGATCAGAAGACAGTGGGAAACAGCAGGCAGGATCATGACTCCAAATCAAGTGTTTGAGCCCCAAGATGACAATGCCTCTACATGCTGTCACTTTCAATGAAATATAATTATAAGCTGTCAAGGTCCAATTTGGGCAAGAAAGGGAAGAGCTGAAATGGAACAACCACCTTGAGCAACAGAGAATAGTAACCTGTACTTTGGGCCATTTAATGGGTATAAAAATGGAAAACAATAGGGAGATTAAATGCCTTGTCATCTGGCTTGCTTGGCTATTTTTCAGAGACTGTTTAAATCTAACTGAAGACATCCCTGACAGGTTTTATCCAGAAAATTCTAATTTTGAAAAGTGCTTGACATGACCATGGGCAATGCGTGAGATGTTGGCAGACCTGATAGAAATACATTCACCTTTTTATAAAGTCCTGCTCCAGCTTTTTCCAAGTACAAATTGGATTCAGCCCTCTCAAAGCCACCTAGAAAACAGAATTCTGATTGCTTCATAGCAGTATTCCCAGATGAGTCTTGTTAGAGCAATCACAAAACCATCTGACATTGAAGGCAAAGCCCTCTCGAATGAACTACTGAAATGGTTGTACCTTGCAAGGCTTACACAGCACAGTTTGTTGTAAAGCTAAAAACAAACAAACAAACAAACAACCCAGTAACCTTGAAATGGGAATCCAATGGCTCTAGGCCTAGAGTGAGGATCAGCTAAGGCGGTCTTTGGTTCCAGAAATGCTGTTATGCTTTTGGGTTAAAAGGGTGCCCTCCAACTTGTAAAACAGTGATGACTGCCAACAATTACCTTTAATTAAATGCAATCTTTCATTTTCATTTCCATCTGATTTCTTAGTTAATGGGTTTCAATAAAAAGTTTACAGCCAATGGCACATAGCTTACCATTAACAGGAGTGCCTTCTCCATTCTCTCTTTCCTATTTCCTCCAACCTGTACCATACCCTAAGCTAACTATAATCACTGACAAGGAGATGGGTTGACTTTCAGTTCAAATGTTGGGCTGAACACACATTTGAGTTTTTCTCAAGACTATGTTGAAATAAAAATTTAGGAGTATAAAATGAATAAATATATAACAGCAAAGAGATCAATGATGGAGTGGTAATTATCAGTGGATTGATGAATTTTAGAAAACATATGGAAGAGAGAAAATGGAATAATGTGTATGGCCTATAACACAGCAATGACATTCCTGGGATATATGTCAGATACATTCTCACTTAGGTCTACAGGGGATGGGTACATGGATGGTCTTTGCACATATATGCAATGGTCATTATGGTAGTGGATAGCAGGAAGAAATTTAGGTCAATGGATAATTAAAGAGGAATGTATGTTTTATATGACATACTGGACATCAATAAATAGAAAAGTGAAAAAGTGAGAATTTAGTGAGAAAATTAGAAACAGAATGAAAAAAATATCATTTGTGTAAATTAAAGACTCTTAAACACAACAGTGCTAATCCTTAACATTTATACTAAGAACTTATTTGGAGATGCACTCTAACTTTTCATTATAAGCAAGTCTAAGCAATTTTATTTTTTCTTCATGGTGCATATATCACTTAGACTAAAGAAAAGAAAAACAAGTTTTGTGGTACATTTAAAATTTTTCAATTTTCTCCCTTTTTAAAAAGATAAAAAACAACAACACATCCACAAATAGGAAGAGAATTCCTGAAGGAAATACAGTTTGA
The DNA here is from genome assembly GCF_964339955.1 of Pipistrellus hanaki. Lineage (NCBI taxonomy): Eukaryota > Metazoa > Chordata > Mammalia > Chiroptera > Vespertilionidae > Pipistrellus > Pipistrellus hanaki. The sequence goes on from NC_140506.1 coordinate 58,211,631, forward strand.
CTTTGACATGCAGTGTGCCTACCAACCTATTTATTAAAAAACTTGACTTTCTCTTCTGTGTGTAAGAAAAAAAATATTAAGAAAACAGAAAGCACAGCTCTGAAAAGCAGATGCCACAGGGAAGTCATTCAAGACATGGGGTTTCTTAGGATCTGAGGGTTAGTGGACCTTTCACTAACAAAAGTCAAGCCCACCAGCAATATGAACCTTCTACTATGTGAAAGGAAAAAAAAAACCCTGATCCACTGAACCAAGCATTAAATTGTAGAAAAATCTAGAACTCCAGGGGAAAAAACTGTATTGATTCCCCATGTTTGCCAGTGACAGGCCAGCAGCAGGTCTCATGATATTACACAGGAAGTCCAGCGCAGTCAGAGGGCTGCTTTGTTGTATGACAGATGCGGCCAGATCTTCCTGTCTAGATGAAGATACCATCCAAATCCCAGGAAAACAAAACAAAGGGTAATAAGCCCAGCAGCTGCAAATAATTTCTGTCCAGTCATCAGGACAACTTTCTGTTTTAATCACAATTACTATACCAACATTCAGAACTAACTAGTGAAATAACACAAAAATATCAACTTGGATAATACTCAGACAGTTGGTACATTCTATGTACACTGTAAGTTGCATAAGAAAAGTAACAAATGACTTTTAAGGAAAGTACAGTTGCTTCATTGATCAAAGACAAAATGGGTAAAACTTTATATTCCCTTTTCTTTCCTCTTTAGGTTATCACAGGACACTATGTCAAGATGGCATTCAAGTATAATTTTTTAAAGTTTCTAGTTATACTTTATTTGATATTTCCAAAAAATTAATAGTATTTACAACAAGAGAACTATACACTCCATTCGAAATCCTATTTAATAAAAGACTAATATGCAAATTGTCTCCACGAAAGTTCGACCAGGAATTCAATAGCTTGCTATGATGTGCGCTGACCAACAGGGACAGAACATGGCGGATGACCAGGTGCACCAGCAGTGGGGTGCTGAAAAAGTAAGGGAATGAGGAGGCAGGGAACTTGATTGGCACCCATCCGGCCAGGCCTAGGGACCCTACCTGTGCACGACTGGCAGTCAGACATCCTTCTCGCAATCTGGGATGCTACAGGCACCAGTGACCATACTTTTCATACAGGTGAAAGGCATCTTGCTGTTGTATGGGCAGCTAAGTATTTTTGCCCTGATTATAAAAAGTAGTACATAACATGATCCTTCTGAGGCAGTTTTTCCCCATTTAATGGGTGGAAAAACTGAAGCAGAGAGAAGGTAAGTAATTGGCTTTGTCACACAGTTATAAGTGTCAGAATCAGAGCTGACCACAAAATGTGCAAGCCAGAGTCCATGCATGGCATTGCTGCATCAGGCTGTTTTTCAGTGTTAGAGTAGCATTGCCAGGTTTTAATTTTTAAATCTAAGAGACTGTTCCCAATATATACGGTAGGGTCCCTAGGTCTGGCTGGTGATCAGGGACGATCTGTAGGGCAACTGGCAGGGGTGGCCCTCTCTGGCACCTGCTTTGGCTGGCGGCCTGCCACCTACCGGCCAGCCCCCTGCCCTGATCACAGCTGCTAGTTGCCTCCCTCTGGGGGGAGGGGCCAGTGTGCATCATAGTGACTGGTTGTTCCTCTAGTCATTCTGCTGTTCAATTAATTTGCATAATAGGGTTTTATTATACAGGATAATATAATAATAAAATATTTTCCATATAAAAACTCTTGATTTGTCTTAGTTCAAGTATAGTATATTGAAGAGAATCAATTTAAATACCTATGTTTATGATGAGTATTTTTTATTATTCTAAGAGGAAAATTGGTTTCTTTGAAAGGACATTTCTGTAATTAAGGCAAAAGAATGGATTCATTCTAATCAGGTTTTCTGTCAGCATAACCTAAGAATTTTATTTTTCTTTTCTTTCTTTCTTTTTCTTTTTTTTCTTTTTTTTTTGTATGAGTTTCTGCTAGAACAAAATTAAGTATGGTAGGATTTGTGGATTTGGTTGGGATTTTTCCTTGAAATTTGATCTTTCAAAGTCAAACCAAATTGAAAACCAGCAGCTTTCCAAAAACACAGACACTTTTCTGTTGAAACATAATTCTCCAATTCCAAAGACAAGCTACTCCAGTAAAACTACTGATGCAAAGCAGCTCAGATCTTGTCCCTGCTCTTTACTGTACTGATGACCCAGGCTTCCTTGGATGACTTGTTTTCAGGAAGTGGGACCATGACTGTTGATACACAATGGCAGACAGCCCTGTGGGTGCTAGACTTTAGATTATGGCCAGAGTGGGGTAATCTCAAAACCCGATGGGAAGGCTGTTCACATGAAGTGAACAGTCATCACAATATTTATATGGTTATCACAACAAAGTGAAATCAGATCTTCTGCAACAGCATTGTAAGATGTTTAATCACCAGTGGAGTCATAACTCCAGTTAAGCAGAGGATGTCTAGGCAAACATCTGTGAGAACAGCTCTTAGAACACCATCGGAGTGGAAGGCTAGGGAATGGCTTTGGTTCTCCTGCCTTTTGAAGCTGATTGATGCTGCTGATGCTGGGGGTGTTGATGAAGGAGTCATTTTAATTCATAGATAATCTGATGGGAACTAAAAATGAACCATTGATTTTTGGCTATTTTTATTACCCAGTGATGTCTGAAACAGATATGCTCATCTTATCCTTAACCCTTACTACCTCCTCTTGAGATTAAGGGTAAACTGGGGCTCAGGAATTGCCTGTACTGAAAAATAAATGATGGTAGGGCTAAGCGAGAGATGAACAAATGCTCAGCAGGAGCTGTTCTCCATGCTAGGGCAGAGATTTTCTTCCCTCAATGCAGCTTACATTCCAGGTGAGTATAGCAGAGAAGAAACAACAAATTACTAAACAAGATAATATCAGATAGTGACAATGCTATGAAAAATCAAACAGCTGATATAATGGAGAACCCTCAAGTACAGCAAGAAGGCAGTGGAGCATACTGGGTGAGGGAGACAGTGGTACAGATAAGGCAGGCAGGAAAATAGGGTTATCTCAGCATGCCTCAATTTACACATTATTGTCCTTTGGGGTCAGATAAATCTGTGTTTCAGGGTGCTGTTGTATCCTGTAGGTTGTTTTGCATTGTTCCTGTCCTCTTCCCAATAGATGCCCATAGCAGACTCTAGTTGTGGCAACCAAAAATGTCTCCAGACATGGTCAAATGTCCCCTGGGACATTTGAGAATCTCCAGTTGAGAGCCACTCGCTCACATAGAGCCTTAGAAGCAGAAGTGATAGGCAAGACATTCAATACCCATGTGGCATGAGCACCATCCAACCAGACTGGGCTCTGCCTGTGAATAACCCATCAGGCTGTACCAGTACATCCTGGATAAATATCAGCCCTGCTATATATTTAAGTTTTATTATGATTCTGACAGAAAGCTTTAGTACTGTTTTAAGAAAAAGAGTGACATGATATTTTCTATTATTAAAAAAGGACCTTAGCTGCTAAGCAGAAAATAGATTTGGGGGCAGGACAGCGTGAAATGAAACAGGAGACTGGTGGGAGGCTACTAAAGAAACTTATGTGCAAGATGATGGTGACTTGGACTAGAGTCACAGCAATGGAGATCACAGCACATTCTATAAGTGTAGGGCGACTGGAGAATCAAGTTTTGGCTCAACAATTGAGTGAATGGTGGTCATTTACTAAAATGGGAAGACTAGGGAAGAACAGATTTTAGAGGGAAATCAAGAATTCTGTTTTAAGTGTGTTGAATTTCAGATGCTTCTGAAACATCTATATGAAGTTATCCAACAGGTACCAGTAGGAGTTGGATACTTGAGTCTAGAGCAGTGGTCACCAACCTTTCGGACCTCACGGACCACCAGTGATCCTCAGACCACTGGTTGGCGACCGCTGGTCTAGAGGTTTGTATAAATTTGATAATCACCAGCATATATGATATAGAAGCAACGAATAACCAAAAATCTAGTAACCAATATAAGAGAGGCCACCACCATTTAAACCAGACTATCTGCTCATTTGCTGAGGAGTATATTTCATGGCCTGCCTCCCATAACCTCTGATTTCCTCTTCACATTTGACAAAGATCAGCATCATTTAATTTCAGTTAACATATAGTCTGACCTTTCTACTTTGTTTTCTACTGAAAAATCTTAAGCAAATATCACTGTGCACTTTTCAAGGTTTTCCTGATAATGCAAAATTAAATGCAAATCTATTAGTCACTGGGGTGGGGCAAAGGCAGGGAGAGAAGCTCATAGATGTTTGGGTCACAATATGAGTCATTATTCTTAGTCCCAGACAGTCCAGGAACCCACAATGCAATACCACCTATTCAATACATCTTCTTATCAGGTGTTTCACTTAGTATTATTAAACTGCTGATTATACTATTGATTTTGGAGGGCAGGTGTCACTCCATTAGATTCAAACCTGGTCCTAACAGATGTCAGCATTCAATATTGTTAATAATAAATAAAATCTTATATTTAAATAACACATCCTAGTTTTCAAAGCACTTCCTATGCTGGCAAAATTTTATTTTCACCACAGTTTTGTGAGTAGGAAAGGCAGATATTCATATACCTACTTTAAGGAATTATTGTCCAACTAGATTAAATAATTTTCCCATGGTCCTTTAGTTGGTAAATGTTAGGAAAAGAACTAAAGCACAAGTGTATGACAACTAACAATACTAAAAGAGCAGACAGGATTGCGCCAGTGAGTCCTACAGCATCACTCACATTTCATGACACCGAAAGTGAGCTCCTGTTTGCCTTTTTCCTGAAAAGGATCTTAGCTGCATCTCAAGCCAGGCATATTTTCCCATGTTCCTTTGTAATCTAGTTTTTCCATGCTTGATCAACCCATGTGGCTACCCTCTGTGTTAGGCATGCCATTTTCCCTTCTGTTGCTTGGCTTGTTTCTATTCTAGCTAACATCTTCCTGAGACTTCTTTACTGGAAGTCTAACTTTTCCCAGATTATTTCAATCCCATTATGTCTAAAACAGTGAAACAGACTATAAAGCTTGAATGATATTCTCCTTTTCCATGTATAATGGGTTTACTCTTTGTCCTTCACTATTAATCATCTCCCTTTTTCTAACCTAGATTTTTCACTTTGCACTGACAATTTTTTTTACTGATTTCAAAACTAATATATATTATAGAAAATGATATAAACATACAAAGAAGAAAGTACCTATGGCCCCATTAATCAAACATCAGTAAAATTAGATTACTTAATTACTTTTATTGTTTCTTGAATTGCCTGCTTAATTAATAACTGAAAATTCTTGCTAATAATAAAGGAATTCAAGTCTCAAAGTACAACTTTAGCCACATTCTGTAACCTTGGAGAGAGAGAACATGAATTCAGAGAGGCAACATGAGAGTTTCTTTTACCTGTGGGATGTTGTGAAAACTTTGGCTTTTATTGGGGTGTAATAGAGAACCACTGGAGAATTTTAGACAGAACAGTCACATACTTAAAGGATCAATTGAATTACAAAGTTCAAATGCCACAGAAGGACAAAGAGGTCAAAGAAAATTGATATGGAATTTAGCCTTCTCTGTTTAGGTTATGAGCCCTGTGATTTAACAGAAACATGTTTTATTCTCTAAAATTGCAATAATGGAAGTCGAATAAACAAGTAAATATTTGTTATTACATTTTCATCTGATCCTGGTATTTTACATTTATAATGTATAGAATACTAATGACTACTTAATAAATATCTATTGGATTAAAAAAAGAAAGGAAGAAAAAAGAGGAAGAGAGGGAGAGTCTAAAGGGGGAGGGGGAGAAAAGAGGAAGGTAGAGGACAGGAATATTATTTAGCATAGCAACCTCTATAAATAGGTAAATGCTTATACTTAGGCCAAATAATTAGGCTAACACATCTACTAATTAATCTCAATATTTAAAGACTACATAATATAACTAGAGGCCCAGTGCACGAAATTTGTGCTGGTGGGGGGTCCCTCAGCCCAGCCTGCACCCTCTCCAATCTGGGAACCCTCGGGAGATGTCCAACCGCCAGTCTAGGCCTGATCCCTAGACCGGCAGTCAGACATCCCTCTCACAATCTGGGACCGCTAGCTTCTCACCGCTCACCTGCCTAATGGCCCCTAACCCCTCTGCCTGCCTACCTGATAGCCCCTAACCACCTCTGCCTATCTGCCTCATCACCCCTAACTGCCTTTGCCTGCAGGCCTGATGCCCCTAACTGCTCCCCTGCTAGCCTGATCACCTCTATCTACTCCACTTCCTGCCTGATAGCCCCTAACCACCTCTGCCTTGGCCTCTGCCACCATGGCTTTGTTTGGTAGGTTACATGTATTTAAATGCATTTTCAACTTATGATATTTTCACATTGGCTCCTAACTGCTCACCTGCCTGCCTGCCTGATCTCCCCTAACTGGTCCCCTGCCAGCCTAGTCGCCCCCTAACTGTCCCCCTGCCAACTTGGTCACCCCCTAACTGCCCTCCTGCCGGCCTGGTTGCCCTCTAACTTCTTCCCTGGTTGCCCCTAACTGCTCCCTTGCCAGCCTGACTAATCGCCCCTAACCACTCTACCTGCCTGCCTGATCACTCCTAACTGCCTCTGCTTGCCAGCCTGATCACCCCCTACCCCTGCCAGCCTGGTCACCCCCTAACTGCTCCCCTGCCAGCCTGATCACCCCTAACTGCCTCTGCCTTGGCCCCTGCCACTGCGGCTTTGTCTGGAAGGAAGTTAGACATCTGGAAGATGTCCAGTTGACCTAGTATAATTAGCATATTACCCTTTTATTAGTATATGTGTTCAGTAGAAACTGTACTTCAAATTTTGAATTTTTCTCTTTTCCTAGGTTAGCAATTTGTGGGTATGATGCTCTCTCCATGATGCTGGGCAGCAGCAGCCAGCTGCAGACCCCAGACAGCTAAGGATCACAAGGGTAAACAATCAACACCCTACAGTGTACTATGCTGCTATCATTTCTTTTTTGATGATGGCAGTATCAAACTGATGGCAGTCTATGTTTGATACTGTGTTTGTGTTTTCCCATTCCATCAAGTCTAAAAATGCCCATCCGTGTCTCCTGCTTCTAGTAAGGGGAAGGCAATTACTCTTGAGATAAAACAAGATAATTATCCAACTATAGGCTAATTTAAGTGTTCTGAGCATGTGTAAGGTAGGCTAGTCTAAGCTATGATGTTTTAGTAGGTTATGTGTATTAAATGCATTTTCAACTTATGATATTCTCATCTTATGATGCACTTATCAGGACATAACCCCATCAATAGTTGATAAGGTTTTGTTTATTAAAGAGAGCTATTCTATGAACTCACTAAATGAATTATGATTAGCTTCTCTATCCCCGTATTTAGAAGCTCAAGATATCATCAGGAAATGGACTAGAGTGGTAATTTGCTCTCCTGTGTGAAGCAAACCCACTTCTAGCCCAAGTGGCTTCTATGTCTTCATGGTCTGAAACTACCAAACAGAAAAAGGAGACACTTGAACTGAGGTTACAGCAGGGAAGTATTTTTGTGTGAATCCCCATTTGTCCTTTCATAAAAGCTTGCACGTCAAATGCATCCCATCTACATGTCAAAGTTTTCACTTTTATACAAATAGCCTCCACAACAAGCTGAGTTCTCTTAGCCTTTCCCATAAGTGCCAGAGAACAGATGTAGCAGTAACAATTCCTCTGACAGTTTCATGGTGAACATGAGAGGCACAAATGGGTACAGAGTGCTCTGCCATTGCTGCATTATCATCCCTGTGATCCTCAATATAAAATCCTCCTTCTGCGGAGTATATAGGCCATTGTGACTAAATGCCTGGGCCACAGCTTTATTTTTGTGATTTCTTTCTTTCTTTCCACGCGTAAGACTGATTTGATTATTGAGGCTCAGGCAGGCACCATATAATTCTCTGTTAACATATAATGCTCATTTACAAGAAAAAAAATTACTGAATTTGTTTTGGACTGGAGTGATGTTATCTTTTTCATTTTCTTAAATTCAATTATCCTCAGATAGCCATATTTGTCCTGATTATACTCTGCTTAAGCCATCTGCCCTTCTAATTGTCCACAGACCTCCCTGAATTTTCACTCTGGCTACCAAAGAAGGATAAGGTTTATTTTAATCTCTGCCATGGAATCATTGTAAATTTTTCTTAATATAGATTAAAGAGTGAATTTGCCATTTACTTCTCCTACAGGGTAATTTAAATCATCCTTTTTTCTTCCCTTCTATAATGAGAATTCTCACTGGGAACACCATAGAGGGTCCATTTGTGGAAATTAATTGGCTTCTGTCTTTCTGAGGGGTGGCTGATACATGTCCTCACAACCAAAAAGAACTTAAGAACTGAACAACTCGAAAGACCCACACACCTATCATAATTGGTTTTGTCCATGAGAAGAAACTTATAGTAAATGACAAATTGTATCTAAGATAAGATTAGAAAAAAACATGAAAGATGCTGAGGATAAAAATAGCTTGCCAAGTATGGGTTTAGGCACGATGTTACTTGACACTACCAAGGCCCCAGGCTGTGGAGCTAAGGAACTTGGCCTCTGTGACTAAAAGAGACTCTATGCTCTCCCAGGAAATAAGCCATCTGATGCCACTGGAGTAGCTCCTCCAAAAAGAAAGGCCCATGAGAAGGGGCCTGGTCTGTCTTGTTCAGTGCCAGGTGCATTAGTATGTCCAGCTTTTTAAAACAAAAGTTTCCAAGTATTAAATTACTATTTTGACTAGGCTATATAGCTATTTTGTATATACCTCAAAAGGTCTCCTACCACCCCAGCCCCTTCCTGGTCCTGGATGCTTCTGAGAGGCATCACCTGGCAGAGGCATAACACCTGGCAGAGAAGAGCACCTGCAGGACACTGCTGTACCACCACCAGTGTCAGTTCTGATAATTACTCAAATGACACTGGCTGTTAAGTATTCTAGAAATCACCCCTGCACCCACTGTTCTGCATACTTCCAGTTCACGGAGCAGTGTCTGCCGCATCGTAGCTGTTCAGTAAAATTTCTGAGTAAATTGATGAATCAATGACCTATTTACTTTCTTTATTTTGTTTTTTGCTTTTGCTTGTACATTTTCTCAGAAATATTACCTATTTGCTAATTCAATCCAACAAATACCAAATATCTTCATTGGCATTAGCCACATTTCCAATGCTGTTCATCAAGACAAATCCTGACTGAATGCCTACCATGTAACCACAATCCTTTGGGCCTTAGAGGGATGCTCTGGGAGCCCAAGTAAGCTGGACATGTGTTTGGACTTCTTGCCAAAAGTACAGACCCATAAATAATTTACAAATAGGAGAGAAAAGGAGATTCCAAAGAGATTAAATTACTCAGAAGTGTGCTAATATTCTTTGGGCTCAACTTGACTTCTTTTTGCTTTGGTCTAAAAATTATTCTTATGAGTAGCTAAACACATACAAATAGGGACAACCTTATAACAGACTGAAGAAGCTTGAGGAAACCTCCAGACACGTAGAATCCAAACCCTAAATAACTTATATTCATTGCCTACCTATTATGTACCAAGCTCTGTGCTGAGCCTATACACACAGTCCAGGACCATCCCATGAGCAAATGCCAGCCTTTGCCCATCTTACAGATGGCATAGCTAAGTTGTGGGGAGGTAAATAATTTTTCCAAAGGTGCACAGCTGATAAGTGGTAAAGAGAAAATATCATCTCTGGTCTTTCTGCCTCTACAGTTAGGATGGTAAATACTATACCACCTAGCTTATAACATTTTTTTAGCTTCTCTGTGATTACACATTTTAAGCTAGAATATCTAATATATAAACTAGAGTAGTCCTTGTACTTTTTTGGCCACTTGAATTTTTCTTCCCAGCTTATGAATTGGTACAAGTTTCTATGGCAACACATCCCAGACTCTCCCTTCCACTCTTTATTCATCATATTTTTCTCTTTGACTCTCATCCAGTCTAATGTGTTTCCAATAAGTGTCTAAACCCACCCTGGAAAGATAGGCTAGTGTCTGGCCACATTTCAAGTGACCATGAATTTACTTCATCCCCTCAGCACCTTGTTCCTTCCTTGCTCTCCTGATGCCCTTGACTATGAGTCTGTTGCATATCAATTGTATCCATGATTGGAGCTCAACTCATAATCTATTATCTCTATATATCTGAAAATGATATATTCCTTAACTTCCCTCAAAGATATAGATTTATTTCTCTTCTTTGCTTCTGAACTTTCATGGACAAACTTCAGAGAGGATCAAGATATTCCTTCCTTCCTGCTTTTCTAACATCCAACGTATGTCAAGACTTTATCACACTCAATTATATGCCAACATGAGACTATATACCACCTATCTTTGTATCCTTCGGAGTACCCAGCCCAGTCTTTTATATCTAATAATAAGTAGATAAATAAGTCAGTAAGTGAATGGATAGTTGACTGGTGAGTGAATAGACTAGACAAGACCTGGTGTAGGGCATAAGTGAAGTAGAACCTAGTTTAATAGGTGCCACTGTACTTCATTCCTGCTGTGCAGAGTGTCTGAGAAATATTTGTTCATTGAGATTGCCAGCAGTACTTTGAGTCACTGATTTGGTTTATAATATAGTTAATTTATTAGCAACAATATATGACACTTATTATATATGTAGAAGACAGTAACCTAGGCACTCTTTATAATTTTTAATTAAATAGGCCCCAAAATATGAAAGGCCCCACCCTTCCCTACCTTCCCTTTAAGGTTTGACAGTCTGATTGGTGTTTCTCTGAATCTGGATCTGTTTTTGTTCATCAGTTTTTGTTGTTAATTATATTTCATAAATGAGTGAGATTATGTGATATTTATCTTTCTCTAACTGGCTTATTTCACACAGCATAATGCTCTCCAGTTCCATCCATGCTGTTACAAATGGTAAGAACTCCTTTTTTACTACAGCATAGTATTCCATTGTTTAGATGTACCACAGTTTTTTAATCCACCATCTGTTGATAGGCACTTAGGCTGTTTCCGAATCTTAGCTATGGTGAATTGTGCTGCTACGAACATAGGGGTGCATATATCCTTTCTGATTGGTGTTTCTAGTTTCTTGGGATATACTCCTAGAAGTGAGATCATTGGGTCAAATGGGAGTTCCATTTTTAGTTTTTTGAGGAAACTCCATACTGTTCTCCACAGTGGCTGCACCAGTCTGCATTCCCATCAGCAGTACAGGAAGGTTCCTTTTTCTCTGCATCTCTCGAATGATTATTGACTTTGAGCATGTTTTCATATGTCTCTTGGCCTTCATTCTGTCTTCTTTTGAAAAGTATCTATTTAGGTCCATTGCCCATTTTTTATTGGGTGCTTATCTTCCTTTTGTTAAGTTGTATGAGTTCCCTGTAAATGTTGGAGATTAAACCCTTACCAATGATAACATTGGCAAATATGTTCTCCCATGCAGTGGGCTTTCCTGCTGTTTTGGTGATGGTTTCTTTTGCTGTGCAAAAGTTTTTATTTTGATGCAGTCCAATCTGTTTATTTTTTTTTCTTTAGTTTCCATTGCCCTAGGAGCAGTATCAGTGAAGAAATTGCTTCGGCATATGTCTGAGATTTTTTTCGTCTATAGTCATACCACTCTGAACGCGCCTCATCTCTTCTGATCCAATGTCACTTTAATTCCAAATCTAGGACTTCACTATTTATAATATACCATGCTGACTCATTATTAAACTATTTCTCTTACAGCTGGCAGGAGTTTTCAGGATATGGAGAACTAGCACACTGCCTTTAATCCAGTTTCACAGACTAATTGACAAGATTATCAAGCTATCCAGCAGGAAGAATGACCTTGTATAAACAGAACACAGGATAGGTAAATAGAATGCAGAATAGGTAAATGATAAATTTTGATGGAAGAAGAGGAAGTTTAAGAAGATTCAAATAGGCATCTTCCCAGCGTAATGATGTTGCGGAGGCAAGGGGTTGGAGGTGACTAAATCTGTAGCTCGGGGCCTTACATGACCAATAGACACTAATAGAGAGGCATCAAACCAGAAGCCAAAAGCAGGAACTACAGAACAGGGTGCAGGAGAAGGGATAGGAACTGAAATAGGCTTTCTTTTTTTTTCTTTTTCTTTTAAAACCGAAATTATTTATTTTTAAATAATAATAAACATTACATAATATTTTTATTGGACATTACTATTCAGAAAACTGTATAGTAAATATATTTAAAAGCCATTTAAGACATGATTTGTATCATAGATCGTGCTACCTAGTGGGTAATGCTATATATATATAAGCCAAATATATGTGTAGATCAGCAATAACTTTCTTAAAAATTGGAAATATAACTTAGAGTAGATGCTCAATTGTTGGTTGCTTTTTTGTTTTTGGGTTTTTTTTTACAGATTTTTTTTTTATTATATAAACTTTTGCATGTCTCCTTTTTCCTCAATTGACCACCCCCCCCCCCCAGCCATTCCCGCCCTGGGCAAGCCCCCACCACCCCAGTGTTCATGTCCATTGGGTATGCATGCATACAAGTCCTTTGGTTGCTCTTTAACCCCCACCCCCCTTCCCCTACCATTTATCTCTGGATCTATTCTTGTTCATCAAATTATGCTGATCATTATATCCCACATATGAGTGAGATCATGTGATATTTATCTTTTTCCAACTGGCTTATTTCACTTAGCATAATGCTTTCCAGTTACATTCATGCCTCACAAGGGAAAGAGGGAAGTTTTCCAGTTCTACCTTTTCCCATTTCTGGCTCTGATTATAGGGGTGGTGCTATTACTACAAAAGACTAACAGGGTAGGAAAAGATAAGACAAGGTGAATATATCCCACACTGAAATAAATCATCTTTTAAAGTTGCATAATGACAGATGAGGGCATCTTAAATTCAAGTCAGGCCACAAATGTACTTTAAACTAAAAGCATGCCCAGCTTGAATTAGGGAATAAAGGAAATGCAATTATCCTTAGGGCTCAAAAAGTAAGATTATTTGTGGTCACTAGTACTTTTAGATTTGAGTCCATTGATAGAAAAAAAAAATGAAATGGGACGTGATAAGTAAAAAAGTAGGCACTGGGCTAAGGGATATATCTCACTTCAGATCCAAGAATCGCCATAAAGAGCCATCTAGCTAGTAAGTCTTTAGTTGAAGTACTTACTGCAAAAAGAGGCTCTCAGCCTCTCTCCCTTTGCTTATACAATGCATCTTTAAGATGGAACATTTCTATTGTTAGTGGTTAGAAAGTCTGAGAAGCTTCAATGTGCAGCCTTCTCCGATATGAATTTAGGGATGTGCCCAAAGTCCCTCTCAGGGGGATGCCTTTCCATTTTTGTAAAAACCTTGCTCATCTCTTTTGTTCCTTCTCTTGAACTATGTCAATGCATTAATAAAAGTCCTTTTAATTGTAGGCAGGCACAGATAGCCACTCAAATCATAGCAGATGCTATAAATCCACCCCAATGCCCTCAGATCCCTCTGACCATTTCTAAGTGCCTTTGTGCTGCTGGTGTTGTGCTGTTGCTTTCTGGGGCCTCATTACTGACTTTTCTTTCCAGGACTCCCTCAGGCTACCAGGCTGCACACACAGGAAACTGGGCACGCCTGGGAGTTTGCATCCCCTCCAGGGTGGCCCTAAGCAAATGGTGCAGGACAATTAAAGTCCAGTTTTTGGGTTTCAAGTCAAGAGAGCTCTGAATCTATAGACTGCCTGAAATCCCACATTACCCTCCTCCTCTCTTCAGTGCTTTCTCTACTTCCTTCCAGCTTCTCCTGGGAGTACTTTCTTAATAAATTACTTGCCCATAAATTCCCATCTCAAAGTCAGCCTCTAGGGAACCTGACCTAAGTCACTACCCCGAATGAAAAACAGCCAGAGTAATTCGGGTAAGGCTATGAGAGGCAGGGAAACAGCACAGCTCTGTCTGGGACCTGGAGCTCTGGAGCATTTGGGTCCTGGTGCTTCTCTCCTCACTGCACCACCTGTCACACATGTCATGGCTTGGTGTCTTGTGTGTGTCTCTTAGCATCTGATCCATTTCCTTCACTGTAGACGACCTTTTCAAACACCAGGCAGCTATGTCAAGGACACTTAGGTCAGATATGTAAGGCTGATCCCCTAGATATACCCTTTCATCAGAGGGGCGTGCACACTCACACACACACATACACACACACACACACACACACACACACACACACACCCTGTTTAAGTTGTAAAGTACACATGTGAATGACGATGAGGGGATTTTGAAAAAAGACAGGGTTATGAAATACAGATACATCGGCATATTACTGTAAACCTTTTATACTTGAAAATACAGTAATGGTTATTTAATATGGAAATTTTTCATAAGACAGAACATTTAGGCACACCAATTCATAAGTTTTACTAGATTTTTACACAGGTGTAGCTACCTTATATTCTTGAATAGATGATTGAAAAAAATTACCTCTTGCCTAAAAAAGTTATGTGTGTGGAAAGTGAGTGAGTGAGAGGGTTAATGTAAATTGCAGCCTTTCCTTTCTGTCTTAACAACAGTGTGAGTTTGGGACTTGCCTCATGTTTTGTGGTACAGGCCACCATTGAGACAATTTAGAATGCTGTCTCCCAATCCCTTCCTTGATACACAGCCCATTACTCATATCTATCCTATGGCCATCGTTTCTAAACATTTTTAGACCATAATAACGCCACAACCCAAATTATGTCCACACATGCACATATATGCAAAACACATAAACACAATCAAAACAAATATTTTGTGAAATAGTACTTGTCCTTTGTAACTGTGATGCACTCTATTTTCCATTGTTTTCTATTATAATTGAGCCTATTTTTTTTTTTCTTAAGTGCTAGCAGCAACCAAGTAAATTGATTTCAGGGCCCATTAATGGGTTACGACCAGTGCCTTGGCACATTAAGGGCTTGCATCTAAATGCTGATGTTACTAGAAGCATTGCTCCTATAAGTCATTATCATCATCTAACACTCTGTTGTGCATCAACTCATTATTCATGTAACAAACATGTTTTGAGCACCTGCTCTACACAGGGCTTTTAGGCTGGGAGCTAGGAAAGATCTAACATAAAGAAGCACCCATCCTTACCTCTGGCTGTTTTTCATTCGGGGTAGTGACTTAGGTCAGGTTCCCTTACTTTGAGATGGGAATTTATGGGCAAGTAATTTATTAAGAAAGTACTCCCAGGAGAAGCACCCATCCTTACCACCCAAGCTTACCATCAGGGTCCTTAGTTGCAAGCAACAGGAGCCTTTTCTGGTTCATATGATATAGAGAAGCTATATTATACACAGTATCCTATATAATAATCCTATATAATAAAAGGGTAATATGCAAATAGACCAAATGGCAGAGCAACCAAACAACCAATCAAAGCATAATATGTTAATGATACGCTAAGGCTGCTCAACCTCTCACTATGACATGCACTAACCACCAGGGGGCAGATGCTCCAACCAGGTTAGCTTGCTGCTGGGGTCCGGCTGATCAGGACTGAGATGGGCCAGACATCCCTGGAGCTCTCCTGTGGTCCCTCTCTGGCCCAATCGTGCATCGGTGGGGTCCCTCAGCCTCGCTATGCTCTCTCGCAATCTAGGATCCCTTGAGGATGTTGGAGACCCAGTTTCAGTCTGATCCCGCAGGCCACTCCCCTTGGGAGGGTGCCAGACACAGGGCTCATGGCTGGCGAGTGCTGCTGTGGCAGCACCAGCCTCTCCCGATTGAGACTGATTGGGCATGAACCCACAGCAGGTACAGTGGGACCAGGATGAACAGGAGTGGTGGGTTTCGGCCAGATCCCTGCAGGCCACCCAAAGGAACCCCATCTGTGCATGAATTCATGCACTGGGCCTCTACTATAATTATAATATAGAGTTTCATAGTTACATCAATTAGCTAGCTAGCTAGCTAACTAGATAGATGATAGATAGATAGATAGATAGAATGATAGATAGATAGATAGATAGATAGATAGAATGATAGATAGATAGATAGATAGATAGATAGATAGATAGACTGCTAGATGATGAAGGAAGGAAGGAAGGAAGGAAGGAAGGAAGGAAGGAAGGAAGGAAGGAAGGAAGGAAGGAAGGAAGGAAGGAAGGAAGGAAGGAAAGAAGGAAGGAAGGAAGGAAGGAAATATAGACAGAAAGAAAGATAGATAGATTCCTAGGACTACCAAGAAGGATAAAGAACCAAGTAGAGAGTTGTACAACTAGAGCCACAATGACAGTAACACCCCAGCAGTAGTCTGCAGCTGCCCCTGTTGGCACTCGAAACTGTATTGTATATGGCATGAGCCAAGCCTGGACCCCAGACACTATCACTCGCCATCACTGCCACTGTTGCCCTGAGAAAGTCCACGTGGCCCTCCAAGACCCAGATGGAGTCTCCCATCCCGGCTTCTTTAAAGCACCAGCTCTTGAATAAAAATCTGCAGTGACTGTATCTGACTATTGGGACATGAACCACATGCCTTGGCATGGTGACTTACAGCTTAGCCTTTAGAGTCAAATTCCTTGGGTTCAAGTCTTGACTCTTCCAATTATTTGCTGTGTGACAACAATCAAGTTACTTTCTCTTGGTGTAAGCTTCAGTTTCCTCAACTATGTCAACTTGATAATAGTACCTACTTTAGAGTTGAGAATTAAATGAGACACTACCAAATGCTTAGAAGTGAAATCTATTCTATATGGAGTTAGGAAAGAGAATATCTAGAGCTTTTGGATTTTATCATGGGAGATGGGCTCAGCTTTCAATCAAGACCCAGAATGTCCAAACCATATGATGGGCAGCCAAAAAAGAATTACTAATGTCTAAAAAAAACAAAACAAAACAAAAACCCTAGTGGAATCTTTTTTTTTTTTTTTTTTTTTAAATAAGTTGAATGATTTGGTTCCCGCTCTTGGAGGTCAGGGTTCCAAGGGATGAAACCCAGAATGGGATAGACAGCAGAGTCTGAGAAAATGTCTGGGTATTTGGGGGGCCCTGGATTGGGGAAGCCTGGCTGCCAGAAATCTCTATGAGGAAAACTCCAGGGGAAAGGCAGGGTGGAGACACCAGGAGGGTGATTTTGTGAGAGACTACGCCTGTTCCTCCCCACCCTGAGATAACATGGCATTCTAGGGCAGCAGTCTTCAAATATTTTTGTTCATATAGCCCCTAGAAGAATTTGCAAACTACCTACATTCCACACATTTTAACATCTAGAATTTTTCTCATAAATTTAAGTAGTTAAAAGAAATCACACCCTTATGATCTGTGAAACCTCAAATTGTCCCTTTGGTGTTTTTATGGTTCAATCCTGAGTAATCCAAGTGAAGTGGAAGGAAAGCAACGATAAAAGGGAGATGGGAAGAGAGAACCCATAGACCAGAGACACATTCTTAATTGGCCAATTTAGAAAAACATATATTTATAAGTTAATGAATGGAAGTTTATTCCTTAAAATTATATCAACTTACTCACTGGAAAAATCTTCATATACCTCCTGGGATGTGTCTGTGTGTCCCAGTTGGAAAAAAAACAACAAAATACAACAAACACCTATTCCAGAGCATATCTAAACTTGGCACTTCACATCATTGTATGCATATTTCCACTATTCATTAATATATATATATATATATATATATATATATATATATATATATATATATAGAGAGAGAGAGAGAGAGAGAGAGAGAGAGAGAGAGAGAGTTTGAGCCCCTCCACAAAAGGAAAAGAATCATTTAGCAAATGGTGCCAATATTTTAGATTATTCATTTATTTCTACTGTCGTTATTAGTAGTTTAAGTTCTTAGGGAGCTTTACAATGACTTTAGTTCTAAATTAACCTTGGGAAAATATTGCACTTAATTGTGAGATGATATTAATATTTTATGAAGTGCTAAGTTACTTAGAGTAAATATATAATTCAAAAAGAGGCAACATTATGATACCAAAGAGTTTTGCCAAAGCATTTCAAACGGGAGCCAATGGATTGGGGAGTCACTGAGTCAGTTCTTCATCTACCCCAGTCAGTGTCTGGGCCTCTGAAGCCAACACCTGCAAACCACCTGTGCAGAGGTGTGGCCTTTCCTTACCACATGCTCTAAGGAGATTGTGCTGGCTACAAATATTAAGCCAGATTTCCACATTATTGTCAAAATGATTTTCAAAAGAAGTCTTGCTTTCTTTCTCTTAACATGTGGGCAACTGACACAGCATTCTATAGGAAATGGGCAATCTCCACAGTGACCTTTACACAGTTTCAGGGCAGGCAAAATCCTTAAGGAACTAATTCTGTGTACTGGAACGCCTATGTTACTCAATTCCTGTGTGACAATGTTTTCCACTCCCAATCATTCACTTGCCCCCTGAATGGCAGGAAACTAAAGCTCTCAGACAGACTTATTTAGTGAGTGAAATGAATGAATGATTAAATAAATGAAACCTATTAAGTGCAAAGAACCTAACCAAATTCCTTTAGACTGAGCAAGTTTAGCTTTCCTCCTAAAATAAGCAGACAATTTTGCTTTTGCCTCTCCCTTCTATTCCCCTGAATTTGTCTTCAGGCAATTATCCAGCAACTATAAAACTTCCATGAAATGACTAAGACAGTAAAGTTGAGATGTGACACATCGCTGGGGAGATAGATTTGGGGGAGCAATGCTGAAATCACCCTGCCTAGCTCTGCAGGTCCCAGGAGCATAGAGAGGGGAGAGCCTTGAGGCCTTTGGCCCTCAATCACCTGCCTCAGGCAGGGCTCTAGTGTAGCAAGCGCACTGAGAGGGCAGAGAGTGAGACACGGAGGGGAAATAAAATCTAAGACAACCAATTTATCACTAGGCCATTTAATATACAGGTCCAGCTCAAGACTTCTTTTTAAATGTTAGGCTCCCATAAGGACAAATTTCAGTCTACATGTTACTAACACCGAAGTAGAAGAAATGCAGTCATTTTACCTTAACCCCAAGCATTATCATAGTTCCCATACAAGTGGTGAGTTTAGTTTAATCTCTAACCCCTCTCTCCCATCAGAGCTTAATATTGCTAAAGACTCATTTAGAGATCACATTTTCTGAAAAATTTTTTTTTCCTGTTTTAACTAGAATGAGTTTTATATCAAGAGCTACTGAGGGGCTCCTGGACTTTTTCTTCTGATTGAAGTATAAGCTTTTATGTTCTACAAAAGAGGTGATGTTGCCCTAGCTGGTTTGGCTCAGTAGATAGAGCATCAGCCTCCAGACCAAAGGTCCTAGGTTCAATTCCAGTCAAGGGCATGTACCTTAGTTACAGGCTCCTCCCTGGCTCGGGCCCTGGCCAAGGTGCATGCAGGAGGCAACCAATTGATGTGTTTCTTTCATTTCAATGTTCCTCTCTATCTTTCCCTCTCTCTTTCACTTTCTTCTAAAAGATCAATGGAAAAATATCCTTGGGTGAGGATTACAAAAAAAATTAAAAATTAAAAAAAAAAAAGGTGATGTTACCCTGCATATAGGGCATGGTCATTGAAAACCATATGGAAGGAGAGTAAGGATCCACACAGTTAGCTACCTGTTTATTGTCAACCCAGGAGCCATTTCTCTCTCTTTCTGGTAAAGGGTACACTAATTTATTTGTGTGTCCATCTTTGGACGGGTGTCCTGATCCCTAGCTCAGGAATGCATTTAAATCTATGGAAGTCATTCATAGCATTTCCACTCTGCTTGCTTGGGATTGGTTTAGTCTTGAATATGTAACACAGTTCTGTTAAGGGAGTCAAGACAGGAAGCCACTGATGGTTGCCAGGGAAGGTTTCCTTACTCATAAATCATGTCATAAGGAAGACACAATCCAAAAGTCTTGCTGGATATTGTTGTGGCTGAACATGCTAGCCAGTATTTGTGCAGTCATTTTGCCGCTATGCTGGGAGCTCACCTGGGCACAAAGTCAAGGTAGCACACATGGTAAAACAGGTAGCAAGCATGGCAGAACTTGGGTCCATGATGATGGTAATAAGATGCTGAATTAAATAATCCAGGCACTGCCCTAGCTTGCTCCTTCTCCTCATCTCATATTTAAACATTTTGAGGTGGCTTTAAAATATATACACAATTCTTTGATTCTCTTCCTTAGAAGAGATGATGACAATTCTCCTCCCTTGAGCGTAAGCTGAACTTAGTGATTCCCTTCTATCAAGTATAATAAAGCAAAAGTGACAGTATACAGCTTCAGAGACAAGGTGTGCAAGGCACAAGGCTTCCTCTTCTCTCACTCACTCAGACCATTCCTGGTGGGTAAGCCAGCTATCATGTCATGAAGCCACCAAAGCAGCCTAAGGAGGCCCAAGTGAGGGACTGAAATCACCTGCCAACAGACAGATAGGTGAGCCACACTGGAAGCAGGCCTTCCACCCCAGTCAGGCCTTAAGATTACTTCAGCCTCTTCCCAAGACTCAGCCAGAGCAATCCGGCTACCTCACTTCTGAATTCCCAATTTGTGGAAACGGTGAGGTGATATATATTTGTGGTTTTACCCGATTACATGTTGGTGAAATTGTTACTCAATAGTAGATAACAAAGATACTTTCTAAGATTTCGTTCTCTAACCTTTTCAGACAAAGGTAGATTAATTGATGAAATGTTCTAAAAAATTGCATCTTAAAACCAGAAAATTGCAGGGTCCTCCATGGGTTCTCTGCATGGGTTCACTTTCCTCCTTCTTTAAAAGAATATATAATGTCATCTGAGACAAATCAATGTCTTTCTCTTGGGACCTTCTGAGAAAGGCATTAACAGTTGCTCCAGGGCTTTACTTTCACAGCCATCTGGTGTGAGCTTAAATCCCTCTGTTTATGATTAAATTAAATTTACCTCATTGTCTCCTTAGAACCAACTAGTGTTTTCCAACATTTCTTACAGGAAAAGTATTCTGAATAATATTAACAAATATTTACCCCAAAAGGGTTGGAGCCAGGGGAGTTAGCGATTAAAATATAGAGAGGGCATATTAAAGACTTTGGAGAAATCTTTCAGAAAAGAAATTTGTTTAATTTTTGTTTAACCCAGAATTTCTCAAATTTAGGGTAACTATGGGCTGTCCTTTTATGCTCTTTCCCTCCAACAAAGAATATCAATGAGCATTTCTTGGGACATAAATGTTATTCAGAACACAGGAAAACATGAGTATGGATGAGAAAGAGCTCATTACAACACACCGAATGAATGCACCAGCTTGAATGATCAAAATAATCCAACACCATACTGAAAATAACATAGCTTTCCTACGGAGATACACCACATCCATTATCTGAGTAATCTAAAGTGTCTGAGTTTAGACTTGGACATACCCAATTACCAACAAAATAGTATCCACACACATTTACTCAAAGAGTTTAGCACTTTTCTCCAAAATCCAAACTTCAGATTAGTATTTTTTTTCTTTACCACCAAAAAATAAAATCCACCCCTGTTCTAAATTTAAATTTTTTTATTTTAATATTTTAGGACAACGTTTCCTCTCAAATATAGGGCACAGGGGGGAAATGTCTTACAGAGATTTCTGAAACCTTGATATCAGGTGTGTAAGATCAGCATGCCCATGCCAGCTAAAAGGTCAAATAATTCACCCACTGTGCAGCGAATTCTGCCAAGAAAGCCAAGCCCTCTTCACTAGCAGTGCCAGTCCCAGATTCTATCCTTGGCTGAGCCCCAAAGCCAAGTGCGCTGAGCCCCACACTCCTGAGTGAGAAGGAAGATCCCTCGCAGCAGTAGATGAGGACTTGCCCTAACCAGACAAGGTCCCGTAAGGTAAATGCTCCTGCCCTGAGGCTGGGCCAAATCTGACATGCCCAGAATACCTCTGACTTCTCCTTAGCATTATAACTTGGAAGGAATGTTTTGCCACTTAAAATCAAACCAAAAGCCCTTTAAGATTTCAGCAGAAATTGGATTGGAAACAAAAATAAGAAGTGGGTGTATGAGGAACCCCAATTTCCCCCACGCCCTCTATCTGATTCCTACAGCTGTCATCATGCCCACTATGCAGGAAGGAAGACTGCTGTTTTTGTGTGTGTGTTTTTTAACTCTGGTTCAAGTGAGGACACAAATGTGTTTTCTTAGTTCCCTTAGTATGAATGAGATATGCTGTCACTTAAGAAAGTATTTGGTATCTGAAAAAGGAGCCCCCAAAAGAAAAGAAATGGAATAATTATGAAGCAATCTTTGAGTGGTCAGGTTTCAAAAGGACAGGACTTTGCTGCTACAACAAAACACCTTGCCCTAATGGTTGGTAAATCTGTTTGGACTCCTTCCTGGCTTCTTCTACTAGTTAACCCATTAACTGCTTAACCCATTTCCTATAATCCTTTATTGATAGAGAATATTGCCACCTGGGCCAAGTTCAGAATGATTACATTCCTTTTTACCCAAACCCATCACCTCCCCTCCCGTAATTGTTCAAATTTCATTTTTTTTTCTCTCTCCAATGTTAGTGACTCTCACCCACAACTTTTCTAACATCTCATATCCAATTGACCAGCAAACCCATGAAGGGTATTGCCCAGTCCCAGAACTTCTATAAAATGAAGGGCACTGGTACCATCCTTTTTGCTTTGCTTGAGGGAAAGACAGGTATTACCTGATAGGCAGCACTCATAAAGCTACTAATCTAGAAGCTACTGAGGGCACAGATTGTCTCAGAAACCAGAGAGGGTCCATTGAATAGAGCCACACAGGACCTGAAAAGACAGAGTCTGCCTCAGCCTGTTTTCCCCCTGAGCCCAACATGAGCAGCTCAGAGACTTCTTGACTCTCAGAAGCCCACATTGTCTACTGCTTTAAGCAATGCATTGTGAGGCCCAACAGGGTAATCCCAGGTGACAAGTTCTGCCAGCACAGTGGCTGAGCAACCTAGAGACAACAGGACTGACCTGGAAAAACGAAATCTGAGAAAACAAGAACCCCAGATGATGAAGGCTATAACTTCAGCCAGACTTACCTACTCCGCTAGGTAAGGAGAGGCTGCAGAATATGCCACCTACATGGTCACACTTTGCCTGCGGGGATTACCATCCTGGAGGAACACATTCTGGGCAGAGACCCAAATCTCGGTGAGGTGGGCAGGTAGGATGAACATGAGAGGGCAACCTAGAAAAGAAAGAGTACCTTTGTAGGATTTATTTTGTAGTTTTAGTATTCATTTTTCCAGAAGAGAACCGTAGATGTACTAACAGATCATATTCCCCCAATATTTCCCCACTTGCCCCTTCCCTAACTTGCACTCACCATAGCCAGACTATAGCTCATGCCTGAAAGAAACTTATCTAACACACATCTTTTCCCCCACAGGTCTTTTTGCACACAGGAACACTGGTCAACACTTCAGCACTATACTTGGAAACCATTTCTAACAGTGAAATCACCAATGAAAGGCACAAAAATGTGGAAAATGTGCACTAAATAGATCATGAAAAGGACACTTGTTTACAGCATGAGACTGAGACAAGAAGGCAGAACGTTGCCTCACTCGACCTCAGCTGGGAACTTTTCTACACTCTGCACTTGCCCGCTAACAACCACAAAAGTGCTGTGAGAATTGATTTTGGGCTACAAGTAAAATTTTTAGCAAGTAGGCAAATTCACAAAAACCAAATCCACAAATAATGAGGATCAACTGTATCAGCCAGGGAAAATAGTGATTACTGTAAAATATCTTCAAAAGGTAATTGATGCTTTGGTTATGATCTTCATGCCTCTGTAAGGAATGAGAGTTCCTTATATTTTTCCTACTCCATGATTCCAAAGGGAACAGGGCCAAAATCTCTGTCCCTTTAGCCCAACATTTTGTAGGAGAGCAAAACCAATTTTTACTTTTTTGCTTTTAGGATAGGAGTAACTGTCTCAGAGATCAATTCCATAAAGCATTATCTGAGACTCATACAAATAATTACATTAACTTAGCTTCAAGAAAGACATTTTCTCTATTTTTCTTATGGTAATCATCTGAGAATTGCTATTTTAATCATTTTAATTCTGTTCCTGACCAGAAAATATTTAATATCATTTAATATTTGAGAATGACACCAAATAACAATAAAATAGAAATTATTCATATTCACTTTGACTGTGGGTACTCTAAACTTTCTCACTTAGTAAACTCTCATGAGATGTGCATTCCTGTTTAAGTGAGAGTCATGGTTACATGGAATGGAGTCATCCCTGGTATCGGCGAAAAACAGACTATAAAATAGGCTCTGTTGTTCTGGTGTTTCGGCTGCATGTTACTACATCTGCATTTTATTGCATTGCAGGTGTCTTTTATTTATTGTGAAGTAGTTTGTACTATCAAATAACAGCAAGTATGCACTTCCAGCTTTTACCCAGCTCTGACAATTGGTTCCCCTTTTCCACCTTCACTTTATGCCCTGTTGACTTAAATGCCACGTTAATAAAGCTCCTTGCTATTAATTTCTTTTCAGTAATAATAATAGATAACATTTTTAGCATATACTATATGTCAGTTATGTTTTCTTTTGTGAAATCTCTACTCCCTCATACATTCTCTTCCCTAATTTCATGAGAACATATTGTCCTGATTTTGCTTGCATCCTCTACCTTCCTTTTAAACACTGGGTTTTCTGGGCATTCTTTTCCAGTCCTTTCTCACTCTACATACTACACCTGGGTAGTGAAGATATGCATATCTTGAATCACAACCTATATGTTTATTAATCTCAAAGCCATACCTCCACCTTGAACTTCTCCCCACAGCTCTAAAACCTATATATGTTCACTGATCATCTCGATTTAGATGTCCCATTGTACCACAAAGCAAGAACTCTTCCTTGTCAGTTGGACAACATCCTAATTGCTCTTCATGTATATATTATTTTCTTTCTTCATTTGTTAAGTACCTCTACTTTAAAAATCATCCTATTGTACAACTATTATCATACTATTCATTTCTAAATTTAAAATAAAACTTTAGGGTATAGATGATAAAGTTTAACACTATTATCCTAGCTTTCAAGGCCTTTTATGATATAACTCTATTTGTTATAGTTTCTTATGAAAGACCTTTAAAGGAAGGGGAAAAAAGAGGGAAAAAAAGGATAAAAATCAAAGGAAGGAAAGGAAAATGAAAATGAAAGAACTGAAAGAAGAGAAGAAAATGAACAAACAAAAAAAATCTCAAAGTAAATTAGCCACAAAAATAAAATTGTTCACATATATTTAGATATGTAAGAGCTGAATCTGACTTCAGGATAGTTGTATCTGGGGTCATACCTATTATCATTAGGACACTGTGTCTCTCTTTTCACAGCCCTATTTTCCTCAGTATCTGCTTTATTCTCAGTCAAGTCTCTGTTAAAAGATGGAAAAGATCTAAACCAGTTTAGCAATCTCCTTTAGATAGTATCCATGAATTTCTCTTATTAACTTTGATTGGTTCATCTTGTTCCTAACTCTAAACCAATAACTGTGGTCAAGGACAAATGGGACACTCATAAAACAGATTTAAGATACATCCTCTCCCCTAGAGCTAGATAGTGTGAGCCCCACCTGAATCAAATAGAAGAGAGAATGAAGAAGAGACTATCCAAAGAGATTCTCATATGACATAACACAAACTTATGTAAGAAGAACTAAATTTGTAATAGCTTGTGACCAGAATAATCTACCAATCTGGAATTGCTGATTCTGGTAATTATCCATTGGTGAGATCTTGTCAAATTTAATTCACTTTCCTTTATGCTTTTCTTTCACAAGAAAATGGGCACAGAATTTATATCGCCAGCTGCTCCCCCCCCCCAAAACACACACACACACACACACACACACACACACACACAACAACAACAACAAAAAACCAGATCCTTAAATGAGCAAAGTACTACCAACATCAGAAATGGCAAATGTTTATAGAGTTAACCATGAGTCTCATTGAAGTTCTTCAAAACATTAATTTATATATGTACAGAGCTTTGGATTTTAAAGCAAGTTCATATTGTCTCGTTTGATCTGAATAACAGCATCAAGAAATACATAGTTTTCATTTAACATATAAAGCAGGCCATAGTGAAAGATAGTCCCTTAAAAAGTTCTCAGTTTTCACAGAGAATTGGTCATTTTCTCCCCTCCTACTCTCATTCTTTCCAGTCAAGTCCCTTGTGAAAAAGGCACATTGCCTCTATCGGGGCATTTCTTTAAGGGGCTGACATCTGTCCAGAGAACAGTGTTTTGCCTGTTTACTCTCCTTCCCAACTAAAAAAAAATAAATTCCCATTCATCCCACCTCAACCCCAAGAATAGCCACAACTTCCTCCAAAATTATCTCTGCTTCTCATTCCAGCCACAGAGCTAGACTTTTATGGTCAACCAGTTGGGAAATCAAAGCCAAAACCAACCTAAAATAAAATTTCTTGTAACAAGAAAAAGAAAATGCTAGTCTCCTCACTATTATTCCAATTTTTTTCTACAACATAATTTAGCTAATAAACTTTCATTCTTCTGGGGGCAGTTGCTATTTGTAAGATTCAGAAGCACGGTTTATAGTTTAAATGTCCTTTATAAAAATAGTTTTGAAATTTTAAAAGACATAATTTAAAAAAACAACAACATAGCTATGGAAGTCTCTATTAATGTATTCCCTCTCCCACAATATTGCATAGTGTCTGCACACAGTAGCTATCTAAAACTGCTTGCTTAAAATTAATTAAAACATTGCTGTTGGAGGTCCTAAATGCTAAGTTTGTTAGAGAAAAACTTCTTGAGTACAAATCTCATTAATTCAGATTCTGTGATCTTTCAATTAAGAAATGAACTAAATTGTCTACCTTAGTAATTGTAATAAAAATGCAATTTAGTAAGTCATAGGTGGTATTGAACTACATATAATATAGAAATATCTATCAACTTTGAGAAAGAGTGTTTAGTTTTATCATTTACATACCAATTATAAAATGTCATTATAGAACTGCATTAAATTCTTTAAACATCAAAGTGACATTTGTTGGAAAAACACATTTGTTAGTCCCAAATTTTAAAAAGATGAAGATAAATTTCTTTTGAGAGAGGTAGGAGACTACTCTTCCTTATAAATCCAAAAATATTCAATTTCCCACAAAAGCCCCAATCTAATAATTTTATCTTTCCTGTAATGCTATTTCCCTAGTGGGAAGATCAGGTCAATGTGTTCCACATTTGTTGGACCACTTTGTATTTTGGATCAGAAATGTATGACAGTGAACAACTGTGGAGAAAATAGAATGCAATGTGCTGCGTAAATGCTGGCCAATTCACACTGAAATGAGTTCTCACTATTTTAGAACAACCAATGCAAACTATATGCTTATAGTCTTTGTTGTCACTCTGCCCTTATAGTCTACATATGAGAGAGATGCTCTGATGGTATTTGCTTGTATGCCAACTATCAGTCAGCTAGAATCTTTGTCCTGAATATTTCACTTCTATCAAGTTCAAAGACCATTCGTCTTATATGCCCAATAGAGACACAAACAAGAGTCCTTCCCAGACAGCTGTGCTAAAGCACCATGCAAAAATGAGTGGTAGTCCAAGGCATGTCTTCATGGACAAAATTCCTTAACATTAAAACAAACCCAACACCTCTCTCTTGCCCTGTCAGTCTGTCATCATTCCAAAGCATGGGACAGCTCACTGCAAGTGGACGATATGTTCCCAGCTGCAGCTGACTCATATCATGACTGTTGAATCCAAGTCAGCATCTTTCCAGTGTGAGAAAAATGTGAACTTAATCAATTCCCCATGTGGAAGGCATTTTCAATTTCTCCTATCCTCCCTGGAGAACTAGAAAGTCACCTAACTTGGAGACTTGGTGATCTAAACTCATCCAGCTAAGATGTGAAATAAAGGACAAAAATTGTTGCCAAATCTCTTACTAGACTGTTCAAAGAGATTAAAATAGAACAGAGAATCACTTAGAAACCATGGAATCTGGACAAGAAACTGGAGTAATGGTAAAGTATCTAAAGACAAATAAATGAAAACAAACCAAAATCCTGATAACCCTTTCTCCCTTCAACCAGCTATTTTCCATAGCAACCTATCACAAATCAGTGTTGCTGGAAGATCAAGGCCAAATGTAAAGCATTTTCATTATCCAGCACAAGTGTTCTCATGTGAAATGCGCTATCAAACAGGTCCCATTATGAAGCATGTGGGCCACATCACTGAATGAGGCAGCAAGAATCAAGGTAATTGTGTATCAATAAGAGGTCGAGACCTAAAACCAACACAAAGGCTTTCAAAATTAAAAACCTTAGGAATTTTTTAAATTTGAGTCATGCAAAAAGGTTTAGGATACAGTATAATGAGCTCTCCTTTAGCCAATATTTGTTCATTCTCCATGAGCTTAAGAAACAAAATATTAAATTGCAATTAAATTGCACCCCTCCCTGACCACTATCCTTACACTCTGCCAGGGGTTATTACCATCCTAAATCTGGTGTTTCTTTCTCATAAATGTCTTTATACTTCTACTACATGTGTCAATATCTCAAAGCAATATGTATAATTGTTTTGTATATTTTGAAACTATTAATAAATTGTATTATATTGAATGTATTATTCTTGCTTGAACATTACACTTGTGAGACTTAAACAAAATAAAGAGTATTCTTGTTTATTCATTTATTCTGCTATAATATTATATTGCACATATATATAACAATTCATTCTTCTACTGATGGATTTTCAGTTGTTCCTAATTTTTTTAATGCCAGTGATGCTGTTATGAACATACTTGTACATGTATCTTTGTGTATAAGACTGAGTGTTTCTTTAGGGTAGGAGTTAGCAAACTGTACCTATTGGCCCAATCTGGCCTGCCATCTGTTCTTGTAAAAAAGCTTTATCAGAACACAGCCATGCTCATTGTCTATGGTTGCTTTCCCACTGCAGTGGCAGGGTTCAGTAGTTGTGACAGAAAATGTATAATGTGTAAAGCTGGAAACATTTATTATTTGGCCTTTTTCATTTTCTGAAACTTTTTTCAGTTGGCTAACCCCTACTTTGAGGTTTAAATTTAGCAATGACATGTATAGGTCAAATGCTATGAGTTGCCAAACGTTGCCAATGCTCTCCAAAGTAATGTACTAATTTAGATGCCTTCAATAATATAAAAATATCCTCACTCTCATTGTTCTTCATCCTCACCAACCTTTGAAATCTCAAAGTTTTTCAAATTATGTCCAATTAGTTTGTGGTTCCATTTCAAATATCATGCCATTGTTATAATGATTCATATCTGTATTTGTGAGGTATAATAATTCATATCTGTATTTGGGAGGTATACCATGTGTTTCAGGGTAATAATTGAAATGGTGGAGCAATGGCGTACTCTATCCCAAGCTCAGAATGAGGCAGAAAAGTTCCAAAGGACATCTCCCTGTTTGGTTCCATGTAGAGCTCTCCTTCCCACACCCGACATCCCATTCTCTTTCACTATACCTCTACCCCAGCACACTATCTGTAAGGATCTGTTGGTCCAAATCACATGTACCAAGTTATTCTATAGCTCTTAATTAGCTACCTGTTGAATACAATTTCCCACTCCTTTCCTTCACAGACCAATTGTGCCACCCGATTGTACTCCTAAACTAGAAGCTTTTATTGAGTACAGAGAAGAGAAAAGAGAAGTCCTTGTTTTCAGTATATATCACCTGGTCTTCATGTTGTATAACTAAAGGCAGCTATACCACCTACACAGAAGGCCTGCCAGCAAGGTAGGAGCAAGGAGATGGTGAGAGAATGATTTATCTGTGCCTTTGGCTGCTCTGAGGGTGTTGCCTCCTGTCTAGCTATCTGGTTTTGGTCATGCTTTTTAATGGAAGGAAATCATCCTTATTTGTTTTTATCTTCCCAGGGCCTGTGATATTATTCTGGAACATGAGTATTGATTATTTTATTTAGTTAGTTGGATATAGTAAAGGAAGTTCTCTTCCTTTATAACTTGGGTAGGCAAATAAAGCAAGAAGGTAGCAGAAGATGGTCAAGAAGAATTTCCTATGTGGCAGTTGCTGAAACATACCCAAGAGCACTGAAATCACTGAATTGCATCTTGATTTCTTAGTAAAAAGTGTTGATCTAAGTGAATTTAAGGAGGGGAGAAAGGAATGAAAAAGAAGAGGGAAAAATCATTTGAGGGAAGGAAGAGAGGAAATCATGATGAAAGAAGAGAAAGTCAGCATGAAGAGAAATGAAGAAGAAGGCTATTTAATATAAGATAAATAACAATTAGCCTAATCTCAGCCACAGTGAAGTACACATTAGGCTATCATAAAACAGGTACATGTGTTGATACTTAGAGGACAGGAGTCAAAGACTTCCCACCCTGGTGGTGAACGATTCAGGGCAGCAGAGCTCAAAGTCCTGTCAAGTACCAACTTCATAGACAGGCAATGTGCAAGCAGGTGCTGGTGTGTGGGAGGCCGCTGTACCATACACATGCATGGCCATTGCCAGGACATACTTTGGGATTGATTTAACCAGTTTCCTTTTGAACACTCCGTGCATGGGTACAGAATCATCTGGTCAGTAGTTTTGTTCCCAAAGATTTTCTCCTGTATTACTGGCAACCTCCTCTATTATTGTCTTTTTCTCTGTTGCACTAGTTGTCTTCCAACTGTTTCTGGCTTTTAAGCTTTGGCTGAGTGTGTTTTCATTCTCCAAGTGTCATGTGCCCCACAAGTATTTATTAAGGGCCAAATCAACTAATGAGCTTAATGTACTGAGAACACAAAAATTTAAAAACACATGGCCCTTGCTCTTAAAAACCTTACAGACACTTACATTAGAGTAGAAAGGAGGCAGACGTGTCTAGCCTGGGGAGCAGAGAGCAATGAACTCCTGCTGAGGGAGTCGAGGAATATGTTTCATAAGATTTGAGCTCAGTTTTGAAGAATAAGAGTGAAAAGGGAGGATAGTCTAGGTAAAAGGACCAACATATGCAAAGGCACAACAATGTGGAAACACATGGCACCATTAAGGGAAATATTTTGAAATAATCACTCCCCGGGGGTGGAAAGTTCCAGCCTCTCGTTCTTAAAGTACAAGCACCTGTGGAAGTAGCAGCACATTTAGGATGGATCAGGGCCAGAGAATGAGATATACACCAGCTAAGGGATTATGAAATTATTCTCAAGGGCCCCACACATTTCTGTAACTTGAATTTAACTCAAGTGAATTAACATCTAACTTTCAGCTAGGCACATAATTAAGTCTCTCATGACATTTTTTGGCCAAGATGGGAAAATATGGGTTCTATTGAGGCACAGTTGATATATCATGTGATTATCTTCAGATATTGGAAGAACTGCTAGGTGGAAGGGGGAATTCACATTTCCTAGATCCAGAGGAAGAGTGAGGATTAATAAGTCATTGTTACAGGGATGCAGATTACTGATCTGGGTCAGAAAAAAAAGAAATATAAACAACTTATCTATATGTCAAAGCGTCCATTGCTAGATTGGAGAATAATATTTTCTCCTTAGCTCACAAATATAAATATTTGGGTGGTGAAAGGGAGAAAAAAAAATAGAGGGATGAGGAAGGTAAAGAGCAGGAATGCAAAGTAAGAAATAAATTGTGTAAAATGGAATGTGAAAGGTTTCCTTCATGTTACAGGGAGGCTATAAGCAGTTAAATGCTTCCAGGGTTTGCATAGATCTAGAAGCTGGCCCCCAGATGGTCTGGGGGCCGTGGCCTCAGACCATGCTAAACCCACTTCCTGCCTAGAGCAGAAAGAAGGCAAGAATATGATGTAAAATATCTTTTTGAAAACTACATTTTGGTGAATATTGGTAATCATACAAAAGCTTGACTAAGTACAAACTGTAGGTGATATAAGGATTAACTTAGGATCAGATGCAGATTAGAGTTATTTTAAGAAGAGTATGTGTACTCATCTCCTCAGGCTGTCATAACAAAATAGAAACCTAGCTTCTCACAATCCTAGAGGCTGGAAGTCCAAGATCAAACTATCAACAAGCTGGTTTCTTGCCTTTCCCTTCAACTCGCAGATGACTGTGCTTTTTTTTCCTGCTTGTGCTCACATCATTGTATCTCTTCCTCATAAAGAGACACCAGTCCTACTGGCTTAGGGTCCTACCCAGTTCATTTGAATTTTCTCCATAAAGGCCCCTCTCCCAATATAGTTCATTTGAATTTTCTCCATAAAGGCCCATCTCCCAATATAATCATGGGTCAGGGGCTTCAATGTAAGAATTTTGTGGGAATAGAATTCAATCCATAACAGCACGTAAAACTGAGAGAGGCAGGCCCAGATGAAAGACAGTTGTGCCTGCATTAATATTCCAAAGATTCATTTCAGCTTCAACCTTGCATGCCCTGTGGCATCTTGCTGACCCCTGACACCCTATTTTTGCCTTATAAAACTTGCTAAAATAACTGCATTTCTTTCTTAACACTCAGCTTTTCAACTCTTACTTTTAGAACTCTGAACTCTATTCAAGGACCTGATGCCAACCAGTTCCTAACACAAGGACTTCATTCCCTTGCACTCTGTCTTGGTCTTGACCCAGTTTGATGCTTTCCTGTATAGTGAGTTGAACATGATTGCCTTCTTCCCTCAGCTTCATCCATCTGTGCCCACTCTCAGGCTTCTGAGCAGGCCATACCTGCCAACCCAGATTCTCAATGTGGTTTAAAATACTGCCAGCGTGTGTTCCTCCATTCACTAAACTGGAAGATCCTTGAGACAAGGACTGTGTCTTGTTCATATTTGTGTATTCAAGGCCTAGAATAGTGTTAAAGTACATAGTAATTTCCTAAAAATTGTTTTTTGAATGAATGACGAAGAACAAATCAATATTACAATGAAAATACATGAGAAAGAAGGCTCCGTGAATTTGATGGTGAGCCTGGATTTTTTGGTTTGCTCTGGAAATGAGAATGCATCTCCACAAGCATTGATATTCTCCTCTGCAATCAGACGGATGCGCTGCCTTCCTGACACACAAAAGGAAAGGGAAGAATAAGTAAAGGCTTATACTGAATGACATACTCTCAGTGCTTCATTCCTTCACCCTATCAGCCTTTACTGAGTACCTGCTAAATCCGGGAACTATCCCAGTCTGTATTGAGTCAAAGAGGAATATAGTTCTGGCACTTATTCTGGTCATAATCTATTATGATTCACAGATATAAATTAGCAGGATGATAATACTTAAGTGCTTTATTGATATGCCATCTATTCTACCACAAAATTGAGAAAATTT
Source organism: Pipistrellus hanaki (assembly GCF_964339955.1). Taxonomy (NCBI): domain Eukaryota; kingdom Metazoa; phylum Chordata; class Mammalia; order Chiroptera; family Vespertilionidae; genus Pipistrellus; species Pipistrellus hanaki. The sequence goes on from NC_140506.1 coordinate 58,244,915, forward strand.
ACAAAAAATTCATACAACGCAGAAGTGTAAAATTAATAGCTGGGAGAGTCAGAAAAATGAAAATATCACACAAATGTATGAGATAATGTATCTATTGATGCTAGAAGTGAGCAACAAATTTGTCTATAAATTACCTAGCAGCTAATAGATTAAAGACATATTCAATTACAAGATTTGTGGTAAGAAATACAACTTGTGCTCACTTCAGCAACACATGTATGAAAATTGGGACAATACAGGGAATATTAGCATGGCCCTGCACGAAGATGATGTGTAAATTCATGAAGCATTCCACGTTATTAAAAAAATGCAACTTTTCTTTATGTTGAGACCAATAAGTAATTTCTTTCTGTGTCTATATATGGGGGAACACTAGATATTTGCAAGAATATCTACATTAAGTACACAGGGAAATACTCACTTCCATTCAAGTAATTTGGAATACTAAATAGAATATATTAAACTACTTTTATTTTATGGGTGTAGCCAGCATGAAAAGGACAACCAGAAATACACAAGTGCCAGAAACAAAGTAACTTCTGAGCTGAAGTCTGGCAACATACAGTGTAGAAGGAAGACCTGGGAGTAAACAGAGTCACAGGGTCTGGATTTCAATGCCAACATGAGGATGAGAGCTGGAGTTACAAATCCTACCCCTGTGGTTAAAAAAAAAAAAAAAAAAGGTCTGGGCTTCCTCTGAGAGAACAGGACCTGGGAAGCAAACCACTCACTCAAGCTGTGGTTAGAAATAGTTTCCCATGTGATTCTAGAGTCTTAGGTCTGTGACTCATGATTGTGGAGGCCTCATAATACTATCTCAGTCCAAATATACAGAGCCAAATATGAGAACTTCCCTGGCAACTGTGAGGTCCCCAAACCCTGCCAGGGCTGCACAGGGAAACCTCCACAACCCAGGGAACATATATGAAGCAGCTCAGAGGGAAGATAATGCCAGGAAAAAATGAACCTATAGACAAGAATGACAAAATGTATGAGAATGTCTACATCAGGAAATATAAAAGACATAACTCACATCAAAGAAATAATCAGACAGTGAAAAGAAGATTTTAAAATAAGTACATTTAAAGTCTTCAAAGACAAATTCTTTTTGTGAAACAAAAACAGAAAGTTATAAAATAGTACACTGATATTTAAAAACTCAATAAAAAATTTAATATTAGATCAAGACAATAGAAAAGAGAATAAATTTGAGGAGAAATCTAAGGAGATTTTCTACAATGGAAGAGAAAAGTAAACTGAGCTGAAAAAAAAATTTTAATTACAAGACTTTAAAGAGCATATTAGAAGAATCAAAATACATCTGAAGAGCACATGAGGAAAAGTGAAACTGGGGAGAGGCAACACTCAAAAAATAATAGTTGAGAATGTTCCAAAGCTAAGAAGGATGAGTCTTTATTTTGTAAAAGCCAATTAATTACATTGACATAAGTGTAGCGATACTGCAGAACATCAAAGTTAAAGAGAAATCTTCAATTTCCCAGAGAGGAAAAAAAGATTGCTTCCAACAAATAGCAATGAGAAGAAAGGGCATACAAATTAAATATATCAGGAATGAAAAGGGATAGCATCACATATAATTGTGATTTGACAAAATAATAAAGTGCCTTCAGCAATTTAAAGCCAACACACTTTAAAATGTGATAAAATGGGAATTTTTCTAGGAACTGTTGTTGAATTCCAGTAACAACCCCACAAGGGATTTTAAAAATCTCAATGGCTCAATATACATTAAAGAAACTGAGCAAGTAATATATACCTTCTCACAAAGCTGGAATCATATAGCTTTATCAAACTTAAATTACAGATAATCCTCCCAGATAATATAAATTCTTATATAAATTCTCATATAAATTCTCCCGGATAATAGAAAAAATGCTATCTAACTTATTTTATTACATTAGTATAATATTTATGCTCAACCAAGACAAAAAAATAAATAAAATTATAAGCAAGTCTCACTTATACAAAAATGTTAAAGAATATATTATTTAAACAAGGCTAATTTTATATATATGGCCCTGTTGCACCATGTACAGTTGGAAGTATAGTTTATCATTAGAAAACTTATCAAGGTAAATACATTAAGAAAAATAGAGATTCAAAAAGTCACAAGAAAAATATAAAGGACAAGACATATACATTTGATAATATCAAAATGTAAAATGATTATCTCAATAGATTTTAAAAATAATTGATAAAAAGGAAAAAATATTTGTTCATGGTTCAAAAAAAGAAATAAAGCCCAGCAAAATAGTAAAGGAAGAGAATTTCCCTAAGTGGAGCTTTCAAAAACTAACAGCAAACATCTTACATCATGACAAATTTTAGAAGCATTCTCATGAAAGAAAAAGTTAGAAAAATATATAAGGACACAGTAAAGTTTATGTATAGAATTGAGAAGACATTTTCACTCAAACAAGAGTCAATGTGATCCAAGGCCTGCTTTTGTGCCTACTGCAGCCTTGCAGCCCACAATTTCTTCCAAAGTGCATGAATTTGTGCACTGAGCCCTAGTTCTATTATAAATTTTGGTGACTCTTAAAGTTAATGGTGGTTGTGGGCTTTTTTAATATTTGCACCTAACCAAAATCAAAGGTTGACCAACCAACCTGTGTGTATCCCCTCTTTTTGTTTCCTGAAATTTCACTGATCTCTGACATCCCAAAGTCTGAAAATCACTATTCTGCTTCATACCTGAGAAGTTTCAAGCAGATCAAAGTCACAGACTGAAGCTTTCATGCTGTAACTATTGAACTAATGACTCTTTTTTTTTTTTTTTTAACACACTCAATGGGTGAATATTGGGAATGAGGCATATAAATCAGTTAGCTTGATTTAATTCCACAGTAAGGCCTTTTAAAAATGTGTGCTGCTGTTCACAAGGTCATAGCACTAGAGGAAGATGGATTATTGCAAATCCATCATCACTGTGAAAAGCAATCCAGGGGATGGGTCAAAAACCTTGTCTCTACTTGAATATGATAGCACATGAGTTCAGTACTAAGTGACCTGAAGAGATAAGCATGAGGATCAAAGGAAAGCAAGGTCTAGACCCATTGGTCTTCAGTTCAAAAGGGAAAACCAATGTCAATAAACAGCAACTTAATGTTGATTTTTTTTTTTTTTTTGTCTCTAAGAAAGCAATGGAGCTATTGATTTGTAGTCCAGTTAGAAGAGTTTTCTTAATCTGACAGTAGAGAAATTACATTTGATGGGAGACAATTCTTCCTGAGGCTTGCTTTAAATAGTAAAAACATGCTCAAAATATTCTAATTTCACCTATAACGTTTTTGCTCATTTAATTTAACTTTAAAGGGTTTTATATGGCATTTTAGGATTATGAGTTCGATCATAAAAAAAATTGCTTTCTTTTACTTAGTATATATCAATGATTTCTCAAGTAGCCCTATTATTTTTTCTTCATATAATTTCTTATGGTTGCAAATCCTGCAAGTCGGGAATCACTGAATACTAATTCTCTAATCTCTAATCTTTAATCTCTAATCTCTCCTGATTCTATAACTAGGGATTGCAAATTTGAATGCTCTAGAAACTGAGCAATAATATAAACATGTGAAGTGACAATTGGGGTTGTTGAGGCCTTGGTGAACAGGAGACCCCATGTCTTTATTTTGCTTTTGTGAATTTTGAAAACATGTTGAATTCTAACAGGAGAGTTAAGAGTACAGTGAGCAATTGGCTAGAGTTCTAAAAAGGAAGGGAAGAGAACCTGAGATGGCCTTCTAGAAATGAAGGTCTGCTTTAATTTAGGGCTCCAGTCAAGTGCAGCAGCAAGTCTGAGTGGGTGGCATGATTCACTCAACATCAGCCTCCATGAGAACAAAGCTCAGTTGCCTTGAGAGTTCAGCGCTCCTTTCATTCCAACACCATGACTCTTTTGTCCTGGCTTCACCAGTGGTGACCAAACTGTTTTTCACCACCTACAGTTCTTTTCCTAACTCTATTTTGCCTGTAAATACCCTATCTTAAACTTATATCTTTAGAAAAAGAAATCACTGAGAAAGGTTAATGGGCCTATATATATATATATATATATATATATATATATATATATATATATATATATATATAATAAAACTGATGCACTCAGAATATTCTTCATCTTCTCCAATCCTAAACTCTATTTATCCACTGTAAGACCTTTAAGGATGTATGCCATTGCAAGAGGAGAAAAATTGTTATCTCATAAGACATTGTCATGTACTTTTTTTTTTCCCCTTGACTAAACATTTCCCTAAATTATCAATGAATCTCTCAGAGAGCTACAGTGCCGCAGAGAGTGACAGTATCTCAGAGAAACTCTGAAGCATAAGCTATAAGCCTTATATGAAAATGTTATCCCAAGAAAGCACAGAACAAGAGTTTTAAAAATTAGACCATCAAAACCTAGTTCAGAATGAGAAGAGACACAGAGAGCAATTTGAGAACTAAGATTAGTCAATGAGGCGAGACCAAACCTTTCCTGAGGCCTTGTCCAGAGACGCATTTCAGGGCCTTCTAATTCCCTGCTGTTTTCACAGTTGTGTTTACTACAGAAGTTGTTATGGCTCCCTGCTCAAATTCACAATTTTCACATAGTTTGTACTCAAGGCCAATAGCTAGTAAGCTTGGAAAAAAAAGAAAAGGCAGAATGAGGTGATATCTGATGGGGGAAAAAATAGAAAATTACAATAAGAAGTGACTCCGTTGGTTCAACTCCCCCACTTTACAGAAACAAGTAACTGAGCTCTTATAGTGACAAACTCCAAAGCAAGAATAATGAGAGGAGCAATCTTGGTTTTAATTATTTTTACTTCATATTTAGTTCTCTCTTTTTTACTATATAACACTGTCTGCATTGATAAAAACTTTTAAAAAAAAATCTATTGAAATATTATAGATACAGACTAGAGGCCTGATATTATGTATTTATTGAATTACAGATATACAATTTCATGCATGGTTTGGGGGGGGGTCCCTCAGCCTAGCCTGCACCCTCTCCAATCTGGGACCCCTTGAGGGATGTCCGACTGCTGGTTTAGGCCTGATCCAGGACTGCTGGCTCCCAACTGCTCGCCTGCCTGCCTTCCTGATTGCCCCTAACCACTTCTGTATGCCAGCCTGATCATCTCCTAACCACTGCCCTTCCAGCTTGATTGATGCCAAACTGCTCCCTTGCCAGCCCAATTGCCCTTAACTGCCCCCCCCCCCCCCTGCAGGCCTGGGTCCCTCCAACTGCCCTTCCCTGCAGGCCCAGTGCCCCCAACTTCCCTCCTCTGCCAGCCTGGTCCCCCTAACCGCCCTCCCCTGCAAGCTTGATTACCCCAATTGCCCTCCTTTGCAGACCTGGTCCCTCCCAATTGCCCTCCCCTGCTGGCCATCTGTGTCCACATGGGGGCAGCCATCTTGTATATTGTAGTGATGGTCAATTTGCATATTACTCTTTTATTTGATAGGCTAGAAGAACAAATTAAATAAATGTATATTTTTAAAAACAGTAAAGCAAGTACTTTTGAAACTGCCACCCAGACAGAGATCTAGAAGACTACCAGCCCCTTAAGAACTGTCTCACACAAATGTGTGTTACCCTCTCCTCCTGCACCCCTCGTCCCCCGAAAGGAAACCTCTCCCATTTAGGTGATGACTGTTTACCTACTTTACTTCACAGTTTCACTACTTAGACATGTAACCCCAAACAAGGCATTTTTCATTTTGTTTAATCACATCATTACATGTAAACATTTATGTCTGACATTTTTCACTCAACATATATTTGTGAGATTCCACTGGATGGATGTGTAGTGCTATAGATTGTTCATCTTATTGCCATATGACTGTCCAATGTGTGAATATATCATATTTCATTAATCTGTTTGTTGATAGACAACTGGATGTGTCCAGCTTGGTGCTATTATCAAATGTACAGTTATAAGCATTCCTGAACATGTCTCCCGGCTCACAGGCCTAACAGTTTCTCCAGGGTACGCTCCTGGACAGAGTGGTGTAGAGTGTGAACATAGTCTATTTAAAGGCTTTTACCAGGAAAAATAGGCTGTGGTCGTCTTCCTAGACGACACCCTGACGATGGTGTGTGGCCACACCTGGAAATGTGGTAACAGGGCAGTTGGATTACAGTCTAGCAGACCTTTGTCCCTCAATGGGCAAGAAATAGTAAGGATTCAGATCTTTTAGCAAAAGCATACAACATAGAAAGAAGGACAATTAAAAACTGGGTAAGGAAGAGCAGGGAGCTTATGCTAATTCCACTACAGAGGAATTTGTTTTTAAGAAATTAGCCATTCCAAGAGCTTAATAAAAATGGTGAAAAACCAGAAAATTAATAGTTGTCCTGGTGAATGATACCTATTGATGAAAATAAAATTTAAAAGTACAAAAAATAATAATTTCAATTTACCATTTCTTTGTTATCAATTTTGCTTTTAATGTGCACTTAGTTTTTAAAACTAGGCTGTAAATTCTTGAAATGATTGGCATTAAATTTGAATTGTGATTTTTTTTTTAAAAAAATGTGGAGCTAAAATAAACTGCTAACAGAAGTGATGTACTGCTAATAAGATATTTTACTGTTGTTTATTAATACCTCTCCTGTTTCTAAAAATGATTTGCAGCAACAAAATAAAATATGTAGATTTGATAAGACTGGAAAAACATCAAAGCAGATTAAAAAGGCAAAAATCCAGGAAGTAAGAGGAGGAAAGAAAGAGCATAATTAAGCAGAAAACATGGTCTAAAGGAAGTTGCTAATCAAACAGAAAATGAGAGCAAGAAATTTCTTATAACTGCATTAAAGTAAATCATACTTTAGTTTACAGAACACATGTACTATATTTTTTTAAATAAATAAAACTTTTTAAAGTTTGTCTTCTTTCTCCCTTTTCCAACCTATTTCATTCTGTCCCAGCTGTCAGAGGTCAAAGGTAATAATAGTCAGTGAGCAGAAAAAAAGGTTATCCATCAGCACAGCTTCTCCAAAGACAGGGCAGAGGGCTGTGCCCGGGGAAGGGTCTAGGACAATGGTTCGCCAGGAGGGCAATTTTGCCCTTGGGGACAGTGGCAATGTCTGGATGCATTTTTATTTGTGCATTATCCTTTATGGGAAGGATACTATTGTATTCTAGTGGGCAGAAGCCAAGCTACTGCTGAATATCTTACAATGCACAGGACAGCCCCTCCACTACGCATTCCCAATAAAGAATTATCCAGCCCAAAATGTCAATGGGGCCAGGTTGAGAATCCTGAACCTAGTGAATAAAGAATCTAGATGAATTCTTTATTCTACTACTTGAAGACCAGCCCATCATGCACTATTAACACACATAGAACGACTTCTCCCTCCTTTGCCCAGCAAATACTTTCTCTACAGTTTTTTTTCTTTTTCATTACCGTCATGAAAATCAAAACACATGCTTTATTTAACATCTCACTTCTAGTTTACTTCAGACTCCCAACTAATCTCCTGGCTCACTTTAATTCATGAGCACACACTTTTTTCCCCTCTTTCTCTTGACATTGTATTCACTCCCTCTCACCTAAAGAATTGCAGTGTTTTCTATTTTGTCTGTGATGCCAAAACTAAAGTCCTCACTCTAACTCCAGGCTCATCATTTAGCAATGCTAAATCTTCATTTAAATCCCACCTTAAATTCCCCTAGCTCCTTTGTTCCAGCCAAGACATTAAAGATCTTTCTCCCTCTCATCTCCTCCACCAGGTTCAACCTGCCTCCTGGTTGTCTCCTGTTCTTTTGATAAAGAATAATTCGTGAAAAAAAACAGATTACTTTTTAAATGCTTTCATTGTTACGACCAGACTTCGTGATCCCCAAGGACCACCAGGGAGCCGAGTCCGATGCAATAAACAAAAGAGCCTTTTCCTTGCTAGCATGGGCTCTGTCCCACTCACGCCGGCAGCATGGCGGAAGAGAGAGCGAATTTTGCCCAGTCCAGGGGTTTTACTCCAGTCGGTGGTGATGTCACTGCCTTGGCTAACCCTGATTGGTTTGGTGAGGGCTAGGATTCAGTTACAGAATGGAGGATAACTCCGCGCTGCCCCACAGTAGAGTCAGGAGCCCATCCTCTCCCTGCCCTGCCCTCTCATCATCTTGGTTAAGTGGCACAATAGAAGAATCTACTACAAAATACATTAACTGAAAAGAATTTAACTATTTTCCTTTCAATATTCAATGTCAGAAAACTGTTTTCAACATTATAGGCTGAAGCAAAAAAAAAAAAAATGTTTTCAAGCAAAGGATTTCAACTAATTATAATTTTCCCCTTTTCCAAAAGGTCTAATTAGATCATTTTTCATAAAAATCTTGGCTTGGCATCAAGAAAAATTAAGATAATATCATTTACTCCTTTAAAAAAAAATCTGGGCTTATTTTAATCTTTAAAAAGATACTTTTGTGTGTGGAGGGGGGGTTACATATTGAACCCTATTGACACACACACAAAAGATTAAAATAAAATACTAAATTTACATTTTTCCAGTAAAGTCCATTACATAAGAGAGTTTCAGATAATGCTAAGACAATAACATTCCTAGTACAGATACTGAAAATGTTTGGCCCGAATAAAAGAAATATGGGCCCTACCTATAATAATAATAAAAGCTTAATATGCTAATTAGACCAGACTGATGAACAGTGGAACAACCATCCGGATGACCTTCTGAACGAAGCCCCCTGTGAGGGCCGAGGCAGCCAGCGTGGCTTCAAGGGCAAGCCCCTTGCACAAATTTCGTATATCGGGCCTCTAGTTTTAAAATACTTAATACACAGAGAGAAGAATAAATAAACTTGCAAAGTTGATCACAAGGAGAAAAGCAGGACAAGAAGAAAGCAATTGCAAGGAGTGAGGCTTGGCTTACTATAAGAAGGAAGTCCTACAGCCACTCTGATTTTGAAGGAGCTTTAGGAATGTCTCAAGACCATCACTTCCATTAGGAAAATATTCCCTGACCAAAAACTGTGGACCTTGGCTTCAGATTCCCTCCTCAATGAATGATGCACACTGCACACACCAGCCCCATGGCTTCATATTTTCAATTTCTCAGAGCCTCTGGATCACAGCTTCTCCCAGCATCTGGGCAGCCACCAGCCCTACACATCACATTTAGATGCAATGATGGTCAATTGCAGGAGTCCCCCACTGTCTGCAAAATGAAGTTATAACCCTTTCACAATCTGCTACTACCAACCCTCTGCCCCACCCCAGGTGAATAAGTAAAGTTTTAATGTAAAATAGGTCAAATTTCTTAAACTTATTGGAGGTTTTTTTTTTTTTTTTTTTTGTATGCTGTTAAAGGATTGACTTAGGGAAATGTTATAGATACAATGCAGCCAGATAGTTTAAAGGAATTTGACAAAGTCTCCTGTAAGATCTTTGTGGTCAAATTAGAGAGATGGGAATCATTTAAAAGGGCTTTGTAACTAGAAAAGTGGCCATAAAGTACTGATTAATGGGGAACTGCTAGACTAAAAAGAGATATCCAACAGTGGAGCACAGAACATTGCCTGTGCAACTTCCTGGTTAAAAATGTGGAATTCATGTTTATCACATTTGGAGATCATGATGCTGAGAAGGAAAGCAAATACAGAGAATGGCAGAAAGAAGACAAAATGGCAGGATGCAAGATGGAGCAAAAGAAGATGAAATTCAACCAATTCCAAAACCAAACTACAAAAGTACAAGACAGGGAGACAGTGATATCGCAGAACCATTTATGGAAAAGGCATAAATATTTTACCCAATTGCAAGCTTAATATAAGTCAACATGTGACTCTCCAAAAAAAATTTAATATGACCTTGGGTTGTATTAATAGATCTACAATAGCCATAATGAAGGAGATAAATGTTCCTCTGTCCTCTACAACCTGAATGGCAAAGGAACAGAGAATAGTTAGTGTGAAGAAAGAAGGTGATTGATTGTTCTCCTTAAATATTTAAAGACATGTCATGTAGAAGCAGCCCTCAGAAGTTTAGCATACAATGGGTAAAATATATGAATAGATAAATTTGGCTTTTCTTCCTAACAGTGAAGATTGTCATGGCAGAGAATAAAGTCTCCATTACTAGACTGAACCAGTTTTGTACATGCTGTAGATTGGATTCAAGTCCTAGAGAGGTTATCAGAATGAATGGACTGTCAGGTGTTTGGAACCCTGAGATCCTATGACTTGGAACAACCCAGAAAGTTGGAGTCATTGGGTAAAGTTGTGATAATGGATTGCAGAAAAGTGAGGATTAGTGAAGGAAAGTTGCTCCATCCTCAAGAATTGTGAAGCAGCCTGGCTGGTGTGGCTTAGTGGTTGGGCATCAACCTATGAACCAGGAGGTTATGGTTCCATTCCCAGTCAGGGCATATGGCTGGGTTATGGGCTCCATTGGCAGTAGGGGATGTGCAGGAGGCAGCTGATCAATGATTCTCTCTTATCATTGATGTTTCTATCTCTCTCTCCCTCTCCCTTCCTCTCTAAAATTAAGAAAAAATATTTTTAAAAGAATTATGAAGCAAAACTCCTGCTGCCTCTGAACAAAATTTTATAGAGATGAATTGCACTTCCACACTCATTCGATACAAAACCTAATAATAGAATTATAGGGGAAATTCTCTTTCCATTTTATGCTTCGTAAAAGCTTTAAAATGCTTCCTCTTCCTAAACCTGCTCTGCAATATCACTTCGCTAAGTTGTGTAAAATATAGATTTGGATAGGCATCTTCCAGGAGTAATTTTTCAACTGCAGTAAGTAAAAGCCTAACCATAAATTGTAAAATAATTTTTTGAGTCCTTAGAACTAAAATATGTTTTCTAAATTTATTTCTTATTTAAATCTATTTTGTATTCCCCAGACATCAAGTAGAATAAACCTATTTGCCCGCACACGTGGGTCTCCTTTTCGTGCACCAATGTCAAAATGAGGGTTTCAGTTTGCTTTTAACTCTCAATATTAGTGACAATCTAGACCAGTGGTTTTCAACCTTTCTAATGCCGCAAACCTTTAATACAGTTTCTCATGTTGTGGTGACCCCCAATCATAAGATTGTTTTCGTTGCTACTTCATAACTGTAATTTTGCTACTTTTATGAACCTTAATGTAAATATCTGTGTTTTCTGATTGCCTTAGGCGACCCTGCTGGCAGTTCTGACCCTGTGGGCTCCAACCCACAGCTTGAGAACCACTGCTGTAGAGCCTAAGACCATCAGAAAACACATGATGTCTGCAGGCCTGAGCCACCAGTGAGTGCCCCTCGAACAGGTCCTCTGGTCATGCACATGCTTCTTGTCGCAGTGGACTCCACTTACAAAACACAAGTTCAAAGGTAAAGTTATAATGTTATAACGGCAACAGCAGAGTATTAAACTAAGCATGAAGCCCCTTTTGGGAGCCGGGCCCTATGTGACTGCACGAGGTGCACACCCATAAGCCTGGCCCTGCTTGGGAGAGAAGCCTTGCAGTTGCTAGAAATTAAATGGGATGTGACAATGGTATACTGTCATTTCAAGATCATGTTAGAAAAAGAGACTTCTTTCCTCTGTATTTTACAGTACTTGTTTCTCAAAAATACAGCTCTCAGCATTTCTTCTGATCTTGCACTGCCAGAAGCTGAAATCTTAAGTTATAATTTTCTCTGCATGGCAAATGTGCTGCTTCATTTTATAAATTCATGGTTGAAACTTCTTTCTTTATTAAGATGAAATCCAATGGGCCTGGGATGGCCTGCTAGCTCTTATCCACATGTAATATTTGTAGGCATTATCTTTCCTGAGGGGAAAAAATAGTTCTTTCCCATTTTTGAGTTAACCAAAGCTATCTATATAAGTAAAAGCTTAAGCAACTGTACAAGCAGTCAACCATTAGAAGCGGTCAACCAAATGACCAGTCGACCAGTCGCAACGATGTACATCGACCTCCAGGGGTCAGATACTCAACACAGGAGCTTCTCCTGGTGGTCAGTGCGCTCCCACAGACAACCTCCCATGGCTGGCCAAACTCCCATGGTCTCTACCCCTGGCTGGCCAACCCAAATTGGCCCTGGAGACTGGGCTAGATGGCCCCGATTAGCCCCAATTGCAGGCCAGGCCAAGGGACCCCACCTGTGCATGAATTTGGGCACTGGGCCTCTAGTTTTTAAATAATAAAAAATGGCCAGTTATTTGACCAGGATGGAAGCTTGTTAGGGTTTTCATGGGAGCACCTGTTATCTATCCCTCAAGTCTGGCACGCTGGGACAGCAATTCTAACAAACCCTGGGTCCCAAACCTATCTGACATTTACATTTTCACCTGCCTGCCAGTCCTAGGTCCCAAACCTATGTGACATTTATATTTTCCCTGAGTTGCTCATCCAGAGGCCACTCTCCACCTTCATTAACTGAAATAATGGTCACCCCAATCCATCCTATAACCACTGTGGCATTGTGACATGGTCTCTTTTTTTACGACCTAATTTCTCACCTTTCTTGACCTCTCTCCTTTTGTTTCTTAAGCCTTGAATTTTGAATCCATCACTTGTGTTTGGCAAAGAAAGGGCATATTCATACATTTAATTTCTCCTTTTTCTATCCAAGTTACCAGGGTTAGTGCTGCTTATCCAATTTGTTATAAAGTGATTTGTTTCTGCAATATTTTCCCAAATCACATAAACATATGTCAACATATGTATACCCTCCATTTCCGTTTTCTATTATTGAACATTTTTACCGTGCACTGAGTGCTTCCCACACTTATAGGCAACCAGCCAACAAGAATTGAGAGACATTGCAAAAACCCTCCCCCTGAGTGTGCTGCCTCAGCCAGCATGTTCTCTGTGTGCCCTACTCCCCCTCAGCCTTTACTTCTGCCAATTATTTTGGGTATGCTCAAGAGCTTTTACTCTTATAGACAACAAAATGTTTGGAAGTAATAGACTTGGACTTGCCTCCAAGAAAGCAAGGAAAATATCATGCTATATTTATACAAGTTGTAAGGCAGCTGATGTTGACCTCAAAAAAATAGATATGGAAACTTAGGGTGAGGCTCAGCAGACAATTTGGAGACGGGTGGAAAAACAGTGACATTAGAGTGGAATCATAAACATCTCTGTAGACTGGGATAACTGACCTGCTATTGTTTGAAAAACACCTAGAAGAATATGAAGCCAGAAGTATGTCATGACTGACTCTACTCCTTTGAAGAGAATAGAAGCGGTATTGTCAATGTGACATGCCAGGAATGCAGGGCCTTGACAGTTCTGCTCTAACCTGTGTGACACTATTAGCACTCCTATTTCCCCAAACACACCCTTTTTGCCAAACATGGAGGGCATATACCATATAGCAGCATCTCTCTATAAAACTCATCACTGTAAGAACTATTGCTATTTAATTTAACCTAATCCTAAAATAATTACTCAACTAACATGTTCATTATATTTAAATTCCTTTTTTCATTTAAATTGTATTTTCAAGATTATCACCGTAAAATGGGATTACATCAAAATAAAAAGCTTCTGCACAGCAAAAGAAACAATCAACAAAATGAAAAGGGACCCCACTCTCTGGGAGAATATATTGGCAATGATACACCTGATGAGGGGTTAATTTCCAAATTATATAAAGAACTCATACAACTTAACAAAAGGAAGATAAATAATCCAATTAAAAATGGGCAAAGGACCTAAATAGACATTTCTCTAAAGAGGTCATACAGAAGGCCAAGAGACATATGAAAAAATGCTCAGTCACTAATATTCAGAGAGGGGTAAATTAAAATGACAACGAAATATTACCTCACACCATCAGAATGGCTATGATCAACAAACAACAAGTGCTGGCAAAGATGTGGAGAAAAGGAAATCCTATTGCACTGCTGGTGGGAATGCAGACTCGTGCAGCCACTGTGGAAAATAGTATTGAATTTTCTCAAAAAATTAAAAATGAAACTGTCATTTGACCCAGTGATCCCACTTCTAGAAATATATCCTAAGAATCCAGAAACATCAATTAGAAAGAATGTATGCACCGCTATGTTTGTAGCAGTGCTATTCACAATAGCTAAGATCTGTAAATAGCCCAGGTGCGCCTATCAGTAGATGAGTGGATAAAAAAGCCAAGGTACATTTACACCATGGAATACTATCTTATATAATAAAAGCTTAATATGCAAAAGGACTGAATGGTGGACAGACCATTTGGCAGGGGGCGGGGCCAGTGAGCAGATGGTGCCAGGCCACGCAAGGTGCATGCCAGCAGGCAGATGGAGGGGATGACGATGGGAGGAGAGGTGTCAGTGACCAGCAGTGGGAGATATCTTTCCCTGATCGCCTGCCTGGTCGTCTCCCACAGAGGGAGGCCAGATTGCAGCTAAGCCGTCAGTAGGATATCCCCTGAGGGTTCCTGGACTGTGAGAGGGCACAGGCCAGGCTGAGGGATTCCATCCCCTTCCGCCCTGAGTGCACGAATTTCCATGCACTGGGACTCTAGTGCAGTTATAAAAAGAAAGGCTCTCTTAACTTTTGTGACAGTATGGAGAGACCTGGAAAGTATTATGCTAAGCGAAATAAGCCAGTCAGAGAAAAACAAGTATCACATGACTTCACTCATATATGAAATCTAATGAAAAAAAAATTAACAAACAAAATAGATCCAGAGACTTGAGAGCATGGAACACATTGATGAACACATTGAAGGAGGAAGAAAGGGGTAGGAAGAGATTAACCAAAGAACTTATACGTATATATGCATAAACCACGGGCACAGACAATAGTGTGGTAAAGGCCTAAGTGATAGGTGGATTGGGTCAAAGGGGGGTAGGGGTAGAAGGGGAACATCTGTAATACTTTTAGCAATAAAGATAATTGAAATATATATAATAGTTGGCAACATCATCTTTATCAAAATCCAGCACCTACAATGTTTAAGGCACTGGAGAGACACAAAGGTAGGATATATTGCCTCAGCACTCAAGGAGTTTATAGTCTAGTTTAGGGAAAAGGAAAGTGCAGGTGAGTGTGTATGGAGAACAGAGGTTATGGGAGCTCTGAGCATAGAGAGGATGCCCAGGTTGTCAGGGAAAGATGTGCAAGGCACGTGGGACTTGGCCGGATGCCAATAAGGATTGAACTCCCATAAGAGAGAGATGGTGGAGGTCCCAATGCAGATGTATAAAGAAAGGAACACAAACAGGGTTTAGGAATGAGAGTGAATAGCCTGAATTAAATGAAAGGCTCATTAGGAATTGCTTGGTTGTGTGTGATAGAAACCCAATTTGAACTACTTTAATCAAAATGGGAAATCAGGAGAACAGAGAGTCTTGTGCAATTCAAGAACAGAAATCCAGCTGAACCTGGGAACAAGTGCTCGTCTGTCTTTCTGCTCCTCTGGCCTCATGCTTCATCTCCTCAGGTGAGAAACGTGGATACTAACATCCCCCAACCCCACCCCATCTTACAGACTCAAAACAATGGGCTTTGTCCCCATATCTAAATCCCTGAGACACTGACTGGCTAGGGCATAGATAGGATCAGTTGATTACCATAGAGACTCCTTCAGAAAATTTAAGGATTAATGGGAGGGATAAAAGGTAGTTTAGGAAGAGATGTCTTTCTAAGGAAAGTATTTAGAAGGAAAATGGTTATACTGAAAATATACACACTACATACAGAAACAGTATCCATAAACATAGAAATCCATGCTAAAAACTAAAATGGCACATTTTGTGCTTATTAACTTAGAATTACGAATACTTAAAAACTCACATCAAAATGCTAACCTGAAATAGAATTTATTTATTCCTGTTATTCTTCCCCCCAAATAGCTAGGTTCACCTGCAATTATTAGAATGAAATGCACTTATGCTGCCTTGTATTCTATGCCAGCATTTACCATATTCATATTTCTTCCCCCTGCTTTTCTGTGTGTAACTAAGATAGCATCATATAGAACTTTTATAAATATAGCTGCTCTTTTTTTCTAGCTGGAGTAAATCTTTTTATAATAACTAAGGATAACTAAGCTAACTCTCAATGTACAGATTAACTACATTATATTAGGATTTTATGGTGTACATTATGTCTTGAAGGCTAAGATTTTATTGATTTGATATTATAAGGAATCGCTACTGCTTTCATTCAGAATTGAATAACAGCTCCTGACTTAAATAGGACCTCTGACTATTTCAATACTCCAGTAAAAATAGATAAAAATCATGACTGCAGAAGAAATGCACAACTTTAAATAGACAATGAAGACACTGAAATTGTTAAAGATTTTGCTTATGTTGGTTTAGTCATCAATTTAAATGAAGACTGCAGCCAAGATATCAAAGGAAGGCTGACACTCAGAAGGTCAGCAACGGAAGAATTAGGAAAGATCACCAAGAGCATGTATCATTAGACGTCAAGGCTAAACTCATCCACATTCTCGCATTATATGGACGGATGTTAAAGTTGGACAGTGAAGAATGCTAATAGAAATATACATATATATGATTTATTTGAAATATGGTGTTGGAGGAGAGTTCTAGAGATACCTCAGGCTGCCAGAAAGATGAACAAACGGATCCTAGTTCAAATTAAGTCTGAATCATCTCTGGAGGCAAAAATGACAAAACTGAAACAGTCCTACTTCTGGTACATCATGAAAGGCAGGGTTCTTTTTTAAAACATATACATTTTTAATGGTTTCAGAAAGAAAGGAGAGGGACAGAAAGAGAAACATCAGTGAGAGAGAATAATTGATCAGCTGTCTCCTGCACAACCCCTACTAGGGATTGAGCCCACAACCAGGGCATGTACCTTGACTGGGAATCGAACCCTGGCCTCCTCGTTTAGAGGTTGATGCTCAACCACTGAACCATGCCAGCTGAGCAAAGGCAGGGTTCTTTGGAAAAGACAATAATAGAAGGCAGCAGGAAAAAAGACAGACCAAATATGAGATGGACTGACTGCATAAAAGAAGCCATCAGTATTGACTTATAGGAGTTGAACAGGGCTGTTGAGGACAGGACATTGTGGACATCACTCATTCATAGAGTCACCAGGAGTCAGTCAACTCAATGGCATATAACACTCACACAGTGGAAAATGTATAGTTAGAAGAATGATAGAAAAATTGGTATTTGTGCCCTAGCTGGTTTGGCTCAGTAGATAGACTGTCAGCCTGTGAGCTGAAGGGTCCCAGGTTCAATTCCAGTCAAGGCCACATTGATGTTTCTATATATCTCTCTCCCTCTCCCTTCCTCTCTGAAATCAATAAAAATATCTTTCAAAAAAAGAAAAATTGTTTTATGGCATCCTTAAGCCTTTAAGAAATATAGGTTGTACATCCAGAGTCCCATTTGGAACAATTTTGCCATTTGTTACCTGGAACATTCACCTTTGGCTCACCCAAGTGTCTTCTGTCCTACCACGTACCTAGCCCAAGGCCAAGGCTCAACTTCAATAGGAGCAGGGACCTCACTGTATCCCACCTAAAACAGTGCCAAGATCATGGTAGATATTCAGTAAATACTGAATACATGAATTACATAAAGTGTCTGTATTCCTAAATACAGAATTAAAGACATACCCCAAGTAAAAAGAGCAAGGTTAAAATGAAGAGGTGAGTGAGGAAGGAACTAAACATCCTATAAGTGCTTCATTGCTTTAAAAAAAAAAAAATGTCCCTTCTTATGCATAAAGAATAAGTTCTGCCGAAACCCGTTTGGCTCAGCGGTAGAGCGTTGGTCTACGGACTGAAAGGTCCCAGGTTCGATTCCGGTCAAGGGCATGTACGTTGGTTGCAGGCCCATCCCCAGTAAGGGGTGTGCAGGAGGCAGCTGGTCGATGTTTCTCTCTCATTGACGTTTCTAGCTCTCTATCTCTCTCCCTTCCTCTCTGTAAAAACTCAATAAAATATAATAAAAAAAAAAGAATAAGTTCTTCTTCACACATAAAGCTGAATACTTCCAAACCCTTTCATTCCAATTATGTTAGTGTCTGGGGATAAGACTCAACTTCTAAAGGAAAAAGGAGTTTCTTGCTGAGCCTCAGCTAGATGCTCAGGTCATGGCTCTGGAGTGATGCTGATTGTCCAGTGCTTCCTTTGATAAACAGCATGATTGCACTGCCTGGAAAAGTAATTCCTGCTATCAGAAGATTCTGCCAACAGAGTCATTCTGGACCATAAAAATTGTAAAAGGAAATGATAAGAGTGTCAGCAAATTCAATCAGTAGGATGAGATCAAATTTATTGAGTTCCTTGGAAAACCAGACAGCCCATAGCATACTTGGTGAATTAAATCTCTCCATGACCAAACATCCAATTTTACACAGAAAACCGCATGTCTTTCTGCTACACCCAAGACTTTTTCCTAATTAGTATAAATGAAGAGTATATGGTGGGAGGAAGAAAGAGAGCAAGCAAAAGAAATCTGAGGTACCTATGGGCAATCCAGGGGGAGGTATGGCATAGCATGCTTAAAGATCAGTAAGAGCATAGGTCATAGGTAACGTGTATTAAATCCTTGCTAGGCCCTATTCTAAGAACTTCACCTATGTGACCTTACTTAAGCCTTGCAACAATCCTGAGTATGCTCTCTTTTTAATCATTATTTTACAGATAAGAAAATAGAGGTTTAGAGAGATTAAAGAACTTGTTCACAACTGACAAATGGTAGACTTAGGATCTGCGCCAATATCTTTCTGAATCCAGACTTTACACCCTTAATCCCCATATAAACTGCCTTATAGAAGAGAGTTCTAGGCTTAATCTCTGCTTTCTCAGACTCCCTTCAAAGCCAAGAGCTTGTCTCTCTCCTTCACATTCAGTCTAATTGGACCTCAGTAGTAACATCACTTCCTATCCCTATCACGCCACTGGCCATGTTCTTGCTGAGTGTACCAGTATTAGGATATCTTGAGATGCAGAATAACCAACAGAAAGTAGACTAAGTAAAGGGGTTTTGTTGTTTGGTTTTGTTTCTCAGACAGGAAAGCTGGAAGGTGGACAGACCTAGTATTTGTTCAATAGCTCAGTAACATTATCTCGAATGCAGCCTCTTTCCAGCTTTCTGTCCCACCGTTTTAAGTATGTTGGCTTTTACCCTCCAGTCTGTTGCCCCGTTATTGGGCAGTACTCCCTCACCCACCTGCACACAAAGTAAGGAAGGAAGGTACAAGAACACTGTTCATCCATTTTTCTCTATAGATGAGACAAGAAATCAGTCCCAGTGCCCCCCATGCCTCATTGGAAGTGAGTTTTAGGGTCATCCCTAGCTGCAAGGAATGCTAGGAAAAAGTAAGTATCTGATATCTTTATAGCCTCCGTTGTGGTCATTAAGTTTTAGGATCAGCCAACATAACATGAAAGAAGGGAAGGGTCACTGATACAGCAAATAGAAGGCTCTGCCACCTCCCTGTTGGCCTTTTCTTGTACATGACACTCCTGCCGGATATCCTGCTTAAACTCTTTTTCCAGACCCAGGGTCTTGTTCGTCTTGTCTCTAACCTTCTTAGTCACTCCTTCTCAGTTTTCCCCCCAACAGCACTTCATCACTGGTGAAATAGGAATACTAAACTTGTTCCAAATCACACAAGTACCTCTGGAAACTAGGCCAAAATAAAATATGTGGAGATGGCCATTAGTGATGGGAACACAGGAGACTGAGGTAAACTGGAGAATGCATGTCTGCTAAAACACACACACACACACACACACACACACACACACACACACACACCTCAAACTCACATTTTAAAGCACTTGGCTAAGAAGAACGCCTCTGTAGGACAAATGTATCCTGTGGACCTTCACTTTGCAACATCTGAATGATTTCCAATGCTTCCGTTCTAACATTTCTGCATGAATTTCTCAAAGTTAAATACTCATGGGATCTCATTAACACTGGGGTCACAGGTTATTGTATTAGTTACTACGATGTACCTGTATTAGTCTGTGTGGGCTGACACAATAGAGTACCTCAGACTGGAGTTGGAAACATTTGAAATTTATTTTCTCCCAGTTCTGGAGTTTAGAAGTCCAAGATCAATGTGCCAGTATGGTTGGTCTCTGGTTAACCCTCTCCTCTTAGCTTATGGATAGCCACCTTCTCTTACTTCACATGTCTTTTCTTCTGTGCATTCCTGGTGTCTCTCCCTCTTGCTATAAGGGCACCAGCCCTATGAACTCACTTAATGCTTA